>NC_142470.1:68450164-69700164 GCF_049115385.1 Moschus berezovskii | reverse complement strand
ACCATCATTTTTCTACCACCACAGGTATGGAAAAGTCTTGTTATTTGAAGAAATAGCACAGACCGCCCAAATGGAATTAAATACAGGCCATCTGTGAAATGACCCCTCTGGGGTCTCCATGCAGTTCTCTATAACTGTGGCTTGAATGTTCACCCTATTCAGTTCAGTTCAGTTCAGTCGCTCAGTCGTGTCTGACTCTCCGCGACCCCATGAATCACAGCACGCCAGGCCTCCCTGTCCATCACCAACTCCCGGAGTTCACTCAAACTCATGTCCACAGAGTCGGTGATGCCATCCAGCCATCTCATTCTCTGTCGTCCCCTTCTCCTCCCGCCCCCAACCTTTCCCAGCATCAGAGTCTTTTCCAGTGAGTCAACTCGCCGCATGAGGTGGCCAAAGTATTGCAGTTTCAGCTTCAGCATCAGTCCCTCCAATGAACACCCAGGATCGATCTCCCTTAGAATGGACTGGTTGGATCTCCTTGTGGTACAAGGGACTCTCAAGAGTCTTCTCCAACACCACAGTTCAAAAGCACCAATTCTTCGGTGCTCAGCTTTCTTCACAGTCCAACTCTCACATCCATACATGACCACGGGAAAAACCATAGCCTTGACTAGACGGACCTTTGTTGGCAAAGTAATGTCTCTGCTTTTTAATATATTATCAAGGTTGGTCATAACTTTCCTTCCAAGGAGTAAGCATCTTTTAATTTCATGGCTGCAATCAGCAACTGCAGTGATTTTGGAGTCCAAAAAACTAAAGTCTGACACTGTTAAGTTACACACACCAATATAACTTGATCTACTGCTTTTACCTTTCCAGTATTTTCCTAGGAGGATTAACTCTGAAAAAGGATTGACTTACTTCAGACACAGGAGAACTGGGTGGAGAACTGTGCACAAACTTAAGAAAAGCATCTGAAAGAAATACTCCTTTTCATCATGTGAAACTATAAATATATTTATATGAATTTATTATTTCCATATTACTTTACAATGAACATATAGTATGCATTTCATGATAACAGCAATGGCAGCTTTAAAAATGAAGTTCTAGAAGGCTATTTCAATTTTTAATCATTCTTAACATTTCATAATTCTGAAAGAAGTCTCTGGAACATCACTGAATAGTGGTACCCCACAAAATATAGTCATAAACTATACATAAATATTATATATGTATATATAATATATACACTAACTTGTACATCCTGGCAAGGAACAAAGTTCATTTTAAAAGCTAATATTTTACACTCACAATATTTAAAAAATTAAATGTGCTTTACTACAGAGCAGAATTTTCAAAACAATCTTTGAAACGATCTATACATGTTTATCCATACAGTAATCATCCTCAGCATCGCTCACTGGATGTTTTTATGCCACCAAACAAAACACGAATTAACTCATTTCTGAGTCATATAAGCCACAAAAGCCCTGTGAACGCTAATAAAGCATTTTCTGAAGCAGAGTGAAAGTGGAAGAAATATAAAGAAGTTAAAAAAAATTCGACATCAGGTATCAACTGATGGTGACGGGAGCCTTTTACAAATGCTAGTGGATATGCCTGGGTGGAAAATGAAAGGAAGGTAATTTGGGTAATCTATCCGCTGTTTCACTCTTTCTGAAGACAGTGAAGGTGCTAATTTATGTATTTAAAAAAAAAACTTTTGTTGACTCATTTTTCTTTCAGTATAAAGGAGAATTTGAACATAATTAGTGACCTAGATTCCATCACACTCCTCTTATAAAACTCAATGGCTCTTGCTCAGTTTAGTCGCTTAGTCATGTCTGACTCTGCGACCCCATGGATTGCAGCATGTCAGGCCTCCCTGCTCATCACCAACTCCTGGAGTCTACTCAAACTCATGTCCATTGAGTCAGTAATGCCATCAAACCATCTCACCCTTTGTCATTGCCTTCTCCTCCTGCCTCCAACCTTTCCTAGCATCCGGGTCTTTTCTAATGAGTCAGTTCTTCACATCAGGTGGCCAAAGTATTGGTTTCAGATTCAGCATCAGTCCCTCCAATGAATATTCAGGACTGATTTCTTTTAGGATGGACTAGTTTGGATCTCCTTGCAGTCCAAGGACTCTCCAGAGTCTTTTCACCACAGTTCAGAAGTATCAATTCTTCAGCGCTCAGATTTCTATATATTCCAACTCTCACATCCATACATGACCACTGGAAAAACCATAGCGTTGACTAGACGGACCTTTGTTGGCAAAGTAATGTCTCTGCTTACTCTTGAGTGTCTCTTGGACACTGCAAGGAGATACAACGAGTCCATTCTAAAGGAGATCATTCCTGGGTGTTCATTGGAAGGACTGATGCTAAAGTTGAAGCTCCAATACTTTGGCCACCTCATGCGGAGAGTTGACCCATTGGAAAAGACTCTGATGCTGGGAGGGATTGAGGGCAGGAGGAGAAGGGGACAACAGAGAATGAGATGGCTGGATGGCATCACCGACTCTATGGACAAGAGTTTGAGTGAACTCCGGGAATTGGTGATGGACAGGGAGGCCTGGCGTGCTGTGATTCATGGGGTTGCAAAGAGTTGGACACGACTGAGTGACTGAACTGAACTGAAGGGTGGTCATAACTTTCCTTCCAAGGAGTAAGTGTTTTTTCATTTCATGGCTGCAATCACCATCTGCAGTGATTTTGGAGCCCCCCCCAAATAAAGTCTGACACTGTTTCCACTGTTTCCCCATCTATTTCCCATGAAGTGATGGGACCAGATGCCATGATCTTAGTTTTCTGAATGTTGAGCTTTAAGAGTATTATTCAGCTATAAAAAAGAATGTATTTGAGTCACTTCTAATAAGGTGGATGAACCTAGAACCTATTATATAGAGTGAAGTAAATCAGAAAGAGAAAGATAAATGTTGTTCAGTTCAGTTCAGCCACTCAGTTGTGTCGGCTCTTTGCGACCCCATGGACTGCAGCACGCCAGGCTTCCCTGTCCATCACCAACTCCCGGAGCTTGCTCAAACTCATGTCCATCGAGTCAGTGAGGCCATCCAACCAGCTCATCCTCTGTCGTCCCCTTCTCCTCCTAGAAAGATGTTACCGAAGAATCTATTTGAAGGGCAGCAATGGAGAGCCAGACATAAAGAACAGACTTATGGACATGGGGACAGGGGAGGAGAGGGTGAAATGTATGGAGAGAGTAACGTGGAAACTTACATTACCATATGTAAGATAGACAGCCAACAGGAATTTGCTGTATGGCTCAGGAAACTCCAACAGGGTCTCTGTGTCAATCTAGAGGGGTGGGATGGGAGGGAGGGGCAAGAGGGAGCAGGTATATGTACACCTATGACTGATTCATGTTGAGGTTTGACAGAAAACAACAAAATTCTGTAAAACAATTATCCTTCAATTAAAAATGAATTTAAAAAATAAAAAAGGTTTTTTTAATTGTTATTGCCCTACCTCCACACTCAATTTTATAGACAAAATATTTTTTAATTAGAAAGATGAAGTCTTTTTCAAAACCCATGTTTTATCAAGTTAATTATTCACATGTCTGCCCTGTCCATTCTTTATCTTTTCAACCATCCTTGACTTTCTATCTCTGTCTCGTGCTACCACCTTCTTAATAAGTCTCAAAACCATGATTTCCCAAGAAATCATGGGAAAGAAATTGATTATTATTATATACTTATCTAATTCATTCAGAGGTAATTTGCTATCTAATTGATCAAAATGATTAAAGATCTACCTCAGAAAATTACTGTGCCAATGATTTTTCTGTTAGCACAATGCCACACTCTCCCTTCAGTATCCCATAACTGTAGGGGCTGTAAGCCTGTAACTCTGTTCCCCAGAATCCTTTATCAACTGGTTTTCAGTCAGGCTTGGCCAATGGGAGTCACTGGTGCAAGCAAAGAGGAAGCCATTTTAAGCCTGGGACCAGTGATAGAGGGATCTTAACAGCAGATTTTGGAGCCCCTCAAAATAAAGTCTCTCACTGTTTCCATTGTTTCCCATCTATCTGCCATGAAGTGATGGGACCGGATACCATGACCTTAGTTTTCTGAATGTTGAGCTTCAAGCCAACTTTTTCACTCTCCTCTTTCACTTTCATCGAGAGGCTCTTTAGTTCTTCTTTGCTTTCTGTCGTAAGAGTGGTGTCATCTGCATATCTCAGGTTATTGATATTTCTCCTGGCAACCTTGATTCCAACTTGTGCTTTATCCAGCTTGGCATTTCCCATGATGTACTCTGTATATAAGTTAAATAAGCAGGGTGACAATACACTGCCTTGATGTACTCCTTTCCCGATTTGAAACCAGTCTGTTGTTCCATGTCCAGTTCTAACTGTTGCTTCTTGACCTGCATACAGATTTTTTCAGGAGGTAGGTCAGGTGGTCTGGTATTCCCATCTCTTGAAGAATTTTCCACAGTTTTTTGTGAACCACACAGTCAAAGGCTTTGTCATGTCAATAAAACAAAAGTAGATGTTTTTCTGGAACTCTCTTGCTTTTTCAGCAATACAGCGAATGTTGGCAATTCGATCTCTGGTTCCTCTGCCTTTTCTGAATCCAGCTTGAACTTTTGGGGGTTCCAAAATCACTGCAGATAGTGAATACAGCCATGAAATTAAGACGCTTGCTCCTTGGAAGAAAAGCTATGGCCAACCTAGACAGCATATTAAAAAGCAGAGACACTGCTTTGCCAACAAAGGTCCGTCTAGTAAAAGCTATGGCTTTTCCAATAGTCATGTATGGATGTGATAGTTGGACTATAAAGAAAGCTGAGCACCAAAGAATTGATGCTTTTGAACTGTGGTGTTGGAGAAGACTCTTGAGAGTCCCTTGGACTGCATGGAGATCCAACCAGTCCATCCTAAAGGAAATCAGTCCTGAATATTCATTGGAAGGAGTGATGCTGAAGCTGAAACTCCAATACTTTGGCCACCTAATGTGAAGAACTGACTGATTAGAAAAGACCCTGATGCTAGGAAAGATTGAAGGCAGGAGGAGATGGGGACAACAGAGGACGAGATGGTTGCATGGCATCATCAACGTGATGGACATGAGTTTGAGCAGGCTCTGGGAGTTAGTGATGGAGAGGGAAGCCTGGCTTGCTGCAGTCCATGGGGTTGCAAAGAGTCAGACACAGCTAAGCAACTGAACTGAACAATAGCAGATACAGCACTGGCCACAGGGGGTCCCTTCTTTTGAGGCAGGATTCCTGTACTGGCCACCCAGGAACTTCCAGCAGCAAACACAGCAGGACCCCAGCCAATGCCTTGTGATAGCAGCTTTCTCACTTCTGGGTAACACTCCTTCGTTTTTCCTCCTTTTTCCTCTAACCCTCTCAACACCTTTGTAACCATTTCTTAGAATTAAGTCCCTTTCTGTTTCAACTACATACAGTGGTTTCTATTTTCTTGAGTTGACTGATTGAACTGATTTCATACAGACCAAACTATTTCCTAAACTACCAGAGCTTTGGGAAACTGCAATGTTCATAAGTCAAAATAGTGGAACATTTCCCTGGAAGCCACTGCTCCCCACAAACCTCAAATTAGGCAAGTTTACAAAGTTCTTAGTCTTAAGGACACATGAGAGTCCACCCAAGTTTAATGGATTGTGGAGTCCTGTTTTGGAGGTACAAATGAGATACCTAGTGTGCAGTTTCAGTACCGTGAACATCGGCTATAGGCATCACTGAAAGTTCTTGGCCTGTGGGGAATACAAACAGCTAGATTTACCTGCTCTTCAGATACTCCAGATTGAGGTCTCAGGCTCTGGTAGTTCCTTGAAAATTCATTGAGAATATTTAGTAATTTGCAAGTGGGGAAGGAAACTGCAATAAAAGTGGGGAAGGTCCAGCAATAAAAGGTTTAGGCACCTAACTGGAGGTGGAGTGGTAGTTTAGGTCTGTTCTACCCAGTTTTTCATCTGTTTGACAAATGTGTCCAGTAGGACCCTCTCAGTCTATTTTGAATCCTTGTTTCAAAAATCAGGGATTTGGGATGGGCAACTCCAAAGGGAATGGTGTCAATTAGGATTGGATTTCCTGTGGGTAGTTAAGGTCACACTGGAGAGGGTTCTGTGGCTGCCATGATTTCTGGGCTCCTCAAATTCTCCACTCCAGGGACAGATGATGTATTTATCAGAGTGAGTCTTTATTTAATGTCCATCTACCCTTGAGGTCTCTTTTTCTCATCAGTAAACCTTCAGAGCACAGTAGGTGCTACATGTATTCATTCACTTTATTAATATTAAATAAATGCCTTTTTAATTGATTGCCAACACACCAACATAACAATAATGTCTTCAAAGCTTCAGAAGTTTATGGCAACAAGTTTCAAATACCCTGAAGGTGGTCTTTCCTCTAATGAAATCTTCTCCATGCACCCTCGAATGTCTAAGCAGAGATTGCTATTTCTAAATTGATTTGTTGCTATTCTGGAGTATAATTTGCCTATGTTATTCTGCAGGCAAGAGCCCTTTCTCTATATGATAGATCAGTGCTATCAACCCTACTGTCTTGAACTTTAATGAACATTATATGCACAAAATGAACAGATGTTATTTTTGATTAAGAAAATAGATAACAAAAGACATTTCTATTTTCGGAGTAGAATAAAGATTTCAGAAAAATGCTTGGAAATAAGGTAAATATATAAAATTGAAATAACATTCATATGTACCAATCATACTCAGTTTGATATATGTAATTAAAAAGGAATCCTAATTTGTAATCAGTTCAGTTCAGTTCAGTTGCTCAGCCGTGTCCGACTCTTGGCGACCCCATGAATCACAGCACACCAGGCCTCCCTGTCCATCACCAATTCCCGGAGTTCACTCAAACTCATGTCCATTGAGTCGGTGATGCCATCCAGCCATCTCATTCTCTGTCGTCCCCGTCTCCTCCTACCCCCAATCCCTCCCAGCATCAGACTCTTTTCCAGTGAGTCAACTCGACGCATGAGGTGGCCAAAGTATTGCAGTTTCAGCTTTAGCATCAGTCCTTCCAATGAACACCCAGGATTGATCTCCTTTAGAATGGACTGGTTGGATCTCCTTGCAGTCCAAGAGACTCTCAAGAGTCTTCTCCAGCACCACAGTTCAAAAGCATCAATTCTTCGGCAATCAGCTTTCTTCACAGTCTAACTCTCACATCCATACATGACCACTAGAAAAACCATAGCCTTGACTAGACGGACCTTGGTTGGCAAAGTAATGTCTGCTTTTTAATATGCTCTCTAGGTTGGTCATAACTTTCCTTCCAAGGAGTAAACGTCTTTTAATTTTATGGCTGCAATCAGCATCTGCAGTGATTTTAGAGCCCCCAAAAATAAACTCTGACACTGTTTCCACTGTTTCCCCATCTATTTCCCATGAAGTGATGGGACCAGATGCCATGATCTTCGTTTTCTGAATGTTGAGCTTCAAGCCAACCTTTTCACTCTCCTCTTTCACTTTCCTCAAGAGGCTTTTGAGTTCCTCTTCACTTTCTGCCATAAGGGTGGTGTCATCTGCATATCTGAGGTTATTGATATTTCTCCCAGCAATCTTGATTACAGCTTGTGCTTCTTCCAGCCCAGCGTTCCTCATGATGTACTCTGCATATAAGTTAAATAAGCAGGGCGACAATATACAACCTTGACGTACTCCTTTTCCTATTTGGAACCAGTCTGTTGTTCCATGTCCAGTTCTGACTGTTGCTTCCTGACCTGCATACAGGTTTCTCAAGAGGCAGGTCAGGTGGTCTGGTATTCCCATCTCTTTCAGAATGTTCCACAGTTTATTGTGATCCACACAGTCAATAACAGCAGAAATGTTAATGACTCTCAATGGGACAATAGACCATTAATATGAATAAAATCAGAAGATTTTCTTGAAAGATACTAAGTGCAAGAAAAGAAGTACCGTATTTAAGCCTAATATTTTAATAATGCCACTCTCTTACCAATTAATTAACACACTTAAAGCAATGTGGCAAAATCCCAATTTGAAATACTTTTAAAGAACTTGGTAAAATAATTCTGAAATTTACCTGAAAAAATTACAGGCAGGGAATTCCCTGGGGGTGTAGTGGTTAGGATTCTGTGCCTGCACTGCAGGGAACCCAGGTTTGATCCCTGGTTGGGGGACTAAGATTTTACAAACCACACAGAGTGGCCAAGAAAGCAAAAAAATAAAACCAGGTAAAAATAGTTAATGTCCTGAGCCAGTATAAAAAATGATCTTACATTACATAACTTTAATGAGGTAATCAGAAAAATAGATTCATATAAAGGACAATCTCATGTTTTTATGTTATTTACTTTGTTCACTTTATTATTCTGATGGCAAAATGAAGCAGTGCAAACTTACATTTTATATGGTAAATTGTGAGCTAGTGGGGACCAAGGTAATAAGATTACATTTTATCAAGAAGCTAGACTAATCTTCTGCTACTGATCTGAGTGAGGTGCAGCATCTCTTTTCTGAAGAGTTTGTGAGTTATCTCCCTCATACCTATTAGAATGACCTCAACCACCAGACTCAGCATTTTAATAGAAACTTGAGTTCTTTTAGTATCCAGCCAGCCCAATATTTCAATGTTTTCAATATCTGTATTCCAGTCACAGATAATTTCATTTAAAATTAGCTTTTTTAAAAAACTAGGTAGTGATCATATTCTGAACTACTAAATGATGAAGGTTTAGCTTCAAATGAATGGTTATTCTGATCTCCCTAAAATTTTACTCTGCAATCTGTTAATCAAAAGATAATTAATGGAAAGAATTCCTGCATCTTATTAGATCATTTGAAATCATAAAACCTTCCAAGTATACATTCAGATTGCTGCTACAGAAATATAAGCAGCAGCATATGTAGGATTATTACAAAAATATAACCACTAAATCTTAAAATTTTAATCATACTGGAGTTGGATGCTGAGACTACATATAAAACTGGTATATATTGGAGTGTATATTCTCAGAAAGTTTAAAGTATAATTATAGTAAAGGATTAAGCAAAATGACTTCATCTTTGAAAAGCAGTTCAATGATATAGCTGCAATTTCCTTACTGAAGTGCCAATTCTGTTCTTATAAATTCTAATTAAATTTTTTTTTGCAAATTCTTCTTGATTATTTTTTACCCATGACCATTTTACTGATATAATTCTAATATTATTATCCATCATAATACACGGCAGAATGTTCATGTTCAATTTTTAAACCAAATCACTTTTTTAAGGAAGTGACAAAAACTCAGTTGGTTTGGATACAAAATTACAAAGATAGATACCTCAGTTCAGTTCAGTTCAGTCGCTCAGTCGTGTCCGACTCTCCGCGACCCCATGAATCACAGCACGCCAGGCCTCCCTGTCCATCACCAACTCCCGGAGTCCACAGAGTCGGTGATGCCATCCAGCCATCTCATTCTCCGTCGTCCCCTTCTCCTCCCGCCCCCAACCTTTCCCAGCATCAGAGTCTTATCCAGTGAGTCAACTCGTCGCATGAGGTGGCCAAAGTATTGCAGTTTCAGCTTTAGCATCAGTCCTTCCAATGAACATCCAGGATTGATCTCCTTTAGAATGGACTGGTTGGATCTCCTTGCAGATAGATACCTAAAAGCATGTAAACAAAGGGGAACCACAACAACAGCAAATGCTTAATGATAGGAAAAACAGAACATGTCTCAGAATGGCAAAAGAAGGTGGATCAGATAGGAGGTAAGTATTAAATCAAGTTTTTAAAATGAAAATATAAATAATTTTAGAGAAGTGAGCAGAGACTGATTTTGATTCTCAGTTGTCAAAACACTGGCAAGTGAAATTTACTAATGCATAAAAAGGAAATGTTTAGTGGTGAAAACATCCTGGGTTTTTTGATGTAACCCTACCAATTAAATTTTGTACCTTAAAGGTTGAGCTGTTCAACCTCGTAGTCATTAGCCACAAGCGGCTACTTAAATTTAATTAAAAATAAGTAAAAATAAAAATTTCGTTCCTTATTTGCACTAGCCACATTTCAAGTCCTTAGAGTCACAGCAGATACTGAACAGAGAAATAGAACATTTCCAACATGGCAGAAAGTTCTGTTGAACAAAGCTGTAATCTTTCAGAAGTTTATCAATATTATTCATCTGGAAGTTTACCATAGCTACCTGCCACGAGCGTCTTCAACAGACAAGATGTACAACTAGATAAAACAAGAACCAAAATTCTTTATTGCCATTTTTTGCCCCCTAAGAAATATACTTCCTTAGAACAGTATTATCTACCAGCACCTGGGCTTCCCAGGCGCTAGTGGTAAAGAACCGGTCTGCCAACGCAAGAGCTGCAAGAGAGGCAGGTTTGATCCTTGGGTTGGGAAGATGCCCTGGAGTAGGAAAAGGCAACCCACTCTAGTATTTTTGCCTGGAAAATTCCATGGACAGAGGAACTTGGCAAGCTAACAGTCCACGGGGCCACAAAGAGTTGGACATGACTGAGTAACTACACACAGCACCTAAGTAATGCAATAGCTTATTGTGAAAGATATATAGGCAGCAACTTACTTTTGACTTGGTATACCATTTCAGACTCTGAATCACTGGGCATAATTTTCTCTCCATGATTGAGCAGAACAGCTGAGAAAAATAAAGGATTCTGTCTGTTTTATGTAATAGTATAACCCAGAGCACACCCAGACAGAGATAATCTTTTATAATGGGTTTGGCAGGCAATTCTTTAACCTTTTGGAATGGGCAAATAACTTTTATTACAGTTCTTTAAGGTTTTGAATTATAAAACATCTCTAATATAAGCCTTTGTTTACTTTTATTTAAAATTTAAAAATAGCATTTCTTTCAGAACAACCTTAGAAACATAATAATAATACAAAAGATAAAAATCATTACATATTTATTCTGGAACATAAAACAGAGAAACTGATTGGATGCTATCCAATTCTTTTATAAGCTAAACATAGTTCCAACACTACAACCTAATAAAGATGTCACATGCCAAAAAATTTTAGACAAATCTAACTTATGAAGATTAGACATAAAATAAATGAAATGATAGCAATTCTAGTTCAAAATACACTAAAACTTCAACTCACAAAATCAAGAAGAATTTGCCTTAGACTGGAAAGCTGACAATATGAGGAAGCGTTAATAAAATAACCGCATCAATTGATTAAAAAAATTATATGATCATCTCAGTAGATGCTAAAAGGCCACCAATGAAATCCAACACCCATTTTTACCCTTATAAAATACATTACTATATAAAATTAAAATAAACATGATGAGTATCTATTCCAAATAAAAATTCAATTATACATACTAAAGGGCTTCCCAGGTGGCTCAGTTGTAAAGAATTGTCTGCCAATGCAGGAGCAGCAGGAGACCTGGGTTCAATCCCTGGGTTGGGAAGATCCCCTGGAGGAGGAAATGGCAAGCTACTCCAGTATTCTTGCCTGGAGAATCCCCATGGAGAGAGGAGTCTGGGGGCTACAGTCTATTGGGTACCAAAGAGACAGACATGACTGAGCATGCACATACATACTAAAGATATGCTACTTATAATTATTAAATATTTCATAGTTTTATGACATTTTTAGCTAATGCAATGAAGAATAAAACAGAAATAAAAGAAATAAATACTAGAAAGGCAAGCATAAGAATTTTATGATGTTTTTCAAATTAAGTAATTCCATAGTAGGAAAACTAAAAAGGACTCAGGACTATTTCTTGACAAAAGAATACAGAGAATAAACACTAACCCTACAAAAATCAATATATGTCCAAGAAATCATCAAAATCCAGTTACAATATATGCAAAATAAATCTATTCCTAAGTAAAATTTTTAATGAGTGATGTGCATGATCTTTAGAAGGGAAACTGCAATCCTTATTCAAAGATATCAATAGTGTAAGGATATTAATTTTTTCAAATTAACTTGTAGTTCTGATGCAATTCCAATTCAAACATTATTTGGGGAGACTTCACTGGTGATCCAGTGGTTAAGACTCCATGCTCTCAACGCAAGGGACCTGGGTTCGACCCCTGGTTAGAGAACTAGATCCCACATACCGCAACCAAGAGTTGGAGTGATGCAACTAAAGATTCTGCATGCCACAAGGAAAAGATCTTGCATGCCACAACTAAAGTACCAGCAGGCCACAACCAATATTGAAGGTTCCTTAAGAAGCAACTAAGACCCGATGTATCCAAATAAATAAAAAACAAAAGTTATTTTTGGAGGCCTAAATATTCATAGGAAAAAAACTGAAAAAAATATAAAATACATCAGATAATAAATGACATTACTATCAAATAATTAAATACATTATTATGGTTTCAAACAATGTGTTTGACTAATCTCCCCTTCCCCCTACTACTAATAGGAAACAAAGTTCCCTAAACCCTCTAGACGATCCTGAAGCTGGGTCTTGGTAGGCATGAATTTCTTTTCTTTTGCCCTGTGGTCTGCCATCTGGTGACCTCAACCTGCAACTACATTTTCAGTGCTGCAACATATCCAGGATTGGCTGGTACCCTTTAGTTTACATTCCATCTAGCTAACCAAAGAATTAGAGCTGAGTGCCTGGGTCAAAGTGCCCTAAAAAACATCTTCCAATCTTTGGTAAAAGAACTCCCATATAAAATGACATGATGGGTTTGACAAAAATGTTGGTAACTGCTGAAGCATGGTGTTTCTTTTGTGTACATGTGCAAATTCATCCAATAGTCAAAAAAGAAAAAAAATTATTGTTCTCACAAATATAAATGGCCAATTAATATATGAAAAAATCCTCAATCTTATTTACAATTAAACAGAGGTGAATTAGGCTTCCCTGGTGACTCAGACAGTAAAGAATCTGCCTGCAATGGGGGCGACCTGGGTTTGATCCCTGGGTTAGAGAGATTCCCTGGAGAAGGGAATGGATACCCACTCCAATATTCTTGCCTGGAGAATTTCATGGACAGAGGAGCCTTGTGGTCTACAGTCCATGTTGGATACAACTGAGCGACTAACACTTCACTTTCATTCAGTTCAGTCGCTCAGTCGTGTCCAACTCTTTGTGACCCCATGGACTGCAGCATGCCAGACTTCTCCTAGAGCATGCTCAAACTCATGTCTATTAAGTTGGTGATGCCATCCAACCATCTCTTCCTCTGTCATCCCCTTCTCCTCCTGCCTTCAATCTTTCCCAGCACCAGGATTTTTTCCAATGAGTCAGTTCTTCACATCAGGTGGCCAAAGTATTGGAGTTTCAGCTTCAGCATCAGTCTTCCCAATGAATATGAAGGACTGATTTCCTTTAGAAATGACTGGTTGGATCTCCTTGCAGTCCAAGGGACTCTGAAGAGTCTTCTCCAACATCACAGTTCAGAAGCATCAGTTCTTTGGCACTTGGCTTTCTTTATGGTCCAACTCTCACATCCATACATGACTACTGGAAAAACTTTGATTAAACAGACCTTTATTGGCAAAGTAATGGCTCCGCTTTTTAATATGCTGTCTAGGTTGGTCATAGCTTTTCTTCCCAGGAGCAAACATCTTCTAATTTCGTGGCTGCAGTCATCATATGCAGTGATTTTGGAGCCCAAGAAAATAAAGTCTGTCACTGTTTCCACTTTTTTGCCACCTATTTGCCATGAAGTGATGGGACCGGATACCACAATCTTTCTTTTTTGAATGTTGAGTTTTGAGTCAGCTTCTTCACTCTCCTCTTTCACTTTCATCAAGAGGCTCTTTTGTTACTTTCATAGGTAAATTAAAACAACAATTTTTTTTTTTTACCTTTCAGATGAAAAGAAATCATTAAGACACTAACAGTTTCTGGTGCTGAAAAGGTGTGGAAATGTAAACACAATCTCTTGGTATCAGCTTGTATTGCCTTTTAGAAGGCAATTTGTTAATACTGATGGAAAATTTTATTGTTCCCAAAACATTTCATGTCCTTACACCCAGAATTCTAATTCTTTTATGAAATGATTTGGCAAGAATGCAAAAATACGTGTACACTGGTGTTTAATGTATCAGTGTTTATAAGAGCAAAATATTATAAATGAGCATGAATAAAATACTCATTTTAAAAAGATACCTCTACATAATAGAATACCATGTATTCATTTGAAAGAACAGTTTCTTTGTATTAATATTGAAAGATCTTTGGAAAATAAAGTGAAAGCAAGTTAGATAAATGAGACTGGCCTCATTTTGGTTAAATAAGGAAATAATATATGTCAACAGGTACATTAAAAAAAATTGGGAGCCCAATAACCACACAATTACAGTGGGATTTTTTATTTTAGGTGGTAGGAAAAATAGACGACTTTTACTTTCTTCATTGTGTAGTTCTATACCATTTGAGGTTTTTTCAATATACATAGACAATCATTCTTTGTTATCCATGGGGGATTGGTTCTGGACCCCTCTGGATATCAAAGTGGATGCTCAAATCCCGTCATGTAAAATTGCATTGTTTCTAACATTTATATATCCCTCTACTTAAATAATCTCCAGAACACTCATAATACCTAATACAATGTAAATGCTATGAAAATAGTTGCCATTGTGTGGCAAATTCAAGTTTTGCTTTTTGGAAATTTCTGGAATTTTTTTTCAAGTACTGTCAATCCACGTTCAGTTGAATTTGAGGCTGCGGAACCCAGTGATATGAAGGGGTGCATGACTTTTCCAACAGAAGAAATAATAAAGATTGTTGTTGCTGTTTAGTCGCTAAGTCATGTTCAACTTTTCTGCGATGCTATGGACTGTAGCTCGCTAGGCTCCTCTGTCAGTGGAATTTTCCAGGCAAGAATACTGGAGTGGGTTGCCATTTCCTTCTCCAGGGGATCTTCCTGACCCAGGAATTGAACCTACATCTTCTGCATTGGCAGGCGAGTTCTGTACCACTGAGCCACCAGGAAAGTCCAGTAATAAAGATAAAAATTTTAAATGAATAAATAAAAGAAAGTTTCCCACCCATCCTTAAAAAATACTCCATTATTAAGCCCAATTTCCTACTGCTTCCCATATCAGGAGGGTTCCCAGTCAGTAAATCCTGTTCTACCGCTTGTAAAGGTGTAAGAGGCTTCTGTCATCCTTTTGTTTGAGAGTCTTGATCGTAATGTTCTGGGCTCCAAATGTGAATCTTGAAACTTTATCATTTTTCCCAGATATTCAAAACAGGACTAAAGCAAATAGGACACTCAGTGGTTTGCTTACTATGCCAGAAGTCCAAACTATCAAGTTTATCAAGCCCAAAGTAATGGCCTCCACAGTGGGTCCACAAGATTATGCATTGGCACTCAGGGAAAAAGTATTAGAATTTCAACTTATATATTTTTAATCTCATCTTTTGTCAATTTCAATTTTCAACTTTTGTCTTTTAAATTATAATACACAGTTGTTTATATTCATGTGTGTATATGTACATGACTGTAAGTCATTAATAAACATATATTCAAATATTAAGTGGCACTTGGACATTTTATTTTACTGGTGGAGTCGCTCATCAAAAAATTTAGAAACCATTAATTTAGGCTATAGCTGCTTTTCAGAGAACTAAAGACAGATCTAAGGTACAGAAACATGATCTATAAATTAGTCATTGTCTCCAAAGTCACTAATATAATGAATAGTTAAAAGAAAAATAGAAAATAGATAAGAAAACACAGTAGAAGACAAATGCAAGAGTCAACTTAGTAAGTAATAAAAGGTAGAAGGGAAGAGAAGAAAGTAAAACATGAAAATTATCTACACATACACAAATAAAACAAGGAAAAAAAAAACCCTTATGACAAAAGAAACGGAGGTCAAAGAGAAAGAATAATTCACACAAGGATTCTGAACATTTAGAGATAAATGAAAATAAGCAAACCATTATACAGTTGGAATTGAGAATGTACCATATTTGAAGCTCTTTATTCTTAGTGTCTAGCATGGTGCTTGACACATAGTATGCACTCAATAAGTAAAGTAAGTATTCTAAACTATGCCATTTTCACACCAAATTAATGTGTTAAGTCCAATTTGAGAAGTCATTGCATTTTTATTTCCTTGTTTTTGTTTTATCAAGTTGTTGAATACTTTATATATTATGAGGAACAAAAGACAATGAAATGACAATGGAAATTCTGTGATGCTACATCTGCAAATGCAATAAAAATCTAAGGGTTTACTGGAGAATTTGAAGATATGGCAGGTAATTATTTATTTGTCAACCCATGGAAACCTCCTCCATCCCTTTGCTGCTATATAAACCAAACAATCATGAATATTTGGTAAGAACCTATAATTTAGAACTTCTAAAAAGTCTTTCTATAGGCAGGAAAAAAAGTGATTTGGAGGATTAAAGCAGTGACCTTTTTTCTTTATTTACTTGATGGCTGAATTCATACCATTTGGAATAGCAATTAGGTAGTTCATTAGTGATGTTTTATATGTTTTGTAAATTATATACAAAAATGACACTTCTGTTGCATTGGTATTTTTAAGCCTATTGCTAATAATAACTTTAAGCTGTCTGATCTAGAATGCAACCATATTTTGTTAAAGAAAAAAATCCCTGCTCTGCTAGTAGTTACACCTTTACTCTCTTTCCCAGAAGCAGAAAAGCGAAATGGATTCTTTTTAGGCAAATATGAGGTACTATGTACTCCAGTCACCATTCATATAGTCATCAAATATTCATTGTGGATCTCTTAGGGTGAAGCATTGTATTAGAGTTGGAGATATATTTGTGAAAATAAAGAGTTTAATTCTCTGGACTTCTCTGCTGGTCCAGAGGTTAAGATTCTGGCTTGCAATGCAAAGGACATGGGTTTGATTCCTGATCGGGGAACTAAGATCCCACATGCCTTGGAGCAACTAGGCCCACAAACCACAACTACTGAGTCGGTGTGCCACACCTAGAGGGTCTGTGAGCTGCAATGAAAGACCAGGCACGACGCATTGCAGATCCTGCGTGCAGCAACTGGGACCTGGTGCAGTCAAATAAATAACTAAATAGTTTACTTCCTTTAGAATTTACAATCATTTCTCTAGTTCTCCCCTAATTAAATTAGCAAACTTCCAAATATCTGAGATATATCTGGGCATAACCATGATTACTGCAGAATGTACAATGTTTCTTCTTAAAACTGAAACCCTTAGGTACACAGGTCTTTAAAAACTGCTGGCTGTATGATTTAGCAATTCCACTTTTAGGAATACATTTTCACAAAATGATAAAGATTAGGTGCCAAGATTTAGTTACAAGGATTCATTTGTTTTTAAAATAGTGCAAGAAATATTTACAGCCTAGGTAAATATGGACTTGTTTAAACAAATTGTATTACAGCCACACAATGGAAAAGTAGGTGGTTGGTATAGGCTGAATTGTTTGTGTACCCCTATAATTCATATGTTGAAACCCTAACCCCAAAAGTGATATTAGGAGATGGGGGCCTTTGGTAGGTGATTAGGTCATGAGGGTAGAGCCTTCATTAACAGAATTAGTGCCCTTATAAAGAGACCCTGTTGGGCTCCCTGACTGTGACCACTTGTGAGGACACAGCAAGAGGATGGTGGTTTGTAAACCAGGAATTGGGCTCTCACCAAATCTGCTGATCCTGGATTGCCCAGCCTCCAGAACTGTGAAAAGGGAATTTCTGTTTATAAGCCCCCCAGTCTGTGGTATTCTATCAGCAGCCCAGACTAAGACAATAGGTTTCCTTCAAAGGGATCATGTAGACAGGGAAAAACTTCTGTGATATGTTATAAAAGGAATATTGGAAGTTACATTGTTGCTTAAGTATCAAGTACAGGGAAATGCAGGCCCTGACTTTGTGCTGACACTGGGCAAGAAACCTGACCTCATAGTTTCAGTTCTTCTACCTGTTATGAGGTGGATCATGTCCCCCGGATTCATACACTGAATCTCTAACCCATAGTACCTAAAACTTTGACTCCATTTGGAGGGCCTTTCAAGGGGTTATTAAGTTAAAATGAGGTCATGGGCAGGGGGTGGAGGGAGGGCTAGTGCAATACGGTTACGAAGGGAAAGAGAAAACTTTTCCTCTACTCTTTTAGGTTTAGTTATTGGGGCTGGTGAATTAAACTGACAAAAGACAGGAGAAGAGGCTACAATTTTATTAATATTTAAAATTATATATGCATGGGGGCCTCACCAAAAAAGAAGTGAAAAAATCAAAGGGCAGACAGATATAGGGGCTTACATACCATTTTAACAAAGGGTGATAAACTGGAGAAGGGACTACACAAAGAAAACAGGGCTTGGGCTTCTAGGGCTGACAAACTGTGCAGGAGTGACTTGGAATATACGGGGAGGAGGCGGTTAAGAAATCTTCTAATGGAAGACAAGGGTCATTTTAGCAGAGTCTTGTTATGTAGACGCATTCCAGCATTGACTCCTCATCCCTAGTGACGAGAGTGCTCTCCTTGTCTCTGCCTAGTAGGTTCCTCATGGGAAATTTATACCCCATTTTACATAGATGGAGGAGAGAAGAGAGCTGTTTCTGCATCTGCTGTTTCTCAGCTGACTTTAGCTCAAAATAATCAACATGTCAAAGTGGCATATTTCACACTGCCACATTCTGAACCCCTTCAACTGATGTCCTTATGAGAGGAAGAAATCCGGACATAAATGAGTAAAGAGGGAAGGCCAAGTGGACACAGTGCGAAGGCAGCATCCAGACAGCAAGGAGAGAGGCCTTAGAAGAAACCAACCCTGCTGACACCTCGAAGTCAGCTTTCCAGTCTACAGATCTATGAGGGAATACAACTCTGTTGTTTAAGCTGTTAAAATTAGAAACAAAGGGAGACTGGCTTTGAAAATTCCCTCAGCAGATAAAACCAGTTTACTCATACAAACAAGGCTTAATTTAGCTTGCTGTGTGAGACCTACTTGACCTGGGTCATTTCTTGTTTACACCTCTGGAAATCATAAGCAAAACTGGAACTGTTCCCCAAGGTTGATATGAGATAATTACTGACAAATTCCCTATCATTTAAGAAAATTATAATATTATAACCAATCACTGTAAAGAATGAACAGTCACTGCTTTCTCACTACATAAACTGCTTTATGACAGTATACCCCTGGGCCTCAGCCCATGTTTTGGCTGAAGAGCTCCTCCTCTGCAAACTGTCTTTTTCATGTGTGCACAAAAAACTTTAATTACTACTTTCGTGATTCACTGGTTTTATTTTGGGTATTTCTTAACCTTTGACAAAGCCACCCAGAGTGTGGTACTTTGCTACAGCTGTCCGAGCAAACTAATACACATCATCCATAAGATGGGTGAATCTTAATACTATCTTCACTTAGCTCTTAAGGTTGTCCTGAGTCAACCAGACATAAATTCCTTTGTAGACTATGAGGTACTATACACATGTTCAGTTCAGTTCAGTTCAGTCGCTCAGTCGTGTCCGACTCTCCGCGACCCCATGAATCACAGCACGCCAGGCCTCCCTGTCCATCACCAACTCCCGGAGTTCACTCAAACTCATGTCCACAGAGTCGGTGATGCCATCCAGCCATCTCATTCTCTGTCGTCCCCTTCTCCTCCCGCCCCCAACCTTTTCCAGCATCAGAGTCTTTTCCAGTGAGTCAACTCGTCGCATGAGGTGGCCAAAGTATTGGAGTTTCAGCTTTAGCATCAGTCCCTCCAATGAACATCCAGGATTGATCTCCTTTAGAATGGACTGGTTGGATCTCCTTGCAGAATAAGGGACTCTCAAGAGTCTTCTCCAACACCACAGTTCAAAAGCATTGATTCTTCGGCGATCAGCTTTCTTCACAGTCCAACTCTCACATCCATACATGACCACGGAAAAACCATTGCCTTGACTAGACGGACCTTGGTTGGCAAAGTAATGTCTCTGCTTTTTAATATACTATCAAGGTTGGTCATAACTTTCCTTCCAAGGAGCAAGCGTCTTTTAATTTCATGGCTGCAATCAGCATCTGCAGTGATTTTGGAGCCCAAAAAAATAAAGTCTGACACTGTTTCCACTGTTTCCCCATCTATTTCCCATGAAGTGATGGGACCAGAGGCCATGACCTTTGTTTTCTGAATGTTGAGCTTCAAGCCAACCTTTTCACTCTCCTCTTTCACTTTCATCAAGAGGCCTTTGAGTTCCTCTTCACTTTCTGCCATAAGGGTGGTGTCATCTGCATATCTGAGGTTATTGCTATTTCTCCCGGCAATCTTGATTCCAGCTTGTGCTTCTTCCAGCCCAGCATTCCTCATGATGTACTCTGCATATAAGTTAAATAAGCAAGGTGACAATATACAGCCTTGACGTACACCTTTTCCTATTTGGAACCAGTCATTCACAGGGTCCCTGAGAAACCTGGAGGAATGGTGGCTCAGTGGTAGGAGATACGGGTTCAATCCCTGGTCTGCTGCTGCTGCTAAGTCGCTTCAGTCGTGTCCGACTCTGTGCGACCCCACAGACGGCAGCCCACCAGGGAAGATCCCAAATGCCTCTGGGCAACTAAGCTCATGTGCCACAACTAGGTGCTCTAGGCCCCCAGGAACCGCAAATAGCTGCAGCTACTGAAGCCTGCTTGCCCTAGAGCCCATGCTGTGCAACAAAGGAAGACACCATAGTGAGAAGCCCAAGTACTACAACTAGAGAGTAGCCTCCGCTCTCTGCAACTCGAGAAAAAGCCTGCACAGCAACCAAGACCCAGAACAGCCCAAAACAAAATAAATAAAATTATATATATATAAAAGCCACTGATTCATGTTGATGTTTGACAGAACACAACAAATTTCTGTAAAGCAATTATCCTTCAATTAAAAAATATTTCAAAAAAAGAGTCAGACACAACTTAGCAACTAAACAACAATCTTAACAAAAAAAATTATCTTGTTAAGATTGAACTTTTTGGGGGAGTTGAGATCATTTTTTTAATTTTTAAAGAAAATTATTTAATGATAATCAATTAATTAGTGATAAAAATGAGTACACAAATGCTGTACTTTGGTTTATCTGCTATTTTTTTCTTTCATCAGAATTCCTATTTTCAAATTTTTATTTTGTATTGAGTTATATAGCCAATGAACAATGTTATGGTAGTTTCAGGTGAACTCAAAGGGACTCAGCCATACATATACATGTATCTATTCTACCCCAAACTCCCCTCCCATCCGGGTTGCAACATAACATTGAACAGAGCTTCATGTACTATTCAGTAGCTCCTTGTTGGTTATCTGTTTTAAATATAGCAGTGTATACATGTCCATCCCAAACTCCCTAACTATCCCTTCCTTTAGGCACTTGTAAGCTCCTTCTTGAAGTCTGTGAGTCTGTTTTTAAGTTCATTTGTATCATTTCTTTTTAGATTCCACTTATAAGGGATGTCATATGATATTTCTCCTTCTCTGTAAGACTGAACTTTATAACCCTTTAGTAAAGTAGAGGTTCAGTTCCCACAAAGGGATGGAGAGAAGCAAGAGATTTCAGTAAGACTGCAGTAAAGATCACAACTGACTTGTCAGTGGAGACAAAGAGAATGCAAGTTGTTAAAGAAGATGTAACTTACATATAACAATAATAGCTAACATATATTGAGCATTTACTAACTTACCAACACATGGTCCCAAGTGTTCTCTAATTAAACCTCTTATCAACTCCATGTAAAAGTACTGTAAATATATGTGTATGTGTGTGTGTATACTTACAAGGGTATGCTTATTACCTATTTCGGTCTTTTCCATTATAAAACACAACTTCAATATGAAAATTTGTTCCTATGTAGTTCACACATTGGAGAAGGAAATGGCAACTCACTCCAGTGTTCTTGCTTGGAGAATCCCAGGGACGGGGGAGCCTGGTGGGCTTCTGTCAATGGGGTCACACAGAGTCGGACACGACTGAAGTGATTTAGCAGCAGCAGCAGCAGCAGCAGCGGACAAAACTGCCAAAATAAGAAGCTGTGATTTTTATCAAGAGACACTATGCTGTGCAGAACTGAAAAACATGAAAAACACTACTTGGCTGAATAAAGTGATATATGGTAAAATGCACAACACACACCGCCTTTCCTTTACAATCTTACTTCAGGGCATCCACCTGCATTGCCTAAGAGTATGAGCACTGTTCTTTTGAGTTTGTGTTTATTTCATGATAAGCATATTGAATATATTACATTAAATCTGTATAAGCATCCTGCTTGTAAAAGTCCCAAGGACTGAATAAAGAGAAAATCCCTACATTTTGAGGAGAAAATTGCATTAATATAATGTTTTGAAATAAATGAGAAAGTTTGCAGGCCTGAGGGAATTCACATTGGCCACATTCAAGAAAGACACTAAGAAACTTCCCTGGTGGCTCAGTGGCTAAGAATCCACCCTCCAGTGAAGGGGACTGGGGTTCTGCCCCTGATCAGGGAACTAAGATCATCCCACATGGTTTGGGGCAGCTAAGCCTGCCTGCCGCAACTAGAGAAAAGCCAGCCAGCCAGGATAGAGGATCCTAAGTGTCCCAACTGGGACCGGACACAGCCAAATAAAACAAATGAATAAATATTAAAAAAAAAGAATGATGCTGAGAAAATAAGTGAAAGGAGAGTTTGTACATTCCAGTTATTATCTGCTTTGAGTGGAAATTGAAAGCACTTGAGACTAAAGATAAAGACCCTAATGCCAGGTAATGCTGAGTGCAGTTGGACAGAATTTTGTGGCCTTCAGGCTCATTAGAAACCTTACAAGTAACTTCTTCATGAAAGGAGGAAATTGGCAAAATAGAAGTGGGCTTTCTCTCTTAAGCTGCTTTAGAAGACAGAAAAGGAGAACAATAAACCATAGAAATCCACTGCTGGTGTCACAGTACATTGCCTCCCCCAAAATGACATCCTTCTTTCCTTTTACCTCTTCTCAGTATTAAAAAGTCACCACAATTTACCACACCCATTTCTAGTAAGTGATATTTGGAACATGGCTATCCATTAAGGAAAATAACTATTAATAACTTACTGGCTACCATTTAAAGTCTGCATAAAAAACATAAAACTTCTATATGGCAGAAGACACAATGAACTAAAAGACAAATGACAAATGTCACTGCGACATGTGATAAAGAGTTAAAATTCTTGTAATAATGTATAAAAAGCTCTTTCAAATCAATAAGAAAAATAAAGCCCAATAAGAAATGGTCAAAAGACATGAAAAATAACAGAGGAAGAAACCAAAGACTAATCAACATGAAATAAAGCTCACATTCAAATTTAAAAATGCAAACTAAAATTATGTATCATCTTTAACCTAGTAGATTGGTAAAGGTATTTTTCAAAAAGGCTTTTAAAAACAGGTTCAGAAATCTTTCCTTTGGGAATTTATCCAAAGTAAATAATGAGACTAGAGTTGAAAAATATGTGCACGTGTGTTCATTACAGAATTGTTATTTAAGAAACTGATGAAATTAAATCTAGCAATTGAGGATTGGTCACATAAATCTCTCACTTAGCAATTCTGCTAGACTGTATCCCTTGGAGTAGTCAATAAAACCAACAGTTCTTAGAGACACAAAGATGTTCATTTCAGCTGTTTATAGAAGGGAAAGATGGCATGGTACATATATCCACACCATGGAGGGAGAAAAAAATGGCACACTAATCACATCGATGCATCCAAGGATGATACCGTGTGTATATTTGTTATTGTTTAATCTAAGTTGTGTCTGACTCTTATGCGACCCTGTAGTCCTCCAGGCCCCTCTGTCTATGGGATTTCCCAGGTAAGAATACTGAAGTGGATTGCCATCTCTAGGGGATCTTCCCTTCCCAGGGATTGAACCCACGTCTCCTGCATTAGCAGGATGATTCTTAACCACTGAGCCATACATGAAATATGAATTTTAAAACGCTAGTTTATAGAGTATCATGTAGCTGTAAAGAAACGACAATTTAATGTTTACATGGACAGATGACTATACTAAGTGAACAAAGTTTCCTAACTGTACATGAGATCCCATGTATGTAAATACATACAAAGTTGTTTGAAAATATTTTGGGGTGCCAAGTACCCTGGCACCTTTGAAGGCCCAGTCCACAAAGGACTCCAAGATAAAAGAAGTTATTGTTATTTAACATTAAGGGTTGATTACTTAGACATTTATTTAAAGGAACACAGACTTTGATTTTACTCCTGAAAAATTCCTAATTCTAGTTATTTCTATCTAGGCCATAAAGACTCGCCGGGAGCTACTGGATGCATACCGACGCTGGGACAATCAGCAAATCTTACAGAGATACTTTCCTCGGGTTTGTATTTTCAAACGAACAACCTTTCAATTACAAACGTTTCTGGCTCAGCGGGTCGGAAAATGGTCGGAAGTGAGCGGTGGGGATACAACCGTGAACTGAAGCCTTTAAAACCTTTTCAGTCAGAGACCAGGTGAGATGGGCCTTCGTGGCGCCATTTCTAATCCTCGGCCCCACATACTTCTCCTGTGGGAACGTTGAGATTCCTTCCAGGATTTCCAGCCAACGGCTACAAGTCTGCTCTACAGCATCTCCAGACCAATGGGAGGAAGGCTATCTTTCGACGGGCTTCTGCTCCTTCCCAGCCAATCGGAAACATTCTTCAAATGCCTCTATCTAAACTGCGCAGGCCCCGAGGAAGCTGGCTTCACTTCCGGGCGGCTGCCGGAGGCGGTTCCGCTTGTTGCCACAGCAACCGTTTTACGTTAAGTGGTTTGTAGCTTTCAGCCAGGTGACTGCGGAGACTGCGGGGGCACGTCGTTCCACTGTTTGCTCTCGATTCTCTGCGGCCGAAAGGCCTTCTAGGATCCGGGAATCTGGCCTAGGCTTCCGCGGCGCCCCGCGGGGGCGGAATGGCCGCGGAAGAAGAGGACGAGGTGGAATGGGTGGTGGAGAGCATCGCGGGGTTCCTGCGGGGCCCGGACTGGTCCATCCCCATCTTGGACTTCGTGGAGCAGAAATGTGAAGGTAAAATACGAATCTCGAATCGTCAGTCCTTGCTCACCTCTCTCACACCAACAACCTCTCCACACACCGCCTCTCATCTCGATCTCCACTCTTCTCGACCAGGTTTAGAGCTGGATTTTTAGGATGTGTTGCTGTCACCGCGCCTGTCTTCCACGGTAATGAAAAGAGGGACGACATACCTCTCCCCCGCTGGGCCCAAGCACACATTCGAAAAACATTAGACTAATCCTGTGTTGGGTCTCTCACCCCATCCTGCACCTTTCTGCCTTGGGCAGGTGACTGTGGGTTTCTTCCTTTATCAGCTTCCCCAGTGACTTGGGAGGAGAGATGTCAGTTTGCTTCTGAGTTCCTTCTGATTCCAACTTTTGGCCAAAAAGTGGGTGGGCGAGCGGTATGTGATTACTCCGGTAGGCCCAGAGCCGGTAATCTCGGTGGCCTGTATTCCCTTTTTTGAGCTCTCTCTCTCTCTCTCGGTTATACCAAAAATGGAGGGTATCTTCCAACAAATGAGGTATGTAAATGTGGCACATAACGTTCCCTGTGAGGAAAGAGTACCTTCAGGTTCCGATCAGTTCACGCTTCGGAGCTCTGCATTCAGTTCTTGGAGGTAATTTGGAGCCCGTTTATGGAAAAGGAACCAGAAGCGTTGTCATAAGAATAATTTCAGGCTGTTGTCGTGGTTGATTAGCTGGCTAAGACCTTAAGGGTAGTAATATCCATTAATCGTTCGAACGTCTGTCGTATATTGGAGGGATTAGACTTGTTTTTTTTTAATGTTCAATGGGCTAGAGCTAGCGTCCGTGGCTACAAGCTAGAGGTAAACAAATTTCTGTGAAGGAAGTGCTTCATAACAGAGAGTATCCTGGATAAATTCGCCTGTCTCAGAAGGTAATGAGTTCCCCAGGCCTTAGCAGTGTTTGAATGAATCTGATAGCACCTTAATGGAGTTATTACAGAGGGGAATTGAACTGTCAAATGGTTGGTTATCATGAATGATCTGTTAAGAGTCCTTTCAACCCTAAGTTTCCATGAATCTGGTAAAGATGAAATTTACTTTGACCACTGAATCTTTTCATTATGTCCTCATTGCCATGAGCAACATTCAAATATTGTTCTTGGAGGTAATTTTTAAAAGAAGTTCAAAATAACTTTTATTTCTGCTCTATTAAAGAATTTAAAACGCTATTATGAGACTGAGGAAGCATGTGGTGTTCTGATCTCCTTTAGGAGAGAAAAAAAATTATGTCACCTTTTGATTCCACTTATGCCACTGAACCTAAATGCTGAAATGGCAAAAAAAAAAAAAATCTTTTTATCCCCAAACTTTAAAAGTTGCTGCATCTCAGTTATAACACACCTGATTGCGTAATTTTATAGGGAAATAGTAATCTTCAGACTTGTAAACATGTAATGTAGTAATTTGGCTTCAAAATTATCTGAAAACAGGTTTATTAGCTGCTATATTGCTTGTATGCCCAGTGCTATGTAGAATAGATGCCAAGAGAAATGGAAGTAACATTTCAGTGGCACTTGAGATAATAGTGTTTATATTTCACTGACTTTGGTTTGTCAATGTGGTATTCTTCACCTTAGGTAATTTAAAAGTTAGTTTTGTATATAACTTTGTAAATATAAGCATTTATTTCAACATTTATTGAGTGTCTTTGAGCCAGAAGTTGAGGATAGAAAAGTTAATAAAACAAATCTTTGTGCTTGAGGAGTTTATAATTTGGTGGGGAAGACAAGGAGGTAAATGGAATTTAAATGTAAAGTGACCAGATGTTATTATAAAGGTAGGCATATGGTGCTGTGTATTCAAATAGTTCTAAGGAAGGAATTTAAATAGCCAAGGGAGTTGGGAGTGGGTAGCAGATCATGGAGAATGTGCCTCTTGCAGTATTTTGAAGAATGGTTGGGAGAAGAGGTTTTGGGTAAAGGCAAACAGATCCAAGAAAGGCTTGAGCAAAGACCTGGGGCTTTGAAGCACCTTCTATGTTTTTACATTTGTCCACATTCCAAGTAATTGTGTACTGTTATGAGGGCAAAGTTTGGGTTTTGGAGTGGTGGGAGATGAGACTCGGGATCCAGTCTTGGAGAGTTTTATCTGGGATTCTAAGTATTTTATACTTATTCTCTAGGCAAAAAACTGAAGAGTTTTAAATAGAAAATTACCGATGTTAGAAAGAATGGGGGAATTTTTTTAAAAGCTGGCTTATGGTTTACAGTTCATGAATTTGTCTTCCTTGATCACATTGTAGCTTTTTGAAGGAATATATATCTTTCTAATCTACATTGTTTCATACATATGATCATTGAGTAAACATTTGTTTTTATTCATTTTTGTTTCACTGTTGACTTATATGTAATAAAGAAAGAGTCAGTTTCAGTAAAATTTGGATCAGCAAAATTCCAATATGGTAAAATAATATGGTACCTGTTGTGAAAGGAATTATTTAGAAACTTGCCAATAATGTTCCATTTAAAGTTTGTAAAGAAATTGTTGCCTTGTAATATTGATTGAAAAGTGACAAATTAGTGTACCTGTCCCATATGAAGTATCTCTTAGGTATGGAAAAAAACTTGTTTACAATTAATTATTATTTTTTTTAATCCCAAGAATTTTAAAGTGGAAGAGCCAGTTTACAAGAATGAGTGTTCTATTTGTAAGTTCTATTTGTGGAGCTGACTTTCATATTTAATGAAATTTTTTACACTATGCAATATTTTTCTTTTAAATTTAGTTTTTGATGATGAAGAAGAAAGCAAATTGACTTATACAGAGATTCATCAGGAATACAAAGAACTAGTGAGTATTTTTGAACTGATTTTAAATATAATTTGAATAATATTAATTTTAATCTGTTCTGAATTTAAAAAATAGACTTGCCCATTTAAATTCCTTAAAAAATTCCAGTCTACCCTAGTAGTGCTATCAGTTGCATAAGACTCCAGGGGTTCTCTGTGCATTTCCTCCGTAAGACTCTGGAATGTAAGGAATAGATTTAGGACAGCTGTTTTAAGGGATCTTGCATCTGATCTTTAAACTTTATTCCTGTTCTTCTGCTGGTATATCCAGGGGAGTGTTCATTATTAATTTAGCCATGTTGTCTTGAGATTTTAAGAAATGCCTCTGGGTAGCACAAGGATTATACCACATCAAACTTCATAATCCTGACTTCAGTTATTTCTGGTAGAGGAAATAAAATTTCATTTGATTCTCTGCAAAGATTTTCACTTTTAGTTGTTTGGGTTTTTTTTTTTTTTTTGATGAAAAAGATTGTCACTGCCATATAATATAGTTTTATGTAGATTAATAATTGCAAGCAAGCATTTGATTATATTTTTCTAAGCTCAATATAAAAACTCATTTGGACTTTTTCAATGTAAATTGTAAAAGTTAAACTTTTTTTTTTTTAGGTTGAAAAGCTGTTAGAAACTTACCTTAAAGAAATTGGAATTAATGAAGATCAATTTCAAGAAGCATGTACTTCTCCTCTTGCAAAGACCCGTACATCACAGGTTTTTGTGTTTTTCTGCTAATATATAATTTTAACAAAAATGCCCAGGATTCCACTTAGATTTGATATGTTTGATTATCAAAATATTATACAGAGTGAAGTAAGACAGAAAGAAACGCACCAATACAGTATACTAACACATATATATGGAATTTAGAAAGATGGAAATATAAACCTGTATACGAGACAGCAAAAGAGACACAGTTGTATCGAACAGTCTTTGGGACTTTGTGGGAGAGGGTGAGGGTGGGATGATTTGAGAGAATGACATTGAAACATGTGTGTTGTCATATGTGAAACGAATCAGCAGTTCAGGGTCAATGCATGTTACAGGATGCTCGGGGCTGGTGTGCGCGGATGACCCAGAGGGAGGATAAAGGGAGGAGGGAGGTGAGAGGGGGGTTCAGGAGGGGGAACTCATGTACACCTGGGGCGAATTCACGTCAATGTATGATTATCAAAATATAATATTCTAGAGACTGTAAGAGTGAAAAGCCAATTTAACACATATGGATTCTTTCTTTATAACTACCTTGAGAAAAGATAATTTGAGGCATTAATAAACTGATGCTATTAAAAAAGAGCTTCCTGTCAGAATGATAATAGATCACAGGCTTTATGCAAAAAAAAATTTATTTATATAGGTCTCTAATGGTTTTGCAGTTGCCCCTTTTTTAATCTTAGCAGATACACAGTACATGGTTCCTGGGGCTTTCTTCTGTTAGAACTAATTTTATTGTCTCATTTGTTCTGCAATGTGTTTTAGGTGTATTTGTAACTAATAATTACTGGAGATTCATGCTAGCTGCTGTTTTAAGCACTTGACATGTATTATTTCATTGAATCTTCCTAACAGTCCTTAAGAAATTGGTACAGAACTGGTGCACAGTCTACAACTAAAGCAACAAAGCCAGAATATCAGCTCAGGTTCTGAGATTGAGTATAGAGATATGTTATTACTACCCAAATAGCCTTCTCAAAGAGTTACTTTAGCTTTTCATCTTCTACCAAATTAACTATAATTCCTTAGTGGGATGATAGGATTATCTAGGATGTGATCTCGAATTATCATTTTCAACCTCCTGCTGTCATTCTGTACTATGTTGCATACTACAGTAATTCTGGCTACTTGTTTTTGTAGGCATTGGTGCACCTGGCTTTGCTCCTGGTGGTCCCTTAACCGGGAATGCTCAGCCCCCACCTTCTCACCACTCCATCCTTTCCTTACCCAGAGAAACCCATCTCATCCTCATGGCCTGCTGCAGTGCAACTTTCCTGATATCTCTAGTCAGACCAGTACTCATTCTGCTCCGCTGAGCACTTTTACATTTTCAGTTCAGTTTAATTGAATTAAAGTTTTTTACAAGTCTATTTACCTTGAAGAATTTATTGAAAATTACTAATTAGTATTTAGATTTATTTTAAGGCATTGGTATTTGTTTTTATTTTCCTTGTATTTCCATAATATTTTCTTCTTTGGTTAATATTTGTCAACCTTTTTTTATTTTTTAATTTATTTATTTTTTATTGGAGGCAAATTATTTTACAATATTGGTTGGTTTTGCCATACATTGACATGAATTCGCCCCGGGTGTACATAAGTTCCCCCTCCTGAACCCTCCTCCCACCTCCCTCCTCCCTTTATCCTCCCTCTGGGTCATCCCCGCACGCCAGCTCCGAGCATCCTATAACATGCATCGACCCTGAACTGGTGATTCGTTTCACATATGAATATTTGTCAACCTCTTAATTAAGCTATTATGAATAAATCTAAATACTTTGTGAAAAAAGATGTTCATAGTAATAGTAGTCACGGATGTGACTACTTTTGTTTTCATCATCAGGATAACTTGTGAATGAAGACATTCACAATTTTAAAATACTGTTTTCAAATCAAAAGTAACATATCTTTCTGCTTTGGTCTGTTACATAACACCTTTTGATTTGGAGTTGGTTCGTAGTACAGTCTTGTTATGTACAAGCATGGAAACCTTCTGACACAGACAGACTTGGATTTGAGCTTAGATCTTTTGATTCCTTTCATTTATCAGGGACAAAGTTGTTTTACAGTTTTCCTGTCTTGTCTATTCCGATTCTCAGTTTGAACATCTGTAAAACAGGGATAGTATCTACTTTGAAAGGTTTTTGTGAAATTTGAGCAAAAATGTTCATAAAACATTTAGCACAATACCTGACACATATAAAGTGGTCTATAAATGGAAACATCTTGTAATTAATGGTAGCTATTTTGGTGGTTGATTAGCAGGGTGCTAATTAGGCCAGGGTCATGTATTCAATCCCCATGTAGACTAGTTAGCTTTATTCTCTTCTGGAGCAAACTTAGCCCCAGATACTAAGGGCAGTATGACTGAATCAGCACATGGCCATCTCCAATAACCTGAAGAACAGCCCAAAGTCTGCTAGTTATAATCTAATCTTTGTAAATAAAGATCAGAATGCTGATTCCATTATGCTAATTTAGAGTGCCTATAAGGAATTCAAGAAACCAATTGTTTGCCCAGGGTAGTTTAGGAGGTACTTTTTCTTTTGTTTTGGTCTGTTTGGTTTGATTTTTATTTTTATAAACAGTTGCTCGGTCCCTTTCTCATTGAACTGTACGGCTAAAGATGACTTGCAAAATTCTTTTCACCTGGTTTGGTCACCATTAGTCCTAGACCACTGGTCCTGGCATTCTTGTATATTAAAATCAGCAGGAGTTGTAGTTGTAAGGAGTGCATCAGATGAAGATGTCTGGTTTAAGAAAACAACAACCTTTTTTTTTTCCTTCCTTCCTTCCTTCCTTTTCCTCTCCTCTTCTCTCCTCTTCCCCTCCCCTTTCCATCCTTCCTTTCCCATCCTCTCAACTCTCCTCTCCTTCTCTTTCTTCTCCATACAGCTTGTGGGATTTTAGTTCTCCCACTAGGGATCAAACCTGGGCCCTCTCTGGTGGAAACACAGAGTCTTCACCATTGGCCTGTCAGGGAAGTCTCAACAACAGACTTTTTAAGAGCATGTTTTCCTGTCATACGTGTGTAGCTTCTCAAAAAATGCTCATAAATTAAGATACCTTTCTAAAGAGTTCAGAAAAATATGATAATAGAATGCATATTGAGATATTATTTCAGTTGTGTTTAACTGATTTTGTAATTTTATGGTGTTTTCAACTGAAATAGGTAAAAGTGGCTTTTTTCATTGCTTGTAATTTTTTTTGGTGAGGATAGAGCTCGTCACTGATTTCTGTGTATAGCAGGAGCCAGGAATGACTATATGGCAAGAGACAAAGTATTTTTTGTTTTTGCTTTTCACTTGATTGACTTTTGTAAAATAGAAATTAATGCTTTCAGAAACATTTGTCTTCTGATGTTAATTTGGGAAAATTATTCTTTTTTTCCCCAATAACTTGTATCACTAAAATGATTACATATATGGTATCACTTTCATTTTCTAAAAACACACACTGGATAATGAATAATATTTTGTCTGATTGCTCATAAGATTTTAAAAAATTAATAGACTGTTTATGTTTACAGACGTAGTTTTATGTTTACAGAAAGTTGAGCAGTTAATGTAGTGTCTCTTTTTATTAAAGTCTTTCATTAGTGTAGTGTATTTGTTGATGAGCCAGTATGGATATATGATTATTAAGTAAAGTCCATAGTTTATATTAAGGTTCACTCTTTGTGTTGTACAGTTCTGTGGATTTTGAAAAATACATAATGTCATATTTCCATCATTATAGTATCATACAAAATAGTTTCGCTGTCTTAAAAATCTCATGTGTTCCATATTCATCTTTTCTATCTTTTTTTTTTTTTTCATCTTTTCCATCTTTGCCCCAAACCTCTGGCAGCTGCTGTTCATTTTACCATCTGTATAGTTTTGCTTTTTCCAGGATATTATGTAATTGAAATCATATAGTATATAGCTTTTTCAGACTGACTTCTTTCACTAAGCAATATGAATTTAAGTTTTTTCATTGTTTGATAGTTCTTTTCTTTTTATTGCTAAATAATATTCCATTTTATGAATGTACCACATTTTGAAGGTGGTATATAACTTTTGAAGGATATTTTGGTGCATTCCAGCCTTTGTCAATTTTGAATAAAGTCACTATAGCTATTCATATTCAGGCTTTTATGTGGATGTAAATTTTTCATCTCATTTGGGTAAATACTAGGAGTAAGACTGCTAGATCATATGTTAAGATTCACTTTTAACTTTGTAAGAAACTGCCAGACTCTCTTCTAAAGTAGCTGTATCATTTTACATTTTCACCAGCAGTGAATGGGAGCTCCTGTTGCTCCATGTCTTCAGTAACACATGATATTGTCAGGTTTTTGGATTTTAGCCATTCTAGTAGATATTTCGTGATAACATTGTTTTCTTTTGTCCTTTTTTAAATTGAGTTATTTATTTTCTACTTGTTGGGTTGTAAGAGCTTTTTGTATATTTTTGATACAAATCTTCTTTCTCAGATATGTTTTGCAAATATTTCACAAAATTTCTCCTGTGGTTTTTCTCTTCATTCTGTTAACAATGTCTTTCACAAATTAGAAGTCTTTTTTTATTTTAGTGAAGTCTGATGTATTGATTCTTTCATTGTTTATGGTTTTGATATTTTATCTTAAGAAGTCATTGCCAAAAGCCAAGGTTAGCTAGATTTTCTCTATGCTATCTTTCAAAGTTTTGTTTTTATGTTTAAATCTATGATCCATTTTAAGTTAATTTTTGTGAAAGGTGTAAGGTCAGTGTTTAGATTCCTTCTTTTTTTCCATGTGGATGTCAGTTGTTCTAGCAGCATTTGCTGGAAAGATGATCCTTTCTTCATTGGATTGCCTTTGTTCCTTTGTCAAAAATCAGTTGACTATGTTTTTGTTGGTGTTTTCAGGTTCTATTCGGTTCATTAATCCTTTGTCTGTTCTTTCACCAATATCACACTGTGTTGATTATTGCAGTTTATAGTAAATCTTGAAGTCGTGTAGTGTCAGTCCTCTGACTTTCATCTTTATCAATTTTGTGTGACTGTTGTGGGTCTTTTACCTTTCCGTGTACATTTAAAAATCAGTTTGTTGATATCCACAGTTGCTGGGATTCTGATTAGGGTTGCATGAATCTACAGATCAAATCTGGGAGAAATGACATGTTAACAATGTTGAGTCTTCTTATTTCTTAACATGGAATAGATCTCCGTTTATTTAGATCATCTTTGATTTCTTTCATAAGACTTTTTTAGTTTTCTTCATATAGATCTTGTGCATATTTTGTTACATTTATTCCTAAGTACTTTTTTGTAGTGCAAAGGTAAATTGTATCGTGCTTTTTATTTCAGATTCCAATTGTTGATTGCTTTGTTGTTGTTGTTTAGTCGCTAGGTCGTGTCTGACTCTTTGCGACCCAATGGACTGCAGCACGCCAGGCTTCCCTGTCCATCACCATGTCCTGGAGCTTGCTCAAACTCATGTCCATTGAGTCAGTGATGCCATCCAACGTTCTTGTCCTCTGTCATTCCCTTCTCATGGCTTCAGTCTTTCTCAGCATCAGGTGGCCAAAGAATTGGAGCTTCAACTTCAGCGTCAGTCCTTCCAGTGAATATTCAGGGTTGATTTCCTTTAGAATTGACTGGTTTGATCTCTTTGCTATCCAAGGGACTCTCAAGAGTCTTCTCCAACACCACTGTTTGAAAGCATCAATTCTTCAGCACTCAGCCTTCTTTATGGTCCACTCTCACATCCATATATGACTACTGGAAAAACTGTAGCTTTGACTAGACAGACCTTTGTCAGCAAAGTAATGTCTCTGATTTTTAATGTATGTTGTCTCGGTTGGTCATAGCTTTTCTTCCAAGGAACAAGCATTTTTTAATTTCATGGCTGTAGTCACCATCTGCAGTGATTTTGGAGCCCAAGAAAATAAACTCTTTCACTGTTTCCATTGTTTTCCCATCTATATGCCATGAAGTGATGGGACCAGATTTCATAGTAACACTTTTTTCCCCCTTAGTCCTTTGAATCAATAGAAAGGCTTTCACATCATTTCTATAGGCTATGCAATTGAATTTCTGCAAATAAATAATCATTATTCTTTTGAGAATTAAAAGAAATCTATAGCTTTTCTTTGAAGTTCTATCTTTATTTGTGTAGAATTGTAAGACTTGTATAAAATTCTTTAAGTGTTTGTTAGAATTCATCATTGACCCTGGATAGGCCTGGTTCTTTTTGTTTTGGAAGATTACTAATTATTGATTCCATTTCTTTAATAGATACAGACTTATTCAGATTGTCTGTTTCTTGTGTGAGTTTTAGCAGGTTGTGTTTTTTAAGAAATTGGTCCATTTCATCTGGATTATAAAATTTGTGGTCATAGAGCTGTTCATGCTGCTGCTAAGTCGCTTCAGTCATGTCCGACTCTGTGCAACTCCATAGACGGCAGCCCACCAGGCTCCGCCACCCCTGGGATTCTCCAGGCAAGAACACTGGAGTGGGTTGCCATTTCCTTCTCCAGTGCATGAAAGTGAAAAGTGAAAGTGAAGTCGCTCAGTCATGTCTGACTGTTAGTGACCCCATGGACTGCAGCCCACCAGGCTCCTCCGTCCATGGGATTTTCCAGGCAAGAGTACTGGAGTGGGGTGCCATTGCCTTCTCTGAGAAATGTTCATAAAATTCCTTTATTACCTTTTAAGTGTCCATGATATCTGTAGTAGTGTCCCCTTATGCATTGCTGATATTTTTTAATTTATGTCTTTTTTTGTGTGTCTCACGTCCTGGCATGTGGAACTTCCCTGACCATGGATTGAACCAACGCCCCCTGAAATGGAAGCACAAAGTCTAAACTACTGGACAACCAGGGAATTCCACATAACTACCCCCTGTTTTTTTTTTTAAACTTAACCTGGAGATCAGTCCTGGGTGTTCATTGGAAGGACTGATGTTGAAGCTGAAACTCCAATACTTTGGCCAGCTCATGCGATGAGTTGACTCACTGGAAAAGACTCTGATGCTGGGAGGGGTTGGGGGCAGGAGGAAAAGGAGACGACAGAGAATGAGATGGCTAGATGGCATCACCGATTCGATGGACATGAGTTTGAGTGAACTCCGGGAGTTGGTGATGGACAGGGAGGCCTGGTGTGCTGTGATTCACGGGGTCGCAAAGAGTTGGACACGACTGAGTGACTGAACTGAACTGAACCTGGCCAGAGGTTTCTCAGTTTTATTTGTTTTTTGAATAATCAGCTTTTAGTTTTGTTGATTTTCTCTTTTTTATTTTCTGTTTTCCAATTTCATTGATTTCTTCTCTAATTTCTATTGTTTCCTTTCTTTGGATTTAATTTGCTCTATTTTTAGTTCCTAAGGTGAACCCTTGGACTGCAAGGAGATCCAACCAGTCCATTCTAAAGGAGATAAGTCCTGGGTGTTCGTTGGAAGGGCTGATGCTAAAGCTGAAACTCCAATACTTTGGCCAGCTCATGCGATGAGTTGACTCACTGGAAAAGAGTCTGATGCTAGGAGGGATTGGGGGTGGGAGGAGACGGGGACGACAGAGAATGAGATGGCTGGATGGCATCACTGACTCGACGGACATGAGTTTGAATGAACTCCGGGAATTGGTGATGGACAGGGAGGCCTGGCGTGCTGTGATTCATGGGGTCACAAAGAGTCAGACACAACTGAGCGACTGAACTGAACTGAAGGTGAAAGCTTTGATTGTTGATGTTGGTTATTTCTTCTTTCCTAATATATGCTTCAGTGCTTTAAATTTCCTTCTAAGCACTAACTTTTGCTACACCCCACACATTTTGATAAGTTGTATTTTCATTTAGTTAGAAATATTTTTAGAGTTTCTCTTAAGACTACTTATTTGATCCATGTGCTGTTTTAAAGTGTGTTTCTTAATCTCCGAAGTATTTTAGGTTTTTCTAGCTATTGTTCGGTTACTGTTTTCTAGTTTAATTCTGTTGGGTCTGTGAGTCTCCTCTATATGACTCCTGTCCTTTTAAATTTATTAAAATGTGTGTTATGGCCTAGAATGTTGTCTATTTTCGTGAATGTTCCATATGAACTTGAAAAGAATGTATTTTTCTGTTGCTGGAAAAATGTCAATTTGATCTAGTTGACTGAAGGTGCTATTCAGTTCAATTATTTCTTTGTTGATTTTCTCCCAGCTGATTCTGTCCATTATTGAAGTTTCCAACTATACTAGTGAATTCATCTGTTTCTCCTTGTGGTTCTATTAATAGAGCAGCATAAATGCATGAAATCACTTGTAACTTCAGGCTAAGTATGAACATGTTTGGAGCTTTTTAAAACTCACTTAAGTCAGATTCTGAAAGACTCAATGTTCATATTTTTGTCAATGTGCTTTTCTCAAACATATATGACACCACATTTATTTATTTGTAACACTTATCTCATAATCTTCTTTCAAAGTAGTTTGACATTTCAGTTAATTTAAAGGATACTTAAGATTGTTGTTCTTTTTAAACCACTTGCTAGCTTTTTGGAGTAACTGTTTTATTTAGTTCTCACCCTTATTGGAAGCTCTTAGGCAAAGGGTAATCCATTTCCTTGGACCAGAATAGCCCAATTGCTATATAGTTGTTAGGTTTAGTACACCAGTTTGATATTTAATTAAAAGGCCCAGGACAGTTACTTTTATTGGACTTTTTAGTTTAAAAAAAATACTTTCTTGCACTGCTCAATTCTAACACCCAGCCAGAAAGTTACTATATATCCTTCATTCTCAAATGAAAATTTTCTATCATAAATATCTCTTCAATGAGGAAACATTTTGTAATTGATGGTATGTTATAATTTAATTGATAGGGTTTTTTCCTTTTCTTATTGGTACATGAAGTAATGGTTTATTTTGCTAATCTATTGAGTCTTCAGTTCAGTCGCTCAGTCGTGTCCGAGTCTTTGCGACCCCATGAATCACATGCATGCCAGACCTCCCTGTCCATCACCAACTCCCAGAGTTCACTCAAACTCATGCCATCCAGCCATCTCATTCTGTCGTCCCCTTCTCCTCCCGCCCCCAATCCCTCCCAGCATCAGAGTCTTTTCCAGTGAGTTAACTCGTCGCATGAGGTGGCCAAAGGATTGGAGTTTCAGCTTTAGCATCAGTCCTTCCAATGAACACCCAGGATTGATCTCCTTTAGAATAGACTGGTTGGATCTCCTTGCAGTCCACGGAACTCTCAAGAATCTTCTCCAGCACCACAGTTCAAAAGCATCAATTCTTCGGTGATCAGCTTTCTTCACAGTCCAGCTCTCACATCCATACATGACCACGGGAAAAACCATAGCCTTGACTAGACGGACCTTTGTTGACAAAGTAATGTCTCTGCTTTTTAATATGCTATCTAGGTTGGTCATAACTTTCCTTCCAAGGAGTAAGCATCTTTTAATTTCATGGCTGCAATCAGCATCTGCAGTGATTTTGGAGCCCCCCAAAATAAAGTCTGACACTGTTTCCACTGTTTCCCCATCTATTTCCCATGAAGTGATGGGACCAGATGCCATGATCTTTGTTTTCTGAATGTTGAGCTTCAAGCCAACCTTTTCATTCTCCTCTTTCACTTTCATCAAGAGGCTTTTGAGTTCCTCTTCACTTTCTGCCATAAGGGTGGTGTCATCTCCATATCTGAGGTTATTGATATTTCTCCCAGCAATCTTGATTACAGCTTGTGCTTCTTCCAGCCCAGCATTCCTCATGGTGTACTCTGTATATAAGTTAAATAAGCCGGGTGACAATATACAACCTTGACGTACTTCTTTTCCTATTTGGAACCAGTCTGTTGTTCCATGTCCAGTTCTAACTGTTGCTTCCTGACCTGCGTACAGGCTTCTCAAGAGGCAGGTCAGGTGGTCTGGTATTCCCATCTCTTTCAGAATTTTCCACAGTTTATTGAGTCTTAGAATTGACAAAACACTGTATTAATATTATTATTGTTGTTATTACTATGCTAATTTGCAGGTGAAGAAACTAATGCCCAGAAGCCTAAATGATGTATACAGAATCAAACAGCTAACATATGGTTAAGCTCAAAGTAGCCTTTGATATCAGGGGCTTAATTTTTCCCTCCATTGTATCAATACTTCTCAAACTTAAATGTTATAAGAATTATCTAGGGAGATACATGGGTACCACTTGTCCAGAAATTTAGATTAATTATGTCTAGGTTAGGGCTCAGGAATATGCATTTAACAATCCTTCTTTCCTGCATTTCTTAGAAGGGTTAAAAATACCCTTTGAGAAGCCATGCATTATATGTTTAAGGATCAGCTCAAATGCAGACTTGGTGATAGATCTAACTGACAGAATGCCACCAGTAGCAGCGCCCTTCAAGTGTTTGTCAGTGATGAGGATAGAGAACTTGATATTACTAATAAGTCTAAGAAGATCAAGAAGAATGTTATGTGGTTGTGTAATCCCACAAAGGTGCCCTGGAAGATCAGGTATACTATTCCATTACAGAGGCTGGCTACAGTTGTCTTTATTTATTTAAATATTTTTTATTTTCAAAGGAAATTAAAAAATTATTTTTTAAATTGGGGTTTAGTTACTTTACATGGCTGTGTCAGTTTCTGCTGTACAGTGAAGTGAATCAACCATAATGTATACATACATATATCCCCTCTTTTTCTGGATTTCCTTCCCATTTAGGTCATCACAGAGCACCACAGAGTTCCCTGTGCTATACAGTAGTTTCTCATTAGTGATCTGTTTTATACTGTACTTGTCTTTAATACTGCTGTATGGGCTGTAACTTTCAGGTAAACACCAATGAAGCCTATTTGCCGTCCCCTGCCCTTGGCCCCAGGGATGGGGGTGCCTGGTGGGCTGCCGTCTATGGGGTCTCACAGAGTCGGACACGACTGAAGCGACTTAGCAGCAGCAGCAGCCCTTGGCCCTTTGAACAGTATATGTGAATTTAAAGGACAGGAAACTTTCTTTTTTTCCTACAGTTGACTCCTTGTAAATGTCACTACTTTTGCACTTTATTTGGTTTGACTATTGCTTTTGTTTAGAATGTGAGCTGGTTGCTGCTGGAGGGACTCCTTCCTCTTTGCTTAGCACTCTTTGATGGAACATTTGTTGAGGTGTGCCTTTGACATTATCACTGCTGCCTACCTGGTGAACAGTAGCACACCATTGGTTGCCTCTGTATGATTCCTGAGGTCAGCTTTTTCATGAGTGTCATGTAAAGCTTGAAATAAGGTTTAGTAAGGTGAATAAGGTCTGAGTGTTTTCTTTTGGGTTTTCATGCATTTCAGAGCTTATTCTTCTTGATTGGCTTGGGAATTTTTTTGCTTTTTTATATAATAATAGTTCTGTGTAGTTCTCTGTAGCTAAAGGAGTGTTAATTTGGGTGCTCTAGGGTAGATGAGGAGGACATGGCAACCCACTCCAGTGTTCTTGCCTGGAGAATCCCCGTGGACAGAGGAACCTGGCAGGCTACAGCCTATGGGATTGCAAACAGTTGGACTCGACTGAGTGACTAAGCACAGCACAGTGCAGGGTGGATACTGTTATTATTGTTTCTTAATTTATTACACTTCAGTTTCATCTAGAAAAAGATTTCACATAATTTCTGTCTCTTCCATGAAACTTTTTGCCTATAGGACTACTACTGTTGTGTTCTCACATTATTCCTACCACGTTACACTTACTTTCCAGACTCCATTTTTTTTGGCATTTCACTCAGTTCAGTCTCTCAGTCGTGTCCGACTCTTTGCGACCCCATGGACTGCAGCATGCCAGGCTTCCCTGTCCATCACCAACTCCTGGAGCTTGCTCAAACTCATGTCTGTTGAGCTGGTGATGACATCTGACCATCTCATCATCTGTCATCCCCTTCTCCTTATGCCTTCAATCTTTCCCAGCATCAGGGTCTTTTCCGCTGTCAGCTCTTCGCATCAGGTGGCTAAAGTATTGGAGCTTCAGCTTCAGCATCAGTCCTTCCAATGAATATTCAGGACTGATTTCTTTTAGGATTGATTGGTTTGATATCTTTGCAGTCCAAGGGACTCTCAAGAGTCTTCTCCAACACCGCAGTTCAAAAGCATCATTTCTTCAGCACTCAGCTTTCTTTGTAGTCCAGCTCTCACATAAACCATAGCTTTGGTTAGACGAACCTTTGTTGGTAAAGTAATGTCTCTGCTTTTTAATAGTTGCTGTCTCAGTTGGTCAGCTTTTCTTCCAAGGAACAAATGTCTTTTAATTTCATGGCCGCAATCACCATCTTCAGTGATTTTGGAGCCCAAGAAAATAAAGTCTTTCACTGTTTCCATTGTTTCTCATCTGTTTGCCATGGAGTGAATTTTGGCATTTATTCTTAATTAATTTGGCAATTTTATTAATTAAAGGATTATTTGTAGTTACTGCTTTAGCACTAAGCAGTAAATTTCAGGTGGTTGTTGTTTAGTCACTAAGTTGTGTCTGATTCTTCTATGACCCCATGGATTGTAGCCACCAGGCTCTTCTGTCCATGGGATTTTCCAGGCAAGAATACTGGAGTGGGTTGCCATTTCCTCCCCCAGGGGATCTTCTTGACCCAGGGATTGAACCCACATCTACTGCATTGGCAGGAGGATTCTTTACCACTGAGTCACCAGGGAAGCCCCAAATTTCAGATTGACAGAATCGAAACCAAATAGTTATCATTATTTTGACTGAAAAACAGATTTGTATACTGAAGTGGTAACTTTAAAAGAGTAAGACTAATTCTCGTGTTATCAGAGTTGCTCATCACTGGCTCATTTGGAAAATGTGTCACTGTGTGCCTTAGCCTTGTGGGGGTGGGAGGGGTTGGAAGATCAGCCTCTTGAGAATGCTACTTTAAAGGCTTTTAGAAAAAAATCTTAAAATTGTCCTTTTGAGTCATCTAGTCATAAATAATAATGCAACATTCTTGAGTTAATGCACCTTTTGCAGTGGAAATGATTTGAGTGTGTGGGAAATAGTTCTGTAACTTCCTGACTTCTTTCCACAGGCCATTTTGCAACCTGTATTGGCAGCAGAAGATTTTACTATCTTTAAAGCAATGATGGTCGAGAAAAATACTGAAATGCAGCTGCAAGCCATTCGAATAATTCAAGAGAGAAATGGTAAATGGTTGAATTTAGAAATCTAACTGCTAAGTGCATTTTGTTTTGGTGTGTGTTTGAACTAATATGATCTTAACGTTGCTGCTTTGTATAAATTTATTTCAAGTTTGAAAATCTAGGACTGACTTAAGAGATACTAGAGTGTAAACTTCCTGATAACTGATTGGTTGACATCGCAAAGAATGCAGAGCAGAATTTGATTTAACATTTTAGGTTTCAGAGAGCTGGGTTTTTCTGCTCAGCCATCATGTTTATGAAAGTCAGTATTTTTGAGTGGTCACAGTTATAGTTACTGTTGAGTGTACAGTTACTTTTTCCCTTCTGGCTTATAGAAGACTAAAGCTTTAGTGAGCAATTAGAAGCAGTTGAGGGCTTGTTGAAACACATGCCTGTGTCCCAGTTTCTGACTCAGTAGGTCTGCAGTGGGGCCTAGTACTTTGTATTTTTAACAAGTTCCTAGCTGATGCTGAAGCTGCTGGTCTTGGTAGCACTGAGAACTAGAACAGTGGGCAGCTAGCATTATGCCACCATCAGGTGGACGAGAAAACAGCTCACAGTCCTGGTGACGCCTTTAGCTTTATCTTTTCCTTAATTCTCTACCTGAACTCAGTATTTTTCTAGCTCTTCCTGCTTTTCTTCCCTTCCTGTATACTTGAACTCTACTTGACATCTTGATTCAAAACATCAGAGTTTCTAACCATACTTCTTGTTACTGTACTATCTCTTTTTCAACCCAGATGCATATCTAAGTTTCCCATTTTGGACTCTAGTGACCTTAATACCTGTGTGTTCCTTTGCTTAATAGATTGCCATGGATATTCCTTATCATGCCTATATACTCTAATGGCTTGGCAGTGGGGCCTTTTCTTTGCTTGTTTCTTGAGCATATTAGAGCTGTAGTTTAGTTGTGCTATTTGCTTTTAAGGGTCTGGAATATGCAGCAATAGGGCTTCTGTTGTTACGTGGCAAACATTAGACTCTTGGAGGGTCTGTTGTGGGTTAGACTGTTTGGGTTCTCCTCTCATTTGTCTGAGGTGAGTAAAGACCATACCCCTAGAGCCAGCCACCGTCGTATCTATTCTCTAAAATGCATTTCACAGCAGGAAAGACTGTTGTCCATGATGTGGAGATAATACCACCCTACCCCTCAACAATGCGTGACACTGAACTGCTGCTTTTGTGTAAAGTTTGGAAAACAGTCTCTTTCTCTTTGTTTCTCTACCATGGTTTGCTTCATAAAATCTTTTTCTCTTGTGTTTTCCTGCAGCTATGCTTTTTATTCTGACTTATAGGATAGAGAATCTGAATAATTACTTTATGTTATTTCACTTTGCTTTAGGGGACCTTTTGATAAAAGAAATAGGGAACTTGATAATGGCACTCTGCAGTTTTTAGAATTTAACTGGAAACAAGGAGATTTTAATTAAAAGAGAATAGCTAACCATAGCTTATATCAGCTGGGTACCTCAAGTTGCCATTAGCAGAATGCCTCAGAGAAAATGACCTAAGCAATAAGAAATTATCATCTCACAGAACCAGAAGTAGAGGAAGGGAAGGAAGACAGACAGGTCCAGACTTGGTTCATTTGGTGGCTTAGTGATGTTTTCAAGGACCCTGACACTTTTCCACTTTTACTCTGCCATTCTTAGGATCTTCTCTCATGATTGCACTCGAGCGTCATTGAGTGCACACTCAACAATATCTCATTAAGAAAAGCGATGCTTCTTCCTGTACATCTCCTTTTATAAGCAAGGCAACACTTTCATGGAAGCCCCTTAGGAATTTTCCTCTCAGGTCCTATTGGTCAGGATTGGATTCACATGGCTTTCTAAACCCTCTGGCAGGGGGAATGAGACCATGGTGACTGCCTTAAATCATGACTCACTCTTGTGGGGTGGGGTTGGGCCCTGCCTCTAAGTACTTGGCTGCCTGGTAGCTGCTCACAGATGGCTTCTATTAGCAAGGGAGGACCAGGGGAATGATGTGGAATAATGCTGCAGTCAGACCGCAGGGTGGGACAGTTTGCTTCTATTTAAACATAAACTAATACTTAGTTTCTGCCACAGAACTTTTAATACTTGTATTTAAGTATCTCACTTAACATAAATTGAGGGGAAAGTTACCTTAAAACAAAGTCGATTGTACTCAAAACTGCAGACTGTTTGGAATTCTGGTTGTATCTCATCAAAGAATTTGGGGCAAGTGCAAATCAGAGCAATATTTTGATGGTTTTGAAGTGTTGCACACTGTTGTTTTATTCTTTCCTTAGTTTTTAAAATTTTCCTTAGAAAGATCAATAGAATACTAATTATATAGCTTTTGACTAAGCAAAAATGCACTTAAGATCAGTGGGTTACATAGAAGTCAGTTTTCTGGTTGTGATACTATTCTACAGTTTTGAAAGATGTTTCATCGAGGGAAACTGGGTAAAGAGTGCATAGCATCTCTCTGTATTATTTCTTACAACTGCATGTGAATCTGCAATTATCTCAAAATGAAAAGTTTAATTTAAAATGTACTTAAACATCAAGGGCATTAGAATAATAAAGCTACTTTAATTTAGAGCAGATCCAAAATCCCATCATCATATATGGATAAAGAAATGAATGGTAAAAATTAGGGGCTATACTGTTAATGTTTTGGGAATATACTAATTATAGATAAAAGCAGAACACTTATTACCATCTACCTGCTTATCAGGAAGATATAGGTAATAAAATAAACCAATACTTAAAATTACTTGCCATGAATTACTCTGCCTTGGGCTAAAGTTGGTACTGCCCTAGTTTATAGTTATTAGCCCAATATCTGAATAGAAGGTCTGAGAGCAGATACTGTTTTATTCATCTTTATATTCCCCTTAAGTGCTTAGCACCATGCTTTTTTGCATGTAGTAAGCAGGGCTCTTTCGGTAGCATATGTTGTAGTATGAATGAAGAGTGTTAATATGCTGTTTCTTTTTTTGTTTTGTTTTGTTTTTATTTTTATTGGACTCTAGGGGATGGGATGGGGAATACCTCTGTTAAGTTATGCCCCACTAGGAAGATGTCCGTTCTAACTTTCCTGGGATAGCTTTCAGAACTTTTTCTTTTTCTTGGAGCTGCTGTTCTTGTTGGCAGCAGCCTCTTCAGGTCCACTGCTGAGTGGCTCCTCCTTGGAAGACAATTTCCGCTTTTTCTTGGGGACCCTCTTGTTTTCTGACTCATCAGGGTCAGTAACTGGTTCCTCTTTGGGAAAAGATTTCTTCCTCTTGGGAAGACTTACAGTACCAGCTGTCTCTTCAAGATCACTACTATCTCTTCCTTGGAAAAAGATTTCTTTTTCTTGGGTTTGGAAAAAGAGACAGATGGGTCTTCCATTCCATTCTTCTGAAGAGCATCCTGGGGCTTTTGCTTTTTCTTCTTTATGGGTCTTTCACTCGTCTCCTCACACTCCTCCGGGTCACTGCGATTTTCTGAAGAAGCCAGGGCAATTGCAGCCAGCCTTTTCTTTTCCTCCTTCAAGCGTTTCTTCTCCTGTTTCTCGAGCTTCCTAGTAATGTCAGCAGCCACTTCCTCTGCCTGAACCACTGCTTCCTTCATGACATCCAGATTCTTTCGGGGAATCTCTCCAGTCTCATAGAAGGACAGCCGTTCCTCAACTTGTTCTTGAGGCTTCTCCCCAAAAACACTGGTGGGCACCTCAGAGAAGCAATCGATTTGTGAGGGAGTACTGCATTTGTTTGCCAGGTATTGGCAGCTGCTCGGCCAATGAAGGTAGAGTGGAAAATGAGTCCGTATTTTGGGGTGTTACCCCTTGTCTTCAAGGCTCTGGAAACTTGGTCCCTTTGCTGGGCCCAGGGAATCACTCAGACACCAGGACTGGCCATCACCCTAACATGCTGTTTCAATTAACAAAGTATTTTATATTTTGCTTTGTAAACTCTTTTCCCTTTTAAATAACACTTCTGAGAGCATAGTTTCATTGTTAGGAGCTTGTTAATTTCATTGGTATGTCCTGTGTAGTATATGATTATGGAAGACTAGATTATATTAATTTCTATTATCATGTGTTATTATTATTTTAAACAGACAATAAATACATGGTTACCAAGAGTCATTTCTAGGTAAAGTGGGGTTTTTTGTTTCGTTTTGTTTTTTATGTGGAGTTGATTCCTTAAAAGAAGAAAAAGTTAAAAAGACCATAGTTAAAAAGATAATAAAAACAAAATAGCATAAAACATTTTTTTTAAGTGATAGATCTTAATAAACTACTTTGTACTTCTTGATGAACTAGAATAGTGAGAAATAAAATGTTTTCAGTTGAGTTGATATTCTCCTGTGTGATCTTTGGTTTTGAACAGGTGTATTACCTGACTGCTTAACAGATGGTTCTGATGTGGTCAGTGACCTTGAACAGGAAGAGATGAAAATCCTGAAAGAAGTTCTTAGGTATCCTCTTTAATTATTTGAATGGATCATTAATAACTTTGCAATATGATCTGTACATAGACTTTTTACCCAAAAAATACTGTGAACAAGTAAAATACCTAAATTCTTTCATAAAGACCATGAACATGATTTATCATTTTATTTGTTATAACTATGTATGTATTACATTTCTTAATGGACTTATCAGCCCAAATGGGAGGGTCTTCCTCCACTCCCATCATGGGCCTAGGAAACTAGCCATCAATGGAAACAAGGTGCAGTAGATGCAGCCTGATGCTTGGAAGGGCTGTTGTGGCCTGAGCTGAGCAGGAGACTGCATGGCTTCTGGATCTTGGTATTAGAGGAGGCTGATGCCAGGTGTCTTATGGTAGGAGGCTGGACTTCCAGGCTCCACAGACCAAATAGCTGACTATTTGCTGACCTCTTATCTATGGGCTTCCCTTGTGGCTCAGCTGGTAGAGAATCTGCCTGCAATGTGGGAGACCTGGGTTCGATCCCTGGGTCGGGAAGATCCCCTGGAGAAGGGAAAGGCTACCCACTCCAGTATTCTGGCCTGGAAAATTCCATGGACTGTATAGTTCATAAGGTTGCAAAGAGTTGGACATGACTGAGCGACTTTCACTTTCTTATCTATTATGTGATTGTCAGACAAATGCCTGGTATGGAATGTGCAGTCCAGTAAAGGGGATTTTTTTTTCCTCTAAAGCCTGTTGTCCCTTGACCCCTATGGGAGTTTGAGACCCCTATGCCATTCAGATTTGGGTTTAGAATTTCAAACCTGTTGATTTTTGTTCAGCTAGGAGTCCTTCACACAGGATATGAGTAAACCTGTGTTTTATGTAGCTAACCGTATTATGCTCTTTATGTCTGTGTATGTCTTTCTCAGTTGATTGTAAGCTGCTTTAAGTGAAGCCTGATTATTTCCATCTTTGTTTCCAAAATTCCTTGCACATATTGTAAGCTTTGGTTAGCATGTTACTTGTTGAATATTTGCTCTTTGACCAAAAGAGAAAGTTTACTTTTCTACTTTATTTTTGTGTATTTCAGAAAATCAAAAGAGGAGTATGACCAGGAAGAAGAAAGGAAGAGAAAAAAGCAGGTGCCTATAAAACATACTAATATAATAGAAGTATTTCATTGCTGTTATCCCATAAGTTCACACCTAGGATTTCTCTTAAAGTTTAAGCTTAGGTGAAATGACACAGTTCCTCAGAGTATTCATATTTTCTTGGTGGTTCTGAGCATTTATGCTTTTTTATTCACTTTATAATTCATCCAGTGACCTGCCTTTTAAATTCTCAGTAAAGAATGAGATTATTCACTCCTTAAAAACTTAATACTATTCATATTTGGGGGAATTTTTAATAGAAATTCCCCTTAATTTTATTTGACTTCCCACTTGCCTTGATTCCTTTACTGTTTTGAAACAGCAGCTGCAGTTACTATTGAGGGTCCCCTGTAGACTTTAACGTTGCCAGCTTGAAGCAGAATGACTCAGTTTCACATTTCCTGGTGTACTGTTCTTTCATTAAAAACTGTTTCCCTAAAGTGCCTAATTTTTCCTAAGGAAAAATTAAACACGTATCTGGTTGAGATGAGGGAAGCTAATATTTACTTTTTCCTCCCTCCTTTTCTAGCTGCCTCTCTTTCCACATTTTCCCAAATCTCCCTGAAGGGAGAGGGAAACCTAATATAAACTAATTCTCAGTCACTTGATAGTCATTTTCCTTTTTTTCCCTCAATCACTGTGATTCATGCTTGTATCATTTACTGTCTTTGAAAAAACCTATTTTACTCCAAGGTACCCAGTGAAGAGCAGAAGAGAGATTTTTAGGATTTACAGGGGATTTATTTCTCTTTGACTAACTATGCTTTCAGTAAGTGGAGGTGAAATTCATAGATAATACTTTTTTTTAATATAAAAATATAGAACAGAAACTATTCAAAACTGGTATCAGTAGACAGTAGTATTGGGAATTCCCTGGTGGTCCAGTGATTTGAACTTAGTGCTTTCATTGCTGTGGGCCTAGGTTCCGTCCCTGGTTGGGGAACTAAGATCCTGCAAGCTGCGTGATATGGCCAAAAAAAAAAAAAAAAACAGTCTTAACTTTCTGATTTATAAATAAACTATATCAGGATTCTTGAATAATAATATGTTTTAGGGGCATATGATTTTTTTTTAATGGAAACTTTCAAACACACAAAAGTCGAGCTGATAATTTCAGTCCTCGTGTTTCCATCACTCAGCATACATATATAGAGACTTATGACATAAGTATCCAGTGATTGGATTTTCCTATTTTTATGGAAAAATGAATTATTTTACTTAGTTCTTTCCAAGATTTAAGTGATTTCTTTGGTATAAATGTAGCATCGTATTTTAGAAATGGAAATATATGCATCCCTGAGAGATGTTGTGAATTTAGTTCTAGACTACTACAATAAAGTGAAGATAACAATACAGTAAATCACAAATGTATTTTGGTTTCTAAGCACATATAAAAGTTAGTTTACACTAAATTGTAGTCTTTTAATTGTGCAATGGCATTATGTCTGAAAATTATGTACATATCTTTATTAAAATTGCTAAAAAATGCTGACCATCATCTGATCCTTTGGCGAGTTGTGATTTTTTTGCTGGTGGAAGGTCCTGCCTCTATGCTGATGGCTGCTGACTGACCAGGGTGATGGCTGCTGAAGGTTGGGATGGCTGTGGCAGTTTCTTAAAATAAGACAACAGTGAAGTTTGCTGCATTATTTAACTCTTCCTTTCATGAACAATCTCACTGTAGCATGAAGTGCTGTTTGATGGTATTTTACCCACAGTAGAACTTCTTTCAGCATTGGAGTCAGTCTTCTCAAACCTGGCTGTAACTTTATCAGCTAAATTTGTGTAATGTTCTAAATCCTTTGTTGTCATTTCAACAGAATCTTCCCCGGGAGCAGATTGCCTCAAGCAACCATTTTCTTTGCTTATACATAAGAAGCAACAAGAATCAACTCCCTGACTCCATTAAATTTAACTCCATTAAAATTTTGTCATGAAATTACAGCTATTCAGGCACATCTTCAGGCTCCAGTTCTAATTTTGGTTCTCTTGCTGTTTCTTCCACATCTGCAATTACTTCCTGCACTGAAGTCTTGAACCCCTCTTAAGTCATGTAGAGTCAACTTCTTCCAAACTCCTGTTAATGTTGTTATTTCTACCTCTTCCCATAAATCACAGAGGTTGTTAATGGCATCTAAACTGGTAAATTCTCTCCAGAAGGTTTGCAATTGCCTTTGCGCAGATCCATGAGAGGAATCACTATCTATGGCCTCTGTAGTGTTATGAAATACATTTCTTAAAGAATAAGGCTTGAAAGTTGAAATCACTCCTTGATCCATAAGCTGTGTGTTGTTGCTGTTCAGTTGCTCAGTCGTGTCTGACTCTGCGACCCCATGGACTGCAGCACACCAGGTCTTCCTGTCCTTCACCATCTCCCAGAGCTTGCTCAAACTTACATCCTTTAAGTTGGTGATGCCATCCAACCATCTCATCCTCTTTCATCCCCTTCTCCTTCTGTCTCCAATCTTTCCCAGCATCAGGGTTTTTTCCATTGAGTTGGCTCTTTTCTTCAGGTGGCCAAAGTATTAGAGCTTCAGCTTTGGCATCATGAGCTGTGTAGCAGGCATGAAAACAATTTGAATCTTGTACCTCTTCATCAGAGCTCTTGGATGTCCAGGTGCACTGTCAATGAGTAGTAATATTTTGTATAGAATTTTTTTTCTTTTTTGGAGGAGATGGTCTCAACAGTGGACTTCACATATTCAGTAAACCATGTTGTTAACAGATGTGTTATCATCCAGGCTTTGTTCTTCCACTGATAAAGCACAGGGAGAGTAGATTTACCATAGTTCTTAAGGGCCTTGAGAAATCTGTATGCAGGTCAGGAAGCATCAGTTAGAACGGGGCATGGAACAACAAACTGCTTCCAAATAGGAAAAGGAGTACGTCAAGGCTGTATATTGTCACCATGCTTGTTTAACTTATATGCACAGTACATCATGAGAAACGCTGGGCTAGAAGAAGCACAAGCTGGAATCAAGATCACCGGGAGAAATATCAATCACCTCAGATATGCAGATGACACCACCCTTATGGCAGAAAGTGAAGAAGAACTAAAGAGCCTCTTGATGAAAGTGAAAGAGGAGAGTGAAAAGGTTGGCTTGAAGCTCAACATTCAGAAAACAGAGATCATGGCATCTGGTCCCATCACTTCATGGCAAATAGATGGGGAAACAGTGGAAACAGTGGCTGACTTTATATTTGGGGGCTCCAAAATCACTGCAGATGGTGACTGCAGCCATGAAGTTAAAAGACGCTTACTCCTTGAAAGTTATGACCAACCTAGACAATGTATTAAAAACCAGAGACATTACTTTTTCAACAAAGGTGCGTCTAGTCAAGGCAATGGTTTTTCCCGTGGTCATGTATGGACGTGAGAGTTGGACTATAAAGAAAGCTGAGCGCCGAAGAATTGATGATTTTGAACTGTGGTGTTGGAGAAGACTCTTGAGAGTCCCTTGGACTGCATGGAGATCCAGCCAGTCCATCCTAAAGGAGATCAGTCCTGAGTGTTCATTGGAAGGGCTGATGTTGAAGCTGAAACTCCAATACTTTGGCCACCTGATGCGAAGAGCTGACTCATTTGAAAAGACCCTGATGCTGGGAAAGATTGAAGGCAGGAGAAGAAGGGGACAACAGAGGATGAGGGGTTGGATGTCATCACCGACTCAATGAACATGAGTTTGGATAAACTCCGGGAGTCGGTGATGGACAGAGAGGCCTGGTGTGCTGTGGTCCATGGGGTTGCAAAGAGTCGGACATGACTGAGCAACTGAACTGAACTTAAGGGCCTTATTATGCATTAGCCTCTACTAAGATAGTATGTCCTTTGAAGCTTTTAAGCCGGGCAAGGACTTATCTTCACTTGCTATGAAAGTCATAGGTAGCATCTTCTTCCAGTGGTCGGCTGTTTCATCTACATTAAAAATCTGCTGATAGTGTTGTTGTTGTTTTAATCACTAAGCTGTGTCCGACTCTTTTGCAACCCCTTGGACTGTAGCCCACCAGTTTCCTCTGTCCATGGGATTTCCCAGGCAAGAACACTGGAGTGGTTTGCCATTTCCTTCTCCAGAGGATCTTCCTGATCCAGGGATTGAACCTGTGTCTCTTGCATTGGCCGATAGATTCTTCACCGCTGAGCCACCTTCATTACTTTTGTTAGTGAGATCTTCTGGATAGCTTGCTGCAGCTTCTGCATTAGCACTTGCTGCCTCAACCTGAGGCAGCTTCTTTCCTTCAATCTCATGAACCACCCTCTGCTAGCTTCACACTTTTCTTCTGCAACTTCCTCACCCCTCTCAGCCTTTATGGAGCCTTGCTCTGGATTAAGCTTTGGCTTAAAGGAATGTTGTGGCTGGCTTGTTCTTCTATCCCGACCACTAAGACTTTCTCCATATCAGCAGTAAGGCTGTTTCACTTTCTTATCAGTCGTGTCCACTGGAGTAGCAGTTTTAATTTCCTCAAGAGCTTTCCCTTTGCATTTGCAACTTGGTTAACTGTTTGGTGCAAGAGGCCTAGCCTTTGATCTGTGTTAGCTTTCGACACACCTCCTCACTAAATGTAATCATTTCTAGCTTTTGATTTAAAGTGAGAGACCTGTGACTTTTCCTTTCACTTGAAGTCTTAGAGGCCACTGTAGGGTTATTAATTGGCCTAATTTCAACATTTTTGTGTCTCAAGGAATAGGAAGGTCTGAGGAGAGGGAGAGAAGTAAGGAAACAACCAGTTAATGGAGCAATCAGAACACACACAACTTTCGTCTGTTAAGTTTACTGTCTCATATATAAGGCTGCAATTTGTGGTGCCCCAAAACAGGCACCACCTTCTGGCAGAAAGTGAAGAGGAACTAAAAAGCCTCTTGAGGAAAGTGAAAGAGGAGAGTGAAAGGTTGGCTTGAAGCTCAACATTCAGAAAACAAAGATCATGGCATCTGGTCCCATCACTTCATGGGAAATAGATGGGAAAACAGTGGAAACAGTGTCAGGCTTTATTTTTAGGGGCTCCAAAATCACTGTGGATGCTGATTGCAGCCATGAAATTAAAAGACGCTTACTCCTTAGTAGGAAAGTTATGACCAACCTAGATAGTATATTAAAAAGCAGAGACATTACTTTGCCAACCAAGGTCCGTCTAGTCAAGGCTATGGTTTTTCCAGTGGTCATGTATGGATGTGAGAGTTGGACTGTGAAGAAAGCTGAGTGCCGAAGAATTGGTGCTTTTGAACTGTGGTGTTGGAGAAGACTCTTGAGAGTCCCTTGGACTGCAAGGAGATCCAACCAGTCCATTCTAAAGGAGATCAATCCTGGGTGTTCATTGGAAGGACTGATGCTAAAGCTGAAACTGCAACACTTTGGCCACCTCATGCGACGAGTTGACTCTCTGGAAAAGACTCTGATGCTGGGAGGGATTGGGGGCAGGAGAAGAAGGGGACGACAGAGAATGAGATGGTTGGATGGCATCACCAACTCGATGGACATGAGTTTGAATGAACTCCGGGAGTTGGTGATGGACAGGGAGGCCTGGCGTGCTGTGATTCATGGGGTTGCGAAGAGTTGGACACGACTGAGCAATTGAACTGAACTGAAAACATGCACAATAGTAACATCAAAGGTCACTGATCCTGGTGATATGATAATAAATATGATAATGAAAAAGTTGGATATATTGCAAGAATTGCCAAAATGTGACACAGAGACACAGTGAGCAAATGCTGTTGGAAAATTTGTGCTTATAGACTTGCTTGATGCGGAATTGCCACAAACCTTCAGTTTGTAAAAAAGAAAAAAAACACACCAAAAACACAGTATCTAGTAAAGACAGTAAGTTGAAGTGCAATAAAATTAGGTATGCTGTAAATCAGTTTGTGGCTGCTTCAGGCAATCATGGTACTGCTATTATTATTATTGTATTTTTTAGATTAGGTTAAAGCATCGATTCTGTGGTGCTCAATCTTCTGTAATTTTTGAAACTAATATGTTTGAATCTGTTAAGTAGTGAATTATTCAAAATTAATCTAAAATACTTTCTAAATTGTGTTCTTGATGCCTGAAGGCTAAAACAGAAGAGCCTCCGATGCAGGGCAATGAAACGGCAAAAATGAATAATTCCCAAGGGGATGGTGAGCATTTTGCACACCCAACGTCAGGTAAGGTTGAAGTGTACTGAAATTTCTGAATAATATGAATACTTAAACATTGTAAAGAGTGTGTTGTTTTCTCATACATGCTTCAGCTTCAAAAACCCTGTGAGGGTGTGTTCAGCGGCCATTGGTATTTAATGCTTTTTGTTAATTTAGCTAAAGAGATTGCCTGTAGGAGATATTCAGCTGATAGAGAGGGTGTAGCCCCTAAATTTCTAAGTGAAGCTTGGAACCCAGAGCAGTGAGCAAAATTCCTTGGGGGAGCCCCCGCCTGTCGGCCATGACTGCAGCGTTCAAGGTATGGTCACGTAACATTTGGTACTTTCTTCATTTATCACAATCAGATGATGTGTGGGAGTTAGAAGCTGAACGTGGAAAGATAATATTCACTTATTTTCCTAGTGAATTAAAACACAGTTAGTAAATAAAAGGTATCCAGTTTGTTCAGAAATTTAAACTGTCATTGAAATTAAAATTGAGGAGACTCCTTGTGGGAAATGTTAGTGGATGATCTTGTTCAGTATATGGGAAACCATTTTCAGTATATGTGTTCTGGTTTGTTGTATAAGAAGACAGGTAATTCTGAAGCAGAACTTGAATATGATGATGCATTTAGCTCATTTTTATTTTGAATTTCTACATTTTTTAGATACATGTCATTTTCTCAATTTAAAAGCCCTGTAACTCCATGAGGTAGATACTATGATCCTTAGTTTTATTTTTTTTAACAAGAAATTCAAGGAAGTTTCAGTTTAGTTCAGTTGAGTCACTCAGTCATGTCCGACTCTTTGCGACCCTGTGAATCACAGCACGCCAGGCCTCCCTGTCCATCACCAACTCCTGGAGTTCACTCAAACCCACCTCCATTGAGTTGGTGTTGCCATCCAGCCATCTCATTCTCTGTCGTCCCCTTCTCCTCCTGCCCCCAATCCCTCCCAGCATCAGAGTCTTTTCCAGTGAGTCAACTTGTCGCATGAGGTGGCCAAAGTATTGGAGTTTCAGCTTTAGCATCAGTCCTTCCAATGAACACCCAGGATTGATCTCCTTTAGAATGGACTGGTTGGATCTCCTTGCAGTCCAAGGGACTCTCAAGAGTCTTCTCCAACACCACAGTTCAAAAGCATCAATTCTTCGGTGCTCAACTTTCTTTATAGTCCAAATCTCACATCCATACATGACCACTGGAAAAACCATAGCCTTGACTAGACAGACCTTTGTTGGCAAAGTAATGTCTCTGCTTTTTAATATGATATCTAGGTTGGTCATAACTTTTCTTCCAAGGAGTAAGCGTCTTTTAATTTCATGGCTGCAAGTTTAGTGATGTCTGAAGTAACTGAGCTCTTAAATAATGAGACTGTGACTTCCCTTGGTCTTCTGACTTCAAGTCTTGTGTTTTTCTGCACTTTGCAGAAGTTTTATAATTGAGATAGATACGTTTGATGTTTATCAACTATTTTAAGGAACTGTATTCCTAGTTGATAGAATAATGGGCATGTGAAGCTGAAGCAGGTTTATAAAGTTATCTTGCTTTTTGATTCTTAGCAAATCTAATAATTTCTTTTGTTTGCACGCCCTGAGTAGAATAACCTCATTTGAATTATGTCTGTAAAAGTTCCTGCTTTAGATTTGTTTGAGTGCTTTTAAGATTTGCTGGTCTAAATTTAACTTTTTGTTTTATATAGACCTAAGTACATGTAGGGGCTTCCCTGGTGGCTCAGATGGTAAAGAATCTTCTGCAATGTGGGAGACCTGGGTTTGATCCCTGGGTCAGGAAGATCCCTTGGAGAAGGGAATGGCAACCCATTGCAGTACTCTTGCCTGGAGAATTCCATAGACAGAGGAGCCTGGCGAGCTACAGTCCATGGGGTCGCAGAGAGTCGGACATGACTGAGTGACTAACACACTCAAGTACATGTACATGTTCAAATCTCATGTCTGACATAATTTGAATATATTTGCTTATCAGACTATTAAGCTGTAGAAAACTTAATTTCAAACCATTTGTAACTCAGTTATGCACATTAACAGAGAAACAATGGAAGGTAATTTTAAAAGTAATGACTTTAAGTTTTAAAAACTGTTCTATTTTAAAAAACTGAGTATATCTGATATTCCAGGCAATCCCTTCATACAAAGTGATAGGAGCCCAAGAGAAAGGCCTAACATGGGAGGAATCATAAAGGTGTTTGGCTTCCTGCTTATCCCATTGCCCATATCTTTCCTTGGTTCCTGCTAGAAATGGGTAACTTCTGTTTTTCAGTAGATTCAGGGTTGCCAGTGATCAGATGATCTTTCTTTAAGCTAGCTGGCTTTTCAAATCTCCATTCATAGAAATCAGACAAGCTAAGTATTTTGGCTTCAGGCATTTTTCTCTCTAGGTTCAAGTTAGAATATAAAAGATGTTCATGACAACAAACTGAAGGCAGGAACTGTCCAGAACAAGTACATGAATATATACACTTATGTGCCTGGAATGCACCGCAGCCCACCCCGCACGCCCAGCTCTGTGGTTCAAGTCCATCTCTGCTTAAAGCCACCATCATATGAATGGCATGTTAACTCTGCATATTTTGACCAACTTGTTGAATGAAGCTCATCTTCATTTCTGTTATAGTTAGTCCTGTAGCTTCCTGTGTAGGTTGGTTGGAGTGTAAACGGCAGCCTCATCTCTTCCATGGAAACTTCCCTTTCAGTCCAAGAGCCCGAAGAACTTTTCCTCTAACCTCCTTGGCCCTACAGTCAGTCTGCTCACCCCGTGCTAAACAGTGGTTCTTGGGCAAATTTCTTGCTCATGCAAAGTTCAATTTCTGGTTTTACTGTGCTGGCAAGATTTTTAATCATTTAGAGACATGGATATCATGTTCTCCCATCATGCCTTTAGTTCTTGGCATCATTTTTATGTGAGTCTTTGCTCTCACTTGCTGTCTTTCATAGTCGCTGTATTATTATGAACATGTTTTGTCTTTAAAATCTCTACCTTATAATAAAAAATGGCTCAGAAAAGCAATTACCATTAATCCAGTCTCTTGGCACAGTTACCAAATAATTGGAAGGTGTTGAGTGCTCATGTTATATCTGCTTCCAAATTCTACTTATTTTAAAATCTTTACATTTTCTTAATATTTTAATAGGTTTATAGTTATCTTTAGGAGGTACTTACACATTATTGATACTACTTGTAGCTTTGTATTAATTGTTCTGCAAATATAAGGTCACTTAACAGTGTTTGCCTGCAGCAAAAGTTTGAAAGACAGTTACATAGTAAGGGATTTTAGTGCATTTTATTCAGCAGGTCGTTTTTGACTCTTTGCAATCCCATGGACTGTAGCTCGCCAGGCTCCTCTGTTCATATTTCCCAAGCAGGAATACTGGAATGGGTTGCCATTTCTTTCTCCAGGGGATCTTCCTGAAACAGGGATCAAACCCTGCATCTCCTGTATTGGCAGATGGATTCTTTACCTGGTTTATATGGCAACTTGTATTACATTATACAATAGTTCTAATCTTTAGACAAGAATTATATCTTTTTGTAGCTATAGTACCAAACAGCAGGAGCTTGGTATTTGTCAAAATGCCTATTCATGTGAAACCATAGTTAAAGCTCTTTGAGGCCCGAGACCATGTTTATTTGTTTTCACCCAGTGCCTAGCACAGCAGAGGCACTGAACCATTGCTTGTGAATGAATGAGAGAAAATGCCCAAGTATTATTAACATTAGCTCATTTTGGTAAATCTAGCATAACTTAATATTTCTTATAATATTCTAACTGGTCTCTCTAATTACTGCCAGAAGTTAAAGTGCATTTTGCTAATCAATCAGTCCAACCTTTGACAGGAAAGCTGGAAATGTTGCCTGAAACTTCCTCCCTCCCACAAAAAGGCCTGAAGATTCCTGGCTTCGAACATACAAGCATGGAGGGACCAATAGCAGTAAGTGAAAACATTATTTTTTAAGAACTATGAGCAAATGACAAAGTACTAGAAAGATTGTAAATGGCCAGACACCCAGCTTTTGTTATGGTCTTGGACTCAAGCTTCTAATTTGATCAGTCAGTGGGTATCTGTGCCACTTATTATGCAGTCTTGAATTTAAATAGTTCCTGCTCTCATTTGACCCAGAATTTATCAACACTTCGAACAGAAGAGCTCCGCCAGCGAGAACACTATCTAAAACAGAAGAGAGATAAATTGATGTCCATGAGGAAGGACATGAAGACTAAGCAGAATCAAACTTCGGAGCAGAAAGGAAAACCTGCTGGGGAGGTGGAGGTATATGAAAATTTGCACATCTGTGGGTGGGATTCTCAGCGTATGTGCTCTTGTAGTTGCAGTCATAATAGTCTGTCAGTGTAGTGCTGCTACACTGAGAAAAGTCAGTCTTTTCTCAGCAGTGAAAGGGTTGCTAGGGTTTTGTGAGGTAGAAATGATAGCAATTTTATGATTCTTTACTTGCCCTGAACACTGAAGGGTCAGCTGTTTTACCTAAGCCTTTTGAAATATTTTATCATAGAACAGCATCAGTACCCTAGCCACCACCTCTAAAAGGCTTCCCTAAGAGATTTTTTACAAAGATGAAATTTAGGGAACTCAGCCCACGTGTGGCTTTTTTTCCTTTAGTTCACTGAATGCTTTACTATTTGTTCAAGGCAGTATGCTATGAATTTTAGACAAATGAACCCATCTTCTGCTGTAGCCAATATTTTTTTTTTTTTTTTTTAAGGAAATGACAGAGAAACCAGAAATGACAGCAGAGGAGAAGCAAACATTACTAAAGAGGAGATTGCTTGCAGAGAAACTTAAAGAAGAAGTTATTAATAAGTAAATTTAAGAGCAATTTAGCAAGCAGTTCAAAAGTCCTTAAAAATAAATTATTTAACCCTTAAACTGAACCTGTTTAGTTTCAGAGACTTGTGTTTATAAATGCAAATATAAGCTGATTATTTTTATTAAACTCTTCAGGTGTAGGGCAGTGGGCAGTTACTTATGTGGACGTGTTCAATACAAATTTCTGAATAATATTCTCTTGTGGAGAGAAGGTATAAAAAGCTAAGTGATAGTGCATTCATTCATTTATTCATTGTTTGTGCTAATAAGCATTGTGCTGCATGCTAAGGATACAGTGATCAAGTAGATCGACAGGGTCGCTGCTTTCATGTGGCCAGTGTTAGATGGGAAGAGTGCAGTGTTATAAACAGGATCCTGCAGTCAATGAGAAGGTTAGCATATGGAATTGGAGATAGGTGGGGTACCAATTTGCAAGGCCTGTAGGGAATGTGAGAGTTTTAAAGATTTTATAATGGCAGTGGGAAGTCACAGAAGTTTTAAAGCAGGGAAGTTTCATGATCAAAATGTCCATTTTAAAAAGATGTGTAGTTGCAGTGTGGTGATTGGGTGAGTTGAGTAGGTGTGGGTTAACAGGTATAGGGTAATCAATGTAATGCAAAAGTGGTTCTCTGTGGCAGAATTTAGCATCCTACATTGAGGCAGGAGCAAATAGGACTTCAAAAGTAGATGTGGGGGATGTTCAAAATATTCAGTTACTCTTTTTAGAAAAGCAACATTAAAACAGATAAAGGAACAATTGCTTGAAACTCTTTGAGGGGGAACTCTGCCATGGGTGTACACAGTCTTCTATGTTTGAAGTGATCCTGGGGTGGTGTGTAGTCCATTTCCTATGACACAAAACACAGTTTCTGAAAGGAGAAACCCTCCTTTCAGAAACTGTGTTTTGTGTCATCCATAAGCACCTTCTTTTCTGGTTACAGGCCACTCCCAAGGTTTAATTTATAATTCCATTTTATCTCCTTATATCTATAGTTATAAGCTTTTAAAAAGGGATTCTAACACTTCCCTGGTGGTCCACGGGAAAGACTCCACACTTCCAATGCAGGGGGTGTGGGTCCCATCCCTGGTCAGGGAACTAAGACCCCACACACTCAAAGGCATGGCCCCCCAAAAAAAACACCCAAAACGGGATACCGAAATTACCTTAGTTCCAACCTTCAACATGCAGAGAAAACCCAGCCTTACTTTATATTTGTCACATTTTCTTCACTTACATGGACAAGTGGAAAACTAGTGATTGAAGCACAGAAAATTTATTTCATGAAGCTTTTTATTAAAAATAGGTTTTATATTGCATACATGTTTACAGATAACTATATTAAGAGAACCTCAGGCATACAAATGTGGGCTCTGGCTTGCTTCACTGAGTGAAGATAAAAGATAAAAAATCTTGATCTGCCTGAGGGTAGTCATTTAGGACAGCAGCTAACATATGTCATCTTAAAGTTATTCTTTCAAGCGATATTTTTAAGTCTTGCTCTCATTTCACTGTGGCTGAGCATCTGTACCATGGAAGTGTTTTCCTGTAATTCAAGAAAATATTCACAATTATGCTATAAGAAAAGGTTCCTATGATAATGATGCTTCACGTTTCACCTGTGGCAGTTCTTCAGAAAGAAAAACTTCCTAAGATAAAGATAAAACTTCCTGCTGGAACTCAAACTTACTTTACCAGGAAGAGTCAAGAGTAGAAAGGGAAATGTTTTAAGGCTGGGCTTCTTAGATTCTAAGGGGAAATTTAACAAGAACTAAGAAAAGGGAAGGGGCCTGATAAAACTTGCTTGAAAGAAAATGTTTTCCTGTAGTAACTTTACTGATCTTTGTTTAAGTTATCCTGAGTCACTTGACTGTGACGAGGTGGAATTTCCATTATATGCACCTTTAATGAAAGAGGAGCTACTGCCCCCATGCTGTGATCCTACGGTGCTAGGACTTTAGGACCCAAGGTATACCTTCTCTTAGTATCAGTGATATTTAATGTGAGGTTGGCCTCTGTTTGTTTAGAATTCTTTCATTCAGATTGGTATTATGACACAGTGGTCTATTATAATAAATATCTATGGAAAACATACTGGCTTTAAAAAAAAACTGTAAAATGAACATAACTCAAAATGGAGTTTACTTATATTTACAACAAACCAAACAAAAGCAACGACCATAGAATTACAGGGTCACATTTTAATTCCTGAATTTTACAGGTCAGCATTAATATCACCACATGTATACAAATGGTGTAAAACAAGTACAGTGGTATTTTTAATACAAAATAAACATCTGTTTTATGGAAAAACTATACTTCATATCTACACAACAGCCCATCTTCCAAACAATAGCCAAAATTAAAATTAACTACAAAATCTCCAAAACAGGGGAAGCTGCTTCAGTTTAAGCTATTCCAGGAAAAATGGACCCATAACACATTACAAGGGTGATCTGAAGACTGTAGCTGGAATTACTAATTTTAGTCTTTTTTTCCCCCCCAGTGTATTATAGTTTGGGGGATGTTTTTCTCACTTCAGCATGATCTCAGATCACAGATGAGCAAACTAACATTAAAATATTTAGTTAACTCGCTGTTCTAAAAATAAAACCTCTTAACTGTTTGCCTCAGTTTATTATTTTAAATTCATTTTCGTACATGGAATGTGCTTTTATTCTTAAAAAAAAAAAAAAGCAGCTTTCATATTACACCCTTGTTTATGGAAAAGCTTCAGGTGCTGCATACTGACTGACACTGAAGTAACTCCTTGGACCAAAATGGCCTGTAGATATTAAATGCCACTTAATTCAGCACTATTCTTTGTATGTTAGTCTTTATAAATTACACCTTAAAACTTGCCTGCAGTTGAAAACTTTACTAACGAAGTAGAAAGTGACTTTAAAGTATCTTCCACAAAAGATTGTACTGGTAGGCAGTTGAAAATGTTCTGTTCAATATACTCCCGTTTCTAGAGAAAATCACTTTGGAATACTACTGTACTGATTCTTGGCATCTGTTATCTCTAAAAGTGCTGATTTTAAAGTTACAGTAACAAAACTGTCCATTTTAATCCAGCTTGTTTTCATCAAAATACACACTGAAATTTCCTGATGGAGAAAACTCAACATGTGCTGTAACACAGGGTGTATTTCCCTCCAACTACCAATAAGGCTGAATTTCGGTTAGATCTTCAAAGAAATGGTCCCAACAGCTTAACTTCATTTTTTAATGACAGCTGAATGTTTTCCATAAAAGTTAGAGGCAACTGATTAAAAGAACAACATGGCCAGCACCATTATACAAGTAATGTTATTGGGTTTGCAACTGAAGTTTTATAATTGTTTCTAGATCAGAAACCCCCCTGGAGCAACCCTGCATTAATAATACCTTATCAACTTTATCCCTTCCCTAAACCATCCCCAAACCTGAGAGTTTCCTTGCTGAGAAGCTACCTCCCAGGTTACTAACTTTTTTTTTTGACATCCTGAAGGGCAAATCTCTTAATTACTAGCAAGCGATCAAGTTCCTGGGAAGCCTGTTTTTGTGTTTTTTTACAGAACTAAACTCTCCCAGCTGATATACTGAGTGTCTTTTGCTATTCCTTGTATACTTATAAGTTCAAGTGAGAAAGCTTTCTGATTCAGATTTTCAGCTCATTGAACAGTTGCAGCATTTTTGTTCAACCACATGTTGAGGGGCCCCAGTAAATATTTTATGAGCCAAGACGAGGTCTTTTCCTGGGAGATGTTTCTTCCTCTTCCTCGTCCTCTTCATCATCTGGATAATCCACTAAACCAACCAAACTTCCCTAGTGAAGAATAAAAAAAAATTTTTAACATATGTAACTAAAAGTCATTTTTCTAAACTAATCACATATTATTGTATCTGAAACAGATTATTACTGAGTTTGATAAAGGAACTACTTGATATCTTAGTATGTACAATTGGTGGCATTCTTAAATTACCCTCAACTTTTTTACTTGGCTCAGGATAATCCAGCAGAATTGCACTGTGAAAAATAACTTATCTCCCAAACAGTAGGACTCACAAAGAATCATGACATTTGGAGCTGGAAAGACCTTGGAGGTAAACTAGTTCACTTCTCTAATCTTAAACTAGAGAGGATAGCCAGCCAGTGACAAGGAGTCTCCTTTCAGTCTCTTCCTCATGTATGTATTTCATCACTAAGTACACGTCATTGTTTTTGTTCTGCTTTTGAAAAATACTTTAAAATGGCTGACATAATAAACACATGAAATGGTTTCTAAAAACTAATGACTAAAAAATTGAGGGCTAGCTCTATCCAAAAGAAAAGGATGCAGTATCTCAGGCGTTGGACCTTTCATGAGTAATGGACCCCTTTGAAAATTCTATTAAAGCTCTGGATACTTTACCCAGAAAATTATATGTCCTCAGGTATGCATTAATATGAGCCAATCCCATGAAACTTATACACTACATCTAGTTCAAACCCTTAAGATCTCCATAGGATAAGCAAATACGACAGAAATAAAGTCATATTTCAGACCTAAGTAGCTTCATACCTAAAGAATCCAGGCATCTGGCATTAACACTTTACCAGAATATAATTGAAGCACTGCAATATTTATCAACAAAGGGCTCTGAGCAGCTAGAATCAGTTATCAGAAAGTCTGAACCACATAAAACTTATATAAGTGAGCATCTTTCTGCTTCTTTCTCAGCTTGATAACACACACATCTTAATTTGGATAAGCAAGAAACAGTATGGCTAAATTTAACTTATAAAGCCCTTGGTACAGTGCTTGGTATGTAGTTACTATTTGCTAATTGATATTAGCTACTATTACCATAATTATTATTATCTGTTATTTGGTTTCTAGTTAAACAAGTTGGACAAGTGGAGGTAAGAGGTAGAAGACATAATTACAGTACAAAAGGCACCAGTCTGATAGTCACAGGAATGACAGCAAATGAAAGTTTTAATTATGCTTTTAATCCTATATATCACAAGGTACACACATTTCAGTTCCAAAAGATTAACAATTAAAAATAATTTTTGGTGTAAGATCAATAAATATTCTGTCTGAAACACTCAGCTACACAATTTTTCAATTTTATCTCTATTATCTACACATATACATACCATAAACTCATTATACATTTAAAAATCATGTTTAGCATACAGAAAGAATAAAAATACAAAATAAGAAATATTGGAAGTAAAAGGAACTATAAATCCACAGATGCATACTGTCAAGAATTTGATAGGTTCCAGACTTTTCATATACAACTATAAATGTTGTTTTAAAATAAATATCAGTTTTCAATGTTAGTACACAAAGTTCTATATCATTCTTTTAAACTCTAGTATTCCATGGTACAGATACATCACCAAAGTTAAATTCCTTGTTGGACTGCTTTCCCAGGGATTATACTCTCTAAATGTCAAGGCATTTTTGGAAAAATAATTCAGAGAGGCAAAACTCATTTTTAATGGAGAACAAAGTCAAGAAAGAAGTATTTCAGGAGAATATAGAAATGAGAAGGAAGCAAACTGATTCATCTTAGTCCCAGAAAAGAGTAGAAAGAGTACCAAAATACTAGGGAAAGCAGAGAAGATAGTTAACAGTGGAGTCAGTGAAACAGACAACTGAGTCCTCAATTCTATAATTCATTCCCCTACTGCATGCCCACCCCCACCAGGAGATCTCCCACCAGGAGATTCCAGCTCGCCCACCACCAACAACCGTAAGGAAAAGGAGCCAGAAAGGTTCTGTATTTCAGGACTTTGGACACAGTGAAGGGCAGGCAGGGTAAGATGCCAGGGTGAAAAGGGACAAATAAATTCTTTTAAATAAACACGTTTTAAATGAAATCAGAATGTTTTTTAATACCATATACAAAAATAAACTTGAAATGGATTAAAGACCTAAATGTAAGGCCAAATACTATAAAACTCCTAGATAAAAACAAAGGCAGAATACTCTATGACATTATTTTTTTGGATCAGTTTCCTAAAACAAAGCAAAAATAGACGAATGGGACCTAATTAAACTTAAAAGCTTTTGCAAAGCAAAGATGAAAAGACAACTTATTGAATGGGAGGAAATATTTGTAAATGATATGACCAATAAGGGGTTAAAATCCCAAATTAATAAACTGTTCAAGGCAACATAAAAAAAAAAAACAACCCTATTAAAAATAGGGCAGAAGATCTAAATAGACGCTTCTCCAAAGAAGACATACAGATGGCCAACAGGCACGTGAAAAGATGCTCAATGTTGTTTAATTATTAGAGAAATGCAAATCAAAACTACAACGAGATATTACCTCCTCTGGTCAGAATGGCCATCATCAAAAAAAGTCTACACATAATAAATGCTGGAGAGGGTGTGGAGAAAAAGGAACCTGCTTACGGTATTGGTGGTAATGTAAATTGGTGCATCCACTATGGAGAACAGTATGGAGGGGTTCCTTAAAAAACTAGAATTACCATAGGATACAGAAAGCTCACTCCTGGGCATATATTCTGACCAAACTATAATTCAAAAAGATCCTTGCACCCCAATGTCCAGAGCAGCACAATTTACAATAGGCAAGACATGGAAGCAACCTAAGTATCCATCAGCAGATGACTGGATAAAGAAGATGTGGTATTCATACACAGTGGTATATTAATCAGCTATAAAAAAGAATGAAATAATGCCATTTGCAGCAACATGGATAGACCTAGAGATTATCATATGAAGTGAAATCAGAAAAACAAACATGGTATTGCTTATACATGAAATCTAGAAGAATGATACAAATGAACTTACTTACAAAACAGAAACAGACTCACAGACATAGAAAAGAAAATTATGATTACCAAAGGGGAAAGGGAGGAGGGAGAGGATAAATTAGAGGAGTCTGGGATTAACATATACACAATACTATATGTAAAACAGATAATCAACAAGGACCTACTGTATAGCACAGGGAGTATATTCAATCTTATAATAACCTATAATGGAAAACAATCTAAAAAAGAACTTATCTATCTCTGAATCAGTTTTCTGGACACATGAAAAACAATGATGGTGAAAATGTTTTTAAAGGACCACTGGTGATAAAGAATTTGCCTTCACTTAGAAATGTGGTCAGTTTGTTGAAAAAAGGTTGAGAGACAATATAACTAGTGCTTTACTCTGTGAGCTCCTATCTTGCTTAATATCAAATTTTTGTGACAGTCTTGAGTGACTGAACAATTAACTTGTTTTCTAAAAACAATTGTTATTTTTCTACCTGTTCCCCCAAAAAGTGTAAGATCAAATGTATGTGGCAATCTGCTGTTAGTGTCATAAGGGTGAAATAAGTATTTGTGCTTGCACTTGATTTTGCTTATTCATAAATAAAAAATTATCTGGAAGGATAATAAACTGGAAACTCAGGGAGACAACCCAGCGAATAGAACCATTAAAAAAAATGAGTAAATGGAGAGGAAAATTATAAATATTATAAGATAAATTAACAAGGCACAATATCCAAACAGAAAGCTATAATGAAAGAATATAGTGTCCCCAAACTAAAGGTCATGACTTTTATTTGAGAAAGCCCAAAGTATTTCGTTGTTAAGTTTCAGAACTCAGGGATAAAACCCCAAATGCTTCCAACAAAGAATTAGGAATAAGAATGTCTCTGGATTTCTTGGCAGCAATGTCTTCAAATTTTTGGAAGAAAATTATTTCTAATTTGGTTCCTTCTACATTCAGTTAAACTGTCAATCAAGTATGGGTATACAATAATGACATCTTCCTATGTGCCAGGTCTTATACTTTATCTCTCATGGAATCCTTTTCTCAGGAAACAGAGAGGGTACGCTCCAATAAAATGAAATGGAAAATCAAGAAAGAGAACAGAGACTTGAGATCCAGGAAACAGTCAATGTAAGAAAAAAGAAAGGCAAAGGAAGTATTAGGGTGATGGCAGAGGCAGTCTTAAGACAACAGCTGTGCAGCAAGTCTAGAGAGCAACCAATTCAGGCTGGGACAAGATGGGAGTCTTCAAGAGAGACATCTCCAAGGAAGAGACTGTGGAAACTAACTTGAGTAAGAGGCACATAACTGTTGTAACGAATGAAAAAATGGTGGCAATTAATGTAAAAAAAGAAGTTGCAAAGCAAAATACACTATAGAAAAATAGAGCAGAAAAAAATGAATAAAAATACTTACATTGTTATAGCTATAAGATTATCAAATATTGTTTTAACCAAAAATTGTGATACAGAGAATAATAAGGGTGAGGATGTGGTAAGGAGTGGTAAAATAATATGGCAGTCTTAGCACACTGTTTAGAAATAGAAGAAACAGGTATTTACAGAAGAGATCCAAGCTTTCTCTGTGGAGAGGAAAAGAGGACTGTTTTTTCCCCAATAATTTTAATACTATTTGCCTTTTAAAAGCAAGTACATATGTTACTTTGACTTAAAAAAAAAAAAGAAAAGCTAGTATATATTGAGGTGTGCCAAATAGTGTTCTAAGCTCTTTACATGTATTGAATAATTTAATCTTCACAGGTACTGATTTATTGCTATTTAAAATGAGGAAACTAAAGCCTGGAGAGATTAAACAGCTAAAAAGATGCAGAGTCAAGATCTGAATCCAAACAATATAATATTCTTAATGTAGTGTCACAATATTACACTAAACTGTCCTATCAAAAAAATGAAAACTTAAAAATTCTTGTTCCATAACATAAACTGTGTTTTACAAAACAGAAGAATCCCATTGAAAATGCTATTTCTGTGATATTTAGTCAAGAACCCACCATGATACAAATAATTAAGAAAGATTCTACATTTTTGTAAAAAAAAAAAAAAAATAAACTCAGACTTGTACTTTGTGTTTAAAACAAGTTTGACTTCATTTAGGTTTGTGACTATGGTCTTCTCTTGTCCTTCTACGCTTATACTAAAGTTGTCCTATATTAATGCCTTTTTATTTTTAAGCCACTCCTTTTTGGGGAAAAGGATATTTTACATATAATGATAACATAAAGGAAATAAAAACATTTTATATACAATTTAAACTATTTTACATAAAAAAGGTAATAACCATTGGGAAATACATTTGCTCTGTGAATGACAAAAAGGTTATTAATATTCTTAAAGACTCACTCACTAAAATAACAAACCAATTTTAAAAAAGGCAAGACTATAAAGAGACAAACAGATAAGCAAATCAAAAAGGCTAATATTCAGCTCTACTAGTAAGGAAAGACACAACTGGGGAATGAGATACATATTAACAGTGTTCTGCTACCGAATGAGTCAAGAATCATTATGATGACACTGCCAAAGCGGCAGTGAGCCAGCACACGCATACAATGCTTAGGTAACTAACTGGTGTAGTCTTTCTGGAGAGGAATTCGACAGTATGTTCGAAAACATTTTACTCATCTATCCAAGAAAATAAAATGCAACAGCAGCAGTAGTCAGTGAAATACTGGAATCGACTTATGTGCTCCAAAGTACTGGTGGGGGCAGGGGACACTTACAAATACTATGATACAGCTAAATAAAATGAAATTCTAGTCACCAACAATGTTTTAATAACATAGAAAAATTCTTATAACAATTAAAAGCAGGATACAAAACTGTGCTTATACAAAGACCATAACTGTGTCAGATAAACCCACACACCTAAAGAACAATCAGTCAGATGTTAGCAGTCATTTTCTTATGACAATGTGTGCAACTTTTTTTCTTCTTTGAAATTATTTTTATTATCCAGTTTTCTTCAGGAAACATGAAATAATTTTACAGATGAAAACAGCAAAGTTTGTTTGTGTGTAGAGCAGTTTCACATACCTTGGTGGCTGTTACGGATGTGGCCAAGTTTGTAGTTTTGGAAGAGGATCCATTAGAACTTGCTGGTGGTGTCTGAGCCACCACAGATTTGCTGTTTGTACTGTTTGTTCCATTAGCAGCACTGGTGGAGTGGGAGAAAGTAAATTTGAAGCCACCAGAAGATGTCCTTTTTGGAAGGTTTTCCTTATCTTCACTTTCCTTTGCTAAAGCAAACATAAATATTTGAATCTTTGTTGGTAAATATTGCTAAGTCAAAGCATCTGAAAAGAATAATTTAAAACTTTTGCTTTTTTGTAAGAACTAAGAGGGCAGAGCATGATGAGTACAGTGATGCGTCTTCATTAGCTGTCATCTTAGAAATCCCAGGGTTAGAAAAGACTTTAAGAATCAGGTAACTGATTAGCCACCCTACCCTAGAATTCTCCACTGCTCTATCTAGGACCCTTCCAAGATCTCACTTACTGTTTCTCTCTTTTTTAACTGTCTCTCTAAAGCGTCCACTCATTGAATCTACACTTCCATACTCATGAAAACCTAATAATCTCTCTCACAAGTCAAAAATGCCTAAAGAAAATGATTATGATCATGCTTATTTATTTTCTGAATATTCCAGGTTCCTTTGTCTGTTTCCTTTATGACAAGGGTGTCCACTATCTTTTAATATCTGGCTGCTACTATTTTTATATATGATTCTTATGCAGTACTTCAGGTATTGCCTCACTGCCTCTTTTGACAGTAGTCAGGGCAGTGGGTGTAATGAGTAAAAAAAAGAATTTGGCTACCAAAAGGTACCTGCTTCTTAGGACATTTTCACAGGTTATTTGCTCCCCCAGGCTGAAGTAAACAGAACTTATGGCAGCAGTAGGTAGAAAATGAATGAGGCTGGTAAGAAGAGTTTCAAGGAAAATGTAGTAAGAAATTAATGAAACACTAACTCGTGAGAAATGCCTTAAGAAAAATCTAACATTCAAAATCACAAACTTACATAAAGCCTAGGAAGTGCTTTTGCCCTTCAAGATATAAATTTTTTGAAACATTTAAATTAATAGTGGTAATTTCTCAAGTTATAGAATTAAAAGTGATTGCTTCTTTTGAAAAACACTAGTAAGATCTTAGTTTTACAGACAAGTTAAACATATTTGAAAGACAGGAAATTTTACTATTACATTTCCTCTCGACATTTTATCTTTATGAAAGTTTTATTAACAATTAAAAAATTTCAAAGAGTAAAGTACTTCTCTCTTTAAGCTTGGTTTCCTCAGCTGTAAATGACAGCGTGCACTGGAAAGTTTCTTTGGATCTCTGTGATCTCTATCATTATTGGAGACTTCAGTATAAACATAAAGCCATAACTGTTCATAGAAGGCAAAGTATAAACAGACAATGCAATTTCTAAATAGCAAATGAAGAGCATCACAAAAGAGCAAGTTTCAAGAAAAATGCTTTAAACATGAGAAATGTTTTGAAAAATCAGATTTAAAAAAAGCGATAATTTTATTTAAAAGGTTTTTACTTAGCATAAAATTCATGTCTTTCATGCTTTAAAACTGATCACACCCTCACAAGGAACTATATAATTTCTATACTAAATAAGAGAATGAGCTAATCAAAAATTCAACACTGTAATACCTTTTTTAGTCTCCATGAATTTTTCATAACTATCTGGAAAATCATCTTCTGCCTTAGATTTTTCCACTGGTGCAACAACTGTTTTTCCTTCCTCCTCATCATCTTCATTAAACCACATTTCTTCATCCTCTTCCAACGCCTTTGCATCTCTGCGAAATCTGTTACTACGTAATATAGATGGTACACTGTAAGAAATATATCACAAGTATTGAGTAACGACTTAAAATTCCTGACCAGTTTAAATGAGAGTAATATGTATAACCAAGAGGAGATGAAATAATTTTAACTGAGTATAACTTATAACCAGTTGTGAAAGAATATGTAACCAGAGAACACTCCAAGGATGTTTGTACACTAACCTAAAAATTTATCTTGAGTTAAGATATGGAGCAGTAATTTTTTATATAAGGAATTCAGGGCAGGGAGAACAGCTTACCCTTCTATACAACCCTGTATTTTCTAATGATAGAAAGAAAATTCCTGGGTAAATTTCGTATGTAAGATCAAACTACATATGGCTTTGAACACAATTTTATAGGCTGTAAATGTAATATACTTAAAAAATACCTGTTCAGTTTCTGATTTTGTCTGTCTTTTTCTTGCTCATATTTAGTCTTCAATCCTTTGAATGTCTGAACATATTCAATCGATTCAAGTGCTTTATAAAAGTTTTCAACTATATGTGCAGTAAGAGACTTGATATCTTCCTGTATAAGCACAAAATTTATATTTCAAATATAATACTTGCTAGAAGAAAAACTTAAAAAAATTTTTTTTATAGTTCCAAAGTTGATCAAAAAAAAGGTTTTTCAAATCACCTTCCAAAAATAAATGTCCTAGTTTCTTTATACATGAGCCAGGACTTCAAAGAAAACTTGGTAAAAAAAAGAAGCAATTCCCTGAAGTCCTTCTGGGAGACTATAAAGAACATTTGAAACATAAATGTATTTACTTTATATCACCTATTTATTTTTTGCATTTACATAATAGTACTTTACAACTTAAAATAAGCACTTTCACATACAATTTCACTTGACTCTCATAACAATTCTATGAAATAGGCATTATTATCCCTATTTTACAGAAAGGGAAAATTGAGGTTATGAGAGACTAGATGGCCTGATCAAGAGTGCACACCTAGTTAGAAATCAATTTTGAAATTATGTTTTCAAAAAACACTGAAAGATACTACTTAATGACTCCTGGTTTAACTATCAAAGTAAGATAATTCTTACTAAAAAATAAACAGATTCCTCCAACTATATCACATACACATATCTGATAAAACAACTTGACTTCCTCCTGTGTATTTCCAGTTCTCTAGACCAATAGTAATAAATTCTAAATTCTTAATGAATGATTTTAAGCGATCAATGCAGATGCATGGTGAAGAGCAACCTCATTATTAAAAACAGGTTGTGATCCAGGACTAAAGTATACATGCTGTTTCTTTAAAAATAAACCATAATCTGGACTTTCAGGATTTTTAAGTCTTTAAACTAGTTCCCCTGAATATCTGAATCAAAAAATATGCAAAGGAGAAAAATTAGAACCCAAGGTAAAATGGTTGTTATATACTGAAAGGAAAAAAAGGCTGTCTTGGGATTCAAAGTGTATTTATCAACCACTCAAAATTATTTTCAGAAAAACAAATTCAATCATAGGAACAGCGATGGCGTTATGAACCCTACATTTCATTTCATCTGTATCTCAACAAAAATTTTAAAGGAAAAATATAAAAATTAATCTCTAATTCACAGAACAGTGTGCTGTGAACCTGGGTTCAGAAAGTTGGTGAACTAGTTAACCATTTTCCCTTTTTTCTAAGCTAGTACTTCTATCTTCTTCATCCTTTTTGCAAACCATACTCATAGCAAATGATTACTCTAAGAAAAACAGTCTGCCAAATAATGTTGACATGAGAATAGTGTGTCATCAGTTCAAATTTGACTTGCAAGAAACAAAAGGAGAGAATTAATTTCTAGCTTTGATTTTCTTTTTTCAAGTTCTTTCTGATCATGTGGCCATGTCCACCAGTGGAATCATTTCAGTGTGTGGGACAGGGTAAATTTACTGTACCAGTTCTTCAGTTTTCATCTTATCCCCGCTATTCACATAGAGCTTTCTCTAGATCTTTTATGACAATTCTTTCGTTGCCCGAGATTGAGCTGCACCATATCTTCAAGCCCTGACTGTGCTCCTAAACAAATGAATGCATTTGAATAGGTCAGCTAATCACTTTGGGTTTCTCAAGCCCTCATCAATAAAATAAGGCAGCTGGAATAGTTCACCTAACAGTCTCTTCAACTTAAAATTCTATCATAACATCCTACCTTTTATGCATCTTGTATCAATGTTTACCAAGGGAATTATTTTCAACTTTTCTATTCATTTTTATCACTTCCCTTACAATAGATCACAGAGATCATATGAATGGCATGCCAGAGTGAAACATCCACATATGCTAAATATACCAAGCCATTTAGCCAAAAAAAAAAAAAGGAACTGAGAAGAATATAAACATGATTTAAAATACTATGATGAATTTCACAATGTAAAATATTAACATCACCAAACATATATATTTTTTTTTACTAAGAATCTTTTAATATAAACTTACCACTCTTATAAATTCAAATAACTCAATAACAGCTGAATTCAACAGATTGTACCGAGTTCCATTATCCAGAAGAGCATTTACAACTGGCTCAAAAAGATTTCCTTTGGTGATGTAGCGATTGTAAAATTCATCTTTAAGGCCAATTATTCGTCTCATAAAACGAAGAGCACCTAATTAAAAAAAAATACACGAAGTAAGTGGATAATCTTACTAATATTAATTATTATACAGGTATTTCTACATAAAGAAATGTATATGTTCATCTAAAGTAAAAAGCAAAACTGCATTAAAAATAATTGAGTTTTGAGAAAAATAGAATTAAGCAAAGACCACTCAAATCTTGTAAAACTTACTTAGGGAGCTAACAAAATTCCAACAACTGGTAGGCAGAGACCTACAAGGCAGGGAGATTAGAAAATACACAAAACCCACACAATACAAATGCTGGCACTTAGAGCAGTGCTGGTGGAAATGAGACAGTATAGTGAAGGCAGCTTAGAATCTTAGCAGGGGCTGTCATTAGGAAGGGGACAAGAATGGTGCAACCTGCCAAGAGCCAAGACTTCCTTAACTCTGGGGGACAGGGGGAGAAGGGAGTGGGGGGGGCCTTTGGAAGTAGGTGCTTCTTTTAAACTTTCTGAAAATACAGCCAAAGGTGCTCCTGTTACCTGTATACAGGAGAGCTAAGGGGCTGCTTTACTTTTCTGGTGAAGGCTATTCCAGTTTTCTTTGCCTTGGGAAAATCATCTGTGAACCAACACTATCTCCAGATTATAATAAGCTGTTTAACTTTGGTAAACATGTACTATGGCAGATCAGACTGTATTTGTAAAAGAGTGACAGAGTAATAAATAAGCAGTATAACTGGGCTTTTCACATTTTAGAATATTGAAATGAAAATTTCCCTTTAACTAGTCTTTTCCCTAGTTAAATAAAGGTAAACAAATTTAGCAATATTACTAAAACTTTGATGAAACACAAACTAATTTCAATTCCTTATTTTTATGTTTGTTTATCTTTTAACTTATAACCTCTCTCCTAGGTAGCTAATTTATTCTATAGATATCACTAAGCCACATCCTTTAAAACACAAAGCTTCCGATTTTCTAAGTTAGTCTCATTACAAACCCTTGTTCACAGATGGAAGTTACTAAAAGAAGAAGTTGTGTCTATCGAAAGAGGTTCTAAATATTATCTGAAAATAAAACAGAAATAAGCCATATAAGGTATGAATGTGTGATCATTGTAACACTTAAAACAGGTGTGGACAGAAGTGCTAGACTTAAAACTTCACCTCTTTTTTATAGTAGGGTAAGAACTAGTTTATTCAGGATTAAAAAGACTGAAATACTGGCAAAGACCTGAGAAAACAGGCAATTTCATATGTTGCTGGTGAATGAGCATGCACACAAATCTATAGTTAAAACAGCATTGTTTATAATAATTGAAATCTTAAAGCAATATAAACATTTAAATACTGGATATTCATTCAATTATGATATATCCATTTAAATAGGACCAATAAGCAGTCGTTTCAGAAGGGACTACTTATAGAAAGCCATACAGGAAAATCTAGCATGAGAACATCAATTCTTTCAAAATATAAAGGTTTAATGTAAATCTAATCAGGATGAACTGAATAAAGTTATTTTTAAGTTGCTGTGGAAGAACAAATGTCTAAGAACCAAGAAAATTATGAAAAAACAGAAGAGGTGCTAGGCAGATATTAAACTTTATACCAGAGATACTATAATGACAAACATTCTCATTCATTTTGTCTTGTGAAATAAAAGGACAGATGATTCAGACATAAAACAAATGTATATGGTAACTTATTATGTATCAAAAGTATTTTAATTCAGTAAGGAAAATATAGTTTATTTAATAAGGTGTTAGTACAACTGATTGTCCATCCAGAGAAAAGCTAGGGGACTTCCCTGGTGGTTTAGTGCTTAAGACTCCATACTCCTGGGCTTCCCTGGTGGCTCAGATGGTAAAGGATCTGCCTGTAAGGCAGGAGACATGGGTTCGATTCCTGGGTTGGAGAGATTTCCTGGAGAAGGAAATGGCAACTCATTCCAGTATTTTTGCCTGGAAAATCCCATGAACAGAGGAGCCTGGTGGACTACCATCCAGGGGTTGCAAAGAGTTGGACACAACTGAGCATGTGTGCAGGAGACTCTGATTTGATCCCTGATGGGGAAGAAGATTTCATGTGCCCTGGAGCAACTAAGCCTTTGTGCCATTAACTATGGAGCCTGTGCTCCAGAGCCTGGGACCTGAAACTACTGAGCCTATATGTCACAGCTACTGAAGTCTGCGGGTCCTAGAGCCCATGCTCCACAATAAGAGAAGCCATTGCAATGAGAAGCCTGCACAAGGCAACTAGAGAGTAGCTGCCACTCCCTGCAATTAGAGAAAAGCCCCTGCAACAATGAAGACCCAGCACAGCCAAAAATTAAAAAAAAATCAAATTATTAAAAAACAAAACAAAACTCCACACTCCCAATGCAAGGGACTATTCCTGGCCAGGGAACTAAGATCCCACATACTAAAGAGGCGTAGCAAAAAAAAGAAAAAAACAAGAAAATCGAGGAATATATTTGTATAAACTTAGGACACAGAAGACTTTAAGCAAGACAAAAAAACCCATAAAGACATATTTGTCATCATAAAGAATTTTATAGCAATTATATGGAAAACAATGCCATAAGTCAAGGTAAAGATAAATAAGACAGGACATTTTGTTCCCCAAAATGTGATAAACTACCAATATCTCTAATATGTAAGAGCTCTAAGAAAAAGATAATAGGCAACTCACAGCAGATAAAATACAAAAGCACTAAAATGTGAAAAGATGATATCAAGGAAAATATAAATTAAAACACAAACAATACATTTTCCATCATCAGCTGGATAACATTTAAAAAAGCAGTCACATTAAGTGCTGTTCAATGAATGTATTTTTCACGTCAGGTGCCTCAACCTTTTGAGAAAGTAATCTGGAGGCTATTATGTTAAATTAAAATTGAAAAAGGATTTATTAAAAATATAGTAAGATTTTGCTCTGGCAATACCAATACTGAGGATCTACCTTATGGAATAAACCAGTAAAGATATATGTACTAGGCTAATTATAATTACTACATTATTATTTGGAATGGCAAAATACCCAAACAATCTTGTAATCCATGTAATGGAGAATGGTAGAATAAGTTGTGGAAGAGCCACTATATGAACTGTTACTCTGCTATGTTTAGAAAAATATTAGTTCACGCCATATCCAATGAACTAAAGTAACATGAAGGGGATGAGATGTGTGTTAGCATGATCATGTTTCTATAAATATAAAACATGAAAACCTATACATGTGTGAATGTTTATGTAAATTTGCACAGGTACGGAAAAAGGAATGGAAAAGAAGTAGTGCAGGTAGTTAACACTGGCTTTATTAAGGCCTTAAAAATTAAGGTTGTAGTAGGGAGATTTCCAGTACTCTTGCCTGGAAAATGCCATGGGTGGAGTAGCCTGGTAGGCTGCAGTCCATGGGGTCACTAAGAGTCGGACACGACTGAGTGACTTCACTTTCAACTTTTCACTTTCATGCATTGGAGACGGAAATGGCAACCCACTCCAGTGTTCTTGCCTGGAGAATCCCAGGGACGGGGGAGCCTGGTGGGCTGCCGTCTATGGGGTCGCAGAGAGTCGGACATGACTGAAGTGACTTAGCAGCAGCAGCAGTGGCAGGGAGATTAACCTTTTCTCTATACATTAAATGTTTACATTTTAAGTATGATTTTCATGCTCAGAAAAAAATCCACAAAGCTCTTATTTCAAGAGACAAGGTTTCTTTACCTCTATCTGCAGGTGAAATTAAGAGGAAGAAAAGAAGGAGTGTGCCAAAAATCCACATGTGAGCAAACATCAGCATTAAAGTTTGATTTTTATTGGTCCAAGTGGTCTACTGAAGGGCTACACATAACTTAATTTTACAAGTTTAAATAACCTGAGTTACACAAATACATATCAAGGCCCATATCTCAAAAATAAGAGTCACTACTAAATGACAGTCTGATGAAACAGATGTAAAAGATGGCAGGAGAGGTTCTGTTAGTGATATCACTGCACATGGTATTACATCACAACTGAATCTAAATGTGAGCAATACGTAGGTGGGAGAAGCACTATAACCTATTCCTCTTGTCCTTTAAATAAAAGACTAAAACTATTAAAAATGTTGTTCCATAAGACATTTTACAAGAATGTTCATTAAAACTGTTACTTACACAAGGCCAGGAAAGTGTGCTTTGAATTCATCAAGACCAAGACTCTTCTTAGCAAGTCCTTGTTCATAATATAGTTTTTTATGTGATATGTGTGATGTTCCACACAAAATGTGAGTAGTTCTAAAATTAAGGCAAGCAGCTGTGCTGTTTGATAATTATCTGCAAAGAAAATCATTGTATGAAAATACACACTGCAACACATCTAGACAAAGAACACTAAGTACAAATTCTTTATTTTAGAAGAAAAGTAAAACTGTTTTCTCCTAATTTTTGTATCAATTAAAGAAGCTACAGATTTTTATTTTTTCATTAGGTAGACTCTCCAGAAGTATTAGTAGTTTAACCTACTAAATACTTTCTAAGGCTCTAATATGTTAAATAAAAATCTACAAACATGATAATAAGACCCTCATTGCACTGAGATTTTCTTAGTAATGATTTTGTAATATGTGCTATCATTATTAACATTAATGGGTCTATAAAAGGATCTACCACATATTGAGGAAATATCTTAAACTTTTTGCCAAAAGTGGTGCAACACAAATTTCTCAAGAAAAATTAATATGCTTTCTTTAAAGACATCTTTAAGAAAAGGAGGACATTTCTGCCTGTTTGAATATCAAGTGAAAAATATTACATCAAGATTTTAAGACAATAATCTTTTAAACATCAAATCAGGCCTACTAAAATATTCCAGCTTTTTCTTCCTCAAGAGGCTTTTGTTTACATACTCATGGAATGATTTACAATTGCTTCTTGAACATCAAGACTGAATATATAGGTAATTACCCATACATACTGTAAATATTTTAAGAAAACATTAAGCTGTGAAGAAATTATGGAATCAAAGCCTTAGAGAATAGGAAAAAAACCTGACACCATCTAGTCCAACTATTTTATTTTTCACATAAATATTTTGTGGAACATCACTTGATGTTATCAGGAAAATTTCAGCATTCTTTTTAATAAAAGAATGACCATCAAGTATAGAAAATACAATTCTGATACTCAAAGATCTTTTCTACTATAAATCTAAGTAAAAAGTTTTACCTGCTCCAGACTAATTAGTATAACAGCCAACACCACAGCCAATATTTGAACTAGTTTCTTACCATTAAAAACAATTCTCTTTAATTTCCCTATTCCCAAATTTTATTTACAAAAGATTTTGCAACAGCAGTCTGTAGTGTTAAATGTCTTGTTTTCACTTTACCAAATTAGGACGTGAAATCACTTACTATATATCTAATAATTCAATCTCCAAATTGCTTCCTTATTTGAAACTGGCTTTCCTAGAACTCTGATGAGCCTGGTAGAAAAGACAGGATGCTTAGGTACTCCCAGCATATTTTCCATATTACCAGGTCAATACCTGATACATATGTTCCAAGTAGAAATAACAGCGCTTATACTCAGATTCATGAGACATCTATGTATGCAAAGACTGTTATAAAGACTACTTCCTAACTGATTTGCCTTAGTTTACTGTATTTAAAAAATAAGAAGGAACTAATCCTCAACTTTTACAGGTCTTCTAAAAAAATAATGCAGGAGATAAGCTCTAAATTTACAGAAAAAAAAAAACAAAACACAAAGTTTCAAATGGATTTTCCATCTTTGATATTAGAGTTGATTTTTTTTCTTTTAAAAAAGTTTTGGATTTTTGGATGAAAATAAACCTTTCCTAGTTTTGTGTAAGTACATTATATTCTGAATGGGAAAAAACTTATAATTTGCATTAGTTCATAAAATAAGAATTTATACTTACCAGGACAAATCGTGCTGCTTTTGTTAGATCCAACTATGTTATCTAATAAAAAAAATTAAAATCAGTGACTTTAGTAATAATACCTCACACTTCCTTAGCACTTTACAACATACAAAGCACATCTTTGATCATAACCTCATTTTACTGGCATAATAACCATTAAGCATTAGCAGCTTCAGTCAAATATTATACCTCTATCTGCAATTTTTTTAGACACTTGGGTACAGATGAACAATTATTAAAAGATGGTATCAAATATTCTGATAAGAGAACACAGATTTTAACAGTCACTTATGCTTTGAATTAAAAAAAATTAAGAATATTAAAAGTTTCAATTCCGAGGCTCACATCTTAGAGCATATTTAAGTAAGGAAACATGATAATGTATACCAGAGCATTGTTTGTAACAGCAGAAAGCTGGAAACAAGTTACTGTGAAAACCCCATATTATACATGTCACAGAAATATAAAAAACAGGGCTGATAAACTCCCAAATTTAGCATTTCTTGTGGGATGGGGATGGGGTAAAATGAAAATGCATAAGAAACTATGTATATTTTTTTAAAACTGAAAAAGCACACGTCAGTACTGACAAAGTCAATGGGAAATATATATCTGTGATGCTATTATCTAAATATTTCTGTATGCTGCAAAGTTTTACTTTAAAATGCTCCCTAAGATATAAATTCAGAAATGGAGCTGATAGTATTATCTAGGGTGTACAATTTTTATTAGTTTAACAAACATTTTAACTGACTTCCTCTTAACTGATTTAACAGGTAAACCATCTGTTTATTTTCTGAGCTTATGTACCCCAGCATTTCTCATTTCACCAGTTGAGCTGTATACTTCTCAAAGAGTCAGTCCTCTAGCCAGTTATATTTGGCACATGATCACATAATTCAAATATTGTAGATTGATAAAATGTCACAGAACTGTAATAATCTATGGCTAAGTTAAATACAGCAGAACTCAACTTAGATGCACAAAATTATGAATACTTAAAACACTTAAAGGGAAAGTACTTAAAACCACAGCAGAATTCTACACTCAGATTGCTTAAAAAGTACGTTTCAGTTTTTACTCCACTTTAATAAACTGAAACCAGAAATTGTAGCTGATAAACTATGGTGCTATTTATGCAATATGGAAATACAATTAAAGAAAAGAAAGTGAAAGTGACAGTTGCTCAGTCGTGTCCAACTCTTTGCAACCGCATAGACTGTAGCCTGCCAGGCTCCTCTGTTCACAGAATTCTCCAAGCAAGAATACTGGAATAGGTAGCCACTCCTTTCTCCAGAGGATCTTCCCAACTTGGGGACTGAACCCAGTTCTCCTGCATTGCATGATTCTTTACCGTCTGAGCCACCACAATTAAAGAAAACCCACATACAAAAAACAGACTTTCCAGGAGCTCAAACAGTAGAATCTGCCTGCAATACAGGAGCCCAGAGTTTGATCCCTGGGTTGGGAAGTTCCTCTGGAGAAGGGAATGGCAACCCACTCCAGTATTCTTGCCTGGAAAATTCCATGGACAGAGAAACCTGGTGGGCTACAGTCCATGGGGTCACAAAGAGTCGGACATAACTGAGCAACTAACACACATACACATGCACACACACACACACACAAAGAAAAAAATAAAAACGGACTTGACCCTATTCGAACTAACAGTAAGAGTCAGCATGTAAAGTAAACATTTAGAGTTTATTTTAAAAAATTATTATTTTCTGCTTTAACCAACTTTTAAACTTCTGATCCTTATTTTCTGAAATTAAAGCATTTTTACTGTACTGCCAACTCTAAAATGATGGATTTTCTAATGTAGGCAATATACTCTCTAAACTTAGTCACTCTGATATTAACTCTTAAGAACTTTGGGAACAATCTTCTTTTGCTAAGTGTTTACATTTCTCTTCCTCAAGGTGTAATACTTTCTGCCACATTTTGGACACGCTTCTCTACCACAGACACTCTAAAACATGGGAAACCATGATTTTATATTGCAGGTTAAAATTTTAAGTAATAATTTCCCTGTCATAAAAAGCATCAAGTAAAGAGTCTGTTAGTTTTAATACTTATCTTGATCTTTTAAAACAGAAATCATAAGCAGGTAAGTAAGAGGCCCTACCCTTTTCACGTCTGTCTTCTGAAGTATTGGTCAAAAGTGGTGCTGTGAGGACATGCATACAATGGTTGTAGAAGAAATTTAGAAATTCACTTTTTTCGGTTTTCTGAAATATACAGAATTAAAATAAAACTTTATTATCTTTATAATTAATAGAACATCTTCAAGAATTAGCAGTGCAAGTCATACACAAACAAGAGATACTTTAGGATACTGTGAAAGACTCAACAAAGTTATTATATTCATCTTAATCTAATTTTGAAGAACTGACAAACCTATTTCATATAGTAAATGGAAAAAAGCATTATAAAAGGTTTCTCCAGGGAAAATTATTCAAAATAATTTTTTTCAAAAGTATGATTTGAAATGCAATGAAAAATCTATCAATGTAAGAACAACTTAACCGCTTAAAATTTGAAAGCCCAGATTTCACAACGTATCCAAACTTGAACAAATACCAAGTTTATTTATCAGGCCACTAGAAATGGTATAGATTTTAGATATTTTTTTTAAAAGTTTTAAGAATTTGTTACTTGGAAATTTGGAAAATAGTGCCTTTTGGTTTTTTGACCATTATTTTTTATATAATTGGCTCTATAAACTTGTAATGATTTGAAAACATACTTTTTCTCTAAATTTGAGGGAATTCTATAAAGGAGAAATATTCAAGCATTTTGAGATAACCACTAATAATATTTTGTGATATTTCCTTAAGTACTTTTTTGTTAACAACTCCTTTCACCATGTAATTAAGAAAATCTGATACATACTGCTTCTTTTTTACTGTGATAAAAAACATATAGCATTTACCATCTTAACCATTTTATATATAGTTCAGTAGTGTTAATTATATTCACATTGCTGTTTTAATTTTTAAGATGCTAACATACAGAGGCCAAGAAACAAAAACAGAAGTGCTAGCATTTTACCAAGATTTTAGCAGATTACAATCTTGTATTTTGCTGCAAAAATAACTGCTAGAGAAGTATTACTGCTCCTTGAATACTGAGGGTACAAATGCTTGAATGCTTTTCAAAATTGTACAAATTTTAAAAATTTAAATATGTACACATAATTTATATATTTATACGTAACTTCAGTTCAGTTCAGTTGCTCAGTCGTGTCTGACTCTTTGTGACCCCATGAATCACAGCACGCCAGGCTTCCCTGTCCATCACCAAGTCCTGGAGTTCACCCAAACTCATGTGCATCGAGTCGGTGATGCCATCCAGCCATCTCATCCTCTGTCGTCCCCTTCTCCTCCTGCCCCCAATCCCTCCTAGCATCAGGGTCTTTTCCAATGAGTCACTCTTCGCATGAGGTGGCCAACGTACTGGAGTTTCAGCCTAAGCATCAGTCCTTCCAATGAACACCCAGGACTGATCTCCTTTAGAATGTACATAACTTAGTATATATAAAATCATCTAAAACTTACTAAACCAAAATGTTTCTATTGCAGAGTAATTTCTTACATTGGTTGTAGCCAGCATGTTCTCTGGATCAATTAGAGTACGAAGAAGTCCCATTAACTGAACAGCACCTCCTAGCTCAGGATCAGTGTCACATATCATTTGTTCAATTACGACATTAATAAGAAGGATATCCTGAAAGAAAACAGGTTTCTATGAGACCTGGTTTGGATATAAGACAAACACACCAGCTGAAAGAACAAAATCAGAATCATACAGGAAGAAAAAAAATGAATGAAGTTATTTAAACTTTTTAATCCTCATGTCTTCAAAGTTCTATAAACATACTAGAGTAAAAAGAAACCCACTCGAAACCAAACAAAAATCAGCGCACACAACAGCTTACAACATCATCCTTATAGGCAATGGAAAGCAAAATCATTTACCAGCAATTCTTATTCGCTAACATATTCTCAATCTCGGTAACAATAAAAACACTGACAGAATATATGAAACTACAACTGGTAATACAGTAGACAGCAAACAATGAAAGACACTAAGAGATGGGTAACAAATGAGATGAGCCCTATGATATATGTTAGGTACTATTATTGGTATTAATTTCTGGATTCTGCAAACTAAGTAAAAATCACTTCTAAAAAAACTGGCATTAACCATGTGGCTAGAGATTATGTTGTGGAGAGTAGCATGGAAGAGCAAAATGGTCTTATCCGAGAGGTACACTCACCTCAGCAAACAATTAAAATTAGTCTACCAATAATGCTTGACTAAACCCACTTCAAAATAACAATGTGCTGAGACAATGAACAAATAATTCCTAATATAATGAATGATTTAACATTCATCAATGAGCAAAGCATTACCAGCATTATAAGTTAGTTGTCTGTAAAACAGGCTTCCCTTGTGACTTAGCTGGTGAAGAATCCGCCTGCAACGCGGGAGATCTGGGTTCCATTCCTGGGTTGGGAAGATCCCTTGGAGAAAGGAAAGGCTACCCACTCCAGTATTCTGGCCTAGAGAATTCCATGGACTGTATAGTCCATGGAGTTGCAAAGAGTTGGACATGACTGAGTGACTTTCATTTTCACTGTCTGTAAAACAGGCTTCATTTTCTAAGCAAACTTGATGAACAGGAGGAACAGCTAAATTAAAGGACCAAGCCTTTAACGGCAGTACAGCTAATAAGTAGCTAGGTAAGCAGCCTTATTTTAATTCTTCCATGTTCTTTTCTCCAATGGAACTAAAATTCAGCAGTCATTAAAGTCAGACCACTCTCAAAATTCAAGCCATTTCTTACTGCATGGTAAAGTTCTTTTCTGGCATTAAAACAAAAATAATTTTCCTTAATCTGCTTCTCCAACAATGGCATTCATCGCACTAGAAAACTCATGATCAAGCAACTTATAGCAAAATAATGGAGATTTAAGACAAACAACACGAAAATTACTTCTTCAGATGTCACACTATGACTTGATCTTAACCACAGTGACATTACTCCAGTGCTAGCTAGGTCACCAAAATCTACTCTTGAGAATACTCTCTTAAATTTGTAGTCTTAGGAGAGGCCTAGTAACTCCTATCCCATTAATGTTGCTTTATTACCATGGTATCTGAGTTTTACTTCTCTTTATATTATCAGAGAAGCTTTGCAATTAGAACCTGCAATTCAGAACCAGCTTCCAAATGTCACCACTATTTACTTGCAATATTCCGGAGTCTAAGCCAGGGGTCATTAAACTACCAAACTACCTGGCTGGCTGTTCATTTTGTAAATAGTTTTACAATAAAACATTTACTGGAACACAGCCACACCTATTCATTTTCAAACCATCTATAGACGGTTCATATTAAAGAGGAAGAGTTGAGTAGCTGCGACAGAGACTAAAGGACCCACCAGGTCTTATTTAACATTTGGCCTTTTATCCTTCATCTAAATAAATAGCATGAATGAGATTAATTACAGCTTCTGTGAGATACTTCAAAGCCTTGGTATAATAGTTTCTAAATCAAGTTTTAGAGAAACAATACTTCTGTTGGTTTTATCATATTCCAATGTCATAGTAGTCTTAGAAATACATACTTTTGTTTTTAAAGTACATTTTGGCAACCCACTCCACTGCTCTTGCCTGGAGAATCCCAGGGATGGCGGATCCTGGTGGGCTGCCGTTTGTGGGGTCGCACAGAGTTGGAGACGACTGAAGCGATTTAGCAGCAGCAGCAGCAAGTGGGTTTAAGAATTTTTCAATTCTTAAATAATTAGCCACAGAGGAAAATAATTAGCAACAGAAGGAAAGTTCTGGGTATCTACATATGGAATTAGGTATTATCCAGATAATCGGCTGGCCTCCCTATTTTCTGATTGGGAAACAAAGAACATACTTTATTCCATTGCTTCCAAGGTTTCTTAAAAACTTTTTAACTTCTAGCTGCTGAGATATATTTTATCATCTATAGCTTTATACAGTCACTGTTAGTCAAGTGGCAACCATGACAAAGTTACATGACAGATTTGCACTGACACTTTCTGATAAGATCAATAAAATATTAGAATCTAGAAGAATCTGTATATAGAAATAATGACTATAGGAAAAATGTTAACATTCCCTTGTATCTTAACACATTTTAATCTTGTAATCCATGTTGCTAAAACCAAATCTGCTCTATAGTACTAGAAAGAAAAGTTTGAATGTTGTGCGTTTATTTTGAGAGACCATCAAAACATCAACTGCACACTGAATACAGAGGTAAGTTATTTCTTCAGTGTTACCACCAATTTAATATAGAATTCAGCATGTAGACTCCTTAATTCTGGAAATTAAAAAATAATTTATCTTCATTTGTGGGCTAACTTATTTTGATGTAAACAGAAATTTTAAATTGGAAAATTGTTAGACCTCAGAAAATTCAGGGAAATGAAAGACTTTGAAGACTGTGACTATAAGAAAAAGAGAAATTAAAAAGGGACTTTTCAATGTTAAAAATGAGTAACTGCTTCCCCACGCCTCATGCATCAGTTAAATGTAAACAAGGAAATATTTCTAACGAAAACATAAAAGAAAAGATTTAAAAGTTAAGAATTCTAAGTTACTAGATTTGAGAGATTTTATGATGAATGCTCATAATCCCACGCATCACTGAGGATGAAGTAACAGATGTGTTTGTTTCAAAGTTATCTTTTGTAAAAATGACACTAAGATGATATCAACAGCGACATTGTAAACAGATTAACAAACTTTTTCTTTAGTCAGATTTAGCATCATTTAAACTTTAAAATATACTTAATACAAAATATTTCTTCTATTTCTTTCCTACCACCTGAACAATAGCATTAGTCCTGATTCTAAAAACTGCCTTAAAAAAAATTGGAAATATCTAACAAAAATAGAATGCAAAAATCTAAATGGACATTAAGAAATTAAAAATAAAAGATAAAAAACTATAGTTTAATTCAATAGTAACAAAAACATAAACGAATCAAATTAGCATTGGGAATCTAGACCTTCTTTAAGAAGGAACATAATTATATTTTAGTTATTTTCTACTTAACACTAACATATATTTAATATGTTAGTATGTTAGTACTTCATTATGAATATATGTTCATTTTGTCTTTAAAATAGTTTAAGGGGAAAGTTTAGTATTTTTGTAGTGGAAAACACAACATTGGTTTCATTATTAAATGTTCATCCCCACTAAAATAACAGACACATCTGAACAAGCAAAAGCAACTTCTAAGTTATACTAGAAAAGTGCTTGACCTAAGGGTTTATAGATTCACTAAACCTATCTCAATACTAGTTTGAATGCTTTTTTTTTTTAAACAATAAACACACCAACTGCTATATATTCTGGGCTTGCCAAAGTCACAACTGATTAGAAATCCAATTATTCTTTATAAAAGATTAAAATTACGGTTATATCCCTTTTCTCTCAACAGTCTGCAAACATTATTCTACAGGTAATTCACACAGAACCAAAACAGTACCACTTACGTCATCACTCTGCTGGGCTTCTTGCATTACAAATTCTCGGACCATGGATGGACTAAACTCTACTAGATAAGAAAATATATCTGTTGCAGCTGACCTGACTTGCAAATCGTCCATGCCCTGATAAAAGGAGAATCAGATTACTTGGAGAATGTTGACCCCTCTTCTCTCCCAGATCTATGTCAAACATATTTTTGGATTTAGACATGGTACTAGAATCAAAATACATACCTCTCTCATCATTTTCTTTTACAAATACTAAAAACTTTAGGCAGCTTAATGATCAGTGTTGGCCAGGTGTGTGTTGCTTTTTTTTTTAACCACCACAAAGATAAATATTCATAGAATTCAAATAAAAGAATGAGCACAGAATTATAAAGCACTGCTTTATAAATGCTGCAAAAAATCTGGGGGGTGGGAAGGAGGATTCTTGATTTAAATAAATGCAAAAATGTGAATCATGTCTCTCAGATAAGGCTTCAAAACTTTCTAGAATCTGTCTTTAGCCCTGGATTTGCCAGTTTACACCTGAGTAACTGAGTCTCTCTTTTACTCTCCTAATAAGGGATGCTTTTGAAAACAGTCTGGGTATTTTCAATCTTTTCCATAACTTAGTTTTCTTAAAGTAGTGATCCTGAATGATTTTTCCCCATTAAGTAGTACCTAAAGGACATATGATTCATAAGTTAAAAATCTCCAGGTTTTTCAAAAACATTCCCTAAGTTTGCAATTCTCAAAGTGTGGCCCAGGGAATCCTGGGGAGGGGTCTAACAACTCCAAAAGGGGGTTATAACATCTTTTTGAAAAGTGCACTAGAGTAGAACTATTTTCATAATACTTATGAAAGTAAGTATTAAGGCATTACTGGCCTTTTTTGCTCCCAGTCTCTCAGAAGTCTAGTGGGGTTTTCCAGAGACTATAAAGTGTGATATTGTAACAAATTAAATGCAGAAGCTGCTATGAGAATCTAGCTGTCTTCTATAAAGCCAGACATCAGAGAGACTGGCAAAAAAAGTGAAACAATGCCACTTGTCTCACCAAAATTTATTTGTTTTGGAAAAATTATTTGTTCATAAAAGTTATTTATGTTAACTATAATGGGTTATTATTAAATCAGTTAATACTTAAAAATCTTCTGTTAATTTTTCATACAATAAATGCCACTGGATAGTTCATATAAACAGAAGTGTGAAAATCACTCCCTCTACACCGTATTGCAGAACAAGCCCCCTTGGTCATCTTCTTTCCCCCTACTCACTGGTCTAAAAAGGAAAGGAACTTTATTAGTTTCTAAGAAACAGACTTAACTTTGTTATAGAAGAGATAATAAGTCTTGTAAAAACATGTGGGATTTTTAGTCACTTGAAGTCATAGTATATGAATCACACATTAATATTATAAATTTAAGTTAAAATCTGAAGATGACTCACTGCCAAGTGAATTACAACTTAAAACATTCAACATCCATTACTATAATAAATTATTTCCCATCCACAATATAAAACTATTACAAATTTGCAATTTCAAAAACATGAAGTGAAGCTATATAATTACCATTACAATTTCAAGAGCAGGAAGAATCCCCAACTTTGCCAGAGTTTTGAAAAATGCGTCTCTGTTTTGAGGTTGTAACGTCTGAGAAAACGCACAAAATTCCTTGAAAAAATTAACCTGTAATGTTAGAAAGTTAGTGAGAAGCCAACACACATTAAAAGAAACCTTGGGGAAAACTGTAATGTGAACTACCAGTGTCGAATTAAACCTTCTCAAGGACCTGAAAACCCAGCTACCATTTATTATAGCATGGTTTCTATGTTCTTTAGGTTATGAGAAGCCAGGATACCCTGACTTCAAATCAGCCAATTCATCTTTGGTATAGTTATTTATTAACGGCATATTTAGTTTTCTCATTTATAAAATTATCTCTTACACCAGGAAACCTCTAATTTTCTTTCAATACTTCTTTAGCTTCTGACTATAAAGTTTTAAAAAAAATGGTAATCTGTTGGTAAACAGTAGTCACCATTCTCTTTTCCCTAAGCATGGTTTATATCTCAAAAACCTAACTATCAACACACTTGAAATAAAAGCATCTCTAAGAGCCAAATTATCAAGGATTCTCTTTTTTATTTTTTAAATTTATTTTTAATTAAAGAATAAGTGCTGTCTTTGGGACTCTGTGGGAGAGGGTGAGGGTGGGATGGTTTGGGAGAATGGCATTGAAACATGTATATTATCATATGTGAAAATGAATCGCCAGTTCAGGGTCGATGCATGTTACAGGATGCTCGGGGCTGCTATGTGGGGATGACCCAGAGGGAGGATAAGGGGAGGAGGGAGGTGGGAGGGGGGTTTGGGAGGGGGAACTCATGTACACCCGGGGTGGATTCATGTCAATGTATGGCAAAACCAACCAATATAATATTGTAAAATAATCAGCCTCCAATTAAAGAAAAAAGAAAAAAAGGTCATAGAAAAAAAAAAGAATAAGTGCTTTACAATATTGTGTTGGTTTCTGCTAGGATTCTCCCTACCTGTTTAGAAAAAAAAGAAAGCATCTCAATAATGTTTCTACAACCACAAAAATATATGAGTTTGTAGTTCTGTCCTAACATAATCCACATGTCTGATTTTATAATTTATAAGGCACATATTCCCTCACTAGGGGGAAAAATTAAGTATCTCTAAAAACTTCTAAGATAAATAAAATAATAAGTTTTAGAAATTTTGAGAATAATCATTTTATAGTATAATTAATTACAGTTGACCCTTGAAAATACAGGGGTTGGGGAATCTACCCTCCACTAAGTCAAACACCTGCATGTAACTTTATAGCAGGCCCTCCATATCTATTGCTCCACATCCAACCTTGGATCTTGTAGTACTGTAGTATTTACTAATGAAAAAAATAATCTGTGTCTAGACAGACTCATATAGTTCAAACATGTGTTGCTCAACAGTCATCTGTTCCTTTCATACTAATTATAAAAATCTCCCTCTTAAATTAACAAGCTCAATATTAAAAGCTGCTGCTGCTACTGCTACTGCTGCTAAGTCGCGTCAGTCGTGTCCGACTCTGTGCGACCCCACAGACGGCAGCCCAACAGGCTCTGCCATCCCTGGGATTCTCCAGGCAAGAATACTGGAGTGGGTTGCCATTTCCTTCTCCAATATGTATGCCAAAAGAGTAAGTGCTCTTTAAGGGTGTGAATTTCAATAATAACTTACCAATTCACGTCGTTTATCATCGTCCGTGGCCTCATCTGTTAATTGTGCAAAAACTTCAGACAAAAATTTCTCATCTTCCTACATGAGAAGAAATATGAAATATTAACAAAAGTATAAATTATACTCATCTGATTTTACAAATTACAATAAAAGTAGATGAAAACCTACCAGCAGTTTCATTACAAACTTAAAATTCCAGTATATTCATGTTATAAGATTCAAAACTTGACAATACCTTCAATACCTTTCAATATTAGCTAGACATATATTACTACCTTATTTAATCAGAAACCCCTAAAGAACTCTTTGAAAAACAAAAATTTGATGTTCTAAAGGGCACACATGAAAACTCTATTTACCTTAACTGAGTTCCTCTGTAGCTCCTGTTCAGGGTCTATTTATTTATGTTTAATTTAAACATAATTCAAACAAGTTTGAAGATTTCATTATTAGTCCATAGTGGATTAGAATAATGGGAGTCACAAATTCGGCAATAAAGAACACTGAAATCTGATAGCAGTAAAATTATAAATGCTAACAGTGATTATCTTTTGGTAATGGATTTTGAGTGACTTTCTTCTTTGTTCATCTTTATTTTCCAATTTTCTAGAATAAGTATGAACAATTAAATTATAAAGGAAAAAATTGACATGAATATTGAAATTCACTTTACAGAAAATTTTCATCAAAACCTGCCGAAAGTCATGCTTTAAGCTTTGCTGCTGCTGCTAAGTCACTTCAGTCGTGTCCGACTCTGTGTGACCCCATAGACGGAAGCCCACCAGACTCCCCTGTACCTGGGATTCTCCAGGCAAGAACACTGGAGTAGGTTGCCATGTCCTTCTCCAGTAGTCTTCAAAATTCACTTTTATGAAATATAATTCAAATAATTTTAATTAGTTAAAAGAACATAACCTAAAAATATTTGTAATAGTGGTAAATGCATGGTTGATAGTAAAAATCAAACCATGACATATTAAGGATATAGCTAGTATGTTGCATACAAGTCACTTCAGTGTGTCTCTTTGTGACTGCATGAACTGGGGCCTGCCAGACTTCTTTGTCCATCGAATTCTCTAGGCAACAATACTGAAGTGGTCTGCCATGCCATCCTCCGGGGATCTTCAGACTCAGGGATTGAACCCGGGTCTTTTATGTCTTCTGCACTTACTGGCAGGTTCTTTACCACTAGCTAATCTACCTGCCCCTTTTCTTACTGTGAATCCCCCATGAAGAGGTATCAGTCCTTAAAGCCTTTCTGAAACAAGGTAGAGCATATATGAAAAAATGAATGAAAAGCACTAGGTATGACTATGGAAAATATAATATGCTCTCCCAATAAATATCCTTTGGTGCTACTCAAAGACACATCATTGACAAATAACCCCTTTCACTGACTCAGAAGTGTTCTTTTTGCTATTTTGTCTATTCCCTTTGGATCTTATGTATGGAGGTCTGAATCATCCACCTTCTGAGAGAGTTCAACTGTATAAATCACTTATGCTTCAAATCATTTATCTGTCTCAATATTTTTGATTTTAGTGAATAAGTACACTTATTGCAACTTAACACCTTTTATAAATTCTTCTCTTCCTGCATCGCTCCCAGAGTAAATCCTCCTTTCCTGTCTAAAGATTTTTAACTATTTTCAGAATGTTTTCATTGGAAAATAGTTCCAGTTCTTTGATAAATGCAATTTTCCATTTAAATTCTTCTTACAGGATTCATTATTTGTGTGCTGACAGCTAAAACTCCAGAAAGGATTAGAGAAGCAATTTCAAGTACTACAGTCTGCTAGGAGAATGCTTTCTGAATCCTAGCATCCCCCCCCCCTCCGATCTCCATTATTCTTTAAAAAAAAAAAAATCTTTTTTTCTTTATTTGGCTGCACTGGGTCTTAGTTGTGGCATGAGCACTCTTAATTGTGACTTGTGGGATCTATCCCCGACCAGGGATCGAATCCGGGTCCCCTACATTGGGAGTACAGAGTTTTACCCACTGGGCCACCAGGGAAGACCCTGTTATTCTTGATAATATTCTACAAAAGCACTCTGTTCTGATATATGTATTAAGGGAGCTACTGAATGACAGCTTAAAGCCTATCATAAATACAACTGGGAAATCTCCCCCTAAATTCCTGCTTCTTTAAGTATTAATAATTAAACTAGTTTCCTTAGATCATTTCAGTTTTTCTTTACGCATTTCACTTTAAGAGCTTTTAATAAATCATAATTATTCTAAGTCAAATTGTGCATGTCTACTACTTCAGGTAACAAAACTTTAAGGGGAAAAGAGGAGCTGCTCCTATAAAGTCTGAAATCAAACTTTTTTCTCTGCAATGATGTAAAAATGGGCACAAGCACAAAACCAAAATGCCAAACCCAGGGCTCATTCACCATTAGAGGTATGAAACTTCTATTATACACTTCAAGGAAACAGAATAAAATCAGTCTCAGTCCTGGCTGCATATCTGAATTATCTGGGAAGCTTTAAGCACACACACTCACAAATACCCACAATAATAATTAGGTCTCACAAAATGGCATAAAAGGTATTTTAAAAAATAAGCTGCTTCTGCTTAAGATGAAAAATTTCGGGAAATGGACAGTGGTGATGGCTGCATAGCACTGTCAATGTACTCATTGCTATGAACTGTACACTTAAAAATTATTAAAATTCTGAATTTTATGTCACATATACTGTACCACAATGTTTTAAATGCAAAAATCGAAAAGGTAAAAAAAAAACCAAAAACCCAGTTGCATGACAGGACATTTAGAAATATAAAAGATCACATTAAGAAATGATTCTTCAAAAAACTATGAGATAAAGCCTTGTTTTCTATGTTTGATAGTACATTTAAAGTAAACAAAATAAATATTTCAAAAAGAAGGAACAAACACCAGCTTAACTATTAGGGTGACTACATATGTGAAAACAGAATTGTGAAGAACACCTTAGTTTACTTACCTGCAACATGCTGACTATTTCAACTTTGTTGAAGAAAATAAAAGACGTAAGAGTAGAAAGAAAATTCTCTTCAAAAACTGATGGTGTGGGCAAAATGATGTCCTGAATGTACTGTACCCTGTAAGTCTGATGTATTTTTTGCCTTAGTTCAGAGTCTGTTATTGGTATAACTTCCTTAAACTTTGCAGTTTTGGTCAAGAATTCTCGGTGCCTTTTTGGCTGAGCCAAAGCAGGGTCATATTCAAGACATCCCACGACATCCATGATACACTCATCAGAAAACATAACCTCAAACAGAGTTGCCTTATTTAGGAATAAAATTCCTCTAATAATTTCATACAAATGGTGTAAGCCTTCAGTGTTTTCCAGGTTCTCGCAAGCTTGGAATAGCTGCAGTAGTTTTTTAATATAGCCTTCATTTTCCAAGGCCAGAGCCAGCTTTTCCCTACGGATAGGTGAGGAGAGAACTGAGGTAACTAAGTCAGCAATCTCTTCAAGTTTATTGAGTTCACATGTGGGTAGGTCAATCAGATGACTGGTTTCAGGCATTTCTTCAAATCGTTCTTCTTCTGATTCATCAATAAGGTCCTGTGTGACTTCCACTGATGGATCCTTACCTTGAACCTAAAAATATACAGGCACAGCTGGTTACCTTAAAATACAAAAGAATTCAAAATTTTGGAAACCAAATCACTCACCACTGAATTTAAGTAAACATACCTTTTAAAGAATTAATCCTAATACACTGTTAATTAAAAGTGAAGTGTAGAGGGGGACATACTACTAGTTTACAGTTACTTGAGTCTTCAGTTACTGACTGCAGATGATTTTACTTCTAAATTTCCCAACTTGTAACTTGAGGTTAATTCTGATACCCAATAACCTGAATATTTCAGATAATGCAGAGTGAACTTTGCAGAAATTAACTCTTCTCTCAGTCCCCAAAATTATTATGTATAACAAAGCACCACCACACTGGCTTAACAAGGACACTATTGAGTTCAAACCAAATTAAAACCCAACTCCTTGTCTATACAAGAATAAGAAAAGAAGATTTCCTCAAAATACTTTTGGAAAAATATTTGCTTTTGCTCTGAGTATGAAACTGATAAACAAATTTAAAAATCTATTACTTTAAAAACTGGCATTCATTTAACATCTGTGATAAAGTCTCCAAAGGTTCTAACATCTAGATAAAAAGTATACCATAATGACTAAAGAACTGCTATATGATTCAAGTTGACTGCTTTATGATTGAAGAAAAGCAAGGCTAACAAATTTTCTAATGAATTATTCTAAAAGAGAAAAATTTAGAATTTGACTTTTCATAAATTTTTCTATCCAATCTTGCAATAATCCTCTATTCTCCACCTTAAAACATCCTGAATATCCTAAATAGACAAAGTTCCACAAATCTCCAAATTCAGCAAAGCAAAACATGAAAAAAGATCTAAGAACTTAAGAGAAAAAAGTAGATGGATATACTAATGCCTATGTATTTTTTTTCCCTAGAGGAAAGACCATATTTCTTTTACTTCTGAGTTTTCAACAGAGTATCTGGGCCTAAGGAGGATGACACATAAATTTAAGAGACACTATAAGCAACAAGATCGTAAGAACAGTTCAGATAAAATGTCTTGGAAACTCAGAGGAAGGAAAATTCCTTCCAGCTCTTGGGGTGGGGGTGAGCAAAGAATATAAGGAAGGGATCATAAAAGCCACACCATTTGAGATTTTAAGTAGATCTTCAAAGATAGGTGACTCAGAGGGAGAAAAAGGTACTCAAAGTACAAGGGGAAAGAGCACAGAGCCAGAGAAATTAAAGTACAGGACGTGCACATGGCGAATAGCAAAACTGGAAATGCAGAGTGAATGAAACCAGATCATGGAAAGTCAAGCTAAAACATCTGGATTGTTCAGGGATATGAATGTGTAGCACTTTAGAAAGTTGACCTGGCATCAGCTGCATGAGATAAATTTGAAAATATGGGTAAAATAGGTTGTTATTCCAAAGGCTAAATGAACAACTGAATTTGGACTGTGATGTTGGGGCAGATGAGGAATAGCTACAAAAGAGAAAAGGAATCGCAATGGCCCTACAGTTTTAAACTTGTCATTAGGAAGATCATGGCTTCTTTAACAAACTGATTTAAGTTTGAGGTATTTTAATATCCAGCTGACAACTAAACCTGTGGGTCTACTGTTGTTTAGTTACTAAGTCATGTCTGTCTCTTTTGCGACCCCATGGACTGTAGTCCACCAGGCTCCTTTGTCCATGGGATTTTCCAGGCAACATATTGGCGTGGGTTGCCATTTCCTTCTTCAGGGGATCTCCCAACCCAGAACCTGCGTCTCCTGCTTGGCAAGCGGATTCTTAATAATTACTACTCTGGAAAAATATGACAGAAGATAGATATCTGGTATTAGGGTAACGGTTAAGGCCAGAAGACTCTAACAGTAACCAGAGAAAAGAGAAATGAAGTCTGAGGGGAAGGAAGAAGAATCAGAGGTTACAAAGAACAAAAAAGAGGAAACCAGAGGAGTTAACACTTCAAATGAACATGGTTTGCGTAAGTTTAAGAATAAAAGCATAGCTCTGGAACCATTAACTTGGTTACAGCATGTTTATTTTTTTTGTTATCTACTATTAACCCTTAATAGTAGCTTCCTCAATTCTCTCCTAAACATAACTCTAATCTGTCAATTGCACACAAACCCAAGTGTCTATTTGGATGTTAATAGTGTTGTCCACCGGGCTTCCCTAGTAGCACAGGTGGTAAAGCATCTGCTTGCAATGCAGGAGACCTGGGTTTGATCCCTGGGTCAGGAAGATCCCCTGGAGAAGGAAATGGCAACCCACTCCAGTATCCTTGCCTGGAGAATCCCATGCACAGAAAAGTCTGGTGGGCTACAATCCACGGGGTTGCAGAGTCAGACACGAGTGAACGACTAACACAAACAGTGCTGGCCACCAGGTATTTCTGGTTCTGTCTCTTGTGGCACGTGAGTTCATTGATTCAATGAAGTTACATGAAGCTGTGTGACTTGCTTTGGCCAATAAAATGTGAACAAAAGTGCCATGTGTAACTTTTGGAAAGAGATTTTAAAAACCAGTACCCCTGATTTGTCACTTTTCTTTCCCACTTTGCAATAACTTTGGAAATATTAAAATGAATTCTCTTATCAACTTGGGTCCCCGAGTGACTCTGCTAAGCAAAGTTCCTTCCTCTCCAATATTGGTCAAACAGCAGTAAGGAAAAAAAACCAAGTTTTGTTGTGATAAGCCACTGAAATTTTAGGATTTTGTTATTGCAACACAAACTGTCCTTAACATTCTTAAAGTCAGTCAACTTTATGCTGAAAAGGTTCATGGTAAGTCCATATTATCAATAGGATTCTCAATGAAAATTTATATTTCCCACACACCAATAACAGTCATCAGTGCCTTATAGTTACTGCTTTAAATTTTTTTCCTTTTCATCTGTCAAACACTATTTCTCCTTTAAGTCTAACAAAACACATCTTTTTCTCCAAGAGGCCACTGAATACTTAACTTCCTCCAACATTCTTCTTTTCCATCTCACAACTTATATCTTCACTCACCTCCTTCATCTGTTTCAAAGAAAATGTCCCTACCATTTTCTAAGGTTAAAAGTTCCATATGTACTTCTGACTATACTTTCCAAGAGCTCAAGATATTATCAATTATCTGAGCTCCAGGTTTTTATAATTTCTTTCTTCCCAATGATTCTTTCTGTTCTATCATTCGCCATTACCCTTAAGATACTTAGTGCTCCCTGAGCTATCAATCTTTTTCAGAGAGGAATTCTATTTTCTCATTATAAGGAGTTAAGAAACGACCAAGAAATGTGTTTTTCATTGAAATTGTTCTTTCAAAGTCAGGAATGACCTCTCAGAACTAAAACATAATGTATGGTTCTGTAGGATACCACGCAGTAGCTGGAAGCAATAAACTAAATGTATAATCAGAAACACGGATAGATCTTAAAAGTATAGTACTGAGCTGTATAGTAAAAAATTAACCTTGGGAGACCAGCAGAGTGGCCAAACATAACATTCCTTTCAAAGGTGGAAAAGTTTGGGCAAAAATCAATGACAAATAGGGAGGAGAAATGATAACAGAGGGCAAAGTAATGAATAAACAGGTAATGTAATGAGAGAAATCAAGTATTAACATGGGTGCCTAAAAAAAGCTCAGAGTAAGAGATGGTATTCTCTTAGCTCAATTATAACAGATGCCTGGAAGGCTGAAGCTATATATTTACCAAGTCTACCACTGCTCCTGGGACTCAAAAAAGTTGAATGGAAGTCTGACACCACTCTGGGAAACACTGCCATACAATATGATGAACTGGACTAATTATTAATGATTGAGTGGGATTCTACTGGTTTGGCCGAAGAAGCTTGTTCTTTCTGTAACATCTTCTGGAAAAACCAGAAATAACTTGGCCAACCCAACAGTAATGGGCCAGTATCCACTAGGACTCTTACTTTTCAGATTCTATCTACTACCACACATGGTATAACATTGCTACTGTTGATCCAGCTACCTTAAGTACATAAGCTTTATGATAATATTGATATTCATGATCAAATGTACTGGAAAATTTAAGTAAAGCTCCTTAGCATGTAATGTCAATAGAAAATGAATGACATGAAGAATAAATGGACTTACTAGCTATTAACCATCAGCTAATTTCTATACTAAAGAGCTCTCTAAGAGTTGACTGTAAGGTATTAAAACAAATTACAGTAGATGAAGGAGGGAAATGATCAGTCAAAATAGTGCAAAAAAGTAAATCATGGCTTTATAGGACAGAATAGTTTTCTCTCTAAATCTATCCCTAGCCCAGACTGGCTCCTCCAAATGTTAGGCATATTCATACCAATACTACTGCTCTGTTGCATATATGCTAACCAAATGTGGATGCTAAGGCAAATATGATCATTTTGCTCTAAGAGTCTCAGCCAAGCGCCAAAGGGTGATCTTTGCAGTCAAAGACTACTCTTGCCTCAAGAAAGGTGTGGACTTGGTCTAATTCCCAAGAGGTAACCCCTAAGCACTCTGAATATCCTTTCTATTAGGAGTGGTTCTGTTTACCTGGGGGCCGTGTGCTATGCCAGATATATCATGCACATACATGTGTGGCTAACTATGGTTTATGGTGGAGATCCTGGGCCACGCAGTATCAGCTCAACATCTGGGAGTGCTGGAAACTAGAGTCAGCCACATGGGCCGTCAGCCTTCTTATATGTTTGTTTTCTGTTTTATTTCTCCATATTCTAACATACCTCTTTTACATAAAATGGAAAAAAAAATTCAAGAATGTATGCAAGGGAGTATTATTAAAATAACCTTACCTGACAAATTTTTTCCCAGATCTCATCACAGCCAGCTTTTTCTTGGAAACTTAGTGCCAGATCATAGTTTTCAGCTTCTGACCAAACAATTAATGTATCCTGTTTAAAAATAAAGATTTCTGTGTCATCACACCAGAAGAAACAACTACAAAGTATAATTAAAAATCAAGCAGACAGGAAACAGCAAAGCAAAGCCCTCAGATAAGAGCAATTAATGTGCACTCAATTGACACCATATAACTGAATTTTGTTATCCTTTGTAACTTTAGTATTATACTGACAAAGAAATCATAGCTTTGACACTGAAGTGTCAGTGAGCAATTTTCTGACACAAAAAATATTAAGATATGTTAGCAGGCTCATGTTACCAAGATAACGTTTAATCAAAAGTCTAGCACTCTTGGCCAAAGTATAGTATACACATTCAGATATCTTTAATTATATCTCTCCCAAAGATTATGCTTTTGGGGAAAAACTGTCAACTCCCTTATTAAAAACTAAAGTTTGGTTTTAAATTAAAACACAACTATAAACACTAAAATCACTACGAGAACCTAAATGAAATGGACTTTTGAAGGATACATAATAATGGAAGTTTAATATCGCTAAAACTTTGAATTTCAAAAAAAAATCCCATTTGTGCTTATTCCAATTATCAAAACTATAATTTATGAAAACATATTTATTAATTGTTCAGTTAACCAGTATTTATAAATATTATAGCCTGATATTAAAAAATATAAAACTAAAAGTGAGCCCCAAATTAATAAAAACAAAATTTTCAAAATGAAAACAAGTCAGTACTTTGGCAGCTCTTACAAGAAAGTAAAAAATATCTTTTAATTAGTCTAGGACTCAGATTAACATTTATTTATTGTATAACCAGGTAAAAAGAACACTGAAAATCTATGTTCTGGCCTCTTACTGGCCATGCTTTTTGGAAGGGATTATTTGCCACTGTGCTTGTGTGCTAAGTCGCTTCAGTTATGCCCGATTCTTTGCGCACCAGGCTCCTCTGTCCATGGGATTCTCCAGGCAAGAACACTGGAGTGGTTGCCATGCCTCCTCCAAAGGATCTTCCCGACCCAGGGACTGAACTCCAGTCTCTTTTGTCTCCTGCACTGGCACAAGAGTTCTTTACTGTTAGCACCACCTGGAAAGCCCCTTTTTTTGAGCAGGCCACTCTTTGATTTAAACACCTTTAGTCGCTCCCATCATGTACAGAAGAGGTTTTGAAATCTTTTTAAAAAATCAAGAGAGCCGGAGAAGGCAATGGCACCGCACTCCAGTACTCTTGCCTGGTAAATCCCATGGACAGAGGAGCCTGGTGGGGTGCAGTCCATGGGGTCGCTAAGAGTCGGACACAACTGCGCAACTTCACTTTCACTTTCATGCATTGGAGAAGGAAATGGCAACCCACTCCAGTGTTCTTGCCTGGAGAATTCCAGGGACAGGGGAGCCTGGTGAGGTGCCGTCTACGGGGTTGCACACAGTTGGACACGACTGAAGCGACTTAGCAGCAGCAGCAGCATTAGTATATGATTGGTTTTATTGTTTTCAGGAATCCAATTCTAACTTTCTGAACATTCATATAAAAAAATCGAGAGCTTTTTATAATCAAAATTTTACTAAGAACCTCCATTAAAAATAAATGATAAAAACAAAGCTATTCTGGTTAAAGCACTAGAGCACCTGCAGAGGGTCCATGTTCTTTCCTCTGTTCCTGAGTTTCTTAGAGCTCAACAGGAAAACAGCTGCAGAAATAGTGACCTCCAAACTTTTAAAAACTGTGTGCCTCAAATTACTTACATATTATTTAAGGCATATAATATTAGTAGAGCCATACATACTTTATAAAACATTAATTTCATACTAAAACAAATTAAAAGGCTTATATAAAGCTTAAAAAGATAAGCCATATTTTAAAAATGTTTAAACTGTAATGGCGCCGTATTATTATTACTAAGAATTTTAAGACCCAATATAGTTAGGGCATAGTATATCCATAAATGACAGGAGATACAAATCTATATTTATTGCCATCCTTTTAGTAATTCTGAATTTGGGGGGGAGGGATAACTTTTTATACTACCTATTTTAATTATCGTTTTGGCTTTGTCACTTGGCCAACAGCCAGATTACACTAAGAGTGTAAATCAGTTTGACAACTATCTTGTTCATTTGCACTTTCATTACTATCTTCAACCCATTTTAAGGCACATGCACATTTTTGTTAGGGTTATGTTATTTTAGTTGTTAAATACCTGTAAATATTTATCTGCATATACAGGCTATAACAACTCATAATAAGTGGTGAATAGTCTTCATGGAAACATTACTCTTCTCTCAGAAAAGTGAAAATTGCTGAAGCATGTCTGACTCTGCACACCCATTCTCCAGGCCACAATACTGGAGTGGGTAGCCTTTCCCTTCTCCAGATCTTCTCAGCCCAGGGATGGAACCCAGGTCTCCTGCATTGCAGGAGGATTCTTTACCAGCTGAGCCACCAAGGGAGCCCAAGAATACAGGAGTGGGTAGCCTATCCCTCCTCCAGCGCATCTTCCTGACCCAGGAATTGAACCAGGGTCTTCTGCACTGCAGGTGGTTTCTTTAAAAGTTGAGCTACCAGGGAATCCCCTTCTCTCAGAATACCATGCTTATTTTTGATTCTTCACCACGTGACTTCATTAAATATTAGCAAAATTCAACTTTTGATAAACAGGTTTCTTCTCCAATGATTCATACTGTGCAATCCATTTTGGAGATCCTAGTATAGCAGAATGAATGAAATTCAAAACCCTTTATCTAGGTATTCAATGCCCTTTGCATTTTGGTTCCAATCTATCTTCTGAGAAAAGTCCAAGAAAGCAACAAAGTCTGAATTAAAATGACGCAGTATCTTTCTTCTTAACCATTTTCTTTCGTTCTTCTTTCCCATCCTTAACAGTAAACTCTTATCCATAAGCCAATCAAAATCCCAGAAACTGAATAGGATTTACATTCAGAATTGTTTTTAATGCAAAGGGGACTGACCTCAGGAGACAGTAAAAAATATAGATTCCCATGCTTCTCCCCTGGATACAGGTCTGGAATAAGTCCAAGAATCCTTATTTTTAACAAGGATCTCAGGTAATTCTTTGGATAAGTAAAATCTGAGAACATGACCTAAGTACCTCACCAGCTGGTTAACAGAGAAAACGGAAAAGCTGTCAGAGTAGTCACCTTCTGTCTCTATGTTGTTGTTATTCAGTCAAATGATGACAAAATCCATTTTTCCTTCTCTCTCTCTTCCGTATCTTACTGTCTCAGTAAAAAAGTACCCGTTAGGAAGGACTGTTTAGAATTGCTTATTCCAAGGGTCAAAGTTATTAGGTAAGGGAACATATATAGAGAGCTGGCACAAGAATATTTATATCAGAATGAAGTATCAAATAGCAGTTTCTTACATACCAAAAAGCCTAAATTGAGTGAAGCTCAATTTTTCATAGTAAAGTCTGTTTTCAATCACTGTCCTTTGTGACCTTTCATTTTTTTCCTAATCAGCGTGTGGCACACATATCTTTGGGATGTTATTAATGTCTCTGTTTAAATCAAGGAAAGCACAGTTTTCCTCTATTAACTAAAACACTTTATCACCACTATATCCCTATGGAAGTCAGATTTAAAATGAGCTTTAAAATTATATTTGGTCTGATTGTGTAAAAAGAAAGAAGAAGAAAAAATAAAGGTGATTATGTTCAAGGCCCATCATGGCAGTAAGACATGAGCTAGAGAACCCTGACCATTTAGCTTCTACTAAATCAAGTTTTCACAATGCGGTTTTATTATGAGAAATAGTTATTTTCAATTTTATATATTAAAAACACATTCTTGAGCCAAATACTGTTTAAATCAGAGATCCTTAATCCAGAGTCTACAGACACCTTAAAATTTTATCTAAAACCTGATACATAACATCTTTTTTGGGGAAAGGGTCTTCAATTTTTATATATTCGCAAAGAAATCCGTGACACATTTTTAAAGGGTCTAACAAACCAATGAATTATGTTTCAGTTCTCTTCCTTGGTACTAATCCACTTCACGAACATGAATAAAATCTACTCATAAAATATTTGAGATCCTACTGCTTGCCAGACTAACCCTATCTTTGCTCCCAATGACTTTGACAAAATCGATACAAGAAGAGCCAAAGTTTTTCAAAAGGAATACTAACTTTTTTTAAAAAGGAAAGCAGATTATTAGATTTACAGAATTTACAGATTCAAAATCAATGTGAAGTCTGAAATCAGAAAACGCAGCATGTAACTCTCTATTGTTGTTTAGTCACTAATTCCTGTCTGACTCTTGTGACCCCATGGACTGTAGCCTGGCTCCTCTGCGCAGGACTTCCAGGCAAAAATACCGGAGTGGGTTGCCATTTCCTTCTCCAGGGGATCTTCCTGACCCAGGGATTGAACCTGCATCCTTGCAATGGCTGGTGGATTCTTTAACACGGAGTCACAGCTGGCCTAAATGCTTTCTGAGACAGATTTTTAAATCTATGCATAGTATTACATACAGTATAATATATAGTCCAAGACAGACATGGGGACACTACTTACACTAGTAGTGTCTTATCGTCTCAAAATCTGATATATTTGGGTACAATGGGAATAACCCTGAACTAGATCGGGGGCCTAGCAGCACCACCCACAGTTTCAGTGTACACTATTTCGATGACTTTCAGCAAAGTATTTAACTTCTTTGATTGTCTTTCCTTACTGGAAAAGAGGAAAATGCTGCCTACATAAGGATTATTAGAAGATGACCATAAATGCAGTTATCTTACTGTGCTTAAGTGTCAGGTACTGTACTAAAGCAATTTTCATGTGTTAATTCAAAACTATTACATAGTATCTCCATTTAAAAAATGAGTTTAAGAGAAAATTTGCTCAAAATCATAAAGATAGAAATAACGGAATTAAAAACAGTTAAAGAGTATCCATGAAACTCTAAATGTTTCTATCACTATGCCCCACAAGAAATGTGAACAAATTCTAAGACGGCAAAATAAACTTGCTTCTCCAGCGTCTCTCCTGTGGCATTATAAGAAACAAGTGAAGTAAAAGTGTTAGTTGCTTAGTTGTGTCCGACTCTCTGTGACCCCAGGGACTGGGGCCCGCCAGGCTCCTCTGTCCACGGAATTCTCCAGGGAAGAATACTGGAGTGGGTTGCCATTTTTCTCCAGAGGATCTTCCCAAACCCGGGATTGAACCTGCATATCTGGCATTGCCAGCAGTTTCTTTGAGCCACCAGTGAAGAAAGGAAATAAGAGAGATAAAAAGGAACCTAAATAAGAAAGACCTCTCCATATGATATCCAGATTCCTCCTTGGTTCCATTCCAGACCACTACCCAATCACTCTGCCTCATGTTTTGTACCTAATCATGTTTCGTACCTCATCATTCATGTCCTCTACTTATGCACTTGATTTACAGTTTAAAGTGCAGACTGGATTCTACTCATTACAAGTTCATGCAGCTATTTTAATGCAGCATTCAAAATTTTATCAACCTCTTTCCCTCTCACATACTCATTAGTCCATTCCTCATAATGGTGCTTAGGCTAAACCTCAACATCCTCAATTTTACTGGATTATTTTGCCAATTCATAGATAGATACAATAAGATTATTTTCATTTCATTTTGCCAATTCATAGATAGATTACAATAAGATTATACTTCATTTCAGTGGACATTCTTCTAACCAAAATATAGAATATTCTCAGTCTTTCTCTTGAAAGGATATGAAACAGCACTTGCTGCCTGACTGGCCCTTCTTTCCTTACCAATTATATTTTCCCTTGGTTTGAAGACAACGTATTTTCCTGATGCTCTATTCTTTCCACTAGCCTATTCTTTCTTCTTCACTGTATCTTCCTTATTCCTGATTACCAAACATCTAATCCTGCAGTATGCGCTGTCAATTCTATCTTCACATATATCTCACATCTAACCACCCCTCCTCTTTCCATCCCTACTGCCATTACCCTAACTGGATTCAACGTTCTCTCTAGCTTACTAGACTCTGCTGCGCTTTCTCAACCAGTCTCCCATTTATTGCTTGTCTACAATTCTACAGACTGATGTTACTATTTTGGATCATGTCATTTCTATGCTGAAAACTCTTCAAAAGCTTTCAAGGGTACTTTAAAAATCCAAATTACTGATAATAATCAAACCACAAATAGCTCTCAAACCCGTATTATTGGATGAATGAGTAAATGTAGACAGTTTAACAAGACTCAGCTGTAAGCTCTGTTTTTTTCTCTATACCTACTCTCTCAAAGGCAATCTCCTCTTGTAGCTAAAAATAACATTCACTGATTCTTAAATCAGAATCTCCTACACCCAGCTCTTACTCTAGTCCCAGGTGTTCAATTTTCAGACCTATTCATTTTACTCACATCAAAGCCTACAAAATGCAGTTTGCTACCACTTATGCCAATAAAAGGGAGAATTTTATGTAGATAATTGCATGCATATTTGTTTACATATGCATAAAACCTCTAGCAAGATACACAAGAAACTGGTAACACTGGTGGCCTCTAGTAAAGGAAACTGTATGGACAGAATCCAGAATAGGAGACTTCACAGATACTTTCTTATTTTTAACAACATGAATGTATTACCTATTCAAAATAAAAAACATTTTTAAAAAAAATAAGCATATAACCATATGATAAATGTAAACCTCTTTCTTCTCAACTTCCAAGTTTCTGGAGAGAACCATCATTTTCATAGCCCCAAAACTCAACACTACCAGTAACCTTTGATTCCCTTCAAAAGAAAAAAAAAAATTCCTTTTTGTGGTAAAAATGTTTTAATTGGAGGTAATTACTTCATAATGTTGTGTTGATTTCTGCCAGACAAAAAATGTGAATCAGTCAGTTCTCTTCCATATTTAATCATTACTCAAATTTTCTAGCACTTTCTTGAAAAAATACTGAAGTTCTGTTTCTTCTTTTCCAATTCCACTTACTACACTTGAACAGACTTTCATTTTCTTGATCTTAATTACTGCAAAGGTCTTGCTACCTAAAGCTCTTCTGTTTCCCCTCCCTACCCCCAATTCAATATTCATAACATTACCACACTAGGTTCCTAAACAGAGTATAACTTTCACATTAGGCTTCTATTCAAGAACCTATAATGGTTCCCTTTTGTTTAGCAAACCAAGGTCTCAAATAAGAAACCTCTGCTGCAAAGAAGCTTAATAATACCTTTTGTGACAGGTGTACTATTTCCTTCCCTATCACAGTTCCTTCAGTAGACACCACCAAGGAAGAGTGAAGATTTTCTCAACGATTCTGGCTCAAATCAGTCTCTCCTTCCTCTTATTTTCTACCACTCAAGTCTCTGGAATAAAGTTACTTTTCACAGTATTTTGTGTTGGTGCATACCTGCTGTATAACCTCAGTTAAAAAACTAAACTTTCTGTGCCTTAGTTGCCTTATCAGTGAAATGCTTTCATGGGCTCTCAAGGAGGACTGGGTTAAAGCATTTTATTAGCTATTTTATTATAATTCTGTAATTATTTCACTTGTTGTGTTTTGTCTCCCCATAAGACCCAGGACGAAGACTTCTTTATACATCTCTCCCAAATCCAATTAACACAAAATTATGTTCAATATACAAAGTATACACCCTATAAGTCTGCTTCTGATTCAGTCAAGATCAAGTGAAACTGATTCTAAATAAGTTATAATTTTGACACAGGTATCAAGCACTATATTTTGTGTCACGCTGTATAATCGTCCTTTCCTTCTAAACACTTTACAAGTTTATGTGCTACTTAAGGTTAAGTGTATCTTCTTCCCATTAACTACTTCAATATTCCTATAGTAAGCAAAGAAAGTGACATGAATCAGTGATCTCTTATTGAGTCATTTGACATTAAACTCAACTCATTCTAACTCATTTTGAGCCCACATTTCAAGAGTGTTAAATATTCCTCTCTGTATTTAATCAATGTACTTTAATGTAGCAAAATATCCTATAACTATGAATGTCTCAACTCACTGAAGGTATTTCTTTTTTAATTAAAAATCCAGGAATGGAGGACTTCCCTGGTGGTCTCGTGGTTAAAATTCCACACTTCTAACACAGGGAGCATGGGTTTGATGCCTGGTTGGAAAACTAAGACCCCACATGCCACAAAGCATAGCCAAAAACATAAAAATACCAAAAATTCCCACTTCCCACGTGGCGCTAGAGGTAAAAAACCCGCCTGCCAATGCAGGAGATATTAAGAGACATGGGTTTGATCCCTGGGTCGGGAAGATTCCGTGGAGGAGGGCACAGCAACCCACTCCAGTATTCTTGCCTGGAGAATCCAATGGACAGAGAAGCCGGGCAGGCTACAGTCCACTGGGTTGCAAAGAGTCGGACACGACTGAAGCGAGTTAGCAAGCATACAATTTTCTAGGCTAATTTATTGAATACTCAAATGATAATATTTTAAAAAAAAGATAAGTCTAATGAACATAGAAAAATATTAATGTGCTTGGAAATCCCAATTTGTGTAACTTGGTAAAAAGGCAAATGAAACAAGATCTGGTGAAACAAACAAACATAACATAACCCTTATATAGTTCTTTGATTTCTATTAGAAAAGTATAGTTAATTTAAACAAATATAAAGATAATTAAACAACTGACCCCTTCTACATAGGTTTTTCATTCTTATAAACAAAGCTTTTCCAGAGTATTCTTACTGCTGAAGAGTTCTTAAGCTTTATTAGTAAAAGTACTAAATTATTAGTACTTTAATGCTATTTAGTAAAATTATTAAATTTTCAATGGGGAAAATATTTTTTAAAAAGTCCTAATGGTATATTATTTAAGTGTGATTAATTACAAAAACTACTCCCCTAATGGCATTAAAAAAATTTTTTTTAAGTAAAGATCTCTCTCCTGCATTATTTAAAATTTCTACAGAGTAATAGGACACACAAATCATGTCCCAAAGTTTCTAAAAATATTCACAGAACCACTGTGTAATTCTGAACTAATGATGATGGACTATTTTATATACAAACCTCCACCATAAGGGGATCTTTCCAGTTAAAACAGCTAAAGGATTTCGTATACAATTTGAGAAGACTCCATAATGTAAGTAATTTGCAGGGAGTCATACTTAAGAAAACAGTTTCTGAGAATTTTATATTTATGCAGGTGGAAAAGAAAATGATTACAAAATATTAGTATGTATTTCCCCACCAAGCAAGCAAGAAAACAAACAAACAAAAAAACAAACTCAAAGTGGCTATCTGGTATAAGTCAGTATAAAGACAGAGAATAACCATCTGACTAGCTGACTTAAAAGAAATATCTTCAGGGTTCAACACAGAACAAATGTTTGATTCTCTATCAAAAAAACACATAGTTATTTTATAAGCAGGAAAAAAAAACTATTACTTGAATATTAAAAATTAAAAAATATTCCAAATTACTGATTAAGAATGTATTGTATACACAAAATAATTGTTTAACAGTTAAGACTTTTACTAACAATGCAATCGACAAATAATTTTATTTCTCCAACTGTAAAGTAGTTGTTTCTGAGCATCAAAATTTTCACTGATCTTGAAGAGAGTAGGCACTGATGATATAAATATAATGATCTTTTCCTTCAAGTTATTTATTTTTTCCTTTAAAAATCTCTGCCATATTCACTTTACACACTGCACACACACACAAAATACACTGGAAAATTATCTTTTCCTCCTAAAATCTCTGCCATATTCACTTTACACATCAAACACACTAAAAATTAGTAATAATCCAAATTTCTAACAACAGGTGTGTATCATATATCATACAGTGTTTTTAAAAAAAGCCCAACTAGATGTGCATTGTCAACATGAACAAATCTTCAAAATAGTGCTGAGTGAAAAATGAAAGCTGCAGAGTACATGTAAGAATAGCTCAATTGTGCAAGGTTTAAAACAAACGAAAGACTACATGTTATTTATGGATACATACATACGCAGAAAAGGTATAAAAGCATGTACAGAAATAATACACATCAATTTCAGAATAGTGGTTACCTATAGGGAGGATGGAGAATGGATAGAATGAAATGGGTACAAAGAGTTTTAATTCTATCCACAATGTTCAACACTACAAAAAGATTTGAAACAGATATGGTAAAATGTTAACATTGTTAAATTTGGAGGTGTTACACAGACGCTCATTATATTATTCTCTGTACTTTTCAATTTTGAAATTTTTCATAATAAAAAAGAAAACATTCACAGAATAAAGGAAAGGTTGAATCACTGCTGCCATTTCCAGATTAGATAATCAGGCACACTAATACACAACACAGATTTTCTTTTCCCAGATAAGACAATAAATATTAACAGAAAACATTACATAACAAGCAGTGTACACTTTCATAAAATATCCATTGGTTATTATATTAAAAATATACAACAATTAAAAAACAGGATGTACGTGCTTATACTTCAAAAGTTTTACCTCTGTATGAGTCAAAGGATATACTTTCACACCACAAACAGGCTTTCCTTGCTTTAAAGAGTACCCCTATGAATTTTCTTTTATGTCATTTCCTTTAACTGTGATTGAGAATAAAAGGCTTAGTGTACAGTGTATAGAAGATACCTGGCTAGCTGCAGTTAAGTAAGACTAATGAACACATTGTATTCTACTAAAAACTAACAGTGGCTCAATTCAAAGATAATAAATTACTGCCAGTACAAAAGCTTTCACTTTTCAGTTTGAAACTTTTAATCTGCAAGGAAAATACATAGAGTATGTAACTTTGTTTACGAAACAAATGTTTTTTTTCTTGTCAGGAAAGCTTTCCCATTCTTTGTCTGGTTAATACTTCCTTGATCACAGATGAAGTCTTTCAAATTAAAGATAAACAACTACTTGCCTGCTGTTTTTGATATGCAGTGTTTGGATTTATCTTTGATTCCAAGAGTAGTGATCCTGAAAGTTAAAAACATAATATTTATAAGTTTCAATTTATAAAACCCTGAATAAAACATCAGAATACACATTAAAAAAACAACTTTTTTCGTCCCCCAGCAAAACATCTGAAGTAATCGAATTTACTCCAGTTTACCTTTTTCTCTCAAGATCTGGACTTTGCATTACAACATATCATTCTATCCCCATAATACTCTTAAGGGAAAAAAATCCATCTAAGACCAACATTCAGACCAAGAATATACAGAGACTAGATGACTTACAGTTTTATTGAAAGGAAAAATTTTAAGGTCTAAATGACCACCTGAAACCAAATTCTTTTTAACAAAGTTATTTTTATTTCCAGTTTAACAAATAAAACAAATTACAAAGTACCACAACAGGGATCTAAATACTTTGCACACAAATTACAGAACTGCATTTATCCTTTTCTCTTTAAGAACAAAAGACCACCTCACGTAAAAATAAATGTCTATGATTACTTTTTAAAAAACGGTGCAAGAGTACAAGATGTGTCGAAATTAAACCGAAGACTATTCTTTTATCTGCACGTTATCAGTTGCTCAAATCCAGCGATCAGATTACAGTGAGGAAGGTGTTTTCATTAAGGCTGTACATTTTATCATTTAAAAATATTTCACATAAGACTCGTACAATAAATCAAGGAATACAAGTTTACAGTCTGGTCTGCTGTCCTAACTTGTTTAAGTCGTGAAGTATTATTCACTTGTTCACAGCACTCTCTACAAAGATAGCCTGGAGGGATCCCAGACTGAAGATGTATGTGCTTGTGAGTGCATGTATCGTGGCAACAATCTGCAATAACCCCAGGAAAAAGGCGTCTTTTGGTTTTTCCCAGCACCTGTCGACTGTGGCAACTGGAGCTTGTTAATAAAATCAGTTAAAAAAAAAAAACAAAGTAAAGTTTCACTAAATTTTTTGCACCAGAGATATAATGTGTAAGAATATAAAGGGGGACGGGGAGGGTCTGAAGGAGAGCACTAAATTGTTTTTCATTACTTCCTCCCTTCCCTCCCACACTCTCCCCGCTTCTTTAAGAGGCCAGACTGCAGAGAAAGGGCTCAAGTGTTTAATAAGGCTAGCAAGAGGAGGAACAGAGACTCGGCGTCCGACTGAGGGTAAATCCCGACAAAGTAGTTTGTTTTTACCTTACTGAAGTGAAGACACAAAACCAATGCGCTGTTCCAAGTGGCTGGCAGTAACAGTACTCGGCTCAGGGCCTAAACCCCAGGCTGTGCCCAAACCGGAGGCATTGTCCCCTATCCTACGGTTCCAATAACCTTACCGTCGGACTCTGCCCGAACCAGCAGCGACATTCCCTTGAGCTCCTCCACATAGGTAGAGGAGACGTGCCCGGTGCCTCGGTCGTCCCATTGCCGGTCTTCGTTCAGGGTATAGACCTTCACTCGCCGCCGCGTATCCGACATGGTGACTTGCTGTCCCCACTGTTCCAGCCGCCGCCTCCTTGCTCACCTCCTTTACGCCCCTCACTCTTGAGAGACGGTGGCTGCGGTGGCGGCAGCGGCGGCGGCGGCTCCGGAGAGGCCCGACTTCACCATGGCTCCCAGGTTCAGCCGCGGGAAAGGGCAACAGGAGCCACTGAGACCTTGCCGCCCAGATTCCCAGTTACCTCTCACTTCAACCCCGAACGCACCCACCCTCCCCACCCTTTACCCCCCAGAGCTGGCTCGCTCTCCCGCCGCCGCCGCCGCCGCCGCCGCGGTAACTACTAAAGACCCGCCATCTTGTAACCCGATTCTCTCTGCCTTTCTCTTCCTCCTCCAGCAGGTTCGCACGGGCTGTCCTAGCAGGGGCTACGGCGGCCGACGAGTCCTCCGTGTGACGCCTCCGTCTCGGCACGCGCTGTCCCGGTCTGCCGTGCGCAGTATTCTCGCGAGGCGGGGTAATGGAGTGAGGTGGGTGGGGCTAAGTGCGACTGCCTCCTCGCTCGGCTCCGCCTGCAGGCGTGGGCTCTCGGCTAGGTGGGCGGTTCTCGCGAGCTCTGGGTCTCCGCTAGTGTCGCAAGACTCTTCTCTGGACCGGCGGCGAGAGCGGAGTTGTGGTTTCGGCTTCGTGCAGTTTGTTGGGGCTGCGCCCGGGGTGTGGGGAGCCGTGGGATCCAGCTCTGTGGAAAAAACGAAGCAAGCTTGGGAGGTACGCATCCTTGGACGGGACTCACCCTGAGCAGAAGGGAAGGAAATGTGCTCGCCCTCCATAATGGACGCTCGCCCTTTCAGCCTGTGAGAGAAAAATAATTTAAACCTATTTCTGTGAAGACGTTAGCCCTTTAATGCGACCCGAAACCCACTAAAACTCGCTAAGGAGTCTGCTACAGTTAAGCATCTCCTCAGGAAGTGTTCTGTGGATCTCCGGGAGATTATAACATCGTACAAAAGTGCATTGACAATTTATTTCTCGTTCAGGCGTTTTACCGTCAGGCTTTTGGTGGCTGGCATACTTCCCTGGTGGCTCAGACGGTAAAGAGTGCCTACAATGAGGGAAACCCGGGTTCGATCCCTGGGTCGGGAAGATCCCCTGGAGAAGGAATTGGCAACCCACTCTAGTACTCTTGCCTGGAAAATCCCATGGACGGAGGAGCCTAGTAGGCAACAGTCCATGGGGTCGCAAAGAGTCGGACACGACTGAGCGACTTCAGTTCACTTCATACTTTCCGCCTGTTGAAAACAGTGTCCTTCCTGCGTTGGTAACCTCGGAACATAAGTCTTCAGATAAGTTTAGGCAAGTGGCGGGGAACTACCTTCCTAACACATCTAAGAGCACTGTTTCCATATCTTTGAGTGTCTCCTGCTGGCATTTCTACCGTTCTCTCTCGGGAGGTCTTCCGCACTGAATAAGCGAGGGAGCAATTCTCTGGACGTTCACGTCGGTTGTCACACATCACATTAATTGTCAGACATGCGCGGTAGATTCGAGCCATGCGCTGTATTTGTCAGTCGCTGTTCGTTCTTGGTAGATTCTTTTTGTTCGTTTTTAAAGAGTTTTAGCTTGTTCTGCCGCCAGCTCTTGATAGCCCTTTAGTCTGAAGGGTGAAAATCAAGCGAGATCGACAGGTTTTACCCTGCGGCGCATCTTGGGAGTTGTAGTCATTCCTTGCCAATGGTGGTGTCAAAATGTGCTTCTCTTTTGACCAAGTCTTGTGCTTTCGCCCAGCATATGAACTAACACGTGACATGCTTACACAGAATAGGCTCCTGATGAAAAACAAATTCTCATTTCAAAATCTGGCTACATAGGGTTTTCTTTTAGTCTAAAGAGAACCTAAGAAAATACACTTGAATTTAAATAGTTATGTATGTTGAGGATTTCCTAGGTGGCGCAGGGGTAAAGGATTGCAGGAGACGAGATGCAGTTTGGGGCCTGGTTGGGGAAGATCATGTGGAGAACGAAATGGCAACCCACTGTAGTATTCTTGCCCCGGGAAAACCCCAGGAACAGAGAAGCCTGATCGGCTACAGTCCATGGGGTCACAGAAGAGTCTGAAATGACTCAGTGACTGAGCACTGATGCGTGCAATATATGTAGCAAAAGAGCCCATTAATTGCTGTAACTAATGTGCACAAAATGCATTTTGAGCCCAGAGAAAATAACATCTCTCTCTCAGGTCAGAGAAGGCTTCACACCGGTAAATTTTGGACCTGATGTTAGAGGATCCCTGAGTGGAAATTTGGCTTGAAAGGTGTTTAAGGCTGTGGGGACCAGGTGAACAAAATCATAATGTGTTACTGGCCTAAAAGAATTTATGAGCAAGTTATGTATTAATATGGTGAATGAGAACTATATAGAAGTCACTTTGACACGATATGTTAAGAGCTTAATATCCTATAAAGAAGATCTAACTGGAAAAAATTGAAATCACAGGAGTCATTTCCTGTATTTATTCAGTCATTCAACAAACACTCATTGAGTGTATACTGTGTGCTAGACACTGTTCTATTCAGTGAATAAACAGAAAAAAATTCCTCTTTTCATGGCGCTTCCATTCTAGTGTTGTTTAGTCCCTCAGTTGTGTCCAACTCTTTGCAACTCCACCGACTGTAGCCTGCCAGGTTCCATGGGATTTCCCAGGCAAGAATACTGGAGTAGGATGCCATTTCCTTCACCAGGAGATCTTACGGAACCAGGGATCAAACCCGTATCTCCTGCACTGCAGGTGGATTCTTCACCACTGAGCTACAAGGGAGGCTCACATTCTAGTGTAGGAAGACAGTAAACAAATCTATGCTAGATACTGGTAAATGTTATGACCAAAGGAAAAAAAAAAATAGATTAGCAGACAGAGAGTGAATTTGGGAAGGGTAATAATGTTCATTGAGGGAGGCTTCTGAGGGGAGGCAGTCTGCTATGCATTTCCCTGGGGGCAGAGAGAGCCAGAAAACAGCAACTGCAAGTACAAAGCCTTGAGGCTGTACTTGAGTGAGAGGGATAGCAAGGAAACCAGTGTGATTGGAGTGGAGTGAAAAAGGGGGAAAATGGTGGGAAGTAAAGTTGGGAGTGGGAGAGAGGTCGTTTTGGGGCCTCGGATTTTACTTTGAATGAGTTGCAAATTGACTGGGGAGTTTCAAACTAAGGAATGAAATGATCTCAGCAGTGTTTCAAAGCATCGCTTCCATCTTCCCTATAGTAACCCTTTTCTGCTATACTCCCCAAGATCTGAAATAAGGGAACAGAGAAATAGGGAACAGAGTTAAACCCTTGGGAATCATCTCTGACCCTTGCTGGATCCTCTGGCCCAGGTTCTGTTTCTTTCTTGTTCTAGGTCACAGGGGTTCTCTCTTCTGCAACAGGCCGACCTCTAACATTGGTAAGATCCAGGACAAGCATACAAATGGAAGACCATATACTATATGTCTGAAGATTCTCATTTTTTAAATCAATCTATTAAGTAAAAATATATTTTCTTTTCCTACCTTTGGCATACCTTGAGAAATATATATTCATATGGTCTGGAAACTAGATTCAAATCTAGAATTCTTGAGCTCTTCAGAGTTCCACCTTCTCCCTTTGGCCCTGAAGTCCTTAGCCTGCCTTCTCTCTCACACTTCAGCTCTGTCCTGCACTTTGACAGCTCTCATGTACACAAATAGGATACTCTAACCTTCTGTCCATTCTAAGGGAGATTGATCCTGGGTGTTCATTGGAAGGACTGATGCTGAAGCTGAAACTGCAATACTTTGGCCACCTCATGCGAAGAGTTGACTCACTGGAAAAGACTCTGATGCTGGGAAAGTTTGGGGGCGGGAGGAGAAGGGGACGACCGAGAATGAGATGGCTGGATGGTATCACCGACTCTCTGGACATGAGTTTGAGTGAACTCTGGGAGTTGGTGATGGACAGGGAGGCCTGGCGTGCTGTGATTCATGGGGTCGCGGAGAGTCGGACACGACTGAGCGACTGAACTGAACTGAACCTTCTGTCCAGATTCTATGTTTGCACTCCCTGAATGTAGTCACCCTTGGCTGTTCCTCAAGAGGACAGAATTTGGGAAGAGGACTGTGCAGACCCTGGGAGCAGGCTTGGCCTTTGGGACAAGGAATTCCAGGGTGCCGAGAGCATGATCTGGAAGGAAAAGAGTGGAGTCCAGCTGGATACATTCGTTGGTTTCATTGACTTCTCATCCCATGGAGAGAAGCACAGACAGAGGGCCAGAGCAAGATTCTCTAAAATATACTGAGGGCAGTAATGAACTGCAACACTATGTTCTTGGCAGCAAAAATTTTTTTCAGGAAGGTTCAATCCCGAAGGCTAAGATAGATAGGTATCTTTATCTATCTATCTATATATATAAAACATTTACTTCTACCACTCTTTTTTAAACACAAATAATGGAATATCATACATACTGGTGTTCTAGTGTACCTTAGTTTGTTTAAACCTTCTCTATATACGTATGTCATTTCCAGTACTTTGTAATTTCAAACAATAAATGATAGTACAGAAGTAGTTTTATGTGTGTCAACACACATGTGGGTTAAATTCCTAGAGTAGGGCTTAACAACTTTGGCACCACTGAAATTTTGGGCTGGATGATTCTATGTTGTGAGAGGCTGCCCTGTGCATCACAGGATGTTTAGCAGCATTCTTTGCTTCTACCCACCAGATGCTAGTAGTATCGTACCTCATCCTCTTGTTGTGATCATCGGAATTATCTCTCATCCTTGCCAAATGTCTCTTGAGAGTACATTACACTTTTTAATTCTTAAGGATTAAAAATAGTTCTCTCTACAGAGTAAACGGGGTTCTCAATCTTATTGCCTCATGTCCTTGAAATGTGAGGCTTTCTGTTTTCCCCCTTCCTAATTGTTTGATAATTTTATGCTGCTGCTGCCGCTAAGATGCTTCAGTTGTGTCCGACTCTGTGCGATCCCATAGACGGCAGCCCACCAGGCTCCGCAGTCCCTGGGATTCTCCAGGCAAGAACACTGGAGTGCGTTGCCATTTCCTTCTCCAGTGCATGAAAGTGAAAAGTGAAAGTCATGTCCTTGAAATGTGAGGCTTTCTGTTTTCACCCTTCCTAATTGTTTGATATTTCTATGCTGCTGCTAAGTCGCTTCAGTCATGTCTGACTCTTTGCGACCCCGAAGACTTGCAGCCTACAAGGCTCCTCCATCCATGGGATTTCCAGGCAAGAGTACTCGAGTGGGTTGCCATTGCCTTCTCCGGATATTTTTATGAAAAAACTTTTATGAGAGGTTTTTTGCCGTATAATTAGTTTTTCCTTTAGGGGACTAATCTTTAAGGCCATCCCCATTTAAAAAGTCATCAAAACTGATAACCTGTGTCTTCTTCAATGATATTCCTATTTCTTTGCCTCTTTTCAGCCAAACTCTCCAAGGGCTGAAGTTGTTTTATACTCATATCATTTCCTTACCTCACCATTCACTTCTTAATTGAACCTATCTATTCTGGTTTCTCTGCATGTAAGTTAAATAAGCAGGGTGACAATATACAGCCCTGATATACTCCTTTTCCTATTTGGAACCAGTCTGTTGTTCCATGTCCAGTTCTAACTGTTGCTTCCTGACCTGCATACAGAGGAACGCTGGGCTGGAAGAAGCACAAGCTGGAATCAACATTGCTGGGTGAAATATCAATAACCTCAGATATGCAGATGACACCACCCTTAATGGCAGAAAGAGGAACTCAAAAGCCTCTTGATGAAAGTGAAAGAGGAGAGTGAAAAGGTTGGCTTGAAGCTCAACATTCAGAAAACGAAGATCATGGCATCTGGTCCCATCACTTCATGGGAAATAGATGGGGAAACAGTGGAAACAGTGTCAGACTTTATTTTTTTGGGCTCCAAAATCACTGCAGATGCTGATTGCAGCCATGAAATGAAAAGACGCTTACTCCTTGGAAGGAAAGTTATGACCAACCTAGATAGCATATTAAAAAGCAGAGACATTACTTTGCCAACCAAGGTCTGGCTAGTCAAGGCTATGGTTTTTCCAGTGGTCATGTATGGATGTGAGAGTTGGACTGTGAAGAAAGCTGATCGTCGAAGAATTGATGCTTTTGAACTGTGGTGCTGGAGAAGACTCTTGAGAGTCCCTTGGACTGCAAGGAGATCCAACCAGTCCATTCTAAAGGATATCAATCTAGGGTGTTCATTGGAAGGACTGATGCTAAAGCTGAAACTGCAATACTTTGGCCACCTCGTGCGTCGAGTTGACTCACTGGAAAAGACTCTGATGCTAGGAAAGGTTGGGGGCGGGAGGAGACGGGGATGACAGAGAATGAGATGGCTGGATGGCATCACTGACTCAATGGACATGAGTTTGAGTGAACTCTGGGAGTTGGTGATGGACAGGGAGGCCTGGCGTGCTGTGATTCATGGGGTCACGGAGAGTCGGACACGACTGAGCGACTGAACTGAACTGAACTGACTCTGGTTTCTGGGCTTCACCAGTGGCTCAGCAGTAGAGAATCTGCCTGCAATGCAGGAGACTTGGATTTGATCCCTGGGTTGGGAAGATTCCCTGGAGGAGGGCACAGTAACGCGCTCCAATATTTTTGCCTGGAAAATGCCATGGACAGAGGAGCCTGGTGGGCTACAGTCCATAGATTCACAAAAAGTCGGACACAACTGAAATGACTGAGCATGCACGCATGCACATACACACGCATATTCTGGTTTCCATCACTCAGCCCTCACCAAAAAGTTCTTGTTAAACTCACTAAAGACCTCTATGTAGATAATGCTCACAAACATCTTTCAACCTGTTTTACTTAGTCTAAGTTAAAATTGACATTTTTGTATGAACTTCCTTCTTTCCAATCATCTCATGATGATTCCTGCTTTATCCTTCAGATGTCACAATTATCACTTATGTAGAGGAGGTTTCCTTGAATTCCTTCCATATCCCCTTGGAATGTACCATAAAACCTAATTCACTTTAATTTAAATGATAAGAGAACTCATTGGCTCATGTGAATAGGAAGTCTGAAGATAAGATGAACCTCAGTGTTGATTTGATTGACTTGAGTATCAATGAGAATTTGATTTCCTTCCTCTTGATTCTACTTTCTGCTCTGCCTCATCTATCCTCAGGCTGAATTCTTACCTTTATATTTACTTGTATGGGTTTTGATTAATAATTGTCTCCACATGTAGATAAAAAATTTTCATGAGTCTGAGGAGCTGTTTTTCTCACCATTGCATCTCCAGTAGCTAGGATCTCATTCTTCTGAGATGGTAGTGGCAGTTTTACAAAAGCATGTATGGATATGAGTGTGTGTGTATAGGGTGATGGTAGTCCTTTGGTTACGTGAAATTGGGAAGGGAGTCAGGCACGTAAGTCTCTGTATAGACTTTTAACCTGGCCTCAAATTCTCAGCCCTGATCCTTTTTTTTTTGGTGGAGATGATTTGTGCTCTTTTGCCTCATCACCTCTGTGGGTCATATAGATTGTGACTTCCTCTGTTCTGCTAAATTTACCACTGCTTTTCTGTTTGCTTGTCATGTAATCAACATTTGTTAAAATCTCATCTCTGCTCTTGTCTTTTGTTTGCCCTTTGGACTCTACTTTTAAAAAAATTACTTAACTGTGTTATTCATTTTCCATGTTTAACTAAGGTATTGTCATGTTTTTATGGTTTTTTGTTTAGTTTTATAATTCACTTGAAACCTTTTGTATATATGAAATAGGATGTCAAATTAAAATTTTCCTTCCAAATGGGAGAGTCAACTGTCAACATCATTTACAGATGAAATTATTTGAAATGCTATTTAAATTATATTCTTTATTAAATTCACAGACATATATCTAGATTTGAGTCTGAATTCACTGTTTTTCCATTGTTTTATTTGGCCAACTCTAGTATGACAATTGCTGTAGCTTTAGTTTGTTTTGATTTTTGAGGCCATATACATGCACCATTCTGATTTCCTTAAAAATATTGTACTCTGGGGAATAGTTCTTCAACAGCAAGTCACCCCTTTGGGTAACTTGTCCTTTCTTCTCCACAGAACTCCTCTAATGGACAACTTTGGCTAGGGGAACTTATCAGCCAGGATGAGACTTTCTTGGAATTATGCTAGTCTGAAGTTCCACTCTGTATTTTCTTCCCGTCCTCCTTTTACAGGGGTCAGACTTGGCACCATAGTCTGTAGGCTCTCCCTGTCAATCCTGAGCCCACCTGTTTTATCCTTCACAGATATTTCTCCCAATCACTATCTTGCATGTGTAACCCCCTTCTTGGCATCTGCTTTTCTGAGGATCAGGACTGACAATAGGTGATAGAGGGAGTGGTGTCAGAAATCAGACAGTAAGATGTGGTTTGGGAAATAGTTTACTCAGTCCCTGGCACAACGTGGTTATCTGACTACTGATTTCACCAGTAGTGACCTAGTAAAACATCGTAGAAGGGGTGAATGCTGTCACCTATTCAACAGTTCAGGATTTGAAAGATATGGGGGAAACAATGCTTATGAGAACAGAGCTGGCCAATTAAGTTATACTACTTCCTTGAAGAGGGATAATGAGTTGAGGGCACATAATGCTTAATGCACAGTTAAAAACTAAGTTTGGAAAAACAAAAACTTAAGTGTGAGCCAGAGGGGGCTCTCTGGGCTTCATAAAGAGACCCTTATTTCCTACAGTGAAAAAACTGACATGGGATTAGACAGTTACAAGAGCTCTGAAGATACCTGGATATTCAGCCTAGGGAGGTTTGCTATACAGCTAGGGCCCTGCTTGAGAAAGCCTGAAGCTTTGAAACATGGGGTGGGTGCCCCTGAGGATTTTGGCTTTGTAAACATCCCTGAATCCTCGGGGACTGCAGAAGTGGCTTATAACTCCTAGAAAGAGATAACACTTGCCCCCTTGTAGAAAGTTCTCTTCCATAGTTGCTTCCATTTCTTCTGGCTGAGAGGCTGTGATAACTAGGGTTAAATCTAGTTGTAATATGCCTGGGGACTGCTTTGCCTGATAAGGGAGGAGATTACACACTAAAGGAACTGAAATAATAAACTAGCATGTACTAGCAGGAACCAGAGTACACTTGAGATTGAATTTTGAGGGTTCTTGATCAAGGGGACTGAAGGCTAAGACTGGATAATCAAGATTTCATTGACTTGGGGACAGAAGATTTAATCCTGGTCAGGACCCCAGGGGACAGGGCAAACTCACTGCTGGTCTAGCTTTTTGAAACCTGGAAAAATTGAGAGAAGTGGAAATGAGCTTATACCATAACAGCAGCTGACTGCTATTTATTTTGGCAGATATATGTGGCCTGTTTTATAACAATTTAAAGTGTGTTTTAGATAATCATCTGCAAATGTTATTTCTTTTCCACCTGTTTTTAATCTCATCACACTGATTAGGACCTCAGAACACTGATGGTGTATTATGTTCATCATTCAACACTGATGAATCAAATAGTGGTGATTCTTGTTTTGTTCCTGACTTTAATGGCAACATCTTCGGTGTAATATACATGTTCTTCATTGCTGATAGATACCACTTACGAAGTTGAGGACAAATACTAATATTCTAAATTCTCTAGGAAATGTACATTGAATCCTATAAATTGCCTCTCTTGCATCTGGTTATCATATGGTTTTTCTCTGTAATTCACTATAGAGATTATATGCCTACCCATTCTTGCGTTCCTGTAGACTATTTGGTCCTAACAGCTGTTGCCAATATTTTATTAAAATAATTTATCTGTTTTCACAAATGATAATGACCTACACATTTTAGTGTTTTTAAAAATATCATCTCTCTGAGTCCTTAGCAATTGCATTAAATTTTATGGCCACAAGATCAAAACTATAGCTGGCTATGCAATTTTGGTTTTCATGAAACAATGGGTATTGATGGAGGAGCCTGGTAGGCTGCAGTCCGTGGGGTCGCTAAGGGTCGGACACGACTGAGCGACTTCACTTTCACTTTTCACTTTCACACACTGGAGAAGGAAATGGCAACCCACTCCAGTGTTCTTGCCTGGAGAATCCCAGGGACGGGGGAGCCTGGTGGGCTTCCGTCTATGGGGTCACACAGAGTCGGACACGACTGAAGTGACTTAGCAGCAGCAGCAGAGTTTCTCAGTATATGCAGAATAAAGTTCAGAGTCCTAAGTTTAATATCCTAAACCCCTCTACAATCTGGCCTCTACTTCCTGCCTTCTTCATCCACTGATAGAACTGTTCCATTCTACAGGGAGCCTTTATAATCATTCTTAAAAGCCCAACTCAAATATCACCTTTCCCTAATGATATCCTATTCAAATTCCACTTCTTAGAAACTTTCACTTTTTCTTCCGATTAGAATTAACCTATTCTTTCCCCTTTTTATGACTTTTAAAAACCTTTACTAGACTGCTCAATCAGCTTTTCATAAATACTGACTCTATATGTAAATCTCAGAAGGAAACAAACTATTCCATAACTTAGTACTGTGCTCATAATAGGTAGTTTTAATTACCTTTAATTTTGTAAATTTCATACTTTGAAACCTGTTGCAGTGATTTGAGATATGCTTGAGACGGTAAAACTAAGCTTGTTTTAAAATATTCTCTCTGCAAAAGTCATTTATGCCTCAGTTGCTTTTTCACATATTTAGGTGAATATCCAACCAATATGTTGGTTGGTGATTTCATGCTCATATTTAATAAATCAAACACTTTTTTCTTTAAAACTATTTACCCCTCCAGGTTAACTATTCATGTCATAGATCTGCCTGTCTTCACAACCCTCAGGCTGAAATCTGCCTTTTCTTCTCTCATCTGCATCCCCTACTATGAGTTAATCTAAGTCTATCCATTTTCATGTTTGTTCTGCAGTATCTTGGGTATAGGCTCAGTCCATTTTTTCTGTACATTCTCCTCTCCCAGGAATGAGCCCTTAAGAATTCCTTGACTTAGTTGCTTGCACCAGGTTTAGGGTTATCAGATTTAGCAAACAAAAATAACATGAAACCCAGTTAAATGGGAATTTCAAATAAATGAGGAATAATTTTTTTTAAATATAAGTATATCCCAAATATTGTAGAGGCCTTACTATACTGAACATTTGTTTACCTGTAATTTCAATTTCACTTGGTATTATTTTATCTGGCAATCCTGATCAGGTTTGACACCTTTCTCAAGTTAAGCCTGTCCTTTTCTCCTCCAGATGTTGAACTCGAGAGACAAGTAATTTCCTGTGGACAGCCATCTTTTGCCCCATGCTATGAAAATATATTGACTTAGAAGAAAAAAGCTGTTATATGGAAAGCAGCACAAATGAGAGGTCATGAGACTCCACAGGTAGAGGAGAACTGTCTTAGTTCCTAATAATTATCTGACAGTCCTGGTTCCATTCCACCATAGGGATTGTGACTTACTTTCTGTGAAATAAATACATGGTCCTGTGATAAAATTCCCTCTTAGCTTTAGCTTAATTTAGATTGGTTTCTGACCCTTGATACCAAGATACATTCTCTTTTCCATTTTCACTGCCTAACCCTAGTCTCTCATGAGCCTGGAATTTTGTAAAGGCCATTTAAACTTACAATCCCTTCATATCTTTCCTCTTCTTACAAGTAAGCAAACATTATTCTTTCCATATTAAATGCCTTGAAAAATTATCACCTTGCACTGATTATATCTCCTCTTGTTTTATATTCTTTTATAAAATTTGCTTTCTAATTTTGGTGAAGAACAGGCACAAGACTAAGGAGTAAAAGGACTATAGAAAGAATATTTCTAGAATAGAAAGGCTGCTGTATATTCTACACATACCATACTAATAAAGTTGTTAGTCCCTTTATTCGGAATCTTCTTTCAAAAATTGCTGTATATCTTCCACTTCATTTAGGTCTCTGCTCAAATGTTACCTATTCAGAGATGCTATTCTGGATCATTTTATCTACAATAGTACCTTTTTTTAAAAAAAAAAAAAAAAATCACTCTATCCCCTTACCCAGTTTTTCTTTAAAGAACCTATCACTATCTGACTTACAGAGTTATTGTTTCCATCCACTAGAATGTGAGCACTGGAACTTTGTTTTGTTTACTGATATACCTCCTGTACAGATTCTAGAACTTGGCACATAGTAAGTATTGAATAAATGAATGCTATACAAAGGTCCGTCTAGTCAAGACTATGGTTTTTCCAGTGGTCATGTATGGATGTGAGAGTTGGACTGTGAAGAAAGCTGATCGCCGAAGAATTGATGCTTTTGAACTGTGGCGCTGGAGAAGACTCTTGAGAGTCCCTTGGACTGCAAGGAGATCCAACCAGTCCATTCTAAAGGAGATCAATCCTGGGTGTTCATTGGAAGGACTGATGCTAAAGCTGAAACTGCAATACTTTGGCCACCTCATGCAACGAGTTGACTCACTGGAAAAGACTCTGATGCTGGGAAAGGTTGGGGACGGGAGGAGACGGGGACGACAGAGAATGAGATGGCTGGATGGCATCACCGACTCGCTGGACATGAGTTTGAGTGAACTCTGGGAGTTGGTGAGGGACAGGGAGGCCTCGCGTGCTGTGATTCATGGGGTCACAAAGAGTCAGACATGACAGAGCAACTGCACTGAACTGATGCTTGGCTGAAATGAAGTAAGAAAGATAATGATGTTAGATCCAGAAATTCAAGATATTCTATAAGAGAAGAAAAAAATTATTGTATTAAAAAAACTGTGATTTATTTACAGGGAAGTGTTAGTAACAAAGATTATAAAGGAACAAGTCTTGTGAGTACCTATACTGCATTACTACCAAAGATGGGTAGTCAATTTGAGTCACTATAAATTAGAGATCTTAGCATATAATAGCCCTCATAGAAAAACTTTATTGGAAAGCAGGGAAAACTACTAAGACATGAATGAAGACAAAAATAAAAAAAGTTCAGACATAAAGTGTATAACCTTGGTATAAGTGGAAGTGGAACCCTTTGGTAGTTTGTAGTCAGTGACCTATATTTTCACTTTGTGGCACTGCTGCTGCTGCTGCTAAGTCGCTTCAGTCGTGTCTGACTCTGTGCGACCCCATAGACGGCAGCCCACCAGGCTCCTCCGTCCCTGGGATTCTCCAGGCAAGAACATTGTAGTGGGTTGCCATTTCCTTCTCCAACGCATGCATGCATGCTAAGTTGCTTCTGTTGTGTCCGACTCTATGCGACCCTGTGGACAGCCCACCAGGCTCCTCTGTCCACAGGATTCTCTAGGCAAGAATACTGGAGTGGGTTGCTATTTCCTTCTCCATTGGTCTCTAGAGGTTAAGAACTAGTTTTATTTTTCCAAATTATTAGCAGTTGGGAGTCTTATATGTATAAATGATTTATTTTTAATAATAAATATGTATTGATTTATAATGTAAATAATAATACAGGTAACTCAGAATTTAAAAAATGGAACACCTAAAGTGAGCATTTTCATACAAATCATCAGAATATATTTATATTATATATAAATTTACATGTTAGAAGATGCTACTGAAATTTTGCTCTATAGAATATCACTCTAGAATTCTTAAAAAAAAATCACCGGGAAGAATTAGATGATGGCTGTGAAACAGATTCTCCCATTACAATACTACTTCGGTCATTTAAAGTTTTGACAACAGTTGTAGCTGGAGACTGGAGCACTTTACGAGAAAGCCTCATTCTTCCATCAGCTGGATCACGTCCAAAGTACTTCACCTGTGTTAAAGAAACAAATATACTTTAAATATACTGGCGTGCTGCAGTCCATGGGGTTGCAAAGAGTTGGACATGACTGAGTGACTGAACAACAACATACTTTAAAAGTTATAGCACACTGCCTGATACCCAGATTAAAAGATACTTGGTCCAAAAAGGTAATGATTAAAGTTTTTACTTGTTCACTGAAAGCATGCTGCTGCTGCTAAGTTGCTCCAGTTGTGTCCGACTCTGTGCGACCCCACAGACGGTAGCCCACCAGGCTCCCCAGTCCCTGGGATTCTCCAGGCAAGAACACTGGAGTGGGTTGCCATTTCCTTCTCCAATGTGTGAAAGTGAGAAGTGAAAGTGAAGTCGCTCAGTCGCGTCTGACTCTTAGTGACCCTGTGGACTGCAGCCTACCAGGCTCCTCTGTCCATGGGATTATCCAGGCAAGAGTACTGGAATGGGTTGCCATTGCCTTCTCCCACTGAAAGCATACCTCAGTGCTAATTGGAGGTATATGCTAATAAATACTTGGTTAAGTAATGATTTTAAAAAAAGAAAAGAGACGGGCATTTAGTTGCCCAATTATAATCTTCTGTTAGACTTATCTGTGCCTTTTTGTTTGTCCCTATTATGGAAGAACAGTAAAAACCATGGTGAATGAATCTAGACAAGAGCTTCTTGACCCTAACTGTGCTACGATCTATATAGGATTATGCTAGGGTCACTCAGACTAACGTTCAAAGGACCATCTATCATGCTGAATGTTACTGAAAGTCAGGGGGAGATGTGCTAACTTTTAAGTCCCTTCTGATGTTTAAAAAAAAAAATCTTATACAGAGAGATTATGTTGTAGTTCTTACCTTTCCCCGGAGGCTGTGTGAATAACGGAATGACAGATTGGAAATAGCTGATGTCTTAGTTTTTACTCAGGTCATAGGTATTAGGTGCTACTGCAACAGAATGTAGTGTGGCCCCCCCCCCCCCGCAAAAAAAAGAAACAGCAGACTGGCAGCCACTTCTCATCTATTCATAAGGACTATTACAAGGTCAATCTTGGTATCGAAATTCCAGAACTGACATCATGGCTTTCATCAAACTCAAAAACTTTCAGCCTCAACCAGTATATACCAAAGCAATTCAAGTCTTAACTCCTCAGAGTTACCTATCATGTTTCTCATGTCCTGTCTGAATCACTGATTCTTCAAATCCATCGCTGAGTTGCTCATGTATTTTTAAAAGCTTTAAAGGGGGACTATTGTCCTAACTAATCTGTAAGCTCTTTGCGGGTAAGAACTGTATCTAAATCCCTAATGAGTCTGTTTTAAGGAAGAAGTTAAAAAAGAAGACAGCATATAAATAATATAAACCACAAATGTATATTTGATTCTTTCAGCTTATTTGATTAAACAAATAATTGAAACTTAAAGTATAATTCATAACTTTAAGGCTAAAAGGATGAATACAAGTACCTGAATTTCTTGGCCAACTTCTAATCCTAAAGCACTGGGATGTTTAATCTGAAAGATAACATGTTAATATATTAGTTGTCATGCATAACTACCTACTATCCATGGTAGTACACATTTTTTTCCAAGTGGAAAATAGCTTTATTGTTTTAATCTATGAATCTAGGGGAAAGGTATATGAGTATTCGGTCTATTATTTTTTTCAACTTTTCTGTAGGTTTAAAAATTTTCAAAATAAAATGCTGAGGAAAAATAAATTGCAGTCTTACAATGATTATATATTCATGTACTCTTATCTTCTCAGAACAGTGTCCTACATATGATGGGGCTTGTAGGTCCAAAGGTACTTTTGTACCTTTACTAGACACTCTCCAAAAAGTTTGCCCCAATTTACATTCCTGTATGTCCATTTTTCTCTCTACACTCTGATGCACACTGGGAATTTTCAACTATCTGAAAAGCTGAAAACTGGGAACTTGGCTTCACTTGCATTTAAAAAAATTGCTATTGATATTGAATATCTTGGTCAGCTTAAAAAACAATTTTTCCATGTTCTTTGCTCATTTTTCCTATTGATACTCGTCTTTCTTACTGGTCTATACAAGCCCTCAGTATATGAAGCCTCTGTCATATGTTAAAGTATTTTTTCCCCTAAATTGCTGCTTGTCTTTCAAACTTACTATAATTTTGCCATAATTTTAAAAAAATGACGGGGTCAAATGTTATTACTTTATTTACATTTTTGGCTTTGATATCATGCTGAAAAAGATTTTTCCAGTTCCAAGATTAATAAAATATCTGTATTTTCATCTAGTGTCCTGCCTCAACCCTTACCCTTCCTGATGTCCAGATTTTCTTTTTCTGCCCTCACTGCCTCAAACATTTTTTTCTTTTTTACATTAACTCCTTGATCCAAATAGGACTTTGGTATAAAAAGAGGAAAGATCCTGTTTTATGAAAACAGGCTATTCCAATATGATTTATTGAATAATCTTGGTTTCTCAACTAAACATGCAACTTTTAGTATGTATTATATTCTTATGCACATAACTGGATTTATTTCTGATTTTTGTTGTCCATTTCTGGGCCAGTAATCCATTGTTTTATCCTGTATTGCTTCATATAATATTTTAATATTTGATAAAACAACTATTATTTCTCTGCCCCATAGTATTCTCGAATGGTTTCATATTCTTAAGTCTTCCAAATATAGCCTATAATAAAGATTAAGGACATCCTAAGAATTATTTTTCTATGACTGGGCTAGTCAGGAAAATTGGGAAAACAGGGTTATAGCTAGATATTTTTAGAAATTGCTGTGTGTTAACTCTAGAACTGTTCCACCTCAAAACATTCAAGAATGTTTCTACTCCATCACTGAAGCAGAGAAACATTATGTGGTAAACAGTGTAAACCCTTTTGTCAAGCAGTATTTCTGTCTTTTTTGTTTTGTCTTTGTGTTTAGTAGTAGACAAAGTGTATAGTCCTTATCAACCTAGGTAATTTCACTATGGTTATTTTAAGGCAGTTAAAATAATCAAATCTGCCTTTCTTGTTTTTACCTTTCGTTGATCAAGTTGTGTGTTGTGAAGCAGTACTGCAGTCATATTTGGATAGAGTTTAACCATTACTCCAGTGTCTCTATAGTAAGGAAATAAGCCTGATTAGAATAATAAGGAACTTTATTATCTACAGATAATTAAACTGTGGTTATGTTTTCACAGGAGAACAAAGTAAAAAAAACACATAAAAACCACTCTCCAGTACATGTTTTTTATAACTATAAAAAGTATGATTATCTAAGTGGAATACTTATTTTTCCAACGGAAAATACACCTTGTATTTAAATACTTACGGATCAAAGGACAGAGAAAAGATAAAGGAAAAATAGGTAGAGAAAAGCTTTTGGAATATACATTCTTTTATATTTCTCTTCATAATATTTTCCAAAAACTTTTGAAATGGCATTAAATATTTTAAAGTAAGTGTAGAATGATGATCAACCTGTTAAGTAGTGATTTAAGGAAGTGAAGTGAAGTGAGTGAAAGTTGCTCAGTTGTATCTGACTCTTTGCGACCTCACGGACTGTAGCCCTCCAGGCTCCTCTGTCCATGGAATTCTCCAGGCCAGAATACTGGAGTAGTCTTTCCCTTCTCCAGCCTATCTTCCCAATCCAGGGATCGAGCCTAGGTCTCCTGCATTGCAGGCGGATTCTTTACCAGCTGAACCACAAGGGAAGCCCAAGAATACTTTCACTGCAGTGAAAGCCTGCAGTCTTAACCACTGGACCACAAGGGAAGTCCCAAAAAGGTAATTTTCTGATTCAGAAAATTCAGTCTTTTTAGCTAGTTAAAAAAAATGAGTTGAGGTTGAAACTGGCATTTAAAAAATTGTACTACTTAGGCATTTAATACTATCTTTAAAACAAGTCAACAAGAAACTACCAAAAAGAAAAAAGTACAAAGAGAAAGGAAATATGTTTATTGGAAGATTAAAATGGTGGGAACTTTGGTTAAAGAAAACGATTCAGTCAGAAAAATCTAATATTATAATAATCATCATAGAACCATGTTCATGAAAATTTACAAACTGGTGTAGATTTTATCTTAAGAATAATGATTATATGGTAATTGACACATAACCTAAACACCTTATACTTTCAAAATAATGCAAATGTGAAGTTAATATGAGATTATAATATAAAATCTTACAAAAAGCACAGCATTTTAGTTGATATTACCTGATTTCAGTTATTGTGGCGGTGTACACTGCTCCAAATTCTAATTGCTGCTCTTGCTGTAAGTACAAAATAAACCATAAGATTCATAAAGAAAACAGTAACAAAAGGTAGAAAAAAAAAGTAACTATCAAAAGCTCAATACTTACATCATCTTTGCAGATATCAGAAATGAAGTCTCTTGCTTCATGCATGGCACTAGGTGTTGGTGCAAAGATGGAAAATGTTTCTTCATCTATCTGGCTAATAGTGACTCCTTTTAAAAAGATAATTTCACATATTGAAGTTAACTTGCTCATTCCAGTAGAGAAAAGCCTTAAAAGTAAATTTGAGAGCAGGGGGTGACCTGGAAGTAGCTGGGCAGGGTACTGTGTTTAATTACAAGGAATCACGCAGGGATTCATTCATCAACAAATACACATGGCACACCTGCTATGTATCCAACACTGCGCTAGGCACTGGGGATACAATATGTGAACCAGTGTCCCTACTTTTTTGGTGGGAGAAAACATTTAAGTTCTAATTTTGGTTCTGTGCTTTTAATTAGAAGAAACGATAGAACACTTTCCTCACCGTTTCTTCTTTCTTCCTCTTTTTAGAGTGGTCATAGGATGGATGAGGGATGAAATCATGTCATTTCTCAATCTTGAGAACTGCCTAAGGTTACTTGACTGCTTATGCTCCTTCTATAACCTCAGAGCTGGTAAGTGACTAGGTATCCCAAAGATTGATTCCAGAAAAAAAAGCAAATTAAAGCATACTACTTCTACACGTATTCTCTAAAGAAAATTAAGGAGTCTAAATAAATAAGACTAAGTGAAAAACAAAACTCATAATAAGAAAAATTAAAACTCTTCTAACGTGAAAAAGTAGTTTTTCTAAATGTCTGATTTTAAAATGTTGAAGAAAAAAGGATTAATTCTAAGTCACCCTTCTTGAATATAATTAAAGATGATCATTTACTAATTAAGAGGCATACACAGAAATAAAGACATGTCGATGTTACATCCTTTTCTCATCTCATTGAAATGTCAATGTTACATTTCTCATTTCTCAAACATATTTTTGGAGAAACACAGTAGAGATATAATGGCAAACTTACATGACCTAAATGAAAAATCCCAAACTGCATACAACTCTTACCTGTTTCAGCCTGAAGTTTTTTTAAATGATATCCACCCGGTCCAACAAATTTTGCTCTTTTTGATAATGGAACCTGAACAGTTTCTGAAACGTAGCATAGACAAAAATAGAAATAATTCACATTCATTCATATATATATATATATATATATGTATGAACCTAAAAATGTACTGGTCAGTCAAGACTTGGCTAAGACACATGTACAAATATTTTAGTATGAAACAGAAAAACAGCTTACTACGTGACTAAAAAAGTTCTTATGTTTCAGATTATCCCCTCAAATTTAAAGTATTTTAACTATAAAAGCATTTAAATTGTTTTGTGTATGGATTTAAAAAAGTTTTTCAAATAGCAGTGTTCAGTTCAGTTCAGTTCAGTCGCTCAGTCGTGTCCGACTCTCCGCGACCCCATGAATCACAGCACGCCAGGCCTCCCTGTCCATCACCAACTCCCGGAGTTCACTCAAACTCATGTCCATCGAGTCGGTGATGCCATCCAGCCATCTCATTCTCCGTCGTCCCCTTCTCCTCCCGCCCCCAACCTTTCCCAGCATCAGAGTCTTTTCCAGTGAGTCAACTCGTCGCATGAGGTGGCCAAAGTATTGCAGTTTCAGCTTTAGCATCAGTCCCTCCAATGAACATCCAGGATTGATCTATAATAATGTTTACCTTATCATCAAATCAATAATTTTAATGTATTACCTACAACAGGTCCATTTTCTTTTCTAGATGTTCGAGGTTTTGAAATTGTTTTGTTCATTATCTGTAATATCTCCTTTTTTGCCACTAGAAGAAATAAAAACATAATAATCAAAGCTCTTCACATCTCAATTACCTTAAAAATTCTACTTGTATTCCCCTCTCCATAAATCCTATCTTGGGGAGTCAATTTGTAAAAACTGAATTTTCACTGGTCATCCACTTTGGTGATAGTCATGTATCTAGTAACTTAATACTTCTTGATTTAGGTTATTACGTTAAATTCATTTTCTAAAGCAGTATTTTAGAATAACCCTATTTTAAATAATAAGCCTAATGGGAATTATAATTCACATTTAACACATAGTGATGAAAGAAGAATCAGGCGTACTGGCTTGACATACCTGAGGCTTGCTGAATGGCCTCCATTACAATTTTTATTGGTATTCCAGGCAATTTGATGTCAGCCTAATATGGAAAAACCAAAAAATTATATAAATATTGATTTTTGATATAATTTAAGTATTTAAAAATAAAATAAAATAGGTTCTAAAATACCTGCAGTGCAGTTATTCCTTTAGAAGTGCCAGCTATTTTGAAATCCATATCACCATGGTAATCTTCAATCCCCTTAAATAATTTAAAAAATTATGATATAGTAATAATTTTAAACAAAAATGAAATTCACCCATAGTCACTGTAGAGGAATTTTTAAAAATAACTTTATAAGTAAACTATATCCTTTAGAACATATATATTTCACGTATTAATAAAATAAAAAACATGTATTAAATACAAAAAAAAATGGAGTTTTAAGTTACATATATTTCATTAAAAAATCAATTTTTAGATAATGTCCCATAAATGCATAAGAACTAATTTATAATCATCCTAAAGTGAGCCAATATGAATACTCATACTGTAATATTTGTTTTTAATTCACATCCTATAAAATCCAAGGCAGATATGCAGGAGGAAAGTTAAGAACATGGACTTCTATTTTTCTAGCACTAGCATTCTTCTAAGTACTTTGTTTACAAAGTGTGTATAATCTTCACCATTAAACATTTGAAAATGTGAATATACTTGCCAGAATATCTGTCAGCAAACGATAGTCTTCTATTTCACCTTTGTCAGGATTGTTTTTGGTGACCAATCCTATTGCCACACCTGCCACAGCAGATGAAATTGGAACTCCTATAATTGAGAAAAAGAACTTGTGTACAATGTGTACATATCAGCCAAACACAGGTCATTCATTGTTCTGTTGACATTTATTTTAATATAACTGGATGGTGTTCTATATTGACAATTATCAAAACTAAGAGGAAGTCAAAGTGAAAGTTGCTCAGTTATGTCCGACTCTTTGCAACCCTATGGACTGTACAGTTCCATGGAATTCTCCAGGCCAGAATACTGAAGTGGGTAGCCTTTCCCTTCTCCAGGGGATCTTCCCAACCCAGGGATTGAACCCAGGTCTCCCACATTGCAGGCAGATCCTTTACCAGCTAAGCCGCAACTGAAGCCTTAATAAATCATCTGCCTGCCTCATTTCCTCTTAAATATATAATAAAAGTCCTTTAACATAATTCTTTGTTCTCAACAAAAACTTCTCTAATAATGGCAAACTTAACTTTTAAAGTAATCCACTTCTTTGTGCTTTGCTTTTGGAGCCTTCTTTTTCTTTTTGAAAAATACTCATGTATTTGATAAACCTTTTCAGCCTAAGTCCTTCAGTCCACTTCCCCATGACAGCACCATTAGATTTGTGTATCCTCCCAAAAATTATACCCAGGGAATCTAAATGTGAGTTTAATTTTTTCTTTATTTTATTCTTTTGAATAGCTGCAGAGTACTCCCTGTATGTGTTTATAAGCTACACAGTATAAATGGGGTTACTGAGTTGAAGCTGGTGTGGATTTACATTTCTTATAACGTCAAACTGTCTTCCACAGTGTGTAGTATTTTATACTTTTACCAGCAGTATTTGATGCTCCCTGCTATTCTACATTCTTGTTAATTTTTGTTAAATCTTTTGACCTTTGCCATCTGAATGATAAAGATGATAACTTACTCTTTTTAACTTGATTTCTGTTTTTATGAGTGAAACTGAACTTTTTAAAATTGTTTTAAAACCATTTATATTTCTTTTCCTGTGAACTGGCTCTTCATGGCCTTCAGCTGTTTTCTTACATGGTTGTTAGTCTTTTTGTTATTGATTTATAAGAGTTTTTAATGTGGACAGATCTTTGTTAAATATTTAGACTGTACAATAAATAAAATACAAATATGAAATACATGATAAAATATTATTTTCTAATCTGTTGATTTTCTTGTGTTTTTCCCTGTATAGGATTTTCTATGTAATCATAGTTCCTGGATTTTGCTTAGAAAGGTTTTTTTTTTTTAATTTTTTGGCTGTACTGCATGGCTTGTGGAATCTTAGTTCCCCAACCAGGGGTTGAACCCAGGCCACTGCAGTGAAAGCACTGAGTTCTAACCACTGGATGGCCAGGGAATTCCCTAGAAAGGCTTTATTTTTTTCTGTCCAAGAGTTTCATAAAATCTTGTTTAATTTTTTAAAAGGAAGTTTAAAGTTTTGATCACTTGAAACTTACTTGGCATAAAGGAAAGTGGTAGAGACCTCATTTCATATTCTTTATGCCTATAGTTTTAACTATCACCTATAATGTTGATGACTTAAAAATTTATCCCTCCTACCTAGGTCTCTCTGCTAAACCTAGATCTGTACAACCCATCTGCCTGCTGTTATCTCCAGCTAAATGTCCCTAATGCATTTTAAATATGTAAATAAATATAAAATTTTAAATTTCAAAATTTAATCACCCTCGATAAATCCCTTTTCTCCTGCATTCCCTGTCTTGATTGAAAGCAATGACATATTAGAATCAACACTTCTTTCCTCATTTCCTTCATGTTAACCAAGTCACAGAAATCTGATTAGAGGTTCATCCTCTAAATATTATTTTGTAGAAAATTTGTCCTTTCCTCTGAATACTGAAATGTCCATTGCTACTTCTTTAGTCCAAGTCCACACTATTTCTTCCCCTGGCAAGAGTTTCCCTGTCCAGTTTTCAGATTTTTAGCTCCCCTGCCCCTACCCCAGCTCCTATTCTCTCCTACATCATTGCCTAGGTCTATCATGTAAGCTAGGAAAAACTACCCCCAAAAGAATAGCAGATTCACATCACGCTACTTTTCTCTATAAAATCCTTCAAGTTCCCCATTACTTGCTTTCAGGAATTTTTTGTGTTAAGTTCTGTAGTGAAAAAAGTTTGGGAAATATCTTGTTCCTAGAGATTCAATATTCACATTAACCTATTTAAGTTTACTTAAACCATATTAAACAAACTTGTTTAATCCCGTGAAAACATATTTTTTTTCATAGTATATAATAACAACCTGTGGTACTCTTTTTCATGGAATACTGAGTTGGGAAAATTTCAAACTCCTTAGTATAATAATGATCTTTGAAATATAGTCCCAGTGTATTACATCATCACACCTTTCAAATATATTTCAGAAACACACTATACTGTTTCATAACTTTGCACAGGCTCCTTTCACATGAAATATGGGCCTTATTGCTAATATGCCTGGTCAACGACCACTCAACCTTTAAATTCAAATGGAATGTAGCTGTCTCTATGAAGCCAATTATGTTCAACCTAGTTCGTCATCCATATTGTACATATCTGTGCCTTGTACATATTTGTATTATCCCTTTGATGTGTTAGTATCTTTATGTTTGTTTTTGTTCCTGCAAACTTTTAAAAAACTGGGTTCCCCTGTAGCATAGATAGCGTCTGATGTAAGACACTGCAAGCACTCATGTATTTGAATTGAATACCATTTGCTGGCTCTTCCCACAGAATCTGACATTCATTCTTATCAATTTCTTTTTCTCTGTGGCTCCTTATTTTCTAATGTTAACATCTTTTTTAAGAGATCAAAACTGTCATTTAACACATTAATCACATACTACTTTTTATCAGTATCTTTTTTTATTGGCAGACCAGTGTTCTTAGTCAATTCAATAACTTTTTTAGTCAGTTTTTAAGGACAAGGTTTAGGATGGAGCATCTTCAAGCTCCAATTCAGAACTCTCTCCAACCTACTGATCAGATTATCTAGTCCTGGCTGCTCACCCTTCAGCTAGTTATAAACGTTATACTTATCACCCATTATCAATTTCAGGATCCTCTTCTGCCAAGGTCAAAAACTGCTGAGCTGAGCTCTAGATACACACTGTACAAGCAGCATCCTCCCTCTCCTCTATGCGTGGCTACTTGGAGTGACTCTCTTCTACCTCCTTGTTAAAATACTTACACAGTAGGGTCACTGTCAAGTTCACTGGGTCATTACACTTTACAGGAAATACATAGATCTTTCAAAAGTAAGAATTCTTTGTTTCTTTGGTATGCTAACCTTCATGATTTCTCCAATACTGCCAAATTGGTTCAGTTATCTTATCCTGAAATTCTCATTACTTAGGATGAGTTTCTGTCTAGACCTGCAGATCTGAATTTATTTAGAGCGGATAAAGACTCTCTTGTGATCTTTTATCTTTCAGTTCACCTTTTTCAGGATTTGTTCTGTGTTTTCCAATATGAGATTATAAGAGTGATGAGTGCAAGCTGCATGAGACAGAGACTTTGTTTTGTTCACCACCAAGTCCCAAGAGTTTAGATCAGTGCTTGGCACAGTTAGTATACAATAACGATTTGTTGAATATATGAAGGTGAAAAGAGAAATGGTATTTTAACCAGCTACCTTAAATATCAGGTTGTTTTCTTTCCACTGAATAGAACTAGAAAAGTGCCTTTAATTGCCTTTAGCTTTTTTTGTTTTGCCTTAAAGGTTTTTAGATAATGGTATCATGTTGGCTTAGTGGTAAAGAATCCGCCTGCTAATGCAGGAGACATGGGTTCAATCCCTGGGTCGGGAAGATTCCCTGGAGAAGGAAATGGCAACCCACTCTAGTATTCTTGCCGGGAAAGCTCCATGGACAGAGGAGCCTGTGGGCTACATACGATTCATGGGGTTGCAGAATCGGACATGACTGAGTGATTGAACACACATTATACACTTATACCATTCTTTCATTTCATTCTTCATTATATCATCCTTTCTGTCTCTCTCCTCTTCTGCACTCTAAATGTGAGAACTTATACGGAACTCTGTGTGTGGCCTCTTTGAGAGTCTTTAGGCTCCTCTTCTCTTTCGTCTTAAATAGCCTCACTGGTAACTGGCAGATACTGTTTTCAGAGTCTCTTAACATGCTGCCTCTTTCCTTTCTGGTGTTTCAGATCCAGAGATTATACTGAACCACCTGCAGTCTTCCTTCCTAAAGTTCTGTGTACTCCTCTATGAGTGGCATTCTTCCCAGGGTTTGCTTAAAATGACTGAAAGATTCGTTCGTTCGTTCCGTCACTCAGTCGTGTCCGACTCTTTGCGACCCCGTGGACTGTAGCCTACCAGGCTTCTCTGTCCATGGGATTCTCCAGGCAAGAATACTGGACTGGGTTGCCGTTTCCTTTTCCAGGGGATCTTCCCGACCCAGGGATTGAACCCAGGTCTCCCGCATTGGAGGCAGACGCTTTAACCTCTGAGCCACCAGGGAAGCCCTGACTGAAAGATTACATAAACTATTTTCCTTTATGGGTCCTAATAATTCTGCTTGCTAAGCCAGGGTTAGGGTTAGGGTTAGGGTTAGGGTTAGGGTTATTTATCAAATAAATAATTTCAATTTATTACTTTTAGCCAAGAATAAGAATTTCAGCAGATATCTGTAGTTGAAACTGTGCTTTTTAATTATCTTCTTTCTGGCCTGGTTTGGTAATCTGTAATATGACTTCTTCAAGTCTTGCTAAAATACAATTTTTAAAAATCCTATATTTTATTACTGATTAAGTCTATATTATGTAAATAAGCTTTGGTAGTTTTGAGTTTTGAGACATAATTCTTTTACCTGCATCCATTAATGCTAAACTTCCACCACATGCAGATGCCATAGAAGATGACCCTATAAAAAACAAAGGAAAATACTTGCTTTAATACTGATTTTTGTTAAATGTAGAAAATTGCTGCTGCTGCTGCTAAGTCACTTCAGTCGTGTCCGACTCTGTGTGACCCCATAGATGGAAGCCCACCAGGCTCCCCCATCCCTGGGATTCTCCAGGCAAGAACACTGGAGTGGGTTGCCATTTCCTTCTCCAATGTGTGAAAGTGAAAAGTGAAAGTGAAGTCACTCAGTTGTGTCTGACCCCTAGTGACTCCCACCAGGCTCCTCCATCCATGGTATTTTCTAGGCAAGAGTACTGGAGTGGCTTGCCATTGCCTTCTCCGGTAGAAAATTGCTACTGTTAGTTATTTCCTTACAATTACTCATTTATAATTTAAATATTCAGTATTCTTTCCTTCCTTTTAAAAGCACTTAAGGCAAGCTCTCCTAAACCACAGACTACAGAGCTGCACAGACAATGTGACAGCCATTAGCAACGTGTGGCTAAATTTAAATTATCTGAAATAAATTCAGTCCCTAAAACAGGGAAGGAAAGTTATGACCAACCTTGATAGTATATTAAAAAGCAGAGACATTACTTTGCCAACCAAGGGCCGTCTAGTCAAGGCAATGGTTTTTCCCGTGGTCATGTATGGATGTGAGAGTTGGACTGTGAAGAAGGCTGATCGCCGAAGAATCGATGCTTTTGAACTGTGGTGTTGGAGAAGACTCTTGAGAGTCCCTTATACTGCAAGGAGATCCAACCAGTCCATTCTAAAGGAGATCAATCCTGGATGTTCATTGGAGGGACTGATGCTAAAGCTGAAACTGCAATACTTTGGCCACCTCATGCGACGAGTTGACTCACTGGAAAAGACTCTGATGCTGGGAAAGGTTGGGGGCGGGAGGAGAAGGGGACGACGGAGAATGAGATGGCTGGATTGCATCACCGACTCTGTGGACATGAGTTTGAGTGTACTCCGGGAGTTGGTGATGGACAGGGAGGCCTGGCGTTCTGTGATTCATGGGGTCGCGGAGAGTCGGACACGACTGAGCGACTGAACTGAACTGAAAACAGGGAGTCCATTCTTTTTCAATAGGAAAAATGTTTCAAAACCATACCATTTGACTCTAGTACTTCTGATGTGACTCTTATGGTGAAAGGAAAATCTTTAGGAATAACAGGATACAGAGCTCTCTCAGCAAGAGCACCTAAATCAGAACAGAAAATAATGAGCACACACACAAAAAAAATGCTAAGTCTCTTTAATAAAATCATGTACATACAGAGATTTGTACCTACCATGCCCAAGTTCTCTTCTATTTACACCAGTGACTTTGCCAATTTCATTAGTTGCATAGGGAGGAAACTTAAAAAAACAAACAAAAAGCACGTACATATACAATTGACATGGAAAGATATCCTATATATATAAGTTACAAATATAAACAGAATTCCATATTTGTGAAAAAAAAGGAAAAAAGTACATTTATACACACAGAAAATGTCTGGACCCCTAAGACATATACCAAACTGCTAAAAGTAGCTATTTCTAGTGTTTATATGACCTGGGGTGGGAAATGGATGGTTATGAGGATTTACAACTCAAACTTCTATAATATTTAAGTTGTTAACAATAACAAAATACTATATTTTTATAATACAAGAAATATACATTAAAAAAAACGCACATCAAGGAAACAGATCTTTTCCAATAAGGGTATTACTTTAGCCAAGAGTTGTAAACTATTTTATTTGATTGATATACTGTCTTAAAAGAATATAAACTAGATGTAGTTGTTTAAAAAACTGAAAAATTTCCTGTAAAAATCTGGAATTCCACTTACTTTAAATATTTTTTAAAAGAGAGAGATGGAACATGAATCTGATAAAGCCTCTAGATCTAGTGGTCAATTTGCAGGAGATAGACCATTGAACTGTGAGTGGTCTGACTGCACTCATGGTAATATGAGTGCAGTCAGCACCCAGGCTGTGGGGAATACTACAGGTCAGATGGCTCTGGGAGTTCAACAGAAAGACTGTAAAGAAAAGAATATGATGGAGGAGAGACCTATAGATTAAGAGAGACTTAAAGAATATCATATTAAAAAAAAAATGGACAAGACTACACTGTTGTGCGTGACAGAAACCCAAGGAAGTGATTACTATTAATATAAAACTCAGAAGAGTAGTTACTTTTAGGGAAAGAAGGTTTTTAAGACTGGGATGAAAAACACGGAAGGACTGACTGGACACATTCTATGACTTTGGTGGTAGTTACAAGGATGTCTGTCTTATGAAAACTCATTAAGTCATCCTTTGTTTTATTTGGTTTTCAGTATCTATATTTTATGATAAAAAGATTTTTTAAAAAAATGAAATAAAATAGCAATACAGCCCATATCTTTCTCCTGCCTCTGCCTTCACCTCTTTTCCCAATTATCAGCTAGAGCTGTATTTTTTGCAGGTGCCCTTTTTAAAGACTTTATCAAGATTTTTTTAAAGACTGCCATGTGCTCTTCAGTTCTTGACCTAACATTTGCCTTATCAATTATAATTCCTCTCTGGCTTCTCTAGCATCTGTATATATCCCAAACAGGATATTAGGAATTTAAAACCTGTGAGAATCTCCAGGTGTAGATATTCTCTAGCATATATTTTCTACATGAAATATTCTCTATTAGCTATAGCAGATTCAACAAAATTGAGATGCTGGGATTCTGGGCAGCCAACAATAGCCACTCAAAAGGCCTGCTGCTGTACACTAGTCTCCCAAACTGTGTGCTTCAAGTACTAAAATTAGAGTGCTATATGATTGTGTCATGTCTGGTCCCTTAGAAAAGCTAATCAAAAACTCAATTACATGTACTGATATCATACATAAAATAATTTAACATTAAATACCTCAGTTCTTTTGCTGCTAATCAAATGAGTAAAAATATGAACATTTAAATGAACTAAAGGGAGATGGTGATTTGCCAGTTGAAGTATTTGAAAAGCTCCACTTGTTGGACATACATGTGAACAGTTAACAACTCTTTGACTAATACAATATTGTCTACTATACTTTAGCCTTTATTTATCGACTCAGAACAGGATGTTGGTTGGAAAGGTATTACTTGTCTCTCTACTCTCTAAATCCCTCTGTAAGGATTAAAATAAGTGCCCAAACCTTAACAGATATATGATAAAACTGGCATAGTAAAATGTTAATAGCAGGAACCTCAGTAGTGGATATACAGGTTATCTACTGTAAAAATCTTTCAAAATAAAATACCGGGGAAAAATTCACCTTACCTCATAGTGCAGCATGAAATTTTTATCTTTTATCCCACTGCAAACAAAAAGCATAATATTAAAGACATCATGCAGATATACATTTATTCAATAAACAATGAAAAAAGATGTAAGGGAATTTAAAAAACAACTGGTTATTAAGGAAAATTGGTCTGAAATTGAATACCAGAAGAATTAGAAGGATGATCAGAGACAGTTGTGTCCTCCCCTGCTAGGGTTAGGGCTTTTGAATTCTACACAGATTTAAGAAAACAATTTTGCTTCAAATAAAGACTTAGATATCCAGACTTAAATACTAAGACAAAAGACACATTTTAAAGCATTAATAACTAGTAAGAATCCTAAATGTTATAAACATATCATTTAAATCTCAGTTATGATCTTCTAAGTCAAACATGTGAAATGAAAATCAATAACTGAAATGATATAACTGAGAACAATCAGAGGATCTGACAGGCAAAGATTTTTTTCAGGGTTTGAAAAGATTGAAAAGAGAACTGTTATTGAATGTACAACATTGGGGAGAATAAAGAAGAGAAGAAAATATTCCTGGAAGCAGGAAACCAAATTTTTTTTAATTGAGGAAAAGACAGGCATACACAGGTTCTTGGCACAATGTTCCATTTGAGTGGGATTACAAAAGGCACCTCTCTGTACAGAGGATTTAGAAAGTCTTGAGCCAGGGCTGGATCTGCACAACCATAAATTGCAGCCTTTTGGAAAGAAATTTGAAAACAAGACACCTCCAGAAGACTAAAGCAATCATAGATTTGGGGGGCTAGAGAGGAGCCTAGGGATCATTAACCAAGTACCTGCACTTTATACGGTGAGAAGACAAAAGACCAGCATAGATGTGTGATATATGTACCACCTCACTTACAGAGGTTATAGACCTGGGACTAGAACGTAGAGAGGTACCCTGGCCAAACCCAGTACACACACTTATGAAGCTGTGTTGCCTCCTAGAAGAAAGGAGTCAGCATGAAGAGCGGGGCAACCAAGTTTTGGCCTAGGTGGGAATTGAAAATACAGAAGTTTAAGAGCTCCCCTGCCACAAAGATTCATGATTATGATGAACATTCAAGTCTTATACATATAGCTGCATTGTTATTTTTATTAGATATGTGAAAAATAATTAGTGATGCTGTCTTGAAGATGGGCATCCCTGGTGGCTCAGTGGTAAAAAAATCTTCCTGCCAAGGCAGGAGACATGAAGACATTTGGGTTAGACCCCTGGGTCAAGAAGATCCCCTGGAGAAGGAAATAGCAACCTACTCCAATATTCTTGCCTGGGAAATCCCATGGACAAAGGAGCCTAGTGGGTTATAGTTCATGGGATCACCAAAGAGTTGGACACGACATGGTGACTAAGCAACAACAATCTTGAAGGTACTGGGGATTATCTTCATCAGTTGGGAAGCAGGAAATGGGAGGTGGTCCTTTGGTCATTTGAGACGCTTAATAAAGTAAAGGGAAGCAACCTTGTTAGGCACTGAGGAAAATCTGTGGCTGTGAGTTCAGAACTCTGTTGCAGAAATGTTGGTGAGGACTGTAATATAGAGTCTGATCATATAAAATTGATCAACATGATTTTACTGCTGACTTTTTAGGAACAGAGGAGGAGAATCAAGTATTTTTTAAAACACAAGTTCAAATGTACCTTAGAATTAGATAAGTTTTTTCATTTAATAACTTCCAGATTCTTTTTGGGAACTGGGATTCTTGCTTATTATTAATAGAAAAATCTATCCAGTGTAATGATTCTAGAGATAAGAGAATGAACTAAATTACCCATGCTAGAGAATTAAATGCTTTGTTTGAATAAGTAAGTCAGGAGACAAATAGAGCACAAAAAAAACCCTTGCAATCACTACTATGTAAACAGAAAAATTAAGTATAGAGATACAGGTTTTAAGAAATAATGATAATATGCCACATGAATTATATATTGTAACATCATAACCAGGAAGCATAACTTACTTTATAGCTGTTATAATTCGGTCTGACTTAAAATTGGATTCTAATGAATCAAATGTAACAGTACAAAGCACCTAAAAAAGAAAAAATAAAATTCTTCAGGCTTTAATTTACTAACAACAAAGATGAAAACAAAAAACGTGAAAAACTCATTTAGCTTTTAAAGAAATAAGTACATTCTATTCAAAGCTTGCCAAGGTACAATAAACATTTATTCAAGGTATAGTAAATATTAGAAATGATATAATTTATATATAAATATTATATGTAAATCTCAATAATCCAGATGTCTAATATCACATAGACTACATATGAAAGGTATTAGGAGTGCTGGAGGAGGAGGACAAGAAGAGGAGTATTTATAAACCTTCCCATAAAGGAATCCTCAATAAAAGTTTAGCCAATAAAACTTCCTGCTTAAAACTGGAAAAAATTTTAAAAAGTCAATATAAGAAGACTGGAGGGACATAATATAATTCAGAGACCCTACCTACACTGTATCATTCACAACATCCAGGATACAACCTACAAGAAAACAGAAAATAGGGGCCCATTCTTAAAAGAAAAGACAATAAATAGAGACAGATCCTGAGCGGATTCAGATGTTGGATTAAAAGACAAAAGATTTTCAATACTGAACTGAACTGAACTATAATTATATTCAAGGACATAAAAGAGAACCAATAGAAATTCTAGAACTGAAATATAATGCAAATAAGATAATGCAAGAGTCACTGAATATGAATAAGGATTAGAAGAAACTGCCCAACCTATAGAACAAAAAGTGGGGAAAAAAGAACACAGCCTCCAGGACCTATAGGACAATATCAAAAGGCCTAAACATATATACTGGCAATCCCAGAATGAGAGAAAGGTGAGAATGAGATAGAAAAAATATTTGAAGAAATTACAGCTGAAATTTCTCAAGTGTGATGAAAGATACAAACTTACAGGTTTAAAGCTCAGTAAACTCTTAGTAGGATAAATAAAAGAAAACCACACTTGTCATAGTCATGCTGCTGAAAACCAAAGACAAGGAAAACCTTGAAAACACCCAGATAAAACAATAAATTACAGGGACAACGATAAATGAATGAGTGCTGACTTCTCATCAGAAAAAGGAAAACAAAAAGGAATACACCGTTTCTTTGAGTGCTAAGAGATATCAACCCAGAATCTATATTCTGGCAAAAAGATTCTTTGTAAAAAGATAAAGACACTTTCAGATAAGTGAAAAATAGGAATTTGTTATCATAAGATCCAAAGGACAATACTAAAGGAAGTCTTGTCAGATTGAAGGAAAATAACACCAATGGAAACCTGGATCTTCAGGAAGAAATAAAAACCATCAGAAATGTCAAATATGTGGGTCAATATAAAAGTCTATCTTTTTTCCTTTAAATACATAATTGTTTAAAATAAAGGTCAAAATGTTGCCTTATAGAGTTGTAACACATGTCACAACACATGATATAACTCATGAAGTAAATACAGCATAAAGGATAGAATGAGGGGCAAATATACCTAAATGGTTGCACTTTACTCATTTTGTGTGACGTGGGAAAAATTAACTGTAAAAAGACTATGAAAAGTTAAGGATGTATACCATATTCTCTAATTGTAACCATATAAAATAATACAGAAGTATAGCTAAAAAGCAAATACACAAATTAAAATGGAGATCTTAAAAAATATTCAATTAATCCAAAAAGGCAGAAGGAATAGGAAAAAAAAAAGGGCCTAGACAAAAAAACAAATAATAAAATGACAGACTAAATTCAATTAATAATTAAACTGGACCTTAATGAACAAAACACTCCAGTTAAAAGGCAGTGACTGTCTGAATGGTTAACAAAAGTACAAAATATCTTAATGGAGCTATTTATTTTAACTTTTGGGATTCCACTGGTGGTCCAGCGGATAGGACACCACACTCTCATAGCGAGGGCCCAGGTTCAATCCCTAGGTGGGAACTAAGATCCCACAAGTGACTCAGCATGGCCAAAATAATAATAATAATAATAATAATAAACTTTTACTAAAAGGCATAAAAGAAAACACAAATCAAAAACAGATTATATTTATTGAAAGACTGATTGAAAATTGTAAAAATATCATTTTTTACTCATTCCATAAAGTCAGTGCAAAGCCAATCTAAATCACTGATTTAAATTAAGAAACAAAGGTACCAGAATAGCTAAGACAATTTTGGGGGGGAGGGAAGGAAAAATAAAAAGGGAGGTTTTGTCCCTCATGTATTAAAATATATCCCCCAACTATAATAATTAAAGGAGTTTGACACTGGCCCAGGGAACTCACAAACAATGGAACAGAGTATATAGTTCAAAAATGTACATTTTCAATATGAGAAGGTGACTACAAATTAATGGGAAAAATGAATTTTTAGTAAACAGTTGCAAAACTGACTCACTCTGGAGGGTTTTGCCTCAGACCATGAATAGAATAAACTCCAAGACAGATATAGCTAAAACTAGAAAGTTAAGAGTAGGCACATAATTCTATGCCTTTGGAGTAAAGATTTCTTAAAGAAGATCTCAAAATTAAAGATTTAAGGCTCACTGTAGACATATATAGGCATGCCTCATTTTACTATACTTCACTGTACTGTGTTTAACTTTTTAATTATTTTCCAATAATGATTTTTTTTAAAGCAAGCTGAAGGTTTGTGGCAAACCTGTGTCAAGCAGGTATATCAGTGCCATTTTCCCAATAGCATTTACTCCCTTCTTGTCTTTGTGTCACATTGTAGTTAATCCTTAAAATTTTCAAAACCTCCACCAGCAAAAAAGATTATGATCTGCTGAAGGCTCAGATGATGATTAGTGTTTTTTAGCAGTATTTTTAAATTAAGGTTTCTACATATGTCGTATTCTAAGACATATGCTATCATACTATATACTACAGACTGCTGCTGCTGCTGCTGCTAAGTCACTTCAGTCGTGTCCGACTCTGTGTGACCCCATAGACGGAAGCCCACCAGGCTCCCCCGTCCCTGGGATTCTCCAGGCAAGAACACTGGAGTGGGCTGCCATTTCCTTCTCCAATGTGTGAAAGTGGAAAGTGAAAAGTGAAAGTGAAGTCGCTCAGTCGTGTCTGACCCTTAGCGACCCCACGGACTGCAGCCTACCAGGCTCCTCCGTCCATGGGATTTTCTAGGCAATAGTACTGGAGACTACAGATAGTTTAAAACATAAGTTTTATACATGCTGGGAAATAAAAAAATCTGTGTGATTTTCTTTGCTACTGAACTTGGCAGTATATCCGAGGTTTGCCTCTAGTTCAGTTCAGTTAAGTCGCTCAGTTGTGTCCGACTCTCTGCGACCCCATGAATCACAGCACGCCAGGCCTCCCTGTCCATCACCAACTCCCGGAGTTCACTCAAACTCATGTCCACAGAGTCAGTGATGCCATCCAGCCATCTCATTCTCTGTCGTCCCCTTCTCCTCCCGCCCCCAACCTTTCCTAGCATCAGAGTCTTTTCCAGTGAGTCAACTCGTCGCATGAGGTGGCCAAAGTATTGCAGTTTCAACTTTTAGCATCAGTCCTTCCAATGAACACCCAGGATTGATCTCCTTTAGAATGGACTGGTTGGATCTCCTTGCAGTCCAAGGGACTCTCAAGAGTCTTCTCCAACACCACAGTTCAAAAGCATCAATTCTTTGGCGATCAGCTTTCTTCACAGTCCAACTCTCACATCCATACATGACCACGGGAAAAACCATTGCCTTGACTAGATGGACCTTTGCTGGCAAAGTAATGTCTCTCTCTGCTTTTTAATATACTATCTAGGTTGGTCATAACTTTCCTTCCAAGGAGTAAGCGTCTTTTAATTTCATGGCTGTAATCAGCATCTGCAGTGATTTTGGAGCCCAAAAAAATAAAGTCTGACACTGCTTCCACTGTTTCCCCATCTATTTCCCATGAAGCGATGGGACCAGATGCCATGATCTTTGTTTTCTGAATGTTGAGCTTCAAGCCAACCTTTTCACTCTCCTCTTTCACTTTCATCAAGAGGCTTTTTTAGTTCCTCTTCACTTTCTGCCATAAAGGTGGTGTCATCTGCATATCTGAGGTTATCGATATTTCTCCCAGCAATCTTGATTCCAGCTTGTGCTTCTTCCAGCCCAGCGTTCCTCATGATGTACTCTGCATATAAGTTAAATAAGCAAGGTGACAATATACAGCCTTGACGTACTCCTTTTCCTATTTGGAACCAGTCTGTTTTTCCATGAACAGTTCTGACTGTTGCTTCCTGACCTGCATACAGGCTTCTCAAGAGGCAGGTCAGGTGGTCTGGTATTCCCATCTCTTTCAGAATGTTCCACAGTTTATTGTGATCCACACAGTCAAAGGCTTTGGCATAGTCAATGAAGCAGAAATAGATGTTTTTCTGGAACTCTCTTGCTTTCTCCATGATCCAGCGGATGTTGGCAATTTGATCTCTGGTGCCTCTGCCTTTTCTAAAACCTGCTGAAGCCTGGCTTGGAGAATTTTGAGCATGACTTTACTAGCGTGTGAGATGAGTGCAATTGTGTGGTAGTTTGAGCATTCTTTGGCATTGCCTTTCTTTGGGATTGGAATGAAGACTGACCTTTTCCAGTCCTGTGGCCACTGCTGAGTTTTCCAAATTTGCTGGCATATTGAGTGCAGCACTTTCACAGCATCATCTTTCAAGATTTGAAATAGCTCAACTGGAATTCCATCACCTCCACTAGCTCTGTTCATAGTGATGCTTTCTAAGGCCCACTTAGACTACCACAAATAAAGCTAGAAGGCTTATGGCAAAGAGGGAGACGATACATACAAATTATGGTGGCTGAAAAGGATTCATATTTAAAAACACATAAAAATTCATTAAAAAATAGCACGAAAAAGACAGTAAACCATATTTTAAAAAAAGAAAAAAAATCGGTCAAAGGATATAAGCAGATAATTCATGAAGGTGCAAACCTAAACTAGGGCTACCACTTTGTTAAACTCTAGGGACACTATCTATAGTAGTGCCCTGGAGGTATGCACCCCACAGGGTACGGTTTATACAGTTATCATGTTTATTGGCTATCATATAAAGAGATAATCATTCTTCATTAGGAAATACAAATGAAAGCAATGACATACCACTTTGTACCCATTAGGTGGGCAAAATTAGTGATTTACATAATTAAAAAATAAATAAAGCAATTTACTATACATGAAACAATGCATACAAATATATGTTAAATATAAGAGAACAGGTGCCTATGTAAAGGAAAAGAATAGGACTGATGTTCAGGCTAAATGGAGAAAAACAAGTGAGAGCCTCAAATAGACCAACAGTGACAGTGTCATAAACTGAGGAGTATGAGTGACTTGGGACTTCCCTGGTGGTCCAGTGGTTAAGACTCCACACTGCCAATGAAGGGGACAGGGTCTCATCCCTGGTCAGGGAATTAAGATCCTACATGCCGCATAGTACAGCCAAAAAAAATGTTGGGCTTCACTCATAGCTCAGTTGGTAAAGAATCCGCGTGCAGTGCAGGAGAGCTGGGTTCGATCCCTGGGTTGGGAAGATCCCCTGGGGAAGGAAATGGCAATCCACTCCAGTACTCTTGCCTGGAGAATCCCATGGGGTTGCAAGAGTTGGACATGACTTAGTGACTAAAGAGAGAGATGAGTGACTTAATTTCGTATACCTAAGATTAAAAGAAAAATGTAATAAAACTACCAGGTAAATCCAGAAAATGCAACTAATTCGCCTTGATGGAAGTTGCCTAAGGAAAGGGAGGGGAGCAGGAAGAAGAGACCAGACAGCAATGAGGAAATTCTTGGGAGCAACTGATATGTTCATTATCTTTAAACATATTTTAAAAAAATCAGATCTTCTGAATAGATAATATATTCCATATGCTAAAAACCTACATAAGTGTACTTCTGTTCAGTTCAGTTCAATTCAGTCGCTCAGTCGTGTCCGACTCTCCGCGACCCCATGAATCACAGCACGCCAGGCCTCCCTGTCCATCACCAACTCCCGGAGTTCACTCAAACTCATGTCCATAGAGTCGGTGATGTCATCCAGCCATCTCACTCTCTGTCGTCCCTTCTCCTCCCGCCCCCAACCTTTCCCAGCATCAGAGTCTTTTCCCGTGAGTCAACTCATCGCATGAGGTGGCCAAAGGATAGGACTAACTAAACAATCATGTATTAGCAAATAATTGTAGCTTTTTACATATATTACCTGTGTCTGTCCCCTCTGAAATAATGACGATCCATGAAGAATTTTAAACATATCTACTTCACAATTTATATTCCTAAGTGAAGTCAAATCTCGACCGTCGCACCTATAGTAATAAAGGAAATAATTATTTACAGCAGTGTTGTAAATCAGAAAAATCACATATTATCTCTTGATCATTACCACAAAATTCTCTACCTGAACTGCACATCATAATCACCTGCAGAACTTTAAAAAATAATATAGATACCTGGGCCCCATCCTAAGTCCCACTGAATTAGAATCTCAGGGGCTGTGACCCATACACTTGTTAAAAAGCTCTGCAGGTAATTCTGAAATGTTGTCATGGCTTTAAAGCAATGCTCTACACATGAAGCCTACAGAGACAGTCAAAACATATCAACAGAATCCACACACTCGTCAACAGGTATTTATTTATAAAATAAACATTATATAATTATTTCTTATTATTTGAAGGAAAAAATCCTAGTTTCTAGCTTTCAGCTAGTTGTCACTTTCAAGGAAACTTGCAGAGAGTACATGCTTCAATTCCATCAAAAAGGATATGTAAAAAAAAAAAAGGATACGTTTTACCTTTTGTACTCATTCAAAATAATACTTCTAAAAACATCCTTTGTAGCAACATTGAAAGATTCTATTATTTCACAGGAATCAACCTCTGGAAATTTTTCTATAGAAGAAAGACAAACCAAAACAAAGATTTTCTCTTTTCGGAAGGTAAAATTTCTCTTTAAGTTCACAGTGTCAAATCAATTAACTATGGAATTGAGTCAAAGGAGCTGACTGAACATTAGTCCTCTAAGCAAAAGTTTTTAAGTAGGAGAGACACAACTATTATACCTCAAATGTACCATTAATGGGAACCTAGTTTGCTTTCTACCAGAACAATAGTGCTTTAAAATCAACCATTTCATTGTTATCTGACATATCCAGCCAACCATTTTATGAGAAGATTTAACTGATGTTTTTAAGAGTGGTCTCCTTCACTGTTTTGCTTTAGGAACTTTTATCCCACAAACAGAGGAATAACTTTCTTTACACATTATAAATCCCTACTGACTAGGTTTCTTTTTTTTAATAGATTTTCTTTCTTTCTGGCTGTGCTTGGTCTTTGTTGCTGCATGAGCTTTTCTCCAGTTGTGGTGAGCAGGGGCTACTCTTTAGTTGCGGTGCGCAGGCTTCTCATTGCAGTGCTTTGTCTTGTTGTGAAGCATGGGCTCTCGGGTGTGACTGCTTCAGCAGTTGTGGCTCCTGAGCTCTAGAGCACAGGCTCAATAGCTGTGGTACACGGGCCTAGTTGCTTCACAGTACGTGGGATCTTCCCCAATCAGGGATTGACCCCATGTGTCCTGAATTGGCAGGCAGATTCTTTTATCAGTGAGGAAAGCCCCCTGCTGACTAGTTTTTAGTTAACATTTATCAAGTTCTTTCATAACCCAGGTATTTTACATGTTTTTATTTAAATACCTTTAATCTTTATAGGAATCTGTGAGATAAATGCTATTACTGTTATCTCTGTTTTACAGAAGAAAAAACAGGCCTGAAGAGAAGCAAGTTGCCTGAGATCACCCAGGTAGTAACTGACAGCTGTGACCTGAATAAAGATGTTTGCCTAGACTTATGCTTTTAAATGTTAAGCTGCACAGTTGATTCAGGCCAAGTTTGAAGCACTGTTCTCTTAAGCATTTGGTTTATTAAATATAACTTGAAAGTGGCCAGAACATAAGAAATGGCCACAGAGAGATATACATTGTGTCTTTGTCAGACAGAAATAATTTTAATATGAATTTTTATGCTTTAACTAGGTTCAGTTCAGTTCAGTCGCTCAGGGGTTACACTTAGAAAAATAATTAGTAACAAAACATTGAAAATATTATTCTATGAACCCAGAGAGTCAGGAAGGTATTTGACTCTGTATTATTATTACTACTTTTCTTTTTTTACTGGAGTGGGTTGCCATGCCCTCCTCCAAGGGATCTTCCTGACCCAGGAATTGAACCCACATCTCTTATGTCTCCTACTTTGGCAGGCAGGTTCTTTACCACCAGCGCCACCTGGGAAGCCCCACGACTATGTATTATTAAAATCACTTTCTTTTTAAATAAGGCAGCAGGTGTTATACAACTTCTAATCTTTTTTTTTTTTTTTTGGCATTCCCCCCCACCAACTTTTTATTTTGTATTGGGGTACAGCTGGTTAACAATGTTGTGTTAGTTTCAGGTGAACAGTGAAGGGACTCAGCAGAGCATATACATGTATCCATTCTCCCCCAAACTCCCCTCCCATCCAGGCTGCCACATAACATTAAGCTGAGTTCCATGTGCTATTCAGTAGGTCCTTGTTGGTTATCCATTTTAAATATAGCAATGAGTACATGTCCAAACCAAACTCCCTAACTATCCCTCCCTCCTTCCTTCCCCCTCTGGAAACCATAAGTTCATTCTCCAAGTCTGTGAGTCTCTTTCTGTTTTACAAGTAAGTTCATTTGTATCATTTCTTTTCAGATTCCACATATAAGGGATGTCATGTTATTTTTCCTTCTCTGACTTACTTCTAATCCTTAATACGATGAAACAGTGAGAAGACCAAACTTTTTCAATGGCAATCACACATATAGATAATGGATATAGATAATTATAGAAATACATAATGGCCTTAATATTGATGTTAGCAGCAAAATTTTTGTCTTGAGATATGCAGGTGAGAGGATATTTGTCTATTAGCAGAAAAATTAACGAGAACTATATGTCATGAGTGGTACACATCAGTTTGTGTGACTGCTATTAAGCAATAAAATCCTTTTGTTTAGTAATTTTTAGAGAAAGATTCTCTAAAATCTAAATTTTATAATTCCACATGTTAATAACATCAGTTAACATTTACTGAATACCTGCTATGTGCCAGTCACAGATGTAAATGGTTTATTCTTTCAATCCTCATAAACCGTATTAGTATTGCAATTTTATAAATTAAACTCAAGATTTTTAAAGAGTATCTTTAGGTTTTCATAGGACAGGAAACAAGGATACCCATTTTGGAGTATAAGAGCTTGATCCAGAAAAGATTAGGAACACCTTATACTCTAAAAAAAAATAAAATTTACCTTTTAGTTGTTCCTCTGTATCTAATCTAATCTTGTTAATAGCTTCATCTCTGGAAATCTAAAAGAAAGTTGAAGTTCAATTGTTATATATGGCATTTATATTTAACATTTCTATTTTTTAAATTACTATACAATTAACACATTGTAATAGTAATCAGATTTCCCTAATGGTAATAGTCTTTAAAAGATTGCAACTGGTTACTGATTTTTAAGAAATATTATCTGTTTAATTCATTTAAATGTATTCACACACACCCTTTTCATAAAAATATGGCAAATATTCATAAACAAAATTGTGTGAGCTATGACAAAAAAGAATTCCCAGAACAATTATATAAACAAAATTCAGGTATACCTACTTTATCATGTTTATGATCTGTAAAAACTGTGTAGAGTTTTTCCATGGCGAGTCTATTTTAAGCAAAAGTAAAGGTCAGCATAATATATAGAAACATTAGGCAGTGTTTATTATAAACAGGACTGAAATATTTATCAGGCTAAAATACTTAACATTTCATAATTACAAATATGTATTTATTGCTCTGTAACACTGCTAATCTGTTTACTATTTATGATGGAGTGAAAGTTGCTCAGTTGTGTCTGACTCTTTGCAACCCCATGGCCTATACAGTCCATGGAATTCTCCAGGCCAGAATACTGGAGTGGGTAGCTGTTCCCTTCTCCAGGGGATCTTCCCAACCCAGGGATCAAACCCAGGTCTCCCGCATTGCAGGCGGATTCTTTACCAGCTGAGCCACAAGGGAAGGAGAACACAAATTTCTTTCTCCTCACATATTAAGGGAATCACTCACACATACCTTCCCTTAACTGTTCAATTAATTTCATCTTAGATTTTTCTCTCTTCACTCCCTCTCACGGAACCAGCTGCTTTTTTTTTTTTTCTATGCATTTTGGCTGTTATTATAGGTAATCCTTTAATTGGATAGTGTTAGAACTCTAATCTCTAAGTAATGGCTGTGAGACTCATACTAAGGGAAATATTAACTTTTTCAGTTTATTTCAAATGAAATAATTCTCTGGTCATTCATTCATAATTTACTGAGTACTTTATGTACAGGCACTATTATAAGGACTGGGCATATAGTGGTGGCTGTATTTCTTTTTGAGAATCTCAACAGTTTTCTTAGATATTCAAATATCTTATGCTTTATACTCTTTTTCCTTGACAGAGACAGAGGAGCATTATCTTAATTTTGACAAGTACACTCACTCTCCCCTTTCCTTTGAGATTTCAACTTAGGTCCTTGAAGAGAGATGTAGGTTTATCCTTTCAAAAGCATTAGACTGCTATTTATGGCAATGACTCTTAAAATAGAAAGCTGGTATTTAGGAAGTAATGTATGGACAGTGCTTTCCATGAAAAGTTATTTCTGAGAGGAAATTAAATCTGGTGATACTTTCATATTTTCTTTTATACAAATGTTCTTACTTATGAGCGTGTTTGACAATCTCTGGCGAAGGGACAAATAACTTCTGAGGTGTCCTCTTGGTAACACCATTTTCTTTTACCAGCTGCTGAATGCCCTGAATTATTTGTTGTGTATGTTTTACTCCCACTTTGATAGCATGGCAAAAGTCCTGCTGTAAAATATTCTCTGCAGAGGCTTCCAACATGACTAAAAAGAAAAACAAAACAAAAACAAAAGACTGCTATTGAACCTTTTACCAATTTTCAAATGTTTCAAATTTGAATTTTCAAATGTCAATTTTATCATTTTCAAAGAACATGACATGACAAATACTACAGATCAGTTTTCTACCTTTTTGATGTCTCTCCTCAAAATTAACACGATTCCAAAAATATAAACAGTAGTAAATGAATAAAGAAACCTTGATATTTGAAGTTAAGTATATATTCTTCATAAATTTACTGAGGAATTTCTCATTAAAAAAATGAAACAAAATGAAATGTGCACACAGTTTTTTGTAACAGCTCTATAAGATATAATTCAAATATCATAAAATTCCATCCTTTAACATATACAACTGCATCTATTTTTAAAATATATTTAAATTGAAAATTTAAAATATCAGCACAGTAGGTGTCCAATAATGTTTCCTGTTTAACAATTATTTGATGTGACCTCTCACTTAATTTGGTCCTTGTCACATTTTCTAATTCTCGCCTGTGTCAGGAAATCTTTGCAGTGATATTGTTTCAAGTTAGCCAACTAGAGGACCCAAGCTACTACCATAAAATGGTTGTTTTTAGTTTTGTAAAGTATAACTCCTGTGGAAAGCAGGCAAGCTCCAAAGTAAGGCTTCTAGTATTTTAGCTTTGGTTTCTATAAGGCTGAATAGACTCTTGCCAACCTGTGTGCCATTTCTGGAATCTCTCAACTTGTCCAAAGTCTAAGATCACGTAATGCATAGCTACCATCAAACTAGTGTGTTTAACCACATCTTGTTGTCATTAAGATTTATTATGGTTAAAAAGTCATAATGAATCACTTCTAAAGAGTCACTTCTAAGGCTTCTAAGCATAATCAAGAATGGAAAAAAAAATCTTATATGCTTTATACGTTGGAATTCCATCAGTCAGCTGAAGCAGGATCTGTGAAACTATAATGGAAGATCTAACATTTGTGTCACTGTTGTCTTGGAAAGAGAGGAGAAAGATGGCAGGGCTGAAAAGTACTGGGGGAAAGATAGCTGGAAATTTCCCAAATTTGGTGGAAACATAAACCTGCATATTCAAGAAGCTGAATAAACCCTACATAGGATAACCCAAAGAAAGACATATCATAATTAAACTTCTGATAACCGAAGACAAAGGAAAATCTTGAAACCAGCTAGAGAAAAATGACACCATACCCATATGGGAAAAGCAATTCAAACAACAGCAGATTTATCATCAGAAACCATTGAGGCCAGAAGGAAGAGACATAATATCTTTCAGGTGCTGAAAGAGAAGAACTGTCAACCTAGAATCCTATTCCCAGTGAAAATATTTAAGAGTGAAGGAGAAATCAAAACTCTTAGATGTAGGAGAACGAAGAAAATGTGTCACCCTGAAATGGCTAAACAGAAAGAAAACAATAAAGGAAGAAACCATGTTAAGAACATATTAAGCAGAAATATGGGTAAATACAACACACTGGAATACTTGTCTGGAATTTTCTAAACTGTTTGATTGTTGAAGCAAAAATTGTAACACTTCCCTGTTGTGGTTCTAAATATAGAGAAGTATTAAACAAATATACATGGAGGAGGATGAAGGGAGGTTAGGTTTCAGTGGTTCACTTGAGGCACAAAGAAGCTTCCTCTGATACCATGATATGGAGATGGTTATATCCTTTCTCTTATCTGTGTTCCCATGATATCTCCTCTCCCTTTCACAGAACTGGAGATTTAAAAACATGCATTTAATGTATGTAAACTGTACCTCAGTAAATTAATTTTAAAAAGAGCATAGGAACAGGTCAAAACAACAGCTGGAAGGCTGCCTATTGGGTTTCTGTGGCATGCTGCAGATACAGTAAAGATCCTTAGTTCATTCCTCCAGTATCTTTTTAAAATTAGAGTGGTTCAGACACAAAGGCAGATAAAGGTATTATGACCATTTAGAAGATGGTTTATTTTGCATCTTAACAGTAATATTAACCATTTGCTTATGAGGTTCTAGGTACTATGTTGGGTACTCTACAAACCTTGACTCTAATCTTCATAATGGCCCTATAAAGTAGCCAAATCAACTTACTAACTGATAAATTAGTAAATTTCTTTTTTTATTAATTTTGCTGAAAGTTACTAACTTTCAGCCAAAAAATTTGAGATATAAACCAAGTGAACTTCAAATAGAAAACCAACACTCTACTCAGGGCCCTTGAGATGCTCAAATATAATGTAGGGGTCATTCATTATTCACAGCCTCCTCAAATCTTTAGAATCTTCTCTATATTGTGATAGTTCCCCACCTTCACCTTTAAAAGGGACGGTGACTTACTCAGCGGGCACACATCTTTCTACTATTCCTCCTGGTCCCTTGACCCCCTCTTTTTTTCCCCCTCCTGCCTGTAAGTAAGATAAGTTGGCCAGAGTTCTGTTAGCTAGTGTTCTGGAATCCCATGGTCAGAGAAGCCTGGCAGGCTGTAGTCCACGGGGTTGCAAGAGTTGTACACAACTTAGCAACTACACCACCACTTATGTACTGGTAGCCAGTACATAAGCATGAAGATGTGGGTAGCACCCTAAGCATAGCAGAGTAGAAAGCTATAAAACAATCTAGACTTCTTAAGACATTAGGGGAGCTGCTTTAACTGTCCTGGACTCATTATCTCTGAAGTTTTGTTACTTGAGAGAAAATAAGTTCCCATCTTGTTTAAGCCTTGTTATTTAGTTTAACCACACAATTCCTAACTAACATGTAGATAATACACAATTCCTCTTTCATGTATTTTATCTATCATCTAGTTCTAAGTCGTTATGAACATTCCAAAAGAAGCAGCTGGAAATGAGGTATTTCGCATGTTAACTGAACAAAAAAAAAGCACTAAAAGTTTAAGAAGTTTACATTTCATCAAAATGTTCCCACATCAGAAGATTCTGTGTCAAAAAGTTCCAGACAACAAATATCAGGTAGCAGGATAAACTAAGAGACCTTAATTTATTTGTCCAAGGTTGCATGGTTAACTATGGCAGATGCTGGGTTGCAAACCCAAGTCATTCTGACTGTTAAAGGCTATTCCCCTTCAACAGAACCAGCCTCTGATTTTTGTTCATGTTGATTATGGCATTTTAGTTGGAAGGAGTAAAGGTGACCCATGGTCCAGTGCAAATCTTTATCACTAGTTTCCTATGAGGAAATATGATATCTCTTTCTCAGAGGACAACAGGCTTAGAATGACTGCATTAGCTAAATTAACATATTTAAATAAAACAATTAATTTACTACCAGATTTAAAACTTCAAATTTTAGACTAACTTATCAGTCTAAAAATAATTACTAAAATTATCTTAATACAGATTTTTGTATTTTAGTTAGTTATATAACATTCTATAATTCTAGGTATTGTTTGACATGAAGCAAGAGTACTACCAAAATAGGGCAGCAATAAAACAAAACAAAAATTTTTATGGCTAATTAACAAAACACACATACATTTTTAGAAGCCAAAACCTGTACATAAAATCCAGAACAAATCTACCACATAAACTACTTACCAATCTGACTTTTAGGTGCTCCAGTAACCACTAAATTTAAAGTACTGTTAGTCATTTCTTTTCGTGTTGGGTTAACTACACATTCTCCATCAATCATTCCTATTCGTACTGCCCCTAAAATATAAAATATTGGCAATTGTTTAATAAAAACTCAATTTTCAAGACATTCCAGTAATGGCTTCAATCCCTATCTTCAATTGTGACCACAATAAAATTGATTATTTCTATCATGGTATTTAAGGAGCATTGATTATACTACCTCACCTATCTTCTGGCCTCACTGGGTGACTCAAGTTCAGCATTCATCTCTGTGATTATGCTCGTGGTCTTTTCCTAGTCTTGACTGTATTTTCTCTTAAGACAAGTGCTTACATTCTGATCCTACTAAGGTACAGCATAAATGTCACTGACTCTTGAGAAACCCTCTCTGACAACTAACTACACAAATATAAACCTACCCTTCTCTATCATTTTCTTAACACTCTGACTATACTTTTATAGTATTGCTTATAAAAAATTGTTTCACTCATGCTGAAACCAAGAACTGTCTCATTCATCTTTGTACTGCTGATACCTAGTCTGTCTTAGTTCTTTCATTGCTAAGTCCAATATTGGGCATTTAGGACACTCAATAATTATTTACCTGAGAAATCATTTGTATATTGCATGAATACAACTTACATGAGCAGTAAGTTACAGACAAGTTTATAGTTCAATATTATCTTCAAAGAGTGTGTACCCTGACAATTTCAGTCCAAAAATAGAGAAATTCTTCAAACAGAAGAGGAAACTAAGAAGTCACAGTATCTGAGAACATAAAATAATCTCTAACACATAACATATTGCTATAAGAAACAAAACCCAAAGCAAAAAGTGTCTTAAAAGATCTGAAAGGACTCTTCTTAGAATGTCATCTAATCAGACTCCCCAAGAAACAGTAAATCAAGGCTAATAAATCTATGCCCTTGCTATAGCATGCTCACTCCTATTTTCTGAAAAAAATATGTTTCTTTAGTAATCTTACCCAAAAGGCTTAGAAGTGATAGAAAAAATGTTTTTTATTTTCAAATCCTAACTTACCAATAGGTCCATTCCAAGGAATATCTGATAATGAGAGGGCTACAGAAGCTTTAAAAAAGAAAGAAAATAAGAGCTGAAATAAAAATATTTCATTGCTTAAAAAAGAAAATTAACATTAATAATTTTAATCTTTATTTTTATACTTACCACCATTAATTGCTAGGACATCAGGTTCATTAACACCATCTACTGCTAACAGATTACAAAGGATCTGGTGCAAGGGAAAAAATGCAAAGCACTTAAAAAAATTCTACTTGATTTGGGAGGATTATCATTTGGAATAACATTTTGGCCTAAACTATAGGAAAACTATATGATATGGTTCAAAGCAAAAGGTTTGTAGTCAAACCCCTTACTTCTATCATTTAACTATATGCTTGACCATAGAAAAAATTACTTAATTTAAGCCTCAAAAGTTTCCTCATCTTTAAAAGGGAAAAATAATGGTATCTTCTTAAAAAGTTCTTAGGAAAATTATAGGAAATACTGTGTATAAATTATTTATAGTACTGAGCAGTAAATGTTAGTTAGCTGTGTTAGTAAATGTTACATAAAAATATTGTTGTCTTCTGTTTGTTAAGCAGACAAATTACACTGTAATAATATGCTTATGTCATGTACTTAGGAAAATAACTTTTTGAGGTAATGACATTCTGACAAAGGAATATTTGCAAGGCATTTTTATTTTTTTCACACATAAAATAGTTAATTAAAGTATATATACGGGTCATTATTACAAAAGAAGGTAATATTCAGAAAGTAACAAAATATAACAAAGTAGAGGTTTAGAGAACCCAATGATAAAAAATAGTAATAAAGACTATGTTGATAGTCCTTGTCTGTTACTAATATGACCTTCGAGGCCCAGTCTGAACTGTCCTCACCCATCTCAATTACTCTAACCTTTTTTCAAATTTACCAATTTCTTTCCTACCCAAGGATTTTGTGCTTCCTGTTCCATCTTCCTCCACTCCTATATTGGTTAATTCCTACTCATAATTCAGGTATCAGCTCATATTGATACCAAATAAATGTTAGATTTTAAAACTTAATGTAAACTGCAGCAGCATCACCAAAAATTCTTATTTTATACTGTTATAATGTTTAGCCTAGGAAGTATTAAGTAGAGATGACCTTTTTTTTTTCTTTACTGACCTGGAAACAAATAAACCTAAAACAGAACATACCTGTGTATCATAAAAGTAGCCAGCTGGAAAGAGAGGTCTAATTGAACGATCTGCCAAAAGAAGAAAAAAAGAGATTAACTCTTTACTAGCAGAAGTTGCTTCACAATTCAAAACTTTTCCACCATTAAAGACCAAGCTAAAAAGTAATGTAACTAGCCATTTAATAAAATAACACAATAACAGCAAAAACAAAACCCTTGGACTAACTTACTCACAGGGACACAGATAAATATTAATATACACCAGGTCTTAAAAATGAAAAACCAGCAGGACAGGAGCACCCAAGTGTAAAATTGGGGAGCAACTTTTCATTCTGGTTCCACAGACATCAGAATTCATTGCTTAATTGTTATTTATTTATTTAAGCAGAGGAGAGAGGCTTAAGACCAACAGCACAGCAAAATAAAACCCTTCCTTGGAATTCTGTGTCTGACGAGTGCATATAAATATACATAAAGTATAAATTTTGGTTAGCAGAACTATAAACTACAAATGATCCCACGATATTTAAGGATATCAAAGATTTGAAAAATGATAAACATATTTCAGTAGTTGATGAATATAACGCTTTCAGGAATTACTATGCTGCACATAGAAATGAAAAATACTTAGGACAGGTTCAACAGAGTAGAGGTATGGGTCACAGAATTTATATGATTAATAATAGAGATTCATTCATTTGGTCAACAAATCTTTGTTGAATGCCTATTTTGTTCCAGGCAGTATGCTAGGTATAGGGGATTCAGTATTAAACAAAAAGTTTTTTCTCATGAAGCCCACATTTGAATCAGGGGATACAAAAAGTAAATAATCTTTGTGTTAATGTAATGAAGAAAATTTAAGAGATATTATAGAACACAAATGCAAGAGAAGAGATATTAACACAGGTATATCAGAGACCTTAATATCTTACCTATTACTCGACTTGTAAGAATTTCTTTATCAGAAGATCCAATCTCTCTTCTGAGATAGTTTGTGGGAATTCTACCTGCTGCAGCAGCCTTCTGTCTATAGTCAACCTGAAAGAGCCATGAAAAAAAAAATGCTGTTCATCTGACTGCTTTTTGTAGTAGCAAATTTTCCCCAAGAAATTACTATGGAGATACAACTGTCCTGAGGTTGCCAACAACATATTCCAGACTAAGAGTGAATATCTTGCTTACTTTTAATGTTTTGTATCTCTTAGAGAAAGGATAGGTGACAGAAATAGTGAACTGATTTTTTAAAAAGCCTTCCACTACCCTATTAGATGACTGTGTAGACTCAGTACTTCCCACAGTAGCTTATCCTGGTCAAGTTCAACACTGCCTTTTTTGTGTGTCAACTCTTTAACTGCATTCCCCTTATCATAATAAAAGAAGCCATAAAATACTATTTTCACCAAAAATATACTTGGAGACTCATACAAAGGGAAATCTATGAAAGTAATGAATGCATTGCTTACTAAACATCAAAGTACTTGTGACTTCCACTGTTTCTGTCAACCTGATAAACCTGGATCTTTAAAAAAGTATGATGACCACTGATATAAAAACTGGTTATGAAGCAATCAGTTTAAATCCTTTTATTAACTCAATATCAAACAATTAAGGAAAATCCTTTATTGTGCAAAGTTTACAATTTGTACTCACTAGACATTGGACAAAATATTACAAATTCTATATTTATTCTATATTACAGTTCAGAAAAATCAGCAAATACTTACCACCAAAGGCATGAATTGGGAAGGTGAAGGTTTTGTTTTACTGACTGCTGTGACCATCACTGCAGTGTCACCTGACTTAAACATAAACAACAACACTGGTAAATTCCTTTAAAATTAGATATTAACATATAAGCAGTTATTCATATAAGACTATTCTCCCTCAGTTAAACCCAGTTAAAGAGAAAATTCTGTGACACTGTGACTATGAAAATAATTATTCACAAGCAGTTCAATCTTAATCCCTTCTGCATAATCAAGATCTATATTAGAATAGTCACTAAGGTTTTCAAAAGTAACAGAACTAAAAGGGAAAAAGCTCACTGATAGATGAGTCACATCCAATCATTTTCTACTTCTTATTAGGAAATTTAGGCTATAAATAAAGAAAAAAATATTACTGTTGAAGAAACCAGTAAAATTACTTTCTCTAGAAAAGCATTACAGAATTTATTAACAGAATAAAATAGAACCCCAAGTTTGGAAGAGACCTTAAAGGTCATTTAGTATACCTAGTCCTCCAACTCCCCAGTTGTCTGGAATGATTCTGACACTACAAATGGTCTGAATTAATTTCCAGTACCAGAATTCTAAGAAGTTACATGATGTTATAAAGATATTCAGTACCAGTCTCCATAACCATTTTTATGATGAAAATTTAACAATTTGGACTTTTTACCTGTACTACAGCAGAGCCGTCTGCAAATCTGGCCAGTTTTCCAGAGGATATTTCTAATTTTCTGTTAAAAATAAAAATTCAATACAAAAGGACTTAGGTCATTAGTACAATTCCTAACTTAGAAAAAAATCAATCAAAGATTCTAAAGAACTAAAGGTCCCATAGGTTCCCAGCTATCAAAAAACAAACAAACAAAAAAGGGACAGAGCTCACTATCATCATCAAAGATTCAAGAGGAGTTTAAGATCTCCTTTAGAAAAAATACAGAAACCAAGGCACAGGAATAATCTGAATGACAGAGTATTTCTGAAGGGAAGAAGCTCCTTTCTAAAGGTTAATTTCCGATTTATCACATCTTTTGTCTCTTGTCTTACCACTCTTGTTGACTAAAGTAGCCTTTTAACACACAAACTTTATCATTTCTCTCCTTAATTTCTTTAAAATCTCTCTCATTGCCTTTAAAACAGAAACTCCAAAATTGCCAACAGACACTTTCATGTTCTACAACAGTGCCAAGATAAGTCAGTGGGAGAAAGAAACAGTCTTTTCAACCAATGGTGCTGGGACAACTGGATGTTCATATGCAAAAAAGTTAACAAAATTTGGACCCTTTCCTCATATTATAAATAAAAATTAATTCAAAATGGATTATTAACATAAATGTAAAAATTAAAACTATAATACTCTAAGAAAAAAACACAGGAGTAAATCTTCATAAACCTGGGTTAGACTACACCTTCCTATGCTGCTGCTGCTGCTAAGTCACTTCAGTCGTGTCCGACTCTGTGTGACCCCATAGACGGAAGCCCACCAGGCTCCCCCATCCCTGGGATTCTCCAGGCAAGAACACTGGAGTGGGTTGCCATTTCCTTCTCCAATGTGTGAAAGTGAAAAGTGAAAGTGAAGTCGCTCAGTCGTGTCCGACCCTTAGCGATCCCATGGACTGCAGCCTACCAGGCTCCTCCATCCATGACATCAAAAGCACAAAAAAGAGAAAAAGATAAATCTGACTTTATCAAAATTAAAAACTTTCATGCTACAAAGGACATCATCAACAAAGTGAAAGAAAATCTACAGAATAGCACAAAGTATTTGGAAATCATATACCTGATAAAGGACTTGTATCTAGAATATGTAAAGAACGTTTATAACTCAAAAATAAAAAGAAACCCAATTTTATAAACTGGTAAAGGATTTCAATCAATGTCTCTTCAAGGAAGATCAACAGTACTGCATGAAAATATGCTCAACATCATTAGCCACTATTGCTGCTGCTAAGTCGCTTCAGTTGTGTCCAACTCTGTGCGACCCCATAGACGGCAGCCCACCAGGCTCCCCCGTCCCTGGGATTCTCCAGGCAAGAACACTAGAGTGGGTTGCCATTTCCTTCTCCAATGCATGAGAGTGAAAAGTGAAAGTGAAGTCACTCAGTCGTGTCCGACTCTTCTCGACTCCATGGACTGCAGCCTACCAGGCTCCTCTGTCCATGGGATTTTCCAGGCACTAAGGAAATGCAAATCAAAACCACAATGAGATACTATTCACATCTACTAGGATGGTTATGATGGGTATGTGTTGACGGGTGTGTGGAGAAACTGGCAGTCTCATACACTGCTGACTGAAATGTAAAATGGTGCACCTGCTTTGGGAAATAATCTGGCAATTCCTCAAAAGGTAAAACACAGAAGTACCCCAGATGTTCTCAATCACAGGCTTGGATTAATAGTCAAATACCAAATCCTCCCACTTTCTTTGTTCTTTCTGTTGATCTACACAATGTCTCCTTTAGGGGTCCCAGACCACCTACCAGATAGTTCTGCCTTGGTGACTGACCTAATTTAAACTTTTTTCCCCCTCGGTGGTTACTTTCCATTATGTCTCATGATCTCAGCTGGTGTCTAACTGACACATGTAATTTTTTCCTGTATTTCATGGTGATTTTACCTCTTATCAATTTACTTGCCAATATTTTAATGTATAAAATACCTCCAAATATATATAAAAGATTGTTAACATATCAGTGGCTTCTGGAATTGGAACTGGGTGGCTATGGAATTGTATGAGAAGATTTTTGAGCTTTTTAAATATTGAACGATGTGAGTGAATACCTAATCAAAATATACTTTTGAAAAAAATAATAAAAAGGATAAGATGAGCAAGGAGGTCCTACTGGTGGGCAAAAGAGTGGGAGGAGATAGCTTAGGAAGAGAGAAGGGAAAAGACAAGCTATCTGCCACAGGAAGTAGAACTCCAGGGAGAGCAAGATGGAAGTCTTTTTGGAAACACTTGCAAAACGGTATGGAATGTAACCACCTTCCTCCAAAAAAAATTCAGTAGTTCAAAACTCATGCTACCCCACGCCCACTCCCGCAAAAACAAAACAAACACCCACCTTTATGATTTGGCCTTGCCTTTGCTGCCAAACTCATATTATTTCACTTTTCACTCCATCCACAGTGAGTTATTTGTAGCTAGTCAATATACTCTCTCACTTCTCTGCAGTTGCACTTGCCATTTTCTCTGCTACTTTCTCTTTGCTTATTCCTTTTTGCGTTTCAGGATTCACCTTCAACAGCAAGCTTTACAGTGGGATAAACACCCCTTCATGCTCCTTCAGCACGCTATTCATAACTTTCCACACTGATTTTCTCAGCACTGAATCTGTGTTCTTCCTCATCAGACTATCTCTAGTTGCCTTAGAACTCAATAGAGTAAACGCTCAATAACTTGCTGAAATGAAAATTACTACAAAGTTTATTGTGAGTAGTAAAGACATTTACCACAATAGTATACAGCCTTCTAGGACATTGTAAAGAATACACATAACAAGTATCAAGTTGGTGGTACAAAGCAGTCACCCAAAAAAGTTTGTTGCAAACTTATGACAAAGAAAATAATTTACCCAGCAGGTATGATATTTATGAATCTCACTGCTACAACATATGATACAGGTTTAAAAAGAGGTTACAAAAAAAAAATCCCAGTTGACTAATAAATGAGATTCAAAGTAGACTATTTATGAAAAATTTGGAGGGCAAACCAGGTAACCTTGTTGTTTTGAGTCCCTGCTGCTGCTGCTAAGTCACTTCAGTCGTGTCCAACTGTGTGACTCCATAGACGGCAGCCCATCAGGCTCCCCCGTCCCTGGGATTCTCCAGGCAAGAACACGGGAGTGGGTTGCCATTTCCTTCTCCAATGCATGAAAGTGAAAAGTGAAAGTGAAGTCGCTCAGTCATGTCCAACTCTGAGCGACCCATGGACGGCAGCCTACCTGGCTCCTCTGTCCATGGGATTTTCCAGGCAAGAGTACTGGAGTGGGGTGCCACTGCCTTCTCCGTTTGAGTCCCTAGTGCCTAACAGTAGATGTCTGTGTAATGAAATGTTCTGGGGCATTTCTTCAGAGAAGAATAAATTTTCAGTCCTTGAAGAATGGAAGAGATATCTTTTCCTTCAAAAATCAGAATCAAAGAATGCAAGAGGTGGAAAGAAAGACCTTAGAGATCATCTAGTCTAGCAGTCAACAAACTATAGTTCTTTTCTTTTTATAGTCTTTAAGCTACTTCATGCGACGAGTTGACTCACTGGAAAAGTCTCTGATGCTGGGAAAGGTTGGGGGCGGGAGGAGAAGGGGACGACCGAGAGTGAGATGGCTGGATGGCATCACCGACTCTGTGGACATGAGTTTGAGTGAATTCCGGGAGTTGGTGATGGACAGGGAGGCCTGGCATGCTGTGATTCATGGGGTCGCAGAGAGTCGGACACGACTGAGTGACTGAACTGAACAACTTTTTTTTTTTTTACATTTTTAGAGGGTATATAAACGCATACGATTATGTGACTGACACACAGTAGGCAAAACCGAAACACCCACCTTTATGATTTGGTCTAAAATATTTACAGAAAAAGTTTGCTGACTCTTGATCTAATAACGGTCTCCTCATTCAGGGAAGTGGAAGGAGTGGTGACATAACTTGTTCAAAGATCATTCAGTAAGTCAGGGAGGAAGTGTCATATTCAAAGCCAGATTTTCTGACTTTTGTATGAACTAGGGTCAACGTTTTTTTAAAAAATACATGTGAAAAGTATATATAAAGTATTAGAAGTTTCATTTATTCTAAAAATGAATCCCATACTAGTTTTATAAAAGTCATTATAGAAATAAATTCTGGCAAACAGACCCCAAGAGAAAGTATCAATTTGAAACACAAGTTCAATATCCACCTAGTCTCATAGGAGTAGCTTTGGCTGACCCTGAGAAAGTTACCTAAGCTTCTCTGAGCCCCTGTTGCTTTAACTATAAAATGAGAGTAATAGTACATTTACTACAGGCTTCCCAGGTGGCTCAGACCGTAAAGAATTTGCCTGCAATTCAGGAGACCTGGGTTCCATCCCTGGGTTAGGAAGATCCCCTGCAGAAGGGAATGGCAACCCACTCCAGTAATCTTGCCTGGAGAATTCCAAGGACAGAGGAGCCTGGCTGGGGTCGCAGAGTCGGGCAGGACTAAGTGACTAACACTTTCACAGGCTTTAACAGAGTATAACATAACCAGCGTCAACAAACTGACTTTGTCCTTCCCTTCCTACCCAGAGTCATACGGGCCAAGCTTCTCAGGCAATAAACTGGATTTGAAGGACGTAAGCATCCATAACGCGTTATCTTTTTCATTTCATAGCCGAGGAATCACCAAAAGTAAAGAGAATGGAAATCAGATGGGCAGACTCAGTTGGGAAAAGAAGCTCGGAACAGGGAGGGAGCAGCAGCAAAGGACACGGTACTGAGACAGCAACAGAAGTAGGGGGATGGGGGTGGGGGTGCCAAGAAACAGATTCCAAACACGGAAAGGGAAATTTGTAACTTAGGTTTAGGGTAAAGAGACTTGGGTTGCCGGATTCGTACTCTAGGAAGTGGAAAGTACTCGGACCCGCCTTGTGAAAGGACAGAGAACACACACAGGTCCTTACCTGCTGCCTAAGTCCACGGCCACGGACCGCGGCCCGCTGCCACCCCATAGTGCTCGCACCTGTAACTGGGTGAGTGTCCTGTCCCGCCCTGGCAGACGGAGGGGACCATCACCCAGAGGCCGCAGCCGAAGGCAGGAGCAGCAGTGCCTGCAGGCCGCCATGACACCTGGCACGCGATCAGCCCGGGCCGCGCCCTGATTGGCTTACTCGGCAGATAGTGGGGCGGAGCCTGATGCAGTTTCGTTTCCGCGGTACCGAGGGGAACGCCGGGGAAGCGGATATCTGGCTGCTTTCTACGAAGCGTAGAGATGGTCAAAACTATCTGAACGCAATTGCGACAGCTCGTCCTTTGTATATTAGCCAGTCAACAAAAATTAGAAAAATAATGTGAGTTTTTTGGTTTGTTTTTCGTTTTTCTGTCGTAGTTTAAAAGAGAATCTAAAATAGCACAAGTATTTAAGAGTATTGCAGTAACAGAAGTAATCAGAAAACACATTGTTGTTATCTGGCTTCTGCCAGCTAAGAATTAAGAATTTGCGTAGTGGGCCATGGAAAGAGACCGTTCTGTCTTCCATCCTCCCCACTGGCTTTTATTTTATAAATTTCAAGCAACAAATACATTACTACTTTACCAAGGGAGTACCAAGTACCACCATAGGAGCCCAATTTATTTCTAGTAAGTTAATTTAAACTCTGGTTGACCTATGTTATCATTTTATACATCATTATGCTCATTTTGGAGAAGGAAATGGCAACCCACTCCAGTACTCTTGCCTGGAAAATCCCGTGGATGGATAGAGGAGCCAGCTAGGCTACAGTCCATGGGGTCGCAAAGAGTTGGACATGACTGAGTGACTTCACTTTTCTTTCTATGCTCATTTTGGGTTCATTTCCATTTTAATATTTAGCAATTAATTTCTCTGCCTATTTTAGTCAAGTGTTAATACATTCTAAACCAACTTGCTACTATTTTTTTTAAAGTTTTGGAAAATGAAAAAAAAGTTTTTGGAATTTGATTTCATAAATTTCTAGGGGGTGGATAAATTTCTCCCATCCCTCTTAATCCAGTCTGTTGAAGGAATGTTTATATGGTTCCTGGAATGAATCAAATGATTATTCTTCTGAGGATCATATTTCTCTTTTAAGGTCATAACCCTGTTCCCCAAAGAGATCCAAACAACAAAGTGCTCTCAAGAGCAATTCCAATCACTGATTTGGAATTTCCATGTCAATAGAAGGGATTACAGATAACTCTGTTTATAGGTCCCATCACTTCATGGGAAATAGATGGGAAAACAGTGGAAACAGTGTCAGACTTTATTTTTTGGGGCTCCAAAATCACTGCGGATGCTGATTGCAGCCATGAAATTAAAAGACGCTTATTCCTTGGAAGGAAAGTTATGAGCAACCTAGATAGTATACTAAAAAGCAGAGACATTACATTGCCAACCAACGTCCGTCTAGTCAAGGCTATGGTTTTTCCAGTGGTCATGTATGGATGTGAGAGTTGGACTGTGAGGAAAGCTGATCGCCAAAGAATTGATGCTTTTGAACTGTGGTGCTGGAGAAGACTCTTGAGAGTCCCTTGGACTGCAAGGAGATCCAACCAGTCCATTCTAAAGGAGATCGATCCTGGGTGTTCATTGGAAGGACTGATGCTAAAGCTGAAACTCCAATGCTTTGGCCACCTCATGCGACGAGTTGACTCACTGGAAAAGACTCTGATGCTGGGAAGGATTGGGGGTGGGAGGAGAAGGGGACGACTGAGAATGAGATGGCTGGATGGCATCACCGACTCGATGGACATGAGTTTGGGTGAACTCCGGGAGTTGGTGATGGACAGGGAGGCCTGGCGTGCTGTGATTCATGGGGTCGCAAAGAGTCGGACATGACTGAGTGACTGAACTGAACTGAACTGAATGTTAAGGTAGCTTCTGCCTCTTTTCTGCCTTTTTCTTTACATTGTGTCACCAGTGTTTCAAGACCAATCCACTGAAAACAGTCATAAGGACAAATCTATCAGAATCTACCTACCACAATTCTACATGATTTTAGTTTTATAAATTAAGAATATTAAATCACCTTTTGGTAAAGGACCTAAGTACTGTATAATCTTTTTCATTTTGGCCTAATAGTTTATTTATTTATTTATTTAATTTTTTATTTTTAATTAGAGGATAATTAATTAACAATATTGTGATGGTTTCTGCCATACATCAACATGAATTGGCCATAGGTATACATATGTTCCCTCCTCCTTTTTTTTTTTTTTCAGTTCAGTTCAGTCACTCAGTCGTGTCCGACTCTTTGCGACCCCATGAAATACAGTGCGCCAGGCCTCCCTGTCCATCACCAACTCCTGGAGTTCACTCAAACTCATGTCCATCGAGTCGGTGATGCCATCCAGCCATCTCATTCTCTGTTGTCCCCTTCTCCTCCCACCCCCAATCCCTCCCAGCATCAGACTCTTTTCCAGTGAGTCAACTCTTCGCATGAGGTGGCCAAAGTATTGGAGTTTCAGCTTTAGCATCAGTCCTACTTTACAATAATATATTGGTTGGTTTTGCCATATATTGACATGAATCTACCCCAGGTGTACATGTGTTCCCCTTCTTGGACCCCCCTCCCACCTCCCTCCTCCCCATATCCTCCCTCCAGGTCATCCCCGTGCACCAGCCCTGAGCATCCTGTATCATGCGTCGAAACTGGACTGGTGATTTGTTTCACATATGATAATATACAGGCTTCAGTGCCATTCTCCCAAATCATCCCACCTTCACCCTCTCCCACAGAGTCCCAAAGACTGTTCTATACACCTGTGTCTCTTTTGCTGTCTCGTATACCAGGTTAAGGTTACCATCTTTCTAAATTCCATATATATGCGTTAGTATACTGTATTGATGTTTTTCTTTCTGGCTTACTTCACTCTGTATAATAGGCTCCAATTTCATCCACCTCATTAGAACTGATTCACATGCATTCTTTTTGATGGCTGAAAAATACGCCATTGTTTATATGTACCAAAGCTTTCTTATCCATTTGTCTGCAGATGGACATCTAGGTTGCTTAAGAAGTGGTGCTGGGAAAACTGGTCAGCCACTTGTAAAAGAATGAAACTAGAACACTTCCTAACACCATACACAAAAATAAACTCAAAATGGATTAGAGAACTAAATGTAAGACAAGAAACTATAAAACTCCTAGAGCAGAACATAGGCAAAACACTCTCTGACATAAATCACAGCAGGATCCTCCAAGACAAACCTCCCAGAATATTGGAAATAAAAGCAAAAATAAACAAATGGGACCTAATTAAAATCAAAAGCTTCTGCACAGCAAAGGAAACTATAAGCAAGGTGCAAAGACAGTGTTCAGAATGGGAGAAAATAATAGCAAATGAAACAACTGACAAAGAATTAATCTCCAAAATATACAAGCAGCTCCTGCAGCTCAATTCCAGAAAAATAAATGACCCAATGAAAAAATGGGCCAAAGAACTAAACAGACATTTCTCCAAAGAAGACATAAAGATGGCTAACAAACACATGAAAAAATACTCAACATCCCTCATAATCAGAGAAATGCAAATCAAAACCACAATGAGATACCATTTCACACCAGTCAGAATGGTTACTATCCAAAAGTCTACATGCAATAAATGCTGGAGAGGGTGTGGAGAAAAGGGACACCTCTTACACTGTTGGTGGGAATGCAAACTAGTACAGCCACTATGGAGAACAGTGTGGAGATTCCTTAAAAAACTGGAAATAGAGCTGCCATATGATCCAGCAATTGCACTCCTGGGCATACACACCAAGGAAACCAGAACTGAAAGAAACACATGTACTCCAATGTTCATCGCAGCACTGTTTATAATAGTGAGGACATAGGCCTAATAGTTTAGAGCATAGGGTTGAAGTTGTTACCAATCCCCAAAGAGTCAGTGACCCCTCAATTGGTCCTTTACCTGGAGTTGAAAATGCCACTCAAATGAAGCCAAGTTTGGTATAGGACAGCAGAAGCTTTATTTATAGATCAAGGAATGGAAAAAGGAGAACTCGTACTTTAAAAACACCTCCCCAAAGGGAGGAGGAATAAAGGAATTTTAACGGGTAGGAGGCAGATAACTCATCAGGGCTCAAGGAAAGGAGTGGAGATTGCCAGCGGCTGGGGCATATGTAGTCTTTCACGCTTCTTTGCAGAAGGCTGGAAGTATGCCTAGTACGCCTTGTTCAGTTCAGTCGCTCAGTCGTGACCGACTCTCCGCGACCCCATGAATGACAGCATGCCAGGCCTCCCTGTCCATCACCAACTCCCGGAGTTCACTCAAACTCATGTCCATTGAGTCGGTGATGCCATCCAGCCATCTCATTCTCTGTCGTCCCCTTTTCCTCCTGCCCCCAATCCTTCCCAGCATCAGAGTCTTTTCCAGTGAGTCAACTTGTCACATGAGGTGGCCAAAGTATTGGAGTTTCAGCTTTAGCATCAGTCCTTCCAATGCACACCCAGGATCGATCTCCTTTAGAATGGACTGGTTGGATCTCCTTGTAGTCCAAGGGACTCTCTAGAGTCTTCTCCAGCACCACAGTTCAAAAGCATCAATTCTTCGGTGCTCAGCCTTCTTCACAGTCCAACTCTCACATCCATACATGACCACAGGAAAAACCATAGCCTTGACTAGACGGACCTTGGTTGGCAATGTAATGTCTCTGCTTTTTAATATACTATCTAGGTTGGTCATAACTTTCCTACTAAGGAGTAAGCGTCTTTTAATTTCATGGCTGCAATCAGCATCTGCAGTGATTTTGGAGCCCCCAAAAAATAAAGTCTGACACTGTTTCCACTGTTTCTCCATCTATTTCCCATGAAGTGATGGGACCAGATGCCATGATCTTTGTTTTCTGAATGTTGAGCTTCAAGCCAACCTTTTCACTCTCCTCTTTCACTTTCCTCAAGAGGCTTTTGAGTTCCTCTTCACTTTCTGCCATAAGGGTAGTGTCATCTGCATATCTGAGGTTATTGATATTTCTCCCAGCAATCTTGATTCCAGCTTGTGCTTCTTCCAGCCCAGCGTTCCTCATGATGTACTCTGCATATGAGTTAAATAAGCAAGGTGACAATATACAGCCTTGACGTACTCCTTTTCCTATTTGCAACCAGTCTGTTTTTCCATGAACAGTTCTGACTGTTGCTTCCTGACCTGCATACAGGTTTCTCAAGAGGCAGGTCAAGTGGTCTGGTATTCCCATCTCTTTCAGAATGTTCCACAGTTTATTGTGATCGACACAGTCAAAGGCTTTGGCATAGTCAATGAAGCAGATATAGATGTTTTTCTGGAACTCTCTTGCTTTCTCCATGATCCAGCGGATGTTGGCAATTTGATCTCTGGTGCCTCTGCCTTTTCTAAAACCTGCTTGAACATCTGGAAGTTCACGGTTCACATATTGCTGAAGCCTGGCTTGGAGAATTTTGATCATGACTTTACTAGCCTGAGGCCAGGGCTGGCGGCCATAAGGAGCTACCCCACGTTCAAGGTCAGGAGGGGAGGCCTTGAGGAGATACCCCTCATCCAAGGTAAGGTGCAGCGGCTGCGCTTTGCTGGAGCAGCTGTGAAGAGATATCCCATGCCCAAGGTATGAGAAACCCAAATAAGATGGTAGGTATTGCAAGGGAAAATCAGAGGGCAGACACACTGAAATCATAATCACAGGAAACTAGTCGATCTGATCACATGGACCACAGCGAATGCGGTCCACTGGAGAAGGGAACGGCAAGCCACTTCAGTATACTTGCCTTGAGAACCCCATGAACAATATCAAAGGGAAAAATGATAGGATACTGAATGAGGAATTCCCCCGGTTGGTAGGTGCCCAGTATGTTACTGGAGATCAGTGGAGAAATAACTCTAGAAGGAATGAAGGGATGGAGCCAAAGGAAAAACAATACCCAGTTGTGGATGTGACTGGTGATAGAAGCAAGGTCCGATGCTGTAAAGAGCAATATTGCATAGGAACTTGGAATGTTAGGTCCATGAATCAAGGCAAATTAGAAGTGGTCAAACAAGAGATGGCAAGAGTGAACATAGACATTCTAGGAATCAGTGAAGTAAAATGGACTGGAATGGGTGAATTTAACTCAGATGACCATTATATTTACTACTGTGGGCAGGAATCCCTTAGAAGAAATGGAGTAGCCATCATGGTCAACAAAAGAGTCCGAAATGCAGTACTTGGAAGCAATCTTAAAAACAACAGAATGATTTCTGTTCGTTTCCAAGGCAAACCATTCAATATTACAGTAATCCAGGCCTATGCCCCAACCAGTAACGCTGAAGAAGCCGAATTTGAACGGTTCTATGAAGACCTACAAGACCTTTTAGAACTAACACCCAAAAAAGATGTCCTTTTCATTATAGGGGACTGGAATGCAAAAGTAGGAAGTCAAGAAACACCTGGAGTAACAGGCAAATTTGGCCTTGGAGCACGGAATGAAGCAGGGCAAAGGCTAATAGAGTTTTGCCAAGAGAATGCACTAATGTTGTCAGTTCAGTTCAATTCAGTCTCTCAGTTGTGTCCGACTCTTTGCGACACCATGGACTGCAGCACGCCAGGCTTTCCAGTCCATCACCAATTCCAGGAGCTTGCTCAAACTTATGTCCATGGAGTTGGTGATGCTGTCCAACCATCTCATCCTCTGTTGTCTCCGTCTCCTCCTGCCTTCAGTCATTCCCAGCATCAGGGTTGTTTCCAAAGAGTAAGTTCTTCACATCAGGTGGCCAAAGTATTGGAGTTCAGCTTTAGCATCAGTCCTTCCAATGAATATTCAGGACTGATCTCCTTTAGGATTGTCTGGTTTGATCTCCTCGCAGCCCAAGGGACTCTCAAGAGTCTTCTTCCCAACACCACAGTTCAAAAGCAGTTCTTTGGCACTCAGCCTTCTTTATAGTCCAACTCTCACATCCATACATGACTACTGGAAAAACCATAGCTTTGACCAGATGGAACTTTGTTGGCAAAGTAATGTCTCTGCTTTTTAATATGCTATCTAGGTTGGTCATAACTTTTCTTCCAGGAAGCAAGGGTCTTTTAGTTTCATGGCTGCAGTCACCATCTGCAGTGATTTTGGAGCCCGAGAATATAAAGTCTCTGACTGTTTTCATTGTCTCCCCATCTGTTTGTCAGGAAGTGATGGGACCGGATGCCATGATCTTCGTTTTTTGAATGTTGAGTTTTAAGCCAACTTTTTCACTCTCCTCTTTCACTTTCATCAAGAGGCTCTTTAGTTCCTCTTCACTTTATGCCATAAGGGTGGTATCATCTGCACATCTGAGGTTATTGATATTTCTCCTGGCAATCTTGATTCCAGCTTGTGCTTCATTTAGACCGGCATTTCACATGGTGTACTCTGCATACAGCAACTCAATAAATGGTAGATTCAGCTTTGATTCAGTCTTTTCTTAATTTTCCCTCTAGTTTTCTCAGTTTGAAATACCAAGCGACCTTCTTTTCTTCAGGAAAGAAGAAAAATTTCTTTACAGTCATAAAGAAACCATGGGTCGGTTAGTTTTCATCCAGTTGGAAATGCTAGAAAGCAGAAATCACACATTGAATCCATCTATTTCCTCCCACCAACCCAAAATAATTGAAATGGTGGTAATTGGATCATAAACTGAAAGGCAAATGTGGATGCTGAGATATTGTGGCAGAGCTTTGTTATGAAGTAGTCATCCAGATGATCCAGACTATGTTCATATAAACATTTTAAGATTGACTTAGAAACATATGAGGTTTACATTCTTGTGGTTGCAGCTACCAAAGCTTTGATCCATGAGGTTCAATCTGAAATGTCACATTCTAGAAGTACAGTTCTGCCAAGTCGAGTTCAACAGCCAAAATATAATTTAAAATCAACTTCTTTACCTTGTAGCACATTAAAGGTGACCCAATTTAAATCTTGGAAGGAAAGTTATGACCAACCTAGATAGTATATTAAAAAGCAGAGACATTACTTTGCCAACCAAGGTCCATCTAGTCAAGGCCATGGTTTTTCCAGTGGCCATGTATGGATGTGAGAGTTGGACTGTGAAGAAGGCTGAGCGCTGAAGAATTGATGCTTTTGAACTGTGGTGCTGGAGAAGACTCTTGAGAGTCCCTTGTACCACAAGGAGATCCAACCAGTCGGCATGAAAGAGTTTGACTTCTATGAGGACATACAGAAAAGCCAATGTGGCTAGAGTGTGGTAAAGAGGAGTGTGGCAGAGATGAGGAAGGAGAGAAAGGAATGGGAAAGTTTTAAGTCATGGTCTAATCTACATTTTAAGATGGTCCCTCTGGCTGCCGAGTTCAAAATGGATTGGAGGTGGATGAGAGAGTAGTATAGAGATCAGGAGTAATATGGTGAAAAGGGCGACAAGAAGAAAGGATGGACGGATTTGGAATATATTTCAGTTTTGAGATTGGTAGGATTTGTTGATGAATTGGATTCAGGAAGGGGAGAATTACCACTATCAGTAGTCTTAGATGGATTAGGAATGGAGTATCTGAGACACCTGAGATGCTGTCACGACATGGACCTGACTCAAGGAGAGGACTAGAGTAATATAAACATAAGAGTAATCAGCATACCAACAATGTCACAAGCCACCCAAATGCATGATATCTCCTAGAGAGAGGTTAGAAAGAATAGAGAGGCCTGGATCTGAGCCCTAAGCTGGGAGAGGCTGCTAAGTCTATGGAGATGGAACTAACCTTATTGCAGGAGGAATGCTAGGCTATATTAGGTTAGCTATTTTCCATCTGCATCTGATCCTTCCACTTTCTACCCTTCCTAGATCTGCCCTGTACCCCAAGGGGCTGATTTATGGGTTGTATGGATGTGAGAGTTGGACTGTGAAGAAAGCTGATCGCCGAAGAATTGAAGCTTTTGAACTGTGGTGTTGGAGAAGACTCTTGAGAGTCCCTTGGACTGCAAGGAGATCCAACCAGTCCATTCTAAAGGAGATCGATCCTGGGTGTTCATTGGAAGGACTGATGCTAAAGCTGAAACTCCAATACTTTGTCCACCTCATGCGACGAGTTGACTCACTGGAAAAGACTCTGATGCTGGGAGGAATTGGGGGTGGGAGGAGACGGGGACAACCGAGAATGAGATGGCTGGATGGCATCACCAACTTGATGGACATGAGTTTGAGTGAACTCCGGGAGTTGGTGATGGACAGGGAGGCCTGGCGTGCTGTCATTCATGGGGTCGCAAAGAGTCGGACACGACTGAGCGACTGAACTGAACTGAACCCTCCACCTCCCTGGCCCTCTGACTTATGTTTGGGTCAGCCAGTGGGAGACACCAGCAGGAGGTCAGAGGGTTGGAGGAGAGAGAATTTAAAAACACAGAACCTGAATTTGTCGTGGTGTGGCAATGACTGCTTCCACCTGTGGCCCTGCTTACTTGATTCTGGCTATCATTCCTATTACACTGTTTCTTCTTGCTACACTGGGCCTTAAGAGTTTCCTGCTGCTGCCCACCTTTCAGTACTTCAGCATTCCTCACTGTTAGTTCCAGAATCACTTTCCCCTCTGTAAATAGTCCTTTCATTAAATTCTCTTCAGAACTCCTCTGAGTATCCCCTCTGTTTCCTGCTTCCTTTTGTTCCTTGGAGGGGCTGTCTTCACTTTTGCATCTCATCAGTAGAACACTGTTACTTGTAGGTGGGAGATGAGAGGTATGCTGTTCTGATTAATCCTCAGTCTTAGGAAGCATTATCTCCCTGGATCTCGGGTACGAGAAGCATTCTCAGCTGTAATTCTGTAATTCCCAGCATGTATTCTATCCCTTCCCCAGAGGTAAAGGGTTATGTTCTATTACTTCTCCCACCTGCGGTGGATTTTCACAGTGCCTTAGGTTACAGCATTTACCTTCCCGTAATGGGTAAGGTACCTCCCCCTTCCTAGGGGAGGTAGGGGAGAAGGATCCAGTGGGACTTCTGTCTTACCTGCAGTGACTGCTGTGCTCCTTCCCAGGCCTGCACTAGGAAGGACACTTCTCAGGACTCTTGCTCTGAGCTCCATTGTGTCCAACTCTTCATGACCCTTATGGACCATAGCACGCCAGACTCCTCTGTCCCTGGGAGTTTTTAGGCAGAAATACTGGTGTGGGCTGCCTCTAGAAATACTAGAGGATCTTCCCAATCCACGGATCAAACCTGTGTCTCCTGCATTGCAGTCAGATTCTTTATCCCTGAGCCGCGAGGGAAGCCCACTCTTACTCTTATCTAGGCTTTTTTGTTGCGTGCCCAAGTGAGGTCCCAGAGAAGGCAATGGCAACCCACTCCAGTACTCTTGCCCGGAAAATCCCATGGATGGAGGAGCCTGGTGGGCTGCAGTCCATGTGGTCGCTGAGAGTCGGACACGACTGAGTGACTTCACTTTCACTTTTCACTTTCATGCATTGGAGAAGGAAATGGCAACCCACTCCAGTGTTCTTGCCTGGAGAATCCCAGGCACGGGGGAGCCTGTTGGGCTGCCGTCTATGGGGTTGCACAGAGTTGGACACAACTGAAGTGACTTAGCAGCAGCAGCAGTAGCAAGTGAGGTCTGCAGAGAAGAGGCTGTGAGTGGTTGTGAATTCCTCTTGTATCTGCAGCCTCCAGGGGTTCTAGAGTCTCTAGGTAGCCTACAATTGGCCTCTAGTAATAAAGCAGAGACATTACTTTGCCAACAAAGGTCCATCTAGTCAAGGCTATGGTTTTTCCTATGGTCATGTATGGATGTGAGAGTTGGACTGTGAAGAAAGCTGATCGCCGAAGAATTGATGCTTTTGAACTGTGGTGTTGGAGAAGACTCTTGAGAATCCCTTGTACTGCAAGGAGATCCAACCAGTCCATTCTAAGGGAGATCGACCCTGGGTGTTCATTGGAAGGTCTGATGCTAAGGCTGAAACTGCAATACTTTGGCCACCTCATGCGACGAGTTGACTCACTGGAAAAGACTCTGATGCTGGGAAAGGTTGGGGGCGGGAGGAGAAGGGGACGACCGAGAATGAGATGGCTGGATGGCATCACCGACTCAATGGACATGAGTTTGAGTGAACTCCGGGAGTTGGTGATGGACAGGGAGGCCTGGCGTGCTGTGATTCATGGGGTCATGGAGAGTCGGACACGACTGAGTGACTGAACTGAACTGAACTGAATTATTTAAAAATTATAGTTGAATTTTTGCCAATGTCTTGATGACTATGCCAGGTAAGCAAGGGTTCATGTCCTGTCTCTCTTTGGAGGCTCTTATCTTTCTTTAGATTTCAGATTATTTGGTTACTCTTTCATTTTAGCGCTCTAATGGGTTCTAGGAGAGCTGTGAATTTCCAGATTGTCTGGTGCAATTGTTACTGTTACAAGGATGGGATGCTCTTTCCAGATGTCCACCCTTACTGCAGACATCCAAAAGCTGGCTATAATATGGGGTGTATGTGTGGGACCACCTATGCTGAGACCACCAAACTGCATAGTTTCCTAATGTGGATACACTCTCTGGGTGACGTTTTGTGACCTTTCCAGCTTCTGCTCCCAGTGTTATTTTGCATAGCTTCTTACTGCTGAGACCCTCTTGTCTTGGCTTTTAGCCCTCTTGGGTAAAGTAATATTAAAATAGCTTTCTGGGGTTTTCTTGGCCCATAAAGTCACACATCCTTGCTCCCTAAACTGGTAGCACTGTCACTTATTTCAGCCACTGACCTTTTTTCTCACCCTCCTTTGCAGGTGGCTCCAGTCAGTCTCTGGCCTTCAAATTCTCTTACATGGAAAGCAGGCACTAGAGTCTGTGTTCTTTCTTCCTTGGCTTCGTTGGGTCTTAGTTACATCATGCAGGATCTTCGTCAAGTCATGTGGGATCTTTCATCACGGCCTATGGACTCTCTAGTTGTGGTGCATGACTAAGTAGTTGCAGCTGCTGCTGCTTATGCTAAGTCGCTTTAGTCGTGTCCGACTCTGTGTGACCCCAGAGATGGCAGCCCAACAGGCTCCCCCGTCCCTGGGATTCTCCAGGCAAGAACCCTGGAGTGGGTGGCCATTTCCCTCTCCAATGCATGAAAGTGAAAAGTGAAAGTGAAGTCACTCAGTCGTGTAGGACTCCTAGGGACCCCATGGATTGCAGCCTACCAGGCTCCTCCATCCATGGGATTTTCCGGGCAAGAGTACTGGAGTGGGTTGCCATTGCCTTCCACAGGGCTTAATTACTCTGTGGCATATGGGGTTGCTAAGGTTCGGACACGACTGAGCGACTTCACTTTCACTTTTCACTTACACACATTGGAGAAGGAAATGGCAACCCACTCCAGTGTTCTTGCCTGGAGAATCCCAGGGATGGGGGAGCCTGGTGGGCTTCCGTCTATGGGGTCACACAGAGTCGGGCACGACTGAAGTGACTTAGCAGCAGCAGCAGCAGCATATAGGATCTTAGTTCCCTGACCAGGGGTCGAACCTCTGTCTCCTGCATCCCAAGGCAGAGTCTTAACTACTAGACCCACCAGCGACGTCCCTAGAGTCTATATTCTCAAATGTCCCTGTGTGACCACTTTGTAGTATTAAGATGGACTCTCAGAATTTGGTTGGATGTTAAGACTGGTGTCACACCTGCACCTCATCTCTACCTATATACCAAGTTGAGTATGAAAAAGTGTATTAGTTACCTAATGAGGCTTTTGAGAGGAGCAAGACAGACTTCACAAGCTGATATTTTTAAAAAACATTATTTATTTATTTATTTTATTTTGGGCTGTGTTGGGTCTTCATTGCTGCATGGCAGCTTTCTCTAGTTGTAGCGAGCAGGGGCGACTCTCTAGTTGTGGTGCCTGGGCTTCTCATTGTGGTGGCTTCTCTTGCTACAGAGTACAGGCTCTAGGGCATGCAGGATCATTAGTTGTGGTGCATGGGTTTAGTTGCCCCAAGGCATGTGGGATCTTTCTAGACCAGGGATCGAACCCATGTCCCCTGCATTGGCAGGCAGATTCTTAGCCATGGGACCACCAGGGAAGTTCTACAAGCTGACTTGACTTTGAAAATGGCTTGAGAGAGCAGGGAAAGGAAACTGGCTTAGAGTTTTCATTGTGGTTATGAGGTGGTGCTGGGGTGAGTGTCCTTATGTGTGGGTGGCCAGAGGCTTGTGTGCTTTGAATTTCCCACAGGTGCGAAAAGAACGAGTGCTTGAACTTTCTTATCAGTGTGCCTAGATGTAAGGCACAAGGAGAAGAGGGATATTGAGGGTTACAAGTTATCATCAGTCAAACTAAAAAATGATGGATTCAAATTCTTTATTCCAGTCCTCCAGCTGTAGGTGACATATATCAAGCCTTCCTGAGAACTCTCTTACCGTATTTGCTCCTATCTCTTGGCATCAAACAGCTATTCTATAGCTTAATAAATGTTTAGTTGTGGAAGAAAATAATATTTTTCTTATCCTCGTTCAGTGGTTCTCTTGAGCTCCCATTGCTTAGTTTGATTGAGGTGGGAAGGGCAGGGAAGACTCTGTCTTCTTCCATGGAAAGGGCAGGAAAATGCCATATCATTCCTCATTAGGCTGGCAAACCTTTACCTACATGGCTCTTCTTAATTCAAGTTCCAAATTGTTAGTGTCCTCTGTTTTGGCTGGAATGGATGTTGGGAGTTGACAGTTATGGACTGGTTCTGCTGTCTTGTATCTTGTAGAATGTTGGAGTAATTATCACTAATTATTTTTATCTTTGGAGCCTTAACCCAAAGTCTGGTACAGTAGGAAAAGTCCTCATTTAATACCCTGTTTTACACATACTGGGAGGAAATTTTCCTTCACTGAAATAAGGGAGAAGGTAGAGATAGGAGCAAATGCAGGTGAGTTTGAAGGCTTGCCTAAAGGAGAATTAAGGAAATTTGTTTTACTTCAGTATCTTTAATGAAGTTTGAGATAAAGCCAGTAGCTGAGAGTTGAGGGTAGAGGGTTGTGGGGGAGATAAGACATATGAAGTTTAGGAAGGAAGCTATTTTGGGGGATAGAAAATTAAATCTTCTCAGGAAATATGATGGGATTGCCAGACACTGGGGTTGCATAACTGTGTACCCTAAGAGATTTGTGATCATGTATTTCAAGGGAAACTAACCTATTCATTTGGGTGAATTTTTTTTCTAGCAAAGTCAGATGTTTGGGGAATAAGGTTTATTTTGAGCTGAAGGAAATTTAAGAACCAACAAATATAAGAAAGATTCTCTGCTCTCCCCTTATCTGCCCAGAAATAGGGCATAAATTTCCCTTTGCGAAGGTGGCATAAATTCCCCTCTATCCCTTGTGGTGTATCAGGATGAGGAGAATGGATTTTATCACTGGAAATGGAAGGCTGGAACTGAGATGAACCTGAATAAACAAAACCTTACTAAAATACCTCTATTTTCCACTGGTTTCCCTCAGTTGATCACTATAGAAGCATAAACCTTCTTTCCTTTGTCTAGTTGCTTTTCTGCAATTTATCACACTTTGTTGAAATGGTACAGCCCCTGGGTCTAAATGCTTTGGGTTTTCACTTGTTTCCTTTGAAGCCTCTGTGTATGTGTAAATATTAGCATGAGTAAAATTTATATGCATTTTCTTTTATGAATATATCTTTTGTCAGTTTAATTTATAGACCTCATTTAACCTAAGAGGGTAGAGGAAAAGTTTAAAAAGCATCTGTTCCTCCTTGTCATGGATTATTAAAAAAGCTGTGACTGGATATCACCACTGTCCCACATTTTCTGCTGTGAGGAAAGCAATAATGGGGATTAGGAAATTTTCCTCCTTTGGAGTAGTCACCCAGCCTTTCTGATACACGAGGTAGCAGATATCTCTTCGGTATCTTCCCCAGGAACCAAGTGAACTGAGCAGTTTTAGGGCTTTGAATCATTTGGATAACTAAAAATTTCCACCTTATGGCAGAGGATAGGAGCTAGTAAGGTAACACAGAGATAATACTCTCTGCTATTTTTGGGAGGAGAATGCGTGCTAAATCACTTCAGTCGTGCCCAACTCAATCATGTGATCCTATGGACTGTATCCTGCCAAGCTTCTCTGTCCATGGGATTCTCCAGGCAAGAATAATCGAGTGGGTTGCCATGCCCTCCGCCAGGGAATCTTCCAAACCCAGGGATCAAACTCAAGTCATTGGCAGGAGGGTTCTTTACCACTAGCGCCACATGGGAGGGGAATAAGGGATAGTGAAAATCCCTTCATTTCTCTTTGTCTTGGTGTACTGAAATTTCCCTCCATCCCAATAAAAGAAGAATCAGAAAGAGGTCTGCCCCAATGAAGGTATCACCCTAATTTTTCCATACCTTAAAGCAGCTTAGGTTCTATATCCTGATCCTCAGTCTCAGGGGTGTTCCTCTGTGTCCTGATACCATCAATCACTATTATGGTTATTTGTTACTTATACTACCACTAGTCCGGAGAAGGCAATGGCAACCCACTCCAGTACTCTTGCCTGGAGAATCCCATGGACGGAGGAGCCTGGTAGGCTACAGCCCATGGGGTCGCTAAGAGTCGGATATGACTGAGCGACTTCACTTTCACTTTTCACTTTCATGCATTGGGGAAGGAAATGGCAACCCACTCCAGTGTTCTTGCCTGGAGAATCCCAGGGACAGAGGAGCCTGTTGGGCTGCTGTCTATGGGGTCGCACAGAGTCGGACACAACTGAAGCGACTTAGCAGCAGCAGCAGCAGCAGCTACCACTAGTTGCTGTCACTTTTCCTAATGGATGGGTTTTCCTATCCTGATGACACTCCTGATGCTTTCACTCATTGTTACTGTCTAGGAAAAAGTTTTATAGAATTTTAATGAATAAAATCAATTTAAAAATAGGTTTTTGCATATGTTTGTGTGTCTTTTGAATTCTAACTAATTGCAGCCTCCACTGGATTGTTATCTAAATTTTATGTTAGTTATTCTTTGGATAGTGGAATCATTGTTCCTTCTCACAAAACAGTTTATTTGAAGTCCACATGAAGGAACAATAATTGAGCACAAAAGCTTGACCTTGCCAACACTGCATTGCATGCTCAGTCAAATTAGTTCAGGCCATGATGGCCTATAGTAACTGTGTTTGTCATTTTTAATTAACATAGGTTAAAATTTGGAGATTTTTGGAGCTATTCTTTGGTAATGCTAGTGGAAATTTCAGACCATATTAAAATTTTCTCTTGCTTCTTAAATTTGTTCTGTGTCTTCTTAACAGAATAATTGTATCTTTGATCTGATTTTGGAATAGGCTGACATTAATGTTTGGTCAGGAACAACACAGAACCATCTTTTGCAGTTTTCTCCTTTTCCCTTTGACAGTTCACACAGAAGTCTGATCAGGAGAGAAGCAATCCACACATTGGAGTTTTGGCTGATGGGTAAGATGATAATATTGATACAAATTTGGAATGTCTTGGAGAAACTTAAGGTTTTGTATTAAAATACACTTACTGTGTCTTGGATATGAAATAGGTGGCTCTGCAAACAGGTATGAGCTGTTGCTAATAAGCAGACTGTAGTGTGCAAAGTAGCTTTATATTATCATCATTAACCCTCATTAAAATCACAAGCCTTTAGCTTCTCACAGCTTGTTCTTTTTTAAAGAGATGATGTCTAAGGTCACACACTATTCCTTGCAATGCTTACATTTAAAATAAAGCTTCTCGTGATTGTACACATGCATCAGTCTTATGAGAGAAGAAGCTTTAAAGTTGAGTAGTAATATTAGCTTTCTTATTTTGTTGTCCTTTTCAGTCTTTCATATAGCTTTCAAAAATCAGTAGGCATATAAGAATTCCATTTGTGCATCTTTATTTTCTCTTCCTTTAAACAATTGGTATGTCTTTTTTCCTATTTCTAATATTCATCATTCTAATTTCCCCTAAATTTTTATGGAGCCGACACCATTGCATGAAAAACCAGAGCAATTTCTGTAGCAAATACCTGCATATTTTTGTTTCTTAAATACAGACTCTCATGGACTCCCAACAAGGCAATTCCAGGGTGAAGGGGGCAAATGAGATTTCTTTCAGGCTGCTGCCTAGTTCTCATTAAGCCTCTTTTAATTTGGTTTTGGCATTAGATACATAGCTTAGTTTAATTTTCCAAGGCTGGTATGTTTCACTCTTCCCATCAAAGTTTCATTCCTCCCTTCTCCCCAATATTTTCTTATGGAAAACTTTAATTTTTATCTTTCATAAAGTTTGATTGCTTTGACTGTTAAAAAAGTATACTTCATTCAAGCCTTGATTTCATTATGCTGCTGCTGCTGCTAAGTCACTTCAGTTGTGTCTGACTCTGTGCAACCCCATGACGGCAGCCCACCAGGCTCCCCCGTCCCTAGGATTCTCCAGGCAAGAACACTGGAGTGGGTTGCATTTCCTTCTCCAACGCATGGAAGTGAAAAGTGAAAGCGAAGCCGCTCACTCGTGTCTGACTCTCAGTGACCTCATGGACTGCAGCCTACAAGGCTCCTCTGTCCATGGGATTTTTCCAGGCAAGAGTACTGGAGTGGGTTGCTATTGCCTTCTCTGTGATTTCAGTATACATTTCAATTATTTTTCCGTTTGATGAAGAGGTAAATTTGGAAAAGGTACTTAAAGTATTAGGAATTCCCAGGCAGCTCAGTGTTAAAGAATCTGCCTGCCAATGCAGGAGATGCAGGAAAACTGGGCATGATCCCTGGGTTAAGAAGATCCCATAGAGTAGAAATGGCAACTCAATCCAGTATTCTTGCTGGGAAAACCCCATTGACAGAGGAGTCTGTGAGGGAGGAAAGAGTCAAACGTGACTGAGCGACTGAGCATGCACACACACATACCCACACAATATTAGAGTTCAGTTTCAACAATAATTTATTGAGTATCTTGGATATAGACACTATACTGTTTTCACATTTATTATTTTACTTAAATCTGGAAAAGGTACTTAAAATATTAGGGTTCAGTTTCAACAGTAATTTATTATTTTATCTAATTTTAGAGAATAGGGGAGCATAGCCATGCAGACTTGGCTTAGTATAAATTCACGATCTACAGGGAATTCAAATGATACAGAAGATTGTCCCTCTTGAGACATTTGCAAGGAGACATACAAGTATAGGGAAATTATATTTTCAGATACTTATTAATCTTTTATAGTATTTTCTGCTGTCTTACCATTTTTCCTCACTCAGGAGGTAACTTGGGTATAATATTCTCACTGTCTCTGGGAAAGGTTATACAAAGAGAGAAGATGATAGATACTTCAGTTCAGTTCAGTTCAGTTCAGTCGCTCAGTCGTGTCCGACTCTCCGCGACCCCATGAATCACAGCACGCCAGGCCTCCCTGTCCATCACCAACTCCCGGAGTACACTCAAACTCATGTCCACAGAGTCGGTGATGCCATCCAGCCATCTCATTCTCCATCGTCCCCTTCTCCTCCCGCCCCCAACCTTTCCCAGCATCAGAGTCTTTTCCAGTGAGTCAACTCGTCGCATGAGGTGGCCAAAGTATTGCAGTTTCAGCTTTAGCATCAATACTTATGAGTTTGAAAATGGATGCAGACAATACTTTGAAATAAATTATCTGTGAGACTTCAGGCAAAAATTTCTGCATACCATAAAACATAGATTAGGAAGAATACAATATGATGTAGTAATCATTTTTCCAGTTTGTGAAAAGATCTCTAGTGAGTGGATAAATACAGGTGGATAAAGAGTGGCAATAGAAACATCATGGAAGCTTGAGGATCTGTGAGTAGAGGTGACTTCATCCATGAGAGCTACTTTCATTCCCTTAAAGAGCCATGCTCCCTTATGCCTTGATGATTTTGCTCATACTTCTACGTTTGCTTTCTCATCTGTATTTCCAGCTGATTCTTCTCTTTTAATATGCAGCTCAAATGTTGTATGTATTAAGAGGTCCTCCTTAGCCCACTTCAGTCTACCGAGTTTCTGTAAATTGAGAGGGATTAACTCAGCAGGCCTGGGTTGCCCAAACCCTGCACATTCTAAAGGTCTTGAGGATGGGTCCTTGATGAATGACCTCCTGGCAAATAACCACTGAGCCCTTGAAATAATCCTTATCGACAAGAATATATAACTGAGACTTTGTACTGTGCCAGATACAGTTATCCCAGGACTTTCCAGAGTTCTCTTTACACCACTTCACTTTCATAAAAGACCTGTGTTAGTTCTTGTGTTTGCTAACCAAAAGAAATCTGAAGAGGATTTTCACTTTTATGAAAAAAGAGAAAATAGTGTTCAGTGTTTGTCCTGTAGCGAGCAGTTGTAGAGGTAGGGACACCTCCAAGCTCCTTCCCCAGAGAACTACACATCTCAGCATCCAGCTGCTATAGTTTTTAACTGGCTTTATTTTGATTTATTTTGTACATCTGTTAGCAAGGTGTTTCCTAAGGTGATTGCTTCTTCACTTTACACCATTTGGCTTATGAAAGCTTTCATAGACATTATTTTTGCCTATCTGGGGAAAACAATGGTTTATACTAACAGTGTGATTTGTGGTGAATGCCTTTTTTTCATTCCTTGGCCTTTGGGCTATCCTGTATCAGTTTTATCTTTAGGTTGGGAACAGGATACTGAATAACTAAACTCAGTCATGCAGGTACTTTATGCCTTGTGACTGACTGCCCAGTAAAAATTCTGGAATCAAGCTCAGGTGGGTTTCCCTGGTTGGCAACACTTTGCATGTGTTCTCACACATCTTTGAGACTCCTCTGAGAGAGGACACTTGGAGTCTTGTATTTAGTTTCTCCTGGACTCTGTTTTATGCACTCTTTTTCCTTGCTGATTTTAATCTTTATTTTTTTGTAACAAATCATAACACACATTCTGTGAGCAAAATCTGTGAGTATAACACACATTGTGTCTTGTGAGATCTTCTAGTGAATCATGGAACCTGAAGGTGGTCTTAATACCTATGATAATTTTATGATAAATATATAACACTTATCATATAGTCTCGGAGAAGGCAATGGCAAGCCACTCCAGTACTCTTGCCTAGAAAATCCCATGGATGGAGGAGCCTAGTGGGCTGCAGTCCGTGAGGTCGCTAAGGGTCGGACATGACTGAGCGACTTCACTTTCCCTTTTCACTTTCACACATTGGAGAAGGAAATGGCAACCCACTCCAGTGTTCTTGCCTGGAGAATCCCAGGGACGGGGGAGCCTGGTGGGCTTCCATCTATGGGGTCTCACAGAGTCGGACACTACTGACGTGACTTAGCAGCAGCAGCAGCAGCATATAGTCTATTCATTAGTTCATTTATTCTTCCATCCATCCATTTGACCAATTGACTACTGAATTGCACTACCATGTACTGAGTATTGTGTTAAGCCCAGAGACTTGGGAGTGAACGTTATAGGCAAACTCTCTACCTTCAGTGAGTTTATAGTCTGCTGGGAAAAATAGACAATTAAATAGATAAGCACAATTTAGTAAGGTAGCACCTATGATGGGCATAATGCAGAGAGATTAGAATCTAACATAAACTGGTTATGGAGGAGGAGGTATCAAATAAGCTTCTAGATAAGTAGAAAAGTGGCCAAGAGAGAAAAAGTGGTTAATGCAAATGCAACATACATATGGAAGCCAGAAGTGAGAGAGGAATGAAATAAATTCATTGTGTCTGGATAAGGATGTCTGAGGGAGAAAGTGGCAAGAGGTGAGGCTAGAGAAGGGGCCAGAAAATGCAGCATGTTTTTAGCTGTCTTAAGGGGCGTGCCCTTTATTCTACTGTGAGTGGGGAGCCACTGAAAAGTTATAAACAGGGGAATGAACTTATTAGATTTGTTTTTTAGAAAAACTGGTTGTGGTTTGTAAGAATGAATTGGAAAAGCATAAGGAAGCATGGAGGGATACTCATGACAAAGATATTTCAGAAGTCCAGATATGAGATGATAGAGGCCTAAATTGGGATGTTGGAAGTTCACTGGAGAAAAGTGGACAGATTCACAAGATACTTAGGAGGTAGCATCTATAAAACTAGGTGATACATTGGATATTGGGGAGAGGGCATGAAAGAGTCAAATGTGTCAGGTATGCCTGTCTTAGAGAGGTATGAGAAAACAGGTCTCTCTGAGAGAAGTGGGAAGAAGGCCAGATTTGGGGGAAAATATGAGTTCTGGTTTTGTCATGTTGATGTTTAATTTTTTTTTCTTCTTTAGTCTGTAAGCTCCATTTGATCAGCCAGTTGTCCCAATGCCATTTTTAATATAATCCTTTCTGCTATAACTGAATAGTATCATTCCTGAGATAACTTCTCACTATGTAAGTATGTTATCAAAACAATTGTTTCAGTAGAAAAAGGAAATTAGGGGTTAGAGAGTTTTAGATTGGCAATAACCAAGTTATTTTTTGCTGCAGGGATTTCAATAATAAAGGAATTTTGAATATAAATGTATTGAGTTATTAAATACTAAAAATAATAAATTATATTAAAATAGACAAAACAAAGCAATCTGCTTCATTTTCTTTACATTCCACTCACTCCAGAGCCTCATACCATTTTAATCTTAAGCCTTGACCTGGCAATTTCACTTGTAGCATAACTCACAAACACCAAAAGTAAATATAATAGCAAATGGTATGCCCAGGTAAATAAATATTGGACATGCCAACAGAGAGGTTAGCCTTCCTAGCAAAGTGGCTGTGTCCTATGCTTTATATACATTTTCTCTTACTCAGCATTACCCATCAGCATTACCCTATCACAATCAAATGATTAAACTATTGATCACAGAAATCTTATGGATATGATAAAAATTAGCACTATTGGACAAATAATTGCTATCCTTCCCCTCACCCGCCAGTACTATGAAAGGTCACCTTTGTAATATACTCATTTCTTGGAAACTGTACTTAAAACTCCTCAAACTCTGATAGTCAGCTTTGTGTGTGATGAGTATAGAGAATGGAAAGATATGTACTAGAAGCCAAAATTCCTCCTCTCTAGCAAACCACAATCCTGACAGCAAGATGGCATGAATATAACATTTCAGTTTAACCAGTGTTTATTGAATGTATGAAACACTGGGTTGGAGCTACAAAGATGAGTAAATCATGGTCTTCACCTTCAAGTCTGTTAATGGGAGAGGCAAAAAACACATAACCAGATGATTAAAAAAAATATGGCAACATGCTATGCTAGAAGCCATGTGCACAGACTACTGAAGAATTCCAGAGAAACTTTCTGGGAAAGATGAATTTCAAACTGAACCAAAATAACAGATCTGAATTCAGGTACAGAAGTGGGGCTGGGGATGCCAGGGGCTACTGCTGGCACAGATAATTGTTATTCAGTTGGCAAGTCATGTCTGACTCCTCGTGACCCCATGAACTGCTGCACGCCAGGCTTCCCTGTTCTTTACTTTCCCTCAGAGTTTGCTCAGATTCATGTCCATTGAGTTGGTGATGCTATCTAACCATCTCATCCTCTGTCACTCCCTTCTCCTTTTGCCTTCAGTCATTCCCAGCATCAGAGTCTTTTTCAGTGAGTTAGTTCCTCACATAAGATGGCCAAAGTATTGGAGTTCAGCTTCAGCATCTGTCCTTCCAATGAATTTTCAGAGTTGATTTCCTTTAGGATTGACTGATTTGATCTCCTCGCAGTCCAAGAGACTCTCAAGAGTCTTCTCCAGAACCACAGTTTGAAAGCACTAATTCTTCCCTTCTTCATGGTCCAACTCACATATCTGTACATGACTATTGGAAAAACCATAGCTTTGACTGTACACAGCTTTGTCGGCAAAGTGATCTCTGCTTTTTTATATGCTGCCTAGGTTGGTCGTAGCTTTCCTTCCAAGGAGCAAGCATCTTTTAATTTTATGGCTGCAGTCACTGTTTGTAGTGATTTTGAAGCCCAATAAATTCAAATCTGTCACTGCTTCCACTTTTTCCTCTTCTGTTTGCCATGAAGTTTTTGAATGTTGGGACTAGATGCCATGCTCTTAGTTTTTTGAATGTTGAGTTTTAAGCCAGTCTTTTCACTCCCCTCCTTTACCCTTATCAGAGGCTCTTTAGTTCTTCACTTTCTGCCACTAGAGTGGTATCATCTGCATATCTGAGGGTGCTGATATTTCTCCTGGCAATCTTGAGTCCAGCATGTGATTCATCCAGTCCAGCATTTCTCGTGATGTACTCTGCATAGAGGTTAAATAAACAGGGTGACAATATACAACTTTGTTCTTCTCATTTCCAAATTTGTTGTCCATGTCCAGTCTGTTGTTCCATGTCCAGTTCTAACTGTTGCTTCTTGACCTGCATACAGGTTTCTCAGGAGACAGGTAAGGTTGGCTGGTATTCCCATCTCTTTAAGAATTTTCCATGGTTTATTGTGATCCACTTAAAGGTTTTAGCATAGTCAATGAAGAAGAAGTAGATGTTTTTCTTGAATTCCTTTGTTTTCTCCATGATCCAACAAATATTGACGATTTGATCTCTGGTTCCTCTGCCTTTTCTAAATCCAGCTTGTACATCTGGAAGTTCTCAGTTCATGTACTGCTGAAACCTAGCTTGAAGGATTTTGAACATAACGTTGCTAGTGCAATTATATGGTAGTCCCACCACAGCACGCCAGGCCTCCCTGTCCATCAACAACTCCCAGAGTCCATCCAAACCCACGTCCATCGAGTTGGTGATGCCATCCAACCATCTCATCCTCTGTTGTCCCCTTCTCCTCCTGCCCTCAATCTTTCCCAGCATCAGGGTCTTTTCCAATGAGTCAGCTCTTCGCATGAGGTGGCCAAAGTATTGGAGTTTCAGATTCAACATCAATGCTTTTGAAATTCTATAGAAAGAAAGGAATCTAATAGAGAAACAGGTTTATAGAGGTAATATGTGCTAGAAGTACCAGGGCACCTTCAAATATAAGACTAACTATGTCCTTGCTTGTATTTTTCTTTCTTAAAAGCAAAGAAATAAAAAGAAAACAATAAAAAGGGAGATAGTGTGCCATACTGTTAAGAGTACAGTTAAGGGTTCTTGGGTTTAAATCTCTGTTCTGCTCTTAATGAGCTGTACTTGGGTGAGTGCTCCAACCACTGTTAATCTGAGTTTCCTGATCTGTAACATGGAAACAGCAAGAGTGCTCATCACATAAGGTTGCAGTGAATAGCTATCAGTTCAGTTCAGTTCAGTTCAATCGCTCAGTCGTGTCCGACTCTTTGCGACCCCATGAATCACAACACGCTAGGCCTCCCTGTCCATCACCAGCTCCCGGAGTTCACTCAAACTCATGTCCATCGAGTTGGTGATGCCATCTGGCCATCTCATTCTCTGTTGTCCCTGTCTCCTCCCGCCCCCAATTCCTCCCAGCATCAGAGTCTTTTCCAGTGAGTCAACTCATCACATGAGGTGGCCAAAGTGTTGGAGTTTCAGCTTTAGCATCAGTCCTTCCAATGAACACCCAGGATCGATCTCCTTTAGAATGGACTGGTTGGATCTCCTTGCAGTCCAAGGGATTCTCAAGAGTCTTCTCCAGCACCACAGTAGTGAATAGCTATAGCAGTTATTAAGTGCTAAGTGTTATTATTAAAATCCTAAAAGGAAATACTGCTAAATATGTCAGTTACTATGTTAAAAATATAGTTCATTCAAAATTTTCATCAGCTCTTCTAGATGGATTGAAGGTTGGTAAGAAGATATCAATATCATGTAATAATATTCCAACTGGTGGTTACTAGCAACTGAGCAAGTGCTAGAGATTACCTCTTAGACTTAATTACTAATTTAAAGATGTTCTGAGCTGAATCCCTTAGGCCTGATTCCGAACCTGTAGGTATGTGCTGTGGATTCAAAGAGATATATACAGCCAGTCAGTATACTTTACAAAACACAAAAGAGGGCTTTACAAAATGTCAAGTAAATGGAAGCAAGCCTGGTGACTTAAATAAAAGACATGGGCATTTTCAAGTGAGACCAGCAGAATATTTATAACTTGAGATAATTTCAAGAGTTTACTAGAATCCTAGATTTGTAAATTAACTATTGTTCAAATGCTTTGGAATCTATAATATAAATAAAAATATTTTTCTGTCTTCATCATAGTAATTGATTCAGGCAAGAATCCTCAGTGAAGCTAAGACTAGTGGGTAAAAATGTGAAGAGGAAGAACAGGTTTGATTTAGATCCATATGTTAGATCTAAAATTTAGCTATTTTCATAACAGTGCTCTCCAAAATCTCTCTTCCGCAGTGATCCTTTCCTTTATATTTGTTCTCATAAAGCATTCTCCAATTTCAAAGGGTTGGAAAAGAAATGAAAGTTTCTCTAATGGTTGCTTAGCACAGGGAACACTTTCGCTTGGGCAGTGGAGAATTCAGTTCCCACCAGAGGGCGCTCGGGTGTTACTTATCTCTTTCACTTTTCAGACCTTTGTAACTCAAAAATGTAAAATGGAATTTTTATTGTTTTGTACTGTAGGTGAACTTAGTTTGAGACTTTGTGATAAATGTAACTCCAGTGTTTTGCAACTTGACTATATCTTGTTTTTCCTGTCAGATTAAAATAATGACCCAAATGACACATTAATCAGAACCTATTACTATCACAACCACCCCTGAAAAGAATAAAAAATAAAAAAAAAAATTCAAATTCCCACTACCTAAAATCCATTGTTTTTGTTTTTCAACAAACACTTCCAGTGCTGGTTCACTGCTGGTTTGAGAGCAGATTTCCTTCTCCATCTTAGCCACCTTCTGTGGAACCAGATTGTGAGGGCAGAGTTAGAGCAGGTTGAAAGGAACTCTCAGTGTCAAGGGTTCTGGTGCCAGAACCCTGCTGACATTCCTATGAGTCCTGCTTCCCAGGATGGTCATGCTTTCTATTAGGCTATGCCAATGGTTCTCCACCCTTCACCCCACTCCTGCCGGATCTACTGAATCAGAACTTCTGGGGTAGGCCCCAGGAATATATGTTTTAACACGTTCTCTAGGTGATTCTGATGTGACTACCATTTGAGAACCACTAGGCCAGACACTCTTTTCACAAGGTGTGCTGCGTTTGGGCAATCAGAGCTTCAGTATTATTGTGTAGCCCTACTCTGAGAATCGGAAGCAGACTTCCTTCCAGTCCAGGTCTCAGACTCTTGGCAAATGGTAGTCAGTATCAGGTGGTTTTCTAACAGCTTCAAACTTCAAAAGGAACTTGTTTTCACTGACCTAAGCGGGGGTACCATGGAAGGAAAGTTTGGAAGTAGATCTCTCATGTATAAAGGGGGCCAAGAGAGTCAGTTGAAAGTCTAGAAATAATATAAAGCTTGGTGGTTAGGTCTACAGATTCTGGATCCATTTTGCCTGCTTCAAATAACAGCTCTGTATGATATTGGGCAAGTTATTTTACCTCTCTGTAACTCAGTTTCCTTATCTGCAAACTGAAGATAAAAGTGGTACTTATAGGATTGTTTTGAGGATTAAATTAGATAAGATTTCTAATTCACTTGGGACAGTCCCTAGTACTATTTAAGAGTTTAAAAATACTGCATTTTGCAGAAGTCACCTACCATCCTGACAATACAATTGTATCATCTTTGGTGTTCCAAAAAGCAACATAGACCCCACATTCCCAATTTTTACAGGATAATCTTAATATAAGCAATATTTATCACATTTACATTGGTGACAGTGACATAGGTTGGGATCTGGGACCCTTTGCTGTAGTGCTTACACTGAGACAAATGGCTCCCTGAGCAACAAAATACAGAGAAATTTTAAGAGACTAAAAACAACTGTGTGCATGCAGAGTTGGGGCAAGTTCTGGACAACAAGATACAAAAAGACCAGAAAAACTCAACTATCACTTCTGAAAATCTGGGAGCAAAAACCTAGGTGTTGGAAGAAAAAGCAGGTTACTGTGCACGCCCCCTGCACTCAACAGCACCAAAGAGGTGGGCAAACCACTAAGTGACCCCTCTGGCCTGACCCGTGGATATACCACTTACCCTCACTCCATATAGGAAGCAGCTTGCCTGTACCCCACCACGGGAGTTAGCAAGGGAAACTGTTACTTGTATTTATTCCCTCATGCTGCAGCAGGAGCCCCAATAAAGGCTTGCCTGAATTTCTTGACTGGCTTCTTATCAATTTCTATTGATTGAGGAAGGCCAAGAACCCTGGTCAATATCAACGGGAGTCCTAGGATCTTCTTTGGAATTAGACAGACCCATTCTTTTAATCCCAGATCTTGCATCTAATAGATGTCTGATTTTGAGTAATTTACTTGACCTCTCTTTAAATCTCAATTTCTTTTTAAAAATGGGGATTATAATACCCATCTGGTAGAACTAGTGTAGAGAAAGGAACACAGTCAGAGGGTAAACTGTGGAAATAAAGCACATTATCTGTATACTACTGTTCCAAGAAATTCTATAGTGTATAATAGTGCTCGGCACATAATAGGGCTCAATATATATTGGTTCTTTTTCATTCACAGCTTTATACATTTTAAGTACTCAAGGATCTTTTAACTCATCAAAGCTAATTATGTTTTTATACTGCTAACTTCCAGCTTTCCAGTCCAGCTTTTGGATTTCTGGCCTGGAGTGACTGGGAGAGTTCTGTTTCCCCTCCTCCTTTTGGGCCCAATTTTCTAGTCAGCTCTTTCCCACTTCTTTAGGCTGAGTCTCCCTGCAGATCAAAAAGATTTTATTTTTCATCATAGAAAATTTGGAACATTCAGTAAAGCATGAATGAGAAAATAACATCACCAATTATTCTCTAAAAGAAAACATCATTAATATTTTGGTGTATTTCCTGCTAGACTCCCCCACCTTTGCTTACACAAAATTACTATCATAAAGTATGTTCCATTTTCCTTCCTGCCCTAGGGCTTCTATAAATGTGCTTCTCTTGGCCTGGCATGTCCTTCCATGACCTGGAATGCTCCTTATTTCCCCACCCCTTCGCCCTACCCTAGTCATTCCTGGTATTTCAGCTGAGATTAGGTCTCTCTGTTGGACACTTTCAAAGTGTGTTATAGTCATTCTGGACAGTGTTATTCCTGATTTGTACTGATAGATATACTTGTGTGATTTTGTGAGTAGAATCTATCTCCATGACTTAACTGTAAGCTCCAGGGGAGTAGGAACCATGTCTGGTTTACTCATGGCTACATCCCAAATGCCAGCATAATGCCAGACAAATAGTATGTTCTCAACAAATAAATTTGAATGAATGAATGAGTAATTGAAGTATATTGTAAGCATTCTTCCATACTGGACATGATTTTGAATGACTGATTTTTATCTGGCATGATTTTAACTGGTTGATGGCAGGGTGATAGATGAGATGATGTCAGCATTTCAGAGAACTTCATGGATTTCTGAAGCAGTCTGTTATGGTGGGAGGATCCTGGGCTGGAAATCAAGAGACTCGAGTTTTCCTTTCTGCTCTGCCAGTTCCTGTCATCTTGAACAAGTTGCTAACCACCACTGAGCCTCATTTTCCTTATCTCCTGTGCTCCTCTTCCAGGGAATCTCATACACCAAATAGAACAATGTATATGAAAACATATCTTAAAGTGTAAAGGACCATATTAATATGTGACTGACTTTTCAAAAGACATTTTTTTGGTTGATAAATAGAGACACTTGCATATTTGCAGCAAGTCTTTAATATTCAAGCTTGAGATTGAGTTTGTCCCTAAGAGAATCTCCTGTTTCAAAACTTAATGATTAGAATAATTGTAGCCAAATTGTAGCCAAAAACATTACTTCCCTTTATTAAATAATATAACTGCCCTTTATTCCTTAAGGGCAATTATAGTAGAATTAGGTTCAATTTTGTATTTAAAGATTGGAATAAATAGGTATATTGTGACAACAGAAGCTTACATTTCTGTTTCTTTCAAATTTTAGTTGACTAATTGCACTCATCTCATACGCTAGTAAAGTCATGCTCAAAATTCTCCAAGCCAGGCTTCAGCAATATGTGAACTGTGAACTTCCAGATGTTCAAGCAGGTTTTAGAAAAGGCAGAGGCACCAGAGATCAAATTGCCAACATCCGCTGGATCATGGAGAAAGCAAGAGAGTTCCAGAAAAACATCTATTTCTGCTTCATTGACTATGCCAAAGCCTTTGACTGTGTCGATCACAATAAACTGTGGAAAATTCTGCAAGACATGGGAATACCAGACCACCTGACCTGCCTCTTGAGAAGCCTGTGTGCAGGTCAGGAAGCAACAGTTAGAACTGTACATGGAACAACAGACTGGTTCCAAATAGGAAAAGGAGTATGTCAAGGTTGTATATTGTCACCCTGCTTATTTAACTTATATGCAGAGTACATCATGAGGAATGCTGGGCTGGAAGAAGCACAAGCTGGAATCAAGATTGCTGGGAGAAATATCAATAACCTCAGATATGCAGATGACACTACCCTTATGGCAGAAAGTGAAGAGGAACTCAAAAGCCTCTTGATGAAAGTGAAAGAGGAGAGTGAAAAGGTTGGCTTGAAGCTCAACATTCAGAAAACTAAGATCATGGCATCTGGTCCCATCACTTCATGGGAAATAGATGGAAAAACAGTGGAAACAGTGTCAGACTTTATTTTTTTGGGCTCCAAAATCACTGCAGATGCTGATTGCAGCCATGAAATTAAAAGACGCTTACTCCTTGGAAGGAAAGTTATGACCAACCTAGATAGCATATTAAAAAGCAGAGACATTACTTTGCCAACCAAGGTCCGTCTAGTCAAGGCTATGGTTTTTCCAGTGGTTATGTGTGGATGTGAGAGTTGGACTGTGAAGAAAGCTGATCGCCGAAGAATTGATGCTTTTGAACTGTGGTGTTGGAGAAGACTCTTGAGAGTCCCTTGGACTGCAAGGAGATCCAACCAGTCCATTCTAAAGGAGATCGATCCTGGGTGTTGATTGGAAGGACTGATGCTAAAGCTGAAACTCCAATACTTTGTCCACCTCATGCGACGAGTTGACTCACTGGAAAGGACTCTGATGTTGGGAAGGATTAGGGGCGGGAGGAGAAGGGGACGACAGAAAATGAGATGGCTGGATGGCATCACCGACTCAATGGACATGAGTTTGAGTGAACTCCAGGAGTTGGTGATGGACAGAGAGGCCTGGCGTGCTGTGATTCATGGGGTCGCAAAGAGTCAGACATGACTGAGCAACTGAACTGAACTGAATGTGGTCCAGATATTTTTGGCAGACTGGCCAATGAATGTAAATTAAATAGATTATTTTAAAAAACAGCATTTGTTTTTTAATATGCTTTTTAAATTATTCAGCAAGCAAGGAATATGGGAAGGCTTGGAATTTTCAAAATGGAATGAATATTCCTGTGGTATGATTAGTGTTCATATTTGAAGGTACTGTAGATGAAAACATTCCACCATTATCTTCAGTTCTGTTCAGTCACTGAGTAGTGTCCGACTCTTTGTGACCCCATGCATGCCAGGCTTCTCTGTCCATCACCAACTCCCAGAGCTTGCTCAAATTCAATGTCCATCGAGTTAGTGATGCCATCCAACCATCTCATCCTCTGTTGTCCTCTTCTCCTCCTGCCTTCTGTCTTTCCCAGCATCAGGGTTGTTTCCAATGAGTTAGTTCTTCACACAGGTGGCCAAAATATTGGAGTTCAGCTTCAGCATCAGTTCTTCCAATTAATAACAGGGACTGATTTCCTGTAGGATTGACTGGTTTAATATCCTTGCTATCTAAGGGACTCTCAAGAGTCTTCTCCAACACCACAGTTCAAAAGCATCAATTATTCAGCACTCAGCCTTCTTTATGGTCCAACTCTTACATCCATACCTGACTACTGGAAAAACCAGAGCTTTGACTAGATGGACCTTTGTTGGAAAAGTAATGTCTCTGTTTTTTGATATGCTGTCTAGGTTTGTCATAGCTTTTCTTTCAAGGAGCAAGCATCTTTTAATTTCATGGCTGCAGTCACCATCTGCAATGATTCTGGAGCCCAAGAAAATAAATTCTCTCAGTGTTTCCATTGTTTCCCCGTCTACTTGCCATGAAGTGATGGGACTGGATGCCATGATCTTTGTTTTTTGAATGTTGCGTTTTAAGCCAGATTTATCACTCTCCTCTTTCACTTTCATCAAAAGGCTCTTTAGCTCCTCTTTGCTTTCTGCCAGAAGGGTGGTGTCTCATCTGCATATCTGAGGTTATTGATATTTCTCCTGGCAATCTTGATTCCAGCTTGTGCTTCATCCAGCCCAGCGTTTCTCATGATGTACTCTGTAGATAAGTTAAATAAGCAAGGTGACAGTATGCAGCCTTGACATACTCCTTTCCCAGTTTGGAACCAGTCCATTGTTCCATGTCCATTCTAACTGTTGCTTCTTGACCTGCATACAAATTTCTCAGGAGGCAGGTCAGGTGGTCTGGTGTTCCCATCTCTTAAAGAATTTTCCACAGTTTGTTGAGAACCACACAGTCAAAGGTTTTAGTGTCCATTATCTCAGATGAAAGGAATTGGAATAAGTAACTCCTATGACTAAATTTTATTGGCTGATTTTCTGGAAGTTTTCTATTGCATCTTAAGTCATTTCCTTTCTGTGTTATATTATGTGAAGGTACTTGAGAAGGTAAAGCATTCTGGAGAACAGATGAGAATTGAGTGTATTAAAAGGGAAGAGCAGTCTTTCACACTCTGAAAATTATGAGTTCACAGATGGAATGAGGCAGTGTTTGCTGATTTTATTTATTAATGTTTCCAGTATACTCTGTTGAAAAGTGAAAATTTTCTTTTCTTTCTTCATAATGGTAAATCCATGGCATTTTAGAAGAGGAAATAGTGAGACTGATGCACTGCTGGCTTTGCTAGGAGGGCAGCTTTAGAAGAGGAAAATAGTTTAAAGATTCAATGTCCTCATTTTATAGATAATATCTAACATTTACAAAGAAATCTATAATTGCTACCAGATAATACAATTCCATAGAATCTTTGAACATGAATCTTAGACTCTTTCTTTAGAATTTTATTATTATCCTTAATTAAACACGAGGAAATGGAGACTCAGAGAGCTTAAATTACTTGTGTAAGGCCAGAAATAATAGTAATAATAATGGATGATATTAATTGACCAATTACTCTATGCCAGGCCCTCCTCATGTGTGATAAATTTAATTCTCACAATAGTCCTGTGATCTCATACATAATGGTAACAAACTGGGATTGTAAATCAGTGCTAAGAAACTGGCATACTGACTTATTTTTTAAATTGAATGTTCTTCTATAGATGCAACCTAAATACTGAATAAAATTAAAGTGATTCTATGTTTTTAGACTGTATATGAATGAAGCTTATTAATCAAGTAAATAATATTCTCATTTTACAGATGAGAAAATCTGGAGGATTAATACTCCCATCATAGTATTATGCTAGCTAATGCTCACTTTATGCTTCTCTGATGACTCAGTGGTAAAGAAGCTGCCTGCCAAGTGGAAGACATGGGTTCAATCACTGGGTCAGGAATATCCCCTGGAGAATGAAATGGCAACCCAGTCCAGTATTCTTGCCTGGGAAATCCCATGGCCAGAGAAACCTGGCAGGCTACAGTCCATGGGGTCGCAAAGAGTCGGACATGACTTAGTGACTAAACAACAACAACAAATGCTGACAAGCAAAGGCAAGAATACAGTTCTCCACAATAGACCAGGTTTCCTTTCTCTGCCATATGTATCAGAGTGTTGAGTAGGCAATTGGCAACTAGGAGCCAAAGCTCAGGAAAAAGAGGTAGCAAGTATCCTATATTCTGAATATTGGAGACCAGTATCACCTTTAGGATTTAATGAGTCAGACAAACTAATTCTGCATCCTCCTGCATGCCCACTCCCCACCATCCTCTGAGACTGAACCCCTCCTCATGCCCAAGCCACTTAAACTTTCGACTAGACAAGGGGAGATGGACATGCCGTTAGAGTTGTGAGTCTTCAGTCTGGTGGAAAGTACTATGGCTCCTCCTTTGAAACCCTGGGGGATCCTCTGAGGACAACCTACAGAAAAGAGCACTAAAAGAGGAAAATGATACCATATTTCTTAGTCATCAAACCAGATTATCTGACCCCATTGCCTGTGCAAGAAACAGAACAGAGAATCTAAATGAAGTAAGTGTGCAGAGAGAAGTGAGGCAATGGAACAGTTGTCCCCACCTTATGGCATGGCACTGATGTGTGGGTTTTGTAGGGTCGAGAAGCCCCTAGGGAAAGAAGCCAGACTTGAGCTGACTTGCCTGTACCGTACATAAGAAGCTGTGGGGGTAATGCCAGGGGTAGCAACTGAGGGGGTATTAGAAGAGCAAGGTGGAGACTCTGCCCTGGGGAGGCCCTTCCCAAACCCCTAAAGACCCCTCACATGGAGGAACCAGTGCTAGGATGTCTGTCACACAGATGCCAATAAGCAGCATCAGCCCAAAGAAGGCTACAAGGCTGCACTGAAACAGATGCTTGTTCCTCCCCATCTCTGCTTCTATGATAAGCTCCAACCCCCAAGCCCGCTACTCTGGAGGTAAGAGAGGAGAAGTGAAGGAGGAGACCAAGCCTTTTCTCCATTTCTTAGGCTCTGGCCACAAATGTCTGAGCTGCAGGAAGGGATAAGCTCAAAGGAAGTTTTAAGCTGGGACTGGACTTCTTAATAACATCATGGTATCAAAGCTGTAGGAACTGCCCAGAATGTTGTTAAAGGATACGAAAAGAAGATTCAGCAGACAGGATTAAAGTAGTAATTGGAAAAAAGAGACAGTATACGTTTGTACTCTACTGAGTTCAGGCTGTTTACAATGGATACTATATATGCTTCAAAAATATATGTAATAGCCATAGCTTACTTAGACAGCTCTGCATCCTTTTCAAATATGCAGAAAGATTTATGGGATGATGTTGTCAGAAATCAAGAAGTATCTTTAAAATCCATCATTATCGCACATCCAAGGGATGAAATTGAGAAAATGTGGCTCAGCCAAAAAAGCAGCCCTCTTCTTTTGGTTTTTCTTTTTGCCACAGCAGATATTTTGGCATTTGACCTGCCAGAATGAAAATGTATGATTCCAAGCCAGGTCGGTCACTTCTGCATTAAGAAATCCTGACAGATAGATCTAGTTAATGTTTGCCTTCCATGATACTACCATAGAGATTAGAAATATGCAAAAATGGTCCCTACTTTCAAGAAGGTTACAATCTAAAAGTATATACTACATACTCATCAAAGATAGGATACAATACTATTGTACACAATAGTGTACAACAGGTGCCAAATGAATGGAAGTGACAGTTAAAGTACTGTATGAATTTAGATTACCTACATACCCTCTTGGGCTTCCCAGGTGGCTCAAATGGTAAAGAATGAGCCTGACAATGCAGGAAAACCAGGAGACCCAGGTTCAATCCCTGGGAAGATCTCCTGGAGGAGGAAATGGCAACCCACTCTAGTATTCTTGCTTGGGAAATCCCATGGACAGAGGAGCCTGGTGGGCTACAGTCCGTGGGGTTGCAAGAGTCAGATACGACTTGGCAACTAAACAACAACAAAAGTGGGCAAAGAATAAAGGGATTCTTCATGAGCAAATGGGCAGAGATCAGGGTAGTTTGGAAGTCTTATTTAGAGGCAATGAGTGCCCCCCCAAACAAATTCCGCATCAGCCTGCTTTTCTTTACAAGTACTGGAAAATGTAAATCAAAGTTGTTTAAAAAATAAAAGACATTTATCTGTTGGCTTAAGTAATTGAAGACAACTAGAGGTAAAGTGCGGAGAAGGCAATGGCAAGCCACTCCAGTACTCTTGCCTAGAAAATCCCATGGACGGAGGAGCCTGGTAGGCTGCAGTCCGTGGGGTCGCTACAAGTCAGACATGACTGAGTGACTTCACTTTCACTTTTCACTTTCATGCATTGGAGAAGGAAATGGCAACCCACTCCAGTGTTCTTGCCTGGAGAATCCCAGGGACGGGGGAGCCTGGTGGGCGGCCATCTATGGGGTCACACAGAGTTGGACACTACTGAAGTGACTTAGCAGCAGCAGCAGCAGCAGAGGTAAAGTGGACTTTGATGGAAGGAAGAGAAGTCGCTCAGCTGTGTCCGACTCTTTGTGACCCCATGGACTGTAGCCTACCAGACTCCTCCGTCCATGGGATTTTCCTGGCAAGAGTACTGGAGTGGGTTGTCATTGCCTTCTCCAAAAGTGGCCTTTTATTTTTTATTTTTTTGTTCAGTCGCTCAGTCATGTCTGACTCTCCGCGACCCTATGAATCACAGCACGCCAGGCCTCCCTGTCCATCACCAACTCCCGGAGTTCACTCAAACTCATGTCCATAGAGTCGGTGATGCCATCCAGCCATCTCATTCTCTGTCGTCCCCTTCTCCTCCTGCCCCCAATGCTTCCCAGCATCAGAGTCTTTTCCAGTGAGTCAACTCGTCTCATGAGGTAGCCAAAGTAATGGAGTTTCAGCTTCAGCATCAGCCCTTCCAATGAACACCCAGGACTGATCTCTCTTAGAATGGACTGGTTGGATTTCCTTGCAGTACAAGAGCCTTTCAGTTCAGTTCAGTTCAGTCGCTCAGTCGTGTCCGACTCTCCACAACCCCATGAATCACAGCACGCCAGGCCTCCCTGTCCATCATCAACTCCCGGAGTTCACTCAAACTCATGTCCACAGAGTCGGTGATGCCATCCAGCCATCTCATTCTCGGTCGTCCCCTTCTCCTCCCGTCCCCAACCTTTCCCAGCATCAGAGTCTTTTCCAGTGAGTCAACTCGTCGCATGAGTTGGCCAAAGTATTGCAGTTTCAGCTTTAGCATCAGTCCTTCCAATGAACACCCAGGATCGATCTCCTTTAGAATGGACTGGTTGGATCTCCTTGCAGTCCAAGGGACTCTCAAGAGTCTTCTCCAACACCACAGTTCAAAAGCATCAATTCTTCGGCGATCAGCTTTCTTCACAGTCCAACTCTCACATACATACATGACCACGGGAAAAACCATAGCCTTGACTAGACGGACCTTGGTTGGCAAAGTAATATCTCTGCTTTTTAATATACTATCTAGGTTGGTCATAACTTTCCTTCCAAGGAGTAAGCATCTTTTAATTTCATGGCTGCAATCAGCATCTGCAGTGATTTTGGAGCCCCCCAAAATAAAGTCTGACACTGTTTCCACTGTTTTTCCATCTATTTCCCATGAAGTTATGGGACCAGATCCCATGAGATTAGTTTTCTGAATGTTGAGATTTAAGCCAACCTTTTCACTCTCCTCTTTCACTTTCATCAAGAGGCTTTTGAGTTCCTCTTCACTTTCTGCCATAAGGGTAGTGTCACCTGCATATCTGAGGTTATTGATATTTCTCCCAGCAATCTTGATTCCAGCTTGTGCTTCTTCCAGCCCAGCGTTCCTCATGATGTACTCTGCATATAAGTTAAATAAGCAGGGTGACAATATACAGCCTTGACGTAGTCCTTTTCCTATTTGGAACCAGTCTGTTTTTCCATGTACAGTTCTGACTGTTGCTTCCTGACCTGCATGGTGTGCATTAATTAGGGCTGTAGCTCCATTTCTTTATGATCCTCATAGCCCTTTACCTTTAGCTTAGTGTTCTTAGTTTCTGGAATGATTCCTTAGGTGTATGAGTTATCTATTGCTGTGTAATAAAATTACCTTAGTGAAATGAAGTGAAAGTCTACTCAGTTGTGTCTGACTCTTTGTGACTCCATGGACTATACAGTCCATGGAATTCTGCAGGCCAGAACACTGGAGTTACCCACTTTCCCTTCTCTAGGGATCAAACCCAGCTCTCTTGCATTGCAGGTGGATTCTTTACCAGCTGAGCCACAAGGGAAGTCCAAGAATACTGGTGTGGGTAACCTATGCTTTCTCCAGCGGATCTTCCTGAGGCAGGAATTGAACCAGGGTTTCCTGCATTGCAGGCAGATTCTTTGCTTTTAATAATTTATTTATTTTAATTGGAGGCGAATTAATTTGCAATATTGTAGTGGTTTTTGCCATACATTGACATGAATCAGCCATGGGTGTACATGTGTCCCCCATCCTGAACCCCCTCCCACCTCCCCATCCCATCCCTCAGGGTTGTCCCAGTGCACCAGCTTTGAGTGCCCTGTTTCATGCCTTGAACTTGGACTGGTCATCTATTTCACATATGGTAATATACATGTTTCAATGCTATTCTCTCAAATCATCCCACCCTCGCCTTCTCCCAGAGTCCAACAGTCTGTTCTTTGTATCTGTCTCTTTTGCTGTCTTGCATATAGGGTCATCATTCCTATCTTTCTAAATTCCATATATATGTGTTAATATACTATATTGGTGTTTTTCTTTCTGACTTACTTCACTCTAGATAATAGGCTCCAGTTTCATCCACCTCATTAGAACTGATTCAAATGCATTCTTTTTAACAGCTGAGTACTTTCCATTGTGTATATGTACCACAGCTTTCTTATCCATTCGTCTGCCGATGGACATCTAGGTTGCTTCCATGTCCTAGCTATTGTAAACAGTGCTGCGATGAACATTGGGGTACACATGTCTCTTTCAATTCTGGTTTCCTAGGTGTGTATGCCAACCAGTGGGATTGCTGGGTCATATGGCAGTTCTATTTCCAGTTTTTTAAGGAATCACACTGTTCTCCATAGTGGCTGTACTAGTTTGCATTCCCACCAACAGTTTAAGAGGGTTCCCTTTTCTCTGCACCCTCTCCAGCATTTAGTGAAAGAGGAGAGTGAAAAGGTTGGGTTGAAGCTCAACATTCAGAAAACAAAGATCATGGCATCTGGTCCCATCACTTCATGAAAAATAGATGGGGAAACAGTGGAAACAGTGTCAGACTTTATTTTTTGGGGCTCCAAAATCACTGCGGATGCTGATTGCAGCCATGAAATTAAAAGACACTTACTCCTTGGAAGGAAAGTTATGACCAACCTAGATAGCATATTAAAAAGCAGAGACATTACTTTGCCAACCAAGGTCCGTCTATGGTTTTTCCCGTGGTCATGTATGTATGTGAGAGTTGGACTGTGAAGAAAGCTGATCGCCGAAGAATTGATGCTTTTGAACTGTGGTGTTGGAGAAGACTCTTGAGAGTCCCTTGGACTGCAAGGAGATCCAACCAGTCCATTCTAGAGGAGATCAATCCTGGGTGTTCATTGGAAGGACTGATGCTAAAGCTGAAACTCCAATACTTTGGCTACCTCATGCAACGAGTTGACTCACTGGAAAAGACTCTGATGCTGGGAAGGATTGGGGGTGGGAGGAGAAGGGGATGACAGAGAATGAGATGGCTGGATGGCATCACCGACTCTGTGGACATGAGTTTGAGTGAACTCCGGGAGTTGGTGATGGACAGGGAAGCCTGGCATACTGTGATTCATGGGGTCGCAAAGAGTCAGACATGACTGAGCGACTGAACTGAACTGAACTGAAACTTTTTGACAGCAGCCATTCTGACTGATGTGAGATGGTACCTCATTGTGGTTTTGATTTGCATTTCTCTGATAATGAGTGATGTTGAGCATCTTTTCATGTGTTTGCTAGCCATCTGTATGTCATGTTTGGACAAATGTCTGTTTAGTTCTTTGGCCTATTTTTTGATTGGGTCGTTTATTTTTCTGGTATTGAGCTGCAGGAGCTGCTTGTATATTTTTGAGATTAATTCTTTGTCAGTTGCTTTGTTTGCTATTATTTTCTCCCATTCTGAAGGCTGTCTTTTCACCTTGCTTATAGTTTCCTTCGTTGTGCAAAAGCTGTTAAGTTTTGGTCCCATTTGTTTATTTTTGCTTTTATTTCCATTACTGTGGGAGGTGGGTCATGGAGGATCCTGCTGTGATTTATGTCAGAGAGTGTTTTGCCTATGTTTTCCTCTAGGAGTTTTACAGTTTCTGGTCTTACATTTAGATCTTTAATCCATTTTGAGTTTATTTTTGTGTATGGCATTGGAAAGTGTTCTAGTTTCTTTCTTTTACAGGTGGTTGGCCAGTATTCCCAGCACCACTTGTTAAAGAGATTGTCTTTTCTTCCTTGTATATTCTTGCCTCCTTTGTCAAAGATAAGTTGTCCATAGGTGTGTGGATTTATCTCTGGGCTTTCTATTTTGTTCCATTGATCTATATTTCTGTCTTTGTGCCAGTACCATGCTGTCTTGATGACTGTAGCTTTGTAGTATAGTCTGAAGTCAGGCAGATTGATTCATCCAGTTCCATTCTTCTTTCTCAAGATTGCTTCGGCTATTTGAGTTTTTTTTTTTTATTTACATAAAAATTGTGATATTATTTGTTCCAGTTCTGTGAAAACTATTGTTGGTAGCTTGATAGGGATTGCATTGAATCTTTAGATTGCTTTGATTAGTATACTCTTTTTCACTATATTAATTCTTCTGATCCACGAACATGGTATATTTCTCCATCTATTTGTGTTATCTTTGATTTCTTTCATCAGTGTTTTATAGTTTGCTATATATAGGTCTTTTGTTTCTTTAGGTAGATTTATTCCCAAGTATTTTATTCTTTTTGTCACATTAGTGAATGGAATTGTTTCCTTTATTTCTCTTTCTGCTTTTTCATTGTTAGTGTATAGGAATGCAGGGATTTCTGTGTGTTAATTTTATATCCTGCAACTTTACTATATTCATTGATTAGCTCTAATAATTTTCTGGTAGTTTCTTTAGGGTTTTTATGTAGAGGATTATGTCATCTGCAAACAGTGAGAGTTTTACTTCTTTTCCAATCTGGATTCCTTTTATTTCTTTTTCTTCTCTGATTGCTATGGCTAAAACTTCCAAAACTATGTTGAATAGTAGTGGTGAGAGTGAGCACCCTTGTCTTGTTCCTGACTTTAGGGGAAATGCTTTCAGTTTTTCACCATTGAAGATAATGTTTGCTGTGGGTTTATCATACATGACTTTTATTATGTTGAGGTATGTTCCTTCTATGCCTGCATTCTGGAGGGTTTCTTTTTTTTTTTTATCATAAATGGATGTTGAATTTTGTCAAAGGCTTTCTCTGCATCTATTGAGATAATCATATGGTCTTTATCTTTCAATTTGTTAATGTGATGTATCACGTTGATTGATTTGTGAATATTGAAGAATCCTTGCATCCCTGGGATAAAGACCACTTGGTCATGACGTATGATCTTTTGAACATGTTTTTGGATTCTTCTTGATACAATTTTGTTGAGAATCTTTGCATCTATGTTCATCAGTGATATTGGCCTGTAGTTTTATTTTTTTGTGGTTTCTTTGTCTGGTTTTGCTATTAGCATGATGGGGGCCTCATAGAATAAGTTTGGCAGTTTACCTTCCTCTGCAACTTTTTGAAAGAGTTTGAGTAGGATAGGTGTTAGCTCTTCTCTAAATTTTTGGTAGAATTCACCTGTGAAGCCATCTGATCCTGGGCCCTTGTTTATTGAAGATTTTCTATTACATTTTCGATTTCCATGCTTATGATGGGTCTGTTAAGATTTTCTACTGCCTGGTTCAGTTTTGGAAGGTTATACTTTTCTAAGAATTCGTCCATTTCCTCCAAGTTGTCCATTTTATTGGCATATAGTTGCTGATAGTAGTCTCTTATGATCCTTTGTATTTCTGTGTTGTCTGTTGTAATTTCTCCATTTTCCTTTCTAATTTTGTTGATTTGATTCTTCTCCCTTTTTTTCTTGATGAGTCTGGCTAATGGTTTGTCTATTTTGTTTATCTTCTCAAAAAACCAGCTTTTAGTTTTGTTGATTTTTGCTATGGTCTCCTTTGTTGCTTTTCATTTATTTCTGCCCTAATTTTTATGATTTCTTTCCTTCTACTAACCCTGGGGTTCTTCATTTCTTCTCTTTCTAGTTGCTTTAGGTGTAAAGTTAGGTTATTTATTTGATTTTTCTCTTGTTTCTTGAGGTAAGCTTGTATTGCTTTGAACCTTCCCCTTAACACTGGTTTTACTGAATTCCATAGGTTTTGGGTTGTTGTGTTTTCATTTTCATTTGTTTCTATGCATATTTTGTTTTCTTTTTTGATTTCTTCTGTGGCTTGTTGGTTATCCAGAGGCGTATTGTTTAGCCTCCATATGTTTGTATTCTTAAGTTTTTTTTTTTCCCTGTAGTTGACATCTAATCTTACCACACTGTGATCAAAAAAGATGCTTGAGATGGTTTCATTTTTTTGAGTTTACCAAGGCTAGATTTATGGCCCAGGATGTGATCGATCCTGGAGAATATTCTGTGTGCACTTGAGAAAAAGGTGAAATTCATTGTTTTGGGGTGAAATGTCCTACAGATATCAATTAGGTCTAACTGGTCCATTGTATCATTTAAAGTTTGTGTTTCTTTGCTAATTTTCTATTTGGTTGATCTATCTATAGGTGTGAGTGGGGTATTAAAGTCTCCCACTATTATTGTGTTACTGTTAATTTCCCCTTTTACACTTGTCAGCATTTGCCTTACATATTGCAGTGCTCATATGTTGGGTGCATATATATTTATAATTGTTATATCTTCATCTTGAATTGATCCTTTGATCATTATGTAGTGTCCTTCTTTGTCTCTTTTCATGGCCTTTATTTCAAAGTCTATTTTATCTGATATGAGTACTGCTACTCCTGCTTTCTTTTGGTCTCTATTTGCATGAAATATCTTTTTCCAGCCCTTCACTTTCGGTCTGTATGTGTCCCTTGGTTTGAGGTGGGTCTCTTGTAGACAGCATATATAGGGGTCTTGTTTTTGTAGCCATTCAGCCAGTCTTTGTCTTTTGGTTGGTGTATTCAACCCATTTACATCTAAGGTAATTATTGATAAGTATGATCCCATTGTGCAGGAGGATTCTTTACCAACTGAGCTATCACATGTATGAGTTATCTATTGCTGCGTAACAAAATTTCCCCAAAACTTCAGCAAATTAAGCAGTAAACATTGTCACACAGTTTCTGTATGACAGAAATCTAGACACAATTTAGCTAAATATCTCTATCTGAATCTCTCACAAGGAGGTAATCAAGATGTCACCTGGGGGATAGTCATCTTAGGCTTCACTGAGGGCTGGAGAACCTGCTTCCAAGTACATTCATGTGGCCGATGGCTGGAGGCTTCAATTCCTTGTCACATGGGCCTCTATTTCATTTTCTTATGACGTGGCAGTTAGCTTCCTCCAGAGCAAATAATGAGAGATAAAGGAGAGGAGAGAGAACCCAGTCTGTTATTATGTAATCTCAGACATGGCATACCATCACTTCTGCCCTATTGGCCATACAGACAAACCCTGGTACATTGTGAGAGGGGGATTATACTAAGATGTGAATATCAGGAGGCTGTAATTATTGGGGGTCATTTTGGAGTCTGGCTACCACATCTGGCCTATGTGATTTCCTTGTTCTTATTCAAAAAAGAGTTGCTTTTCTATTTTAGCCACTGAACAAAAATTGTCAGATTTGCTCTGATTGTACCATTCTTAAGCCAGTCCCAGTGGCTGGTAGAATAGCAGCTACTGAATGATTTGATACTGGGTTACTGAGCTACCTCATGCGATGAGTTGACTCACTGGAAAAGACTCTGATGCTGGGAGGGATTGGGGGCAGGAGGAGACGGGGACGACAGAGAATGAGATGGCTGGATGGCATCACCGACTCTATGGACATGAGTTTGAGTGAACTCCGGGAGCTGGTGATGGACAGGGAGGCCTGGCGTGCTGTGATTCATGGGGTCTCAGAGAGTTGGACACGACTGAGCAACTGACTGAACTGAACTACTGAGCTAATGTTTGTTTCAAGGGTGATAAGATGACAATGATTGGCTTAGAGAAATTAGTGTCCACCTAGAGCTGGAGATGTGGTTTGCTGCCACTCAAACAGCATGGTTTTCTACAGAAGGAGCAGACAATTGGGGGAGACACTCACAGAGTCCTCTCTAATCTGTTTCTGGCTCAGCATCTGTCCATATCCTTTTTTCCTACCCATACACTTACATGCATTTACAAACTCTCTCCAAAGGAAGGTAATCCAAGTCTAATTCAAGTTCCAAGTCCAGGATCTCTAAATGTTTTTCCTTCCTCTCCATCAGGTGTGGACACAACTCTTTACAGTTTAATGATATATGAGCTCCACTTCCAAACAAAATGTGGGAAAAGAACAGGATAATTTCAATAAAACTCCCATTAGTAAGAGTGGTTAGAATATAATACATAGCTTCCCCTGGTCCACAGCACACATCATATCCCACTGGATAGGAATTTTAAGTTCTTCTTGTCCTGGTTGGAAGAGAGAGTTTGGGTGGAGAGAGTAGGAAGTGAGGGCACGGCCACTAACTGCTGCCAGACTGTTGAGGAACTTCTGGAGCTTTCGCCTGTAGGTGATGGAGAAGGAAAACCATTGAGAGGTGTTGAGTAAGGTAGTGACATGATTAAAATTGCTTCAGTGAAATTAATTTGGAGGCATTATGCAGTTTAAACTCACAAATTCCCTTAAAGTAATGCCCTGAGGACAAGTGTCCTCACATAAACTGAAAGTGATACTTGAAAAAGAAATACTAACAGATTCCACAGTAAAATTACACGTATAACCCTGATTTGTCTCTTTCCAAATAGAAATTATAAGTTGTTTCTAGGCACCTACATGAGACAAACAGGGTGGTTCATGTTGTGTCACTTCCCTGGCATTAATTCCAAATAGACTGAATGAGCTTTTAAGGCTTTTTTGAAAAGGTTTGTATTAGAGGTTGACTTCGTAGGTAGAGAATGACTGGAACTAAGTTTAACTTGAAAAAGTAAGAAAAAATTAGTAGAGAAAGCATTTTAGATAATAATAACCCTTCACTTACCTGTGCATGGTGAAGGAAATAATAAAAATTATTGTTTAAACTGGGGCTTCTCAGATGGCTAAGTGGTAAAGAATCCGCTTGCCAGTGCAGGAGATGCAGGTTCGATCCCTGGGTCAGGAAGATCCCTTGTAGTAGGAAATGGCAAACCACTCCAGTATTCTTGCCTGGGAAATCTCATGGACAGACGAGCCTGGTGGGCTACAGTCTATGGGGTCACAAAGAGACAGACACGATTGAGAATGCACTGTTTAAATTATCTTACTATTGTAAGCCCTAGACATATTAATTAGTTAAAGGTTTGTGTAGGTTGTGAAACATTTGTTTTTTTAAAAAGAATCAATTCACTTGAAGGGTAAGTGAAGCAGTGAATCTGCAGCATCACCTGCTATTGTGAGGACCCTTTACTAGTTCAGGATATGAAGGAATATGCTCTCCATAGAAAACCTGTGGGAGTTTTCCTTAGATGGTCTGGAAGGAATCCAAGATGGAAAGTGGTGGAGAAATTGATTATTCCTATTTGAAATTTCAGATATTACAACTGAATTTGTATTTGACTTATTCCTGAGAAACATGATGGAAATACCCGCACCCCTCAAACAATAAGGTTGTTATTTTTTTGGTCTACAGACTTGAGTGAATATGGGTGAGTGAAATGTATAAAAGAAAACATTTTTTGAGGTAGGAATAGATTCATCATTGAGTTTCCTTGCCAAATTCAGAATTAGATAGTGGAAAAATTCTATTTATTTTGAATTTGTGAACAAATTTGTTGCCAACAAACTGTTGGGAAAAATAAAGACAAGCCAGATGAGGGCTTGGGTTATGGAATGAACCATAGATGACATATGAATGAATTTTTAAAAAGAAGAATATTGTTCATAGTTTTATTTCCTAGTTTTAGAGTCTTTAATAACAAATCTGCAGTATGCTTTCTATTTTACTGAACTCTAGCAGCAAAATGGAAAACACAGCATATTGCTGTATTGGAATCAACTTTGAGAGTCAGGAAATTGAAAATATCAAGTTTCCATAGTAACACTAATTTAGTCAAATCACATATTTTGTTTCTGAGCTATTAGTTTATGCTTATGATGTTAAAAGAACATAATATTCAATATTTACTTTGTAATGTGGTTAAGCTAATATTAAAATACAAAGTAATTTCATATTTTCTTCATGTACATTTTAAATCATTTTATTATGGTAGGCTTGACTTTCGATTGTTTGAACGGTTTTGGAAAATGTGAAAATGTTGTAAATTTTTTTTTCTAATTTTCTGAAGAAAAATTAAACAGGAAATCATGAACAAATCACAACTTAGGAAAATGATAAGATAAACTGGAGTTTAAAGTTAGCAGAATTTTTTTACTGAATTTCCGAGAATTTATTTGATCTTTCAGCTGGGTAGCTTTTATGTGATCTGATTTTAGTTTTCACACTTATCACATTCTACATGTTATATCCTTGATATCAGCTAGGGATTTGTCCCAAGTCCTTTTTGAATCCTCAAATTCATGAATACTACTATAGTTTTGTTTGCTGACTGACTTTTTGAGCCCACTTTCTACAGAGACACCTTTTCCTCCACGACTTTATAGGAATAACTATGAAGGTAATGATCTAGAAAAGGGCCAGTTTGCTTTCTCAGCACACCCCCTTTTGGTGCACATACCAAGCATATCTTCATGATTGGTCTTCACTTACTAGTCTCTCTTTGCATGTGGTTCAAATTTGCCTCTTAGTAAAATGACAGAATGTTACATCTTCAAGGCCACTTATGATGATCACATTGATTTTCAGCCATTAAATAACTTTGCATTGGGCCTTAGAAAGCATCACTACTAACAAAGCTAGTGGAGGTGATGGAATTCCAGTTGAGCTATTTCAAGTCTTGAAAGATGATGCTGTGAAAGTGCTGCACTCAATATGCCAGCAGATTTGGAAAACTCAGCAGTGGCCACAGGACTGGAAGAGGTCAGTCTTCATTCCAATCCCAAAGAAAGGCAATGCCAAAGAATGCTCAAACTACCGCACAATCGCACTCATCTCACACGCTAGTAAAGTCATGCTCAAAATTCTCCAAGCCAGGCTTCAGCAGTATGTAAACCGTGAACTCTCAGATGTTCAAGCAGGTTTTAGAAAAGGCAGAGGCACCAGAGATCAAATTGCCAACATCCGCTGGATCATGGAGAAAGCAAGAGAGTTCCAGAAAAACATCTATTTCTGCTTCATTGACTATGCCAAAGCCTTTGACTGTGTGGATCACAATAAACTGTGGAACATTCTGAAAGAGATGGGAATCCCAGACCACTTGACCTGCCTCTTGAGAAACCTGTATGCAGGTCAGGAAGCAACAGTTAGAACTGGACATGGAACAACAGACTGGCTCCAAATAGGAAAAGGTGTACGTCAAGGTTGTATATTGTCACCTTGCTTATTTAACTCATATGCAGAGTACATCATGAGGAACGCTGGGCTGGAAGAAGCACAAGCTGGAATCAAGATTGCTGGGAGAAATATCAATAACCTCAGATATGCAGATGACACTACCCTTATGGCAGAAAGTAAAGAGGAACTCAAAAGCCTCTTGTTGAAAGTGAAAGAGGAGAGTGAAAAGGTTGGCTTGAAGCTCAACATTCAGAAAACAAAGATCATGGCATCTGGTCCCATCACTTCATGGGAAATAGATGGAAAAACAGTGGAAACAGTGTCAGACTTTATTATTTTGGGCTCCAAAATCACTGCAGATGCTGATTGCAGCCATGAAATTAAAAGACGCTTACTCCTTGGAAGGAAAGTTATGACTAACCTTGATAGTATATTAAAAAGCAGAGACATTACTTTGCCAACCAAGGTCTGTCTAGTCAAGGCAATGGTTTTTCCCGTGGTCATGTATGGATGTGAGAGTTGGACTGTGAAGAAGGCTGATCGCCAAAGAATCGATGCTTTTGAACTGTGGTGTTGGAGAAGACTCTTGAGAGTCCCTTGGACTGCAAGGAGATCCAACCAGTTCAGTTCAGTTCAGTCGCTCAGTCGTGTCCGACTCTCCGCGACCCCATGAATCACAGCACGCCAGGCCTCCCTGTCCATCACCAACTCCCGGAGTACACTCAAACTCATGTCCACAGAGTCGGTGATGCCATCCAGCCATCTCATTCTCCGTCGTCCCCTTCTCCTCCCGCCCCCAACCTTTCCCAGCATCAGAGTCTTTTCCAGTGAGTCAACTCGTCTCATGAGGTGGCCAAAGTATTGGAGTTTCAGCTTTAGCATCAGTCCCTCCAATGAACATCCAGGATTGATCTCCTTTAGAATGGACTGGTTGGATCTCCTTGCAGTATAAGGGACTCTCAAGAGTCTTCTCCAACACCACAGTTCAAAAGCATCGATTCTTCGGCGATCAGCTTTCTTCACAGTCCAACTCTCACATCCATACATGACCACGGGAAAAACCATTGCCTTGACTAGACGGACCTTGGTCGGCAAAGTAATGTCTCTGCTTTTTAATATACTATCAAGGTTGGTCATAAATTTCCTTCCAAGGAGCAAGCGTCTTTTAATTTCATGGCTGCAATCAGCATCTGCAGTGATTTTGGAGCCCAAAAAAACAAAGTCTGACACTGTTTCCACTGTTTTTCCATCTATTTCCCATGAAGTGATGGGACCAGATGCCATGATCTTTGTTTTCTGAATGTTGAGCTTCAAGCCAACCTTTTCACTCTCCTCTTTCACTTTCATCAAGAGGCTTTTGAGTTCCTCTTCACTTTCTGCCATAAGGGTAGTGTCATCTGCATATCTGAGGTTATTGATATTTCTCCCAGCAATCTTGATTCCAGCTTGTGCTTCTTCCAGCCCAGCGTTCCTCATGATGTACTCTGCATATAAGTTAAATAAGCAAGGTGACAATATACAACCTTGACGCACTCCTTTTCCTATTTGGAACCAGTCTGTTGTTCCATGACCGGTTCTAACTGTTGCTTCCTGACCTGCATACAGGTTTCTCAAGAGGCAGGTCAGGTGGTCTGGGATTCCCATCTCTTTCAGAATGTTCCACAGTTTATTGTGATCCACACAGTCAAAGGCTTTGGCATAGTCAATGAAGCAGAAATAGATGTTTTTCTGAAACTCTCTTGCTTTCTCCATGATCCAGCGGATGTTGGCAATTTGATCTCTGGTGCCTCTGCCTTTTCTAAAACCTGCTTGAACATCTGGGAGTTCACGGTTTACATACTGCTGAAGCCTGGCTTGGAGATCCAACCAGTCCATTCTAAAGGAGATCAATCCTGGATGTTCATTGGAGGGACTGATGCTAAGGCTGAAACTGCAATACTTTGGCCACCTCATGCGACGAGTTGACTCACTGGAAAAGACTCTGATGCTGGGAAAGGTTGGGGGCGGGAGGAAAAGGGGACGACCGAGAATGAGATGGCTGGATAGCATCACCGACTCTGTGGACATGAGTTTGAGTGAACTCCGGGAGGTGGTGATGGACAGGGAGGCCTGGCGTGCTGTGACTCATGGGGTCGCGGAGAGTCGGACACGACTGAGCGACTGAACTGAACTGAACTGACCAAAGTGTATAATTCTTTTTATATGTTGCTGTATTTGGTTGACTAGTATTTTGTTGAGGATATTTGCATCTATGGGTTGTCCAAAAGTTTGTTCAGGTTTTTCCATAAGATCTTATGTCCAACCCAATATACTTATAAGTGATACTGGTCTGTAGTTTTATCTTCTGATGACATTCATGAATATTAGAGTGTACTCTTCCCATTTGATTTACTTTGTTGTTGTTCAGTCTCTCAGTCATGTCCGACTCTTTGTGACCCCATGGACTGAAATACGCCAGGCTTCGCTGTCTTTCACCATCTTTCAGAGCTTGCTCAAACACATGTCCATTGAGCCAGTGATGTGATCCAACCATCTCATCCTCTATCATCCCCTTTTCCTCCTGCCTTCAATCTTTCTCACAATCAGGGTCTTTTCTAATGAGCTGGCTCTTTGCATCAGGTGGCCAAACTTCAGTTTCAGCATCAGTCCTTCCAATGAATACTCAGGACTGATCTCCTTTAGGAATGTCTGGTTTGATCTCCTTGCAGTTCAAGACTCTCAACAGTCTTCTCTAACATCACAGTTGAAAAGCATCAATTCTTCAACACTCAGGCTGAGTGGTCCAACTCTCACATCAATACATGACTACTGGAAAAACCATAGCTTTGACCAGATGGACCTTTGTTGGCAAAGTAATGTCTCTGCTTTTTAACATGCTGTCTAGGTTTGTCATAGCTTTTCTTTCAAGGATCAAGTGTCTTTTAATTTCATGGCTGCAGTCACCATCTGCAGTGATTTTGGAGCCCAAAAAAGTAAAGTCTCTCACTGTTTTCACTGCTTCCCCATCTATTTGCCATGAAATGATGGGACCAGATACCATGATCTTTGTTTTTTAAATGTTGAGTTTTAAGCCAGCTTTTTCACTCCCCTCTCACTTTCATCAAGAGACTCTTTAGTTCCTCTTTGCTTTCTGCCATAAGGGTGGTGTCTCATCTGCATATCTGAGGTTATTGATAGTTTTCCCTACAACTTGATTCCAGCTTGTGTTTCATTTAGCCCAGCATTTCTCATGATGTACTCTGCGTTTAAGTTAAATAAGCAAGATGACAATACAGCCTTGACGTACTCCTTTCCCCGTTTGGAACCAGTCTATTATTCCACGTCTGGTTCTAACTGTTGCTTCTTGACCTGCATACAGATTTCTCAAGAGACAGGTAAGGTGGTCCGGTATTCCCATCTCTTTAAGAATTTTCCACAGTTTGTTGTGATCCACACAGTCAAAGACTTTAGTATAGTCAATGAAGCAGAAGTAAATGTTTCTCTGGAATTCTCTAGCCTTTTATATGGTCTAACGGATGTTGGCAGTTTGATCTCTGGTTCCTCTGCCTTTTTAAAATCCAGCTTGTACATGTGGGAGTTCTCATTTCACATACTGTTGAAGTCCAGCTTGGAGAATTTTGAACATTGCTTTGCTAGCGTGTGAAATAAGTACAGTTGTGTGGTAGTTTGAACATCCTTTGGCTTTGCCCTTCTTTGGGACTGGAATGAAAACTGACCATTTCCAGTCCTGTGGCCACTACTGAATTTTCCAAATTTGCTGGCATACTGAGTGAAGCACTTTGACAGCATCACCTTTTATTTAACTAAAACTGATAAAAGCAAGTTAATTCAATGAAAAATGACAACCATGCTTTTTGATAGATACTGTGACTACGAATATGATTTTTTTGGTTGACTAGATTATTCTTTCCTTGCTTGTCTAAGTAATGTGAGAAATTAAATTCAAGAAATATGTATCAAAAGCTTATTATGCTAGGTATCATGCTAGGTACTGGGTGTATATTGAAAAATAATGAATGGAAATAGTAATAATAGTAATAAGTTGCATATTGAGTAACAGTACTTAGATTTGACTCTTGACTCTACCACTTTCTAACTGACAGACCACAAGCAAATTACTTAACCTGTTTCCCCATCTGTAAAACTGTACTACAAATAGCATGTCATTCATAGGATTGCTGTGAAGATTAAGTAATGCATGTAAAGAGTGTCTGGCACTTGGTAATCACTAGATATCAGTTCAGTTCAGTTCAGTCGCTCAGTCGTGTCCGACTCTCTGCGACCCCATGAATCACAGCACGCCAGGCCTCCCTGTCCATCACCAACTCCTGGAGTACACTCAAACTCATGTCCACAGAGTCGGTGATGCCATCCAGCCATCTCATTCTCCGTCGTCCCCTTCTCCTCCCGCCCCCAACCTTTCCCAGCATCAGAGTCTTTTCCAGTGAGTCAACTCGTCTCATGAGGTGGCCAAAGTATTGGAGTTTCAGCTTTAGCATCAGTCCCTCCAATGAACATCCAGGATTGATCTCCTTTAGAATGGACTGGTTGGATCTCCTTGCAGAATAAGGGACTCTCAAGAGTCTTCTCCAACACCACAGTTCAAAAGCATCTATTCTTCGGCGATCAGCTTTCTTCACAGTCCAACTCTCACATCCATACATGACCACGGGAAAAACCATTGCCTTGACTAGACGGACCTTTGCTGGCAAAGTAATGTCTCTGCATTTTAACATACTATCAAGGTTGGTCATAACTTTCCTTCCAAGGAGCAAGCGTCTTTTAATTTCATGGCTGCAATCAGCATCTGCAGTGATTTTGGAGCCCAAAAAAACAAAGTCTGACACTGTTTCCACTGTTTTTCCATCTATTTCCCATGAAGTGATGGGACCAGATGCCATGATCTTTGTTTTCTGAATGTTGAGCTTCAAGCCAACCTTTTCACTCTCCTCTTTCACTTTCATCAAGAGGCCTTTGAGTTCCTCTTCACTTTCTGCCATAAGGGTAGTGTCATCTGCATATCTGAGGTTCTTGATATTTCTCCCGGCAATCTTGATTCCAGCTTGTGCTTCTTCCAGCCCAGCGTTCCTCATGATGTACTCTGCATATAAGTTAAATAAGCAAGGTGACAATATACAGCCTTGACGTACACCTTTTCCTATTTGGAACCAGTCGGTTGTTCCATGTCCAGTTCTGACTGTTGCTTCCTGACCTGCATACAGGTTTCTCAAGAGGCAGGTCAGGTGGTCTGGGATTCCCATCTCTTTCAGAATGTTCCACAGTTTATTGTAGTTTAGCTATTATTACTATTATTATTATTTGCTTTTCATGTGCCATAACTTATTTACATTACTTCATTTAATTCTAGTAACAACCTTGTTGAGGAGATTATTAGTATTATATCCATTTTTATAGCTGAGAAACCAGGGCTTATAAAGGCTATATAACTTGCCTGTGATCACCAATATGGTGACTTGTGAAGCAGAATTCACATCCAGAATATGCTTGACTGCCAAGTTAGCATTCAAATGTATTACCCTATACAGCCTGTCTCTGGCTTTAAGGAGTTCTCATCTAGTTTTCCTGTCCAATAACTGGCTTAGAATCTTCCAGATTTCCAGAGGAGGTCTTTTGGTGCCGTATTCCAGTGACTTGTTCACCTAAAGTAAGTCAGTAAAAAATAATCCGACACAAATTTCATTTATTGAACTTGAACTCTGTTTTTTCCTTGGTATAGAGAAGGAAATATATATCCAAGTGGCAACCTAAAGTCAATATATTCCAGTATTTTCTCTTATATTTATTAAGAAAATTCTTTGTTCATTGGGGGAAAAACACATTATCTATGAGCACTTTGTTTTTCTAGATTTCTCTTTAACGTTACAAAGCTCAGTTAAGGAACTGATTCTTTTGTTGTCTATCTGGATACTCTTTCTGCCCTTGACTTTGATCCTGTTTTAACATTATTTTCCAGGGCCTTCTGACTTCCTAGTCATGGATTAGGCTCCTACTTTGTAGTTTTAAAATGCTGTCTGTTTTCCCACCATCTGATGGACATAAAAAGTCATGAGAAAGTGGGAAGAGGGTCAATACATAATGTGAAGGCAAAGGTAGAAACATTGAGGGCCACATTTAAGGCAGTTTCTCTTGTGAAGAAACAGCTTTTCTGTGGTTAAAAAAGGCTATCATTTTCGGGGAAAGATATAGGACTTTAGATGCTGGGGCATCAGGGGAAGGAGTTTAAGGACTGAGACATAGAAACATAATGCAGAATGAAGGTAGGGTAACAATTGTGCTTCTACCAAGAGATATCCTATGACCTGACAATAGTCTTGTTTACACTTCAGGGAAAATAACATTTAGAAAACCAACTTGCTACTCCCAGAAATCATTTAACATTTCCTTTCTTTCTTCCCATCCACTGACTCTTACAGGTCATGTTTTAAACTGTATCGCAAGAGATCGGGTTAATTATTTCCCCTAAAAATTCAGTATTATGAGCAATATATACTTAGAGTTGAAATTCTCTGTGAAAGATGGGTGAATACCTAAAAACCAGACAACTTTCTGAGAGGAGAAAAAAGTCTTTATTTTAAAGGAAGAAAAACTACCAAGTATGACACAAGACTGATACCCACCCAGTGGCCAGATATGTTTTCCTGAGGGATTTCATTGTGTTTATTCCTCTAGCATTTTTTCATTCCTGACTTTTGGGGTGGCCCTTCTGTGAAGAGTTTCCTCATCCCAGCTGTTATGATGTTTAATCTAGAGTTGCCAACTTCTGATCTGGCGGTTCCAAGACACAGGGTGAGGAAAACAAAGCTTTCCAGTATTTCTGAATCCTATCCTCCACCCCCACTGGAATGAGTGCTTTCATCTCTGGTCAGTCCTGAATTGTTTTCAACCCCAGCTTCATCCTTTCTCTCCCCCAGAATAGCAGAACAATTACTAATGGTAAAGATCCATGTCCATGTTCAGAGTTCAAATTACATATGCCCCACACAAATCTCAATTTATTCTTTTTTCCCTTTTCTGTCCCTCTCCTCTCCTTTACCCAAGTGAATTATAGAGGTTTTCTTTGGGGGAAATATTTACTTTAAAGAGTTTTTTTTCAAGATAAAAATTAGATTTTGTTTTTTAAACTAACTAGGAAAAACAGGGTAATCTTTAAAAAGGATAATCATCTGGTTTTGATATTAAGGGATACCATGGGATGGCTCAACACTTCCAGGAAGGGAAGTCATGGCATTTCATTCTAGAAATTCACAAGGATGGCTCCCTCCTGCCCTTGGCCTGAATTGTTTAATGTTAAGGAAGAAAAGTTATGACAAACTTAGACAATATATTAAAAAACAGAGACATTACTTTGCCAACAAAGGTCCATCTAGTCAAAGTCTTGTTTTTCCAGTGGTCATATTTGGATGTAAGAGTTGGACCATAATGAAAGCTGAGCACCGAAGAAGTGATGCTTTTGAACTGCTGTGTTGGAGAAGACTCTTGAGAGTCCCTTGGGCTGCAAGGAGATAAAACCAGTCAATCCTAAAGGAGATCAACCCTGAATATCCATTGGAAGGACTGATGCTGAAGCTGAAGCTCCAAAACTTTGGCCACCTGATGCGAAGAGCTGGCTCATTAGTAAAGACCCTGATGCTGAGAAAGATTGAAGGCAGGAGGAGAAGGGGAAGACAGAGGGTGATATGGTTGGATGACATCACTGACTCAATGGACATAAGTTTGAACAAGCTCCGGGAAATGGTGAAAGACAGGGAATCCAGGTGTGCTATAGTCCATGGGGTCACGAAGAGTTGGACACAACTGAATGACTGAACAACAACAGGGTGAGGTAGTCCTGGCTGGTCTTCTATTTTAGGCCTTATCTGCTGCAGGAGTAGGCAGATGAGGAATTAGAGGTAAGCAGAATTAATATTTGAAGACAGAAAGCAGAGCACAGATATAGATGAAGAAACAGCCCCTTTTACCAAATGTGGAAAGGCATAAATCTTACAGTACTAAAACATGCTGCTTTCTTCTGGTGTGTTCACCTTGCTATTATTACTATGAATTTATTTACCCCCGGCAATGGAAAATATTTAGAAGATCAAATAATAAAGTAGAAATGTGTGGTTCTTTGGTTCTGTTACTATTCCCAAGTATCTGTTATAACATAGCTTTCCCCCCATGGCTTTATTTAAGGACCCCACACTCAGAGCCCCCACAAATTTGCCTTTAGGCCTTACCTCATTCTGAACGTCCCTGGTGGCTTAGCCGGTAAAGCGTCTGCCTACAATCCGGGAGACCGAGGTTCAATCCCTAGGTTGGGAAGATCCCATGGAGAAGGAAATGGCAATGCACTCCATTATTCTTGCCTGGAAAATCCCATGGATGGAGGAGCCTGGTGGACTACAGTCCATGGGGTCGCAAAGAGTCAGACACGACTGAGAAACTTCACTTTCACATACCTCATTCTCTGGATATTTTCTTCACCGTTACCATCTACAATAAAGATGGGTATCCACTGGCCTGAAATAATTTAGTGTCCCCTTCTTCTGTATACATTTGTTCCCAACTATGTACAATGGGGCTTCCCTGGTGGCTCAGATGGTAAAGAATCTGCCTTCAATGTGGGAGACCCAGGTTCAATCTCTGGGTTGGGAAGATCCCCTGAAGAAGGGAATGGCAATCCACTCCAGTATTCTTGCCTAGAGAATTCCATGGACAGAGGAGCCTGGCAGGTCACAGTCCATGGGACCGCAAAGAGTTGGATATTACTAAATGACTGACACACACACATGTACATGTACAACTGGCTAGCTGGTTGGAAAAATATTACCATTAATATAATATTTTGTATTTTAGCAATACAAATCTTTCAGAATTAATTCCCTATGCCCTAAGACACTCTAATATAACAAATTAATGGAAATTTCAGATGATGTTAGGCTAATTGAACAGGTGTTTAGGAACAGGCAGGCTCTAGTGTTTTCTATAGGATCTTATGCATAAGATCAAAACTACCTTTAAATTTTCATTTGTTTTCCATTGAGAAAAATTCCTACAACTGCCACTGAAAGGTCTTAATGAAAACTGCAAAGAAAAATGCAGATTTGTAATGAGGGAAGGATGTTTTAATCCCAGAATGCAAAGATTAAATTATGTCCCCAGTATTTCACAGCAGTCTGGATGGGAAAAACACAGATTCCTATAATGTTTTTGCTATATAATTCTAAGACTTTTGTATGCTTGACAATTCCTGTTCATGCTTCCTCTCCTTTCTGCCTCATCTGTATTATTAATACTTTTGTTTCCATATAAAAAATTCCTTTCAAATATTTGAAATGCCTATAAAGTTTTTGTTGTTGTTATCATTGTTATTTTTTTAAGAATAAAGGTAGAAATGTACCTTTGGCAGAATGGAAAGTATTTAGAAGATCCTAGTCACATTTAAATTATTATTGGAGGACTTCCCTGGTGGTCCAGTGGTTAAGAATTCACCTTCCAATGCAGACAATGTGGTCGATCTCTGGTCAGGGAACTAAGATCCCATATGCCGTGGGGCAACTAAGCCCATGGGCTGCAACTGGAGAGAAACCTACTTGCTGCAGTGAAAGACCCTGCATGCCAGTGAAGATCCCACATGCTGCAACTAAGACCCAATGCAGGAAAGAGAAAAAAAAATTCAGGATTAAAAAACTATTATTAGTGTTGATACTGTATATCATATTCCTCAATATTAAATATTCTGGCAACCTTTTATGAATGAAGCTTGTGTTGAAAGGATCCAAGTCTGACTTATAGACTAGGCATGCCTTCTTTGGAATTTTTGTTTTTATAAGAACATATGTCATATACCATATACTTGAATTTGCATAATAATTAACTTCTGCAGAATTTAAGAAAATAATTCCCTCCTGTTTAAACATTAAAATGTGCTTCTTAAATTATATATTAATATAAAGCATAATTATTTTGTTTACTATTAAGAAGTTACATTGATCAAAATAATAAACTATTTTTGGTTTGTTTACTCATTTTCAGTTGTCAAAATAAGTATAATTGGAAACAGCTGCTCAAGATTATTTCTGACAACTCTTCATGTTCAACTCTAAAATGGATAACTTTAAGAAAATGGGCCTTGTCTAATTATGATTTTTCCTAGAGTATATATTCAGATCGCTATTCTGCAAATTAGAAGTTAATTAAAACCAGAAATGAATCATTTTAAAACTAGTACCACAGTTTTATAAAAAGACATTTTCCATGGCTTTCTTGTTTTTAGATAAATTGATTAACTTCATTTGGCTATTTTACCATATTTACATTTTACTATTATTTGGAATGATTAAAATGTGGTAGAAGACTAATAAAGTGTTTTTCTACCCTTTTATTCTTGTCTTCAAGCTATATTTAAACTTCTTTTCATTTCTAGAGCAGCTTAGCAATGTGATTTGATATTAGCAAGAGGTTTAGGAATTTTCATTATTTTAATAACTTCTATGATTAAATAAGTATATTCATTTTAATAGTCCCTCAGATTAATTTATCTCATTCTAAGTGAGATCTTGATTAAATTATAAATTAGGAAGTTATTGGAAATATTTTTTAAATGCCAATTTAATATAAAGGTCTCTACTATTGGATAACTTTATTTTAAATTTATCCTTATAGTACTTCTAATTTATTTTAGAAATTTAAAAAGACATATTTTGCACTTTTTTTTTCTTTCTTAGAGCAGAGAGCCTGGAAAAGACCAAAATAGAGATAGTCAAAGATACCATATCCGAAAGTATGGAAACTGCTTATTTTACTGTTAATGCTATGATTCCATTTCTATGCACACATCACATACAACTGACTCCTCAGGTTTCCTACACTGTCCATTTCAAACATTTTATATTTTTCTAAAGGTCCACACTTTATGACAGACAGAAAACCTCACTGACTGCAGATGACTGTAAATTTGAGAGCAACACAAATAGCGTATCAGAAACCACAATAAAAGCAAACAAAATGCAGAAACACTTTTTCTAACATGAGCCCCTGAATAATGAAGCCTGAATTCTTCCTGAGGAATGCCTGACGAAAATAAATTTCCTTCTGATTTCTGTCATTTACATGTAGGTGGCCGTCCTTGCCCACATGGTAACCATGTGAGGAAATGGCTGCTTAAACAGATTTACTGTTATCTTGGTAACCTTGCTTCCTCTCCTTCCCTGCCCCTGCAAATATCTTCTGTATTCTTTGTTTAGGGCTTCCCTGATGGCTCAGCGGGTAAAGAATCCACCTGCAATGCAGGAGACATGGGAGATGGGGGTTCGATCCCTGGATTGGGAAAACTCTTTGGAGAAGGAAACGGCAACCCACTCCAGTATTCTTGCCTGAAGAATCCCATGGACAGAGGAGCCTGGTGAGCTACAGTCCATGAGGTCGCAAAGAGTCGGACATGACTGAGCAACTAGGCATGCATGCAGTATTCTTTGTTTGGAGTAAATTCTTTTAATGACTAGACTCAATTACAAGGGGCTTCTCAGATGAATCACTGGTAAAGAATCTGCTTGCCAAGCAGGAGACTTGAGTCTGATGCTTGAATCAGAAGATCCCCTGCAGTAGGAAATGGCAACCCACTCCAGTATTCTTGCCTGGGAAATCCCATGGAGAGAGGAGCCTGGTGGGCAACAGTCTGTGTGTGTGCTTCAGTCGTGTCCAGCTCTTTGTGACCCTATGGACTGTAGCCTGCCAGGCCCCTCTGTCCATGGGGATTCTCCAGGCAAGAGTACTAGAGTGAGTAACCATGCCCTCCCCATGGGATCTTCCCAACCCAGGGATCGAACCTGTGTCTCTTTTTTCTCCTGTATTGGCAGATGGGTTCTTTAGGACTAGCACCACCTGGAAAGTCCAGTGGGGTTACAAAAGAGTCAGATGTGACTTAGAAACTAAACAACAACAACAAAACGGTACCACTACAAGGCATTAGCTGTAAAAACACTTCTTCTTTCTGTTTTATAAGATCTATCCTCTTAACAACTTTCAACTATGCAGTACAATATTATTAACTATGCTCACCATGCTGTATATCCTCCCAGGTATTTATTGTATAAGTGGAAGTTTGTCACCCATATTGCACCTTGCCCCCTCTAGTAACCACCAACTAGTTCTTTGTTGACGATGACGCTGCGTCACTTCAGTTGTGTCCGACTCTGTGTGACCCCATAGACAGAAGCCCACCAGGGTCCCCCTTCCCTGGGATTCTCCAGGCAAGAACACTGGAGTGGGTTGCCATTTCCTTCTCCAATGTGTGAAAGTGAAAAGTGAACTATGAGTTTATTCCACATATAAGTGAGATCATGTAGTTTTGTCTTTCTCTGTCTGACATTTCATTTAGCATAATGCCCTCAACGTATATTCCATGTTGTCATAAATGGTAACATTTCATGATTTTTTATGGATGAATGATATTTATATATATCATTCATTATATCACATTTTCTTTATCCACTCTTCTGTCAATGAACACTTAGGTTATTCCCATATCTTGGATATTAGAAGTAATACTACTATGTACATGAGGGTGCATATATCCTTTCAAGTTAGTGTTTTCATTTTCTTTGTATAAATACTCAAGAAGGGAAATGTTGGGTTGTATAGTAGCTCTATTTTCAATTTTTTGAGGGACCGCCATACTGTTTTCCATAGTGACTGCACCAAGTTACATTCCTACCACAGTGCACAAGGGTTTTCTTCTCTTTTCTTTTTTTCCCAACTTGCAAATGCCTTTTTTTTTTTTTTTACTTTACAATAATATATTGGTTGGTTTTGCCATACATTGACATGAATCCACCCCGGGTGTACATGTGTTCCCCTTCTTGAACCCCCTTCACACCTCCCTCCTCCCCATTTCTTCCCTCCAGGTCATCCCCGTGCACCAGCCCCGAGCATCCTGTATCATGCGTCAAACCCGGACCGGCGATTCGTCTCACATGTGATAATATACATGCTTCAATGCCATTCTCCCAAATCATCCTACCTTCTTCTCCCACAGAGTCCCAAAGACTGTTCTATACACCTATGTCTCTTTTGCTGTCTCGTATACAGGGTTAAGGTTACCATCTTTCTAAATTCCATATATATGCGTTAGTATACTGTATTGATGTTTTTCTTTCTGGCTTACTTCACTCTGTATAATAGGCTCCAATTTCATCCACCTCATTAGAACTGATTCAAATGCATTCTTTTTGATGGCTGAAAAATACGCCATTGTGTATATGTACCAAAGCTTTCTTATCCATTCGTCTGCAGATGGACATCTAGGTTGCTTCCATGTCCTTGCTATTATAAACAGTGCTGCAGTGAACATTGGAGTACATGTGTCTCTTTCATCTGGTTTCCTCGGTGTGTATGCCCAGGAGTGCGATTGCTGGATCATATGGCAGTTCTATTTCCAGTTTTTTGAGGAATCTCCACACTGTTCTCCATAGTGGCTGTACTAGTTTGCATTCCCACCAACAGTGTAAGAGGGTTCCCTTCTCTCCACATCCTCTCCAGCATTTATTGCATGTAGACTTTTGGATAGTAGCCATTCTGACTAGTGTGAAATGGTATCTCATTGTGGTTTTGATTTTCATTTCTCTGATTATGAGGCATGTTGAGCATTTTTTCATGTGTTTGTTAGCCATCTTTATGTCTTCTTTGGAGAACTGTCTGTTTAGTTCTTTGGCCCATTTTTTGATTGGGTCGTTTTTCTCTTTTCTTTATAAACACTTTTATCTCTGAGTTTTCCTTTCAAGCTCGACATTTTAATAACAAAGATTCTTCTGCCTCAGACAGGGTATGAGGACCTCCTTTCAAAGACTAACTCTTGCACTTTTTCTCTTATGGTTCTTAGAACATCATTCCTTCGTTTACCTACTCTGACCACTGTTTTGCATCTTTAGTATTCCTTCATTGTAGTAGTCTTTGTCTAATAAAAGGCCCTTTTCTTTAGACTTTATTACTCTCCTGTTACTTTGCTTTACTTCACATTTTCACTACCAAAAGTTTTGAAAGCATCACGTTTGCTTCCTCTGCTTTAGAGTGATTCATAAATTCCATAATTGTTTGTAGCCTGACTTCTGTCCTCAAAAATGTGCTGAAATCACTCTCTTTAAGGTGGTTAAAACTGGTCCATCACTGAGAACAATCACTTTCTGTCAACCTTCTAACCCACTGTTAGAAACGGAAACTCTTTCGCCTTTTGGCTTCTTTACATTATTCTCATGGTTTTCCCACCTTTCTGCTAGTTCCTTTTCTGCCTCATCATTCTTTTTCTATAACTTTAGTTGTTCCTCAAGGTCTGATCTTAGCACCTCTTTCTTCATTTTTGTTCATTTTTAGACTTGTCCAGTCTCTTGGATGCACTGTTTATTAGCTGTGTGTGGCTGACGTCTAAATCTTTATCTACACCTCTACTTTCTCAACTACATGACTTTCCCTCCCTCATTTCTTCCCATATTGTATTAGTCACCTCAGGCTGTAATAACAAAACACTGTAGACTGGTGGCTTAAACAACTGGAATTTATTACTCACAGTTCTGGAGACCGGGAAGTCCAAGATCAGGGGCCAGCCAATTTGGTTCCCCTCTAGGGGATCTCATCCTGGCTTGTAGACAGCTGTCTTTTGGCTGTGTCTTCACATAATGGAGAGAGAAAACTGGTCTCTCTTCCTCTTCTTATGATGACACTAATCCTATCATGAGGCTTTACCCTCATGGCCTCATCTAAACCTAATTATCATCTAAAGGCCCTACTTCCAAATATCATTACATTGGGGGTTAGGGCTTAACATATGAATTTTGAGGAGACAGAAACATTCAGCCTTTAATTCATATTTATAGAGTATCTAATAGGTCTAAATCCAATGGTCAGCTAAATATCAGCAGTGGAATATTTTCCTTTTTCTTTTAAATTTTATTTATTTATTTGGCAGGGCCAACTCCTAGTTGTGGCATGTGGGATAGATCCCTGCCAGGATAGTTCCCTGGCCAGGAATCGAACCCAGGACCCCTGCATTGGAGTTTTAACCACTGGACCACCAGGGAAGTCCCACAGTGGGATATTTTCTGGTACCTCATTGTCATTATGTTCAGAATGGAACTTGTCATGCATATGCTTAAATCTCCCTTGCTTCACATACTTCTTTCTTTGCGTTTAATAAAACCATTCATAGAAGTTGCCCGGAATTGAGACCTTGGAGCCATATTTGACTTTTCAAAAGGTCTTCAGTGTTGTATCTATTTGTGGCTCCTAGAAGGATCTCTTTTCAAAAACTACAGTCTCCTTACTGAATTCTTATATTCTCAGGGACTTGACTATGTAACTGACTTCTTACTCTCCTCCAGACGATGTGGACTTTAACATTTATGTATAGTTCAACAAATATTTTTAAACACCCCTGTAACTATCACCCAGGTCAGAGAATAGAACAGTACTGGTACACAGAAAACCTCTTGTGTATGTCTTCCTAATTATTCTCTCTCAATCCTAAGCTCCTTTCCTTCCCCTTGAGATAATCATTACCTTGACTTTTACAGAAGTATTTCCTTACTTTTCTTGATAATCTTACCACTTGGATATACTTCCTGAAAAACAAATTGTTTCTTGGTTTTTGATTTTTATATAGATGAAATCATTATTGTATGCTTTTTGTGTGTGACTTGGCTTTTTGGTCTTGACATTATTTTAAGAATTATTCATATTGCTGTTTGCAGCTAAGTGTTGTTCATTCTCACTGCTGATTAAGACTACAATTTATTCATTTTATTGCTGATGGATATTTGAATTCTTTACACTTTTTGGTATTTTTAAACAGTGCTTCTAGGAATATTTTTATTTATATATTGTGGTAATTATAAAAGTATGCATGCATGCTAAATCACTTCAGTTGTGTCTGATGCTTTGCGATTGTATGAACTGTAGCCTGCCAGGCTCCTATAAATGTATATCTCCAGGGTAAAGATTTGGGAGAATTGCAGAGTCATAGGATATGCATGTCTTCAACTTGACTAGATAATGCAACAGGTTTTCAAAAAATTTATACCAATTTACACAATTCATATTATTAAAATTCCTGATGGTCCATAATTTGGCCGATAGTTGATATTGTCAGACTTTTACATTTTTTCTCATCTGATGAGTGAGTAGTGGTATTTCATCATTGTTTTAAAATGCATTTAAAAATTAGTGACACTGAAAAATAGTGACACTGAACATTTAAACTGTGGGATTGGTCTTTGGGATCACCTGTTTTGTGAAGTGCTTTTTCAAATCTTTTCACCATTTTTACTTTTGGGTGCTTTTCCCTTGTTATTTGTAGGAGTTTCTTTATATTCTGGATCCTGGTTCTTTATTTATATATTTAATTATACATATTGCATATGTCTTTTCCTACTCTGAAGGTTGACTTTCCACTCTCTCTCTATTGCCTTCTTAATTTAAATTTAGTTTACTAGTAACTTTCTCCATTACGAAGACTTTTTGTGTTTATTTAGGAAAACCTTCTTGAGTCCAAGGTCAAGAAGAAATCATCCTGTATTTTCTAAAATTCACTGGGTTTGATTTTTGCATATGCTATGAAAGAGGGGTCCAGTAAAACTTTCTTATTGTCCTAGTGCTATCTTTTGGAAATCCATTCCATTCTTACTGTTCTGCAGTGCTATCTCTGTAATAAATCAAGTGTAACACAGGTCAGTTTCTATGCTGTTTCTAAGCTCTCCTATTCATCTATTTTTCTGCCCCTGTGCCAAAACTGCACTGTCTTGATTACTATAACTTTGTAATATGTTGTGATGCCTAGAAGAACAAATTTTCCTTTTTGTTCTTTTTCTTCAAGAGTGATGTTATAAACTGAATTGTGTCCCTCCATAAACAGATATGTTGAAATCTTCAGTACCTCAGAATGTGATCTTATTTGGAAACAGGGTCATTGCAGTGGTTATTAGTTAAGATGAGGTCCCTACTTCAATATGACTGGTGTCCTTATAAGATGATGGCCTTGTAAAGACAGAAACATAGGGAGAATGCTATGTGATGATGAAAGTAGACATTGGAGTTACGGCAGCTGCAAGCTAGATATTGGAGTTATGGCAGCTGCAAGCCAAGGAAAACCAAAGATTGTCTGGAAGCCATAGAAACTAGGAAGAGACATGGAAGAATTCTCTGTACAGGTTTCAGAGGAAACATTAACCTGGTAACATCCTGATTTTGGAATTTTAGCCTCTAGAAATATGAGATGATAAACTTATTTAAGCCCTCCAATTTGTGGTGGTTTGTTAAGCAGTCCTAGGGAGTGCATATTAGTGCCTTAACTGCTTTTAGCCTTTTGCTGCTGCTGCTAAGTCACTTCAGTCGTGTCCGACTCTGTGCGACCCCATAGGCGGAAGCCCACCAGGCTCTGCCATCCCTGGGATTCTCCAGGCAAGAACACTGGAGTGGGTTACCATTTCCTTCTCCATTAGCACTTGTATATAAATTTTAGAAGTAGTTTGTCAAGTTCCATAGATACTTGTGATTTTGATAAGATTGCATGAATCTATAAATAAATATGAGGAGAAGTTACATATTTTTAATATTGAGTGTTCCAATCCTTGAACATGGTATGCTTTTTCATTTCTTAGGTTGTCTTCAGTATCTCTTAACAAAGTTTTATGATTTTTCTATAAAGGTGTTGGAAATCTTTAGTTAGATTTTTTTATGAAGTAATTGGTAATTTTTGATTATAAAATTATATTTGTAAAACTTTAATTTATTGCTGGGATAGAGAAATAAAATGGATTTTTGTACATTGATTTTATATCCAGTGACTTTGCTAAAATTTATTGTAAATTCTAACAGTTTATTTGTAAGTTCTTTTGAATTGTGTGTAAAATCATTATTATTTATAAATAATGATAGCTTGATTTTTCTTCTATAATTTCTTACCTTTAATTTCTTTCTATTTTCCTATTCATGGGCCCTCCAGTACAATGTTGTAAGATTGTTAGTGGACTTCCTTGTCTTGTTCTTGATCTCCAGTGGAAAACTTTCAATATTTATATTGAGTATGATATTTGCTGTATGTTTTTATAAATATTCTTTATCAGATTAAAGAAGTTTCTTTCTGTTCCTAGTTTGCTAAGGTTTTTATTTGATTGAATCATAAATGGGTGTTAAATTTTATTAAGCACTATTATCTGCATCTATTGAGACAATCACATGATTTTTCTCCTTTAATTTGTTAATGTGGTGAATTACATTACTAAATTACTGAATTATTATTAAAACAACCATGAATTTCTGAGATAAATAAAACTTGATCATGATCTACTATTATTTTTATATGTTGCTAGATTCGGTTTGCTAATATTCTGTTTAGGATTTTTATATCTATGTTCATATAAGTGAGTTTGGTCTGTAATAATCTTTTCTTATATTGTCACTGACAGGTTTTACTATCAAAATTATGCTAGCCTAAATGAGTTGGATAGTATTTGCTATTTTTCTAATCTGAAAGAGTTTGTATCAAAGGAGAATTATTTACTCTTTGTATGTTTGGTAGAATTTGAGTAAAGTTATCTGGGACTGGACTTATCTTTGTGGGAAGGCTTTATCATTATTGATTTAATTTATTTAATGGCTAAAGGGCTTTAGAGTTTTCTGTTTCTTTTGATGCCAGTTTGATGCAGTATACTTTTATAAGCTTTGTCTATCTCATCTAAATTTTCATATTTGTTGGCAGAAGTTGTCAGTAATTGGCCATTGTAATCTTTCTATGTGTGCAGCATCAGTAGTAGCTGTTCTTCCTTATTTCTGATAATTGTTTTTAATTTCTTCTCTTTTTTTCCCAATTAGTTTCACCAAAGGTTTGTCAATTTTGTTAGTCTTTTCAAAGAAGAGAAGTGTTCTTGTTGCTTCTCTATTAGTTACCCTCTATTTTTGTTATTTCTTTCCTTCTATATTCAGTAATTTTATCTTGCTTCTGTTTTTCTAATCTCTGGAGATTCATGCTTAGCTTATTAACTTTCAGTCTTTATTTTTTTATAATTTATACATTTTAAGTTGTATGTTTTCTTCTAAGTACTGTTCCAGCTGCATCTTAAAATTCTAATATTCAGATTGTTACATTTTTTATTCAGTTCAAGTTATTTTCTAATTTCTTCCATTATTTATTTTTTATCTATTTGATTCACTTCATAATTTTGCAAACAAAATTTTTGAAGTTATCTTTTCATATTGTACATGGTCAGAAAACATCTGTTTAATTTTAGCCCTTTGAAATTTTTGAGATTTGATTTATGATCAATTTTTGGATAAAGGTTTCTGTGTACTTGATAAGATTGTGCATCTCACAGTTGTTATATTCAGTGTTCTAACTGAATCTAATTCAATTAATTGGTGTTCAAACATTTTGTGTGTTTTTAATTGTTTTATCACTTACTGAGAAAAGTATGTTATATTTTTCTGCATGATTGTGGATTTGTTTTATTTAACCTTGTGATTCAGTTTTTGTTTTACATATTTTAAAGTCATGTTATCAGGTGCATGCAATTCTAAAATTATGTGTTTTTGGTGAATTTAAATTTTTGTCATTAAGAAGCCTTATTTCTAATTTTCCCATAAAGTTGATTTTGTGTGATATTAATATATATATACATCTATTTTATTTTGGTTGTTATTTGCACAGTATATGATTTTTCATCTTTTTACTTTCAACTTTTCAATGTCCCTTTAAAATCCAGTTTGAAAATCATTGTTTCTTAGACTATTAATAGTACATTTAGTCTATCTCCATTGTGTATAGTTACTGATATATTTTAATTCTATAATTTTATTTGTCTATTTTTCTATTTGATACACCTGCTGTACTTTTTTCTCTCCTTGTTTTTTTTTTAATTGAGTATATTTTAAAAATCATACTTTCCCTTTATTAGTTGGGTAGTTATATACTGTAGTTTTGTTCATTTAGTATCTAACCTATGTATTACAACATGCATAATTTACTTTGCTTACAGGTAGTGCTACTGGTAAAGAACCTGTCTGCCAGTGCAGGAGACATAAGAGATAGGGGTTCAATCGTTGGATCAGGAAGATCCCCTGAAGGAGGGCATGGCAACCCACTCCAGTATTCTTACCTGAAGAATCCCATGGACAGAGGAGCCTGGCGGGCTACAGTCTGCTGCTGCTGCTGCTAAGTCGCTTCAGTCGTGTCCGACTCTGTGTGACCCCATAGACGGCAGCCCACCAGGTTCCCTCATCACTGGGATTCTCCAGGCAAGAACACTGGAGTGGGTTGCCATTTCCTTCTCCAATGTGTGAAAGTGAAAAGTGAAAGTGAAGTCGCTCAGTCGTGTCCGACTCTTAGCAACCCCATGGACTGTAGCTTACCAGGTTGCTCCGTCCATGGGATTCTCCAGGCAAGAGTACTGGAGTGGGGTGCCATTGCCTTCTCCGGGGCTACAGTCTATAGGGTTGCAAAGAGTTGGACACAATTGAAGTGACTTAGCAATAAAAATTTACCCTTCTTTGAGATAATACAAACAGTTTAGAATATCATTGCCTAACCCTTACTTAATTTTTTACCTCCATTTGGACTTTTTGGATAATTTCAACTCAATTGTTCCACAGAAACAGAAAAGGCAATTTAGGAAGACATTATAATTTAATACTGTTAGATACAATTCTTACAACATTTTAACTGGAAATCCCAACTCCATTGAGTTTCAGAGCTGCTAAGGAACATTTCAGTCAGTTTTTGAATTCTTAAGTTTAGACTTCTGAAGATTTTTTAGATGAATTGTACATTCTAAGGGTGGGTTGATTTTTGCTTCAGCATCTTTATTACAATGGATCAATTCCAGACCAGATATATCCACTTGTTCTGTGTAGCACTTGGGGGGCATTTTAAATTTGAGGACCCTTGTATTTCTTCTATTTTGGAAAAGTTTATGGCATTTCCTTAATCTTCTTTTTTGGCTGTGCTTCATGACTTGTGGGATCTTAGTCCCCTAACCAGGGCTTGAACCTGGGCCCTCTGCACTGAAAGCACTGAATCCTAACCACTGGACCACCAGGGAATTCCTTCAATGCTCTTCTTGTGACTCTCTCATTAGATGTATGTTGGAGATGTCCAATTGATCCTACATATTTTTAAACTGTTTTATCATAATTATGGTTTAGCCTCTTTATCTCACTGTGATAGGTTTTGGGGAAGTTCCTCAGTATTCTTCCATTTTAGTAATTCCCTCACGATTATCTCACCTATTAAAATTTAAAAAGTTAACTTCTATTTTTCATTTTGTAGGATTTCTAATTTTTTTCAAAATGCCTATTTTCATTTCATTTCTGCTTGTTTATTTCATAATTTCTTGATCCATAAATGTGTTATTCCTTTTTTAAAAATCTCTTTGAGCATTCTAAAATCATGTCAAGATTCCTTTTATTTATTTTCATTTTGTTGCTTCTTAGTTTTCTTCATGTGGTATAAAATTTTAATTTGTAGACTCATCTTCAGGGCAAGTATTTTTTCCCTTTATCTTTGTTTGTTCACTCCTTCTCTGCTTTGTTGCAGTTGTCTGTATACACCTACTGTCTCCTGTCCAAAATCAGGTCTTTTAAGGACAGCTCAGGGCACTTACTTCTGGTGAGTAGGTGGTAGCACAGATCCAATCACTTAGCCAATGGTAGCTCAGCCCAAGTCCTGACTGTGTGAGGCTCTCTGTTGGTCTCATGTTGATGGGTACATAGTTCTAGTTATAGCCCCCACAGCAATCAAGTTATAGCTCTTTCCAGCCCCCTTTCCTCTCCAGTCTGTTATTTCAAGCAGTAAGGCTGATTCTGGTGTTCTTCCTTAGATAGGACACTTTTAGTCTCCATCTCACTCCTAAATAATTAAGCTGCTGGCTGCCTTTGCCTGCTGCATACACTTGGTTTATTGCTTTGTGTTTCTATAGAATTTTCTTCTTTCAGATTGTAAGTTCCATAAGGGCAGAGACTTTGCTTTGTTCAGTGCAGTATCCCGTGTCTAAAACAATGTCTATCACATATAGGTACTGAATAAAAGCTTGCTAAATGAATGAATGAACAAATGAATGTTTGGTTACTGATTCACAGAGATATTGGTCTCTTTGTAAGCGTGGCTACATTTTAAAGATTTTCACTTTTTTTACTTTTTATCTTTCATTGCTCTGATCTTCTTTGGGATGGAGAGTGGCTCAAAGCATGCATTTACAGCATTGTGATCTGAAGTTGTGGCCAAATATATATGTTAATACAGTTAGTCATTTGCCTAACTGGGATGGAGAGTGTGTGGTGCAGTTATTAGTTCTTATGCTCTCTCACACAGCCAAATGCTTTAAAGGTTTAAGAATTTGAGTTCTACAAACTCTAATTTCCTAAGCACATCTTGACTTAATTTTCCTCCGTGCTCTATTGGTGGATAGCATTAAAGATTTCATGTTATATTTTGCTTGATGGAAACCTGCCAAATATAGTCATTGAAGAAAGCTTTTGTAATTAGCCTTTTTCTGTACTGTAATTGTGAAAGTGGTGGAAGGTTCTTTAGAATATAGTATGCCCAGAGAATTAATTAGAAACATGTTACCAAGGAGGATTTGACATATGTATTAGTTTTCTATTGATGCTGTAACAAATTGCCACACAAATGTAACAGCTTAAAACAATATCCATTTGTTATCTCATAGATCTGTGGAACAGAAGTCTGGCATGGCATAGTTGAATTCTCTGCTTAGGGTCTCACAAAGCCAAAATCTGGACTGCATTCCTTTCTGGAAGCTATTGGGAAGAATTAATATGCAAGCTGCATTAATTGTGCCTTCTTATTTCCTATATTTCTGATGCTTTGACATCTTGGACTTTGTTGGCCCTGAAGAGGCTGCCCTTCCCAGGGCTAGCCAATTCCTGAAGACCATAAATGACTTACGAGGGTGCCTTTCATGTGTAAACTAACCAGTCCAGAGCTCATACCCTCATTCGTCCTATAATGGGCTGTCACAAGCAGGACCAGTATTCCTCTGCTCTAATCAAGTCACTCCTGGCTACCAGGCAACTAAAGACAGCCTCTGTGCCATAGAACCTGATGAAATTATTCAAAATAGCCAATGCCAAGCCTGTTTACCCTGCCTTGACCTTTCTTTCCTCACTAAACTAAAATGTAAGACAATTGCCCACATAGTCTTGACTTTCTCTGCCTCCTGAGTGACCCTGGTGCTTCCCTATGTGGCCCTGTGTGGTGTAGAATGACCCTCCTCTTGGCAACTGTGAGTAACAAATTATCTTTTCAATAGTCATGGTCTCCTGATCAGTTGTCCTTACCTTACTTAAATAATAAAAACCTATATTTCAAAATAAGCTTATTCAGGTTGTTGGCAGAGACCAGTTCCTTTTCATGTCTTCCATGTGGCCCCTCTGCCTTCAAACCATAACATCATATCAAATCCTTCTCATGTTCTGAATCTCTCTTACTTCCTCTTCTGCTTTTAGGGCCTCATGTGATTACATTGGGTTCTTTTGGATAATCCAGAATAATCTCCCTAATCATATGATTAGTAATCCTAATTACATTTGCAATATCCTTTTCCCATGCAGTGCAACCTAACTACAGGAGTAATACCAGGGGGCAAAGATCATGGATGTCAAAATTCTACCTACCACAGTGTTTTAAAAGTTAAATAAGGAAGAAAATACTGGCTTCACAATTTGCATTGGGAAGACATCATAAGAAATTGTAATATTTTTTATCTGTTCAGACTGCAGGCTACAGTCTCTCAGTTTATCTGTTTAGAATTTCTGTGGCTAAAATAGCTTTAGATAATGCTATAACTAAAATTACACTGTAAAGAATTACTCAGATATGAGTCTAGTTTTGATGCTATCATGAATAAATCCAAGATATTAAGTTTGCTTGACAGTTAGACTGTGTTCTCCTCTATTTGAAATTACTCACATTTCTCTAAAGGGGATATAGGACCAAATAATGCGAATGTAAAACATCACAGAGGCAAACATTTTCCAGGATCACTTTGTGCCAGTATGCAGGGGCTCTTTGAAATGGTCACACGTGTGTTCTCACCCTGTGAGCCCTCATCCTCATTTCCTCTCACACTGTTTTTTTATGCCCTTTTCTCCTTTCTTCTTCATTTTTTCCCTTTTCTTATGTCAATTTCTTATCCATATCTTCTGATTTTAATTTTTTCTGTATATGCATGTCCTAATCCTGCTTTATGGATTTCATCCCTGTATGATTTCATCACTCATGTTATATTAGTTTTTCAGCTTCCTTGGTTTGTCTTCTTATTTTTCCAAGTATTGTTGCCTTATATTGTCTCTTCCTCAAATACAGTATTTCCCTTAGAGCAGGCTATGCAACCAGTTGTTTGGCAATAAGTCTACAGTACTTGCTCAAGTCTGTTACTTGGTGAGGTAAGAGAAGTCAAAATAATAATAAATAGTTGGTAATTTGAACCTGGATTTCTATAGAGTCTTCCTTACCCATAGTGACTAATCTTGTTTTCTTGAGTTTTATCTTGAATTTTCTGACTTCAGAATATTACAGATTAGAATAATATGATGAGGACAGATAACCACTTGAAGGTTAAGCGTTTTTCAAATACTTGCCAAAACAGGAGGGCACGGCAGCCTTATGAATTGGCTCAGGTTCAGAGACATGCTTCTCATGTTTTTCGTGCTTTTATAAAAGGAGTTCAGAGCTGCTCCAGGCCTAACATCTCATATGCCAAGAGTTCTGAATTTATCCCAGTAGGGTACACTGTGGTTAGTACACTATGTGCTTAACGAGCCTCTATTTGAGGATAAAGCTTTACTCTGAACGCCTTCGAATCTGAACTGTCATTATTTTCCCAGTGTAAGTAGATTTAACGTAGTCTTGCCGTTTTCTTAGTGTGCTGCTATGCTGCTACTGTAACTGCTCAAAGAGGAGTGAAGTTTTTCATTTGGTTGTGAGAATTTTAACAAATACAGACTTGGCCTTTGCAAAACCATTTTGCTTTTAAAAAGTCAAGTCTGGTCTTTGAATATCCTTAGGGTCCTTTGCAAAGTTTTTAAGAAAAAAATTTTGTTAGAGTCAAGTCCTATTTTTTTTTATTCCCCACTATCATGGGAAATCTGAGCAGATGAATTCCCCCTGTTTCAGAGTTAAAGCAATGACATACATAATGCAAATAGGGTGCATGCATAAGAATTCTTCGACCATTTTTCTTCTGCTACACTTATAAAAACAAAGAAGACATTATTTTCCTATTTAACCAAATGATTCAGGCCCGTTCTCTTTGTCCCTTGGTTTTTCAGAGTGTAATCTCTTTCCTCAGCTATGGAAATGGGATTTTCTTCCTGTCTACTCGAGATAATCAGGTGGGACAACTGACATGATACTTTGAGGTTCTGATAATTGTGCTGATTGAGAGACATTTTTCTGTAAGAGTTAAGGTTTATGTCCTGAGAAACCCATCATAAATATCTTAAGTTGAAATGCATTTAATACACCTAACCTACAGAACATCATAGTTTAGCCTGCTGCTGCTAAGTCACTTCAGTCGTGTCCAACTCTGTGCGACCCCATAGACAGCAGCCCACCAGGCTCCTCCGTCCCTGGGATTCTCCAGGCAAGAACACTGGAGTGGGTTGCCATTTCCTTCTCCAATGCATGAAAGTGAAATGTGAAAGTGAAGTCGCTCAGTCGTGTCCGACTTCTAGCGATCACATGGACTGCAGCCTACCAAACTCCTCCATCCATGGGATTTTCCAGGGAAGAGTACTGGAGTGGGGTGCCATTGCCTTCTCTGTAGTTTAGCCTAAACGTGCTCACAACACTAATGTTAGCCTGAAGTTGAGTAAAATCATCTAATCATAGAATGTAAATTCTATCTTATAATATTTTATAAATTTGTGCATATATATAGATGTATAGATATATTTCCACAGTGTGAAAAGAAATAAAAAATAAAATGTAGCAGGAAAGATTTGAGCACAGATAAGGTAGAATTTCTTGAATGCTGAGGTTGTTAAAGGATTTAGCATTGACTGACTGTCCACTATGTTTCTACACTTTTTGTATATTATTTAATTCTGCTAACCACCACATGAGGGAGGTATTATACTCCTCATTTTATAGATAACATGGGGACTCAGAGAATTCTACAAATATTTAAGGTGACTAAGAGTGGGGAAGTTGGTATTCAATACCAGGACTGTCTTCCAAATTTATTCTGTTTTCAGTACAACAATAGCTGTGATTTTGAAGTTTTCTTCCTCTACAAGTCTTTATATTCTTATTCACAGCAAGCCAGGATCTTTTAGTTGAAGTCTGCAGGTGGAAATAATGGAGAGAGCTCTCCTTGTAATCAGGAGATTGGGGTTCTAGAGCTGACCCTGGTTTCTACATGTGAAAGCAGAGATTCAGCTTCTGGCTTTGCCTGCACTTTGTCAGTTGTAAAGTACTATTTACAGTCAAGGTGCCATTACTGAATAAGAAAATGTTAGCCTGAGTTTTCTCGTGAGATAGGATGACACAATTTAGGATTTTCCCACTACCATTTACTTTACTTAATCCTCTACTGTCTTTTGGATTCTCTCAATCCCATGAAGCTATGATTTTGCAATATCAACATTTGTCAGCTGAGAGAAGTAGAGAACCACTTGCCAGTGATAATGATCAATTTAGACAGTCACTTGGAATTAGTGTTTGTTTTTTTAAAATGAGTTTCATTTTAAAAATGCCTCTTGAAATTTCAAAGGGACGTTGGGAACTTTGTATCTTCAAGTGCTATTGGCAGAGAGGCCTGAGAGATGAGAGGAATAGGGTAAATCTGTCAGTTTCACTGCTTGACTCCAACCATTGCTGCCCTTTTTTCTCATCTTCTGATGGTCTGATAACTGTTCTATAATTTTTTTATATCAAACTTTTGCTCCAAAGGGCCAGATAGTAAATATTTTAGGTTTTCTGGATCATACAAAGTCTCTGTGGTAAATTCTTTTTTTCCTTCTCCGTCTTCTCTTGTTTGTCCTCCTTAATTCTCTAAAATTGTTGAAACCATTCTTAGCTTGCAGGCAGTACAAAGACTGAGATCCAAGGGCCCATAGATAGCAAATTCCTGTACTATACCATAGTTATTTTTTTCTTAAACAGTTCCCTATTAATAGATAGGTCTTTGCATTTTTCACTATTTCAAATAATGCTGCAATTAAAAATTTCACTACTCACAGGAAAAGATGCTCAGTATCACTAATTATTAGAGAAATGCAAATCAAAACTACAATGAGATACCACCGCATCAGTCAGAATGGCTATCATTAAAAAGTCTGCAAATAACAAATGCTGAAGAGGATGTGGAGAAAAGGGAAACTTCTACACTATTGGTGGGAATTTAGGTTGGTACGGCCACTGTGAAAAATGGTACAGAGGTTCCTCAAAAAGCTAAAAGTATATTTACCATATAATACAGTAATCTCTCTCCTGGGCATATATCCAGACAGAAATATAATTCAAAAAGATACATGCACCCCTGTATTTATAGCAGCACTATTTACAATAGCAAAGACATAGAAACATCCTAAGTGTCCATTGACAGATAAATGGATAAAAAATATGTGGTGTATATATATATATATATATATATATATATAAAATGGAAATATATATATATAATGGAATACTACTCAACCATAAAAATAACAAAAGAATGCTATTTGCAGTCACATGGATGCAACTAGAGATTGTCATACTAAGTGAAGTGAGTCAGAAGGAGAAAGACAAATACTATATATCACTTATATGTAGAATCTAAAATATGATACAAATGAATCTGTCTATGAAAAAGAAGTGGAATTAGGGACATAGAGAATAGACTATTGGTTGCCGAGGTGCAGGGGGTAAGAGAGGCATGGATTGGGAATTTGTGATTAGCAGATGTAAACTGGTATATATAGAATGGATAACAATAAGGTCCTACAGCACAGGGAGCTATATTCAATATCTAGTGATAAACCATAATGGAAAAGAATATGAAATAGAATGTGTGTGTATATATATATATATATATATATGAATCAGTTTGCTGTGTAGCAGTAATCAACAAAATTGTGTAAATCAACTATACTTCAATAAAAAAAAGAGAAACAAACAAATGGAATCCTACTACTCACGTATCTGTTCACTTGTGCAAGTTGAATCCTAGAAGTGAAATCAATCCTTAAAGTGTATTTGCATTTAACATTGCACAGATATTGTCAGATACCCTCTGTTAAAGTTGTAACACTTACATTTCATAGTATTACCATTACTGCTCATAGTATCATTGCTGTTCAGTTGCTAAGTTGCGTCCAACTCATTCTAACCTCATGGACTACAGTATGCCAAAATCCCCTGTACTTCGTTATCTCCTGGAGTTTGCTCAAATTCATGTCCATTGAGCCGGTGATTGTATCTAACCATCCTCTGCCACCATCTACTCCTTTTGCCTTCAGTCTTTCCCAGCATCAGGGTCTTTTCCAGTGAGTCAGCTCTTCGCATTAAAGGGCCAAAGAATTGGACTTTCAGTTTTAGCATCAGTCTTTCCAGTGAATATTCAGGGTTGATTTCCTTTAGGATTCACTGGTTTGATCTCCTTGCAGTCCATACTCCTTTTGCAGTCAAAAGCCTTCTCCAACACCACAATTTGAAGCATCAATTCTTGAGTTCTCAGCCTTCTTTGTGGCCCAACTCTCACATCTATACATGACTACTGGAAAAACCATGCTTTAACTATACACACCTTTGTCAGTAAAGTGATGTCTCTGCTTTTTAATACACTCTCTCAGTTTGTCATGGCTTCCCTGGTGGCTCAGATGGTAAAGTGTCTGTCTGCAATGCAGGAGACCTGGGTTCGATCCCTGGGTTGGGAAGATGCTCTGGAGAAAGAAATGGAAGCCCACTGCAGTACTCTTGCCTGGAAAAACCCATGGACAGAGGAGCCTGGTAGGCTATAGCCCATGGGGTCACAAAGAGTCGGACATGACTGAGCAACTTCACGTCACTTCACTTTATGTTTGTCATAGCTTTTCTTCCAAGGAGCAAGTGTCTTTTAATTTCATGGCTGCAGTCACCATCTGCAGTGATTTTGGAGCCCAAGAAAATAAAATCTGTTATTACTTACATTTTTTCCCCTTCTGTTTGCAATGAAGTGATGGGACTAGATGCCATGATCTTTGTTTTTTGAATGTTGAGTTTTAAGTTTAAGCCAGGTTTTTTACTCTCTTCTCTCACCCTCATCAAGAGGTCACTTTCTGCCATAAGGGTGGTGTCATCTGCATAACTGAGGTTTTTTATATTCCTCCCAGGAGTCTCTATTCCAGCTTGTGCTTCATTCAGCCTGGCATTTCGCGTGATGTACTCTGCACAGAGGTTAAATAAACTTGGTGAGAATATACAGCTTTGTTATACTCCTTTCTCAATTTTGAACCAGTCAGTTGTTCCATGTCCGGTTCTAACTGTTGCTTCTTGACTTGCAGACAGGTTTCTCAGGAAACAGGTAAGATGGTCTGGTATTCCTATCTCTTTAAGTATTTCCCACAGTTTGTTGTGATCCACACAGTCAAAGGCTTTAGCAAAGTCAATGAAGTAGATGTTTTTCTGGAATTCCCTTGCTTTCTCTATGATCCAATAAATATTGGCAATTTGATCTCTGGTTCCTCCGTTTTTTCTAAATCCAGCTTATAGTCTGAAAGTTCTCAGTTCATGTGCTGCTGAAGCCTAGCTTGATGGATTTTGAACATAACCTTACTATCATGTGAAATGAATGCAATTGTATGATAGTTTGAACATTTTTAATACTGTTATTCTTTGGGATTGGAATGAAAACGGACCTTTTCCAGACCTGTGGTCACTGCTGAGTTTTCCAAATTTCCTGTCATATTGAATGCAGCACTTTTACAGCATCATCTTTTAGGATTTCAAATAGCTCAACTGGAATTCCATCACCTCCATTAGCTTTGTTTGCAGTAATGCTTCCTAAGGCCCACTTGACTTCACACTACAGAATTTCTGGCTCTAGGTGAGTGATCACTGTATCCTGGTTATCTGGGTCATTAAGACCTTTTTGGTATAGTTCTTTTGTGTGTTCTTGCCACCTCTTCTTAATCTCTTCTGCTTCTGTTAGGTCCCTACCATTTCTGTCCTCTATTGTGCCCACTCTTGCATGAAATGTTCCATTGATGTCTCCAATTTTCTTGAAGAGATCTCTAGTCTTTCCATTCTATTGTTTCCCTCTATTTCTTTACATTTTTCATTTTCTTACCTCTCCTCGCTATCCTCTGGGTCTTTGTATTCTCTTGGGTATGGGTATATCTTTCCCTTTCCTCCTCGCCTTTCACTTCTCTCCTTTCCTCAGCTATTTGTCAAGCCTCCTCAGATACAACCACTTTGCCTTGTTGCATTTCTTTTACTTTGGGATGCTTTTGGTTACTGCCTCCTGTTTAGTGTTATGAACCCTCTGTCCATATTCTCTATAACATTCTCATATACTGTTTTGTAAAAATTTGATATTATCAAACTTCAGAAATTTTGCTCATCAAATGGGTAAAGACAGTGTCTCACTTAAAAAATTGTATTTTCCTCATTTCTAGTGATGTGAGGGATCTTTTCATTTATTTTCTTGATGTTTAAATATGTATTCTGTGAATTTACTATTAATGTGTTTTTTGCCTTTTTGTTTTTAGTTTGTAGGAGCTCTCATTAATCTTGTCTTTGCTTTACATGTTACAGAGTTGCCAGTCTGTCACTTGTCTTTTAATCCTGTTTAGAAATTTTGTATTTTTATTTTAGACAAATTAGATATCTCTTACTCTGACTTCTAGGTTGTTGTGTATTGTTTTAGATGCCTCCACTATCAGGTTAAAGGTATGTCCTTTTTAAATAGTACATTTGACTAAATTTCTATCAGAATTTGACATAAGGAAAATAATGGTTTCTCTCAAAAAACTTTAATGCTTTTCACTTTGATTGTCAGGAAATAACTAAATCTATAGTTCAAGTATGGTGACTATCCTATTTCTTAGGCTATGTAATTGTTACTGCAAGATATCAGTGATAAAATGGTAGCTGAAAAAACCTGAAAACAGACTCTGAGTACAGCTGAGTGAATATGAAAACTTAGCCCCTGACTCAAAATATAAGGCAGAAAAACAGGAGACCTCAAGTATGAGTAAGAGTTTTTGGGACAAATTTGATCAGCAGTCCTGCGGAGTTGATGAGGGGCCAAGGCTTGGGAATGGAATTAGATTCACACAATCTAGGGGAAACCATAGCCACAGGTTCTGATCTTGTGAACTTGCAACTTCTATAGATTCACAACATTTTATCTGGAATTCTGAAATACCAAAAGCTGTAAAGGCCTAGACTTTAAAAAATTTTGTTCTCAAAATCTTACCTAAATTGTTGTGTATAACTATTTATTTATACGACTTAGTTTGAAAATTCACACTATTTTTTTCTTAAATAACAATGTAGTTGATTTTAAGTTGTTTAGTATTATGTAGTATCTGATGTATGTACCTCCTTACCTTTATAAAATTAAAAAAAATTTTGAATTCTAAAACTTATCTGGCCTTAAGGGTTTCTGTTAACGAACTATGGACTTGTAATAAATATCTTACCTGAAAGCCTGGATGGAATTAGTTTCCTTCTTGCCTCTTTATGGTTTCTGGTTTCATTTTCTAACATATTTAATAATTCTGTTGCATATGTATTTTTAGTATAAGCTCTCAATTTTTGTGGCAGTAAGAGGGCCTACAATAGTTTTTGTCCTTGTGTAGTCTCCTGTATTAACTCAGAACTACTCTCTGTGTGCATACAGAAAATGGGCAGCAGTACTGGTGTGTGACTTCTGAGGCCAGGCCATAAAAGACATTTTAGCTTCTGCTTTTGTTTTTTGAATTTTTGGTCTGGGCGAAGCCAGCTGCTGAGGCATGAAGGCACAAAAGGAGCTACAAGAAATAGCCTAGATGGAGAGGGTTACACTTGCCAGTCATGGAAGTGAATTCTCCAGGCTCAAAATTTTAGATGACTGCAACCCCAGCTGACACCTCAGCTGCAATCTCACAAGAGATTCCAAATCACAACACTTTAGTCAAGCTTCTCCTATATACATGCATTACAGAAACTATGAGAATAGTAAATGACTATTGTTCTCTTAGCTACTAAGCATTTGGGTGGCTTTGGTGCAAAAATAGCTATCTGATGTAATGAATGACAACTAATGAATAATTAGTTCTAGAAAACTCTTTGTAAACTGTTTTCTGCAGGGCCCCAAACCAATGAATGAATAGATTTTATGTGGTAATTAATCCCTGCATTGCATTTCCTGCATAATTTGCATATTGAACAAATCTGGGATTTTATCCTTTATCATATATTTAAATTTTTTCCCCTTACCCCTCTGATAGAACTGCTGATATATTTTCACGAAACTCCTATTCTGATTCTGACCCAGAAATAGTTTTGCATCAATAATCTGTTGCCAGGTAACAAACCATCCCAAAACTCAATGTTTTAAAACAAAGACAGTTTCTGTTTTTCATGATTTTGTGACTTGGCTGGACAGTTCTTCTGCTGGTCTTCCTTAGACTCCCTCATGGAGCTGCATTAATCTGGTGGATCTGCTAGAGGTGGCGTCTTGAGGATCTCACCTCATGTTTGGGACCTTGGCAGGAAGGATTGGAAACCTGGGGCCTCACTCTCTACATGGTCTCTCATCAGTATTTGGACCCAAGTTGTTGTTTTTTTTTTTTTATGTTGGCTGAGCCCTAAGAGGGCACAGACGGAAGCTACAAAGAATCTTTAGATCTAAGCTCTGAAACTTTCACAGTATTTTACTTCTGTTACTTTCTAAAGGTCAAAGCAAGACACCAGGCCAGCCAGAATTCAAATGGGTGAAGAAAGAGCCCCCACCTCTTATTGGGGAAGCAATAATGTAACATTGCAAAAGGGGAATAAGCAAGAGGGAGAAGTGAGTGCTTAGGGCCATTATTATAATGACATGCCATATGTATGCTTCATTAGGAGAAGGTATAAAAATTAATTTACAAATTTCTAACAACCTGCATTCTTTAACCATAGAACTAGAAGATCTATATTAATTTCATTAATCAAACATAGATATATTGAGAATCTACTACTTGACCCTAGGAATCAAAATATATAATTCCTTACCTGAAGCAAGAAATACATATTATTTTGTCTTTCCTAATAGAGTCTTTTATAATCAGGAAATGAGTGTTCTACATAAATAAAGCAACAGATATTTTTGAATGCCTTCCGTGTCTAGAATTGTGCTATCTATCTCTGAGGTGCTTTGCCGGGAGGTAAGTTATGGATGCTCTGTGCAGATGTTTCTATGGATCCCACACTCTTGGCCATAACATCTGCCCTCAGGGTGTTTGATAGGGCTTCTGAGTCCTGTTTGGCTCCACGTGCCTTTGCTATTACACACTTTACCATATGGCAAAGATGCCAGGAGTGAACTCTTGTCTTAAAACAATTGGAGTAGGTGTCAGAAGGAGGTTATGGAATTGTCTGTCTGTACTTTATGTGCTGAACAAAGTACTGAGTGTGAGATTACAGAGAACTGAATAAGACATAAGACATAACAGTCATAGAGTGGAAGGGAAAATACAAATCATATGGCCACTCCTCTCATTTGAAAGATAAGAAAATTGAGACTCAAAAACATTGTGATGTGTTCACATTAAAATATCTATTTAGCAACAGACCTGAACCTCCCTCCCTTATCCCTCCTTATCCCACCACTCTAGGTTATTTCAGAGCACCTGTTTGAGTTCCCTGAGTCATACAGCAAATTCCCATTGGCTGTCTCTTTTACATATGGTAGTGTAAGTTTCCGGAGAAGGCAATGGCAAGCCACTCCAGTACTCTTGCCTAGAAAATCCCATGGACGGAGGAGCCTGGTAGGCTGCAGTCCATGGGGTCGCTACAAGTCAGACATGACTGAGCGACTACACTTTCACTTTTCACTTTCACAGTTGGAGAAGGAAATGGCAACCCACTCCAGTGTTCTTGCCTGGAGAATCCCAGGGACGGGGGAGCCTGGTGGGCTGCTGTCTATGGGGTCGCACAGAGTTGGACACAACTGAAGTGACTTAGCAGTAGCAGTAGCAGTAGCAGTGTAAGCTTCCACGTTACTTTCTCCACACATCTCACCCTCTTCTTCCTCCTCCCGCCCCTCTGTGTCCATAGGTTTGTACTCTATGTTTGTGTCTCCATTGCTGACCTGCAGAAAATTTCATCGGTACCATCGAAGAGCCTGCAATCTAGGAATTTTGACATGCTGTCTGATTTTTTTTCCACTGGTGCCTGCCATCTTAAGACTGTATATCCTTAATGAGGAGAAATTATAATATCTAAAATTTATTGAGAATTAGCCTCGTGTGCATCACACAGTGTTCTAAACTTGGAGTTTCTGAGTGTTTCCTTACAACAGCTGGAGGAGTGAGTACTGTTAGTACTCTTGTTTAGAGAGGAGGAGAGCTTGAGTAACTTTCCCAAATTCCCAAGACTAAAAATTTCAGAGGCCAGTTCTCACCCAGGCCTTCTTACTCTACTGACTGCGGTCTTCAGGTAAGTTCAATCACTCAATCATGTCCAACTCTTTGTGACCCCATGAACTGCAGCATGCCAGGCTTCCCTGTCCATTACACAAACTCATGTCCATTGAGTCGGTGATGCCATCCAACCATCTCATCCTCTGTTGTACCCTTCACCTCCTGCCTTTAATCTTCCCCAGCATCAGGGTCTTTTCCAAGGAGTCAGTTCTTCACATCAGGTGGCCAAAGAATTGGAGTTTCAGTTTCAGCACCAGTCCTTCCAATGAATATTCAGGACTGATTTCCTTCAGGATTGACTGGTTTGATCTCCTTGCAGTTCAAGGGACTCTCAAGAGTCTTCTCCAGCACCACAGTTCAAAAGCATCAATTCTTCGACGTTCAGCTTTCTTAGCTTTCTTTGTAGTCCAACTCTCACATCCATACATGACTACTGGAAAAACCATACCTTTCACTAGATATACTATTGTTGGCAAAGTAACGTCTCTTTTACTTATGCTCTTTTAAATATGCTGTCTAGGTTGGTCATAACTTTCCTTCCAAGGAGGAAGCGTCTTTTAATTTCATGGCTACAGTCACCATCTGCAGTGATTTTGGAGCCCAGAAAAATAAAGTCTCTCACTGTTTCCATTGTTTTCCCATCTATTTGCCATGAAGTGATGGGGCTGGATTCCACGATCTTAGTTTTCTGAATGTTGAGCTTTAGGCCAACTTTTTCACTCTCCCCTTTCACTTTCATCAAGAGGTTCTTTAGTTCTTCTTCCCTTTCTGCCATAAGGGTGGTGCCACCTGCGTATCCGAGGTTATTGATATTTCTCCCAGCAATCTTGATTCCAGCTTGTGCTTCATCCAGCCCAGCATTTTTCATGATGTACTCTGCATGTAAGTTAAATAAGCAGGGTGACAATATACAGCCTTGACGTACTCCTTTCTCAATTTGGAACCAGTCTGTTGCTCCATGTCTGGTTCTGTTTCTTCTTGACCTGCATACAGGTTTCTCAAGAGGCAGGTCAGGTGGTCTGGTATTCCCATCTCTTTCAGAATTTTCCAGTTTGTTGTGATCCACACAGTCAAAGGCTTTGGCATAGTCAATGAAGCAGAAGTAGATGTTTTCCTGGAATTCTTTTGCTTTTTCGATGATCCAACAGATGTTGGCAATTTAATCTCTGTTTCCTCTGCCTTTTCTAAATCCAGCTTGAACATCTGGAAGTTCCCGGTTCATGTAATGTTGAAGCCTGGCTTAGAGAATTTTGAGCATTACTTTGCTAGCATGTGAGATGAGTGCAGTTTTGCAGTAGTTTGAACATTCTTTGCCATTGCCTTTCTTTGGTATTGGAATGAAAACTGATCTTTTCCAGTTCTTTGGCCACTACTGAGTTTTCCAAATTTGCTGGCATACTGAGTGCAGCATCATCTTTTAAGATTTAAAGTAGCTCAACTGGAATTCCGTCACCTCCACTAGCTTTGTTCATTGTGATGCTTCCTAAGGCCCACCTGACTTCGCATTCCAGGATGTCTGGCTCTAGGTGAGTGATCACACCATTGTGGTTATCTGGGTCATGAAGATCTTTTTTATATAGTTCTTCTGTGTATTCTTGCCACCTCTTCATAATATCTTCTGCTTCTGTTAGGTCGTTACTTTTCTGTCCTTTATTGTGCTCATCTTTGCATGAAATGTTCCCTTGGTAGCTCTAATTTTCTTGAAGAGCATATGTGCCTCTTGAGGGGAGGACACAGAACCAGGCTTATGGTAGAAGCCTAGTCTGATTTTGAATGAATTCCAGATTTCCCATGTCTTGGTGAACCAAGTCAGTAGAGTACACATTATGATTAGAATTTTTCTTTTGCACTGAAGACACTGCTGATAACATAAATGAGTTAAATCTAGACAGTCCATGGCATGGGCAGTAAATCTCTTTTTTTTTCATACTCCACTTTAGAAATGATGAGATTTGCGGTTCGTTCATCCATTCACTCATTGTTTCATTCAAGAAACTGAACATCAGTTTTGTGCAAGAAGACATTTCAACCAAATTTGGAAGCCGTCTCTACCTTCCTTTCAGCTCTAATCATGTCATCCTATTTATCATGGCTCATGGTTCTTTCTTCACTTTCTGTTTTCTTGAGGTAACAACCAAAGTTTGAGATTCTTTTATTTGTTATTTGGCTGCATCAGGTCTTAGCTGTAGCAGTTGGGATGTTTGTTGTGTCATGTGGGATCTTTTGTTGTGGCACACGGACTCTCTAGGTTGTGTCACTTGTGCTTAGTTGCTTTGTGGCATGTGGGATCTTAGCTCTCCGACCAGGGATTGAACTGGAGTCTCCTGCATTGCAAGGCAGATTTGTAACCACTGGACCAACAGGAAGGTCCCTGCAATTTTTATTTATGTTTACAGCACAAACAAAACTAGAAAGTCATATGTATAAAATGATTTTTGATTTGGTATTTTTTAAGAGATTCCAGAAATAAGGAACACAAATCTGTCCTTGGTCAATTTGAATGAAAAATTATTGTACCAGTTAGAGTATAGCTGCCTGATAAAACAATGATATTTAATGGCTAAAACATGATGATGTGTAATGTCTAAAGCATGAATAAGTTTGCTTCTTGCTTGTATAAAATGCCAAATGGGTATTTCTAGTAAATAAGTGGGTCTCTTCTAAGTGTTGATACATATGCCCATTTCCTCTCAAGGTGGTTGACGCGTCCACATCAAGTTGGGAGAAGGGGACGAGCATGGAGGGTGTCACACATGTGGTAGTTTTATGGCCTAGACATGGAAGAGAAACCTATCATTCTATGGCATTCCTTTGTTGTTGTAATTCAGTCGCTCAGTTGTGTCCGACTCTTCATGATCCCATGGACTGCAGCACATCGGGCTTTTCTGTCCTTCACTGTCTCCCGGAGTTTGCCCAAACTCATGTCCACGGAATTGATGATGCCAGCCAAACATCTCATCCTCTGTCATCCTGTTCTTTTCTTGCCGTTAATCTTTCCCAGTATTGGTATCTTTTCCAATGAGTTGGCCCTTTGCATCAGGTGGCCAAAGTATTTGTTTGACTAGAACTAAATTACTTGGTCAAAATCTAACTGTGAGGCAGCCTGGAAAAAGACCATCATGGATGCCCAGGAAAAAAGAGGAAATAGTTGAAAAAAGGGGAAGGACTGTGAAAGCCTTACTCCATTTCTCTCTTAATTCACTGACCCTTCTTTAAACCTATCCATTTTCTTGAATTTCATGTAAATATTTATAAATTTAGTTTTTATATAATAAATTAAAAAATTATATTGTCAAATTTCTTCCAAAATCATGTGCAATGCTTTTATTTTATAGATGAGAAATATGACACCCAGAGAGATTAAGTAATTTGCCTAAGGTCCCACAGTTTATGTACAACAGAACTAAGACTACAGCTTAAAGGTTTCTTGATTTTCTCCTTTATTTTAATTTGATATAACATCAATAGTATATGTCCAAGCCCTGATTATCTGTTTTACATTTTAGCATCACAGAGAACAGTTTTGTTCAGTTCATTTTGCAGAGAGCCTGATGTGAATATTTTTAATTAATTAATTTTATTTATCATTTATTATTTATTTTTCTTCATCAAAGATGTTCTCACTATAACCTTTAGATGGCATAAGTTAGCTAATCCAAGGCTGTTTTGTAGCTCCAATAATTGCAGAAGTTTCAAGAAAGATTATGAAAAATGGCAACATTGAAAATGTTACCAGCAAAGTTTCCCTGCATTAAGAATCCATCTTCTGAATTAGTCTTTATGTATAGAAAGCTAATGTTTAGGAGTTTTTCCAGGAGTTCTCTAATTCTGCTAATGTTGTGAGTCACTGGTAGTAAGTGATGTTTTGGGACAGATTTTGGGATAAGAATTAGAATTGGAGAAGACTTTCTGAAGTGGATAGAATAGAAATCTGGGAGATAGGAGGTCTCAGTTTTCCATGAACTCTCAAATATTCAGGAAAAGTTTTCTATTAGAATTATACTACTTATTGTGGATCCTTATGGCATTTGCTAACCTCACCATGGTTTTCTGAAGAACTTCATGATTAGTCTGGAAATCTGGTATTTTATGTACAACTATAGGATGGTGCTGCAGCACAATGCTTTGCCCTTGTTAGGGATACAGCAGTTGTTTGTGGAGTTGAATTTTCCCACTTGATTTTTTTCTTATTTTTATCCCTGGAAGGATTGTAAACATCTTTGCTAAGATAGCAAGGAAAAGTGCTATTTACCTATTGTGTCTTATGTTGACCAACACTCTTGTAGCCAGTGTGAGGAATCCTAGGAAAATCTGCTTTCTCTTGAAATCTAATTCAGCTGAAAACAATATTCAGCTAAGAAAAAAAAAAACAAAACAGAAGAGGTACTATAAAGCAAAACACTGTGATATGTGAACAATTAGTTCTTCTGCTGTGAGCATATGCAAATAGCCATTTTATACACCAGATAGATGAAAATGTGTTGAACTGAGGAAAGAGATGATAAAATATTCCTCTGTTATTCATCTAGAGTGTGCTATTTGTTTTTGTGTGTTTTTGACCTTATGTCATGTGGGATCTTAGTTCCCCAACCAGGGATCAAACCTGTGGCCCCTGTAGTGGGGGCACAGAGTCTTAACCACCGGACCACCAGGGAAGTTCCTTAGTGTGTGTTCTTTGTGTGTTCAAAATTTTTTTGATTTTACGTGAATATTGGAATCTTAATTAGAGTTTGAATTTGTTAAATTCATTTTCCCCAACAGTGTCAGTTTCCAGGTTTATGTAATAATATGAAACAGGTAAAGCTAATTGTTGGTGATTTCGGACTCAAAATGGTGGGTCATTTCTCATTTTGGGTGATATTCCTAACCTCAACTTACTCCCAAGCAGCGAAAATCTTATTCTTTTCCTGTAATTCTGATAAAATCCACTCTCTCAACCTTCAAAATAAGGTGTATGTAACTGATACTAGCCTCAGTTATTTCTGACATCCACAGAATTTTTCATTTTAACCATTATCAACCACCATCCAAGCCAAAGATATGAAGTTAATTAGAAGTACTATTTTTGTAAAAATGTACATATAGTCACTATAAAAATTCAAATGGTATAAATAAGCGTATCCCAAATTCTATAATCCAAAGATAACCACTACAGACTCTTCGGTGAAAATTCTTCCCTATCATATATACATCCATACACATGCACAAAAATGGGATATGAAGTATTGTGGTGAAACTGAAGCTCTTCAGCAGGTAGCCTATTCCAACAACTATGTAATTCACTTTGTCTACTGGTAAGACACCTTGCGTAATGGGTTCAGTAACTTAAAATCCACTGTATTCAATTATCCTCTGTGATTTAATGATATATCTCTCTTAAATATTTTGAAACACAAAGGATTATTTCTGATGATTCTCACATTGGAAAATAATTTATCACGATTAGAAAGTCTATTCCTATTTTGGTACATCTTACTGCACAGTTTTTGGTAAGAGAGAACAGACATGAATAACAATTCTATTAGGAGAGATTGTGAGTATGGTTCCTGTTAACTGTATGAAGGGAAAAGTTTAGAAAATGTTGGGTATGAGTCAGTGAAAAAGTGACTAGAAACATCTATGATAACTAGTCTATTGGTCCAGTCACTATTGTGTCTCTTAGAACACAGTTTGATGTCATGAAACTATGTTATGGCTTCACTGTACCCTTATTAAATTTTAAAACTTTATTTAAACTTTTATATGGAAATACCTTTCATGGAACATAAAATTCTATGCATCTGATTTTTCAAGTACGTTTTTCCCATTCCAAATACCTACCTATCATTTTTTTTTTCTTTCAGTTTTAGATTTTTCCTCTCTCTTATCTTTATTCTAACCTGGACCAATTTTTCTTCTTTTCATTCCAAAAAATAGGGATTTTAATCCAGCTAAAAGGTTAATTAATTAAACAATTAAGCTAGTTATGATTGTGTGGAAGTACACTGCCATACTCTGAAGGTTATGAGAAGAGGTAGTGCTACTTAGTGGTCTTACACTTAGATTTTCGACTCAGGCTGCCTGGCCTTATATGCTTGTATTACTGGTTGTGTGAACATGGGCACTTTCACCTCTGTGTTGCAAAGATGACAATAAAAGTACTTCCATCCAATATTGCTGATGTAATTAATTGAGCTAACCTTTGTAAACCATTGATCCCAGTGGTTGGTACATAGTAAATAGTAAATGTTATTATTATTATTTATAATTATTCTTCATTATTATTAAAGAGTATTAAACATGAAGCCTGTCCTAAGGAAATTCATGACTCAATTGAATTAATATTCATATACAAGACCACAAAGAATGGAACAAAATAATAAAGTTGAATGACATAGATTGTGATATTGACAAAAAGAACCTTAACTAAGGAGGAATTCACATGGGTTACTAGGATTTAGCTGAGCCTTGAAAGGTGGGTAAGGTTTGGGTCTGCAATGAATAAAGAGAGACAAGATTCCCTTGTGTAGACAATATGTGTTAGGTTTTCTTGAGTATCGAGAGTTTTGGGATCCTTCCATCTTTTATGGATAAGGGCTAGGTTCTGGCAAGATCAGGAACACCACTGCTTCAGGGCTTCAGGGTTTGATGAATTTGTTCTGTGGGGATTAATAGAGTAGATGAATGAGTAACAGAAAAGGTAATTAAGCAATATGATAGGACAGACTGTAGCATAACAATGATTAATGGGACGCCTCAGGTGAGCACTGAGGCACTAGGCAGAACTGAGAGCTCTTGGTGTACCAGAAAAGTGTCATTAATCAGAATTACATCATGCTTGAGAGTAGTTTATTGAAATTATAAAACAGGTACTTAAAATAACATTAAAAGTTCAATTTTAAGCATGCACAATTGATTCTAGTGAAGTACTATGCCAGAAATGAGTTCCAGCCTTCCAGAGGACTGTATCCCAAGAAAAAGAAAAAAGGTTATGTTCTTCAAAGCTGAAAGTAGCCCATTGACACAGTGTGGCCCTGCCAACTTTACCTTTTTAAAGGTGTTCTCTTCATTGGAAACTACAGTAGAGATCAGGAAAAACAGAAATGAAATCTTGGCTGTGCTTCTTCCTACCTCATGTGCCTTGTAATGTTGCCCAATGTGTCAGCTAAGGCTGGCCGTTTCTTTCAAACCAGATCACCAGGGAGTGTGTAAAGGAAAGGGTCCTGGACAATGCACAAGCATTTGTTGAAATTGAAGCAATCTATCACTTTTACACATCAAAGAGAAATGATGGAGCTTGAGTGTTGTGATAAGGGAAAAGGGGTCAGGTCTTTCACCTTGAGCTGCTAGAGTGGGTTCATCCCAGTAGGGGTACAGTTCAACATTAAGCACTGAAAATCAAGTGGTTAGACAAGAGGTCAACATCCAGAGTCAGATTTGGATTACTAGTTTGGTGTCTTAGGATCTAGAGGAATGCTCAAGGTTTGGGGAAGGCTTTCCAAAGTAGTTTAGAGAGATGAGGACAGGGAAAGCAATGTAGTACAGAGCTGATGCACCTGACAGGCCCAAAGGACTTCTAGAATACCTAGTAATGCCCTTCCCCCACCTATCCACGTTCATGGTTAGGCCCCTACCCTTAACTTGGGTGCTCCTTTAAGGGACTCTGATATCGATTCATCAGAATTAATTAAATAATTATGCACCTACTTTTCCTCTTTTTCTATTTACTAAAAAAGGGGAGACTTCCCTGGTGGTTCCAGGGACATGGGTTCGATCCCTGGGCTGGGAAGATTCCACATGCGTGGGGCAGCTAAGCCTGTGCACCGCAACTCCTGAGCCTGAGTGCTGCAACTACTGAAGCCCATGAGTGCTAGAACTGGTGTCTGTGCTCAGTCATTCAGTTGTGCCTGACTCTTTGCAACTCTATGGACTATAGGCTACTAGGTTCCTCTGTCCATGGGATTTCCCAGGAAAGAATACTGGAGTGGGTTGCCATTTCCTCCTTCAGGGCATCTTCCTGACCCAGGGATCAATCAGTGTCTCCTGCACTGGCAGGTGGCCACCTGGGAAGCCCCCTAGAGCCTGTGTTCCAAAACAAAAAGAAGCCACTGCAACAAGAAGCCTTCACATTTCTGTTAGAGAAATGCCCCCACTTGCTACAAATAGAGAAAGCCCATGTGCAGCAGTGAGGACCCAGCACAGCCAAAAAGGAAAATAAATAAATAAATAAAAGAGTTATGCTGCTACTAACATCTATTCTCGTTTTATTGATTCAGATAGCTACCCCACTGGAATTGCACAAGTTTTAAAACTTTAACCCTGCTTTATTCCTTATAGTGGGTTGAATGGTGGCCTCCCAAAACATATGTCTGTCTAGAACCTTATTAGAAAAAAAGTCTTTGTAGATGCAGTTAATTTGAGGATCTTGAGATCATCTTGGAATAGCATGAACCCTAAATCTAATGCCACGTGTTCTTAGAAGATACACAGAGAAGAGGAAACAAATAAGAAGGCAATATAAAGAAGGACGCAGAGACTGGAGGGATAGGTCTACATGCCAAGTTTGTCAGAGGCCACCAGAGGCTGGGAGAGTGGTGTGGAGTGGAATTCTCCCTCAGAACCTCCAGAAGGAACCAAGTCCTGTCACACCTTGCCTTTGGGCTTCTGACCTCTAGAACTGTGAGATAATAAATTTTTGTTGTTTTAAGCCACTAAGTTTGTAGTAGTTTGTACAGCAGCAATAAAACCTAATGCAGCTGTGGAGCTTGCCTCAAGAAGCAATTTTGAATAGAAGGCATGCAAAAACTGACTCTCTTGCTGACCTTAGTATCCAGTGATGAATCCCTGAAGTTTGTTGATGTTTAATGATGACCATTCACTCCTGAAGTCTGGGTGTCTGGTACCAAGGTAGCAGAGAGCTTTGACATGGATGAATGGATGGATCATTCTATCAGTTTCATTGCAGACCATGTTATGATATTGTTTTTTTTCCCCCCTGATATAGATGGAAACCTTTTATTCTGTGACTAATGGCAATCAGTTTGCTATGAGAACTGTCAAATCAGATGACCTTAAATAGCTAAAATACCATTTTAAAATGCAAAGTTGTTTCTTATTTGTTGCTGCTACTGCTACTGCTGCTAAGTCACTTCAGTCGTGTCCGACTCTGTGCGACCCCATAGAGGGCAGCCCACCAGGCTCCCCTGTCCCTGGGATTCTCCAGGCAAGAACACTGGAGTGGGTTGCCATTTCCTTCTCCAATGTGTGAAAGTGAAAAGCGAAAGTGAAGTCGCTCAGTCGCGTCCGACTCTTCGCGACCCCATGAATCACAGCACGCCAGGCCTCCCTGTCCATCACCAACTCCCGGAGTTCACTCAAACTCATGTCCACAGAGTGGGTGATGCCATCCAGCCATCTCATTCTCTGTTGTCCCCTTCTCCTCCCGCCCCCAACCTTTCCCAGCATCAGAGTCTTTTCCAGTGAGTCAACTCGTCACATGAGGTGGCCAAAGTGTTGCAGTTTCAGCTTTAGCATCCGTCCTTCCAATGAACACCCAGGATCGATCTCCCTTAGAACTGACTGGTTGGATGAATGGTTATTTAGAATCTCTGGCAGATAATGTTCTTTGCACTGGGAATACAGGAGTTAAAGTTAACAAGGCAACCTTACTACCCTCACCAACTTACTTTCCTTTCTTTAAATTAACAAGTTTATTTTTGACTGTGTTGTTTCTTCACTGCTGTACATGGGCACCCTCTAGTTGTTGTAAGTGAGGGTTACTCTTTGTTGTGTTGTGTGGTCTTGTTATTACAGTGGCTTCTCTTGTTGCAAAGCACAGGCTCTAGAGTCCAGGCTCAGTAGTTGTGGCACATGGGTTTAGTTGCCCCCAGGCAAGCGGGATCTTCCCCGGGCCAGAGGTCGAATCCATGTCCCCTGAATTGGCTGGCAGATTCTTTTTATTTGTCTGTTTATTTTGGCTGCATTGTATCTTGGTTGCTGCCTGAGGACTTTCTCTAGTTGTGGTGAGTAGGGGTCACTCTTTGTTGCATTCTATGGGCTTCTCATTGCAGTGGCTTCTCTTGTGGAGCACGGACTGTAGGGTGTGCGAGCTCAGTAGTTGCAGCTTGCAGGCTTTAGAGCAGGGGCTCAGTAGTTGTGCCCCATAGGCTTAGTTGCTCTGTGGCATGTAGAATTTTCCCCTGACCAGGGATTGAATCCATGTCCCCTGCATTGGCAGGCGGATTCTAAACCACTGGACCACCAAGGAAGTCCAAGCTTACTTTCTAATGGGAGAGACAGACACTGAAGAGATACACAATTATATAAATTAATAAATGCATAATGTCAAACCATAATAAGTAATATGAAGAAGGCCTCTTTTCCCCAGTGTCTAGACGTAGTTTGACAGGATGTGTTTATCATTTATGACTCTGTTTTTCAAGGAAACTTGGTTCCTCTAAAGGTAACAGCTTCCATTTGATTTCCTGGCTCCTACTCTTGAACCTCTTCAAATCTGCCCTTCACCCAGCAATCAAAGTGATATTTCTAAAATATAAACTGGCTCACGTTCCCCTGGCTTTGGCCTTCAGTGGCTTCTCTTGAGCTTAGAGTGGAATCCAGACTCCTGTAATGTCTTGTAACCTTGTTTAATGCTACCTGCCCCTTTGCTTACTTGTTCAGCCACGTTGTTTTTCTCTCAGTTCGTTGAGTACCCATACAGGTAGATTCCTTTACCTGCAATGCTTTTTACTCCTACCTCCTTTCAAAAGGTCCCTCCTATTATTCCCTATCACAGCATGTGTTACAGATTGGAAACGTATTTATTTGTTTGATACCCATTCCCTGCCAATATTCACTAAATCTCCTGCCTATACCAGTCTGACACTTTGTGAGGGGCTGGGATTACAGGTGTCTTCATAGAATCTTGTCCAGCACTTGGTGCACAGAAACTGCAGACAAATATTTATTGGATAAATTTTTAAAAAAAGAAGTGCACTATGAATGAGAGCCAAACTTGCAAGAAATCAACACATTAGAAACAGTGAATTACTTAAATTATTCTTATATTAAATAGTACTGCTTCTTACATTTATTAGTCTCAGTTCTTTTGTGCCTACTGTTGTAGGTCCAGAAAGGAGAAAATTTATGTAGTCAGGTGATGTGTTACCTTCAGAAAGACTTTTGTGTTCCTTCCAAGAACCAATATGTTAGTTAACAAATAAAAGGGAGCTATCTGATAAATATGACTGGCTGTTGGTTGTATGTGTCACCAATAAAGTAGGATATGATGAGACCATTCTAGTAAGCAGGCTCCCAGTTTGTGAAAATTCAATCCACCAGTGACCTTTACACACTAAAGTCCTTTTCTTTAACCAGATGGTTTCATCTTCCTTCCAGCTATGGAAACTCTGGACACTCTTAATGCTGCTTGAGGGAGGAGATGCCCACAAAACTAGTTGCTGTCTCTTTGTAAAGTCAAAGTTAGAAATCACCATTGTGTGCCAATGCTGGGGATTCAGAAATGGATGGCAAAGTCCCTGCCTCCTAGAAGGAACTTGGAATCTGGTGGCTTGGTGTCAGAGCCCTACCCATGCTGCAGTTCAGTTTCGTTTTTCATTAGGTAGGGTTTTGTGGGCTTATCTAGAAATCAATTAGCTTTTCATTATATTATTTGAAAGGAGGAGTGCAACCAGAGTGCCAGATTCCAAGGAAAATTTCAGAACTTAATTCACCTACAAAATAAAATTGGAGTTCACTTTTTCATTCTCTGGAGAGAATCAGAAAACAATTTTGGAGCTACTGGGTCAATTTCTTACTTAGTCAAGAACACCTCTGAATTTTCTAAATTTTAAAATAATGAACATGTCCTTTTTATAAAGAAAAAAAGTATTTTTAGAAGAAAGGGAAGGTATTAGAATGGCATAAGTATAATAAATGACAGAAGGACCCATCACGGCCAAGGTGAGGATAGGAAATGTGCACCCTGCTGGGAATCATGCACCTTTGATGCTGGCAATCTTTGGGTGGCTCTCAGCCTAAGCCTGAAGAAGAATGAATGTGAAAGAGCAGATCTGAAACCCACCGCTTACACTAATGTGATCTCCTGAGACTCAGTTTTGACCTTCCCCTTTGGAAGATGGCTCTAACTCTTGAAAGCATATTCTAGCCTCCATTGGACAATGCAGAAAAAAAAGTGGCCAGAAAAGGTGTATGCAGTCAGGCTTTGAACCTTCCGATTGTCCTGGGGAAACCAACCTGGACCCACTTTTTTCCCTCTTCATTTCTATTCCTCCATTAGGACTGCCGAAGTAAAGATACTACCATTTTATCCTAGGCTTCCCCTATGTTCATCACGTATTCAGAGAGAGCTAAAAGTGAGTCATATAAAATGCTCTTCTGGAACTTGCTGATTTAGAAATTAAGAAGAATAAAAAACATCATTAATAGTTTTCATATGTGTGGCACTTTATAATCTACTGTTTTCTTCTTTAAAAATTAGAAAATATGTGGTAAAACACATTACATAACACTTACCATCTTAATCATTTTCAGGTGTATAGTTTGGTATATTAAGTCCATTCACATTGCTGTGCAACTATCACCACCATCTAGCTCTATAACTCTTCTCACCTCGTGACATTGAAACTCTGTGTCCTTTAAATGATAATCTACTAAGTGTTTTCTCACATATTATTTTATATCTCAGGCTCTTCTCTTTAGCCCTGGAAATATGAGGAAATGTCACTCACTACAGTGCACTGCTCACTAGAGTGCAATGGTTAGTGGGGCAGGCTCTGAAATAAGGCTCTGGTTTGAACTTTGCTCATCAAGTACTAATGGTTAAAAATAGAACTTGCCTTATGAGGTTGTTGTGAGAATTAATGAGGTCACTCATAGTGTTTAGAATGCCATAAATATACAAATGCTGGCATTAATCTTCCCCATTTTGTAGATTAGACAAGTAAGACTCAGAGAACTTGAGCAATTTGCCAAAACTCACAGAACTAATAAAATACAAGTGGAAACTTGAGCTGTGGTTGACTCAGTGTTCTTTTATACCAGTCAAGAATTAGTCAAGTCCCACCTCACTACCAGCATAGACAGTGTTTAATAATCCAGATTTTAGGCTAGTAAAAGGAGATGATTTCACTTGAGCCTTATTCTATGTTTTAACTTCAGAGTCAAGGCCTTGCAAACTTCCTTATCAGCTCTGGAATCCCACTGGAGGTGTGACGCAGCCCTGACCTTCAGGCATGTTGGGAATCCAGGAGAGTGAGAGCTGAGGATGGAGAAGTTAGAGGAAAGCTGAATGAAAGTCAGATAGGAGTGAGGAAATTTTAGTCTAGTTCTCAGCAGACACTGGAGGCTCAAAAGGAGTTTCTTTTGTGGGGACTGCCATAAGGGATGATTTTAAATTACAGAATAGCAATGGTAAAGGAACTAGGCAAAGCTGGGTTGTGGTAGAAAGCCTGTTTAAAAATAGGGCAGGGAGTAGAAGTTCCAGACCCAAAAGCACAGGTTTACGTGTGTGTGTGTGTATGCACCTAATCAGGAACCTGAGCTAGAAGGCAGCATTGTCTCCTCACATTCCTGACCCACTTGCTCCTTGTACCAGGGCCCTGGGGATGTGGACAAAGCTAGACCGAAGCAGGTACAAAGATGATCTGGTCTCCTTATAGTTTAGGGATTGGTGAGGGTGGCAAAGAAGTTTTGCTATTGATAGCACCAGTGAAGTGCCTGAGTCTTTGGCTTTGAGGCATAAGAGTTCTACCACCGGTTTCCAAATCCCACTGGTTTGGAGATTTAAGACTCTTGGTTAATGATTCTGGAAGTAAAGTGGGGCAGTCATTACATAGCTGGACGCTCCCTTCAGAGCTGACATGTGCCTTGGACACAGCAGGAGATGATACACATAAGACTGCAAGATGAACTACAGAGTTCTCCCATTTCCCGTTTTTCCCTCAGGGACCATCTTCATCCACCCCTGAAACCTCCACCTTTTCTTTTTCTTTTTGTACTACTAACCTCTTCTTTTCTTTTTTTTGAAAAACTTTTAATTATGTATTGGAAAATAACTGATTAAAAATGTTGGGATAGTTTAACTTCTTGTTTTCCATGGCACATTTTTTTTTTTGCATGTAAGCATGTTTAGACCTCTCATATAATTATAAACCAAAGAAATGAAACCAGAAAAGTAACCCCTTATCCTTAACTCTCTGTCTGCTTTGATTACTGTTCTTCATTCTTGCCTCTCTTCATGGTCACCCCACTTTAAAGAGTTGTCTCCATTTGCCATTAAATCTTACTCAGCTTTCGGTCTTTCCTCAATCTACTCTGATTCAGCTTCTCTCTCCAGTAAAATGGCTATTGCCAAAGCCACACAGTTTTATAATCCCAAATCGTGTGGCTACTTTTTCTCCTTTTGATGATCGTGACTGGGTGTGTGCTTTTCACTGCTCTATCCTCATTACCCAGTAGCATGTCCCTGGCACATAAATATTTGTGCTTAATAAATATTTATTGAATTGACCTCTTTGTGGCATCTGATACTTTATCATTCTCTCTGTTTCGTTCTTTCTTTGGCTACTTTCTTGCTTCCCTTCCTTGACTAGTTCCCTAAAAGCCTACTTTTCCCACTCTGTAGACTTTCTCTGGATGATATAATTTAAACCAGAGGCTTCAACTCTCTGCTCTGAGACTATGACTTTGTAATCTGTATCTGTAGCCCAAACCCTATATTCTAACTGCCTGCTAGAAATCTCCCGCTGAATGTCTGCTGTGTACCTCAAACTCAACATTCTCAGAATTGAATTCATTATCTCCCTCCTCAACCTGCCTTTCCTATGTGCCCTTAGCTCAGTGAACACCCACAATGTACCCAGTTGTTCAAGTCAGAAATCAGCTATGTTTCATTCCTCATTCTTCCTCATCTCTCACATCTAGTAAGTCATGAAATCCCACCAATTCTATCTTCCTACTAGCTTTCAGATCCATCTCCTTTTCTCTAACGCTGCTATTACCCAGGTTCAGGCCACTGTCACCTCTCCCTCTGTTATTGCAGTGGCTTCCTCATTGCTCTCTTTGGCCCCTGGCCTACCTTAGCCTCTTTGTCTCATCTTCATCCTCAGTTCAGTTCAGTTCAGTTCAGTCGCTCAGTTGTGTCCGACTCTTTGCGACCCCATGAATCACAGCATGCCAGGCCTCCCTGTCCATCACCAACTCCCGGAGTTCACTCAAATTCATGTCCATCGAGTAGGTGATGCCACCCAGCCATCTCATTCTCTGTCGTCCCCTTCTCCTCCCGCCCCCAATCCTTCCCAGCATCAGACTCTTTTCCAGTGAGTCAACTCGATGCATGAGGTGGCCAAAGTATTGGAGTTTCAGCTTTAGCATCAGTCCTTCCAATGAACACCCAGGATTGATCTCCTTTAGAATGGACTGGTTGGATCTCCTTGCAGTCCAAGGGACTCTCAAGAGTCTTCTCCAGCACCACAGTTCATCCTACTCGGCATAAATAACTTCAATCATCTCTCAGTTCAGTTCAGTTCAGTTCAGTCACTCAGTCGTGTCCAACTCTTTGCGACCCCATGGATTGCAGCATGCCAAGCTTCCCTGTCCATCACCAACTCCCAGAACTTGTTCAAACTCATGTCCATCAAGTCGGTGATGCCATCCAACCATCTCATTCTCTGCTGTTCCCTTCTCCTGCCTTCAATCTTTCCCAGCATCAGGGACTTTTCCAATGAATCAGTTCTTTGCATCAGGTAGCCAAAGTATTGGAGTTTCAGCTTCAGCACCAGTCCTTCCAATGAATATTCAGGACTGATTTCCTTTAGGATTGACTGGTTTGATCTCCTTGCAGTTCCACTCAATGTTACTTCCTTTAGGAAACTTAGCTGACTAAGCCTTCCTCACCTGTGAACCCTAGGGTATGTTGAATGTTTTATTATATGTGTTCCAAGCACTTAAATCATCCTATTATAATTGCTTGTTTAATTGCTTAATTATCTAGCTACCCCACTAGATTGTAAATTCTCTGTTTGCACTGCTGTATTTTTTAGCACCTAGCACAGATCCTAGAGCACACAGTATATAGTAGCCCATAGTAGGTACTCAGCAAGTATTTGTTGAATAAGTGAAAAGGTTTGTGTTCTCTAAATTGAAGAAGCACCATTTTGTAGTTCATCTAAAAATAAACAATAGTTTAGCAAATAAGTTTATGGTATATGTAAATCTCCCACTTGCAGTTCATGTGGTTGATAAACCTCAATTACGTAAATGAGACCTTATTTTCCAAATAAAAATATTCAGTGTGAATTGCAGCATCATAACTTTTGGTGCTTATGGCAACAAGCAGCTGCACCAAACAAAATGAGCAAAGAAACAAAGGTAACAAAACCTCACTTATTAATCCAAATCTTTTCTCTTTGACTCCACAATCTTAACAGTTCAATAATTCAACTGCAAATTTGTTAAGATTCATTGCTTTCCAAGCCTATCACATGCTTAGGCCTATTTGTTTTTCTATTCTGGAAAACTATTTGTGGAGTGGCCCAGAAAACAACTTTATTCAACATTAATTACTCAAAGATTAAGAAAAGTAAAATGAGAGTTATATAATGGAGGGTTTGTTTTGCTCCTGATTTACTTGGTAGTGAGCATGCATACCAAGTGAGTATGAGTCTTGGGAATGCTTACAATGGCATACTTAGTCATGTTATTTTATGAATGATAGCTTTTCATCCATTGTATTAATATTACCATGAATAAGATACTAATTTCCATTTTTCTCTCCCCATAAATTAGGTAAATTTGTCCTTCTGTACCTCCTGTTCTAATAATTAAAGTTTTGAACTGTTTACTTACTATATATTATCTACTGTAATGTGAGAACTGCCAAAGGAGAAGGAGCTGTGTTCTAGGTCCTTAGTCCTTGTGGAAGTGGTAATCCAAACCCTCATGAAGCACACAAGCTGGATTTGAAGAAGTGATTGTAAATGAAACCTCAAAAGCCAGAGTTCCTATTAATTCCTCAGCCATTGTTTTTGGATCTAATACGATCACTTAGATTGAGCTTGAACTTGAATACCTGAACTCTAAGGGTGAATTTTTACAAACTGAAAAATTGTGAGCAGTTGCTTTCTTATCATAGAACTATGGTTGTATAATATGTTTATACCACAGCATGTTTATAATAGCATGCAAATAACAGCATACTCAACTGACACAACTTAGCAGCAGCAGCAGCAACAGCATACTATTATTTAACATTTTTAGACATTATTTACTTTGGTCCAGGTGGCAGTAGTGGTAGAGTACCCCCTGCCAATGCAGGAGACATAAGAAATGTGGGTTCAATCCCTGGTCAGGAAGATTCCCTGGAGGAGGGCATGGTAACTCACTCTAGTAATCTGGCCTGTAGAATCCCATGGACAGGGGAGACTGGAGGGCTACAGGCAACCGCAAAAGAGTCAGACCCAACTGAAGCAACTTTGCACACACATGTATATAAATCTATTTTAAAGGGGAAAGCTTCACTTGCTCCTTTCCTTGCTTTATTTTTATAAAAAATTATTATTATCTTCTTTTCTTCAAAGTAATATGGGCACTTAGTCTTAAAGTCAAATAATGCTAACAGGTTTAGGCAAAATCCAATATTCTTTTAATTCCTCTTTACTACATTCAGTTCTTCTGGCTGTCCCAACTCCCTTCCGTTCCGTCCCGTCGCTCAGTTGTGTCCGACTCTATGCGACCCCGTGGACTGTACCCTACCAGGCTTCTCCGTCCATGGGATTCTCCAGGCAAGAATACTGGAGTGGGTTACCGTTTCCTTCTCCAGGGGATCTTCCCGACCCAGGGATCGAACCCGGGTCTCCCGCATTGGAGGCAGAAGCTTTAACCTCTGAGCCACCAGGGAAGCCCGTCCCAACTCCCTTAGGTAACCATTTTCAAATTCTTCAGCTATTTAATTCAATCTTTGCTTTTCATATCAAAATACTATGCATATACTGCTATTATTTGATTAAATATTTTTAGACATTATTTATTTTGGCTCTCTTATACTTCCTTTCCTCATTCCATTCTTTCCAAGATAGCAGAGTCACAATTTTTGGTTGAATTCATATTCAGTGGTTTATTATAACTGTTACATAGTTGTGTATTTATATAATTTTTGTATATATATGAGATGTATGTAGTTTATACTGTGTATATTATCAATAGTTATACTATGTATGGGCTTCCCAGGTAGCGCTAGTGGTAAAGAACCTGCCTGCCAGTACAGGAGAGGTAAGATAGGTAGGTTCAATCCCTGGGTTGGGAAGATGCCCTGGAGGAGGGCATGGCAGCCCACTCCAGTATGCTTGCCTGGAGAATCCCATGGACAGAGGTACCTGGTGGGCTACAGTCCATAGGGTTGCGAAGAGTTGGACACGACTGATGAGACTTAGCGTGTATACTGTATATAGTTTGTACTATATATATATAGTTTATACTATATATTGTACATATAGTTTATATTATATATACTTATAGTATTTAGTCAAAGATATAGTTTATATGATATATAGATTATAATTCCTCTTTACTACATTCAGTTCTTCTGGCTGTCCCAACTCCCTTCCGTTCCGTCCCGTCGCTCAGTTGTGTCCGACTCTATGCGACCCCGTGGACTGTACCCTACCAGGCTTCTCCGTCCATGGGATTCTCCAGGCAAGAATACTGGAGTGGGTTACCGTTTCCTTCTCCAGGGGATCTTCCCGACCCAGGGATCGAACCCGGGTCTCCCGCATTGGAGGCAGAAGCTTTAACCTCTGAGCCACCAGGGAAGCCCATATAGATTATACTGTAAACAATATAATATACACTATGTAAAGATTAAACACACTAAAACATGTTTTATATATGTTTATATATGTATATAGTGTATATATAGTTTATATGAAAATTGCATCTTATACAACTTCTAAGTTATCTTGGAGTTAATAAGTGTTTTTAATTTCATTTTCCTAGCTTTTTAACTTTTTGACTCTATGGCTGATTCTTTTCTGTAAAGTGACTCTCAATACAGCTTTCTACATGATAAAATCTGTAGGATAATCTGCAATATCCATTTATTTCCTTCTTAGGGAAATCCATCCTGTTATCTTTTATCTTCCCTTTTCAATCAGGATTGGTTTCTTTTTAAATCTGTGACACATCTGTTTCTGAAGTATTCATTTTGACACCATCTTGAGAGTTTTTTCTCTACTGTGCTGAATCTGCCTTTCTCTTGATTTATGCCATCACTTTAGAGGAGCACATTCCCCAGTAGCTTTCAGAAAAAGAGTGCCTAGGAGTTTGTGTGAGGATATCTATGTCTGGAAAGGACTTTATTTTACCTCACACAGTTTGATGTTGAAAATTATTTTTCCTCAGAGTTTGTCTGGGACTTTATTTGTTATAATTTTTCTTTAAATATTTGGCAAGCCTTGGCTATTCATTCATCATTAAGAGTGAGCATTAGAGTTCAGTGTTTCTGGTACCTTGGTTTCACTGGGGAAGGAGGTACTGAGGTGGTTGTACCCCGAGAAGCATCACAAAAGGTTGTTTTCAAGTTGCCAATTATTGGTCTTTTCAATACTGTCCTTTTTCAATTTTGTTTATTTTTATCCTTGAGATTTTAATATTTCCCTTTAAAAATTTGTGTAAGTTTGTTTCTTTTCTAAAGCTCTTGAAAGGAAAATATACCAGCATCAGCTAAAATTTAATTTTAAAATATGACTAAAATCTCTTAATTCACTCATTCCCTTGATTTTTATTTAATGTGAGCTAAGAAATCACCTTTATTGATTACTAGGATAATAACCTATATTTCTCTTATAATCATACAGATATGACAGGTCTTTGACCATTTGGTAACTTTTAGTTGAAAGGTTTCTAACCTGACCTATAACATATCTGGAATTATATTCTAAATTTCTCTCTGTATGCCTATATGTATTTCCTACTCTGATTCAAAGGATCCCTAGTCTAACTCCCAAGTATGTAAGAGCCACTGCTAATGTAACTTGGATATGTTTCTCTTGCAGAAGACAATTAAAAATAAAACAGCAAAAATGAAAAAAAAATTCAGCAAAAGAGATATCTTATGTCTTAGTATGGTATTTGGAGTTAAAGTTTTTGAGCTAATTTTTTACTTTTATTTTTTCTTTATATGATTTGTGTGAAATAATTTTCTTTCTTTTAAAAATTATTTATTTTTTCATTGACAATTAAAATTGATTTATAAAAATAGAACAGTTTGAGGGGGAAGAAAAAGATCTGGATCACATAAATTCTACAGCTATATTTAAAAAAATTTTTAAGTTTAAAAAATATATATACATACATATATTTGTATATACAAATATATACACAAGTACATATATACAAATATATATAAATGTATATGTACACATACATATATATCTGTGCATATGTATATATATGTAACATTTTTCACATACACTGATCTTAAATGAACAATTAATGAGTTACGACAAATGGATATATCTGTTTAATCAAAACCCGACTGTGAAATAATAGAATATATCCATGACCCCAGAAATAACCTTCAATTTAAAAGCTTTTAGATGTTGAAAGAAAATTGTAATCATATTCAGCTTAATCTATCTTCTTTTTTTAAAAAAAATTAGCACAGATATTAAAAAAGTTTTTTAATGCATAAAAATGATGCAATTAACTAAGTGGACTTTTAAATACTTCATGGAAGAGAGAAGACATTATTTGTTGTTTGGCTCTAATTTTCTCTTCATGCCTTAGAGTTTCCTCAAAAGATTACCAAGGTGACTTTTTATTGATAGTATTCTATTAATATTGTATCCACTTATTCTCCAGGGCTTGTCTTCTTTTTTTTTATTCCTTGATGATTTTTTGCATTATTGTTGTCGGTGTGGGACTTTGTTGACACTTAGTTTTAGGTCCACAATGATTTGAGATTTTTCTCTTTCTGACTTCAAAGAGAAAATTAACTTGGGTAGATATTGCACTTATGGTTAGAAATCCATTAATCTTGGAGAAGGAGATCAAGAGAGCTGATTTTTTTTTCCCCTCACTATGTATACTTCATCTTAGTAATCATCCTAAATGTCTTTTGAGGTAGGATTATTGTACTCATTCTACAGGGTACAATAGAGTAAATGGAACCAAATTCACATATCTAGGACCAGTGCAGCTGGGATTTAACTCAAGTCTTTTCAACTCTTTGACCTTTGCTTTTCCCACTCCAATATTTCTGCTGAGCTTTGTCTAGGTTTTTCCTTTAGCTTCTTATTTCCAAGTGAGACGTACAAAATCATTCATTTCACCACTCTTTGATATGTCTTCTTTAAAACCTTTTAGAACATGAAAGCACGTTTTTATTATCATTTAAATCAAATATTTATTGAGTACCTATACTGCTAGGTGTGGGAGCTACAGAGAGTTCTAAGCCACCCTTCACAGTCACAGATGCATATATAAACTTACCAATACTTGGCAAGTAGAGGTTTGTGTTTTGAGGAGGCAGGGAAGGGAACTGTCATTCTTTGTAGTATGTATCTGAGTGAAACTGTTTGACTTTCTTTGACTTTCTTATCCAGATGCTTTTTCAGATAAAAATTTAAGAAAAATTGTTTTTCAAGTGATGCTGGACGTTCTAATTTTCTTCAGTATACCTTTGTTCTTGCTGGTTAGGTTTATGGTTCCGTTTTCCAGTTATGTTTAGTCTTGTGCATTCTTCCCATTGCTTGTCTAAGCTGATTATCTTAGTGTAGCATGCCTTTGACATCTTGACACCACTGATTCTTTGCTGTGTCCTAAGTCTGCTGTATTAAGTGCCTTCACTTTTAAAAAAGTTTCTTTCGTTTAATCAGTGGGGCTCAACTGGGGTGTGGTTTTGCCTTTCAGGGAACATTTGCCAACATCTGGAGACATTTTTGTTTTTTCACGACTGGAAGGGGTTGGGGGATGCGACTGGCATTTGTTGTTGTTGTTCGTTAGCTAAGTTGTGTCAGACTCTTTGTGACCCCATGGACTGTAGCCCGCCAGGCTCCTCTGTCCATGGGATTTCCCAGATAAAGAATACTGAAGTGGGTTGCTATTTCCTTCTCCAGAGGATCTTCCCAACCCAGAGATCAAACCCACATCTTCTGCATTGGCAGGTGGACTCTTTCCCACTGAGCCAGTAGGCAAGCCCACTGTATCTGTATACTACCATAAACAGGTCAGCCCCTCAAAGCAAAGAATTATTTGGTACAAAATGTCCACAGTGCTTGACTATTCATGATAGTATTGAGAAATACTGATTTAGACCATTTACAAATTTTAAGGTAGTCACTTTCTTTAGATTAATAATACTTCTAGTATTATGCATGCCATGCTGTTTCTTATCAGAGATTCATATGAAGCCTTCCTTTTTTTCCTCCAGAGATTCCAAAATTACATCTGACATTTGTTTTTTTTAATAGAAAACAAAGTGGTCTCCTTTTATGTTAGTAGTTTCAGGTATTTACTTTGGCACTGAAAACAAGACCCTCATTTGAGTCACTTCTAATAGCATATTATTTGTAAATCTTAACTATTGCTTTTTTTCCCCCCGTGTACTCAAAGGACTTCATAGATCAATGAATAAAGAAAGGTGATTACATTTATAAAGCTAACATAATAGTCCTTCATTTTAACTTGGATCTTTTCCCCCTAAGTGTTATTGAATGAAAAATACATTCTTAGCAAAATCTTTTTAAGACTTCATCATTTTAAAGGGATTCTCAGCATGGACACACCACGACATTTGCTCAAGAAGTGATTTAGCATGTGTGTTGAAAATTCAGTTGAGAAATTGAACTAGATTAATTTTTCTTTCTCTCTGGTTGAACTTCAAGTACTAATAAACACTGTAGCTTGAAAACATAAGGCTGATTTGGATCTGAGTCTTGGTGAAAGATAGTTTGTTTTGTTATTATTTTTTCTTGTGCTTAGTATTTGAACTAGGATACGAAAAGAAATAGGAGAGTTAATGGTTCACTCTGAAGTTTTAAAAAAGAGGAAAGGGAGCATTTGTGTTCTCTATTTGCTGATTAGTGCATCTGAAACCCCAACCAGCCAGATGACTTCCACATTTCCTGAAAAGAAGTGCAGTTGCTCTGTGCTTCTCATGGTTTCCCATGCACATGGTCTTTAGAACACGGGAGCACACTTTATACTATATAAATCAAATGTTTATTGACTACATATTGTGCTAGGTGTGGAGAATTTTAGAGCGTTATAAGATACTGTCTTTGCATTTAAGGGATGCAAACATTAATATATTAACAACTTTACAAATTAGAACCTGCTGGCTGTGGAAAGGGTGGGACAGGCAGTTCTTCCTACTGCAGTTTCCTTTCCCTTCTCATGTGGCTATCCCTGCCTTCAACTAGCTGTGGGGTAGTCTGCTCTCAGAGGGATTTGCTTGATGTGACCCTCTTGCATCTAGTGTGCTGAGAACAATGCATCCTGGCTCTTGTATATCCACATGGACCCTGCAGATTTGTGTCTGTGGCTCGACCTCCTTGGTTTGGTGGTTGATTCAGACCACCTTTTCTGGATTAGTGACTGTGCCTGGCCTGTCTCTCCCTTCTGCAGCCTGTCTTGATTTTGTTCTTTAGCAGCTTCTGTGAGGTGGCAACCTGCATTGGCCTCATAGCACCACTACCTTTCCTAAGCCTACCTTCTGCCACTTCTTTCTCCCACCCTGTTTCCCCTCCTGCCAGGCGAGATATAAGGCTTCATGAAAGAGGTGGGACTTCAGCTGAACCTTGTGCAAAACTAGATTTTGAAAAGATTAATCTGAGAAGGGCATGCACAATGTAGTGAAGACAGGAAGACTTCATGGAAGTTTTACAATAGTCCAGGATCCGGGGATAAAGTTCAAGTTGGTGGCAATAATAAAGAAGAAACTGAAGATGTTCAAGCAGGTTTTAGAAAAGGCAGAAGCACCAGAGATCAAATTGCCAACATCTGCTGGATCATGGAGAAAGCAAGAGAGTTCCAGAAAAACATCTATTTCTGCTTCATTGACTATGCCAAAGCCTTTGACTGTGTGGATCACAATAAACTGTGGAACATTCTGAAAGAGATGGGAATACCAGACCACCTGACCTGCCTCTTGAGAAACCCGTATGCAGGTCAGGAGGCAACAGTCAGAACTGTACATGGAACAACAGACTGGTTCCAAATAGGAAAAGGAGTACGTCAAGGCTGTATCTTGTCACCTTGCTTATTTAACTTATATGCAGAGTACATCATGAGGAACACTGGGCTGGAAGAAGCACAAGCAGGAATCAAGATTGCCGGGAGAAATATCAATAACCTCAGATATGCAGATGACACTACCTTTATGGCAGAAAGTGAAGAGGAACTCAAAAGCCTCTTGATGAAAGTGAAAGAGGAGAGTGAAAAGGTTGGCTTGAAGCTCAACATTCAGAAAACGAAGATCATGGCATCTGGTCCCATCACTTCATGGGAAATAGATGGAAAAACAGTGGAAACAGTGTCAGACTTTATTTTTTTGGGCTCCAAAATCACTGCGGATGCTGATTGCAGCCATGAAATTAAAAGATGCTTACTCCTTGGAAGGAAAGCTATGACCAACCTTGATAGTATATTAAAAAGCAGAGACATTACTTTGCCAACCAAGGTCCGTCTAGTCAAGGCTATGGTTTTTCCTGTGGTCATGTATGGATGTTGGACTGTGAAGAAAGCTGATTGTCGAAGAATTGATGCTTTTGAACTGTGGTGTTGGAGAAGACTCTTGAGAGTCCCTTGCACTGCAAGGAGATCCAACCAGTCCATTCTAAAGGAGATCAATCCTGGGTGTTCATTGGAAGGACTGATGCTGAGGCTGAAACTGCAATACTTTGGCCACCTCATGCGATGAGTTGACTCACTGGAAAAGACTGATGCTGGGAAAGGTTGGGGGCGGGAGGAGAAGGGGACGACAGAGAATGAGATGGCTGGATGGCATCACTGACTCTGTGGACATGAGTTTGAGTGAACTCTGGGAATTGGTGATGGACAGGGAGGCCTGGCGTGCTGTGATTCATGGGGTTGTGGAGAGTCGGACACAACTGAGCGACTGAACTGAACTGAACTGAAAGGCCCTTGTACTGCAAGGAGATCCAACCAGTCCATTCTAAGAGAGATCAGTCCTGGGTGTTCATTGGAAGGGCTGATGCTGAAGCTGAAACTCCAATACTTTGGCTACCTCATGAGACGAGTTGACTCACTGGAAAAGACTCTGATGCTGGGAAGGATTGGGGGCAGGAAGAGAAGGGGACGACAGAGAATGAGATGGCTGGATGGCATCGCCGACTCTGTGGACATGAGTTTGAGTGAACTCCGGGAGTTGGTGATGGACAGGGAGGCCTGGCGTGCTGTGATTCATGGGGTCGCGGAGAGTTGGACACGACTGAGCGACTGAACTGAACTGAACTGATGCTAGTGATGTTACTAAGAAATAATTCTCGAGACTGAGCAAAAGGAAAAAAGGAGGACTCTTTGAATTCTTAGAAATTTTAACTGTAAAAATGATAAGTTTTGCTTTGAAGGTAAAAATGATCAGCTGGGGGAAACATGAGAGAATTTTGATGCATCATCTCCCATCAGGATGACCAAATGTCCCAATTTGCCTGTGACTAAGTAGGTTCCCTTGGAGAAGGAAATGGCAACCCACTCCAGTGTTCTTATCTGGAGAATCCCAGGGACGGGGGAGCCTGGTGGGCTTCCGTCTATGGGGTCACACAGAGTCGGACACGACTGAAGTGAATTAGCAGCATTAGCAGCAGCAAGTAGGTTCCCTCGACATGGGAGTTTTGGTTTCAAAATTAGGACGGTCCTTGGCAAGTCAGGATAAGTTGGTCACCCTATCCCCAACCAATGCCAACATGGTAAAGTGTAGGGTTGAGTAAGAGCTTTTATTTTTTTTTGATGAGATTTTTTTGATGCTCCAAGTCAACTTTGCCTGGATCATCTTTGCCTAGGACAGGCATTTCCAACAGCTGTTGGGATTTTAGTCAAAGAGGCTGAGATTTTATAACCTGGGGAGATGGCCACATATGAGTGTCAGAGGCTTTTGTGAGCATAACCAAACTTCATGCTTCCATTTTGATGAGAGGCAAGTTTAAAAAGTAAATCTTCCATTTTGATGTACTTTTATCCTTCTCCTGCCAATCATTTAACCACTGCCCACTGCCTCCCCAAAATCTAGATTCAGTTTGCAGTGATTAAAATATTTTACTCTTTCCTTTATGATTTCTTTCCTTATCACAATGGATGATTTAATGCTTATGGAAATTGCTCAAACAAAGGATCAGAGGGATGAAGAGAAATCAAGAACAAGAAGGAAAGAGAAGAACACTGAGAGTGAACAAATTGCTGAACTTGAGTGTGCAGTACTACTGAAGGACAAGTACCTGGTCATGTTCTTCTGTGTAATATAGATGAAGAGCTCAAATGGCTTTGAGTATCCAGAATAGCAGCTACACATACATATCCTGATGCTTATGCATTTAGATCAGAAGGCTGAGCTTCAGAATACCATCCAAAACTGATTTAATTTTCATGTAGATATTGTTACAGCAGATTTATTTGGGTTTCCAGCCATCTGCAAGCTGAAAGCAATGAAACCAAAGTTTGCTTCTTTACTGATATGTGAATATCAATGCAAAGTGAACACAGATAGTTTGAAATAATTTGATAGTATGGAAGAGGACAGAAATAAAAATATAAAAAATTTGCCAAAGTAACCAAGAAACTATAGTAACTTCTGAATGTAGGGGCAAGTAATTTTATGCACTGGTTTTTTTTTTTTTTATGAAAGTGAGAGTGTGAGTTGCTTAGTCACGTCTGACTCTTTGCGACCTCATGAACTATAGCCTGCCAGGCTCCTCTGTTCATGGAATTCTCCAGTTAAGAATACTGGAGTGGGTTGCCATTCCCTTCTCCAGGGGATCTTCCTGACCCAGGGATTGAACCTGGGTCTCCTGAATGGCAGGTGGATTCTTTACCATCTGAAACGCCAGGGTATACTTCAGTGTAAAATAACTGATGGTTTAAAGATGACCCTAACTCATCAAGAAAGAGTAAAAATACTTTTGGCATACCTTGTTTGAGACCCACCAGAACTATTTAACATTTTAGAACTTTTTTTTTTTAATCAAACTCTTACTTTAGCAAGTCTTCAGTTATCTGTAAGGTAGCCTTCTAAGGAATACTTTATTCCAGAAACTATCAATAAGGTAAATGTTACTGCATGTTTAAAACAAACAAGATGGAGGAAATTAAGGGAGATTCTATGTTAGAATATTAGGGACCCTGAATTTCTGAGAAAATTGACTTGCAATCTCTCTGTTCAACTGGGGCTACACAATGAATGCCAACTGTAGGACAAAGCTGGATCTTGTAGATATTCTGTTGCCTTGACTGCTGGCGAAGAGCCATCACAAGCTTCAGTACAGCCCCAAGGGGCGCATATATTAGAGAAAAAGCCAGAGACATGCTCCAAAATGGCTTATTTAAAATGCAAAGGGTAATAAGAGAGCTACATCTGGGGAAAGTCCAGCTCTCAGAAACAGGAAAGTAATACCAAATCTTGGTTAAAGTTGCTTACTCTTGAACTAATTAGCTGGGATTGAATTCAGCATAAGAAGTCAGATTGTGGGTTAAAAGTGAAGGAAAATGTTATTTTTTTTTCTTAGATACCAGCCTGGCACTTCAGAATGTAGTAGCAGGCAGCTCGTGAGATTCAGTCAATTTGACAAAATCACAAAATTATGAAAAACACCATGGCTGATTGAAAAGGAGTTCTAGAAATATAATTTGGGCCAGATGCATGATAAAAGGCATTTTTATCTTCTTTGGTGGTAGCCTCTTTGTAATAAGATACGGGCACACTTGTCATTAAAGAAAAAAAAAGAGGAATGAATAATACAGAATACAGAGGAACATAAAATAACATGTTCCCACTCAATCCCTGGGTCGGGAAGATCCCCTCGAGAAGGAAATGGCAACCCACTCCAGTGCTCTTGCCTAGAAAATCCCATGGACGGAGGAGCCTGGTAGGCTACAATCTACAGTGTTGCGTAGAGTCAGACACAACTGAGCGACTTCACTTTCACTTTCACCACTTTTGACATACTATTCCTACTTAGTATTGATTTACTATTCTTTTCTTTCAAATCTCTTTTCTTGTTTTCCTATGGTGGGAGATTTATGGGAAAATCATACATAAAAGAAGAAAGCCAAGATCTTTTGCTTATTTTTTTTACTTGTGAACTTTTAAGAAAAGGATAGAATTTATAACAAAATCATATTAGCCATTGATGGCATCTCTCACTAGATACACACCCTTGACAGAACATGTCTGCATATAACAAGAACTTCTTAACAGGCCTGTGCTAGATTTAAAATTTTCATGCCTAATTAGCTGTGTAAACACATTTGGAATTTAGAGAATTTTCTGTGTCACAAGGGAGTGAAGGTTTATAACCTTTTTTTTTTTTTTTTTTGTAGTAGTTTCTATTTTATAGATGGGAACCCCCAACCCCTAAATGTGAAATGTCTACATTGTCTGAAATCCATGCTATTCCCTGTGGTGTTCCCTTTGACTCTACATTGTGTATTTTATATTACTTCTGCTGCTACCTCTGCATTGCGAAGTGTTTGGAGCCAGAACCAAGGGTAGAACACCTCAGGAAGAATAATGCTGCCCACAGAGGACAGGGTCCTTTTCAGTTGAGGGCTTCCAGCTCTTCATTCCTGACCTGCCAAAGCCAAAAGGTTATGTAAAATTCCCATGTCTGGGTGTCTCTCAGATTTGGGGCTTCTGTGAATTTCTCTTTAGTCTATTGCTGAATGAAAGGAGAGGAACATGAGAAAAAGTGAAGCTGTTAGTTACTCAGTCATGTCTGATTCTTTGTGAACCCATGGACTGTAGCCCACCAATCTCCTCTATTCATGGAATCTCCAGGCAAGAATACTGGAGTGGGTTGTCATCCCCTTCTCTAGGAGATCTTATCGACCTAGGTATACAAACCCACATCTCCTGCTTTGCAGGCGGATTCTTTACCATCTGAGCCACCAGGGAAGCCAAATCAAGGGTGGGGAAAGAAATGGAATATTTGAGTGTGCCCTTCTGTCTTCAGAGAGCGCCCACTGCAGCATCAGCTGTTCGGAATCCATGGCAAAGCCAGGGGTGGGATGGGGGTGGGAGGAGCACGGTACTGGTCACCAGCAGGTGGATTTATCCTTTATGACTGACACTAAACGCGAGAGCTCATTTGATACTGTTCCAGCCTTGCAGATGGGTGTTTTTAATCATATATTTTAATTAGTGGTTTTATTGTACTTGGGTCCAGAGGCTGTTTCAACAGAGCAGCTTCTATTTAGAAGTCTCTGAATAAATAAATGTAAAACAAAGAAAAACTGACTCTGCTGAAATGATGAAAGTGTTTCTAAAAAGATGGATTTAGGCTTCAGACTCTACTTACTGCTTGAGACTCAGTCCTTTGCAGTATTATGCCTGTCACCTAAACATGCCTTTTTTGTATAGCAGAGCATGGTTTCAAAATCTTATCCAAGATCTGACTTTAGAAGTCTACAATCTGGGTTTTGAGGCAGGTGGGGACGCTGTAGAATTTACTGTGTCAATTTTGACTTAAAAAAATTAACAATGAAGTAGTAGGGTTATTAAGTTGGAGTAGTAGCAAATTTTTGAGGCAACATTTATTTGGACCTGTGTAGATCTCTTCCACTGCTGGAGAAAGAGATAATTGGAGTGGGCTAGTTCCTTTGTGTCCTTTTACTATTTTCTCTTAAATTTTTGCTCTCTCCTTTAAAGAGGGCTAATATCTTTTCCCTATACATTTTAAGTCAGAAGCGTACTTAGGGAGTATATTTAATTCAAGTTCAGTTCAGTTCAGTTCAGTCGCTCAGTCGTGTCCGACTCTCCGCGACCCCATGAACCACAGCACGCCAGGCCTCCCTGTCCATCACCAACTCCCGGAGTACACTCAAACTCATGTCCACAGAGTCGGTGATGCCATCCAGCCATCTCATTCTCCGTCGTCCCCTTCTCCTCCTGCCCCCAACCTTTCCCAGCATCAGAGTCTTTTCCAGTGAGTCAACTCGTCGCATGAGGTGGCCAAAGTATTGCAGTTTCAGCTTTAGCATCAGTCCCTCCAATGAACATCCAGGATTGATCTCCTTTAGAATGGACTGGTTGAATCTCCTTGCAGTATAAGGGACTCTCAAGAGTCTTCTCCAACACCACAGTTCAAAAGCATCAATTCTTCGGCGATCAGCTTTCTTCACAGTCCAACTCTCACATCCATACATGACCACGGGAAAAACCATTGCCTTGACTAGACGGACCTTGGTTGGCAAAGTAATGTCTCTGCTTTTTAATATACTATCAAGGTTGGTCATAGCTTTCCTTCCAAGGAACAAGCGTCTTTTAATTTCATGGCTGCAATCAGCATCTGCAGTGATTTTGGAGCCCAAAAATATAAAGTCTGACACTGTTTCCACTGTTTTTCCATCTATTTCCCATGAAGTGATGGGACCAGATGCCATGATCTTCGTTTTCTGAATGTTGAGCTTCAAGCCAACCTTTTCACTCTCCTCTTTCACTTTCATCAAGAGGCTTTTGAGTTCCTCTTCACTTTCTGCCATAAGGGTGGTGTCATCTGCATATCTGAGGTTATTGATATTTCTCCCGGCAATCTTGATTCCAGCTTGTGCTTCTTCCAGCCCAGCGTTCCTCATGATGTACTCTGCATATAAGTTAAATAAGCAAGGTGACAATATACAGCCTTGACGTACTCCTTTTCCTATTTGGAACCAGTCTGTTGTTCCATGTCCAGTTCTGACTGTTGCTTCCTGACCTGCATACAGGTTTCTCAAGAGGCAGGTCAGGTGGTCTGGGATTCCCATCTCTTTCAGAATGTTCCACAGTTTATTGTGATCCACACAGTCAAAGGCTTTGGCATAGTCAATGAAGCAGAAATAGATGTTTTTCTGGAACTCTCTTGCTTTCTCCATGATCCAGCGGATGTTGGCAATTTGCTCTCTGGTGCCTCTGCCTTTTCTAAAACCTGCTTGAACATCTGGGAGTTCACGGTTTACATACTGCTGAAGCCTGGCTTGGAGAATTTTGAGCATGACTTTACTAGCGTGTGAGATGAGTGCAATTGTGCGGTAGTTTGAGCATTCTTTGGCATTGCCTTTCTTTGGGATTGGAATGAAGACTGACCTTTTCCAGTCCTGTGGCCACTGCTGAGTTTTCCAAATCTGCTGGCATATTGAGTGCAGCACTTTCACAGCATCATCTTTCAAGATAGCCAATAATAATTCAAGTTAGCCAATGTTTATAGAGCACCTCTTCATTCAAGGGAGGAGCTAGACTTTACAGGGGAATGAGATGTTTACAAATTATAGAAAATATATTTGTAGGATACAGCTTGCTTCGACATATGTGCTGAAAAAAATATGTACTGAGTTTGGAGTAGATGAAAGCATCTTCCATTTCTTTTTGTCAGTATCAATTATTAGTTCAGTTCTCCACTTGTTATTTTCTTTGGGTCACAGAAAACTCGTGAAAGTTACTCAAGAACTATAAGGCTGGAGTGTTAGCACTTTTTCTGTGATTGTAACAAGGTTTGGTCCTGGGTGGAAGAGTGAGGTTCTGAAGTCTGTCTGGTTGTCTGCCATCACTTTTGCTTATCTTTCCTAGTGGCATCTCTTTTATTTCCTTTTCTCTATATTCAGGGGTCCAAATTCTTTAAAATGCTCCAAATTAGTGGTTCTTGACCCTGATTGCAATGAACATTGAAGAAATATTGATGTCTGAACCTCACGCTTAAACCAATGAAAAGCACTGCATTGATTGTGTTGAGTAGCTAGGGTTGAGACTACAAATAGCCAACTCTGTCGATAGGAAAAAAATCATTACATTAAAAGCATACCTTTTAGGTCATGACACGATTGCAGAAATATTACAGTGTAAAAGAGAATGTGGTTTTCAGTACTACATTGGCAGAGAACAAAAACTTTACCTGTAGTTTTTTGAGGACCATTTGCATTGTGAAAGAGTTCTTGTTAAACCAACATATTGCAAATACTGTATTTTTTTTTTTTGTCCTCTGAGGCATTTTATTTGTATTGCATCCCTAGAAAAAGAATCCAAGTGCTTTCCCTATTGTGTTTTGTCTTACTTCTTTATGGTCCATATGCCAGCTCAGGTTTTCAGTACAATGAAGCCAAACTGATGGGATGGGAGCAGATTATTCTGCCATTTTTCTATATCTTTGAGTCTCACATCAAATCTGAGGCTGATCACTCCACACTTATTTATTCTGCCTGTATGTTACAACAATTTTCCCAACCCTGTGGTCATTGATGATTTAAAATTCACCAATGTTACCATGCTTCATCCTCACAATGAGAAACCTGATGATGACTTTGGAGCACAGCCTTATAAGCCCCTGGAGTTTGCCTCTTTTTTCAGCATTGTCGATACTCTTGAGAGCATCAGCCAGGACATTCATGCACACCATTATGGCAGCATGGAAAGATGGCAGAAAGAGGCAAATACTGTATTTTAAATGATAAACTTTCAAATTTGATTCTAGGCTAGGGAAGGGTTTCTCAATCTTGGCACTATTGACATTTTGGACTGGACAGTTCTTTGCTGTGGGGATTGTTCTGTGCATCGTAGAGTGTTTAGTAGGATCTGGTCTCTATTCACTAGATGCCAAGAGTAATCTTCCTTTTATTTGTGACCCCAAAATGTCTCCAGACATTGGCAAGTTGAGAACCATTAGGCTAGTGAAGTCGATATTTTGGTAGTAGCAGCTTGTCTCAGTGCTCAGTTGCACAGAACAGACCCCGCTTTAGCTGGCTTAAGCTGAAATGTATTAATGACAGGGTATCCAATGGTCTACAGAACTGGTCTGTGGGTAGAAGAAATAGAATCTAGGCTGGTGAGCTTCCAGAGACAAATCCTGAGGCCACTTCACAACTGAATCATCGTAGAAACTGCTGTACTTGTCTTGATCTGAATGCTGCCTGTCAAACGGAGAAGCTGTGGTCAGGAAACCACTTCTGCTAAACTGGGGAGTTAATACTCCATCTGCATCAGCAGAACGATACCTCATGTCCAGTCTCTCTCCTTGCTTTATAGAGTCTGAATTCCCCCTCTGAAAGTGAATCTAATAACGGAGTCTATATCATATCTAGAACCCTAGTTACAAGAAAGTGTGGAAAAAGGCAGTTTTGTTTATTAGCCTCTGTAATACATAGGAAGGCATTGCAGAAGGAAGTTGGAACAGATGTTAAATGAGCTTATCTCTAGTATTTCCCACAGGGTTCGTCACAGAACTTAACCCACACCAGGAGGTAGCCCCCTATTCTAGATAACTGGGGTTGGTCCAAGGGTCTTCTTCACTCCCTTTACATTATTGATATTTGTATTTATAATTTTCTTCTTTCTTTTATCAATTCTCCTTCCTATTTTCTCTTTGATTACCATTAATTTCATATATCTTCCTTTTCTCTGACCCTAACTATAGGTTTTCTGAGAACTTGAAGAATATGTATTCACGCTTGGCTTTGTTAATAGATATGGCATGTAACGTCTTTGTTGAGGAGATATGATCTGAGGCCTAGGATGTTCAGCTAACACCATGTGTGTCTCCAGTTCATGGAAGACAGTGTGAGAACAGATATTTTGGCGCAGAGGTTTGCATCTTTAAATTGTGTTCTCTCCATCTAGAAGAATAAAGCACCAATTAATGTGAACAATCACATTGTCTGATTTGAAATAAGCGTTGATAAGTAGCCTTAAGTACAAGCAGGTAAAAATCAAGTGATGCTTTCTGCCTCTAGATTGCAGTCCTTTAATTTTAGAAAATGTGACTCCTTATGGCTGGGCATAATAAGCGAATGCTTACCTGGTACAATATGTTTTTCTTCTAGTTTGTTGCTGCTGCTGCTGCTGCTGCTGCTAAGTCACTTCAGTCGTGTCCGACTCTGTGTGACCCCATAGATGGAAGCCCACCAGGCTCCCCCATCCCTGGGATTCTCCAGACAAGAACACTGGAGTGGGTTGCCATTTCCTTCTCCAATGTGTGAAAGTGAAAGGTGAAAGTGAAGTTGCTCAGTCGAGTCTGACCCTTAGCGACCCCACGGACTGCAGCCTACCAGGCTCCTCCATCCATGGGATTTTCCAGGCAAGAGTCCTGGAGTGGCTTGCCATTGCCTTCTCCGAGTTTGTTGCTAAGATCTCCTAATTATTCATTTAGTTAGAGCTATGAGGACTTTACGGAGAAGGCAATGGCAAGCCACTCCAGTACTCTTGCCTGGAGAGTCCCGTGGATGGAGGAACCTGGTGGGCTGCAGTCCGTGGGGTCGCTAAGGGTCGGACATGACTGAGTAACTTCACTTTCACTTTTCACTTTCACACATTGGAGAAGGAAATGGCAACCCACTCCAGTGTTCTTGTCTGGAGAATCCTAGGGACGGGGGAGCCTGGTGGGCTTCCGTCTATGGGGTCACACAGAGTCGGACACGACTGAAGTGACTTAGCAGCAGCAGCAGCAGCAGCATGAGCACTTTAACCCTAAGTTAAAATTCAGACAATAGCCTTGGGAGAGGTAAAAACATCATAAGCCATTTACTGTTTCATGTAGTCATTTACTTATTTAGTTTATAGGACAAACGTTAAGTTTGAAATTCAAATAAACAGTAAATAATCTTAATATAAATATGTCCCAAATGTTGGATGAGATATGGTTGCACTAAAAAATATTGTTTATGTGAAATTCAAATTTAACTGGATGCCCTGTATTTTCCTCGCTGTGTTTTTATTTTCTAAGTTTGGTGTGAATGAATTGATCAAGTTATTTCTTGCAAATACATCTCCTGAGATGGACAGAGGATGAAGAAAACATAAGGGTAATGGACTCATGAGAGGAATAAAGATGAGAAAGTCGGGCTCTGTACAAAAAGGAAGAGGGACAACTAAAAACAAACAGGCACTAAACTGATCCTGGTTAAGCTGACCATTCCTTAGGCATGCAAATAAAGCCCTGATGTGAAGATAAAACTCTCTTCCTTCCCTGTAAATGTAGTCACTTTCCTAAAGCACTTGGATATGGTCCCAGTGCAACATTCCCTTGTCCAGGCTGGACAAGCCAAGCTTCGAGGTAAGTGGAAGAGATGAGCAGTGCAGGCACTGGATACCTTGGAGCCTTGTAATCTTGCTTGCACAACCTCCAGATTGCATGGTTCTTGGCTTCAGTGCAGCTGGGCACAATTTCAATGCACATCTATGGAGACCATGTCACAACAACAAAACAAACCAATGTAGCTGCGAGTTACATTAATAGCTTGAAAAAACAAGTCAACAGACTTGAAGACTGCTCTGGGAGTCCCTCCCAGGGAGTCAGCCTTTGGCAGAATGGGAGTTACTGTGCCTCCTTTTTGACATTTTTCAGCTAAGACTATTCTATATGATCTGCACCTTGTCCCTTTCAAAGAGTGTTTGTTTGTTTGTTTTGACAGAGCCCTTATTTGCTTTATTGTTGATCAGCACTAGATCTTCCCGAGGAGCAGAATGTCCTTTACTGCATGCAAGTGTCTTGTCCTAAGAGATGGCTTCCCTGCTGTAGATTTCACACTCATGAATAGTACATTCTTTCTTAAGCTCTTACACTGCTATTGGTCAAAAACACAGTGAACCAAATTTTCACCGTCTTCTGATACTTCAGTTACTGCCTTGTTGTAGACTGGTAGGAAGAGTTTACACACCTTGCAGCAATATCGCATAAAAGAATTCTGAAGATTGTTGGAGATGTCTTGCTCCTTTTAGAGAGTACCCTAGTACATGGAAACCAAGGCTGGTAGAACCTTCTCCATTACTGAACTAAGAGCAGATTGGCTTCTAAATGTTAGTGGGTCTAGCCTAAGAGTATATGTGAATTGGAATCTTTCCAATGTCAGGAACCTCCTGTGTTCATATATATATATATATATATATATATTTATTTCTGATTTTTATGAAAGGTTTGTTTTATGTGCCACTAACATTGAGATATGTGGGTGAACACACTGTTAGGAAGCTGGTGAAGAGAAGGAATATTAAACATTTTGGAAGGAATCTTAGCTGTTCAATGTGATTTCTTAAAAAAAAAACAGATGTAAGGTATGCTTTATTTTGCATCTTACATCTTGAATCTTTTCTTCTGATTTGCACATATCCTTGGCTGATTGCATTTTTTACCTCAAAAAATTGAGTCCCCTCACATATAGCACATTATTACACTTCTAATTTTGCCTTGTTTAGTAACTGTAAACTTATGTTAAGAGAACAACAGAACAACAACAAAAACAGCAAAGCCATCTTCATTTTCCTTATTTTTCTTTGGTTTTTTTTTTTTAATCAAGTCTCTGACTCATATCCTGGGCTATCTCAATTTGTGCATGTTTCCAGAATTTTTTTTAATTTTCAGTTTTCCCCTAATGCTTTTTTTTTTTTTTCCCTGTTATTCATTTCCCAACTCCTGTTTCCACATATCCTCCCGTTTCTGCTCCACTCTTCTTATTTCTCTACATCTCTGTGGAGAGATAACCTTCTTTGCTCTTTTATCACAGAACTTCCATGAAGTTCTATGGCAAGTCTCCTTAAACTATGTGGGACAGATTGCCCTAGCTTAAGGGAACACTCAGGAGAGAAGCGTGGAGTGACTCATGGTTGCAGGTGTGAAAGGTGATGGGTTATGACCTCTTGTAGGTCCATTCCATTCTTAGGACACCATGATTCCATGAAGTATATCATGTAAACTTTTTTTTGCATGTTTATATTCTCCTTCAAATATTATAGTTTGAAATTAGGTTATGGTGAGCTGAAAAACAGATGAAACAATTTCCAAGCCATAAAAAAATTTGGCTCTTTTCAGAGAGGTCAAAAGATCAATATTGTCAGATGGTCAAAGATCCTTATAATGTCTGAGAAGAGAGGAACTCTCAGAAGAGAGAGTAGCTGTGGCAAGAATAACTCCTAATGCAGTTAACTTGTCTTGTTCTAGCACCTCCTGGCTTTCCCCACCTGTATGGTAACTTTAATCCCTCCCAGGGGAATTAGAGGCCATTGATCTCTGAAGTTCTTCATGCTTTCCCCTTGGATTCCTGTGGTGAGGGCTTTATTCAGGGTGAAAAACCTGCTTCCTCTATGGGAACGTGCCCCAAATGGGAAATACATATTGGGAGACTACACATTTATGTATCACAAATGATAAATATAAATTCAAATCTGCTTATTTTGTTGAGGCTGTTCATTTGTGTATTTGTTTCATAGTGCACCTACTCTGTTCCAGGCACACTATTAAACAGTGGTGAACAATGGTGAGTAAAACCAGGTATGGATTTTAGAATCCAGTGGGAAAGACAGATGGTAATCACATAATCACATAAATATATTCAAAACGATATCAGTAGTAAGAGTTAAAAAATGGAAGTACATGGAGCTGTTAGAGCATAAAATAGGTGGGTTTGACATAGTTGTGAGGTGGGAGGAGATCTGAAGGAAGAAGTGGAGTTACTTGGTTGAAGAGTGGGGTGAGCCATTCCCTAGAGGCTGTGGCCAAGTAACAAAGTTCTGTGACGGGGGACAGGGAAAGAGAGGGACAGGGAAGAGGATGAGGCAGCAGGAGGGGCTGACAGGAAGATAGGCAGCTGAACCCTGATCATCCAGAAGCTCAAAGGCCATATTCTTTAATCCTAAGAACAATGGGGCTGTGGCTATGCTTAGTCGCTTAGTCTTGTCTGACTCTTTGCGACGCCATGGACTGCAGCCTGCCAGGCTCCTTTGTTCATGAGGATTCTCCAGGCAAGAATATTGGAGAGGGTGGCCTCCAGGGGATCTTCCCAACCCAGGGATTGAACCCAGGTCTCCCACATTGCAGGCAGATTCTTTTCCATCTGAGCCACAATGGGGAGCCATCCTTTGGGGAGAAGGTCGGAAAGGCAATCAGACTTTCATGTCAAAAATACTTATTTTGTTATTATAATAAGCACCCTGTGAATTATTGGAGACCCTCAAGCATTTAAAACTGAGATATGTTTTCTGTTTTATTTTATTAATGCAAGAACACTTCACATGAGATCTACCATCTTAACACATTTTCAGTTTACAATACATTATTGTTGGCTATAGACATAAATATTGTACAGCAGATCTCTAGAACTTATTCATCTTAACTAACATTTTATGGCTGTTGATTAAAAACTCATTTTCTTCTTCTCTTAACCCCTGGTAACCACCATTCTAGTCTCTGGTTTTTTGAATTTGACTATTTTAAATATCTCATATAAGTAGAATCATGCAATATTTGTCTTTCTATGCTCAGTTGTGTCCAACTCTTTGTGACCCTATGGAATGTGGTCCTCTAGGCTCCTCTGTCCATGGGATTTTCTAGGCAAGAATGCTGGAGTGGGCTGCCATTCCCTACTCCCTTTAGTCTTTCTGTACCTGGATTATTTAAGCATAATGTCCTAAGGGTCCACAATGTTGTCAAATATTGCAGAATTTCCTTTTATTTTAAAGGCTGAAGAGTATTCCATTGTAAATGTATACCACATTTTAAAAATTCATTCTTTTGTCAATGCATTTAGGTTATTTATACCTCTGCTATTGTGAATAGTGTTGCAATGAATATAGAAGTTCTAATACCTTTTTGAGATCCTAATTTCTGTTCTTTTGGATGTATACCCAGAAATGGGACTGCTGAGTCATAACAGTAATTCTATTTTTAAGTTTTTGAGAAACTTTCATAATATTTTCCACAGTGACTACACCATTTTACATTCCCACCAACAGTGTTCAACTGTTCCAGTTTCTCTATATCCTTGCCAATTCTTATTGCCTTTTATCATAATAGTCATTCTGACAGTATCAGATAATATCTTGTGGTTTTGATTTACATTTCCCGGGGGATCAGTGATGATGAACACTTACTTTTTCTGTATACCTGTTGACTGTTTTTATGTCTTTGAAGAAATATCTATTCAAGTCCTTAGCCCTTTTTTTTTTTTTTTGGACAGGTGTTCAGTCAGTTCAGTTCAGTCGCTCAGTCATGTCCTACTCTTTGCGACCCCATGAACTGCAGCATGCCAGGCCTCCCTTGGACAGGTGGCGTTTACTATAAAACATTATTTTTTTACAATGTTTTAAAGATGGGCTAAGCCCATTTTTGAAATCAGATTATTAGTGGGATGTTGTTGTTATTGAATTGTAGGATTTCCTTGTATCTATAGGAGATGAACTCTTTATCAGATATTTGATTTGCAAATATTTTCTCCCAATCCATAGATTGCTTTTCACTCTGTTGATTGTTGCCTTTGCTGAGCAGAAGTCTTTTAATTTGATGTGGCCCCATTTTTAAATTTTGTTTTTGTTGCCTGTGCATTTGGTGTCATATTCATGAAATCATTGCCAAAACCAATGTCGTGAAGATTTTCCTGTTTCTTCGAGGAGTTTTATGATTTTGGGGTTTCTATTTCAGTTTTTTTTTTTTTTTTATGGTATAAGAGAAAGGTCCATTTTCATTCTTTTAAATGTGAACATTCAGTCTCCCAAAGTCATTTGTTGAAAAGACTACTATAATTTCCACATTGTGTGTTCTTGAAATCTTTGTTGAAGATCAGTTGACTATATCTGTGTGAGTTTATTTCTGGGCCCTATTCTGTTCCATTGGTCTATTGGTCTTTATATTCATACTGTACTTTTTTGATTGCTATAGCTTTATAATTATTTTGAAATCATAAAAGTGATGCCTCAACCTTTGTTCTTAGTTGGAATTGACTTGGCTATTTATGAACTTTGGTGGTTCCATATAAATTGTAGAGTTGTATCTTATATTTCTATAAAAATTGGCTTTGGGATTTTGATAAGGATTGCATTGAATCTGTAGATCACTTTGGGTACAGATGTTTTAGCAGTGTTAAGTTTCCAATACATGAATATGGGGTGTCTTTCCATTGTTTTTGCCTTTCTTAATTTTATTCATCAATGTGTTATAGTTTTTAGTATATAAACCTTGACCTCCTTAGGTAAATTTATCCTTAAATATTTTATTTTTTTTTTGGTGTTAATGAAAATGTGATTGTTTTCCTAATTTCCTTTCTAGCTAGTTCACTGTTAGTGTATAAAAATGCAACCGGTTTCTGTACATTTATTTTGTATCCTGTAATTTTACTGAACTCCTTTAGCAGTTCTAACATTTTTTTAAATGTCTGGGGTTTTCTGTATATAAGATCATAATATCTGAAAACAGGGATAATTTTAATTCTTCCTTTGCAATTTGCATGTATTTTATTTTTTTCTTACCTAGCTGCTCTGGAACTTCCAGTACTATGTTAAATAGAAGTACTAAGAGTGATCATCCTTGTCTTATTCTTGATTTTAGAGGAAGACTTTTCATTTCTTCACCATTAAGTATGATGTTAGCTATGGAGTTTTCATATATAGTCTTTATTATGTAAAGGTATTTCCCTTTATTCCTAGTTTGTTGAGAGTTTTTATCATGTGAGAGTGTTGAATGTTGTCAAACACATTTTTCTGCATCTACTGAGACAATCATGTGACTTAAATTCTTTGTTATGTTAATGTAGGGTATCACATTAATTGATTTTCTTATACTGAACTACAGGAGATAGTGGAGGACAGGGAAGCCTGGTGTGCTGCAGTCCATGGGGTTTCTAAGAGTCAGGCATGACTTAGCAACTGAACAACAACAACAGCATACTGAACCATTCTTGCATCCCAGGGATAAATCCCACGTGGTCATATTGTATCATTCTTTTAACGTGTTATTGGATTCTGTTTTGCTAGTATTTCAGAGGATGTTTTCCTCTACACACATCAGGGAAGTGAATTAACACACATAGTGCAATTTTTAGGAACTGTAAGCAGTTGTTATAGCCAAAAACCAGTCACAAGGAGGTAGCAGTCTCTGCTATGAATTACATAGTGTTGTATTTTATTTTTTACTTAAACGAGCTAAATATAGTCATTCCTAAGGGGAAACAGTGGAAGCAGTGTCAGACTTTATATTTTGGGGCTCCAAAATCACTGCGGACGCTGATTGCAGCCATGAAATTAAAAGACGCTTGCTCCTTGGAAGGAAAGTTATGACCAACCTAGATAGCATATTAAAAAGCAGAGACATTACTTTGCCAACAAAGGTCCGTCTAGTCAAGGCTATGGTTTTTCCCGTGGTCATGTGTGGATGTGAGAGTTGGACTGTGAAGAAAGCTGAGCGCCGAAGAATTGATGCTTTTGAACTGTGGTGTTGGAGAAGACTCTTGAGAGTCCCTTGTATTGCAAGGAGATCCAACCAGTCCATTCTAAAGGAGATCAATCCTGGGTGTTCGTTGGAAGGACTGATGCTAAAGCTGAAACTGCAATACTTTGGCCACCTCATGTGAAGAGTTGACTCACTGGAAAAGAGTCTGATGCTGGGAGGGATTGGGGGTCGGAGGAGACGGGGACGACAGAGAATGAGATGGCTGGATGGCATCACCGACTCGATGGACATGAGTTTGAGTGAGCTCCGGGAGTTGGTGATGGACAGGGAGGCCTGGCGTGCTGTGATTCATGGGGTCACAAAGAGTTGGACACGACTGAGCGACTGAATTGAACTAAACTGAATAACAAAAGTGAAAAGTATGAAAGCTGTGTTTATTGATTTCTAGGTGCCAGACTGTTGTAGGTGGTTTGCATGTATTTTCTCATAGCAATTTATAAGGTATGCACTATTGTAACTTTGATTTTATAAATTAGAAAACAGAAACAGCCAGGTCATCAGGTTAAACAACTTGATTAAGATAATTCAGTCAATGATGTAGGATGTAGACAGTTTGCTCATGAAATACAAAGGTGATTCAGTTCAGTTCAGTTTAGCCGCTCAAACCATACAACTGGCTGACCATTAATAATTATTGTCAATACTGGATTATCTGAGAGAAATTACTCATTATCATGAACCAACAAAGCAATCAGTTATTTTTTAATCAAGATCATAATGAATATCATATATGTAAAGAATCAATAATAAATAACAATGACAGCTATTAAAACTTCACATTATAAAATGTGTTATTTACAAAATTTAACAGAAGAATAAAATACTGACAAAATTTAGATGGCAAAATTTTTACTTGGTATGAAAAAATGGTCACGAAAAGAAAATTTGGAATGACTGAAGGTATAATCAGTAACATTTGATGTATATAAAAATCTCATAAATGATAAAAGCTTCATTGCAAGACTTACCCCCAAAAGAAGTAATCACAATGAAAATAGCATAGAAAGTAAAAATAAAATAGAATAATTAGAAATACTACAAGTGTATGTAGAAACTTGGTCAAAGAATTATAATAATTTAGTGAAATTTACTATACTGTGTCTTTCTCCATTAAAAATGTAGTTAAACTAGTGATGCTAAATTATTTTAGACCTATTTTTAAAATTTTTAGGTATATCTCATGAACATCTGTTATGTTGTCCTATTCATCAGGTTTATCTTACTAAAGTAAGATACCATGCTTGGTATGCTTAGTTTATAATTTTTTTTTGAAATCAGATTTTTACTTTATCTTATGTGAAAAGTGAGAGAAAAAATGAACTGTTGAGGCCCATGTGCTACTTAGAGAAGAAGAGCTAAAAAGAAGTTGATCTTCCACATTTAATCAATAAGTAACCCGTTTATTTTTGCCTATAAATAACATGGATGCTTGTTTGTTACTGGTACTGACTAGTCACATTATATTCTATTGAATTGTTATTACTCAGATTATTTTGTAAATTGAAAATGAATTAATTTTTTGCTTTTTGACAGTGATTTATAATTTGACACTTTGGAGAATTCTGATCAGCTTAAATGTATGTGATAAGTATTTGACAGAGAAGCCATCTCCTGTTTTGACCATTAAAAAAATTCAGGCTTTTTGTTTCAAAAAGTGGGCTCACTTTACAGTTAATTTCTCGTTGATAAAATGTGTAGTAACAATTGACATCTTTTATTTACACTTAGTGAAAAGTAATCCTATTTACAATCTGCAATGGGTTGTTCCAAAACCAAGCATAATTTCCACTAATAAATTATGAGGACTGGAACAACTTAGGAATGATGACCAAAAAATAGAGGTGCTAAATCTCTAGTTTAAAAAAAGGTAATCTTTTAGAGAAAAAATCTGCATTCTTGAGAAATGCTAAAGTAAGTCCATACCTTTAGTTCTTAAACTGAATGCAGTCTTATATTAATTAGCTACAAACATTAGCTAGTGAAATGAAATGCAACACCTCAGTGGAGAGGACAGCTTGAAAAATGTGGGATATTGTATTATTCTACTGTCTTAGATCAACAGTTCCAAGATCTATATAAAAGTAGAAAAATCTTAAATTTTGTATATAGAATAAAACTTTAAAAAATTAAATCAATCTTATGCATGTTGTTTATGGTTGTGTATATTAAGTCTGACTGATGGTGACTGCAGCCATGAAATTAAGAGATGCTTGCTCCTTGGAAGAAAAGCTATGCCTAACCTAGACAGCATATTAAAAAGCAGAGAGATTACTTTGCTGACAAAGGTCTGTCTAGTCAAAGTTATGGTTTTTCCAGTAGTCATATATGGATGTGAGAGCTGGACCAAAAAGAAAGCTGAGCGCCGAAGAATTTATGCTTTTGAACTGTGGTGTTGGAGAAGACTCTTGAGAGTTCCTTGGACTGCAAGGAGATCCAACGAGTCAATCCTAAAGGAAATCAGTCCTGAATATTCATTGGAAGGACTGATGCTGAAGCTGAAACTGCAATACTTTGACCACCTGATGTGAAGAATTGACACCTTGGAAAAGACCCTGATGCTGGGAGGGATTGGGGGCAGGAGGAGAAGGGGACGACAGGGGATGAGATGGTCAGATGGCATCACTGACTCGATGGACATGAGTTTGAGCAAGCTCTGGGAGTTGGTGATGAACAGGGAAGCCTGGCATGCTGCAGTTCATGGGGTTGCAAAGAGTTGGACATGCCTGAGCAACTGAACTGATTGATATTAAGTCTAGTCAGTACAGCATAATGGTTAAGAGGACAATCCCTGAAGCTTGACAGCTTAGATCTAACTCTTTGATTTCGAATTGATTAGCTATAGAACCTGTAAACAATTGGGAAAATTGCTTAACCTTTTTGAGCCCTGGTTTCCTCACTTCTAAAATGGGGGTAATAATAACTCTGCTCCATAGAATTGTTGTCAGAATTAGATTAGATACCTAAAAAATTCTACCTGTTTTTGTTGTTGTTATTATTTTACTAGCTACAGGTGAAAAATTTCTGGTCTATTACAAATAACCTTCTTTACAACTTAACATTTAGTTGGTGTTTGGAGAATATTCTTTTGTGCCTAAATTATTCTTAATCCCTCTATGTGTAGGACTCCAGAAGGCCTACTAGTCAACTGTTGGCTCTGTGTGGTTATTAAGATTATAAAGTGTAGCTACTCATATTATTATGTGGTTGTTGTCTAGTTGCTAAGTTGTGTCTAACTCTTTTGAGACCCCATGGACTATAGCCCACCAGACTCCTCTGCTCATGGGATTTCTCAGGCAAGAATACTGCAGTGGGTTGCCATTTTCTTCTCTAGGGGCTCTTCCCGTCCCTGGGATTGAACCCATGTCTCTTGCATTGGCAGGCAGATTCTTTACCGCTGAGCCACCAGGGAAGCCATTATGTTGTGACAGGAATCTAGTATTACAGGTATTAAAACAGTGGCGGCACAAGAGAATAACTAATTCTGAGAAGATACTTGTAACTATGTGACCTTGGTGAAATACTTTCTCTCATGTCTTGGCTTGTTTAAAAATGTTTCAAGTTGTGTAAAATGTTGGCATTGGATTAAATCCCTAATTTCCTTCTGAAGCTTCAGATTTGTAGTACTCTTTCTTCTGTCTGAAATTCTCTCCTTACATGGCTGGTACCACATTAATGATGCCATGCCTGCTTGGACACCTGTAGGCTGGGTCAGTGTAAAGTGGATCGTCTATTTTTAAGCCACTCAGGGTTTTCAGTGGAAAGCACAGTAAAAGGGGTAAAGACATCCAGAAGTGAAGTTTGCAATATTATGTGCAATATTAATATAGAGGCAGTGCTGAATGACAAGATGACTTGATGAAAAGAAGGGACCACCCAAACTCCTGTGGTGCTGAATACTAATAGGCATTGACTAACATCTTACTGAACTGAACTTTCTTTAGGCAACATATTCCAGACAGAAACTGCTGGGAATTTTTACCTTTAACTTTCATCTTCACTACTCTTGTCTTCTCCATTTATAAAAAGGTACTGTGTAAAGGGTTATTTGTTACCAGTGTAGAGTGTTACCACTATCAAGGACCCACCATTTTTTAAAGTACTTTTCTGGGTATTGAATAAATATTTGCCAGTGTTCTAAATGCCAGGGCCTCTTGAGAACTTAAGAGGAATGTTGCGTAGGCAGGGATGGGGGAGGGCAACTTGCTGAGCTGCAAGGTTTGGAGGTTTAGGCTGAATGTCTTCAAAACATGTACCACATCACTACTGCTTTAACTGTTACTGTGTTGGTGGCTGCATCTCCCTCAAGCTACCTTGTTGACACTTGAAACATCAGAATTCTTTTCTCCTTTGGTTTTTGCTCTGTGTTTGAAAAGGCAATCATTTAAATGTAGGTCTGCAAGGGCACGAGAAGGCAAGCAGTTGACCTCACAATGAGAGCTCAGCAAGTTGCTTCCTGTTTTCCATTCAGAGCTGTCTCGTCTCTGTCAGCTCTTTTGAAGCACCTATAAAACAAAATAGGCTCATTAACTATGAAGGGGTAAGTGAAGCTGGCAGTTACACCTATTCAAATAGGTTTTCCTTTTTAGATGTTTGCCCTCCAGAAAAAAGAACAGTCAGAAGACAAATGCCTCCCTATCCTTGTCTACACATGGCCTCCCTTTTGGGTTGAGTGAGGTCAGTCAGGATCTGGGGGTTGTGGGTATTTTGCTCTAGATCTGTCACTAACCTGGTCCATGAGGTTATTGGCATGGTGAAAGGCAGGATGAGCTTGTTACCATCATTTCATTCAGTAAGTTTGCATATAAGGATAATGACTGTATCTCTTTCTAAACAATCAAGGGCAATGCTTCATGACTTATCTGTGTGGACACAGACTTGTCTTAGCTGTGCTGTCTTGCTGACAGGGACAAGCAATAGTTCTGGCCTGTGGACCAGCTCTTCCCATCCATAGATTCTCCTCTTTTCGTGGAGCTTTCACTGCAAATTTGATTCCTTTTCTCAACCTACTGCATTCATATTTTAATGAGCTTAGAGGGATGCCAAGATACATAAGAGGTGGTTTTAACCCTTGAAATCTTAGTCAGTAAATGAGGTAACATGTGATGATGTGCAATAAATCACCACGCAAATGTGAGGTGATTTGAGACTATCCTTGAAAGAAATATGGGAAATGTTTCTATGGTTTCTGGTTGTAGAATAGTTTGAGCAAAGGCACAGAGGTGTTTATAGTCAGGGGACAATCTTTTTGGTCCTGACTTTATTTGGCCTATTTGATACTGTTGACCCTTGGCGTTATCTTGAAATATTCTCTTGGTTTCATGACATCACACTCCACTGACTTTCTCTCTGCTTTTCTGACCGCTCTTTTCAGTCTCACCCCCAGGTTCTCTGACTAAATATAGGCTGATGATGCCTCACCTGTGCCTCTAGCCAGACTGCTTTCTCAAAAGTCAGACCTATATGGCTAACTGTCTTTTGTAGACACCCACATATCCAACTCTTAGTTAAGTACCTTAAATATAGCATGGCCAAAACTGAACTCCTTATTTTTCTCCCTAGTTATGTATCTTCCTTAGTGTTTCCTTTTCCAGTGAATAATATACAATTAGTTTTTTAAGTCTGAAACATGATTTAATCTTTGACTCTTCCTTCCCTAATACCCTCCATGTGATAAGTCATCATGCCTTTTATATTAGTTTCTCAACATCTCCTGAATTTGTCCAGGTTTCTCGGTCTCCACTGTTACTCCTTGGGCCAGCTCTCCATTATCTTCTACTTGAATGACTACCATAACCACCTGCCTTCAATATTTCCTCCAGCTAATTTTTCCTTTACATTGGAGGTAGAGAAATCTTTCTAAAGCACAAATGTGGTCATCTTTTTCCTACTTTAAAGCTCTCTAATAGCTCTCTTCTGCCCTAAGGATAGTGTCAAGATCCCCAAATAAGGCTACTGTTCTTTCTTGTTCTGGTCCTGCCGGCCTTTCTTGCCTCATGTCTTGCTACCACCACTTAAGTTCTCTGAGCTTCAGCCATTTTGAAGTGCTCTTGCAGTTTGTGGACTTCCCAGATGAGTTCTCCCATTTCCAGGACTTTGTGCACACTGTTCCTGAATTAGCACACTCTTCTCCCTTGCTCTTCCTCTGGTCTCAGCTGGAAAATCAGTGTTCATACTGAATTCTCATGGCCTGTTCACCTGCCCGGGGGCCTGGCCATTAAAGCCTGTTACATTATTTGGCATCTGGGTTCTTTTATTTAACGTCATGGGCCCTTTTGACCTTACAGGTAGCAGTGCACATCACATGTTCAGAGGACCATGGGAAGATCAATTTGGCTAGAAGAGAGAACTGATTGATAGAAATGTTGGTAAAAAAGTTGGAAAATTGATTGTGGAGGTACTTGAATGACAGGCCAAATAGCAGTGGGGTTTAGAGGAGTTCTGGAGATTTCTTATAAAATTGCCTTATTTTCTGAAGTTTGATCCTATCTACTGTCTGAATGTGGATCTCCATAAACCCAAGAAACTAGAGCTCTTCACTTGAGAGACACACTGTTTTTTACACTGAAGTGGTTCTGAAGATTATTGGTCATTGACATTCTTTTTTCATGGAGATTATATGAAGACACATTAAAGGAAAGTCCAGTCTGCATGTGTTTCTGAGATTTTTATATTCAGTCTTTGCTTAGCTTTCATGAGGCACAAAGAATCTGTGGCCTAATTGGTCAGCTGATTTACTGGCTCACCCTGTAAAGTAAATACTGTGTATCTTGCAAGTGGAAAGTCAGTATGTGTAATCTGGCTGCCTAGTCACGCCTGCCCAAATGCTGTTGAAAACTTTCACCAAGGGCTATAAAACTGTCAAGAGTCAGGGCCCAAGCTTGCTTCTACACCAAATAGCTAATTATTGAAGCTATTGTGAAGATAACAGGGCATGCATTTGACCTACTGGGATACCTTCTTTGCTACAGAAGCATCAGGCAGAGCTGAAAAACTTTGTGTTACATAATTTTGCATTTGTTGTTTTTTATTTATCCTCTAGTTCAGTTTATTTGACATCAAAACTTACCTCACTCTCCTTTAAGCACAATCATAGAATATGAAGTATATCTTGATATCAGTGTGGTGAATTAAAAATGAAATCTTCAGATTGGCACTCAAATCATTAAAAAACCAAAACAAATTCAAAATTTCTTTGCTGTCGTTGAGCAGATGTTTGATTCTGACCCTCCTCCAAGGTGATCATGGGCTTCCCTGGTGGCTCAGATGGTAGTCTTCCTGCAATGCAGGAGACCCAGGTTCAATCCCTGGGTTGGGAAGATCCCCTGGAGAAGGAAATGGCAAGCCACTCCAGTATTCTTGCGTGGAGAGTTCCATGGAAAGAATTTCATTCCTGCCTAGAGAATTCCCACCAGAGGAGCCTGGTGGGCTACAGTCCATGGGGTCGCAAAGAGTCAGACACTACTGAGTAACTTTCACTTCACTTCACTTTACTTCATGTACTTAGTTTCATCCCAGAGTATTTAAAAGCATCTCTTGGGAAAAGGATGAGAATTGCTGCTGAAGGGTTAACCTTTTTTTTATTTGAACAGGAGGAAGTAAATGATACAAATTGAAGCCCCATGATTACTTTTGGAATGGTCTGCTAGATTTGCCCAGTACTTAGAGTGTATACACTCTGCTGATTTGCAGTTACCTCTGCTAAGGTAAAGTGGCCTGACCATGTTCGTAGCTTTCTGCACAGCTAATTGCATGAGCTTTCACTCAACAGAAGAAAACATGTCAAATCTTGACACATTAAAAAAAAAAAACAAACTAAGCATGTTATTAAGTTGCAACTGATATTCAACAGTGCTCCATAAATCCCTGAGAAGCAAAGAAGGGCGTATATACTATTTGATTCATTGTTCAGCTTTGCCCAATTGATTTTATGCTTCAGTCCACAGAAATGTTTGCTGTACTGTAAAGGCTTTTTTATATTTATATTTTATATTTTACTGTTCTTTGGATGTTTGGTCTAAAGAAGGTACAATTCAGTGATCCAAAGAAGAATTACATAAGGGATGTACACCGTGTTTTCAAACAGAAATTTTAATTGCTTAATACCTTACTCATTCCGTTTAGATCCTTCCTGAATCTGGGCTAATTTTCACGGTTTCTTAGCCATCTATAGTATAAACTTTTCATTTCTTCCTTATTTACCTTGGCTAGAGATAAAGAAGTGGAGAAGGAAATGGCAACCCACTCCAGTGTTCTTGCCTGGAGAATCCCAGGGACGGGGGAAGCCTGGTGGGCTTCCGTCTATGGGGTCGCACAGAGTCGGACACGACTGAAGTGACTTAGCAGCAGCAGCAGAGATAAAGAAGAGTCAACTTCAGAGCTTATGATGTAATGTTAGGAATGCTGAGGAGACTTCCTTATTTTCCAAATTAACTCTCATAAATAAATATACATATATATATATATGTATATATATTTAGTAGTAATATTCTTTTAACAGGCGCCGAAGATCTTAATGTTCTTTACTCACCTATGCTTTCTATTAGCCTCATCCCCAGTAGATAGGATTTCTGGTTTACTGATATGTTTAAAAAAAAAAAGCACAGAAAATATCCATAGCCACAGGGAACTAACCACTGACCAGTAATGAAGTGGTTAGGCCTGTGAGCTTTGGTGTCAGACTGACTTGGGTTGCAGACCTGGTACCACCACTTTCTACCTGTGTGACTTGAGCAGTTTCCCTCTCCAAGACTCAGTCTCTTCATCTTTCAATGGGATAGAAATGCTCATGTCATAAAATGAGATCATATCTGCAAGCATATAAAGCATATAGTGCAGTGTAAAGCCACAGTCAAAAGTTTACAGTAGGTACTCAGGAAATGTTATCATCTTTACTATTGAAATATCGAGGCATTAAAAAGTACCTTTCTTGATTAAAGGTAACACCGATTTGGTAACACTAAGCTATGATGTTTGTTTGTTAAGATGTTTGCAGGCATGCCTTAGATTTTCACCTGAGGCACGAAATTCCATCCTAGGAGACTAATGTGAACTCCTGGCACCTGAATCCTTGCTCCTGACCCTCACTTAACACTTTTGAATCCAAACTGCTCCTTCAGCTTTGCCTTTTACATCAACTTGTTCAAAGCCTGGACCTCTTGCTTTGCTTTTGTGTAGCCAAAGTCCAGCCTTTCCACTGATCTCTTTTACTTGGAAGTTTGGCTTTGTTATGCCAGTCATCTATTGAGGTCTGATTTTCTGGCCTCAGTTCTGCTTTTTGGCTTTGCCTTACCAGCACTGATGGACCTGACACATCCATAGTGATGCTCAGTTGTGGATGTGTCTGGTGGTGAAAGTAATGTTTGAAGCATGTAGGTCACCAAGATGTTATTGGTTCAGTCAGTTCAGTCACCCATTCGTGTCTGACTCTTTGCGACCCCATGGACCACAGCACGCCAGGCTTTCCTGTCCATCACCAACTCCTAGAGCCTACACAAACTCATGTCCATTGCATCAGTGATGCCATCCAGTCATCTCATCCTCTGTCGTCCCCTCCTCCTCCTGCCTTCAATATTTCCCAGCATCAGAGTCTTTTCTAATGAGTCGGTTCTTCAAATCAGGTGGCCAAAATATTGGAGTTTCAGCTTCAGCATCAGTCCTTTATTCAATGAATATTTAGGACTGATTTCCTTTAGGATTGACTGGTTGGATCTCCTTGCAGTCCAAGAGACTCTCAAGAGTCTTCTCCAACACCACAGTTCAAAAGCATCAATTCTTTGGCACTCAGCTTTCTTTATAGTCCAACTCTCACATCCATACATGAACACTGGAAAAACCATAGCCTTGACTATGGACCTTTGTTGGTAAAGTAATGTCTCTGCTTTTTAAGATGTTATATCCCCAATTAATGGGACTGGTAGGCTCTTACTACTATTGAACAGGCACTCATATGGAAGATTGTGGTAACCACCTCCAAAATTTTAGACTGAACCTTTAACTTTACTGTCCATTTTTTGCTTAGGAAGCTTTATATAGCTTGACTGTGATTCAGTTCCATTCAGTTCAATTCAGTCCCTCAATTGTGTCCGACTCTTTGTGATCCCATGAACTGCAGCACGCCGGGCCTCCCTGTCTATCACCAACTCCAAGAGTTTACCCAAACTCATGTCCATTGAGTCAGTGATGCCATCAAACCATCTCACCCTCTGTTGTCCCCTTCTCCTCCTGCCCTCAATCTTTCCCAGCATCAGGGTCTTTTCAGATGATTCAGTTCTCTGCATCAGGTGGCCAGAATATTGGAGTTTCAGCTTCAACATCAGTTCTTCCAATGAATATTCAGGATTGATCTCTTTAGGATGGACTGGTTGGATCTTCTGGTAGTCCAACGGACTCTCAAGAGTCTTCTCCAACACCACAGTTCAAAAGCATCAATTCTTCGGTGCTCAGCTTTCTTTATAGTCCAACTCTTACTCCATACATGACTACTGGAAAAACCATAGCCTTGACTAGACGGACCTTTGTTGACAAAGTGATGTCTCTGCTTTTTAATATGCTATCTAGGTTGGTCATAACTTTCCTTCCAAGGAGTAAGCATCTTTTAATTTCATGGCTGCAGTCACCATCTGCAATGATTTTGGAGCCCCAAAACATAAAGTCAGCCACTGTTTCCACTGTTTCCCCATCTATTTCCCATGAAGTGATGGGACCAGATACCATGATCTTTGTTTTTTGAATGTTGAGCTTTAAGCCAACTTTTTCACTCTCCTCTTTCACTTTCATCAAGAGGCTCTTTAGCTCTTCTTTACTTTCTGCCATAAGGGTGTTGTCATCTGAGTATCTGAGGTTATTGATATTTCTCCTGGTGATCTTGATTCCTTCCAGCCCAGTGTTTCTCATGATGTACTCTGCATATAAATTAAATAAGCAGGGTGACAATATACAGCCTTGACGTACTCCTTTTCCTATTTGGAACCAGTCTGTTGTTCTATGTCCAGTTCTAACTGTTGCTTCCTGACCTGCATACAGGTTTCTCAAGAGGCAGGTCAGGTGGTCTGGTACTCCCATCTCTTGTAGAATGTTCCACAGTTTATTGTGATCCACACAGTCAAAGGCTTTGGCATAGTCAATGAAGCAGAAATATATATTTTTCTGGAATTCTCTTGCTTTTTCGGTGATCGAGCGGATATTGGCAGTTTGATCTGTGGTTCCTCTGCCTTTTCTAAAACCAGCTTGAACATCTGGAAGTTCATGGTTCATGTATTGCTGAAGCCTGGCTTGGAGAATTTTGAGCACTACTTTACTAGCGTGTGAGATGAATGCAATTGTGCAGTAGTATGAGCATTCTTTGGCATTGCCTTTCTTTGGGATTGGAATGAAAACTGACCTTTTCCAATCCTGTGGCCACTGCTGAGTTTTCCACCTGTGATTATCTATCATATTTTCAAGATTTCTGAGGCTTTGAATTTGCTTTAATTTTTAAAAAGAAAACTTTTAATTTGACATGAATATCATTGTTAAAAATAAATTACAGATATAAGGAAGTACAGAGAGGAGACTATAATGTTCTTTTGATCCTATCTCAGAAATAACTATAGTTAATATTTGGTGTACTTCTCTCCATACATATATTTATGTAATTGAGAGAGTCCTTTATGCATTGCACACTTAACACTATGTCATAAATATTCTCCACTCCATAAAAATCTCTTTCTAAACATTTTAATCACTGCATACTATTCCATTATATAGCTGTGTCATAATTTAAATGCCCCCATTATTGTACTATTTAAACTGTTTTCATTTGTTTGGTTACTAGAAATAACATTAAAGTAATCATGTGTGTGTTAGTTGCTCAGTCATGTCTGACTCTTTGTGAACTCATGGACTCAAGCCCATCAGACTAATCTATGGAATTCTCCAGGCCAGAATACTGGATTGGGTTGCCATTCCCTTCTCTGGGGAATCTTCCTGATCCAGGGATGGAACTCAGGTCTCCTGCATTTCCTGCAGATTCTTTACTGTTGGAGCCACGAGGGAAGCCCAAAGTAATCATATTTGCACATAAACATTTTTCTTATAAATTTAAAGTACTGATAACCTTTTTTTTTAAACAGTAAAAGAATAGTTTTCTTTCTTTCTGCCTTCCCTGGATAAGAAGTAAACAACTAGACTGAGACAACTGTAGACCCTTAAATATCCACGGAATGGATCGGTATTAAAAAGGTGATTTTCTCTCATTAGAAATGAATACATACAGATGTGCAATTAAGTATTGCTCCTACTCATTCTTGAACACAAACAGTATGGTAAAGAGAAGGGATATAGAGAAAAACAAATGAAACTGAAAAAAATTCTAGGAGTTAGAAAACTGTTCTCTGCCCCAACGGAACACTTCCATTGCCTTACTAAAGAATATATAGTTGATCTTTGAACAATGAGTTTTTATTTAATGGGTCCTTTTATATGCACATTGTTTGGTAGTAAATTAAACATTACTACACAGTTCACAGTTGCTTGAATCCATGGATGTGGAACCTCAGATACAGAGTATGCTGCTGCTAAGTCGCTTCAGTCGTGTCCGACTCTGTGCGACCCCATAGACGGCAGCCCACCAGGCTCCGCCGTCCCTGGGATTCTCCAGGCAAGAACACTGGAGTGGGTTGCCATTTCCTTCTCCAATGTGTGAAAGTGAAAAGTGAAAGTGAAGTCGCTCAGTCGTGTCAGACTAGTAGCGACCCCATGGACTGCAACCTACCAGGCTCCTCTGTCCGTGCGATTTTCTAGGCAAGAGTACTGGAGTGGCTTGCCATTGCCTTCTCCGGATACAGAGTATAAGGAGGGTCAAATGGATTTTTGACTGGTCAAAGGGCTGGTACCCCTAACCCATTTGTTCAATGGTCAACTGTATTCATTTTCTAGTTTCTCCACTGAGGCAGAGACTGCTCAGACAAAACCCCTTTGCTCTTCTTTCTGTATACACAGCTAGACAGACTCTATTTCCCAACCTTCCTCAGAAGTGTGGCCAAAGGAATATAGCAGAGTGATGTAAGCCACTTCCAGTCTGCTCCATAAAAAGTTCTCATTTTCAGTCTGCTATTGATCTACCTCTTGATGTAGATGTGACCACAGGGACCTTGGAAGCCATCAGTTGCAGGCGGTAGAGCCCCCAAATGGAAGAAGCTTGATTCCTGAATCTCTGCTTAGAAACAATTATCTGCCTACTGGGCTACCAGAAACTTAGGCTTATTTCCAACAAGTCCTTCTCCCTTACTCTCCACATCCAACCTAAGTCCTTTATTTTGTCTCCCATGTACAATCTGTTCATTTCTCTTCATGCTCTCCACCAATTCTTTTGTCCAAGTTAGCATATCATTTTTTTCCTGGGCTGCTTGCATAGTCTTCTTCTTCTTCTTTTTTTTTTTTAGTTCTTTTTTAAAAAACTGGAGTATAATTGCTTCACAGTGTTGTTACTTTCTGCTGTACGATGAAGGGTATCAGCTATATGTGTATATATATGTGTGTGTATATATATTTGCCCTCCCTTGTAGGCCTCCCTCACATCTCCCACCCCTTCCCACCCATCTAGGTTGTCACAGAGCCCCAAGCTGAGCTCCTTGTCTATACAGCAAGTTCCCACTAGCTCTCTATTTTTCCCATCATTGTTGTTTAGTCACTCAATTGTGTCTGACTCTTTGCCACCCCATGCTCTGCAGCACACTAGGCTTTGCTGTCCTTCACTATCTCCTTGAGTTTGCTCAAACTCATGTCCATTGAATTGGTGATGCCATCCAACCATCTCATCCTCTGTCACCCCCTTCTCCTCCTGCCCTCAGTCCTTCCCAGCCTCTGGGTCTTTTCCAGTGAGTCAGCTCTTCCCATCAGGTGGCCAAAGTATTGGAGCTTCCACTTCAGCATCAGTCCTTCCAATGAATATTCAGAGTGATTTCCTGTAGGGTTGATCTCCTTGCAGTCCATGGGACTCTCAAGAGTCTTCTCCAGGACCACAGTTTAAAAGCATCAATTCTTTGCTGCTCAGACTTTTTTGTGGTCCAACTCTCACATGACTGCTGGAAAAACCATCGCTTTGACTATGCAGACCTTCGTTAGTAAAGTGATGTCTGTGCTTTTTAATATGCTGTCTTGGCTTGTCATAGCTTTGCTTACAAGGAGCAAGCACATGGTAATGTGTAAAAAAATCCATTCTGACTCCTTTCCAGTTTATCTGAAGATCAAAGAGAGTTTTTCCAAAGTGCAAATATGATGACATTACTTACCTGCTTAAAATATTTAAGTAGCTTTCCATTGCTCTAAGAATAAAGGCACAGATTCTTCAGTGGTATCCTGTCTAGCTTTATGTCCTATCCTCTTATGTTTTCAGCTTCACCTACACTTCACCAGTCCCTTGGACTCCGTCCCACAAAATACTTCTTCCCTCCCAAGGTCCGTTGTGTATGTAGATCCTTTTCTGAACATCCATCCTTCCCTCCCTTTTTATTCGGTTATCTCCTTCTCATTTCCAATAGCTCAGCTCTGGAAACATTTTTCAAGGGATGCCTGGGTAGGTCATTTGATTTCCCCCATTTTAGACTCTTGGAGCACCACCTGCCTTTTTGGTAGAATCTTTCATAGTTGCAGTTTTACATTTGTTTGTGGGATTATTTGATTATTTGTTTCCTCCAATTACTAAATTTACTAAAAAATAGGAAGAGTATTTAAAAAGCCATTGTATCCATGCTTATGGAAAGATTAAAATAAGGAGAGACGTAAAGAAAGGTTGGGAAAATGAAAAAACTGATGGATGGAGTGAGATTTGTAACCACATTATTCAGTATCAGGAGTCAGGATCTTGGTTAATTGAGGAGTACAAGGTTTATAAGGTTTCTTGACTTGTCCCGTGTTGTGTTTTACTTCCTTGCCTTTGTGTGTAAATTCCCCTCTGCAGGAATAACTTTTCTTTACTGGGACAAACTCATTCCACCTTTCAGACCAGCTCTGCTTTCTCTGATGTCCCCCTGCTGCTGCTGCTAAGTCACTTCAGTCGTGTCCGACTCTGTGTGACCCCATAGACGGAAGCCCACCAGGCTCCCCCATCCCTGGGATTCTCCAGGCAAGAACACTGGAGTGGGTTGCCATTTCCTTCTCCAGTCAGGGTTAAATGCTCTCAGTTGTCTCCCGGTAGATCATATTAAGGCTCTAGAGAAAGATAGGTCTTGTTTCCAGTCTTGATCCTGCTCCTGCTTGACATCTGGCCCTAAATAAGTCATTAAATCTGTTTCTTCACCAGTAAAATGGAACGAAACTTCATTGTTTAAAATGGAACTCCTTCTTTATTGGATGAATATGAGGAATGAGGTAAATGATTGAAATGAGGAATAAGTTTTATTGACTGAAAGCTCAATGAACAGTGACTATTTTAAAAAAAATTGAACTGATATTATTGTGTTTAATTTTCTAATCATGTTGTAAGTTCTTTGAGGCCAAGGACTACATCATATTTACTTTTGCTCCCTTAGCACAGTGCCCTGAGTATGGTGGATGTCCAGTGAATGTTTACTGAAGTGAATTACACTGGAATTATTATATAAGGCCTGGAGCTGGGATGTAATCAGGGGTTTGGAAAGCTTATCTCTTTGAGGTCTTTGTGAAAGTCGCTCAGTCATGTCTGACTCTTTGCAACCCCATGGACTCTACAGTTCATGGAATTCTCTAGGCCTGAATACTGGAGTGGGTAGCCTTTCCCTTCTCCAGGGGATATTCCCAACCCAGGGATTGAACCCAGGTCTCCCGCATTGCGGGCGGATTCTTAACCAGCTGAGCCACAAGGAAAACTCTTATTAATGGCTAATCAACAGATCTTGCTGCTGCTGCTGCTGCTAAGTCGCTTCAGTCATGTCCAACTCTGTGCAACCCCATTGATGGCAGCCCACCAGGCTCCCCCGTCCCTGGGATTCTCCAGGCAAGAACACTGGAGTGGATTGCCAGTTCCTTTTCCAATACATGAAAGTGAATAGTGAAAGTGAAGCCGCTCAGTCATGTCTGACTGTTGGAGCCCCCTTGGACTGCAGCCTACCAGGCTCTTTCATCCATGGGATTTTCCAGGCAAGAGTACTGGAGTGGGTCACCATTGCCTTCTCCAGTCAACAGATCTTCAGTTCAGTTCAGTTCAGTCACTCAGTTGTGTCCGACTCTCCGCGACCCCATGAATCACAGCACGCCAGGCCTCCCTGTCCATCACCAACTCCCGGAACTCACTCAAACTCATGTCCACAGAGTCGGTGATGCCATTAGGAGGAAATAAAAGCAGATAATCACCGCTAACAGAGAAGGCAATAGCAACCCACTCCAGTACTCTTGCCTGGGAAATCCCATGTACCGAGGAGCCTGGCAGGCTACAGTACATAGGGTCAAGAAGAACCAGACATGACTGAGTGACTTCACTTTCACTTTTCACTTTCATGCACTGGAGAAGGAAACGGCAACCCACTCCAGTATTCTTGTCTGGAGAATCCCAGGGACGGGAGCCTGGTGGGCTGCCGTCCATGGGGTCGCACAGAGTTGGACACGACTGACGTGACTTAGCAGTAGCAATCATTGCTAAGAGACAAAGTGGAGGAACAGCACGTTTAATCACTGTAAGAACACACCTAATAGAGGCCAGAGGTTTAAAGAGACTTTTCAACTTTTGAGCCTGAATCAGAAATTAGCAACTTTTAAATACACAATTGCTATTAACAAGATTAATTGATGCCTATGCATTGTGCTGCTAAATTTGAAATAAAGGGCTATCTCCTATACCTTTTTTCCCTGCCTATGCAAATATTCTAAGGCTCAGATTAAATATTCTTTTTTATTTTCACAAAAGCCCCATAATTGCTAGGTGCGGGACTACTTCATGTGATCAGGGATGCATTCAGGCTTTGAGCAAAGCCTATACATATTTAGAAGCTCACTTTAAGGGAAAGAATACAAATTATAAATGCAAAATTAGACACAAAAGGGAATTCTTATTTAAAATAACAAAACAAATCACAAATCACAAGATTTAAAAGCTGACAGTAAACATTACAAAGTCTAGGAAAATAATATTTTTTTATTAATTAGCTACCAGGAACTCCTTGGTAATACTTTTCCTCCTACATTTTGGATACATACCTTTTGATTGCCTATGGCCACAACTTTGCAGCCAGGAAATTAAAAAAGACGCTTACTCCTTGGAAGGAAAGTTATGACCAACCTAGATAGCATATTAAAAAGCAGAGACATCACTTTGTCAACAAAGGTCCGTCTAGCCAAGGCTATGGTTTTTCCCGTGGTCATGTATGGATGTGAGAGTTGGACTGTGAAGAAAGCTGATCGCCGAAGAATTGATGCTTTTGAACTGTGGTGCTGGAGAAGACTCTTGAGAGTCCGTTGGACTGCAAGGAGATCCAACCAGTCCATCCTAAAGGAGATCAATCCTGGGTGTTCATTGGAAGGACTGATGCTAAAGCTGAAACTCCAATACTTTGGCCACCTCAAGTGACGAATTGACTCACTGGAAAAGAGTCTGATGCTGGGAGGGATTGGGGGTGGGAGGAGACGGGGACGACAGAGAATGAGATGGCTGGATGGCATCACCGACTGGATGGACATGAGTTTGAGTGAACTCTGGGAGGTGGTAATGGACAGGGAGGCCTGGCATGCTGTGATTCATGGGGTCGCAAAGAGTCGGACACGACTGAGCGACTAAACTGAACTGAACTGAACTGATGGCCACAACTTTGTAACATCATTTCTTTTTCTTGAAATTTTTATTTTATATTGGAGTATTATTGATTCAATGTGTTAGTTTCAGGTGTACAACAAAGTGACTCAGTTATAAATATTCATGTATTTATTCTTTTTAAAATTTCTTTCCAATTTAGGCTATTGCAGACTATTGAGAAGAATTCCCTGTGCTCTACAGTAGGTTCTTATAGAAAGAAGAGAAAGATAACCCAATCTTTCTTCTAGAATGGTTGAGAACAATTTTAAATTGACATATTTACCAAAAGATTTCTTTGGTTTCAAGAGCCATTTTGGCAATGTCATACAAATTTTTGAAATTGTTGTTAAATTTGGAAACCTCTAGCAAGCTTCTATCATATAAGATATATACAACTGTAAATCACTCCTAGTTTTCTTGTGCAAGAACTTATGTTAAACACCCTTTGAAATGGCCACAGTCACTTACTAATGAGTTGTCAATGACCTTGTTGTGGTGGTAAAATTACCAATTTTATGTTTTCTTTACTGATGTTGAGTGCAGCACTTTCACAGCATCATCTTTCAAGACTTGAAATAGCTCAACTGGAATTCCATCACCTCCACTAGCTTTGTTCATAGCAGATTTGGAAAACTCAGCAGTGGCCACAGGACTGGAAGAGGTCAGTCTTCATTCCAATCCCAAAGAAAGGCAATGCCAAAGAATGCTCAAACTACCGCACAATTGCACTCATCTCACACGCTAGTAAAGTCATGCTCAAAATTCTCCAAGCCAGGCTTCAGCAGTATGTGAACCGTGAACTCCCAGATGTTCAAGCAGGTTTTAGAAAAGGCAGAGGCACCAGCAAATTGCCAAGATCCACTGGATCATGGAGAAAGCAAGAGAGTTCCAGAAAAACATCTATTTCTGCTTCATTGACTAGGCCAAAGCCTTTGACTGCGTCGATCACAATAAACTGTGGAACATTCTGAAAGAGATGGGAATCCCAGACCACCTGACCTGTCTCTTGAGAAACCTGTATGCAGGTCAGGAAGCAACAGTCAGAACTGGACATGGAACAGACTGGTTCCAAATAGGAAAAGGAGTATGTCAAGGTTGTATATTGTCACCCTGCTTATTTAACTTATATGCAGAGTACATCATGAGGAACGCTGGGCTAGAAGAAGCACAAGCTGGAATCAAGATTGCTGGGAGAAATATCAATAACCTCAGATATGCAGATGACACTACCCTTATGGCAGAAAGTGAAGAGGAACTCAAAAGCCTCTTGATGAAAGTGAAAGAGGAGAGTGAAAAGGTTGGCTTGAAGCTCAACATTCAGAAAACAAAGATCATGGCATCTGGTCCCATCACTTCATGGGAAATAGATGGAAAAACAGTGGAAACAGTGTCAGACTTTATTTTTGGGAGCTCCAAAATCACTGCAGATGCTGATTGCAGCCATGAAATTAAAAGACGCTTGCTCCTTGGAAGGAAAGTTATGACCAACCTTGATAGTATATTAAAAAGCAGAGACATTACTTTGCCAACCAAGGTCTGTCTAGTCAAGGCAATGGTTTTTCCCGTGGTCATGTATGGATGTGAGAGTTAGACTGTGAAGAAAGCTGATCGCTGAAGAATTGATGCTTTTGAACTGTGGTGTTGGAGAAGACTCTTGAGAGTCCCTTGGATTGCAAGGAGATCCAACCAGTCCATTCTAAAGGAGATCAATCCTGGGTGTTCATTGGAAGGACTGATGCTAAAGCTGAAACTCCAATACTTTGGCCACCTCATGCGACGAGTTGACTCACTGGAAAAGACTCTGATGCTGGGAAAGGTTGAGGGCGGGAGGAGAAGGGGACGACAGAGAATGAGATGGCTGGATGGCATCACCGACTCTGGACATGAGTTTGAGTGAACTCCGGGAGTTGGTGATGGACAGGGAGGCCTGGCGTGCTGTGATTCATGGGGTCGTGGAGAGTCGGACACGACTGAGCGACTGAAATGAACTGAACTGAACTGAACTGAACTGAACTTTACTGATGTTAGTGTTCCATATCCAAGTAGCAGGACCCTTAAATTCCATCCCAACATGTTCACATGACTCATTCCTTTTTATTAATTTGATCAATGTAAGCATTTATTCATTATTTCTACTTGAAATTTATTTCTTCATTTCAGTGAATTATAGTTTTTTGGGGGACTATAGATTTGGGGGGATTAAAATGCAATTCTCACTGTCAAAATAATTTCTAGTGAGTTCTTATAGAAATATATGAAAAATATTTTCATGATATGGTGCATTTATAATTGCATATGCTATATACACTCTTCATTGAAGAACAATGTATTCAAAACCCTAAAGGATGATGCCATTAAAGGATGATGCCATCAAAGTGTTGCATTCAATTTGTCAGTAAATCTGGAAGACCTGGCTACAGGATTGGAAAAGGTCAATCCTCATCCCAATTCCTAAGAAGAGTAGTACCAAAGAATGTGCTAATCATTGGACAGTTGCACTCATCTTCCATGCTTAAAATCTTGCATGCTAAGACTTCAGCATTATATGAACTAAGAATTTCCAGATGTTCAAGCTTGATTTAGAAAAGGAAGAGGAACCAGAGATCAAATCACCAACATTTGCTGGATCATAGAGAGAGCTAGGGAATTCCAGAAAAACATTTACCTTTGTTTCATCGACTACATCAAAGCCTTTGACTGTTTGGATCATAATAAATGGAAAGCTCTTAAAGAGATGGGGATAACAGACCATCTTACCTGTCTCCTGAGAAACCTGTATGCAGGTCAAGAAGCAATAGTTAAAACCCTATATTAAACAACTGATTGGTTCAAGATTGAGAAAGCAGTATGATGATGTTGTCTGCTGTCACCCTGTTTGTTTAATCTATATGCTAAGCACATCACAAGAAATGCCAGGCTGGAATCAAGATAGGAGGGAGAAACATCAACAACCTCAGATATGCAGATGATACCACTCTAATGGCAGAAAGTGAAGAGGGACTAAAAAGCCTCTTGATAAGGGTGAAGGAGGAGAGTGAAAGAGCCGGCTTAAGACTAAATATTAAAAAAACTAAGATCATGGCATCCAGCCCCATTACTTCATGGCAAATAGAAGAAGAAAAGGTGCAAGTAGTTATAGATTTCCTCTTCTTGGGCTCTAAAATCATTGTGGATGGTGACTGCAGCCATGAAATCAGAAGATGTTTGTTTCTTGGCAGAAAAAGTATGACAAACCTAGACAATGTGTTGAAAAGCAGAGACATTGACAACAAAGGTCCATATAGTCAAGGCTATGGCCTTCCCAGTGATCACGTATGGTTGTGAGAGCTGGACGGTAAAGAAGGCGAAGCACCGAGAATTGATTCCTTCAAACTGTGGTGCTGGAGAAGACTCCTGAAAGTCCCTTAGACAGCAAGAAGATCAAACCAGTCAATCTTAAGGGAAATAAACCCTGAATACAGGTTGGAAGGACTGATGCTGTAACTGAAACTCCAGTATTTTGGTCATCTGATACGAACAGCTGACTCACTGGAAAAGTCCCTGAGGCTGGGAAAGACTGAGGGCAGAAGGAGAAGAGGGTGTCAGAGGATGAGATGGCTGGATGGCATCACCAATGCAATGGACATGAACTTGGGCAAACTTTGGGAGATGGTGAGGGACAGAGAGGCCTGACATGCTGCAGTTCATGGGGTTGTGAACAGTTGGACATGACTGGGAAACTGAACAACAACATGTTACATAATTAAATATATTCCTGAAAAGGTATTGATTAAAACCCAAATCTTTTGGTTTTCATTTTACACCCGTGATGATTGGGAGAATTTTTCATAGATTAGCTTCTGGCTCTTTCAAAACTTGTTTTTCTTCTACTACCTACTCTGGTGCTGGATACATGTGAAAATGTTAGTTGCTCAGTCATGTTCAACTGTCGTAGGACACATTAAACTGTGATAAGACCCCTAGCCTTGAATCTCTGTGCATGCTGTTAGGTAAAATTAACATGGAGGGTAGGTGGTAGGAACATTTTTAGAAGATATTCCTATGCCAGACAGGAACTGGAATTAAACATACATAGAAGCGATTGTGAACTATATATATATATATATATATATTTCTCTAAGGTGAAGTTAAATGTACTTTCGTAACTAGATATCTCTTTAAGAAAATTAGAGATACAAAGGGAACATTTCATGCAAAGATGGGCTCGATAAAGGACAGAAATGGTATGGACCTAACAGAAGCAGAAGTTATGAAGAAGAGGTGGCAAGAATACACAGAAGAACTGTACAGAAAAGATCTTCATGACCCAGATAATCATGATGGTGTGATACCTCACCTAGAGTCAGACATCCTGGAATGTGAAGTCAAGTGGGCCTTAGAAAGCATCACTATGAACAAAACTAGTGGAGGTGATAGAATTCCAGTTAAGCTATTTCAAATCCTAAAAGATAATGCTGTGAAACTGCTGCACTCAATATGCCAGCACATTTGGAAAACTCAGCAGTGCCCACAGGACTGTAAAACGTCAGTCTTCATTCCAATCCCAAAGAAAGGCAATGCCAAAGAATGCTCAAACTACTGCACAATTGCACTCATCTCACACGCTAGTAAAGTCATGCTCAAAATTCTCCAAGGCAGGCTTCAGCAATATGTGAACCGTGAACTTCCAGATGTTCAAGCTGGTTTTAGAAAAGGTGGAAGAACCGCAAATCAAACTGCCAATATCCGCTGGATCACCCTAAAAGCAAGAGAATTCCAGAAAAATATATATTTCTGCTTTATTGACTATGCCAAAGACTTTGATTGTGTGGATCACAATAAACTGTGGAAAATTCTACAAGAGATGGGAGTACCAGACCACCTGACCTGCCTCTTGAGAAACCTGTATGCAGGTCAGGAAGCAACAGTTAGAACTGGACATAGAACAACAGACTGGTTCCAAATAGGAAAAGGAGTACGTCAAGGCTGTATATTGTCACCCTGCTTATTTAACTTATATGCAGAGTACATCATGAGAAACACTGGGCTGGAAGAAGCACAAGCTGGAATCAAGATTGCTGGGAGAAATATCAATAACCTCAGATATGTGGATGACACCACTCTTATGGCAGAGAGTGAAGAGGAACTGAAGAGCCTCTTGTTGAAGGAGGAGAGTGAAAAAGTTAGCTTGAGGCTCAACATTCAGGAAACTAAGATCATGGCATCTGGTCCCATCACTTTATGGGAAATAGATGGGGAAACAGTGAAAACAGTGGCTGACTATTTTTTTGGGCTCCAAAATCACTGCTGATGGTGATTGCAGCCATGAAATTAAAAGATGCTTACTCCTTGGAAGGAAAGTTATGACCAACCTAGATAGCATATTCAAAAGCAGAGACATTACTTTGTCAACCAAGGTCCGTCTAGTCAAGGCTGCGGTTTTTCCGGTGGTCATGTATGGATGTGAGAGTTAGACTGTGAAGAAAGCTGAGCACTGAAGAATTGATGCTTTTGAACTGTGGTGCTGGAGAAGACTCTTGAGAGTCCCTTGGACTGCAAGGAGATCCAACCCGTCCATCCTAAAGGAGATCAATCCTGGGTGTTCATTGGAAGGACTGATGCTAAAGCTGAAACTCCAATACTTTGGCCACCTCATGCGAAGAGTTGACTCATTGGAAAACACCCTGATGCTGGGAGGGATTGGGGGCAGGAGGAAAAGGGGACGACAGAGGATGAGATGGCTGGATGGCATCACCGACTTGATAGACATGAGTTTGAGTAAACTCCGGGAGTTGGTGATGGAAAGGAAGGCCTGGCGTGCTGTGATTCTTGGGGTCACAAAGAGTCGGACATGACTCAGTGACTGAACTGAACTTAAATCTTGGGCTGGATTCCCCAAAATCCTTATGACCATCCCAGTGCTATCTAACACAAGAAGTGTGAAAGGGGGCCCTAAGAGGAATGATCAGTCCTAATCCATTTGGCTGAAATGTATTACTTTTTCAAATTTTGCAAAAATATATGATGACATGGGCACATTGTAGCTTCAGAGCCTTGGAAAGGATGATGCAAGGGAAAGGCCTTGAAGCTTTAGCTTTACTGCTGCTGCTGCTGCTAAGTTGCTTCAGTCGTCTCCGACTTGCGACTGCATAGACGGCAGTCCACCAGGCTCCCCCATCCCTGGGATTCTCCAGGCATGAACACTGGAGTGGGTTGCCATTTCCTTCTACAATGCATGAAAGTGAAATTCATCTTTGAATGGCAACTAATTTGATATAAAACTCTATAGTTGGACTTGTGCTCTGGAATCAGGCTCATGGTGTTAAGTGTACAATACCACTGTACATAATATCTTGCATGTCTTTGCATTGAATGAACATGTTCGGGGCCTGATTTGCTAAATGAGTGATACACAGAGGAGAAAAAAACTTGAGTTTTTTCCAGAGAAAGGAAGAGAGGGGGAAAAAAGATGAAGAACCAACAGAAAAAGATTCAGGAAAGGCTTATGTGTATGAAACCATCAGGTCATGTGCTTCTGTGGTCAGAATCCAAGCAGTGTGGGTATTGCTGCCTGGCAGACAGTCCTTCAGCAGCAAGAGCTTACTGAGGTTTGCAGTAGAAGTTTCTAGCTCCCTGACAACATCCCGCATCAAACCTTAGTCTCTCTTCTCCTCTGCCTGAGGGCTTTCTCCAGTGCCAGAAAGCTCACCCGCTGCAGGTAGTTGTAACTGGGTGTGTGTGGCAACCCTCCCACAGGGATGGGAGTCTGTCTAGGCAGCTTCTAGTGGGAGGCTTTTGCGGAGAGTTCCACACTGTATCTCAGAGGCTCCCCAGAGAAACTAAGCACTAATTTGCTCGCAGAAGAGACCCACGCATTAACTCACGCAGTTGTTAGCATCTCTCTCTTCCCTGACTCACTGTCCCCAGTTTCTCACCTGTGCTTCCTCAGTTAACCTGTCAAACGTCCCGCACTCAGTTCCGTGACAGGGTCTTCTTCTGGGCAACAGAAACCAAGACACCTGGTTTAAGTCACTTTAAGAAACATAATATAAACATTAAAATAAAAAACATGGAATACAGTTTTTAAAGGAAATAATTTGGTATTCAACAAAATTATTTGTGTTAAATGCGTCTGTTTAAAAAGAATGCTGAAATTCTGATGAAATTTATTTAGTTTCTATAGGAAGATAAAAAAGAACCAAATTATTGCATTCAGGGCTTTAAAATTCTCTTGCATTTATAATCCAACTCTGGCTTATTAAAGGAGTCTGTGCTCTGTTAACATACACATGCGCTTATAAACAGCTTAAATAGACATGTGTGTTGACTACATATAAATGGCAGTTAACTTTTGGCCTTGTTTCTGTTCAACAATCCTGATATTTTAGTCTGCTGGCCAGATGAAACAAGATTGGTTTTTTGGTACCAGATGTGTCACAGTTTGCATTTGTATTTTGCAGGTGCTCCCCCCAGCTGGGAAGATGGAAACTTGCCCTCTCTCTGAGATGATGAGTCAGGATAGAAATACAAATGTGTTAAAAATAATTCAACATATTAATGGAAGGCCTTGTCCCTTGTGGGCTTCTTATGTGTAACATATGAGTATGCCAGCAGCTGTTCTATATTTTAAAAGAAGAACTAGAAAGTTAGAAGCATACATGGCCATTCAAAACATAAGCAACTGCTTGCAATCATGGAAAGAAGGTTCAACAATAAACTTGTATTTGTGAAGCTTCCCCCCAAATAATAATCCCACTGGGTCATGTTCAGATGGTCTTAGGGTACTGAACAATCTTTCTATTTCCATCCTTTGCATTTACTGAAACAACTTCATTATAGAGGCAGAGTGGTAGAGAGAACTATATTCTTTAGATAAAAATGGGGATGGAATTTCTAGCTTATTTCCACCCTCTAATATTTATATATTTTAAATCACAGTAAAAAGTCCTTAACTTTTTTTGGGGGGGCCATTTTTCAAATTGAGGATGAGGTGAATTAAGTAAATGATGTTATCATAGTATTTATTTTGGCTGCACTGGGTCCTCAATGCAGCATATGGGCTCTTTGTTGGTGCAGTTGGGCTTTCTCTAGTTGCAGTGAGTGGGGGTTTATTCTCTAGTTGCGGTGCAGAGGCTTCTCATAGTGATGGCTTTTGTGGAGCACGGGCTCTAGGGTGCGTGGGCTTTAAGAGTTGTGGCGCACAGGCTTAGTTGCCCCACAGCATGTGGGATCTTAGTTCTTGAAAAAGGGATCAAACTCATGTCCCTTGCAGTGGAAGGTGTATTCTTAACCACTGGACCACCAAGGAAGCCCTAGGGAGATCATTTTAACTTAAACATTGTGAAAGAACCAAAAGCCCCACAGTCAGCTGAGTTGTTAATAAAATATGGTATCTCTTATGTTATTTCAAGCCTCTAAAGCAAGAATGCTTTAGGTGATGAGGTGATGATGTTCGTTGTCTGCTCCTTCAATAAACACCTAATGAATGTTAACTGATATCAGGACTGGCAGTAATCTTTCATTAACCCCTTACCTTCCACTGATCTTATGGGAGGAAGGACTCATTGTCTTTTTGTCTAGTTTCTGAATGAGGAGAATGCTCACCCCTTTCCACCCTTACTGTCGCTCTCAAATCTCTCCCGTGCAGAGAGTTCTGTTTGTACCTTTAGGAATAGGCTTTCTTTTTTCCTTTTAGAAATCTCTAAGCTCTCAAGTATAGTAAGGTCTACATGATTGGTCCTTGAGTTTCAGTTTCTAGAGTTCAGAAGTATTTTGTGGAACAATTATTTTTGCCTCGCTGGAGTTTTTTCAGGGAACAAATGAGCAAAGTTTAACAGAGTAAATCAGAATCAGGTTAGTACCTGTGCTATTTCAATCTTTTTGCAGTTAACAGCAGTGGTGACAACTGCTCTTGGTAATCAGCAAAGCTGGTCCACAGTTTGGGGTGGATACTGCAGGAAGAAGCTTGGAAGGAAAGTGATTGCTTGTTGGTGTTGAAATTTGGAGTATAGCCAACAAAAAGAGCCCTAATCTAAGTCATAAGACATTCATTCAAGGCACAGTGCTCTTGCTCAATAAACTGTGACCTTGAAAGTCTTTTAAAAAAAGTTTTGTTTATTTATTATTGGAGTATATTTGCTTTACAATGTTGTATTAGTTTTTATTGTACAGCAAAGTGAATCACATTTAGATCACCATAAAGCATTGAGTAGGTTGAGCAAGTGTTAATAACTTGGTTTCACCAGGTGGCATCTAAGTTTAGAATTCTATTATAATTAAAAAGAAGTGTAGGTAATGGGAGATTTTATGTTTAGAAGAGATGAAGTCTGCATATTGTCAAAAAACCTATTTAAGAGGGAAATTTGGCAGCTGAAGGGATGTTATTCCCCTTTTGAGAAGTCTTAGCAACCAAGAGTTCTTTTCTAACTGCTATCAGAAAATACCTCTGTCCAGTCAGAGAGCATGGAAGTTTCAGAACCCAGGTATGGGCATTGGACTGGTGATAGAAATTACTAGTTCAGTCTTCATTATTGAGGCTTACTGAATAAGAACATGTGGTTTTTTCTGGAAGCATGTTTGGAAGTGTGGGAACCTATGACTTGAATTTTTTGCTGGCAAAACAAAGTAAAATCATTTTCAGTTTAACATGAGAAATAATATTTCAGTTATAATCAGTAGAAAGGAACAAACATGCATAATTTAACAGTGAAAACTAAAAAAATGTTATTTTGAATTGTAATTTAAAAATTTATAGCTAAACTTATTTCTCATGTCCTTGTCCCTAGCAATGAACTCTCATTTTGAATACATATTTTGGGGTAGGAGCTATTAGTTTTCTTTTTTACCAATGTCCAGTGCTTCCCAAGGGAGAAGGCAATGGCAGCCCACTCCAGTACTCTTGCCTGGAAAATCCCATGGACGGAGGAGCCTAGTAGGCTGCAGTCCATGGGGTCGCTAAGAGTCGGACACAACTGAGCGACTTCACTTTCACTTTTCACTTTCATGCACTGGAGAAGGAAATGGCAACCCAACCCAGTGTTCTTGCCTGGAGAATCTCAGGGACAGGGGAGCGTGGTGGGCTGCCATCTCTGGGATTGCACAGAGTCGGACATGACTGTAGCAACTTAGCAGCAACAGCAGCAGCAGTGCTTCCCAACAGCCACTGCATACAAAGAAGACTCAATGTTGTAAAAAGTTTGGCAAATAGAGCCACCTTTTCTCTCAATGCAGCTCAGGTATGAGGAATAGTTATAGTTTTTAAAGATGAAAAAAACACCTTGTTTCAATATCCTAGTTTTATGTATAAAGAAACCAAGGTGCCAAGAAGCTAATGTTAGAATTGAGACTCAAACCATGGTTCTTCTGTGCTCCATCACACTATTAGATGTTCGAAGAGACTACTGTAGAAGCTGCTCAATTAATGTTTGCTGCTGAATAATAATGACTCTGATGATGAATTATTTTCATAATTCTTATCCATGGGAGCTGGTTTAAACCAGTGATTCTCATGGAGGAGGGAAGGTGGGAGTCACGTGTAGTTTGAAAACAAAGCTTTGCTTTACTGCTTTGGTTTGTTTTCAGTGATATTTACCTTATTTTGAATTTCAAATTATGTTTGAAGAGAGCACGAGATTTTTATGTTTACTGAGGACAACTGTACCTGTAAAGTGACTCATGTGTTAGCTTCTTTCAGGATTTTGCTTCTGTGAATAAAATTTATTTTTCACTTGCTCTTCCTTTTAGTTAAAAATGAAAGTAAAAATGGGTGATTTAGACTATAATCAGTTTCCTTTTGGATATTCCAGATACATAGAAATTATAGGTGTAAACAACCTATCAACTATAGTCTATAAACTGATGAATGGATAAACAAATGTGGTATATTTATACAATGGAATATCACTCAATCATAAAAAGGAGTGAAATACTTACATATCATGGCTAAACTTTGAAGACATTACGCCAAGTGAAAGAAGCCAGACACAGAAGGACATCTATTGTATGATTCTAGTTGGATGAAACATCTAGAATAGGCAAATTCGGAGAGATAGAAAGTAGACAAGTGGTAACTCCCACCAAAGCTTGTGAGAAGGGGGAATGAGGATTGACTGCTAATGGGTATGGACTTTATTTTTGAGTTATGGACATGACACAAAACTAGGTAGTGGTGATATTTGCATAATATTGTAATATACTAAACGCCACTGAATTGTACACTGTAAAATGGTGAGTTTTATCCGTATTTTACAATTAAAAAGAAGAAAAGGGATTGCACCAGTGACACTTTGTCAACCCTTTTCATGTGTTTATGATTTGTGAATAGGACTAGGTGTTGGGATGAAAGGGAGACCATCTTGTTTGCAGTTAATGGCTTCTGTAGGTCCCCAAAAATATATACATAAAATATATTATTATTTTATCATAGATTATATTTAAATTATATATATAAATTATAATGTATAAAATATTTGTAGAATATATTATTGTGTGTGCTTAGTCACTCAGTTGTGTCTGACTCTTTACAGCCTCGTGGACTGCAGCCTGCCAGGCTCCTCTGTCCATGGGGATTATCCAGGCAAGAATACTAGAGTGGGTTGCTATGCCCTCCTCCAGGGGGTCTTACCAACCCAGGGATCGAACCCAGGCCTCCCACATTGCAGGGGGATTTTTTACTGACTGAGCCACCAGGGAATACTGGGGTGGGTAGCCTATCCATTCTCCAGAAAATCTTCCTGACCCAGAAATTGAACAGGGGTCTCCTGCCTTGCAGGTGGATTCTTTACCAACTGAGCTACCAGGGAAGCCAGAAGTATATATAACCTATGCAGGGGCTTCCCAGGTGGTGCAATGCAAGAGGTGCAAGAGATGTGAGTTTGATCCTTGGGCTGGGAAGATCCCCTGGGGTAGGAAATGGCAACCCACTCCAGTATTCTTGCCTGAAAAATTCCATGGACAGAGAAGCCTGGTGGCCTACATTCCACGGGGTCACAAAGAGTTAGATACAACTCAGCAACTGAGCACACAGACACATTTTAATACATAGATTATATGTACTTCTATAATTATATTTTAGAGGTGGGGGTAGAAGGTCAGGACTTATTCATGTCACCAGAACCTGACCATGCTGGCACTCTGATCTTGGACTTCCAGCCTCCAGACTGTGAGAAATAAATTTATGTTGTTTATAAGCCACTCAGTTAGTCTATAGTATTTTGTTATAGCAAAATACTAGTCAAACTGACTAGTACACCAAGTTTGCTTCTTCTGGTCAGCTCCAAGTGGTTTAGAAATGAATTTGTTTTCTCATCTCCTTCCCATAGATTTCTCAATATGATAATTTTCTAGGGGATATCTTATTCATTTTGGGAATTTTGCTTTCTGTTTTTGTTTACATTCATAACAAAAATTTCTGAAAAAATGTAAAATATAGAAACTACTATACTATGTGATAGTGATTTATTACTATGTAATAAACAACTACTTTATACTGATCATAAAAGTAAAAACCAACACAAATATCCTCATTTTCTAAAGAAATATATCTTTATTGACTTTTTTCATTTTCTTACAAAGCAGTTAAAATCTCATTCTTGAACTTGCATGCTGTTCAATGTTATGGTGCTGTCTCCTTATGAGACTGTCAGTGGAGCTGTGGTAAGTTTCCTTAAGCACCACAGAAGACAATCATTGCATGGTCCCACTTTTCCAGAAAAGAATCCAAGTTTCACCAGAAAGAGTATGCTTAGCTCTCTTGCAGAAGACCAGTTTAGTGGATTAATGTCGAATTTACATACAGTAAGAAAGACAACCTTTGAATCTTTACAGATTAAATGCCCACTTTATACCATGGTGTAATTGTTTGAATTATTCATGAGTGTACAGTATATAGATGTAGATGAACTAGATATGTCTATAAATAAAATAGTGCTTTAAGATAACAATATTCTTTGGCTGATTTAAATGCCTACAGTGGACTCTTTAAAAACACTAAAATGAAAATGGCCCCACTATTATTGTCAATCTTAACACTGAACTAGTGCGGAAGGTTCCTATACTGTTGACTGTCAGCATCTCCAGGTCCACTATATATTCTCTTGGTCCTGATAGCGACTTCACCAGCACAAGCATTGCACTTACAGGACTTGTTTGCTAAAATGAAAGAAAAATGAGGGAGTGAGAGAATAATTTTTCCTTTATTGGAGTTTCTATTATTTGTGAATACACTTTCTTATAAGAATTAGGGGAACAATTCTGATGTAGGATTAAAGTCACTACTTAGTCCATTCTTGGTTATAATCCTTGAATCTTGTCTCTCGTCCACACAGTCATTAGTTTCAGATATAGGGACATGCTTTTTTGATAGTTCTTTGTTTTCTTTCATCTCTCTGTGTTAATTTTTCTCTTCACTTTTATTGAGTAGTTATATCAATAAAAGACTGCAGTTCAAATGAGAATGACTCATTATAGAGACTGCAGTTTATGTGAGAATCTGATATTTTTTGGACTGATAAAAAAAGTTGTCACCTTTCACTTCTCACCATTGTGGATCTGTTTATATTCTAATAGGTGAAGAGATATGTAAATAGTTTCAATAGAATGTGGCAAATGCTAAGATATGCGGGGATATGCAGGGTTACATGAAGATACATAGAGGCATATGTGTTAGTTGCTCAGTCGTGTCTGACTCCTTGTGACCCCATGGGCTGCAGCCTGATAGGCTCCTCTGTCCATGGAATTTCTCAGGCAAGAATACTGGAGTGGGTTGCTATTCCCTTCTCTAGGAGATCTTCCAGACCCAGGGATTAAACTTGGGTCTCTTGCATTGCAGGCAGATTCTTTACCATTTGAGCCACCAGGGAAGTCCATTTAGAGGTGTATACACACAGGGAAAAAGAGAGGAACTCTGAAGCATTAAGGGAAGGCTTTTGATGCTTGAGGACAGTCACCCAGAATAATTGGGAATTTTGTAAAGAAGGATGTTCTGGAGCAATGGATGCAGTTTCATTTTGATGGACAATATGATGGGCACTGGAGACTCCAGAGAGATCAGTTTGGACAGTCAGGCAGGTAGATGTGTGGATCTGGGTGCCAAGAGGAGGGCAGGGATAGAAACAATGGATTAGGACTTTTGCTGTCACTTCAATTGTGTGCATGCTAAGTCGCTTCAGTTGTGTCTGACTCTTTGTGACCCTATGGACTGTAGCCTGCCAGGCTCTTCTGTCCATGGGATTCTCTAGGCAAGAACACTGGGGTGGGTTGTCATGCTCTCCTCCAGGGTATCTTCGTGACCCAGGGATGGAACCCGAGTCTCTTATGTCTCTTGCATTGGCAGGTGGGTTCTTTAATACTAGCACCACCTTGGGAGCCCAGTCACTTCAACAGATGGACATTAAACCAAGGGAGAAAATGTATACATGACTGGGTCTGGGAGAGGCCAGCATTTAAGGATGGGCAGAAGAGAAGCCATTGAAGGAAGCTGAGAAGAAATAATTAAGTAGAAAACAGATGAACAGCAAGAAGTGCCCATAGAGCAGTGGAGGATGAGGGTGACTAGAACTAAAAAATGCCTCTGATATAGCAGTATGGATGCTGTTGGTGGCTTTTTTTTCCAGAACAATTTCAGTAAGGTAGTGGGAATAGAAGGCGGAAGAGTAACTAGGAAGTGAGAAAGTAGAGACTGTGGTTACAGACTATGCTTTAAGAACCTTGGCGAGGAAGGGAAAACAGAGAGAGGAGGCAACATCTAGAGGGAAAACAAGCTGGATATGTATGAGGTATATTAGAATTTAATAGGGTAAGTTCCCAAAGGAAATGGAATGAAGAATACAGGGGTGAGTTGGCCTTGATGGATAGAAGTGAAAGTTTGTCTTTGGAAAATTCAAGCAAGAAGGACAGAAGGGGGACACATGGAATTAAATTTGTAAGGGATAGGATGATAAGTTCAAATAATTCAAGACTGTTGGTTTCAGTGGTTTCAGAAGAGTAGGAGGTGAGTTCATCTACTGAAAATGAAGGGTGACTCCATGGATATGAATTTGAACAAGCTCCGGGAGTTGGTAATGGACCAGGAAACCTGGAGTGCTGCAGTCCATAGGGTTGCAAAGAGTCAGATATGACTGAGCAACTGAACTGAGGTACTTAAAGAGTATGGGGACATTTGCAATTAGTGACGAACAAAAGAAAGTAATAGGATTGCTGAGCATACTGAGGACACATCTGAAGATTTAAAATATTACCAATCTGTGCTGACAAGGTGGGTATGAATAAAGATATGGATTATGTGATTGATATAGGGTTGCTGGACAGGGGGTGGAGATGCTGATGACAGTAGTTCAAGGGTCCATTAAGAAGTTGATAGGCTGTAAGAAAATGGGGGATGAGGGGTCAGAGGACTAACATCACTTTGAAGGTAAAGTGAGGGCATGAAAGAGAAGGAGAATCAGTCCCTGAGGGGATCACTGGAGACTAAGATTCCAGTGTAGAACTGTTCTGCCTGATAAAAGTGTCCATCATGTGGCTATGGGGTGGTGAAGCTGAAGTTCATGGGGGATGACACGGCCAGAGAGTTGTAGGCTAAGCTTCTGGATGACTATCAGTTCAGTTCAGTTCAGTTCAGTCGCTCAGTCGTGTCCGACTCTCCGCGACCCCATGAATTACAGCACGCCAGGCCTCCCTGTCCATCACCAACTCCCGGAGTTCACTCAAACTCATGTCCACAGAGTTGGTGATGCCATCCAGCCACCTCATTCTCTGTCGTCCCCTTCTCCCGCCCCCAACCTTTCGACTATAATAATGCCCAATTCTGAGTGATCTCACCTACTCTCTACACACTCTCCCTAAGTGAGCTCATCCATAGCCATGGCTTCAAGTATGACATATCTGCCAGTGACTTTAAAGTCTATACTAGGAATTCCAAGCCCACATATCCAATACTCTACTCAGATTTACTTGGAAGTCTCAAGGCAACCAGTATTCCATATGTCCAAACTGAACTCCTTGGCTTCCTCTCCACTAACTCCTTCCTTATCTCAGTAAATGGTCCCACCATCTACTGTTGCTCAAGACAGAAACTTGGAGGTTATCCATGATGTTTCATTCTCCTTCACCTCCCCATAAAAAACAGCTTACCAAGTCATGTAGTTCTTCGTATATCATCATAAATCTGTCCAGTTCTTTTGGACACACTGCTACCACCCTAGTCCCCCATCTTTTGAATTACTGGTCTCTCCATTTCCATTTTTGCTTCAGTTCAATCCAGGCTCTACAGTGTAGCCAGGGTTTGTTTGTTTGTTTGTTTTTTAATGAAAATCTTACAGCAACTCCTCTTCTTGAAACCCTTAGTATGGTCTGTCATGCATTACGTGATATAGGCCCTGCTCATCGCTCTAGTGGAGAAGGCTATGGCGAGCCACTCTGGTACTCTTGCCTAGAAAATCCCATGGACGGAGGAGCCTGGTAGGCTGCAGTCCATGGGGTCGCTACGAGTCAGACATGACTGAGCAACTTCACTTTCACTTTTCACTTTCACACATTGGAGAAGGAAATGGCAACCCACTCCAATGTTCTTGCCTGGAGAATCCCAGGGACCGGGGAGCCTGGTGGGCTGCCGTCTATGGGGTCACACAGAGTCGGACACGACTGAAGTGACTTAGCAGCAGCAGCAGCAGCAGCATCTCTCTAGGCTTCTCTCAAATCACTCTGCATATAGCATCTGGAGTTGTAGATCAACTTGTCTGCTTTTTATTGCTTCCATTTGCTAGTCTCTAACTGTTAGTCTTCAGTTTAAATCTATTCTCAGGAAGCTCCCAGACCACCACTATCTTAGTTAGGGTTGACATGTAGTGTGCTCATGAGGAATTTGCCATGTTCAGTTGAAGCATTCAGCACACTTGTGAACACTTGTTCAATGTCTTGACCATAAGCCCCACTGGGGCCAAAACTGGTTTGGTTTTATTCACGGCTCTATCTCTAGAACCTAGCATGGTACTTGCCTCTTATAGGTAACAGTGATACCTTGAAGGTGTTGATTGAATTAATTCATTCATTTAAAAACATTTTTGAGCACCTGCAAAATGCCAGGTACCATTCATTCTATGTGCTGTGCATGGAAAAGTGAACAGATAGACAATGTCTCTGCTCATTGCCCTCACGTTGTAGTAGGTGACATAGACAAATATTATGGAAGGTGGTGTTAGGGGTTGTGAAGAAAAATAAGTCTCAGTAAGGGAGGAAGGATATTGGTTGGTCTGGGTGAAAGATGGTATTCTACCTTCAATTTCATGTATTACTTCTTTCTAATGTGTTCACTTTTCTAAGGAAGAAGATTTTCTCAGTATTCTCCCTAAAGGAATATAAATAAAATCCTATATCACTCAGATTCTTTCAAGGATAAGGTCCAGTCTCATGCTTCTCAAGAAATTGTCTCTGACTCCTAATTCTTTGAGGTCTTGGGACATGGAATTAAACACAATTAAACACTGCTACTGTTTTCATAGGTGTTAACTATGCCACAAAGTAATATCTAAAGCTCTCTGATATAAGGAACTCTGTATTACATAAACTTAGCATGGAACTGAGCATATAGTAAGTGTTTAATTAATGCCTGCTGATTGTAAATGGCCTCAGCACAAGTGGAATTTCAGTATAGACATTTTGTAGGATTTTATACAACTACTTTTTCAATTATGTGATAAGAAGTAGTCTTGAAATATCTTTTTATTTTAAATGCTTCTTTTTGGTTTTCAAATAGTAGTATTTAACTCTGGGATTATATAAATTGACAATGTTTTATATCATTCATTAAAAGGGATGATATATTTACTTGAAAAAATACTGTATTTATACTTGAAAATATCAAATTGATAAGTGCACTGATATGAATCATGAAACTTTAATAGTGCCATGTTCATTTAAAAAAATATGCAGGAACTTTGCAAAACTATTTGTTGATATTCCTAGGAAATTTTTTTTTCTTAAATTATACCTAAGAGTCCCAAATGTAAAATTATTTTTAAAGTAGATTTTAAGATGAATCTATTTTGTTGCCATGGGTTACAAATAATGTGATTTCTTTGGGCTAAAATTATTAAATTGTTATTATCTGAACTGTGTGAAGTTCCTTTAAAGTAAATTTCTTATAAATATCTAGTATATCTCAAATTTAAAGCATCAAATTTTAAAGAAGTTTATTTTTAGTCATTAGAAAAAAGAATAGTAACAGATTGTATTTGGGTTGGATTTTTCTCTTCAGAAGTTGGTCATGAGAAATTAATCATTTCTAATTTACTGGCAAAGAAACAGAATCACATAATTCTGGAGCTGGAAGGGAACTTAATATATCAAAGAACAGGATAAACATGTAAACATTAAGAATCTGTAAACTTTACCACAAGGATGAATTTCCCAATTTACTTTTCATATTCTCAAAATGAAATATTGACCTTAAAATTTGATTAAAAATGAAGAGTGCCCAAAGGAGTTTTGAGAAAATTGTAACTGGATGAATAACATCCTTAACATGAAATAGTTACCGTAACCCTGTAAACTGGTTGGTGGGGTGCCATCATTTTCACATGAACTGGTGAGCCATATTTAAAATGTCAGAATTTTAACCTAAAATGAACTTGCTAAGATTTTGTAGGGGGACTGGAAGGTTGAGGCACTGCAGTCAGGAAGATCTGCTGGGAAACCCTTGGAGGGATTAGAGAGGTGCGAAGAGCAAAGGGAAACAGGAAAGATACAAGCATCTGAATGCAGAGTTCCAAAGAATAACAAGGAGAGAAAAGAAAGCCTTCCTCAGCAATCAATGCAAAGAAATAGAGGAAAACAACAGAATAGGAAAAACAAGAGATCTCCTCAAGAAAACTAGAGATACCAAGGGAACATTTCATGCAAAGATGGGCTTGATAAAGGACAGAAATCATATGGCCCTAACAGAAGCAGAAGATATTAGGAAGCGGTGGCAAGAATACACAGAAGAACTGTACAAAAAAGATCTTCACGACGAAGATAATCACGATGGCGTGATCACTCACCTGGAGCCAGACATCTTGGAATGTGAAGTCAAGTGGGCCTTAGAGAGCATCACTACGAACAAAGCTAGTGGAGGTGATGGAATTCCAGTTGAGCTATTTCAAATCCTGAAAGATGATGCTGTGAAAGTGCTGCACTCAGTATGCCAGCACATTTGGAAAACTCAGCAGTGGCCACAGGACTGGAAAAGGTCAGTCTTCATTCCAATCCCAAAGAAAGGCAAGGCCAAAGAATGCTCAAACTACCGCACAATTGCACTCATCTCACACGCTAGTAAAGTCATGCTCAAAATTCTCCAAGCCAGGCTTCAGCAGTGTGTGAACCATGAACTCCCAGATGTTCAAGCAGGTTTTAGAAAAGGCAGAGGCACCAGAGATCAAATTGCCAACATCCGCTGGATCATGGAGAAAGCAAGAGAGTTCTAGAAAAACATCTATTTCTGCTTCATTGACTATGCCAAAGCCTTTGACTGTGTGGATCACAATAAACTGTGGAACATTCTGAAAGAGATGGGAATACCAGACCACCTGATCTGCCTCTTGAGAAACCCATATGCGGGTCAGGAAGCAACAGTTAGAACTGGACATGGAACAACAGACTGGTTCCAAATAGGAAAAGGAGTACATCAAGGCTGTATATTGTCACCCTGCTTATTTAACTTAAATGCAGAGTACATCATGAGGAATGCTGGGCTGGAGGAAGCACAAGCTGGAATCAAGATTGCTGGGAGAAATATCAAGAACCTCAGATACGCAGATGACACCACCCTTATGGCAGAAAGTGAAGAGGAACTAAAAAGCCTCTTGATGAAAGTGAAAGAGGAGAGTGAAAAAGTTGGCTTGAAGTTCAACATTCAGAAAACAAAGATCATGGCATCTGGTCCCATCACTTCATGGGAAATAGATGGGGAAACAGTGGAAACAGTGTCAGACTTTATTTTTGGGGGCTCCAAAATCATTGCAAATGCTGACTGCAGCCATGAAATTAAAAGATGCTTACTCCTTGGAAGGAAAGTTATGACCAACCTAGATAGTATATTAAAAAGCAGAGACATGACTTTGCCAACAAAGGTCCGTCTAGCCAAGGCTATGGTTTTCCCAGTGGTCATGTATGGATGTGAGAGTTGGACTGTGAAGAAAGCTGACCGCCGAAGAATTGATGCTTTTGAACTGTGGTGCTGGAGAAGACTCTTGAGAGTCCCTTGGACTGCAAGGAGATCCAACCAGTCCATTCTAAAGGAGATCAATCCTGGGTGTTCATTGGAAGGACTGATGCTAAAGCTGAAACTCCAATACGTTGGCCACCTCATGCGACCAGCTGACTCACTGGAAAAGACCCTGATGCTGGGAGGAATTGGGGGCGGGAGGAGATGGGGACGGCGGAGAATGAGATGGCTGGATGGCATCACCGACTGGATGGACATGAGTTTGAGTGAACTCCGGGAGTTGGTGATGGACAGGGAGGCCTGGCATGCTGTGATTCATGGGGTTGCAGAGAGTTGACCCAGTTTAAAGGAAGAGAGTCAGGGACATGAGGAAACAAAGATAACACAGGGGACACTGTGAAGAGAGAAATGGCAGAATTCAGAGAAAGATTTCATATAGGCAATGAAAGAAAAGGAAAACATAAAGGTGACCTCACATTGCCTTACTGGAAATTTGCAAGAATGGTACAACTTATTGGTTGTATACATGGTACAAGGGTGGGAGGTTGGGGTCACTTCTCAGATATTTCTGGGTCTTAGTTTTGGTGCAAATGTAAATAATCTTGTGAATGTAACAATAAGGAATCCAGGGTTTTTGAAAAATTTCTGTAGGAATTAGTTTTTCTATGTACAATTAAATAGATATCACTGATTTCTAGTATCTATTTAGTGCGTGTGAGTGTGTGTGCAGGCAGGCTTGTATTTTGGTGGTCACATATAACTCTGTTAGAGTCTATAATATTTATCTGAGTGACTTTAGAGAAGCTATTTCATCTCCCTGGGTTTCACTTTTCTGTAAAATATGGAGATAAATATTAATCTTACCAAGTATCAATATTACCAAGAGGATTATGAGATAATGCATACAGGAAGGCCTTATACAATGCCTGCACATAAAAACTCTTTAAATGTTAGCTTTCTTTCCAAGTGAATTATTATCAAACAACAACAACCTTGAACCATTCTCAACAGCTAAGGCTGCCCTCAGAATACTTACTCTTAGGTAGAACTCTCCATTTTCATTTCCAGATTTAATCCGAAAAGTGTTGATAGTGTTGGCATAAATGGTTGTGGCCTGTATTTGGAAGATGTCTGATGGTACAGACCTATCAGATCGAATGCTCATGTATTTGTAGACGATGGATTGCGGAAGTTCTCGGCACATTGCGTTTGAGACTGGGCAAACACATCGGCTGCAGAGAGAAAAGTATTCACTGTTAGGCTTGGTAAAATGAGAAGACTCTCAGTTTCAAAAGTTCTGGTTTTTCTTACTTCTCTGATGTTAGAACATAGGGATCTTGACAAGGATTTCGTGGGTAACAACGGAAGCCGCCATGATAATTCCAACACATTTCATCTTCCCGACATTCATTTGTGGTCTCACACTCATTTATATCTGTAGAGATGCAGAGTCAAAGAGTTTACTGATATAAGTAAATTGCCTAAGTGGCATGCCACTTTGCCACCAGAAGGAGGTATATGAGAATCTGGACTGTTTAATTTGATTTTAGACCTAAAACTTGGTGGGACCTGAATTCATTGCATTTAATTCAGAACAGATGTAGTGAAACCATTCTCGACAGATTAATATGTGTCATTTCATTGTATTTTATCAAGCATCTATTATTCATCTGTTGAATTCAAAGCCAAATGTTAGGCCATTGACTTTGCTTAAATAAAAGTGAAAGACGCCATGCCACTTCTTGGGGGATTAGGTAAGGCTGAAGGAAGGAGAAGCCCTCTCAACTTGGCCTAGAAAAGGTGGTGGCTAGATAGGATTTTTATCTTGGAGGTGGGGAGGGCCTTCCAGGGTGAGAAAGCAGCAAACAAAAACTCTGGAGATGGAAGTTTATTGTCAGGCTCAGGAGCCTGAAGAGAGGGAAAAGCTAGAATGTGGTTTCAGTAAGTTGTAGCATGCTGCTGGATAGTTGGTGCTCTGGGAGTGGGTTAAAGTGTCCTTAAGGAGCTGTTTACAGGAAAAGAAATGAAGCTATGAAGCATTCCAGCACGTGAAAGGGAAAGTCGCTAGGTCCTGTCTGATTCTTTGCAACCCCATGGACTTTACAATCCACAGAATTCTCCAGGCCAGAATACTGGAGTAGGTAGCCGTTCCCTTCTCCAGGGGATCTCCCCAACTCAGGGATTGAACCCAGCTCTCCGACATTGTGGGCAGATTCCTTACCAGCTGAGCCACCAGGGAAGCCCCAAGAATACTGGAGTGGGTAGCCTGTCCCTTCTCCAGAAGATCTTCCCAAACCGGAAATCGAACCGGGGTCTCCTGCATTGCAGGCAGATTCTTTATCAGCTGAACTACCAGGGAAGCCCATAGAATGTGGCTATTTAAAGATCATGGGGAAGAAGAGGAATTAAGGAAGGGGCTGTCAGCAGTGAGAAGCAACCCAGGAAAACGCAGTTCAAGGAGGTCAGAATAGGAGAGAGTCTCAGGAAGGATGGTTGTGGAAAGGTCAGGCTAGACAAAGACTGAGTGTAGACTTGAGAATCAAGGGTTCCTAGATGACATCTGAGAGAACAGTTTCTCCAGAGAACCATTACATTTACAGCAATGACAAAAATTATATTAATATGCACATCCTTATGTGTGCCTCCCTTTACATTTGAATAGTGATAAGATTGTATCCAATATAAGTCTTTTCTGAATCATTCCTTCCACACAATCAGATATTTTCATTCGTTAATTTACTTATTTCATAAATAATTTACTGAATTCTTGTTAACAAGGCAGTCATGGCCTAGTTGCTGGGATGTGATCTCTTTCTTCTCTCTGAATTCTTATATCTCATTTTTCCTCTTTTGGGGCCTTTATTCGTTTCTGCTTTGCATTATTGAAATCTGCATGTTTGTTTCAATCCTTCTATTAGTTTGTAAACTCCTGGAGGGTAAGCACCATTGTGCACATATTTTTATCCCTTAATCACATAGCATGAATGCATTGGAGGCACCTGGATTTTAGCAAATATTAAACTGAATGTGAGAGCTGGACTATAAAGAAAGCTGAGCACTGAAGAATTGATGCTTTTGAGCTGTGGTGTTGGAGAAGACTCTTGAGAGTCCCTTGGACTTCAAGGAGATCCAACCAGTCCATCCTAAAGGAGATCAGTCCTGGGTTTTCACTGGAAGGACTGATGTTGAAGCTCAAACTCCAATATTTTGGCTACCTAATGGGAAGAGCTGACTCATTTGAAAAGACCCTGATGCTGGGAAAGATTGAGGGCGGGAGGAGAAGGGGACGACAGAGGATGAGATGGTTGAATGGCATCACCGACTCAATGGACATGAGTTTGGGTAAACTCAGGGAGTTGGTGATGGACAGGGAGGCCTGGCACGCTGCAGTTCATGGGGTTGCAAAGAGTCGGACACGACTGAGCGACTGAACTGACTGACTGAAAATGAACTAAGCTGCTCTTCACACAACATGTGGAGATAGTGAGAAAGATATCTCTATTTGGCATGAAGGAAAAACAAATAAAGGTTAAGTGGCTGACCCAAGTGTATACAGATAGTGACAGGCATCTTTCCACCACAAGGTACTGCATCCTCTAAATGAGAATAATTCCATTCTTTGTCTTTGGAAAAAAATTTTTTTTCTTTTAGCTTCCAAACTGGCAAGAGCTATCTGGAACCTAAGAGGAGACTGGAAAAGCCATGCAGTTTCCAAGAGTCAGTTACAAAAAGTATCTTCTTTTGGACTGGCTATGGCTAAAGAAAGAACTTAGATTCCTCATAAGAAATCACGGCTGACTTGTCCTTTCAATATTTTTCACTTTTTTGAAAAATAAAGATGCTGTTTAGCTACAGGACTGGTTTGTTATATGGAGTTCAAAAGCGGCAAAAGGAAATTTTATTTAATAATTTTATTTATTACTTCCAGTAATTTACAGCCTAGCATAATCAGCTCCTTAATCATTTTGGAGGGTTTTTCAGAAATGATTAATAGTATAAAATATTTCGTGAGTGTCTGTGCATCTGAGTATTCTCTCTCTGTTTCTCTTCCTCACCACTGTCCCTTTACCCTCCCCACACCAACCAGCACATACACAGAGAGTTTTCATTTTTGCAAGACTGTGGAAATGAGAACAGTTATTTCATCCTCCAAATACACTTTGTAGGGGAAGGTGAGAATCGAAACTCTTTTGGTATTAATTTAACCTGTGGACTATTGGGAAGGGATGCTTTCAGTGGGGTAAACCAATTGTTTTATACCTTAAAAGAATGGTCTCTTTCACAAAAAATGTTTTAGTTTAACAAATATTCTTCAAGATATAACACTGATGAATCCCTTATTTGCAATTCCACTGCATTTCACCTTTCATCATAACAGATATAAATGTTTCCATAAAGTAGGCAGGTAACTGAATGTTAACTTGTTTCTGTCTTTTGCTGGGTATCAAGTCCATTTATGATTAGAAAAACACATAGATATTTGTTTGAAGGGCTCCAGGGAAATTGGTTAAGATAACCCTCTGGCTAACATTTTCCTGCATGTAATATTCATGTTAAAAGTCTCAATTAGAGTTCAGAAAATAAAACCTTTGGAATGCAATGTTTTTCCACAGTTAACATTACAGTCTCTAGTAACCTTGAAAGGGGTAGAAAGATGTTACTTGTGTAATGAACTACATTCTGATTATGCTCATGTTTTGTGGTTAGATTCTAGTTGAATAATCACATGCATGCTATCAGGTAATAGATGTTCCTGTGAGTTAATATTTCCCTGCAAAATCATGAAGCAAACTCAGAATCCTGTCTCCTTTCCTAGATATTTTCTTAACAAAATTTTACTGTCCTTCTAGAAAAAATTTACTACTAGTCATTTATATTGCTAGGTAAATTTCATAAAAACATTTTCTAGGCTTTATAATTTATAGTTTTTATGTGTATTATTCCATTTTATTCCCTCAGCTCCCTTTGCCAAACAGGAAGGTTCAGGCTCAGAGAAGTCTGATAATTTGTTAAAATTGTATAGATAGAATGTCACATAGCTGGGTCTTCAACAGATTTTATTTCTTCAAATTCAGTCATTTTTTTCATTTATTTATATAAACGTGTTTACACCAATTTTCCCAGGATTTTCAATCTTTCAGAGAAATTCTGAAATCATCCTATGTAGGGAGCTGTGTCTTTTCTACCTATATGTCACTATGAAGATCACCTAAATATTTATTTTAAAACTGGATCGAAAGACATTAGCTATTTTTGGATTAATAGTTTTTTTTTTTAACTGAAGAATTCAGGTACATTTTAATACACATGATGCTGATTTTGTCAACACTTATTACCATCCAGTTTATAATCCTAGTGTTTTAGAGAACTGAGATCTTTTTGAGGTATACCTAACCACACATTAAGCTTATGTTCCATACTGAAATTCATGGCGAAGTATTTTAATAATTGAATCATTTTTGGTGGATGTTTAGAGGATGTATATTATAGGAATTATATAGGCTATTTAGAAAGCATATTAATATTTTATTAAAATTATTTCTATTTTAAGAAAAAATTATTACTTTAAATTTCAAAGAAAGATAACACTGAATATCCTCTTTATGAGTTGTGCATGTCTCATGATCAACAGGGGAAAAAAGAGCTCAAATTGTAAAAAATGAGAGTCTGTGGTAGAGATTGCAATACTTCCTCCCTGCTTTTCTTGGTTAAAACTTAACAGGTCTGAAAACAATAAACTTACCCTGACATGTTCTACCTCTCACCACTTGGTATCCTTGGGGGCACATACATGAGAATTTCCCAGGTTCATTGACACACTGATATTGACACAGGTAGCTCGAGGTTCTGCATTCATCAATGTCTGTTGAACCAGACAAAAGCAACAAAATAGAGTTGAACGCTTACTTGTTATTATTTTGGTAACTTTTTTTTAAAACAATCTCTGGAACAGAAATGCAATACTTTATAAGAGGCTCAAATGCAAGTTCTAACAATATCAGCTTATTTCTCATGGAACTTCACAGAGCAGAGAATTTTCTTACCATCAGTTTTACTCAATTACTGCTGACACTTTGGCAAATCCTGGAACTAACCATGCTAGCTGAGCAGACTGAAAGAAGTGGTTTGTGGTTGATGATCCTTGTGTTGTGCTTGGCAGACCTACCCTTGATGCAGATTCATATTTGCCTTCTCAGAAATTGGGTGGCTCTGCTTCCAAGTTCATCTGAGTTTTGAACTCCAAGTTCCATCCCTGTGCTAGCTTCTAGAGGTTGATGCCCTGGCAGAAGGCTTTGCATTTCTCAATGGTGCTGTTCTTATAGTTTGCTCAGAAGGGCAGAGGCAGCCATCCAGAGCCAGCTCCTTTTGGTTTTGAGTGCAGTGGCATGATGGGAAGCCTCTCTGTGTACGGTATGATCTTTGTGGCCCCAAGTAAAGCTGGGACAGTTTGTGAGGAAGCCAAGAGCGTGAAGTGTCAATGGTATCACCCTCAGGATGTCTTAGGCCATTTGAAGTACACAGTGGAGCGAGCATGTGCAGTGGACTCTGATGGTGATCCCTCTAGTTAAATGGCCCTAGTTAAATGGCCCTCTTCTTGATCATGTGGAGAGTGAAACGAAGGCACCTTAAGAAATGTGCCCCAAGCACGCAGTGGCAGGGATGCCTAGGGGCCAGATATTTTGGTTTCTATTCTAATGTTCCTGACATGCAATCGCTACTTTTGAACTTAAATATGCCACTGCTGCAGCTGCTGCTAAGTCGCTTCAGTCGTGTCCGACTCTGTGCGACCCCATAGACGGCAGCCCACCCCCTAGGAGGTGCCAATTCTGCTGGCCCATCACACTTGAGAAACAAGACATTAGAGTACCCTTGCTAATTATCAGACCCAGCCTACATCTAGTATTTCAATTATTTTTTCTCCTTTCTTTTGATAACATACTAAAAAGACAGTGTTATAAGTGAACTAAGTTAACTGGATTTTAGAACATAATAAATATTTTCTTTCTTAAACAGGTATATACTTGGATAAAGCAACAGCAAAGACAGGAACTGTGCTATTACTACCAATATTTGGATAATATTTTACCTTCACAGTTGAGCCTGTCACTGCTTAGCTCATATCCTTGATTGCACTGACAGATGAATGAACCAAGAATGTTGTAGCATTGCTGAGCACACTGATTGCTGGCATCACATTCATTTATATCTGAAAGGCAAGGTCATACACACTTATATATTTATGTCTTTAAACATAGCCTTGCTCTTTTGTACCTATGTCATCTGATGATAAGTGAGTAATTCCCTAGTTGGATTCTTTGCCTTGCAGAAGCTCACTGGAGAACATCCATTCAGGTCTCATATTTATTGGAACAACTTCAAACATCTGTCATGTACTTCTTTTAGAAATACCAGAGTATTTTTTTCCCTGGGAATGATGGTTAGTTTGGTGTTTGATGAATCTTTCCAAAAGAATTTAATGATTCTAATAAATATACATTCCAATGTCTATTTTCTTTTATTGTTCAAATGCAAAATGCCAAGTCTATAAATAATTGATATAAGACACATACTGATACGGTCTCTCACCATGCTGTAGTGAAGATTTATTTGTGCTATTTATTACTTTTAAATGGGTCCTGTTAAATTCCATTACAATTATAACATAAGCCTTTGAGACCCATACAGAGTTTTGCAATGCTCTAAGGCTCTGAAAATATTGTGAAAAGGCATTTTTCCTGCACTAGATTTTTTCCATGTCATGCCAATCTTAAAATTGTGTGCCGTGACATTGCATTCTGAAAGGGCAGAAGAAGCATGCAAAAATCAGATGCACTCTCAGCAGAAAGTTTATGTATCTGAACTTGTAGTAACCCCTTTGGCACCTTCAGGGTTCGTATCACACACTGTTGACCAACTGGTCTGTGTATATCAACTGATCTATAGTTAAAACCTGTTTTGATACTGTCACAGAGGAGAACTAAAACCAAAGTTAAAATTTTTTCCTGTTTACATCTTGATGTGTTTTTAAAAACCAGATTGCTTATTGTCTTTTCAGCTTTATGTGGGGAAGTTGATGGAAACCATGAATATAGAAAACTGGAGATACTGCTAGGATGACAGAAATTGGTTGGCTGTTTCCAGAAGACTTACCTACACAGGTATAGTTGTTTGCTGCCAACTGAAACCCAGGATTGCACTGGCAATAAAATGATCCTGGTGTGTTCACACATCTTTGGTGGCAATATGGAGGGATGGCGCATTCGTCTATATCTGGGTTATTAAGCACAGACGCAAAGAGAACCAAATTACTGACTATCCAAATTACTATTATTGATCTGTTTAATCTCAAGTTCTCAGCAGAGCATTATCTAGGAAACCTGGAGACCTCATTTTAAAAGTAATTATTTTTCTTTTTAAAAAATTAGTGTATCTGTGCTTTAAATATACTTTTGTGTGCCCTCTGTAGCTAAATGAGACATTAAGAACAAAGACTTCATAAACCTGGCTGGATGGGTTGAGATTTAAAGAAGGAAAAGTAATTAAGACTATTTCACATATAAGTGAGAATGTCAGGCTGGGACTATAAAAGCTTATTTATAATTAAAGAAGTAGAAAAGAACCATGGAAGATTGAGATATAATATAAAACTAAGAAAGGAGGCTGTTGTTCAGCTGGTGACCTTGGTGAAGTCACTTAAATGTCCAGTAGTTCATTTTTTCTTCCATATAATGTAGACAGTAATGCTTGTAATGTGTAGCTTATGAAGTTTCTGTGAGAATCAAGTGAAAGAATGCTGTGGAAGGAATGGGATACTAAACAAGTTACTTTTTGAGAGTGCCCTTCTGACACACTGATCAAGGATAGAATTAATATTTTAGAGCATAATAAAATTTCATTAATTTACAACTGTACACTCAAATATGGCATGTGTAATTTAAAATAATAATTATATAACTATCAATGCAATGATACTATCTTATTGGAAAAATGAAAATGAAACATAACTTTATGCTGAACTCTTCTGGTATTTTAATAATTACAAGTGTGGGAGGCTGTGTGCTCAAGTAGGTAGTGTACCACGAGGTAATGTGAGTTTAAGTCTTTATTCCAGCATTTACTAGCTTGGTCTTAACCTCTCATTGCTTCCATTTCCTCTTTTGTGAGTAATAATACAACAATGTGGTAGGGTTGTTGGGAGGATAACATGAGATGATGTAGGTGAACTTCCTTGCACAAAATAGGTAAAAACAAATGGAAGCTATTATGAATAAGCTACAAATATATGTGATTTAACTTGAATATTAAATAAACAATTAAAATGTTCACATAGCTTCCCTCCTAATTTATTTAGCTGTCTGATCAGATGTCATGTCAGGGAGGCCATTTCTGTCCATCCATATAAAATAACTTCTGCTTCATCTACCCCTAATCCTGCTTTATATTTCTTTGTAGCCAGTGACACTCCCTGCCATTGTGTTATGTGTTCATTTGCTTCTTGTCTGTCTTCCTCACTATAATCCATGGCAAATAAGATCCGTTTTCTCCCCTTGAGGTAGAGATAAAGTATTTTTTGTCTGTTGTGTGCTTAATACCTAGAATAGGGTCTGGCACGGCAGGTGCTCAATAAACATTAGTTGAATGAATGGAAAGTTCATACTAACTAAGAGCAGCTGTGGCACAGTTCTTCCTGGTACCTAGTATCATAGCCAGATGACAATATCAATAGCTAAGTTATGTAATTGGTACTTTGTAATAGCTCCATGAGGGCCGTGATTCTGTAAAATCTGTTTGTTTACCACAGTGGTCCAGCACCTAGCACACAGTGAGCCCTCAATAAATATTTGATGAATAAGTGGTGTATGTCTTTTCAACAAGTAAACATTCGTTGAACCTTTGTTATTTGTTAGCACTGTGACTGGCAATGTAGGTTTACACTGCTCAACATATGATGATAATCATATGTATATTCTACTCCATCTTTTATGGAAAACAGGCATGAAAACAAATTATTGTGTGTAATTATAAGATCAAAAATAGAAAAGTGTACAAGAGATAGAGGGAGCACCACACCACTCAAAGTGTGACTTGCTGGCCACTGCTGGTCTATTTGGACCAGTCCACAATGAATAAGTATAGAAATTGGGAGCATGTGTTTCAGAATAGCAATTTGTTGTTACTGCAACATTCTTATTGTACTCTACAGAAGTATTGATCTATAACAGGCTAAAAATTTACAAAAAGAATCCATCAAAGTTTGAGAATTACTGGCATAGAAGAGGGAATGACTGTGTTTGGGGAGATCATGGAACACTTCCCAGAGGAAGTGACCCTGACCTGGAATTTAAGATTTGAATAGGAGTTTGTCAGAAGTACATGTCTCTGGTACTGAAAGCACAGAGGTAGCAAAGTGTGACACTGTGTGATGTGTTGGGGAACTATAACTCGTGGGACAAAGCTAAAGTGTAATTGTTTTGGCAGGAGAAGGGTGTTGTTACAACAGAGTTGGGCGACGATAAGATGGGGAAGACCTTATATGCTGTTGAGGAATGCAGTGTTGATTCTGGGGGTGAGGGGTACATCAGGGAAGTCACATGATTAGATCTGAATTTAAGGACATCTCCTACCGTATCATAAAGAGCTCTAACCATATGTTCCATTTGCTTTGATTCTTCCCATAGTAGGCTGGGTTTGTTCTTTTTCTATACTTATTATACCCTAAGTTGTTTATTTTCCTGACTAATACAGCGGGCAAAACTTTGGTGCCTATGAATTTTTCTGAACAGTTTTCTCCTAAATCACAGCTTCAGTCACTGCAAATTCCTGGTCCTTCATCAGAGACTGGTCACTAGCCCCAGCACCTAGCAGAGCCCCATGGCAGAGAGAGCAGGGTCAGGGCCTATGAGAGCTCAGAGTGGACACCCTGACACCAACAGCTCACATTCACTGGTGAAAAGTGAATGTGGTGTTGCCTGCCCCCAGAGATTTTTATCCTCTGTTCCTAAGAGAAAATAAGGACTCTTCACTGATCTAATGGCACGAGGAAGTATGTAAGTCAGTGGACAAAGGGAGTTGATTACAGAGTTTCATCCTAGTGCTGGGCCTCAAGATTGCACCTAGAACACTTTAGTTGACTTCTTATTTGCCAGCCTCCCATATTGTGTTCTTCCAGTCATTCAAAATGCATGCATTGAGCATCTACTTGGCTGGCAGACTTCCGGGACTGGGGAGATAACAATGACACAAACCATACCTGGCCCCTGCCCTCAGAGAGCTCAAATAGAGCTCTCAAGGAGGGCTCATGTGTTGCGGTTCTAGTACTGGAGCCACTTGTAACATAAAGAATGTTTAGTACAAGTCTGTTAACAACTATTCAATCCAGGACCAGGCACCATTCTAAGCATTCCTGCACATGAGCTCTTGAGATAGGGGCTGGTTTTATTTCCACAGTACAAAGAAAAGAAGTGAGACACAGAGGATTTAAGTAACTCAAAGTGAGTGAGGGATGGAGCTGGGATTTGAACCTTACTATTCGCTTTATAGAGCTTCCCAGGTGACTCAGTGGTAAAGAATCCACATGCCAATAAAGGAGATGCAAGAGATGCAGGTTCCATCCCTGGGTAGGGAAGATACCCTGGAGTAGGAAATGGCAACCCGCTCCAATATCCCTGCTTGGAAAATTCCATGGACAGAGGAGCCTGGTGGGCTACAGTCCATGGGGCCACAAAAAGTTGGACATGACTGAGTGACTGAGCACACACACAACACACATTTGCTCTGTAAGCTATATGTTACACTAAAACCTAGTGAATGAAGCCCATAGCCTCAGTATTTTAGAGCTAGAACACCAAATAACTAATTTAAATGATTTTCCTCTTTGCTTTTGTGGTCTCACTCATACCCTAAATTTCTGCTTTTGCTTAGTCTAAGATGTAACTGACACTTTGATATCCAGAATATGCTTAACCTATAAAGTTGTTTTTTTCTTGTTAATATGGAAAATGGGTTGGTAGTCAAAGAAAGAATAGGCATTATCATTCTGCAAATAAAGATGAGTGCTTTGATTTGAAGGCCTGAGGGTTAAACAATTAAGATGCTCCAGACAGGACTTGGCTCACTGCACTGTTGTACTTACCTACACACTGCTCTCCTCGCTTCTGATACCCGGGAGGGCATTGACAGGCGAAGGAACCTCGTAAATTGATGCACACTTGATCGGCTCTACAGTTGTGTGTCCCTGCAGTGCATTCATCTATGTCTGATAAAGACATGCAGCACAGAAAGAGTTTGAGTCGACTGTGGAGATGCTGGTATTTTCTCCATCTATTTTGCCATACTTTTCTTAAAGAAACCAAGTTTTCACTCTATTCTTAAAACATTACTCCATAATACTGTTTTATTGGAAATGCTTAAAATGATAAATTATTTTAAATGTTCAGAAAGTAATTTCATAGATGCCACTGTATATCACTTATTAATAGATTTAACAAACGCTAACATTCTGCCATGCACGCTTCAGTTCACTTTGTTTTGTTAAGAAATGAAACATTGAGGTGTAACCAAAGCTTTACTCCATTCTCATCCCTTTATTTACCCACCTACGACCATCCTGGTAGGTGTGAATCCTTCCTTGAGATTTTTTTTTAATACTTTCATTGAACATATATGCACCTGTTAGCATATATGGTATTGTTTTGGGTGTTTTAAAATGTTAAATTATATGATACTTGCTTTTCCACCCAATATATCACATTTGAAATAATTTCTAGTGACCAATCTCTAAAAATGTGCCTAATACCTAGGTAAAAATCAAGCTTTAATATTATGCATTGCTTGTTGCTGTTTTTTTTTTTTTGTGGTAAACTTTAGCATAACATGGATGAATAAACTTTTCATTGCAGATTTCAAAATAAAAGGGATTAAATTTAATCATATTCCTCCAAGAGAGACAGTCTGGTGTAGTTTAAAATACATATTTTACCAAAGCATTTCACGTCCTGGAATAATTTACTAAATGTACCTTAAAGCATAGGTAGATTTAGTTCTAGAAAAGTAAAAAAATGTTCAGTTTGAGATCAACATGTATATGCATGGCAGAGTCCCTTCACTGTTTATCTGAAACTACCACAACATTATTAATCGGCTCTACCCCAATACAAAATAAAAGGTTTAAAATCTGGGGAAAAATATGATGTGGATTTGTGTGTGTGCACTCATATTGGAATATTTATAAGTGAAATTTAGTTCTGCCTTCTCCATTTCACCTTTGCATTCATTTAAATCTCTCATATTTATGAGGTTAAATAGCACAGATGAAAAGATTATGAAATTTTGTCATTCTTCAATAACTGAAGACCCTAAGCTTCATTTAAAAATATCTAAAATTTGTAGTTCCTAGATGACAAATTTTGCATAAAAACTGAGAGAGGTTTTGGGGTGTCTGAATCATCACTGTGGTAGACCCATGGAGGTGCTTTGGAGGAAATAGTGGGCCAAAAATCAGTACTGAAAATGAACCATCAGTAATTAGAATTTATTCCTAAATCCTGCTTTCCCTTTAAGAGGCTCAGAGAGTTGCCCCGGGTGTGCTGCCTTTCATCTTCCTTTATTTTCAAGCATAATTGCTGCACTTACACTACCCAGTATATTAATGTAGGAAGCTCATGTTATAAGAGAGTTATCCTCAGATAACGGCTTTAGTTAGCTGGGTGTGGAAAAGACAAGAGGGATTCTTTCCAAGAGAAAGAGGGAGGGGAGATAAAGAATCCCCGAGGGGTGCCTGGCTGTTTATTGGATAATAACCTATAAAAGCATCTACTTACATAATTCTTATTATCCAGGTTTAAAGTTCTGGCAAAATTTTTGTTATTATTTTTATGTCTGTTTTGAAAATTTTTATTACTATTTTCAAATCAGTGATTACAACTCTGTCCTTTCTAGGTACTATGCAAAGGTACAACAATCTTTCTTTGAAATTATCTGCTTTTTTTGGTGTGTCTTTTATTATTTTCTCATATGCACTTGATGAAAACATGTCTACTGGGGTTTCTTCAGAGGTTTATGACTCGCTAATACAGAAATGACAGCAGAATTCCTCTTGTTTTATGTCAAGAACATTTGCCAGCATTTGCAGTGATAACAGCCCTGAGAGATACAGCAATGTGAGATTCAGATGTGGCAAGTTTCCTCAGTACATGCTGGCAGAAGATCAAGGGCTTGGGTTGGCTGCTGCATTTTCTAAAGGAGGTCTCACCAGTGACTGGCTTTTTTTTCTGAGACATCCCTTTGCAAACTGCCTCCACCCCATTGCATTCCTGATGTGATTTCCTTCCTATTCTTTTTTTTTTGTCCTTCAGTTCTCTTTGATAAATAGGCTAACATTTCCAGTGGAATTAATATATCATTAAATAGGTTTCATACATAAAAGTCGTGCTCCCTGGACCAGTTCCTTTTTAAGAGCCAGGTTTGTTTACCTTCTAAGAAGGATAATTTAATAAAAGTATTAGGTGAATTAAAGTAATTTAATAATAATAAAAAAACCCCAAAAGCAAATAAAATGCCACCATCTCTGCTGCCACTATATTCCTTTCTCTGTCAATAACAAACAAAACTGAAACAGGATTTACCCCACCTAGGATTGACTGGTGATATTTTTAATATACTTTCTACTTACCTGGATTCACTTTTAGTTTTAATTCTTTCAGATGGGAAAACTCCCTGAAATTCAATAAAACACAATTGCATGAAATTCCCTTCAAGAAATTATTCCAAAGGAGTTGAATGGATGCTTCATCTTATACCTTGAGCTGCATCTGCTAGTAAATGAACAGACTGCATTTTCATTTATGGCTTCTCTGACTCGAGTTTAGAATATTTATCTCCTTTCCTCTTTGCAAGTTATGTAATGCTGAAGGATGTGTAGGTAGACCAGATTTCTCTGATCTTCAATAAGACCATAAATTTGTTGGTTTATTTAAATAACACGGTTTTATTGATTTGAAAGTTGTTCTTTGAGATCCTGTTATTGTTTATTCACACATCTATACAAAATTAGGCAAAAATAATCTTACATTGTTAAACTAATTGTGCTTATTTTTTCTACTTGTATGCATCTAAAATATACGACTATGCTAGAAACTCAAAGCAGAATATCCATCTCTGTGCAGATGCACCAGCAGACCTGGCTTTTCTAGGTATGTTTATAAAAGTCCTCTGTGGTGGGAATACCTTACGAGCAAAAGCAATTCTTTATTCATAAGGGAAACTACTCAGGTCAGCCACAGTTTCCCTGATAATCTAGGAAACAGTACTCTGGGGAGAGGAGTTTTTGTGTTGTTTTTAAACTATTTGTAAGTTATCTTTGACAGTTCAGCTCACTAGGTTCTTTAGGTAGACAGCATGTTTCTTGGGCCTTGAAACCAAGTTCTTTGAGGACACGGTCTACGTATTACTTTTTTTCTGTATTCCTAGAACCTTACAGAGTACATGAAACATGATGGGTTTTCAAAACATAATTGTTCAATAAACGGATGATTGAATCAAGGTTGTTTCTTAACAAGGGATGCCTATAGTTGAAAGAAAGTAGGGTCAGTGTTTTATCTCACAGAACTAAACATTTACAAGACAGAGTAACAGGTAAAATGTAAGAAACACAGCAAAATGTCAGAAAATGGAAATGGCTATAAAGCAACGGAGTAGAGAAATACAGAAGCAAGGAAGAAAAAGGCAGCATCAGAGGTGGAAGACTGGCCCAAGGAGAATTTTGAGCTGCATTTTGAAAAAGGTAAGGTATGTGGATTGGCAGAAATAGGAGGCTAGGGGTTTTACTCGTGGCTCAGTGGTAAAGAATCTGCCTGCCAATGTGGGAGACATGGTTTCGGTCCCTGGTCAGGGGAAGATCTCACATGCCATGGAGCAGCTAAGCCCATGTGCCACAACTACTGAGCCTGTGCTCTAGAGCCCAGAAGCTGCAAACTACTGAAGCCCACACGCCCTGAAGCCTGTGCTCCACAACAAAAGAAGCCACTGCAATGAGAAGCCCACACACTGCAGCTAGAGAGAAGCCTGTGCTGCAATGAAGATCCAGCACAGCCAAAAATAAACAACACATGTGAAAAAAATTTAAAAAGGAAAAGAAATAGGAGGCTATTTCTAGGCAGAAGGGAGATCACATTAGAAAATGCTGATAAGATAGAAGTGGTTTGCACAAGAAGAATGGCAGACAGCTGGAGTCAGCATGGCTGGAGGTACTGTGTATGGAGTTTGCTGCAGTGCCCGATTAAAGGCACTCATAAAATGCCATTCAAGTCATGAGCAAAATTCAAGGCCTTAAAGGTGTGATTGGGCTTCCCAGGTGGTAGAGTGGTAAAGAATCCATCTGCCAATGCAGGAGATGCGAGAGACGTGGGTTCGATCCCTGGCTTGGGAAGATATCCTGGAGGAGGAAATGCAACCCACTCCAGTATTCTTGCCTGGAAAATCCCATGAACAGAGGAGCCTGGCGGCCTACACTCCATGGGGGGTTGCAAAGAGTTGGACACAACTGAGCATGGCACGAAGCACAGAGCAAAGGTGTAATTAGAGTTTAGATTGAACACCACAGGAAGCAGCTCTGAACTATGTAGACACAGCCTAATGTAAACATTACAAAAGTACAAAATAATAGAATGTGCTTCCTAAAATATCACGACACATAAATCAACTCACATTTCATCATTCTAATGTATTAAGAATAGCTAATGGCAATATTTGGTGATTCCCTCATTTTTCAAAAATGTGCCCACACTCTCCCTTCTAGTGATTTATACTATTGTAAGTCCCTCTCTTGCTGACTTTGGCATCATCACTGCGTTAAATAATCCAGCTGATCTTCGCTCAGCTCTCACTCCTAGCCTCTTTATCGCACTGATCCCCAGTCTATGGAACTGCATATTTGGTTTTCTCTCAGAGTTAGTAGAGGCAACTGTGTCCACATCTCTGTGGTGTCCATTAAGTCCCTGCTTAGGCCCTCATGCTCTATGTTTTTGGCTACTGCCCTTCAGTATGACTCATATTTCCCAAACCCCTGACTCATGCTGCTTTCTCTCTCTTATGCAACATTTTAATCTTTGCAATGTTCTTTCCATAATTTGATAACTTACCACAACATGGAGTTACTTCAGTGTGTTTTCATGGGCAAAGATTTTGTGTACCTTAAATGCTCTATATTACCACTTATACTTTTCTTGTGCTGCTTTACGTTAAGGGAATAATTTAGAACTACTTTGGAATAAGCCACCATTCACCATATGTTGTATTTGATGAGAAAGCACTGAAATAGAAATAAGGGGACTGAAATTATTTTTATTCTGTCACTACCTCTGTGATCTAGGGTCATGACATCAATTCCTTTTCTGTTTGTCTGTAAAATGGACTGTCTGTCCTTGATATGCACAGATTTTTAAAAGTTCAGAAATTTCAAAATACATCTTTTTAATTCCAGATCATAAATCCTTAGAGTAAAATAACCAGATCTTTACTAGTTCTGAGTGGGCCATTGTAAATATTATTTGATAGCAAAGAAAAGGTAATAATTAAATTCAAGTTGCTGCTATTTCTTGATCTTTTTGGATCTAAAACCTTATTATGTCTTCCCCAACAATACTAATTTAATCTCATAAATGGAATGAAGTAGGAGAAAAAGGTCAAGACTCATATTTGCTGTAAGGAGGAGTTACTTCACTCCTGGCTGCTTTCTTCCCTCCCTCTCGCCCCCTTTCCTTCTTTTCTATTTTTTTCTTTCTTTTTTTTCTATAGTGACAGGATAATAAATTAGTTCCCAGCAAAGTACACTTTCCACTTAACCTATGAAACTTTTTGAAGAAAAGAGATTCATTGGGTGAAGATCTTATAGTTATTTTGGATATTAATCTTATTTTCAATACAATCCTGGAAGGTAGCATCTATTTCAGCAAGTGCTGAGGCATTGCTATTTTATTGCTGTTTCATCCATTAATGGCTATTGATAGTGATAGCCTGAGTAATCAAGGCATTATATTATGTTGACTGAGATCTGATTAAGGATAAGATGTATAATATTTTATATGACTTCATATGAAAATTTGTTAAAATTCTAAAATTAACTGGTGTAAAAATAGGTAAATATTTAATAGTATTTAAACATCTATTATTTGTTTAGGAAATAAGACCTACAAGCCTCTGATTTCATCCTAATAACAATCCTGTAGAATAATGGTCTCATTATCCACAATTTTTGGATGAGGCAGGAGGATACCACTGAAATGTAGGTTGGTAAGTGACCTGCTCAAGGTAACAAAGAACAGAGAAATCTCGGAGTCAAAAAAGACTTCTCTTTTGCTTCTGTAATTTAGGTCTCCAGAAAGGCTTATTTCTTAAGAGTTCTGGATAGTAGAAGTTCTCTGTATATATATACATATAATATATATATATATATATATATTTCTAATATATCTTATATAAATATATAATTTTTCTTAGAATTAAAGAGAGGGCTGTTAATCATTAGGGCATTGATTCCTCCTTTGCATCTTTCTGCTCCATCAGAGTAACATTCATAGCTCTCCAAGTCTTCTGTTTCCCTCCCCAGTCCTTAGCCAATTATCAACAATTTTTGTCAAAGACTTTCTATTTCCCTTGCTGCTTCTTTAATAGTACTGGAATCAGATTTATCTGGGACAGATGCCCAGTTCTAGTTAGCTTTTCACCCTTCTGAAATTATCAGCTAGAATTCACCCAAGCTAAGCAGTTCTAGTGGGGAAAATAAATACTGACATTGAGTAACAAAAGAGGACTGTCTTTGTTGATGGCCAGCAGTAGATTTATAGTTCTAGATTCTTATCTGTTCTGGCAAGACAGATTGTTAATAGTTTGGTGTGCTTTAAATGATAAACAAAAATATCACCTAAATCAAGAAATATCAGCTTCCCAGATAGTTCATTTGTTCATTTTAGAAGAGTAGTCAATCAACTATACTGGAAGTCCTTGGTATTGCACTGCATTCGAACAGAACCTTGAAATGTGCTATTACCATGTGGAAAAGTCATGGTACATGTACTTGGAGTTGCCTTGTAAACCCCGATAGTGGATCTGCACTACAAATGACCTTCTCTCACCTTGTTTCCTCTGTCTAGAGGTGTTCATTTGCAAGATGTTGGATGAGATTAGACACGAGGTTCATGTATAACCTCATGAAGTCATATCTAACATTCATGAATGTGGGGGAGAAAATCAACTGGTAAACATGAATGATCAACTTATAACTCACCTCTACTACAAACAAACCAAATGGACCAATCAAGCCAAAACAAGACAGCAAGCAAAAACTCAAAGACCTTAATCCTCATTCTTCAGCTCTTTTTGCACACTGTCAAAGTGAAGCTTATTGCTTTCAGAATCTTAAGGGAAATACATTTTCTACTGATAAATGGTTGTTAATTGTCAGGAGTGTTCTCTGGAATCTCTGTGAATATGTCACATCCAGGTAAACTCTCTTTTTTCTTCTTAATCTTAATAATACATTAAAAATATTTGAGAAAAGATGACCTTAGTATTTGAATGATATTACAATCAATCATTATTCTATAATCAATCATTAATATAGTGGAGGTAAAATTTATTTTGAAACAAGCAGCACCGTCAGTCTTTGTTCTAGGGTGGCTCAGTACCAGGAATAAAGGATTCTGTATGAAAGTTCAAGCCCATCCCATACATGTCAAGGACCTACTTCATACTGAATGGCCTTCAGAGGAGTTGTGATCCCATCTTATTAGGGGATGCCTTTGCATTGACTGAGAAGGGAATGGCAACCCACTCCAGTATTCTTCCTTGGAGAATTCCATGGACAGAGGCGCTTGATGGGCGACATCCATGGGGTCACAAAGAGTTGGACATGACTGAGAGATTTTCACCTCACTTGCACTTATATTTCAATTGTGTTTTCTGGTGCCCCACTACTTCATCTTGCCCCCTCCCACCTCCCTCCTATTTCTAGCTCCAGATCATACCACTGGAGAGTGATGAACTGAATGGAGACTGAGTACATTTGAAGGAGTCCACCATGCCTTCCCTGAACACTGTGATTTGACTCCTGGTCCCAATCCTTGAGGCCTTAACAGCCAGATTAGTCAGCCTCTCTAGCCCAAGGCACACACATTCCTGGCTTACTCCTTCAGCCCAGTCACCACTTGAGGTCATATAAGCCGCTGGCTATGGCAATGCCAATTATAACAAGCATGGCTTGAGGACCTCCTAATTGTATGAGACCAATTACATTATACTTGTTGTTCATTTAACAATAAACAGCTTTTGTGCCCACTAAATTGAGGCATACTACTAAATTTGCTGAATGTAACTTGGCAATACTTCTCCAAATCATTAACTGCCTAAGACTTTGAAAATAAAGTATATCTTTGTGCCTCTTGCCTTCAGAGCATGTTCCGTTCTTGTGTATACTTTCCTACCCATTTCATTACACTGCACTTATGATACTTCTGCATAATGTTTCCCCATATGCCTGAATGACCTTACAGTTTTCTGAATTCCAAATGGATAGGTAGGATGAAGTGAGTGAGGTGTGTGACACCAAATTTGTACTAAATTTCCTTTTCTTTTTCACTCAAAATTTAAGCACAATGAAAAGCAATGAAAGGATAAACATGTGTGTAAATCATAATGAATACTGACTTAATAAAACAATAATAGTAAGGTCTTTCGTGATTTATAAAAAATTAGAATTAAAATACATGGGAATAAAGTGCATATGCTGGCAGGAATATAAATGGAGTTTAAGTATTTTAAAGTTCTGTTGTAGTCTTGGAAGAGGTAAAACTAATAAATAAAACCAATTTATTCTGGACTTTGATAAGTCAAGGGTACATGTTAAAGTATTCCCCAGGGAAAGCATGAAAGGACTAGTAAAAGAGTATAAAACTCAAATCTAATACAAAGGAGAATGGAATAATACAAAATAGTCCATCATTTTAGTTCAAAAGCAAAAAAGAAAGTGAAGAAAAACAAACCATAATATGCAGAATGGAAAAAAAAGGCAAATAGTAAAATGTTAGCTTAAACCTAAACTTATCAATAGCTACATTAAAGGTAAGTGAATTAAATGCTCTTATGAAAACCAAAAGTTGTCAGGTTGATTACAAAACAAAACCCAAATATGCTGTTTCAAGAGAAATGATTTAAATGTAAGGACACAGGTAGATTAAAGAAAAAAGATGGAAAATATACTATGTAAACACTAACCAAAAGAAAGTTGGCTCTTCAGTATTAATATCAGACAAAGTTGACTTTAAGGAAAAAAGATTAGAAAGGATAAAAAATAATACTGTGTAATGATAAAAGTTTAGTTCACCAGAAAAATGTAGAAATTCTAAATTTAACTGCATTTAATCACATAGCCTCAATATAGATAAAGCAAACATGAATCAAACTAAAGGGCAAATGGATATATACAGTAAAATATTTTAACAATCTCTCCCAGTAACTGAAAGAATAAACACACATTTGCAAAAATGAATAGAAAATATGAGTAACATGGTTAAAAACTTTGAACTGACATATATAGAACACTGTACAGAATATATAACCTTTTCAAATATTGACAAAGCATTAATGGAAAATAACTATATGCTGGTCTTAAGTTTAAATAAACTTCAAAATTGCAATATACACTCTAACTGCAAGGCAAGTAAGATAGAACAGCAACAGTAATAATGACAAAACTAGAAAAATCACTCTCTTTTGGAAAAGAAGACCTACACTTCAAAAGAGCTCATGATTTAAAGAAGATAACAAAATTGAAATTTAAGACTATTTCAAGCTAAGTGAAAATGAAAATGTTAAATATCAAATCCTGAGGGGGGCGGAAATGCCAGCCTTTAAGGACTATAGCCCCTCCTCTTCTTACATCATCCTAATCTTCCCCCCACACTGTACCCAGTTTACAAAATGAGATTTGTATCTGAGCTAGTCTGCTGTGAGAGTGACTTGAGGATTCTGAAGGGCTGCTTAAAGAAGAAGGAAAAGATCTTGACCATGTCTTTGCAAAGAGCAGAACTAGAATAAACAGGTAGAAATCCGAGGAAGGCTGATTTTGGTTCAGTGAAAGAAAAAAAATGTTGTGGTCATTGAACATTTTAAGATATTAAGAGATAACGAGGTTCCTATCACTGGAAATATGCAACTGGTGTAACTTTAATCCCAGCAGTGTGTGTGTATATGTGTGGAGGGGGCAGGGGTCGGATTTGACCAGTTATCTCTGTTTAAAGATGGTGTTAAGGTACTGTGTGCAAATATTAACAGTTTCTGAATCTGGATGGTAGGTGATCAATGTTCATTGTATCATACATTCAAGTTTGAAAATTTTGATAAAAAACACTGAAAAATAGGTGCTGCATCTACCCCAGTGTAGAAAGTTGTGAGGATTCAGTAAGATTGAATATCTATATTTTCTCTCTTTGACATATGGTGTACATACATATATCTTTGTATATACACAATGTATATTGTGATGTTTACTTTTATACTTTTATAATTTTTCCTCTAACATCTGACAAACTTATTCTATGACAAAATATAACAAGGAAAGATCTCAAGTGTTTTATTTTTCATTCTTTCTTCCTTTAGGAAGTAGTTAAGAAATCCTAGACTTGTTATTATACTAATATATATGTTATAGTTGTACTATACTATATAATATACTATATATATAGTATATATAGTTTACTAACAAATACTAACAAAATATATACAGTATACTAACAAATTCCTTGTTAGTTTTAAGAATTTTTCAGGAAGGAAGACTCTGTAGGCTTTATCATATTAAGGCAGAAGATTATTCAGTGTTCAAAATGTTAAATACAAGCAACTATCAGCTTGTGCCCAAGTGTTTCATGTGCCATCATACCAAGTAAGATTTGACTTTTTGGTTTTGTTTCAAACTGATACTATAGTTACCATTTCCTCCAAGTTATTCATGAATTATCATGAATACTTGAATTTAATTTGCTGATAAATTGTGTTTGACCTACATAAACTATGGGATATCCCCTTACCCAGTGTTAAAACACTTTTAGTGATGTGAAGCAATAGCATTCAAATAACTCCTGATTATTAATTCAAAGAGTATCCAAAGGCAATAGGGAAAATACTGTTCCCTAAAACTATGACCTGGTGAGTTTTGATGCTAAAGATTTCTCAAGCAAGCATATAAATAATCTTTGGACTTTTTAAATGAGTTTGGGGTATTTTACCCTCCATTTCCATTAGAAGCAAAAATACTATGTATTCTCTGAAATTTCTTTCAGTTTTAAAAATCTGAAATTAAAGTTCACTTTGTTGAATTCCTGAATGCTGTTGTAAAACGGATTCATTTTCCAGCTCTTATCGCTTCCACCCTTTCTAACACAAAATACTGGATCCTGGAAAACCTGAAAAAACATGCTCTTGCTTCTTGAGAGCCATGACTGTTTCTTCGTCCCTTGTTTTTCATTTTCCCCTCCTCCTAATCTGTAGAATCAAAGGAGGATTTAAAATGGACTCATCTTTCTGAACAGGATTAAATGGCTCTGTTAGCAGAGAGGGATGCATAGAAAGTTCTCTTCAATGCTTAGGCAGTACTGTGTACCTGTAAAGTTACATACCTGCCCAGAATTTAGAGAAGCTTAATGCTTGATTGCCAGCTTAAACTCTGAAAAAAATTCTTGTGGGGAAACATGCCCTGTACACGGTTTCTGTCTGTAGACTACAAAGGGAGGTGGACCTGTGCCAGTTATGTGTTAAAGGTAGATGCCAAACTTAGTCTTTAAGAGAATTTCTTGGCATGAATAAACACAGATGAAAAAAAAGTCTATGTTCTTAGATCTGTTATATACACTTAAAATGGTTACCGCATGGAGCACATCCATTTTAGAAGAAGAATGGAAAAACTGAGTAATTCATATTGTTAATTTTAAAATTAGCCTAGAATTATTTCTCCCTAGAAATATAACAATTTGTTTATGGAAACCTTTAAATAAAAACCTTTGACTTCAGGCACATATATGGTCAATGTGGATGACTATGAAGCTGCCAGATAGGTCCCCTATCAATGACCTGCAATTACAGAACTTTTTCCATGGCTTTTGGAATTTGAATAGCCATACTATTTTCTCACTACATAGTATTTTTAAGTTTTAAATTATTTTACTTGAGGTTGTTTCTTTCTTTAATTTCTTGTGCTAGATTTTGGTCTAGCCTTATTATACCAAGAATTAAGAGTTTATGGGAGGACTCAATCTTTTTAGAAAGTCTTTGAACCACAGAATAAATTTTTTCCCTGTGCACCTCCCTGACAGAAAGATATGAAATATGATTGAGACAGAAGAGTGGTCAAATCCAAGCGACACCATATTTTTGGTATGTGTCAGGGGAGAGTCATTTAACTTTTCCAAGTCTCACTGCCATGTCTGTCAAGTAGGGATAATATGCATTTCATAAGGTTCTTGTGAGGATGGACTGAAGTAATACACATCCCAAATGGCACTTCATTTACCTAAGGGCTCAATAAATTGTATTTAACACTGTGAGGTTTTTATACGTTGTTGTACATCAGGATGGTACTTCTGTTACAGACAAGTGGAAGGAAGCAAGAAAACTGCAGATGTCCTAGTATATAATTACACATCCTATCTTGGTTTCCTTGCTCAGTGTCATATTTTGAATGTGGTGGTCATGACTGAAATCCACTTAAGAGGAACAACCATAGCATCGGATGACTTCCCTTCCTTTGGCATATTCCAGATGCATGGATGCAAGAATAGGCAAAATCACCCTTTCTTTCTTAAAGTTATTTCTCATTAGGGAAATTGCAAATATTCACACAAATGTGATCTGGCAAAACAGAAAGAGTCTACATCATTTGCATTTCATATTTTGAGATATGAAAGGACAGTTGGTGGCAATAGGACCATCAACAGAAATGGAGTATTAATATCTATGAAGTATTAATGTTTATTAATGTTTAGCAAACATAGCTTTAATTGGCGCTCTAATTAGAACCTACGTGTAATTCTGAGAGATTTGAAAAGACTGTGAAAAATACAAATTTCAGAAGCAATTTTTATTATTATATTTGCGGGAGACCTGGGTTTGATCCCTGGGTTAGGAAGATCCCCTGGAGGAGGGCATGGCAACCCACTCCAGTATCCTTGCCTGGAGAATCCCCATGGACAGAGGAGCCTGGCAGGATACAGTCCATGGGGTTGCAAAAAGTCAGACGTAACTGAATGACTAAGCATAGCACATGTCAAGGATATGGTCATCATTTCTCAACGTGTTGATGAAATTATAAATCAGAACTAGAGAACAGATGGGGAATATTTTCAAACATATGGGAAAAGCTACATGTAAAGTCATTTCTGGGTGTTTGTTCATTAGGGACAAGGCTCAGCATCACATTCTAAGATGAAATCATCAGGTGCTTAACTTCTCAAATGAGGAAATCTGGGGAATCTCCACAAGACATAATGGTGATCCATATCATTTGTAGTTAATGAAACATCCATTCAATCATATCATACAGGAATGTTTGATCTGGAGCCAATTTTTGTTTGTTAAAAGTTATGCTATTAATAAAGCAAAAAAACATGGCATATGAGAAAAATAAACTTGGGAAAATTAATTTTGGTTCATTTGGATACCAAATGACCTCCAAATGCTTTCATTATATCCATATATAAATTATATAGGTGCATATGATAAATTCTTATTCTCATATTAAAAGTAAAACATAGAAAATTAATAGGAAAAATTAAAGAATTTAAAGCCTGAGGAAAAACACTATGCTTATGGTGACAGTGTGACAAATCAGCAAGTGACAAGGGTGACTTCCTTCTCTGTTGTCTTATTATCCCACCTTGTCCCATCCTGCAGTTCTGACTCTTTCTTCCTATTTCAGTGTTCGATCTTGCATTTCAGTTCAGTTCAGTTGCTCAGTCGTGTCCAACTCTTTGTGCCCCTACAGAAGGCAGCATGCTAGGCTTCCTGGTTCCTCACCAACTCCCGGAGCCTGCTCAAACTCATGGCCACTGAGTTGGTGATGCCATACAACCTCATCCTCTGTCATCCCCTTCTCCTCCTGCCTTCAATCTTTCCCAGCATCAAGGTCTTTTCCAATGAGTCAGTTTTTCCCATCAGGTGGCCAAAGTACTGGAGCTCCAGCTTCAGCATCAGTCCTTCCAATGAATATTCAGGACTGATTTCCTGTAGGATTGACTGGTTGGATCTCCTTGCAATCCAAGGGATGCTCAGAAGTCTTCTTCAATACCACAGTTCAAAAACATCAATTTTTCAGCACTCAGCTTCTTTATGGTCCAACTCTCATATGGAAAAACCATAGCTTTGACTATTTAGACCTTTGTCGGCAAAGTAATGTCTCTCCTTTTTAATATGCTGTTATGGTTTGTCATAGCTTTTCTTCCAAGGAGCAAGCATCTTTTAATGTCATGACTGCAGTCACCATCTGCAGTGATTTTAGAGCCCAAGAAAAGAAAGTCTCTCACTGTTTCTATTATTTCCTCATCTATTTTCTATGTAGTGATGGGACTGGATGCCATGATCTTTGTTTTTTGAATGTTCAGTTTTAGGCCCAATTTTTCACTGTCCTCTTTCACTTTCATCAGGAGGCTCTTTTCTTCTTCGCTTTCTGTCATAAGGGTGGTATAATCTGCATATCTGAGGTTATTGATATTTCCCCCAGTGATCTTGATTCCAGCTTGCATTTGTAGTTGATCTTGTATTTGCCCTTTCTTAATTTCACCTCAGTTGAGCAGACCATTCTTTTACCTTGAGAATTCTGATTGATGCCACATCCAAGGGTCATGTGAGGATCTCCTACTAGTGCAGGCCTTGAGAACTGTTGCTTTAACAATGGTTTGTGAGTGCTGTTTCCCTGACCCAGTGCTGTGACTCTCCAGTGCACCCCTCAGGAGCTCAGCAGACTGTCCCTGCCATCTCCATCTCTTCAGTGAGGTGATCTGCTGCTACCCAGGTCCCCAGAACCCCAACTTAATCCTGTGACTGATGCAAATGCACATAGATGTCAATAAAATGAAGAAGGTCTGTATAACTGGATAAACCTCACTATAACAGGTAATTTCATATAAAAACTAGTCTTTTCATCAATATCATCTTGTATGACCTTCAATATCAGCCAGGCTACATATTTCCATGGTGTAAACACATGTTGCCACTTGTCTGCATTTTCCCATGAGCCTCTTCCCAACCCTTCTACCTTAACAGGATAGACTGTCCTTCTATCCAGTTCATATCCACCTTCCTGAAGCTTCTTTTCTCAGGTTCCTTTGCCCAATGTAAGATGACTGCAGAAAGTAACCTGTCCAGTTGAGCTATGGGACTGCTATATCCACAAATTATCCTTGTTAAGAAAGAGGAATAGCAGTATATTTGCCACCTCTGGAAAATCAACTATCTTGGAGAGATCTTGGTGACAGCTGCCCGTATCCCCTCCTGCTTAACTAGACTCACCTTAAGGATGAAGGAGTGCCTCTGGCACTTTGTCTGGCTTAGGGTCCTAAATAAGTTTTTCTCTGACTACTGAATTCTGGCACACTCCATTAGGAAAAACCAGCAACTGAATAACCCTAGGCACACATCAGTGGCCTATATAATTTTATAGACTCAATTTGTTGAAGGTACCAATTGAGCTCTCCATTAGATCTGATGTGTAGATTCTAGCACTATTATGTTATAAAGTGGCAAAACATTTAAGATAAATAACACTCAATACTTCCATAGCATTTATACAATTCTATTGTCACTACAACAATTTTTTTTTTATAAGGCTAGGGATGCTATGCCAAATAAGGTGAATGTGTGGAAACTCTTGTAGCTTCTGCAAAGTTACAGTGAGGTTGAATTACAATTTTATTTTCAAACCAGTTTTCCAGTAAGTTTTAGTACAAATTTTAAGATGGAACAGATCTCAAGTAGTAAAAATCCTTTAAGAGTTTACAATTATATTCTGTGTGGATAAAATCATAATGGCCTGGAACAATGACTAAATGCTGAGTGGAATTTTAAGGCTGGATTTGACTTTATAAGCTTTTCCTTGAGCTAAGATATTTTTCCCACTGTGTTATGTTTGATAAAGATTGAAACTTATAAACAGGACTGTGCCATTTTTATAATGAAATTCATACTTAATTTGCCTTTGTTGCACTGGTATGAAATGAAGAATTAAACCAGTTCTAATTAGCTATAATAAAGTTATCTCACCAGATTAACAAATTTATAATTTAGAAATAAGTTTTAAAAGCAAATGATGTGTTTGCCTGTTCTGTAAACAAACCTGGTTATGTCACCTCCCACCTATCTTCAGGATGAAATCCAAACTTTTTAACAGGACATTCAGGTCCCTTCCTGATTTGACTTACTTATCATCTTAAATGCTCACTGAACTATATAGAGCACTTATTTCTTCTGTATTCTACTTAATGACTAGCAAATGCTATTCCCTCTGCATAGAACCTTTTTTCTCTTTTCCTCCATCCTTTCCCCCAGTTCATTAAAGGCTAATCCCCACAACTTCCTAAGACTGAAGTCTGGTGGTACCTTCTCTGGGAAGTTTCTGAAATGGGAGTCAAAAATGTCACATTGCTATTACTGTCTTCTTGCTCATACTGTGAGCTCTTTGTGGGCAGGCACCATAAGCTTTCATCCTTGTATTATCAACACCTACTATACTTTGCACACAGTAGTTACTCTACTCAGGCTTGTTGAATAATCTCACACTTTGAAATTATGCTTAGGGATCCAGCTATAGGATATCTCTGTGGTCTTGTGCCATCTCCCAAACTATAAGAAACAAAGCAATGTTAAAATATTTCTACCTCCCATCTTATTATTCCAACAATATAATTAAAAAGCAAATATAGACAACTAAAATTTCATCTCCAGGAGACCCACTCTTGAAAAGCATAATCATGACTATTATTTATGAAGTGTTCCAGAATGGAACAAGCCAGGTGTTTTGTCATTGCAAAATTCTAGCTATGAGTAGATCTTCAAAAAAACCAAAACGAAACCAAAACAACCACCCCCAACCAAATAGTATCAAGACTTAGTGATCTCTAAATCTAGTTAAAATTCATCTGGTTACTCTATAGGCTAAACTATATATTCTTATGGTTTTAAATTCTTGCTGTATTAGCTTAGCAATCTAGCCTCACTCCCACTCTAAAACTGCTGTTCCCCATTTTGTATTTTTAAACAAAGATCATTTTTAACTAGAAAATGCATTTCCCATGCATATTCTCATGACATATCATGAGAACTTGTTGTTCTCCTCTGTTTATAATCAGATTACTCCTTTAGTTTATGCTTATTTACAAAATGGTAGTAGGAGACTCACAGGGTAGACGGGGCCTATGGATAATTGCCTCTTGCCATAATTTTCTATAACTGCAAAACCCTTATTTAATTAGGGTATGACTCTACTTCAGTTGTATTCATTGCATACTGCAGTGTCACAGACTTAAATATGTTAAAATAAGAGAAACTGTTGTTAACAGTCTATGTTTAGACAGTTTATGGTTAGAGACTTGCTCCATATTCCTTCAGTTATACATTATAACTAATGAACATTCTACAGTTTAATGGATGTGGGCACGAAGCACAAAGGCTGATTGTTCAGAAGATCATTTAAGGACTTACTTAGCTCCTAATTGGCTATTTCATTGGGTACAGGAGCTCAATTACACCAGAATGTTATTAATTTCAAATTTGATGTTTACTTTTGTAAAACCTATGAATAAATGGATTGCTAAACAATATTATAAACAGTTTACCCTACTTGAAGTGGAACTTGTTTAGAATCATCATTTGACTCAGGAGAAGCACTTGCATGCAAAAATAATGAATGTGTCTATTGGAAATAGTTTCTAACAAAGTGTTAAATTATTATTAAGATTCTGAAAATAGTCCTTATGGAGCAAGCTTTTTTATACCTATTATTAGCATCATTACTGTATATACTAACTTGAAAGTTATGTACAATTCTTTCTTGAAAAACTAAATTTTAGAAAAATCAGACTAACATATGCCCTCAGGTCTCAGTTCCCCACCCCAGTCCTATTGGGGTGATTTAACATATTTAACCATATGTGCATGCTTATTTCTCCCCCTCACCTTACAACTATCTAAAGGTAGCATTTTTATTAGATCACTCCTTACTCAAAACATTTTACTAATTTTGACAGTACTAAATCTAAATAGATTAACAAGAATTCAAGGTTTTATATAAATTTTCTCCAATGACTTCCCTATCGTGTTTCTTGCTTCCCCTATAGTAGACCCTCTTTCCATCACCCTGAACAGTAATACAGTAGTGTTACCATAACTCAGGTCCATCTAGCAGAGCCTGCCCTTTTTCTTCTCAAATTTATTCACATCTGTAAAACATCTGCTCCTTACAGAAAACTCTTAACTGGCCCTTGGTTGCAGCAACCAATCCCTCCTTTGGACCCTTCCAGTTCTTTTTGTTAAATTAATTAATTAATTTTTAACTGGAGAATAATTGCTTTACAATATGTTAGTTTCTGTTGTACAACATCATGAATCGGCTATATATATATATATATATATAGCCCTCCACCTTGACCCTTCCTTCCACTTTCCCCATCCCATCCCTCTAGGTCATCACAGAGCACCAAGCTGAGCTCCCTGTGTTATACAGCAGCTTTCCATTGACTATCTATTTTGCACATGGTAGTGTATGTATGTCAATGCTACTCTCTAAATTTGTCCCACTCTCTCTTTACCCTGCTGTGTCCATAAGTCCATTCTCTACATCTGTGTCTCTATTCTTGCCCTGCAGATAGGTTCATCAGTATCATTTTTTCTAGATTCCATATATATGCATTAATATACAATATTTGTTTTCCTTTTCCTGACTTACTTCATTCTGTATGACAGACTCTAGTTTCATCCCCCTCCAGTGCTTCTTGGTAACCATCATTTACCATTTACTACATAGGGACTATGGCCCTTAACTAGGGTTTTGTTGAGTTGAATTGTTGAGCTGAATTATTTGGTTAATTTATTTTTTATTGATGTATAATTGACATACCACATTATTAGTTTCAGGGATATAACAATTTGATATTTGTGTATATTGTGATCACCACAATAAATCTAGTTAACATCCTTTTTCTTGTGATGAGAACTTTTAAGATGTACTCTCTTAGCAACTTTCAAATATACAATACAGTGTTATTAATTATAGTTGCCATCCTGTATGTTATATCCCCATGATTTATTTCTTTTATAACCAAACATTTGTACCTTTTGATTCCTTTCACTCATTTCACCGACCCTCCACCACCCACCTCTGGCAACCACCAATGTGTTCTATCTATCTTTCATTTTTAAAAATCTGACATGTATGAACGTAAGAGTTGGACCATAAGGAAGGCTGAGTGCTGAAGAATTGATGCTTTTGAACTGTGGTGCTGGAGAAGCCTCGAGAGTCCCTTGGACAGCAAGGAGATCCAACCAGTCAATCCTAAAGGAAATCAAACCTGAATATTCACTGGAAGGACTGATGCTGAAACTTCAATACTTTGACCACCTGGTGAAAAGAGCTGACTCATTGGAAAAAACCCAGATGCTGGGAAAGATTGAGGGCAGGAGAAAAAGGGGAGACAGAGAATGAGATGGTTGGATGACATCACCTATTTCAATGGACATAGCGAAAGTGTGAAAAACACTCAGTCATGTCCGACTCTTTGCGACCCCATGGACTATACAGAGTTTGAACAAATTCCAGGAAACTGTGAAGGAAAGGGAAGGCTGGCATGTTGCAGTTCATGGGGTCACAATGAGTCGGACTGAGTGACTGAAGAACAACAAACGTCTTCAGAGAGACTGAAAAGTCCTTGCAAGAAAGGTGGTGAGTCTAAACATCTACTATAGTTTGAACACATATTAACTGAATGCATTGATGCAAAAATTGATGAATAAGTGACTAAAAATTGAACAAATGAACGTATGAATGGTATGAATTTCAGAGTACACATGGAAAAAATACATCCTAAATTTACACTAACAATTTGGAGTCTACTGGGGAAAAGAAAGGGAAAGTTCTTAAAAGCCAAGACTCTTGATATTTAAATTATCCTTCGATGTCTGCAGGGCAAAAAAGTAGTGAGTCCAGAAAGAATAGCCAGAAATGGGCTCTTTTAGTTCCATAATCTCTCTGTTGAGTCCTGTGTGTTTAGGAATTTAAGATCAGCATGAAGTTATGGTGACCACCTGGCCACACAATGTCCCCTTTTCCTTCTCTCCATGGAGGGATCATGACCTCATTCTCTGGAAAGTGGACTCTCCTCCAAAAGCATTTGAGGACCGCTTCTCTTAAAGATTAAATGAAATGCAAAATGGGTCCAGGACAAAACCGATCTTATTAAGAGAGCATGCCTAAGTTCTGGAGGGAAAAGTCATTGCTAAGTTATATATGTATTTTTTCCTGAACCTTTGAAAAGATCAACTCTGGTTTCAGTTTAATTTTTTTTATTTTTTTCAAAAGAAACCTACATGGCCACTTCTTCAAATTTGTTCCAGATGGATTTAGTCACAGAATGATTGATTATCCACTCAGTTGTGAGCTATGTGGTTAAGCTCAGAAGAGCCTGCAACAAACTGGTCTGGAGCTGTTTCACGGTTAAGTGGCAGAAAGGATAATCCTTACACTGTCATTTTAGAGTTAGTGATGAGAAAGAGGAATTTAGTGAGGCTACTTATGTCAAGGGAATGTATTAGCAAATGGATGGCTGAATATGAAGAGATATTATGAGCATAATGCTCCCCCCACCCCCTACCCCCACCCTGTATTTCATGGTAAAGGGAAGCAGATCTGACTGAGAGCCCCATGAGAGCTGCCCCAGCTCTCACTGCCTGTTTCTTGAATCAGTCCAGCCTTCTGGGAATGCTCCAGGCCCAAGGCCAGAGGCTGGCTGCTACCTGGCTGCTGAGGCACCTATTATCCTACTACCCACTCAACAGGTCCATAGAGCTTTTTATTATTGGCATCAGAAACACCTGAGAAAACCTGGAAACTAATTCTGGGGAAGAGTGAACCAAGGAGAAAATGTACTGCTCTCCATACAGAGCTGTATTATGTACTTTAAAAAGCAATTTAAGAACATTTGGTTCATTTCCATTTTCTTTTAGGGGGAAAAAAAAAAACCCTTTCCTTTGGATTTTGGTTACTCCTTTTAATAGCTGCATTAGCCTTTTCTTGGTTCTTTCACTCTGGTTAAGTTACAATCTGGCTACCAGAATAGTCTTTTAGGAAGATTGGATGTGGCTGATGGCCTTTCCTACATGTCACCATCTGATTTTATAAATTGTTCAATTCTTAGTATCTCCCATCATGGTGATTTTCTATTTTTCTTTTCCCTCAGAGTGCTATTCTACCTCATTGTTGCCTTCTTGTTGAAAAACAAACCACTATTCTGTCTCCTAGCAAGACACCTGCTCCTTAAATCCTAAGACAGTTCATGTTGGATTTTATGGCCGCTGAATTTTTAAGTCTTACACAACTTATTTATTGTAACCTTAGGTTATATTCATCACATGTCTCCTAGTAGAAATTTGAGGCAAAAGAAAAGATGCTAAACATATTTAAACACAAAAATGACAACTCTAGGAGCAGGTTTTTGAATAGGTTGTAGGAAGAAAAATGTGACCAAAACAGAACAGTGATTTCTATTAGAGAGATGGAGAACATTTTCCATGATCCTCTAACAAACACACAAATATCACAGATGTCTAGGACAAAAGTTCACATTGAAGTAAGAACTGTGTTTATTAACTTTCTTTTATATAACAAGCATGTGGATACATGCTGATCTGCAAAAATAAAGGGAGTTTTTGTGTTTGCTCATAAAGTTCTTGTTTCATGGATATTGTTTATTTGTAGAGTGGAGTAAAGCAGGATTTTAACTAAAACACTTGAAAATCAGAGAATATATTCATAATTATTTAGGAGTGGTTTTGGAGAGAATTGATAGCATTCTAAAAGTTCCATGTCCATGAAGTAGAGAAGGGTACATTCATTCAAAAGGAGCTGTTAGAAGTTATGTGGCTCTTCTTTTGAACAGTACTTTGCCTGTATGGACTGCGCCCATCAGGATGCGTATCTGAATGAGTCATCCACTCTCCTGAACTGCTGGGGAGGTGGGTGCATTTTGCTTTTTGACCCATATTTTGCCTTTTGAAACCATTTAAAATTCTAGATTTAACTCTAAAGGTTTAGATGGAATCATTTCAGGGAGAATTTTAATTACAGATTGTGGTAGGCTTCTGACATGGCTCTCAGTGATCCTAGACTCCTGACATTCAGACTGTGGAATCTTCTAGTGGCTTGTTTCTAATGAACAAAATTTGGTAAAAGTTCTGAACTGTAACTTCAGTAGTTGAGTTACAAAAGGCTGTGACTTTAGTCTTCTGAGCACTCTTTTGCTGACACCTCTTGCCTTCTCTATTGCTTACTCTGATGAAGAAGGCTGCTATGCTGTGAGATGCTCTATGGAGAGGTATATGTGGCTATGAGTTGATGGAGGAAGACCTCGTGAGGAATGGAGGTAGGAAGTGAATCCTACCAACAAACTCTAGCTGAGTGAGCTGGGAAGGGGATTCTTCCCAGTCAGGCCTTGAGACAACTGCAGGTTGTAAAAGACCCAGAGCCTAAAAACCCAGCTAAGCCATACTTTGATTCCTGACCTAGAGAAATTGTGAGATAATGAATTTTTGTTGTTTCAAGCTGCTATGTTTAGGTCAATTTGTCACATGGCAAGAGATAACTCATAGACTTCGTTATGGTTTCTGTGTAATAGATAATAATGCACGAAGTCAGGAAAGACCTTTGATCATAAGCCTAGTTTGAGTCTGAGGCTGAAAAAAGTCTTGAAATGTGAAATGAACAAACCTGTAGACTTTTAACAGGTTGTTCTTTGCTGAAAGGTATTCAGGTCCCACAGCGAAGACAGGAAGTCTTAATTCAAAATCAAGAAAAAAGAAAAAGAACATAATAAAGAACCTGTAACATTTAATTTTGGCACCTTTACATTAAATGAATTTATAGTAATACATAAACTACTTAAATACATAAAATACATAAACATATATACTATACTATGTAGTATAATATAGTACTAGTGTACTATACTATATTTATAGTATATACTATATACTAATAGTAATACTGTCTCTTGAGATATCTCTGCAGGTCAAGAAGCAACAGTTAGAACCAGACATTGAACAACTGACAGGTTTCAAATTGGGAAAGGAATACATCAAGGCTGTATATTGTCACCCTGCTTATTTAACTTATATGCAGAATATATCATGCAAAATGCCAGACTGGATGAAGCACAAGCTGGAATTAAGACTGTCAGGAGAAACAGCAATAACCTCAGATATGCAGATGACATCACCCTTATGGCAGAAAGCAAAGAGGAACTAAAGAGCCTCTTGATGAAAGTGAAAGAGGACAGTGAAAAAGTTGACTTAAAACTTAACATTCAAAAAACTAAGATCATGGCATCTGGTCCCATCACTTCATGGCAAATAGAAAGGGAAACAATGGAAACACTGACAGACTATTCTCTTGGGCTCCAAACTCACTGCAGATGGTGACTACAGTCATGAAATTAAAGGAAGAAAAGTTAGGACAAACCTAGACAGCATATTAAAAAGCAGAGACATTACTTTGCTGACAAAGGCCCGCCTAGTCAAAGCTATGGTTTCTCCAGTAGTCATGTATTGATGTGAGAGTTGGACCATAAAGAGGACTAAGCATTGAAGAATTGATGGTTTTGAACTGTGGTATTGGAGAAGACTCTTGAGAGACCCTTGGATTGCAAGGAGATCCAACCAGTCAATACTAAAGGAAATTAGTCCTGAATATTCATTGGAAGGACTGACGCTGAAGCTGAAGCTCCAGTACTTTGGCTACTTGATGTGAAGAACTGACTCCTTGGAAAAGACCCTGATGCTAGAAAAGATTGAAGATGAGAGGAGAAGGGGATGAAAGAGGATGAGATTGTTGGATGGCATCATCGACTCAATGGACATGAGTTTGGGTAAATTCCGGGAGTTGGTGATAGACAGGGAAGCCTGGCGTGCTGCAGTCCATGGGGTCGCAAAGAGCTGGATACGACTGAGTGACTGAACTGAACTGATAGTAATACATGCAAAAAAGTATATTTACACTGCACACACACACACACACACACACACACACACACCCCAACCCAATTCCTTTACAAGCTAGGATTGAAATGGAATCCTTGGCTGTGGCATGAACCACAATAATTACCCATGTCAGTGCCTGGGGGTAAGACTGCAGTGATCTAGCTTTTAAAGCTTCAGTGATTTGGTCCAGACTTTTAGCAAACAACTAGTACTAGGTGTGAACTGTTTTGTCAGTAAAGGTTCAAATCATTAGAAATGTCTGGATTTTTGCTTCTGAGTCATTAATTTTATTATAATCACAGAATACACCTGCATTCTTCTCAGGGCAGATTTTAACTTGCTCTAGTATGCTTTTCCTTATAAAAAAATGCCAAGTGAAAGGCAAAGAGTTCCTATCAATAGAAATAGTTCAAGAACCATATAGTGACCACACTTCCAAGGCTTGTAGCTAGACAAAGTACACTTTCTCTACCTCTCTTTTCCTCTATCTCATTCTTTTAAAATTATTTTGAATGAGAGCTGTAAGAGACAACTCTTAATTTTGACAGCTGAGAAAGCTGAGTCTCAGAAAGGTTAACTGGTTTAATACAGTCAGAGTCACTTGGGGAAGATTCAGATGGGAACCTTTTTCTCTAAGTTTCATGGAATTTCTGCCACTCTTTTCCTGCCAAACTACTTTCTGTATCCTCCTGAGCATTTAAGCATAAAAACATTCCACTACAGGAGAAAATTCTATTAATTAGTAAGCAAAGGAAATATCTATGTATTATAGCTGTAACTGTTACAATGGAATTTATATGGGAGACATTGAGTATCGAATCAGGGAAGAAGAATATCTTTTTTAGGGGAAAAAAAAAAAACCCACCACATGCAGATCTAATTTTATCCAAAGTATACCCACTTTGATAACTGCAGAAAAAAGAGAATGAAGAATCACTAGACATATCAGTTTCTTGGTGGGAAGCACAAATTGCCAGCTACTGGAAGATAGGCTCTGTCTATATCAATAAAATCTGGGAGCTTGTTAAAAGTGTGAATCGTGGGTCTCATCCCACACATAGTAAATCAGAACCTTCATTCCCATTTTAATAGGATCCCATTTTAATAGAATCCCAGGGAATTCATATGTACATCAAAATTTGAGAATTGCTGGCCTGTCACACATAGCATATAGAAGTTTCTCAGAAACATATTAGAAAATTGAATCCCAAATTTAAAGACTCCCTTAGCTAATTTCATAAAAACAGCAAAACTGATTTACTTAGTTGTCACCTTTTCTTTTTTACCTTCATCAGTGTTTTGAGGAAAATATACATTTATACCTACTATATACACAGGTAAAAATTGGTCCTTGTTATATTATAAGATACTTCAGGACAACCCACTTTTGATGAGAATAGTCTTGCCCTTGCCCACTGTCCTCTACTCTTCTACCTTGCTCTGTTTTTTTCTCTCTCATAGTTTCATTCAACATCTCCTTTTCTGCCTCTCATTCCTCTTACAGCTGCTTGTCTCCCAGGGTAAGGGGAGGCTCCTGGAAGAGAAGGATATGGTTCAGCTGTTTATTTTGCTTTTTTCCTCCACAAAAGTGTGACTATTGTACTGGCCTCTACCCTCACAGGTGTTCACTGCATTTTTGCTTTTTCCTTAGATGACCAATTTTCATACTGAGTGGTGTGTGGGGATGGTAGCTGGGTGTTGGGGGGAGAGTGTTACTGTTACCTTGAGTCACTCAGCAGAGGAGCCAGGGAAATTTTCATAACTGGCACCACTGTTTCATCTTAATTTGTGGTTTATATAGTTGCCCCTCTTATCTCTGGTTTCACTTTCTGGACGTTTCAGCTATCCACATGGTCAACTCTGGTCTAAATATATTATATGAAAAATTCCATAAATAATTCATAAGTTTTAGACTGCCCACCATTCTAAATAGCATGATGAAATACCTTGCCATCCCACTCCATGCTGTCCGGGACATGAATCATCCCTTCGTCTAGCATATCCTACCCAGCAACCGATTAGTAGCATCTTGCTTTCAGATCTACTCTTTTGGATATTGCAGTGCTTGTGTTCAGGTGAATCACATTTCACATAACACTTGTCCCAAAGCTCAAGAATTGTGATCCCAGCAATTAGGGTATGCCGCAGAGAAACTATAAAGTGCTTCCTTTAAGTGAAAAGGTAGAAGTTCTTGACTTAATAAGGAAAGAAAAAAAAAATTCGTACCCTGAGGCTGCTAAGATCTACATTAAGAAGGAATCTTCTAAATGTGAAATTGTGAGTAAGGAAAAAAAATTTGTGCTAGTTTCGCTATCAAAACTCAAACTGTAAAAGCCATGGTCAGTGTGCAATAAGTACTAAGTTAAAATGGAAAAAGGCATTAAGTTTATACAAAAAGATATTTTGAGAATGAGAGAGACCATTATTACAGGTTATATTATTATAATTATTTTATATCATTATTAGTTATTGTTGCTAATCTCTCACTGTGCCTAATTTATAAATTAAACTTGATCACAGGTATGTATATATAATAAAAAACAGTATATATAGAGTTCGGTACTCTCCATGGTTTTAAGCATCCACTGGAGGTCTTGAAATGTATTTGCAGACAAGTGGGGACTTTTGTATTTAAAACTGATCAATGCACAAGCAACACCTAAGTCATGAATTTTTAGCATCAGTAGTTACCCAGTTATGATCTTTGTAGTTAAGAGATTCACCTAACAGTAACAGAGAAGAGAAAGTCTCTCTTCTTTAAGGGAAAGTGGTGTTTTCTTTTTTGCTGAGTAATAGAGTTGACATAACATAGAGTGTGTCATCTATTAAACTGATTTTAAAATGTCTCCAAGTCAACTGCTAAGGCTGACTTGACACTGCACTGATTCTTCTTTTCCTAATGTGAGAGTTATACTGAGGAATAGGTAGTTGCTTGCAGTTGGTTTTAACCACTTCTCAGGACTTCTACTTCATGTTTTAAGTTCTTGAGAAAATACAAAACATCATTCATATTTAATCAAATAACTCATTAAATTTTCCTTACTGATGTCTTCTCTATTCTCTATCCCTATATATTATTCCTTTTAATATGAGACCAGAAACAGTGTATTTCACCAAGAAAAACAGTTATAACAATTTTGTTATGGATTGATAATGCTTTGGGGAATGTGTAATTCTGCCTACTCCTAATTTTGACATTATAGTCAGCTTTTCCAATAATTCTTTTAAAACCCTATTAAAATCCTAATACTGTTTGGGGCTGGGTTTTTCAATGACAACTAAATAGCCCAAGCTCTTTTTCTAAGAGTGATATTCTATTTGGGTATTAACCTTTGGTGTTAGCTTGGTTTATTGGAAACTTGTTCTGGCATGCTGACACAATCTATTTTTCTGCTTAAATTGAAAAATCAATGAGAAGATTTTTTTTAGTTTACTTAGAGTTGAACTCCAATTTACAATGGTTTTTCTATTTAAAATTTTTTAAAAATGAACTAGGGGCTTCTCTGATAGTTCAGTTGGTAAAGAATCGTCCTGCAATGCAGGAGACACTGGTTGGATTCCTGGGTCAGGAGGATCTGCTGGAGAAGGGATAGGCTACCTACCCCAGTATTCTTGTGCTTCCCTTGTGGCTCAACTGGTATAGAATCTGCCTGCAATGTGGGAGACTTGGGTATGATCACTGGGTTGGGAAGATCCTCAGGAAAAGAAAGAGGTTACCTCCTCCAGTGTTCTGGCCTATAGAATTCCATGGACTGTATAGTCCATGGGGTTGCAAAGAGTCGGACACAACGGAGCGACTTTCACTTCACTTCACTTCAGAATGAACTAGTCACCAAATAATCTTTCCTGGCTTTTCAGAATTATCATTAGCTGTATAAATTGCACAATTAAATTTCCTTCTTTCATTTAGGTTCTTTTTATCGTTAGCACCCCTACCCCTATCACTAAAGAAGGGAGGTCTTGCAATTGAAGTTTAGAACAAAGCCCAGCATCTTTACCAGCTTGTGTGGGAAAACTTTTTTCTCTGGCTACCTTCCGCCTTGGATTAGGGTTCTTATATGTCAGGTCATGAAGAAAAAGGGCCCATAGCTTTTATTGGGAAGTTTAATTAATTGAGAATGACTGGAATTTTCTGCCTTGCCTGTTGAGTGAACTTTTATTCTGGGCTACATCCTGACTATAATTCACCAGAGTCTGTCTAGTCCAAGCCTTGGTTTTTCCAGTAGTCATGTATGGATGTGAGAACTGGACTATAAAGAAAGCTGAGTGCCAAAGAATTGATACTTTTGAACTGTGGTGCTGGATAAGACTCTTGAAGAGTCCCTTGGACTACAAGGATATCCAACCAGTGCATCCTAAAGGAAATCAGTCCTGAATATTCAATGGAAGGACTGATGCTGAAGCTGAAGCTCCAATACTTTGGCCACCTGATGTGAAGAACTGACTCCTTGGAAAAGACCCTGATGCTGGGGAAGATTGAAGGCAAGAGGAGAAGGGTACAACAGAAGGTGAGATGGTTGGATGGCATCACCAACTTAATGGATGTGAGTTTGAGCAGGCTCTGGGAGTTGGTGATGGACAGGGAATCCTGGCGTGCTGCAGTCCACAGGGTTGCAAAGAGTTGGACATGACTGAGTGACTGAACTGAACTGAAGAATAAAAGAGTATGGCAATTCAGTAACAGTCCCAGATATGTTATTTTCTAATTCATTCTATGATGGTCTATCTAAAAAGTTTATTTTGTTAAAAATTCAGTTGCTCATTTTCCTATTTTTTAACACAAAGATAGGTCAAGATGGAATCCAGGTAAATCTCTAAGAAAGATTAGTCAAGACATGGCCAGGATGCTGAAGAAGTGTTAAGAGAACACAATCTTAGAGGTTATGTCTTAACATTTTTATTTCTATTTTGTTGACTCTTTCTATATTCCATCCAGCATGTTTTTTGTTGCTCGAATCATGTAGTAGCTATCCAAGGTGACCTGTTGTCTTGTGATAGGTAAAAACATGAATTTACAAAGCAGTTCCTAGAGTTGATTTTACAAGAATAATGAGAGAATCATTTTAGAAGCATTATCAGCTTTGATCAGTTTAATTTTCATCCATGTTACTTTACTGTAAAAAAAATGGTGTGTTACATGTTTGTGCGCAAGAATCTGTATGGGCTAAACTTGAGTAGGTATGTGCATATGTGCACATGTGTGAATGTAAATAGCTGGAACAAACTAAATCCAGGCAAGGAAGGGGGGCATTTAGGCCGTGTAGGCAGGTCTCTAAGGTGTCTTTTAACAACTTCTTTTGGAATATCCTTTCCTTTTTTAGATGAGGTACCTTCTGATATCACAAATTTCTCAGGGCAGAACATGGATAAGCAGAGAAAACCATCTTACACAACATTATCTCTTTAGGCCTCAAATGATGAAAAACAGTGATTAGGAAAAAAGTTTACTGGTGGGTTTTGAATGATGCCAGATACATAAACTGCTCACATATTTTAGGAGAATGATTTATTTTGAACGGATTCTTTAAGAAGCTTCTTCAAATAAACAAATTCAAAGGACTGAATAACAGACTCTGGAAAGCAGATTTATACTGCTCTGCATAATTTTGGTATATTAAAAATATTGAGATACTTAAATTTTTTAGTGAACAGTAACAGTTTAATGATAATTTAATGACATTTTGTGAATATGACAGCAACAATTTAATGACATTTTGTGAATGTATGTATAAGAGGAGGGCCTTATGGCAAAACGGTGAGATCTAATTAATCACCACCAAACAAAAATTCTTCCCTGATCCACATTGTGACAGATCTGGTCTCCAGGTTGGACAATAAGTGGGAACCCTTGAGTTGTTTCCTATTTTAGATTGTGTTCCACTGTCCACTCAAGGGAGTAGGATTAGATTCTCTGTAGCACACACAGCTGTTTAGAGTGTAAAACTTATTTCACTACAGTCCCTAGAGCTTTTTGAGATTTTATATGCACAAAGGAAGTTGTGGTTTCCATCATGATTCTCACTTTAGCTGGGCACACATAAAGCAAAACACACAGCTTTCATGGTTGTCTCTAGTTCTGTTGTCTCCTTCACACTCCTAATTCATGTACAGCTAAGTACAAGCTAGCTATTAGCTCCCAGGGTCCCCTCAGTATTATGCATTTTTTTCTTCCTGGGACTCTCAAATCTATGGATCTCTTTCTCACTTCTCTAGAAATTCAGTTCTTCCTACCTTGGGACCAGATCATAACTGTGCTTCTTTAAGTCACCTACAACCAACTAAGTAACTTTCCTGGATTCTACCCTTTAGCATTTTAAAAGGATAGATTTTTAAAAGAATGGTTTCATTCCTAGCCACAGCAATCAGACAAGAAAAATGAATAAAAGGTATCTAAATTGGAATGGAAGAGGTAAAACTATTTGCAGATAACTTGATACTCTATACCGAGAACCTTAAAGACTCCACCAAACACTTTTAGAACTAAATAAATGAATTCAGCAAGACAGGAAGGATAAAAGATTAATATACATAAATCTGCTGCATTTCTTTATAATAACAATGAATACCAGAAAGAGAAAGTTAAAAAAAAATCCCATTTAAAATCACAAAGAATACTTAGGAATAAACTTAACCAAGGAGGTAAAAGATCTATACACTGAAAATTATATAAAACACTGATAAAGGAAATTGGTGGTAGTTCAAGGAAATGGAACAATATCCCATCCTCTTGGATTGAAAGAATTAATATTGTTAAAGTGGCCATACTACCCAAAACAATCTACAGATTTAATATAATCCCTATCAAAATACTTCTCCACTGATCTCCAGTAGCATACTGGGCACCTACCGACCTGGGGAATTCCTCATTCAGTATCCTATCATTTTGCCCTTTGATACTGTTCATGGGGTTCTCAAGCCAAGTATACTGAAGTGGTTTGCCATTCCCTTCTCCAGTGGACCACATTCGGCTGTGGTCCATGTGATCAGATAAACTAGTTTCCTGTGATTATGATTTCAGTGTGTCTGCCCTCTGATGCCCCCTCGCAATACCTACTGTCTTATTTGGGTTTCTCACAGAACTAGAATAAATAACCCTCAAATTTATATGGAACCACAAAAGATCCATAATTGCCAAAGCAATTCTGGCGAAAAATAACAAAGCTGAAGGCATAACCCTTCCACACTTCAGGTGATACTGCAAAGTTATAATTATCAAAATAGCATGGTATTGGTACAAAAACAGACACATGGTTCAATGGAACAGAATAGAGAGCCCCGAAATAACCCACACACCTACAGTAAATTGAACTATGACAAAGGAGGCAAGAATATACGATAGAGAAAAAGACAGTCTCTTCAACAAGTAGTGTTGGGAAAGCTGTACAGCTACATGTAAATCAATGAAACTAGAATATTCTCTCACACTATATACAAAAATAAATTCAAAATGGTTTAAAGGCCTAAACACAAGACATGACACCATAAAACTCTTAGAACATAGGCAAAATATGCTCTGACATAAATTGCAGCAATATTTTCTTAGATCATGCTCCCAAAGCAATAGAAATAAAATAAAAAATAAACAGGGCCAAGCAAACTTAAAATCTTTTTGCACAGCAAAGGAAACCATTATCAAATGAAAAGATAACCTACAGAATGGGAGAAAATTTTTGCAAATGATGCAACAGACAAGGGGTTAGTATCCAAAATCTACAAACAGCTCATATAGCTCAATATTAAAAAAAAAATCAAAAAATGGGCAGAAGACTTAAACAGACAATTCTCCAAAGAAGACATACAGATGGCCAACAAGCACATGAAAAAATGCTTAACATCACTAATTATTAGTGTAATGCAAATCAAAATCACAATGAATCAGAATGGCTATCATCAAAAAGTCTACAGATTGTAAAATGCTGGAGAGAGTGTGAAGAAAAGTGAACTCTCTTACACTATTGGTGGGAATGTAAACTGGTACAGTCACTACGGAAAACAACATGGAAGTTCCTTTAAAAAACTAAAAATAGAGCTACCACATGATCCAGCAATCCCACTCCTTGGCGTATATCCAGAAAAGAAGAAAACTAATTTGAAAAGATATATGCACTCCAATGTTTATAGCAGCACAATTTACGATAGCCAGTATATGGAAACAGTTGAAGTGCACATCAACAGATAATTGGTTTAAGAAGATGTAGTATGCCAAAGAAAGTTCAAACTACCATACAGTTGTGCTCATTTCACAGGCTAGTAAGATTATGCTCAAAATTCTTCAAGACTTCAGGAGTATTTGAACCAAGAACTTCCAGATGTACAAGTTGGGTTTAGAAAGGACAGAGGAACTAGAGATCAAATTGCCAACATTCACTCGATCAGAGAGAAAGCAAGGGAATTCCAGAAAAACATCTACTTCTGCTTCATTGACTACACAATGGAAATCACAACAAACTATGGAATCTTAAAGAAATGAGAATATGAGACCACCGTACCTGTCTCCTGAGAAACCTGTATACAGGTCAAGAAGCAAAAGTTAGAATCAGACCTGGAACAATGAAATGGTTCCAAATTGGGAAAGGAGTACATCAAGGCTGTATATTGTCATCCTGCTTATTTAACTTCTATGCAGAGTACATCATGCAAAATGCCGGGCTGGATGAATCACTAGCTGGACTTAAGATTGCCAAAGGAAATATCAACCACCTCAGATATGCAGATATTATTTCTAATGGCAGAAAGTAAAGAGGAACTAAAGAGCCTCTTGATGAGGGTGAAAGAGAAGAGTGAAAAAGCTGACTTGAAAGTTGACATTCAAAAAACTAAGATCATGGCATCTGGTCCCATCATTTCATGGCAAATAGAAAAGGAAAAAGTGGAAGCAGTAACAGATTTTATTTTCTTGGGCTCCAAAATCACTGCAGACAGTGGCTGTAGCCATGAAATTCTTGGTCCTCAGAAGAAAAGCTATGACAAACCTAGACAGCGTATTAAAAAGCAGAGACATCACTTTGCTAACAAAGGTCTGTATAGTCAAAGCTATGGTGTTTCCAGTAGTCAGGTATAGATGTGAGAGTTGGACCATAAAGAAGGCTGAGTGCCAAAGAATTGATGCTTTTGAACTGTGGTGCTGGAGAAGATTCTTGAGAGTCCCTTGGACTGCAAGGAGATCCAACCAGTCAATCCTAAAGGAAATCAGTCCTGACTATTCATTAGAAGGACTGCTGCTGAAGCTGAAGTTCCAATACTTTGGGTACCTGATACAAAGAGCTGACTCTTTGGAAAAAAATCCCGATGCTGGGAAAGATTGAAGGCAATAGGAGAATTGGGTGGCAGAGGATGAGATGGTTAGATAGCATCACCAACCCAGTGGACATGAGTTTGAGCAAACTCCAGGTGATAGTGAAGGACAGAGGAGCCAGGTACGCTGATGTCCATGAGGTCACTAAGTGTTGGACACAACTTGGCAACTGAACAACAACAACAAACACACACACACATACATATACATATATACAATGGAATATGTCATAAAAAAGAATAAAATATGTCATTTGCAGCAACATAGATGGACCTAGAGATTATCATACTAAATGAAGCAGTAACAGACAAATGTTTTATGGTATCACTTACATGTGGAATCTAAAACATAATACAAATGAATCTATATACAAAACAGAAAAAGATTCACAGACATAGATAACAAACTTACGGTTACCTAAGGAGAAATGGAGGGGGAGAAGTGATAAATTAGGAGTATGGGATTAACATATACAAACTACTATACATAAAAAAGATAAGCAACAAGGATTTACTGTATAGCACAGGGAACTATGTGCTTTCCAGGTGGCTCAGTGGTAAAGAATCTGACTGTCAATACAGAAGACACAAGAGACACGGGTTCAATTCTTGGGTCAGGAAGATCCCCTGGAGAAGGAAATGGCAAGCCACTCCAGTACTCTTGCTGGAAAGTTCCATGGGCAGAGGAGCCTGGCGGGCTATTCTTGGGGTCGCAAAGAGTTGGACATGACTGAATGATTGGGCATACATGCACAGGGAACTATATTCAATATCTTATAATATAATTGATAATGGAAATCTGAAAAATATAACTGAATCAGTTTGCTGTACTCTTAAAATTAACACAATATTGTAAGTCAATTATAATTCAATTTTTAAAAAAATTACATAACCAAAAAACAACAACAAAAAACTACAGATAGTTTGTGGCTTGAAGTCAAGGGAAAGGACCAAGATAGATTGCTCTGATCTCTTCTTCCTTTTTTTGCTCTTATTTTACAGAGTTTTACCTAGTGCCCTGCTTTCCTCCACAATATTGGAGAGCTTACATAAACATTTTTCCAGCCTTATGATATTCACTTCAAATATCATAAATGTTAACATTTCCCCGAGCCAACTGTATTTTCATTATTCACCATTATATTTCTGATGAAGGATATATCTGATACAGAGATGCAATCACTGGTTAAATGGCTTGTCAGAAAGTTAAAAGAATTATAGTGTTTCTTATTATTAGTCTTGCTTTAGGAATAACAGCAACTTATTTATTTGCCAATGTTTATTAAAAACCTAACAATCCATAATATAAAGGATAGATTTCATAGTTTCTTCTTTCAAATGTCTTAAGCTTAAGATAAGTACTAGATATCTAACACCTCCATTGTTAATAAAAAGTTTGATACATACAGAGTTGGGAAATATAATTTATACATATATGGTATACATAATAGCTCATTTTCAAGGATGGTTTTAGAACTCAAGTAAACTTTAAGCATGAATTCTCCTAATGATTAAAAACCATTCATTTATTCAAAGAACACACACACACTTACACAAACACAAACCATTTGCTTAGTGCCATTTCAATAATAAGTAAAATGGGACATAATTTGGGAAGATACTGAGACAGAGCTGGAGGACCACATTAGTATTTTGTTGGGGAGAGTTACCAAGGATGGAACCAGTCATGAATGTTTGCTCTGCAGTGCTTCAGCATCATGGGTACTGTCTAATCTTGTATTCCTCCACATACCCCTACCCCTAACCTTGTTAGCATTCCTATCAGCAGCACCCTGCTTCTGGGGGAGTCTCCTGGGAAACCACTCTTGAGTAGGAGGAACATGGACACAAAGCTGTTTTTCCCTTGTTCTGGCTTGTCTACATGATGCTTCTTCCCTCGCTGTTTGGATCTTAATTTCCTCTTCAGAACTCTCAACTTCCCCTCATTATTCTCTTCTAAATATTCCATTCCAGGAAGGAAACAGGCTTCTGTTCTTCACCATATATCTGGGGACATGTTCTTTTTTTCTTTCCAAGTATGGATTTTAGTAAATTGTAAGGATACCTGTATCACATATTGATTTTGCTACTACTTCTGGCAATTCATTATGTACTTCTCATGATGTCCCATGAGTTATTTTCCAGAGTTGTATTTTCTTTTATTGTTATTTGATAATTCATGGGTTGATGATGGCAAATTCCCAAAGGACAATGTCCACTCCTACTTTGATTCTACCAAAGTGCCTTAACAACACAAAGTAATTCTTAAAATTTGATGGAATTACTGAACATTAACTGAATGGTTTTGCATTCTGTTTGATCAATTTCACTCGTGATATTGCTTGGTTACCCTTCACTAATATAAACATACAATTATTTTAAAGGTAGATCAAGTTTTAGAATTGAGTTAGCCAAATATCTTAAGTTTTTAAGTCTATTTAGTACACATTTATATAACATTAATTCACACTCTGTCCCTCCTTTTAATCTGTGGTTATACAAAATTGACAGCAATAAGCTATCCATGCTGCTGCCAGTATCCTGGCACTCAGCCTTCCTTTCATGTCATTTCTTCACGCCATCTTTATTAAATGTTTACAAATCATTTAGGTTCAAGCTACAAGTCTGCAATTGTGGCTAAATGCTTACAATGAGAGCTGTTTTCTTCTGCCAATATTTGAATGCAGTTTTCTTGATCAGTTTTATTTTTGAGTGTGCAATTTGCAGTTACCTCCTGGAAAAAGAAGCATGCTAATGAATTTCAGATGTGGCACAGATTACTTATTTGTACATTTGTGCAAAATCAAACACATTTGGGACAAATTTTGTTTACTCTTTGGTTTCAAAGAACAGAATTGTGCCAATAATTCAGCAAGTGCAAAGGCAATCTTTACCAATGGGACAATTTGTTGATTTCAGAGACTCTAGTTTGAAATTTTCTTCTGGAGAAAGAGATAATGAGTATCCAGTGCACATTCCTGAAGTTACCCAGACTTGCAATTCTACTCTAATCTGCTTCTTTTTTGCTTCTATGGGGCGAGGAAAATTCATTCTGTAGATTAAGTGTTAACTAGTTTTAAGAATCTTGTCTTTGATGGGAAGTAAATCTCTGATAAAGTTTTAATTGAACAGAAGATACTCATAAGAATAGTATTCTAATATTTGATGATATTCACAGACTCTAAAGGGGATGTCAGTCATGCATCTGGTAATTGAAAGGATCTCCTATCAGTTTGGTAAATAAAGCACACTTTTAAGGTCAAAATCAGAATCAACCTCTTCCTCGTTTGCAACTCTACATGAACTAAACCTCCACATGTTTGTGCCTTGAGTGTGAGGGGGATGCCTTTAGAAGGTACAGGTATCACTTAGCACCAATCATTATCACAGCCAAAACATAACTGTGAGTTTCACCTACTGACAATTTAAGGGCATTCATTGTATTTCACAGGGCTTCCCAGATGCAGTGGTAAAGAATCCGCCTGCCAATGAAGTAGACGCAACAGATGTGGATTTGATCCCAGGTTGGGAAGATCCCCTGGAGTAGGACATGGCAACCCACTCCAGTATTCTTGCCTGGAGAATCTCATGGACAGAGGAGTCTGGTGGGCTACAGTCCATGGGGTCACAAAGAGTCAGACACAACTGAGTGATTTAGCATAGGACAGCAGCATGGTATTTCACACTTGCAGGCTTCATAGAGAGGTGAAAGACCTCTTGTTTTCTTGTTAAGATGTCCCCTTTTCCTCTAGATTGCACATATGTGTTCTTGGTTCAGGAATGCAGACCTAACCAGGACTCATGGCCAATCATACTTAGGGATGAGGGCACTGGTGATGATAATAAGAATGGTGAGAGAAGTAGGCATATTATTCTGCCCCATAAGCAGAAAGTATTTTTGATGTTTTCTCTTCATTACTTCCCATATCCCACATAAAGTATTCTGACCCCACCCTTTGATTTTTACAACTGAATGCAACTTCCTGAGGTTAAAATTATGTTAGGCCATTGGTTCTCATACTTGAGTAGGGATCAAAATCATAGGATTGTTAGGACATAGATTGCTGAGCCCCATCCTTAGAGTTTCCAATTCAATAGTTCTGATGGGGCCCATGATTTTGCATTTCTGATAAGTTACTGGATGATGCTAATGTTTCTGGTCTGGAAACCACATTTAGAAATCATTGAGTTAAACAGTTATGTAACTTAGTCTTTTGTGGCAGAAGTGTGATCATATCAATATCTTCCATCCTTCTACCTCAAGTAACTATCATTTAATTTTTATGAAGGAATTTTCTGACTATGCATGAATCACAAAGATGTACATATTATTTACAAATGTATATTAAGATGGGTCTTAAATTAACTGAAATTTGATGACTATAGTGTTTGGAGATGTAAATCATGAAACAATGCTAGATTTTTCAGGAGGAAATCAGTGCAATTATATGGCATCAGCTTATTTAAAAAGTAATTAAGTTTTCCCTATAAACTCAACTCCTATGCATTTACATGGCCTTAGAGAATTTTAAGATACTCAAAGATAATTAACAGCTAAACACAATAAACTATTAGTAGGTGAAATACCCATTTTACATTCTACTTGAAATATTTCTTTTCTGTTAATATAATAATTTACTCAATTATAGTCTTCTTTTTGCAAATATCTATTTTCTGAGATCAAAGCTCTTTGCTGGGCTGTATAATTATATATAACAAAAATTAGGCACTTCTTCACAAAACTAACCGGAGCAACCAGAGACCCTAATGACAGTAGTGAGGATCAACGAAAGGCTAGTATTTGAAAGTTGCCTGGTAATGACAATGCCAAGTATGCTGCTGCTGCTGCTGCTGCTAAGTCACTTCAGTCGTGTCCGACTTTGTGTGACCCCACAGACGGCAGCTCACCAGGCTCCCCCGTCCCTGGGATTCTCCAGGCAAGAACACTGGAGTGGGTTGCCATTTCCTTCTCCAATGTGTGAAAGTGAAAAGTGAAAGTAAAGTCGTTCAGTCATGTCCGACTCATAGCGACCCCATGGACTGCAGCCCACCAGGCTCCTCCATCCATGGGATTTTCCAGGCAAGAGGACTGGAGTGGCTTGCCATTGCCTTCTCCGCCAAGTATGCTAAGCTACTTGCTTACACTATAATTTCTAAATCCTCTTTTGGATATGATATCATTTAAGTTTCAAATGAAAGAAGCCAACAAGAGATGTCCCTAACATCTGAGAATCTCTATGTGTTAGTTCAAATTTCTCTTTTTTAAAGTAGTTGCATAGATAATAACTTTTTTCCTTTTCAAAACAGTACTTTAGTTATGTTTATAAAGAAACGTGTGGAGGATAATATATGGTCTCCAAGAGTGTGGAGCTTTTTAACCCTAAGTATAATTTTTTAATTCCTTTAGGCTTTACAAAAGGCAGTATATTTCTCTTTTTAGCTGTTTAGTTGCTCCTGCATCATAGGTAATAATAACAGAAATCAAATAAAATCATCGAAAATACAGCTAAAACTGAAAAAAGATATTTGGCAAACAAAAGTTTGTAGTTGAAGTATGGTTTTTAATTTAGCTGAGTGGTAAAATTTTTCCCAGTGGAAATGAGGAAAGATGAACTAACTATGGTATGACATGTATCCAAGTATGTAGGTGCTAATGTCTAGGTATCCTACACATGCAATCTAGAACAATGTAGAAATTGACAAACGGGCAGAATCCTGACAACTGCAAAGAAAGGCTCTGTCCAGGTACATAAAGATCAATGAAATATAGTTTTTAAAAGTTTAAAACAAATTGAAAAAACAGTCTTACCATAAAAACAATGCCTTAACCTGAAAAAGTGGCTTTAACACTGAAACTTTTCCACTGTTGACTGTGGTGTGCAGGACATTTGGTTATTAGGGGTTTGCTGAGGTGCTCAACAATGCCATTTCTCCAGAACTGAGGCATTTCCAGGGAAATGGGACATTTAGTTTTCAGATCAGGACAGTCTTGGGTAGACAGAGATGGTTGGAAACCCTAGGATATGTTTTCACATCTTTCAGTTATACCTTATATAATACAAGCCAGGAATTGCACTCTGGATTTGACTCCACAATCAGCTTTATTAGACATTTGTATCAAGTTCATTTTCTAATGGCATGGTTTCTTTAGCAAGTAAGTAATGATACTTGAAAACCCTGGCTGAGTTTAGTAATGATTTAATTACCAGCCATTCAAATATTCTACATTTAATTTTTGAAAGTTCAATTAAGTGGACAAATTCCTTTCAATTGGGCAATTGATTTTCTTATTTCTCTTATTTTTTCCCCTACAAGAATGGGGCTCTTAGAACATTATATATGGTAAAAAAAATTCTTTTTCAACTTGAACTAGTGTTTTCTAACTCCATATCCTTTGAAGATTACATAGTGACTATGCACTAAAGATCCAACTTCCTTTTGGAACAGATGAATATCTGTTGTCTTTGAGGTGGATGATATTTCATGGAAAAATAATTAATTTCTAAAGCTTAATTTTTACATTTAGAAAACTAAGATCATGGCATCTGGTCCCATCACTTCATGGGAAATAGATGGGGAAACAGTGGAAACAATGTCAGACTTTATTTTTGGGGGCTCCAAAATCACTGCAGATGCTGATTGCAGCCATGAAATTAAAAGACACTTACTCCTTGGAAGGAAAGTTATGACTAACCTAGATAGCATATTAAAAAGCAGAGATATTACTTTGCCAACAAAGGTCCGTCTAGTCAAGGCTATGGTTTTTCCAGTGGTCATGTATGGATGTGAGAGTTGGACTGTGAAGAAAGCTGATCGCCGAAGAATTGATGCTTTTGAACTGTGGTGCTGGAGAAGACTCTTCAGAGTCCCCTGGACTGCAAGGAGATCCAACCAGTCCATTCTAAAGGAGATCAGTCCTGGGTGTTCATTGGAAGGACTGATGCTGAAGCTGAAACTTCAATACTTTGGCCACCTCATACGAAGTGTTGACTCATTGGAAAAGACCCTTACGCTGGGAGGATTGGGGGCAGGAGGAGAAGGGGATGACAGAGGATGAGATGGCTGGATGGCATTACTGACTTGATGGACATGAGTTTGGGTAAACTGCAGGAGTTGGTGATGGACAGGGAGGCCTGGCATGCTGTGATTCATGGGGTTGCAAAGAGTCGGACATGACTAAGCAATTGAACTGAACTGAAAGATGCCACCTGTCATTTGAAATTCTCAGTGTGAATGACTTCCCCAGTATCATGCTCATTTGGTAAAAATTACCTGGAAAAAATGCTTAGTGTGAATTGATATTTGGGTGTTATGTTTTAAACCCCTTGGTTTTGCATAAAATTGAAAAAAACCTGGACAAATAGATGAATAAAGGTTAAAGAATCATGTTTTGACTAAATGTTAAAACATGGAAAGCTGGTTTAAAAATGTATTTATAAAATAGAATACATTTATTTATTTACTTTTTTATTTTTGGCCACACTACACGTGGCATGAGGTATCTTAGTTCCTTGACCAGGGATTGAACTCTTGTCCCTCTGCACTGGAAATGCAGTGTCTTAACTGGACCACCAGGGAAGGCCCTAAAATAGAAAATATTTTAAAATATCTAGTGATATTTAAATTATTAAGTGCCAGCTGTGATTGATAATAGTGCATGCAAAGGCACAACTGACTAACACTGAAATACAGTTCAGATTTCAGTCATTACATTAAAAATGTCCTCAGCTTTAAGTTACATAATGATAAACTGTACCTGTTGAAAAATATATGTGGAAAAAAGAAATAATTTTATGACAAAAATATGACTCATCTAAGGGTTTCATTTATTCTGATCCAGCAATCATGGTAAATGTGTTTGGATTACTGGTCATAAGTACGCAACATTTAAAAGGAGAATGGAGATCTTTATTAAAAGAGAAAGTTCCTCAAACTCTACAATGATGTCAGTAATATAGGTCCTTGGAGCATATTATTGTTTTAAGCAGAAGTCCCTACACTTTCACATTGGTTATAAAACATTATTTTGTGCTGCTGGCCTGGAATGAGAATGTCATACATCTGTAGGCAATTAGAAGAAGCTGGACTGCATGTTTGATCAGCTCAATAATAAACGGGCACAAGTGTGACTCGACTTATGTTAGTCAGATTCCCTAGACAGATTATCCTGTTGTTATCATATGAAATAACCCCCTTTTATCAACAATTAAGTAAGTCCACATTTATGGGCACTTTGCAAAAGTGTGTGATGGGAAGAAATCCAACTTAAGCCTTAAGTCATCCAAAAAAACTTTTAACCCTGCTTTTAATGATACAGACCCCCAATCTCAAATTGTAGAAATTGGTTGAATTATGCAAAACAGTTTGGGTTGGAAATGCCTCATGTGCACACGATCAATGAATATGTATTTAGCATCTATCATAAGCATTTAAGAGTTTTAGCTATAACTGAAAAAGAAATTCCCAAAGAAGAAAAGACCTTACTTTGTAAGGTAGTCTAAATCTTTGTTTAAGAAAGATTAAATAGGGTTTCATTTTTATTATTCACTTTTTATTATACAGTTTTTACTGTAACCAATGCATGCTGTAAATCCTGAATATGTTTTATTCTAGAACTTCATTTGATTCTAGGCATTCTTCTTGCTTTCAACCACAACTGTCAATGATGGACCATAAACTACTTTGTAGTTTCTGATAAATGACCCTTTCATTTACCTGCTTTTTTCCCCTCCTAAGTACCATTCAAACATATGTCTGAAGTATAAAAAATAATTCAATATGTAAAAGTCAGTACTTTAAAACTTTCACCAAACCTTTTCAGTTTCAGGAAAAATACCACCAAACCTTCCAATGTAATTATATATTTAAATAACACAATTAAAATTTGGTATCTTAAATAAATTCAAGGTATTTTAAAATCAATATTCACTCAAATACACACACCATACATATATAAATATATATTTATTTGTAAATATATATTTATTTATATATATATATATAAATAATCTTATGAGGTTATCTCTTTGACATAATCCTTAAATTAAATATCTGAATATCAAGCAGATGCTGAAGCATTCATCATCAATATTGGAATTCTGACTCATGACAGTAACACAAAACAGATGCTAATAAGATAGGCACTCTGAAAAGTGACACCATCACAGCATGGGTTAGCTCTTGATGTGGGATACTGAAAATCTGAATGCAAACTATGAAATAATAAAAGTCAGAGCCTGATAGATTTCCTTACTTCATCTATAAACCATTTAAAATCTACTATATTTTTATACAGAAGATAAAACTCAACACTTGTGAATAAGGGGCAGCATCCTAGAAGACCAAAAGATGCTTCTTTCACTTAATACAGCAGCTAGGTGACCCCAGTTGAACCCTTCTGTGTTGAGGGAGGAAGGTGCTCTCTTCTTCACTTATGTAAGTAGAAGGTAAGAACTCCTGGGCCCTTCCTATTGGCCAGTGTGTACCAGGCACTTATGGTGTATATGGGGTGTACCCAGCCAGCGCCTAGCAGTGAAAAAGTAGTCTGAAGCTTCTATGGCCACATCAGGCAGAACTAAAAGGGTTTGCTAAGTAGGCAAAGAGGAACAAAATCCCTTAGCACAGTCCAGTTAGTTCATAAGCTACATTTCTTCAAAGCCCAAGATTCTTATCAGTTTGCTAGCCTGAGTCTGCCAGATTTGTATTCTTTGTAAGAATAAACAGAAAAACCCAGGCAGATGGTGCCATGGTGCAGGTGATATAAGCAAAATGTGCTCAAATGAGAGCTTAAGAATAGATTTAAGTGTGAGTGGGGGAAGACTCCTTCAAAGGTAATAAGAAGCAAAAGTCCCATTTCTTTATTCCTCAGTGAAGAAAACAAGTCACTGGCAAGTTCAATTAAGAGACATTCAGTTTAGTTCAGCTCAGTCACTCAGTCGTGTCTGACTCCTTGCGACCCCATGAATCACAGCATGCCAGGCCTCCCTGTCCATCACCAACTCCCAGAGTTCACTCAAACTGACCTCCATCGAGTCGGTTATGCCATCCAGCCATCTCATTCTCTGTCGTCCCCTAAAAGGGGGGCATTTGTGGAGTAGCTTGACAGCACAATTTCAAATTCCAAGTGAATAATTTGACTGCTCCTTTTGACAGCTGTGACTCTAGCCCCATCTGTCTGGGTTTGAAGGCTGGCTCTGCATTCATCACCTGTGTGACCCCTTGTTCTTAAACTTGGCTGCACACTGGAACCACTTGGGGAGCTTAAAAAAATACTGATTCCTGGAACCCACCCCCAGAGAGTGTTATTTAATTGGGCTGGCATGTGGTTTGGACATGGAGAAGTTTTAAAGGCTCCCAAGTGATTCTAAATATGTGCAGCTAAGGTTGAGAATCACTGGTGACCTCTCTGAGACACAGTTTCCTCATTTGTAAAATGATGACGACACAGGCAGCAACTACCTTTTATGATATTTGTGATGATAGAATACGATAATGCAGGCCAAGCACTTAGCACAAAGAATGGCAAGGGGGAAGCTCTCAATAAATGAGAGCTCTTGTCTTTCTCACCACAAGGTGCACTTGGGCAAGAACTTTCTCATTAGCATAGAAAGTCATGCTTACCTTGGCACACGTTATGCTCACTCTGCTCATAGCCTGTTGCACACTGGATCCGGTGAGAAGGGTTGGCGGGAATGCGCTGAGGGTCAGCTGGGTTCCGCCGGGTGACAAAGTTATTTCGGCCAGTCTGCACTCCAGCAGCAGCACTGGCGACAAAACCACCCCCAGGCACCACTCCACTGGCAGCCATGCCACTGGCTGCTACACCCCCAGTGCCTGTACTAGAGGTCGCAGCTGCATTTGCAGCTGCACCCACACCTTCGGCTGCTGGTGTTTCTTGCTGAGGTTGCTCATTGTTGACAATAATCTGGGCTGTTTTAGGAAGGCAGAGGTATCCTCCATAGTGGTTGACACACTTCATTCCACCTTTGCAAGCGTCTGGGACAATGTCACATTCATCAATATCTGTGGTGAGTAATAAAATAAGTCAGGAATCTTCTTACAGGGGAAACTGAACATGTAAACACATGCTTACACCTTTTGGATATAATACAGGTGGGGCATGAAGGACATACTAGATGGAGACAGACAGCTATGATCAGATGGGAAGTCTTTAAAGCTGGCTCACCTTTGCACTGCTGTCTTACAGGATCCCACTCATAGCCATCTGTGCATTGCTGTGAAGAGGGGCCAGGAGACAGTTAATTGAGTATCCACTCTCTAAGAAGTCACTCTAAAAGCTTCATATTTATGGCAACATAAATATGTTGGTACTAGAGTCCCACATAGATGATGAGATGGGTAATTTAACATTCTGTAGCTTTTTAAAAAAGACACATCTGTGCACTGGACTGCTTCAGGGATCCCTTCTCAATCGCCACCTGTCTCAGCTTTTTTGTTGCATTTCATTGGATCCAGTTGCCCATGACCATCTTGGAATTCCTTTCTGTCTTGATACTAATATTCTGTAATCTCTCTATTTTTGTTTTTTGCTTTACTTGACCCTTCTTCCACATTATAAATTTTACCAAAAAAAAAAAAAAAATCCAACTCAGTTCTTTTATTTAGCCCTTGACTATTCCCCCTCTCTCTAAATCCTCTTAGAACATTCCAGCACCTGACTTTCCTTATCATTCCTATTCAGTCAAGTCCTGATCCGTCTTCTCATATCATGGCCTGCCTCCCAGCTTCAGTTTCTAAAGGTCCTCTCTAGTTCACTCCCTGACAGAACCATCTGTCAAGTACCCTTTCACACCAGGCACCATCCTAGTCCCTGGGAAAGCAAAGATGATTAAGATTTTGTTCCTATTCTCAGGCAGCTCACAGGCCTGAAGAGGAGACAGACAGGTAGATTAGCTGAAGCAAGATGACAGGTTGATTAGTTGAAGCAAGATGTCAGGTGTCGTGAGACAAGTTCACTTGTGGAAGGAGTGATGGACTCTGTTCAGGACTGTGGGGAGGCATGACAGGGTGCAAAGGAGGGCTTTATCGGCGAAGCTACAAGTGAGTTGGATTTTTTCCAGGGAGATGTGGTGAGTCTAGGATAAGGGACCACATAAGCAAAGGTGCAAAGCTGGAAGGAGCTACCAGTAGTCCTGGGTGGATGGAGTGAGGTAAGAGAGGTAGGCAGGGCCAAACCTGGGAAGCCTTTCTCTGGAAAGGCCAAGTGGGAACTGAATTTGACCTTGAAGTTCAGTGAATCTCAAGCTTTATTATGCTTAAGAATCAGTCTGGTGCTTGTTAAAATGAGACTCCTGGGACCAACCAAAGGCTCTGACTCTGTAGGTCAGGTAGGTGGCATGGAATCTGAATTCCTAACAAGCATCTCAGGTGATTCTGATACAAGTTATCTATGGGCTACTTCTTGAGACATGCTGGTCTAAGTGATAAGGCCTCTGAAGAATTCTTAAGCTCAAGAAAACATCTGATCACATGCAGATTTGAGGAAGAGGTTTCAGGAAGGATTAAGCAAAAGTAGAGTAAACAAACAAATAAACTTAAATTCTTCCATAAGAGCCAAGAGTTGCTTGGCAAACAACAGATGCTTGGCAAATAAATAGCTGAATGGAGATAGAGATGAGTTTAGATATTTTACTGACTTCTGAGACTTAATAAGGTGAAAACTAAACTCATTTTATCTCCCAAACTAATACTTCTAGTTTTACCAACACTGTCCAAGGCACTACCACATTTTTCAGGAACCAGGATAACAATTTTAACATCAACTTTTCCATTCTTTTCCTTCAAGCTCTGCTGTCTTTGCGTCCATTTTTATATCTCCCATGTTGGTGTAAGCCTTCCTGATCTCATGAGAAGGCAAATCTCCTTAGCTGGTCTCCTTATCACTGCATTCTGCACACAAGCCTCTATGATAACCTTTCTTTGCTGTCTTGGTTACACTGCTCCTCCATCTAAGAGCTCACAGGGGCCTGTGGACCCCTCCTCTTCCACTATTATCATCTTTAAGTTCTCCACACCACCCAGCTCCTGTCACCTCCTGATCTTGACCTGGCTATGTTCCCTACTAGCCTTTGATTATGCCACCTTTTCTGATTCAGGTGCCTCTTCAGCCTTTCTAGAATAATCCAAAGTCCTCACTTCCTTTAAGAAGTAGCTGCTGCTTCTGCTGCGTCACTTCAGTCGTGTCCGACTCTGTGTGACCCCATAGATGGAAGCCCACCAGGCTCCCCCGTCCCTGGGATTCTCCAGGCAAGAACACTGGAGTGGGTTGCCATTTCCTTCTCCAGTGTGTGAAAGTGAAAAGTGAAAGTGAAGTCTCTCAGTCGTGTCCGACCCTTAGTGACCCTACAGACTGCAGCCTACCAGGCTCCTCCATCCATGGGATTTTCTAGGCAAGAGTACTGGAGTGGCTTGCCATTGCCTTCTCCGCAAGAAGTAGCAGCAGTTCTAACTCCTTCAATAAGCCAGTCACTTATTGAAGGCAGCACATGCTAAGTCGCTTCAGTTGTATCCAAACCTTTGCAACCCTGTGGACAGTAGCCCACCAGGCTCCTCTGTCCATGGAATTCTCCAGGCAAGAATAATGGAGTGGGTTGCCAGTATGAACATTAATTACCTCTCTGCTTTTGTATTTCTTTAGCAACATGTATAAGCTGCATAATACTTTGTACTTTTCAACAGTACTTTTCTCAAGGTAAATTCCCCAAGGTTAAGGTCTGAAATTTTTTAGTAAACAAATAAACTTGAATTCTTTTGATAGTGATGAGAATTGCTTATGCACAGGGCAGGCACATGAAGAATACATAACTGAATGGATCATATCTTTAATATGAAAGGAGAATATGAGGCTGTCTTGTGGATATGATCCCATCCTTCTGAAAAGTATCATTCAAGCCAGGCAGAATGGCAGTTCACTTGATAAATTTGTATGCTAAATAGAGGAGACTTGCAGTTTGATTTAGGTTTTCAGTTCCAGGACATTCAATATGGATCACTATTAAACAAGCCTAGACTGAATTTAGCTTCGCCACTTATTGGCTGTGTAGTCTTAATTTAGATACCTCTCTGATCTTTAGTTCTACTATTAGTAGAAGTAAGAGCATGCCACTTAGCTCATACTTTGCTATGAGGATGAAAAGAGATAGTGTCTCCATAGGGAGTTACTAAAAAAATAGTTAAATCTTGTCCTTTAACCATGAACTAATAGTCATATACAGTTTAAAAGAGAATAGATTTAATCTTGGCACAGGAAGGGTGTCATATCTGGGAAACTTGGTATACTAATGGTGAACCCTAGTTAGTGGTCTTAAAACTACAGTGTCTAAACCGCAGGGAACTTTCTCTGCTAAAAATGAGTAAGGTTTAGGTGATTAGCAAAGGGAAGGGAGTACAAGATAAGCAATTGTAAAAGCAATAAAATGTATTATTACATGAATATAAAAGGGGGTAGCTAATTTAATTTTAACTCCCTAAGAAGGTAGTAAGTTTAGCCTGAAGAACAAAACAGTTTCATCTCAAGATAAACAACACATGTATTCATTTCTCTTGCTTTATTTATCTTCAGCAGAGGAAGCAACTACATTTACCATTAAGTTAACAAAATATTTATACTAAACCCCATTTGATTTATAGTTGATCTGGACAACAAGGAACATTTGCCAGATGAATACTAACATTCTAGGGATAATACAGTATCAAAAAAGTGAGATAATGTTTATTATCAGTAATTAACATTAGCTCACTTTTAAGAGTTTTATTTTCAAAAATTTTCGACATTCTTTTGAGTAAGATTACTTCATTTTAAGTTGGGAGCAAGTAGAAAAATATGTTTTTCATATTCTGATCCAGGACAAATGTCTTTTGCCTCACAACACTGATTAAAGACTAGAAAACACAAAACAGAGGTGCAAACAAACTCACCAGAAGTGAGGAAAGCACTGCTCTCTTTTCTCACCATATCCATTCTGGGCAGTGGTGGGGAGGGGTGGTTAGATGATGACATTTTCAATACTTTATTCAATGTTGGTTGTACTCATACAATTAGCAAATTAATAAAAATTACTTGGAAATATCAGATATGCTAATCAGAAAATACAAAACCAAATTTCACACAATGCATTTTACCAAATACTGCATCCTGGTAACACGTGTCTATCTGAGTGGCATTTATATGAGCTATCAATTAGATTGTAAGTGAATAATAGCCTTTATAAAGTTGAGAAAATCCACTTACATGAGAACATAAGTCACATGCACAAATGAGGTGATGGGTTTTTGTGATATTTAACATTCCTATTTTGAGTCTTACTCCTTGAGTTCTGGTTTTATCTGCATGTATATAGTAATTCATGTTTTCCAATTACTTATTAATATGCTGAATGTTTCATAAACAAGTAGCTTATTTTGATTTTTGTTTTCAAGTAGTTTCCCTTTTTGGCCTTGCATAAATCCTTACATTTTGGTCCCTATCTCAAATGGTGATCTAAGTGAACTTTTCAAAGGACGGGCTATTTACAACATATCTTAAATGTGAACCTTGCTAACTCTGGTTTAATTTATTACCCTCCGCAGAGAATAGCCCTCATAGACTGGCAGGACTGCATAAAGTCTCCCTTGTGCCACAGAATCCCACTGAACCGCACTTATCTCAAATTCCATCACCCCTTACCGTGTATGTGATGGTTTCTTCAGTGTCCTGTGACTTGACCAACGCCAGAGTCAGCATAGTTAGAAAAAGGGCTTTCAACATCGTGAATCTCAAATAAAACACAGTACAAACCGATGCTTAGCATCTGCAGCGGAGGAAAATAAAACTTCAGCTGTAAAGTAACTGGCAAGGTAGAGAAGGTGGAGAAGGCTCACCGTCATACACAATCTACTGATCTACTTCTCATCTCCCCACCCCCTCCTCAACTTTCCCTTGGCCAAACGGGACACCAAAGGCTGAAGACGGCTGCATAATTACATTTCGATTTACACTGTCCGGCTACGATGAATATACACAAAAGTTGTAAGGTACGCAATTTACTCTGCACCTACAATAGGCTCGAGAAAGGGGGTGAAAGAGAAGGAATACAGGGTAATTAATTTCAAAGGTGACGGTGCATTTTTTTTTTCGAGAGTGGAAGTGGGGCAGCAAATTTATATTCCTTTGAACGTTAAGGCTTTCCCTATAAGCTCACCGCCAGCTAGTTAAGTTCCTTGCAAAGTTCAGCAGAAAAACTTGTGAACCAATATGGATTATCTTGGCTTCAAACTTTTTTTTAAAAAAAAAACAAAATACCACAGCGAAACTCCGGAGCAATCTCCTCCCATAGTAAAATACCTGCCCTTCAGAACTCCTTCTCACATTCCCCAGCGCAAACTCTCCAAGTGGCATTTCCACGCGTTCTCTGTGCGCAGCTTTGTTTAAAAGCCCCAGGTGGTGTAGATGAGCAGCCCAAGCGTCTAGTTCTCTCGCGCCTTACGGGTGTCTCGGTACCCGAAATGCTACCTTCAGGATCGGGTCTGCCTAACGCCAGAACTGGGGAACCACACCGCAGCCCGAAGTACCAGTTTCAGGGCGGCCGGCCAGGCGTCCTCAAGGAGGCGAGGTCCCCTTTCTTAACAGTATGTTAACAGGCGGTTGTCTCTGGGGAGCTGCACAGTGCTCCAGCTTCTAACCAGTTCCGGTGGAATCCAGGTGCGGCTTAAATCTCACACACTGGCCCCCTGAAACTTTTAAAACCTCGTTTGCGGGCAAAGCCCTGTCGGTTGATTGTCGGCACGCACACACATGCCCATCCAAACAGATGTCACCTAGTGCTCGCACATCCTGACAGATCGCATTCCGAGACCTCACACCTCCACCTCCCTCTCTGCCTGAGAGATCCTGCACTGTGTGGGGGCAGTTCTCAGGTCCACTGCACCCCTCAAGTCACCCCACTCACTCCTCGGCGCGCGACCCCGTGAGCAGTGGGTGCGCTGGTGTGATCCCCGCTCCGGGGCTCCTACCTGCGCGGCTGCGCTGCGCTCCGGGCCGGGCAGCGAGGGGAGAGCGCAGGGGAGGGCAGCCCCGTGGGTCTGAACTGGCGAGGTCTGGCAGCGGCCGCGGCGGCAGGAGGAGGAGGAGAAAAGGAGGGAAAGGGGAGGGGGAAGGGGGGCGGAGGAGAGAGCTGAGGGAGGCGCAAGGGCTGAACTGAGCGCAGCAAACCCGGAGGGAGGGCGCGCTGCGCAGCTGGGTCTGCGCCCCTTCCTCTGAGGGCGCCTGCCCGCCCCTCCCAGCCCCTCACCCTTAGTTCCCAAACGCGCCAGAACTCTATGCGGAAGATGGCACGTTTGGCATGTGATGTTTGGGATTTGAATAGGCCTTGGTGATGCTCCAGCCTCCCGGGCAATTTCTCGTGCCCCGCGGAGTGGAAAACTGCCCTCCTAGAGAGCTTGCAAGTGTCCTGAGAAATTGCTTTTTTTTTTCTTTTAAACAATAAGTGAATCCTAGGAGAGTAAATTAACCCCATTTATAGGACTAGTTCTTTTGCCTTTTCTTTAAGATTTTTTTTTTGGGGGGAGGGGATAGGGGAGTGTCTACTTCCTCAAATATAGAAAAAAGAGCATTCATAATGTGCTACAACATTCTGGGAAACAAACTCACTCAGAAGGACAATGCAGATAGTGGAGTGCCATTTATTACACCGGTGGGCCCAAGGCAGTCTCCTCTTAGCCAAGGACCCTGACCAGTTTTTCTGAAAACCTTATATACCCTAAGTGTACATGCCCAAACCCACCTCCCCAAATTCCCTGAAACTAGTGTGAACAAAGGAAAAGAAAGATACCATCAAAGTCAACCCATGATTTATATGCCTTAAGCCTAGGTAGTTAACAGTGGACAATTATCAATAGGCCTGTGGTCATACCTCAATAAGCATAATAGAATTTATGATTCTATTCGGTTACACAGATAATTAGGGTATTCTTTTAGGCAACAGAGAGTCTAGGTACGAGCCCTGGGGCTCTTCCATCCAGGGGGCCTGGTTTTCCAGTTGGTATGTCGTTTCCATAGATACCGGGCATATAGCTCAAAGTCCACAGTCCGGCCCAAGATGGAGTCCTGCTTTCAAGATGGAGCCTGTTCTGTTTCCTCCTTCATTCCCCACTCTTGATGCTCTCAACTCATATATCCCTCATCATTCATAGGGATATATTGCACCCTGACTCTCCGACCTCCAATTTGGGAGAATGACATCAACCTTTGGGTTACAAAGTTCATAATACATTGTAAAACAAAGGGTCCACAAAGCGGAACTATCAAGGCAACAATAACAATGGTAAATGTAGTTTTCCACCAACCACCTTTCACCCAAGATAGGACCAAAGTCCAAAAAGGAAGATTATAATCAGACATAACTTTTACCTGACCTTTCATGTCATCTAGGGTGGCTGATATATAGCCAGATAAATCAGGAATATATACACAACATTCAACTTTAATTATAGCACAGGTCCCTCTTTGTACTGAAACTATGGTTAGTCTCAAGATGATACCAGCAAGTCCTTGTGGCAGCAGTTGATTGTAGAGCTTCATCTCTTCTTCTTCTTTAAGATGATCTTGGGTTCATGGGGATCAGTGGGGTCCTTTTGTGTGGTCCACTCGGAGTCCTCCAGGTCTGCATGGTATGCTCTCTTCACCCTCGTGTGGTGGATCCAGGGAGTGACACCTGCAACTTTAACTGCAGTAGGGCTGGTTGCTGCTGCTAAGTCGCTTCAGTCGTGTCCAACTCTGTGTGACCCCATAGACAGCAGCCCACCAGGCTCCCCTGTCCCTGGGATTCTCCAGGCAAGAATACTGGAGTGGGTTGCCATTTCCTTCTCCAATGCATGAAAGTGAAAAGTGAAAGTGAAGTTGCTCAGTCGTGTCCGACCCTTTGCGACCCCATGGACTGCAGCCTACCAGGCTCTTTTGTCCATGGGATTTTCCAGGCAAGAGTACTGGAGTGGGGTGCCATCGCCTTCTCTGAGTAGGGCTGGTTAGAACAACAGTATATGGACCCTTCCAATGTGGGGCCAAGGAGTCGTGTTTACAGTCCTTGACCACACCTGATCCCCAGGAACAAATTCGTGAATCTGTTCCCCAATGGGGAATGGCACTCTTGGACAAACTTCATTACCTGATTTATTACCTTACCCAGTTGTTCCATCTGCTGTGAAATCTCAACTCCCCTTACCTGAGGCAAATTTGTTGACACCTGTTTTATTATGGGAGGGGGCCTCCCGTACACAATTTTGTACGGAGAAGAGCCATGGGACTGTGGGGTCATCCTGAGTCTGAGCAGAGCCGTCGGAAACAAGTCCACCCAGGAACAGTCAGTCTCTAAGATTCACTTGGAGAGTGTCTCTTTAAGTGTCCGGTTGGTTCCTTCCACAATCCCAGAACTCTGGGGCCTATATGCTGTATGTAATTTCCACTTGATGTTTAAAGTTTTGCTTACTTGTTATACTAAATCAGCTACAAAAGACGGGCATTGTCCGATCCAATGCTGATAGGAAATCCAAATCTGGGAACTATCTCCCTAAGGAGGCACCAGGCTACTTTTGATGCTCTTTCAGTCCGGGTAGAAAAAGCTTCTACCCATCCCGAGAATGTACATACTATGACCAGCAGGTAACGGTAGTGTTGATGAGGTTTCAGTTCAGTGAAGTCCACTTGCATGTGTTCAAACAGCAGTGTGCCTTTTACCTGAATCCCTGGAGGTTTCTGTCTGTGCTGAGAGGCAGCATTGACCTGTGAGCAGGCAGTGCAGTTCTGAGATTTTGTCCTGCATAGGGAAGAGAGGTGGGGAACCAAGAAATACTTTCAAATTAGCCCTTCCAGCTCTTTATCATGGCCGAGATGGGTCGCTTGGTGTGTTTGGCTTACCAGAATGGGTGCCAGCTTCTCCGGTACCAATAATTTGCCACTTGGCAATTCCCACCATCCCTTTTCAATCTTGATGGCCCCTTCTGCTTTGGCTAGTTGGTTTTGGGCTTCAGTGTATTTTGGAGAGTCTAGCCGGAGAAGGCAATGGCAACCCACTTCAGTGTTCTTGCCTGGAGAATCCTGGGGATGGCAGAGTCTGGTGGGCTGCCATCTGTGAAGTCGCACAGAGTCAGATACGACTGAAGCAACTTAGCAGCAGCAGCAGCAGCAGCGTTAGCTCAGGTAGCTCCGCCAGTGTGAGAACTTTAATAGGGGCTTCACTTGTCACCCCCAAGCCTTCGGCTGCTTGTTTAGCGGTCTTATCTGCCAGTCTGTTCCATGAGCCCGGGGGGTATCCTCTTTTTGACGTCCTCAGCCGTGTATGACTGCAACCCTTTCTGGTTCCCAGGCAGCATCTGATAAGATATTAATTTCTTCCTTATTTTTAATACCTTAACTAGCTGTCAAAGACCTCTCTCCTTATACAGAGCCCTGTAGTGTGGCAAAAACATACCTGGAGTCCGTGTAAATGTTTGTCTTCTTACCTTTTGACAGCTGGAGGGCCTGGATTAGAGCATATAGTTCGGCCTGTTGAGCAGACCAGTGTGATGGCAGAGAGCTAGCCTCAACGATGGTTTCTTCCATGACTATTGCATATCCCAACGACCATTGTCCTTGTTTCACCAGGCTGGTACCATTGGTGTACAGGACCAAATCTGGGTCCGGGATTGGCTGGTCTCTCAAGTCAGGTCTGCTGGCATATTTCCTTGCAGTCATGTGAGCGCCCACCTTCTCCCACAAGAAAGAGAGTGGCCAGATTCAGGGACTGACAAGGCTCAGTAGTAACATGGGGGTTCTCACATAACAGTCCCTGGTATTGAGTAATCCAGGATGTTGACAGCCATTCATGGGGGTCTGCTCTCAGGAGAGTGTTGACCTCATGCAGGAGTTTTACGAACAAATCTTGGCCCAAAGTCAGCTTGATTGCCTCCTGGACCAGTAAGGCAACTGCAGCAACTGCCTGTAAGCATCCCGGCCACCCAGTGGCAACGTTGTCCAGCTGATTAGAGAAAAGTCACCAGTTTGTCCCGTGTCCCCATAGCCTGGGACAACACTCCCATAGCTACCTTGTCCTTTTCAGTCACGTAAAGAGTAAATGGCTTAGCGAGGTCTGGCAGGCCCAAGGCGGGTGCTGACATAATTGTACCGGGTTTGAGTTCTATTACCAGTGGGACTTGTTTTGCAAGCCTGGGGTGGGTTGTCTTCTGCCCAGACCTCAGGGAATTGTTGAGTTAACTCTCTCGACTGTTTAGCCTGTCCGGTTTCCTTCTGGGAGATCGTGCAACCTCCATTCATCTTGAGGGGTTACTGAGAGGAAGAGTAAATAGGTGGGTGAGCCCACTCGAACAGTGGGTCTTTCGTGGGAGGAAAGTTCACTTTTGCCCCCAATTTAGACAGCAAGTCTCTTCCTAACAAAGGTACTGGGCATTCAGGGATGTATAAAAGTTCATGAGTCACTTGGTATCCCCCCATCTGACATTTTCAGGGTAGGCTAGAGACACAAAGGCTGCATTTATCACCATCTGAGACCCAGCAGCCTCTGGCTGGGTCTATTGGTGTATAAAGTCTATAGGCCTCGCACAGTCTTGCGCAGAACTCAGAGGGTGATTCGCTTTCCCTTTGAATCACTTTGGAGGGTTTTGCGATACTCATAGCTTTTCGGGCCCCCCTCTTGAGACCTTGTAAAATAGTCACCCGATCTCTCTCCAGGCCGTCCCTCCCTTCCTCTGTGTTACAGTCCCAACTGAGCCTCTTATCGGGGGTGGCTAGTTCTGCCCACCGCTGCGGGTTTGCAGTACCCCCAGGTGCCATTTCTCCTAACCATTTTCTGGCCTCAATTAGGATCCGGTGTCTTTCCTCAGTGCTGAAAAGGGAGACTAGTAGTTGGATTATGTCATCCTATGTAGGGCGGTGGGTTCAAAAAATAATCTCCATTAGCCTAATCATGGCTTGTGGCTCCCCCAAGTATGGTAGAATGTGTCTCTGCCAGTTTAATATATCCGTAGAGGAAAATAGCTGGTAATAATAGGCTATAGGGGGCGGATGGTAGTGCCCCATGCGTCCTGAACCGGAAGCTGTTGTAGCTCTCTGAGGGGCATCTGTAGTGGGGTTCTTTCCCCCTGTTCCTTGGCGGAGCACAACCTCTGTCTAATTGCTGTGTTTTCTTCCCCCTTCCCATCAGTACTCACTGGGAGAGGTGGATACAATCTAGGAGGTCCAACTGAGGTGGAATTCTGGGGGCATTGACCAGAGGTCTCCATTGCTGGGACTGGAGCCTGCGGAAACAGCAGCTCTACGAACTCTGGGAGAACTGGTGGAAGAGCAGTGGCTGCTGCAGGAACTTCACCTGGCCCTGAGTTGGGCAGTAAGGCGGCCTCCGGACCTGGTAGAGCACTGGGAGGCAGGCGCGTCATTATCCAGGATGGGGGAGGGGTCAGGTCATCCCCGTCCAAATCCTGTAGAATTTCTTTTTTTATCATCAGTCAGTTTTTGTGCCATTAATATTTTTCCCTTTCCTTTTTGGATACAGAACCTTGTCCAAGTAGGAGGGTGTTGAGCTAACCCTGCTGATAAGTCACTTCAGTCGTGTCCGACTCTGTGCGACCCCATAGATGGCAACCCACCAGGCTCCGCCGTCCCTGGGACTCTAGCCATGAGTCAATATATGGATATTGATCCAGATGTCCTGGCTCTCCTGTGACTACTGTATAGACTGCTTCCACTCTTTTTAAATTCATGGTGTTCTCTGATGGCCATCCTACTCCCATAGGGGGCCATTCAACCACAAAGAGTCTGTGGAGGTGGTTAGGCTTCATTTTCACCCCATAGTCTCCTCCAAATCCTTTTTTAAAAATTTTAATCATGCACCCCAATACTTCCCCCATCTTGCTAACCTTCTTGGACCTTCTTCTACTTTTCCTTTTCGTTCTGTCTACGAAGTTCTCAGTACCCTATGTACTTCTGATATTTCCACTCAATGACACTTAAATTGCCATTCTGCCTCCTTCCTAATTGGGGTGAGAAGAGCCTTACCTACCAGATCCCAGAGGGAGAAGGGGGATTGGCATGTCTTCACCTGCCGGTCAGCACAGCTGAACCAGAACACCACGTGATCCAAGACTGTTTCTCCCTTAACTTTTAAAGTCCATTCTGCCTTGGTGGGCTTGATCAGGTGAGGATGAAAATACAGATGGGTTAAATATCCCATGTCCCAGGCCGTCTCCGGAAAAGCCAAGTTGTACTCACTTATGTATCCCTGCCCTTCTAGTCTGACAATTCCGAGGGGGTCAAGAATTTCATAGCAGATGGGACACCTTCTTGGGGAAGGCAGAATACGAGCACACAAAAACCAAGTTTCTTCTCCAAAAATCCCCTGGCAATCGCTTGGTAATAATTTTCCCCAAGATGGCATGGACATTACCTCCTAAATGACCTTCACAAATTTCCTTCCTAAGCCCTAATATGCTCGTCAACCTGTGTACCAAGCAATCTCTGCCACCTGCCTATTCTACGCTCCTGTGGGTCTGTGCCACTTCTAGTCCCTCCCAGGGGGTGATCAGGCCCCTCTTCCACCCTCCCGGGTGGGCTCCTCCTCACCTGAGTGCTCAGTTCCCCTGCTGCCGTCCACTACCTGCTAACATGAAAGGTCTGGGCACTGAGAAGCAGAATCCTTCCAGAAGGGCGAGGCGCCTTCCCCCCTCTAGAAGATTCGAGCCACAAGGCCTCGGAGTAGTACCAAATGGGACTTGTCTCCTCAAAGTGAGGAGTTTCCCGGCCCATGCACCAAATGTTGTAGCCATGCATTCTGGGAAACAAACTCACTCAGAAGGACAATGCAGATAGTGGAGTGCCATTTATTACACCGGTGGGCCCAAGGCAGTCTCCTCTTAGCCAAGGACCCTGACCAGTTTCTCTGAAAACCTTATATACTCTAAGTGTACGTGCCCAAACCCACCTCCCCAAATTCCCTGAAACTAGTGTGAACAAAGGAAAAGAAAGATACAATCAAAGTTAACCCATGATTTATATGCCTTAAGCCTAGGTAGTTAACAGTGGACAATTATCAATAGGCCTGTGGTCATACCCCAATAAGCATAATAGAATTTATGATTCTATTCGGTTACACAGATAATTAGGGTATTCTTTTAGGCAACAGAGGGTCTAGGTATGAGCCCTGGGGCTCTTCCATCCAGGGGGCCTGGTTTTCCAGTTGGTATGTTGTTTCCATAGATACCGGGCATATAGCTCAAAGTCCACAGTCCGGCCCAAGATGGAGTCCTGCTTTCAAGATGGAGCCTGTTCTGTCTGTTTCCTCCTTCAATTCAACAAATACTTGTGACTTACTGTGTTCGAGGTGTTGGGAATAGGCCAAGTAGAACTCACACAAAATTGTGAGGTTGCGTTGTTTTTGGTCTCTCAACCACACCCCGCCCTTTTATCATCTACTACTTTTCTTCTCTCCACTGGTTCATTTGTGGGAGTCCCCAACATTGGACGTTCAAAGTTGGATATTTTGCTCTCACCTTTCATACTAATGGTGGAATTTCAGGAATTTGGAGAGAAAAAAAAATTTTTTTTTCCGGCTTCTTCAAGTCATAACACACAGATTGTGGTTATCTTTGAAAGTTCCAACTCTAAAGTCAGAATAATAGTTTGCCTCCAAGGCAGTTACAACTTCTGAAGAAAATACAGTTTCATGAATGAGACAATATGCCAGTTGAAGTTGTTGATTCAGCACACCCTCAGCAGGGGCAGAGGCTCCGCCCAACAGCTCCTTCTCCTTTCCTGTGGACCAAAAGGCATCAAATGTTAGGGAATGCAAGAGAGAGAGAGAGGCTGCGGGGGGGTGGGGGGAGCCTCTGTCCTTATCTCGGGGGTATGTAGTGGGTTGCCAACCTTGCCAGTTTGGTTGCAAGCCATACAACAATGGACAGGATCAGAGGAGCTTCACCACCCTGATGCTTCACCACAGTTATTTTAGTGTGTGGGGTTTTGGTAATAGTATTGAAGATTTTGGTGCCAGAATTCCAATGTTTGTTTCCCCAGTCATTGCTGCTGCTGCTAAGTCGCTTCAGTCGTGTCCGACTCTGTGCGACCCCATAGACAGCAGCCCACCAGGCTCCTCCGTCCCTGGGATTCTCCAGGCAAGAACACTGGAGTGGGTTGCCATTTCCCTCTCCAATGCATGAAAGTGAAAAGTGAAAGTGAAATCACTCAGTCATGTCTGACTCTTAGCGACCCCATGGACTGCAGCCTACCAGGCTCCTCTGTCCATGGGATTGTCCAGGCAAGAGTACAGGAGTGGGGTGCCATTGCCTTCTCCCTCCCCAGTCATTAGTGACCTCCAAACTTTAGTAAATTGTGTCTTTGCTCTTGTACAGTAAGAAGATCTGTCTAGACATTTTCTTCTACTTTTTGAGTTCTTTTTACAAATCTTCAGCCCTTTCCCCAGAAAAAAAGGGGGTTAAAACTCCCAAATTTCTATCTCCAGCCAGGAATTGTTCCTGTACAACCAACTCCTGATCTGCTGTCTTCATTTGTGTACCTAATGGACATTTCAAACCGAACAGTCTTCTGACTTTCACCCTCCTTCCCAACCTTCTCTGCCTACCTGCTTCACCATCTTAATGAACAGCAATTTCATCTTTCCATTTGCTTAGATCCAAGATCACAGGGTCATCCTTGGTTTCTCTTTTTTCTCACACACCCTGCATTCAGTTCTTCAGAAAACTCTGTTGGCTCCATCTTTAAGCTGTATCCAGAACTGAACAACTTCTCATCACTTCTTTCATGACCATGCTGGCCTCTGCCACCACCATCTTCCACACAAATTATTTTAGCCTCCTTATCTTTATCCTTACTTACACCCTTGCTCCCCTGCAGCCATTTCTCAGCAGAAGTTCATGTAAATGGAATCCTAGAACATGTACATTTTTGCATCTGGCTTCCTTCACTCAGCATACTTTTGAGATGCATCCTTGCTGTTAGGTATATCAGAAGTCCACTCCTTTTTAATTAATGAGTATTGTTCCACTGTGTGGATATACCCTGGTTTGTTTATCTATTCACCTGTTGATGGGTATTTGGATTGTTTGTGAATAAAGCCATCATGGACATTTAATGTAGAAATCTTTGTGTGGAGACATGTTTTCCCTTCATTTAGATAAGTACTTAGAAGTGGAATCTCTGGGTCATATGGTATAGGTATGTTTAACTTTATAAGAAAGTGCCAAAGTTTTTCCCAAAGTAGCCTTACCACTTTACATTCCTACCAGCAGTGTGTGAAACTCTATGTGATATTGTCAGCAATTTATAATGCTAGCCATTTTATGGCAGGTGTGTAAGTGGCAGCTCATTGTGGTTTTATATTATGTTTCTCTGATATCTAATGATACTGAACTTTTTTATATGCTCATTATCCATTAGTATGTATTCTTTTGTGAAGAGCCCATTCAAATCTTTAATTTATTTCTTTATTTTTTGTCTTATTGGTAGTAAGAGCCTTTTAAAAATACAAGTTCTCCCTGCAAGTTCTTTGTCATATTTTTGAATGTTTTCTCCCAGTCTGTGTTTTGCCTTTTCATTTTCTTAATGCTGTTTTTTTGAGAGCAAACATTTTTTATTTTGATGAAGTCTAACATTAATTTTTCTTTTATGTTTTGACCTCTTTATTTACTATTTGCAAAATCTTACCTTTGGGAAATCTTGTAAGTGCTATAAGCCTCAGTTCCTGCTTCTATAAAATGGGAAGGATAACATACTTTCTTTCTTAAGGTTGTGGGGACGAGGTAAGAAACTCATGGTAAATATCAAATACATTTGAATGATTGTTCTGAGATATTAGAATATATAGTGTGATGGGCTATAGTAGACTGTTCCTCAATCTTAACTTAACCCAGGATTCTTTAGGTATTTCTTACAATAGGGCATCTCCTGACAGGTCTACGGTAATGAAATCAACAATGGCATTCTCTGGCTGTTGTTTCAGGGTAGCCCATCGTCCCACCTCAACCAATTAGAACTGAGGGGAAGGATTTCTTTCCTAGGTGAAAGGTCTCCTAAGCCCACACTGGATAACAGTGGAGCCCTTTGCCTCCATTGCCACTGGCAGCCATAACACAGCCCAGAGGTAAGCCAGCCTGAGCATAAAAAGTTGATACATGCTGTGTGTGGCCAACCGCATGGAGAGAACCTGGATCTTGATGGATTGTTCAGAGGGCCAACTGACTCTAGAAATCATGATACTTTTAGGGGTCCTCCACAGTGTTTTAAAATTAATTAATTAATTAATTAATGTTTGGCTGTGGTGGGTCTTCATTGCTCCTTGAAGGCTGTCTCTAGTTGGTGAGCAAGGGGCTACTCTCTAGTTGTGGTGTGTGGGCTTCTCACTGTGGTGACCTCTCTTGTTGTAGAGCACAGGCTGTAGGTGAGCTTCAGTAGTTCTTATGCCTGGGCTTAGCTGCCCCATGGCATGTGGTGTCTTCCCAGAGAAGGGATTGAATTCATGTCTCTTGTATTGGCAGGTGGATTCTTAACCACAGAATCATTAGGGAAGTCCTCTCCACAATATGTTAATTTTTAGAGTCAGAAGGAATAAATAAATATCATCCAGTCTGGATTATATTTGTCCCTATACTGTTGCAGTTGTAAAATATAATTTTTATGGAGAAAGGGGCCCAAGAAGGTAAAACTGCCCAGGGACCAGAAAGTCATAATGTGGCCCTGATTTTTGAGCTTCCAAATTAGCCAAACTTGACCTCTGCCCTGACTCTGCACACCTGTTTTGTGAGGTAATATATTTCCTTATGGCTCAAGCCAGTCTGAGTCAGGTGTTCAGTTACTTGAAACAGAAAACATCTCCCTATTAACATGAGGAAGAATCCCACTCTGGGAGCTCTGGTTCCTGTGAAGTGTTGTACCTGTGTCCTGAACTCCAGAGTGCCAGGCCTTGGCTGTTTCTTAGGAAAGTCTATTGGGAGAGCTTCCCAGGCTTTCTGTCCTGGGGCAAGTTGAGCGTTCCAACCACTTCTGCTTGGGTCAGCTTCTGCGCCCCCCTCCATCCTTTTACCTTTGTGTGTGTGTTTGTGATTTTCAAAGATTTAAGAATTGAGATCTTCCTTTAATAGTCACTGCTTCTGGAAGACAGCTTTGGCAGACAACTCTGGCTTCTCTTCATAGGATTTGAAAAATAACCAGTGATAAGGGAGCCATCTCTTTTCCAGTTTGCCAACTATTATACTATATGTATCACAAAGAAAATTTTAATATTGCCCCCTTTTTAAATGGAGAAGGAAATGGAAACCCACTCTAGTACTCTTGCCTGGAAAATCCCATGGACAGAGGAGTCTGGTAAGCCACAGTCCATGGGGTCACAAAGAGTCAGGCATGACTGAGTGACTTCACTTTTTCTTTCCCTTAAAAAAAAAAAAAAAATCCCTGAAAATAATTAGAAGTCTCAAGGACCCACAAGCTTTAATTGAGTCATGGAGCCACAAATCTTGTGGTTAAAACCTGATTAATAATTTTCACTAGTGTGTGGGTACCTGGAAAGTGAAATCGGTGAAAAAATGTGAAGAAGGCAGTGAAGATGGAACAATTATGTAGGGATTAATGGCAGGGTGATTGACTCATCTGTTTTCCCAGGACTTTTCCAGTTTTTGCACTGGAAGTTCTATATCCTTGGAAAGCCCTCAATCCTAGGCAAACTTAAAGGTATAGAAAAGGGAATTCCTTGGCAGGCCAGTGGTTAGGACTCCGAGTTTTCACTGCTGAGATCTGGGTTCCATCCCTGGTACGGGAACTAAGATCCTGAAAACTGTGTGGTGCGGCTGAAACAAAAAAAAGTGCAGAGAAAAGGTGTGGCAGAAAGAAAACATGAAAGGACACAGGAGTTCTTGCCTGGACTTTGCTGTGCTTTAGCTGGGTAATCACAGCAGTTGCTCAACTTCTCTGTGTCAGTTTTACACAAACACTGATCTGGGTAACAACATTTATTTGTAGTTATTATACTGAACCTACCTGTTGTTGTCACATTCTACTTACCTATATTTCTCACATTGCTTTTGCCCATTCATTATTTCTTTCCTTACAGTGGTAGGTCATCAGCAGTCTTGCACATAGAATGCCCCCTAAGTACAAAAAGGAAAAATTCCTAGGTCCAAAAAATAAGGAGAAATGACTCAGTGCCAGCAAGAGAAGAATGTCAAAGTTTAAAACCTGGCTGTTAGGTCTAGTAAGTTGTGGCAGAAGTATTGTCTTTTCTAATGGCAGTAAAAGAAGAATGTCAAAGTCCAGAACCTGGCTGTTAGGTCTGGTGAGATGGTAGAAGTATTGTCTTCTCTAGTGGTTTAAGTTGTTTCTGTGTGCTGATGAGCCTGAGGACACAAAGAACACTGAGCCCATGATTCCAGGTTTCTCTGACTGGAAGGCAACTCATTCTGCATGAGCTGTCAGGACTTCTAGATTTAAGTTTGCCTCTGCAAGCTACATTCAGTATCACAGTAATCCAAGTAATCCCCAATCAGTAATGCTGAAGAAGCTGAAGTTGAATGGTTCTATGAAGACCTACAAGACCTTCTAGAACTAACATGCAAAAAAGATGTCCTTTTCATTATAGGGGACTGGAATGCAAAAGTAGGAAGTCAAGAGATACTTCGAGTAACAGGCAAATTTGTCCTTGGACTAAAAAATGAAGCAGGGCAAAGGTGACAGAGTTTTGCCAAGAGAATGCACTAGTCATAGCACACACCCTCTTCCAACAACACAAGAGAAGTCTCTACACATGGACATCACCAGATGGTCAACACCGAAATCAGATTGATTATATTCTTTGCAGTCAAAGATGGAGAAGCTCTATATAGTCAGCAAAAGCAAGACCGGGAATTGACTGTGGCTCAGATCATGAACTCCTTATTGGCAAATTCAGACTTAAATTGAAGAAAGCAGGGAAAGCCACTAGCCAAATCAGGTATGATCTAAATCAAATCCCTTATGATTATACAGTGGAAGTGACAAATAGATTCAAGGGATTAGATCTGATAGGCAGAGTACCTGAAGAACTATGGACGGAGGTTCATGACATTGTACAGGAGGCAGTGATCAAGATCATCACCAAGAAAAAGAAATGTGAAAATGCAAAATGGTTATCTGAGGAGGCCTTACAAATAACTGAGAAAAGAAGAGAAGCTAAAGGCAAAGGAGAAAAGAAAAGATACACCCACTGAGTGCAGAGTTCCAAAGAATAGCAAGGAGAGATAAGAAAGCCTTCCTCAGTGATCAATGCAAAGAAATAGAGGAAAACAACAGAATGGGAAAGACTAGAGATCTCTTCAAGAAAATTAGAGATATCAAGGCAACATTTCATGCAAAGATGAGCACAATAAAGGACAGAAATGGTATGGACCTAACAGAAGCAGAAGATATGAAGAAGAGGTGGCAAGAATATACAGAAGAACTGTACAAAAAAGACCTTCATGACCCAGGTAACCATGATGGTGTGATCAATCACCTAGAGCCAGACATCCTGGAATATGAAGTCAGTGGGCCTTAGAAAGCATCACTATGAACAAAGCTAGTGGAGGTGATGGAATTCCAGTTGAGCTATTTCAAATCCTGAAAGATGATGCTGTGAAAGTGCTGCACTCAATATGCCAACAAATTTGGAAAACTGCTGTGAAAACTCAGCAGTGGCCACAGGACTGGAAAAGGTCAGTTTTAATTCCAATCCCAAAGAAAGGCAATGCCAAAGAATGCTCAAACTACCACACAATTGCACACACCTCACATGCTAGCAAAGTAATGTTAAAATTCTCCAAGCCAGGCTTCAACAGTACATGAACTGTGAACTTCCAGATGTTCAAGCTGGATTTAGAAAAGGCAGAAGGACCAGAGATCAAATTGCCAGCATCATTGGATCATTGAAAAAGCAAAATAGTCCCAGAAAACATCTACTGCTTTATTGACTATGCCAAAGCCTTTGCCTGTGTGGATCACAACAAACTGTGGAAAATTCTTCAAGAGATGGGAATACCAGGCCACCTTACCTGCCTCCTGAGAAATCTGTATGCAGGTCAGGAAGCAACAGTTAGAACTGGACATGGAACAACAGACTAGTTCCAAATTAGGAAAGGAGTATGTTAAGGCTGTATACTGTCACCCTGCTTATTTAATTCATATGCAGAGTACACCATGTGAAATCTGGATGCGGCACAAGCTGGAATCAAGATTACGGGAGAAATGTCAATAACCTCAGATGCGCAGTTGGCACCATCCTATGGCAGAAAGTGTCTGCCACCCTATGGGGCTTTCCTGGTAGCTCAGACGGTAAAGCATCTGCCTACAGTGTGGGAGACCAGGTTCGATCCCTGGATCAGAAAGATCCCCTGGAGAAGGAAATGGCAACCCACTCCAGTATTCTTGCCTGTAAAATCTCATAGACTGAGGAGCCTGGTATTCTACAGTCCATGGGGTCGCAAAGAGTCGGACACGACTAAGTGACTTCACTTTCACTTTATGGCAGAAAGTGAAAAAGAACTAAAGAGCCTCTTGATGAAAGTGAAAGAGGAGATTGAAAAAGTTGGCTTAAAGCTCAACATTCAGAAAACTAAGATCATGGCATCCGGTCCCATTACTTTATGGCAAATAGATGGGGAAACAATGGAAACAGTGAGAGACTATATTTTGGGCTCCAAAATCACTGCGGTTGGTGACTGCAGCCATGAAATTAAAACACACTTGCTCCTTGGAAGAAAGGCTATGACCAACCTAGACAACATATTAAATAGCAGAAACATCAGTTTTCCAACAAAGGTCTGTCTAGTCAAAGCTATGGTTTTTCCAGTAGTCATGTATGGATGTGAGAATTGGACTATAAAGAAAGCTGAGTATCAAAGAATTGATGCTTTTGAACTGTGGTGTTGGAGAAGACTCTCTAGAGTCCCTTCAACTGCAAGGAGATCCAACCAGTCCATTCTAAAGGAGATCGGGACTGAAAAATATTCATTGGAAGGACTGATACTGAATCTGAAACTGCAATCCTTTGGCCACTTGATGTGAAGAACTGACGCACTGGAAAAGACCCTGATGCTGAAAAGAAATTGAAGGTGGGAGGAGAAGGGGATGACAGAGGATGAGATGGTCGGATGGCATCACCGGATGGCATCACCGACTTGATGGACTTGAGTTTGAGCAAGCTCTGGGAGTTGGTGATGGACAAGGAAGCCTGGTGTGCTGCAGTGTATGGGGTCGCAAAGAGTCAGATATGACTGAGAGACTGAACTGAACTGAACTCTGAGCTACAAGGCAGGCCAGGACCTGGGGCATCCACCTTGAACTTTTATTTTCATTTATACTGTCATCCCTTTCTATCCAGAGACTGTACATTCCAAGGCCTCCAGTAGATGCTGAAACTATGGAAAGTACTAAAGTTTATATATACTATGTTTTTCTTAGGCATACATAAGATAAAGTTTAATTTATAAATTAGGCACAGTAAGAGATAACAACTCTTCCCTGCTGGTTCAGTCAGTAAAGAGTCTGCCTGCAATGTGGGAGACCTGGGTTCAACCCTTGGGTCGGGAAGATCCCCTGGCGAAGGAAATGGCAACCCACTCCAGTATTCTTACCTGGAGAATTCCATGGACAGAGGAATCTGGTAGGCTACAGTCCATGGGGTCGCAAAGAGTCGGACACGACTGAGTGACTAACACTTTCACTTTCACAAGAGATAACAACAATAACTAATAAAATGGAATAATTATAATAATATACTGTGATAAAAGTTATATAGTCTCTCTCTCAGAATGTCTTATTATACTGTACTCACACTTTTTGTGATTATGTGAGGTGATAAAATGCTCACATGACGAGATGAATGAAGTGAATGACAACAGAAATTGTGACTTAACATTAGGCTGCTATTGACATTCTGACAATAAGTCAGAAGTAGTATCATCTGCTTCTGGTGATCCTAGATCATTGGACCATGATGATGTCTTTGATTGGATGTAGGCAGATGATGTCGATGGTTAGGATCTCAGGTAGGATGGAGCAGGACAGCTCAAGATTTCATCACAGCACTCAGAATGGTGCAATTTAAAACTTGAGTTGTTTATTTATGGAATTTTCCATATAATATTTTCAGACCATAGCTGACCTTGGGTGACTGAAACTGTGGGAAGCAAAACCATGGATAACTGGGAACTGCTGTATTCTTTGCCTGCTTGTTCTTATGGTTCTTCAATCCAGATACCACCATCTGGTCTTGAGATTTCCACTTCAAATAATTTGTAGGGAGCTTATTTTTTCTCTGACTTTTTGGGTGAGCATGTGGGTCAGACTGTGCCAATAAATATCAAACCTATAGACACAGTAGTTGGTTCAGAAATAATGGACATACCCTAAGATAACCCCCAGTGAGAAGTTAGTGTAGTGTAGGGCTTGGGTCCAGATAGCTTGGGTTCCAAGTGCCACTCACAAACTGCGTGAACTTGGGAAAGTTACTTAACTCTTTTGGGACCTCGGTTTCCTCATATGTGAGATGGGAATAATTATAATTCTTAGCTCATAGAGTTTTTATGAGTATTAAATAAGAAAATGCATATAAAGGCTTTAGTACAATTCTTTGCACATAGTTATTGCTGTAGTTGAGCTTTAAGCCAACTTTTTCACTCTCTTCTTTCACTTTCATCAAGAGGCTTTTGAGTTCCTATTCACTTTCTGCCATAAGGGTGGTGTCATCTGCACATCTGAGGTTATTGATATTTCTCCTGGCAATCTTGATTCCGGCTTGTGCTTCTTCCAGCCCAGCGTTTCTCATGATGTACTCTGCATATAAGTTAAATAAGCAAGGTGACAATATACAACCTTGACATACTCCTTTTCCTATTTGGAACCAGTCTGTTGTTCCATGTCCAGTTCTAACTGTTGCTTCCTGACCTGCATACAGGTTTCTTGAGGCAGATCAGGTGGTCTGGTATTCCCATCTCTTTCAGAATTTCCCACAGTTTATTGTGATCCACACAGTCAAAGGCTTTGGCATAGTCAATAAAGCAGAAATATATATATTTTCTGGAACTCTCTTGCTTTTTCAATGATCCAGCAGATGTTGGCAATTTGATCTCTGGTTCCTCTGCCTCTTCTAAAACCTGCGTGAATATCTGGAAGTTCGTGGTTCACGTATTGCTGAAGCCTGGCTTGGAGAATTTTGAGCATGACTTTACTAGAGTGTGAGATGAGTGCAATTGTGTGGTAGTTTGAGCATTCCTTGGCATTGCCTTTCTTTGGGATTGGAATTAAAACTGACCTTTTATAGTCCTGTGGCCACTGCTGAGTTTCCCAAATTTGCTGGCATATTGAGTGCAGCACTTTCACTGCATCATCTTTCAGGATTTGAAATAACTGGAATTCCATCACCTCCACTAGCTTTGTTCATAGTGATGCTTTCTAAGGCCCACTTGACTTCACATTCCAGGATGTCTGGCTCTAGGTGAGTGATCACTCCATCATGGTTATCTGGGTCATGAAGATCTTTTTTGTACAGTTCTTCTGTGTATTCTTGCCACCTCTTCTTCATAACTTCTGCTTCTGTTAGGTCCATACCATTTCTGTCCTTTATCGAGCCCATCTTTGCATGAAATGTTCCCTTGGTACTCTAATTTTCTTGAAGAGATCTCTAGTCTTTCCCATTCTGTTGTTTTCCTCTATTTCTTTGCATTGATCACTGAGGAAGGTTTTCTTTTCTCTCCTATTCTTTGGAACTCTGCATTCAGATGCTTATATCTTTCCTTTTCTCCTTTGCTTTTTGCTTCTCTTCTTTTCACAACTATTTGTAAGGCCTCCTCAGACAGTCATTTTGGTTTTTTGCATTTTTTTCCATGGGGATGGTCTTGATCCTTGTCTCCTGTACCATGTCACGAATCTCCATCCATAGTTCATCAGGCACTCTATCTATCAGATCTAGTCCCTTAAATCTATTTCTCACTTCCACTGTATAATCATAAGGGATTTGATTTAGGTCATACCTGAATGGTCTAGTGGTTTTCCCTACTTTCTTCAATTTAAGTCTGAATTTGGCAGTAAGGAGTTCATGATCTAAAGTGAAAGAGGAGAGTGAAAAAGTTGGCTTAAAGCTCAACATTCAGAAAACTAAGATCATGGCATCTGGTCCCATTACTTCACGGGAAATAGATGGGGAAACAGTGGAAACTTTCTTTTTTGGGGGCTCCAAAATCACTGCAGATGGTGATTGCAGCCGTGAAAGTAAAAGACTCTTACTCCTTGGAAGGAAAGTTATGACCAACCTAGACAGCATATTAAAAAGCAGACACATTACTTGGCTAACAAAGGTCTGTCTAGTCAAGGCTATGGTTTTTCCAGTGGTCATGTATGGATGTGAGAGTTGGACTGTGAAGAAAGCTGAGCACCGAAGAATTGATGCTTTTGAACTGTGGTGTTGGAGAAGACTCTTGAGAGCCTCTTGGACTGCAAGGAGATCCAACCAGTCCATCCTAGAGGAGATCAGTCCTGGGTGTTCATTGGAAAGACTGATGCTGAAGCTGAAACTCCAATACTTTGGCCACCTCATGCGAAGAATTGGCTCATTGGAAGAGACCCTGATGCTGGGAGGGATTGGGGGCAGGAGGAGAAGGGGACGACAGAGGATGAGATGGCTGGATGGCATCACTGATTCAATGCATATGAGTTTGGGTGAACTCTGGAAGTTGGTGAATGACAGGGTGGCCTGGCGTGCTGCAATTCTTGGGGTTGCAAAGAGTTGGACACGACTGAGTGACTGAACTGAACTGATTGCTGTAGTTGTTATTACCAAAGAAGGTGACTTATCTTAAGTCAGATAACCAGATTAACTGAATGATAGAATGAAAGAGGTCATTAAGGTTAAAAAATTTTTTCATATTTTTGTGTGTAACTCTCTCTAATTTATGGGATATTTAGAAGAATCAGGGTCTAGACACTTACTGTACTACACTTTGATGACTGGGTCATGGAAATCTGTGGCCTCACTCTGAGCAATGTCCTCAGACAATAGTATTTTTTGAATAAATGGATCTGAGACATCTAATTTCTTGGATTTCAAGTGGCTTATGAAATTATACTTCTTCTGGTAGTAAATAGTAGTTACCATTTTTACAGTCATTACTCCATGTGTAACAGAACTTATTGTGCCTGTTTTACTAGAAAAGAAGTAGAGTCACCAAGCCGTTTAGTAACTTGCTCTGATCATACAGTAGTGAGCAGCAAAGTGGGGATTCAAAAGCAGGCTGTCTAGTGCCAGAACCCTTGTTCTGAATTCTCATCTCTCTTACTCCTTCCCCACCACCAATGGAATTTAGGATTTCAGGGACAGAACAGAAGCATTGTAGTGCCACTACAGAGATTCAAACTGATATGTAGATTGAGCAGACTGTAATTGGAGATTGCAATAAATTCACCTTGTTCAATTGCTCTGAGCCCACAGGAGTCTGAAATTTTAAAGATTTGAAGATTTGTTTGTTTGGGGCGGGTAGGGGGGCAATCACAGTTTAGAAGGAATTCGCAGATGTTGATGACTACACAGTGTGCTTTAAGTCTCCATTTACATTTAAAAAGATGCCCTGTGAGTGTAACTCAATTCTGCTGCTGCTGCTGCTAAGTCACTTCAGTCGTGTCTGACTCTGTGTGACCCCATAGACGGCAGCCCACCAGGCTCCCTCGTCCCTGGGATTCTCCAGGCAAGAACACTGGAGTGGGTTGCCATTTCCTTCTCTCAATTCTAGGAGTGGCTGATTAAGGTGCACGCTGTGTCCAGCTTTGGGTACCCCTGGTATTCTAGAGACCAACACACGAATAGCAGAAATGGCCTATAACTTTTGGTCATATAACCAAATCAGACAGTATTTGGGCCAGTTGGTTTGTGAAAGTATATGCCGTTATGAATCTGTTGAAAGAGAAGCCAATGTTGGGATCAGATTTGCCTGTACAAGCCTTTGCTTTCATAAAAAGAGCTTTTTTGTTAAACACTAGATTTCTTAGTATCATGATAAAATTTGATTACTGGCTACTGATAGCCCCTGTAATGTCATCTTGCAAGAATAATGTTGATTAAATTATTTATTTTCTTGGGCTGCTTTCATATTGATGCTTAAAAATTCATTTTTTAATAACTAAGTTTACCATCCAAGGAATTTTCTTGTGGTGAATACACATATGAATTTCTGATATACTTGCCTTTATTAAATAAGTAGTCTTTAATAGTCTTTTAGTGCTAAATTTCTTTTATTTTAATATTATCTTTTGTCACTGAATTGGAGTTAGCATCAGGCCAAGAGAAAATATGAATTTTAAGTGGGTTTTCAGCACACACCTGAGTCTTTTCAAATACTCACATACACACACACACACACACACACTCCACAAAAGATAATGTGTGCTTATGAAACTGATTGCTGAAACACCACCAAACATTAACCTATGTGATTAGTGGCCTGTGCTTTAGAAGAAGACTTGTTGAAATACATGGAAGTTGGATTGTAGCTTTGGCCTCAAAGAATATTGGCAAATTTGCTTTTATGTGATATTAATTTGCCTCAATTATGTCATTGGTGAGTTCTTTGTTTTAGTGAATGCCAGATGTATTCTTCTTCAGAATGTATTTGGTGAAAGTCTTCTTCTAAATGCCAAATGGACTTGAGAAAACTTTCAGTCATCTGGAGCTCGTAAATTGTTCTGAAATTTTTGGAATTTTATTGAAGGCTTGATTTCATCATAGAGCAGAGACTACCTTGGATGAATAAAAAGCAAATCAATCAGAAATGATTGGAACCAGTAATTAGAATTTCCTTGGAGAGAAAAAAATGTATGATGTAAATCCATGGCCTGGCAAAAAAAACCCTCGAAAAAACCAAAGTTGCTTTCTAACAAGTTATCAGATCTTACAGAGCAACTTCAGATGAGGACACAGATGTGAAGCTTTATTTTGTTTTCAGCAACAAGTTCCTCCCTCTCTTTTTTCAAAATTAGCTTTTCCGGAAACTTCATTTGACTAATCAAGGCTGATGGGATTTTGAGATGACTGCACTGTGAAGCATGAAATTAGAAATAACGTCCTGTAAAAATCAGTAATTTTATTTCAATATGTAATTTAATGAGATGGGTCATCATTCTCCCACTTTTGTGAGTTTGGAATCTTTCCATAATATACTGTTGACTTTTAGGATTTTCTGTGTTCTACTTTGCAATTTTGTTTACCTTATTTGAAGTATTTTTCCCTTTTGTTGTGAATTTTTATTTGAATAGAAAATCTCCCTTATCTGACCTTTTGTGAATATTTAATCTTGTATCTTGATACTGATTAAAGATAACAAAGCAGGTTTCAAAATCTCTTTGAAAATGTTTTTTAAAATGAGTAATAGAATTACTAAAACTGATTTATGATTTTCCCCCTTCAATATGTCTTATTCTATACCAATGGAACTGCTGAGACCAAAGCCATTATTATTTTCTCTCTGCCTTTGGAGGAATTTTAAGGCATAAATTATTTTGATAAACTAGCATTAACTTCTTTCTCACTGTAGAATGTGGAAAGGGAAAAAAATATCCCTTTCTTCTTGGAATTTATAGTATGCTGCTAACGGAAAAAGTATAAGGAATGAAATATCTGACTTTTATCGTTGATTAAATAGGGCAAATATGGAAACTGTTCAAGGTAAGAGGCTAAAAGTTTATATATCTACAAGGGAGATATCACAAAGATATTGCTTAGGTTTAAGTTGTTGTTGTTTTAAATAACTCTGTTCATTCAGATGATTCAATTGCAGTTAATTTTTTAAAAGGCCAAGAGTTATAACATACTTGAATTTATTCAATACAGTTGGAAGAATGGCAGGATCAGAAAGGACTTTCCAATCTGATCTAAGAAAGATGAATTCCTTTTACGGAGAAAAGGAAAAAGAAGAAAAAGGGGATCTTAGCAGCCATCTGCTCCAACTCCCCTGAGGGAATTGGAACTTAGATGACTTGTCCAGCTTAACCCTTGTTAGTAGTAGAGCCAAGGACTAAAACTAGGTGTCTTGACATCTTGTCTTTGGAGCATTCCACCTCCCTGTCCAATCTCTTTATCTGCAGCCTCCTTGGTCTCTTTGACATAACCATCATTATTATCATCTATTCACACAACACAAATTGAGCATTTGACTGAGGCAGTTTCAAGGCTTAAGGAGCTGTTGGGTGGAGCTGACATGTAAGTGTGCAGGGTGACATGGATCTTATCTCTTCTGCCAGGCTCTGATTTTCTTGAAAGTCAGGGACTGTGTTTGTCTGCCTCCCTTCCAGGCCACATTGCAGAACATGCTCTATGAAGTTTTATGCAGAATGTCCTCTGCCTTAGGAAATTTCTCTACCGGTCCCTAGCCTATGAATCTTTCTATCTTGATTTCTACCTGTTACCTCTTATTAGGAGTCCTGTATCCTCCTTTGGACTAACAATTCACTTGGTTAACCTGACTTTGATTTTGGTGTTTCTCCTGGAGAATACCTTTTGTATTAATATTATTTCTGCTTAGCACTATGCTCTGTAGTCTTTGGTCAAGTGACCCTTGTATTTTCCCTTACTGCAACCTCTCAAGATACTGCCCATAGCCTGTGCTAGAGCCCAGCTCCCACCCACCTGGAGCTGAAAGTAGTTTCATCTTTGTATTGCTGAAGAAATGAAGATAGCCTTACACTTGGTAGATACTCATCAGAAGTTTGTGGAATGAGCAGTAAAGACACTGCGTAGTATTGTCTTTGTTGTTATCCTAATTTTTTATTGAATGTTTGGCTTGGAGGGAAGGTACAATGCAAAATGGTTTATGGTTCAAACGATCACATTCAGATTCATAAAAATGAAACCTATTCTCATTCTTGAATTTCCAAATAGCTGGTTTAAACATCTGGCAAATTCTATGAATATCTGGTTATTATTTTCCTTCTCTGTGTATTGTGAAGACTTAGTTTGTATACAAGTTTTGCTATATTAAGGAGTTATTTTCTCTTCTTTCCAAGGAAATATCCGATCAGTGGAGGAAATGGGGTTCGGCTGTGTGCACATGCTGAGTTTCTATCACTTAGTCTTCTTTCAAAAACTTTCAGAAATTCTTGGCTGGAGTTCACTAATAACTAGCAATTTAAAAATAATGCATGAATCAGCTTTACTTTAGACAAAATAGTACTTATTTTTTAAAGAAAAAGTACATTAAAGTATATTAAAGGAAGATGGACAATAGGTTTTAAAATTTTAATTGGTTAGAAGCTTATTTTTAGTAGTTTGCTAGCAGTTAAAAATGAATTTATTATGTTTCTAAGCATTCTCTAGCTTCCTTCTTCCTAATGACTCTTTTTGACAACAGTATATGTCTTTTTTTATTTTTAAAAGTAATATTTGCTCAATGTAGAAGTTTATAAAAATTGTTGTTGTTCAGTGGCTCAGTCGTGTCTGACTCCTTGTGTCCCCATCGACTGTAACACACCAGACTTCCCTGTCTTGCACTGTCTCCTGGAGTTTGCTCAAACTCATGTCCATTGAGTCAGTGTTACCATCCAACCATCTTATCCTCTGTCACCCTCTTCTCCTTAAAATCATCCATAATGAAAATGACTTAAATATTATCATTCTAAGAGACAACTGCTGTTAACATTTGGTTGTATTTCTTTCCAGACTTTTCCATATGCTCCCTTGCTCTCTATTTCTCTCTTTGCCCCACATTTATTCTAAGCATGTATGTAAATGTAGACTGTACTAGACTTCCCAGGTGGTACTAGTGGTAAAGAGCCCACCTGTCAATACAAGAGACTTAAGAGGCATGGGTTCTATCCCTGGGCTGGGAAGATCCCCTTAAGGAGGGTGTAGCAACCCACTCCAATATTCTTGCCTGAGAATCCCATGGACAGAGGAGCCTGGTGGGCTACAGTCCATGGGGTCACAAAGAGTCAGACACGACTGAAGTGACTTAGTTGTGCATACACGCACACATGCAGACAATATTGTTATTTTTGAGCAGGTACATTGTATTAATGTATATACAAAATGTTGTATATTGTTTTATTCTTTCTTAACATTTATATTTCAAACATTTCTTTATGTTTTGTAATATTCTGTAAAGCTCATCTTTGATTTTTCTCTGTGGTAGGGGAGACTGCTGCTGCTAAGTCACGTCAGTCGTGTCCGACTCTGTGCAACCCCATAGACGGCAGCCTACCAGGCTCCCCCGTCCCTGGGATTCTCCAGGCAAGAACACTGGAGTGGGTTGCCAGTGCCTTCTCCAATGCATGAAAGTGAAAAGTGAAAATGAAGTCTCTCAGTTGTGTCTGACTCCTCGCGACCCCATGGACTGCAACCCACCAGGCTACTCCGTCCATGGGAGTCTCCAGGCAAGAGTACTGGAGTGGGTCTCCAGTGCCTTCTCTGGTAGGGGAGACAGGTAATGCTAAATCCTTTCTGGAGGAATCACAGGTATGTTTTGAGACTCATTTTACATGGTTGTGAGATAGTTATCCACATCTGGGAAGTGGTTTATAATAACAGAGTAAAATTATAAAGGCATATTATCAAGGTGAGAGTTAAGAGATTCTTATGTTTTCCCCCCATTGTAAACTACTTTCAAACATTATATCGAAGTCTAAGCTACACAAAGTAGGGGCTATCCACCTCTGTGTTAGCATGTGGCATGAAATTCTCAAGAAAAATGTGTGGATGGCTTATTGAATGATTAGTTTTTTTCTTGGAAGCTCTGGTTTAGTTGAAGAATCTCATAGCACACTGACGAATATTATCAAGAATGTGTCTCTCTTCCTGTCACCCTCTGGTCAAGAGTGATTGGCTTCAATAAATGTTTATCATCTTCTCTTTGTGACTTTGTTTTGCTACCATTTTCTTTGGAATATTGACAGACCTAGAGAGACTGCTTGCTTAATGGACCTTGGAAACACAGAGTTAATTTGTGTATGTTTTAGTCTTTCCAACTAGATTTCCTAAAGTGCAAATTTGTAAAAGTGAGGATTTGTGTCTTATTCTTTTGCTTCACTATTTCATTTGGACAACAGTGAGATTTTTAAACTCATACAATGTTTAAGATACAGCCAAACACAAAGGTCCTTTGCAAATAGAAGTGAACATGCGTTTCTATTGTTTGCAAGTGGTAATGCAAAGTCTAACTTCTAATTTGCAATGTTTATATGTGAAAGCTCTTAATCATTTATTTTAAACTGATTAATAGACTATTCCTAAATTATAAAATCACTGTGAAGTCAATGACTATATGCTCTTCAAGTAGCCTGTTAAATCAGTACATTCTGTGAAATATAAACCTAATAGTCAAACTATATATTTATGGGCAGCAATGTAGTAACTATTTTTGTTTTTACTGTCATACAGAAATATGAGTATTTAATTTGGTATTTAGATTTAATTAGGTGATTATGTGCTGATTAACTGGTATTCCACTTTATTTGAATTTTTTTTAATGTATTTGGTTGCTATGATTGAATCCTATGAACAGAAAGTAAAACTTAGTCAAATACCTATATAATATCATCTGGATGGTTTTTGTGGCTGAATGTGTGTTATTTATTCTACAAATTGTTTTTAAAAATTTTTATTGGTCCATTACTTTTTCTACAGATATCTGTAGAACACATACCATGTACTAAGCATTGGGTTTATCACCATGCCCCTAAAGACATGCCCCTGGAGGGGTGTCAAAAGTTTAAGGAGGCATTTAAAATGCAATGTGATGGGGCGGTACAGAGACCACAGGAAGAGGCAATTCACCTCACTTTGGGAGGCCAAGGAAGACTTGTTTCCCCAAAGGAGGGACATTTAAGGCAATCTTGGAGGATAAGTCAAGCTAGTCACCGACAAGGAAGGAAATGACCCTTCACTAAGGCTTAGAGAGCCTCCAGAAGAGCTGTAAGCAATGCAATATAAATAGAGTTGAGAGATCAAGTAGTGGAGGAAAAGAAAGTTGAAGCTGGAGGGATAAGCTGGGGCTGGATTTTGAGGCCTTTTTTGCCACACTAGGCAACCTGGGCTGCATGGTGCTATGTAAGTTGATTTCAAGCATTGAAAAATGTCAACTGGATTTAGAAACAATGTTGTATTTGACCTTGAAGAGAGAAGTTTAGTTGGAGGTGTGGGAGTGAAAACCAGATTGCAGCAGGTTGAAGAGTGAGTAAAAAATAAGTAGAGACAGTGGCTGTTATCAGGAAGTTATTTTGATTTATGAAACATTTAAAATTTGTATGTCATTAAATGTATAGGATTAGTCTGGAATTATAGATTGGCTACAATAACAGATACTAGATTTACTATTAATATCACATACCTCTCTTGATGTATGGTAATTTTATTTTCCAAGAGTTTTTGAAGAAAATAATGTTAGGTGATAAAACTGTTTCCTCTAAAAAGAAGAGTCTCTTTATGATCAAGATTAATGTCTTCTACTTAAGAATTATGGTGTATTTTAGATCTGGTAAGTTCCTACAAAGTTCTGTCTACACTTAAATGTGTAGTTACTGCAATAAACAAAGCAAGCTACAAGAATTAATTTTTGAGAATAGCTTATTCATTTAAGAATTCTTAACATTCTAAAGGAGATCAATCCTGGGTCTTCATTGGAAGGACTGATGCTAGAGCTGAAACTGCAATACTTTGGCCACCTCATGTGACGAGTTGACTCACTAGAAAAGACTCTGATGCTGGGAAAGGTTGGGGGCAGGAGGAGGAGGGGATGACAGAGAATGAGATGGCTGGATGGCATCAGAGTGGACATGAGTTTGAGTGAACTCCGGGAGTTGGTGATGGACAGGGAGGCCTGGCATGTTGTGATTCATGGGGTCGTGGAGAGTCGGACACGACTGAGCGACAAACTGAACTGAACTGAACTGAACATTATTAGAGACATTGGCTCTAGGATTTCTTTGGCTCTTTTATACATGTAAAATTATTTGAGTAAGAAGAATTCTGCTTTCATAATATTATGCAGTACTATGTTGCCTTCCTTTCAGCACAAATTATTGGTTTGGCCAAGAAGTTCATTCAGTTAGTGAATATGTTGTTCAATAAAGTTCTTGGTAAAAATAAAATATGCATCTTTATATTTTTACTTAAAACCAAATGAACTTTTAGACCAATCCAATTTTTTCAGGCTGCCAGCATTAAAAATGAAACTAGTAGATATTGCTTTTGATGTTAAAACTGCTATCAAGAGGCGGATTTACCTTGAAGTTTATGAAACTTCAGAGCCCCCTCACTTGTGCAGCCCTATATTCAATTTTCTATCTCAAATTTCGAAGACCTTACACTTAACTTTATATTCATAATTATTCTTTTTCCTAAAGAGCGTCCCTGAATTGTATACATTTCAAACCAAAAAAATCTGAGTCTGCCCTGATTTTTCTGTAATAGATTATTCCTAGATAAAGAACCTCAATGTATTTAAAACTTCTACTTTGAACTTTATCAAGAAAACTGGAGAAGTAGGCTCCTGAAGGGAGAAACACACACACTTAAATTTTAAACAAATGATAATGAATCGAGAATATTTTTGAAAACCAACAAAGTGAAAACGTTCCTACAACTAAGTAATTTTATTTTCTTTTGTGTGGCTTTATGATCTAGAAAGAGGACATGATTTTTGAGGCTTACTGTGTGTGAGGCCTCGATGGTCATGAGTTTAAGTAAGCTCTGGAAGTTGGTGATGAACAGGGAAGCCTGGCGTGCTGCAGTCCATGGGGTCACAAAGAGCTGGACACAACTGAGAGACTGAACTGAACTGAACTATGTGTGAGGCCTGAATCAATCTTCTCATCAATGAAGACCTCCTACTGTCTATGGATGAGGAAACTGAGTCCTCAAGACCTGAGACAAATCTGGGCCTGCTTATTAAGTATGTTCGTAGCTTTCTGTGCCTTGTTCAAATGGTCCACACACACTGTTCAAGTGGCCAAGTTTATCTGTTTGGTACCTGAACAAACTGAACTGTTCACAGGAAAATATATCTAAAGACAAATGCCCTTGAACATAAGGGGCCATGGCTGGCTCAGAAAACAGAACTCCAAGCACATGTCTTTTCAACAGTGTGTCTTATCTGTGCTATTATTAGCATATACAGATAATGGATCATTCAGTTCAGTTCAGTTCAGTCGCTCAGTCGTGTCCGGCTCTTTGCGACCCCATGAATAACAGCACGCAAGGCCTCCTTGTCCATCACCAACTCCCGGGGTTCACTCAAACTCATATCTATCGAGTCGGTGATGCCATCCAGCCATCTCATTCTCTGTCGTCCCCGTCTCCTCCCACCCCCAATCCCTCCCAGCATCAGATTCTTTTCCAGTGAGTCAACTCATTGCATGAGGTGGCCAAAGTACTGGAGTTTCAGCTTTAGCATCAGTCCTTCCAATGAACACCCAGGATTGATCTCCTTTAGAATGGACTGGTTGGATCTCCTTGCAGTCCAAGGGACTATCAAGAGTCTTCTCCATCACCACAGTTCAAAAGCATAAATTCTTCGGTGATTAGCTTTCTTCACAGTCTACCTTCGTGTATTTTAGATAGCTTTTCTACCTAAGGTATTTTATTGCTTTTCTATTTCTGTGCTGTGCTATGCTAAGTCGATTCAGTCATGTCCGACTCTTTGTGACCCTGTGGATCGTAGCCTGCCAGGCTCCTCTGTCCATGGGATTCTCCAGGGAAAAGTACTGGAGTGGGTTGCCATGCCCTCCACCAGGGGATCTACCTGACCCAGGGATTGAACCCATGTGTCTCATGTCTCCCTCATTGGCATGTGGGTTCTTTACCACTAGCACCACCTGGCTATTCTACCTAAGGTATTTTATTGCTTTTCCATCTCAGTTCAGTTCAGTTCAGTTCAGTCGCTCAGTCGTGTCCGACTCTCCGCGACCCCATGAATCACAGCACGCCAGGCCTCCCTGTCCATCACCAACTCCCGGAGTTCACTCAAACTCATGTCCACAGAGTCGGTGATGCCATCCAGCCATCTCATTCTCCGTCGTCCCCTTCTCCTCCCGCCCCCAACCTTTCCCAGCATCAGAGTCTTTTCCAGTGAGTCAACTCGTCACATGAGGTGGCCAAAGTATTGCAGTTTCAGCTTTAGCATCAGTCCTTCCAATGAACACCCAGGATTGATCTCCTTTAGAATGGACTGGTTGGATCTCCTTGCAGTATAAGGGACTCTCAAGAGTCTTCTCCAACACCACAGTTCAAAAGCATCGATTCTTCGGCGATCAGCTTTCTTTACAGTCCAACTCTCACATCCATACATGACCATGGGAAAAACCATTGCCTTGACTAGACGGACCTTGGTTGGCAAAGTAATGTCTCTGCTTTTTAATATACTATCAACTCAGGAGAGCATTAAACCACTCAAAAATCCACTGGTTGTCCATAATTTGGATCTTACTAGAACATTTGAATTGCTATCAGAAAATTGACTTTTTAAGAAAGGAAGGGTAAAGCTACAGTCTCACCGCAAAATCATGAGTCTAAATTAACTATGGACATGGGAAAAAAGAAATGTTCAATAAAAGCATTCAATAAAAATCCCCTTGAGTAGTTTCTTATATGACCCAGGTACCCGCTGTCATGCAAACAACTTAAATTTTATTTGTCACTAAAATACTCAGCGTGCACAGGGTTTGTGGTTAGACATAACCGGAGTCAGGAATCTCATCTGTTCTGAAGCCATCTATGAATAGCTGAAGAATAGATCATCCTTTTTTTTTTTTTAACCCAAATGTCAAAGCATTTATATTACCCAAATAGGGTCATGTAATTCCATAGAACCTAGAGTATGTTTAATTGAATCCTCCTGTGGTGATTCTGTTTTCAAGCTGGTTCCTGGTCTTTAGAATTTCTAGAAGTCTGGAAAGTGTTTAGTTGTTTATTACCGGCTCTTCCCAGACTATTAAGGCCTCCCTTACTCCCCGACTCTCCAGCAATATTTTATGTTTAAAGAGCACCTGGTACTCTGAGCAAAGTTGATTTTCATGTTTCTAATCTGAAATATGATTTTTAGAAAAAATAAGCCAACTGCTGGAATCAGGAAGCGTCTATTTAGCTTCAGTAACATATTTCTTTTAAGTAGCTCTATTTGATTTTGTCTTTTTTCCTATTCTTTTCTGATAGTAACATTTTCTTCAGAAGTTGAGGTTGGAAAGGAGGCTGAAATTTTTAGGGCTATCACTCTATAATATTACTGTAAAATGATTTTTAGCATCTATTTGGTAAGAATTACCAAAAAAAACACAACCTCCTGTTAGAAATTTGCCAAATCATTTTATAGCTGAAAGAACTGCTTCTGAATGTTATATTTAACCTAAATAGCTGATAGATTTATCTTTCCAGTAACTTCCCACCTCTGCCCCTCAAACCCCCTACATACTAATTTTGTCTTCTTTAGTCATGAATAAATAACATTTAAGGTTACAGTTTGCGATGGCCCTTGGGAACTGTGAGATGCTCTCAACTGGAATTTAAATCTACAAACAGTAATCCAATTTGTCAGATTTTGGGATTTTAGCCATGTATACTTAGCATTATTCAATCACCAGTCATATCTCTCAAAAGAACAGGTCTCGCCACATAAATTCAGTTTCTGAATGAAAGCCAGTGTGAGTCAAACAGACACAACTAATTGGGTCTTCACTGTAAGTAACATTTGTTAGCAAGTTGCAACATAATTGTTCATTATCTGATAGAAAACTCTTAGCTCTATTGGGTAAATATTTTGCTATGAAAATATAAAATATATGAGTTTAGGGTACTTACTGGGAGATGCTCATTGGGAGGTTTAAACCATGCTTTAAATGTAACTAAAATCTTGGACTTTTGCTGCTAAAGCATCAAATTTGAAGTAAAATTTAAAATATTTTTGGACTGATCGTGTTTGTCTTCTAACTTATCAACACTTTTGTAAAAGTTAGACTGGATGATTTAATTTGGAATTTAAGCCAGTTGCATTCATTTTTTTTTTTACTTTCTCATGGCCTCTTTTAATACCTGTGCAATTATTTAGAGTATAAGTAAAAATCAGGACTGTTTTAATTTCTACAGTGTTTGCAAAGTCCTAGAAGAAGTGCCATCTCCATGGGTTCCTCTTGAATACTTTCCTCCAGACAAGAGGGACCTTGTAACCACTGGGAATGAAGTGTAGGTTATAACTCTTAGCCATTTGTTGTTGTAGGCTTAAGTCCAAACAACGAACTAGAGGTGAAAGGCCCTAGGTCCTGTTACTAATCCCAATGGTCTCTTAGGTTCCTTTCAATTTTCTTCTCATTACATTATTAACTGTATCGTTTCAGGGGATACATCAAACTCCCATAATGGAAGTGCAATGTAGAAACAACTTATAACCTGGAAGATTTCTTGTTCTGTATGTAGGGTTCTTATATTTAATGCATATCCTTGCCAATTCTGCATAACTATTTTAAAACTTTGTCAAATTTGTGCAGCTTTCCTAATGTTTTCCCTGATATTTGATTTTAAATATTATGACTTCCTTACTTAGTTATATTAAATTGTAGCCACATTACAATAGGGCACTTAAAAATCACTTCACTAGAGACTACTATTGTATTCTGTAGTTTGAACAGTCTTGGTTGGATTCCACAGTATTTCATCTTGAGTCTCAGCATCTTCTCTTTGAAAAGTTTCAGATTCACCACAAAACAAAAGGTGAAGTTTAAAAAAGTTGTATTATCTCTGTTGTTATTTACACACAATATACTTTTTCTAATTAATACATTTGAATTTTTTAAAAAGTTCAAATGTATAATTCATTATACATGCATATTGCAGAAATAATGACAAGCAAATAGATAAAAAATTATTTCACATCCTACCACTCAGAGTGACAAGTGTTAACATTTTCTTTCTGATGGATATTTTTTACTATCTCTATATTTATACATATATATTGACTTCCCTGTGGCTCTGACAGTAAAGTATCTGCCTGTAATGCAGGAAACCTGGGTTTCATCCCTGGGTCGGGAAGATCCTCTGGAGAAGGGAATGGTAACCCACTCCAGTATTCTTGCCTGGAGAATCCCATGGACAGAGGAACCTTTATTTATAATAGAGATATAAATATCTCTATATTTATACATAAATACGTATATATTAATAGATATATAATATGTGTATAAAATGGGATCATACTATCCCTACTTGTTTGGACTTCCCAGGTAGCTCAGCTGGTAAAGAATCTGCCTGCAATGCAGGAGACCTCAGTTCAATTCCTGGGTTGGGAAGTTCCCCTAGAGAAGGGATAGACCACCCACTCCAGTATTCTTGGGCTTCTCTGGTGGCTCAGGCAGTAAAGAATCTGCCTGCAATGCAGGAAACCTGGATTCGATCCCCTTGTTTTATCCCCATTCAGTAATATTAACAATAGATTTTCCTGTTTATAATTAGTTATCTATGGTATAATTTAATGGTTGCTTAAGGTGGTGTGTAGATTGCTATAATTTATTTAGCCAATCTCTAATTATTGGACAAGCTGGTTTTAGAAAAGGCAGAGGAACCAGAGGTCAAATTGCCAACATCAGCTGGATCATTGAAAAAGCAAGAGAGTTCCAGAAAAACATCTATTTTTGCTTTATTGACTAAGCCAAAGCCTTTGACTGTGTGGATCACCACAAATTATGGAAAATTCTGAAAGAGATGGGAATACCAGACCACCTCACCTGCCTCCTGAGAAATCTGTGTGAAGGTCAAGAAGCAACAGTTAGAACCAGACATGGAACAATAGACTTGTTCCAAATAGGAAAAGGAGTACATCAAGGCTGTATATTGTCACCCTGCTTATTTAACTTATATGCAGAGTACATCATGAGAAACTCTGGGTTGGAAGAAGCACAAACTAGAATCAAGATTGCCGGGAGAAATACCAATAACATCAGATATGCAGATGACACTACCCTTATGGCAGAAAGTGAAGAGGAACTAAAAAGCCTTCTGATGAAAGTGAAAGAGGAGAGTGAAAAAGTTGGCTTGAAGCTCAACATTCAGAAAACTAAGATCTTGGCACCCAGTCCCATCACTTCATGGAAAATAGATGGGGAAATAGTGGAAACAGTGTCAGACTTTATTTTTTGGGGCTCCAGAATCACTGCAGATGGTGATTGCAACCATGAAATTAAAAGACACTTACTCCTTGGAAGGAAAGTTATGACCAACCTAGACAGCATATTAAAAAGCAGAGACATTACTTTGCCAGCAAAGGTCCATCTAGTCAAGGCTATGATTTTTCCAGTGGTCGTGTATAGATGTGAGAGTTGGACTGTGAAGAAAGTTGAGTGCTGAAGAATTCATGCTTTTGAACTGTGATGTTGGAGAAGACTCTTGAGAGTCCCTTGGATTGCAAGGAGATCCAACCAGTCCGTTCTAAAGGAGATCAATCCTGGGTGTTCATTGGAAGGACTGATGCTGAAGCTGAAACTCCAATACTTGGGCCACCTCATGCGAAGAGTTGACTCATTGGCAAAGACCCTTATGCTGGGAGGGAATGGGGGCAGGAGGAGAAGGGGATGACGGAGGATGAGATGGCTGGATGGCATCACCGACTCGATGGAGGTGGGTTTGAGTGAACTTTGGGAGTTGGTGATGGACAGGGAGGCCTGGCGTGCTGTGATTCATGGGGTTGCAAAAAGTCGGACACAACTGAGCAACTGAACTGAACTGAACTGAATTATTGGACATTTAAATTGTTTCCAAGTTTATATTATTATAAAGAGTTTGTGCTGCGCTATGTTACTTCAGTCATGTTTGACTCTTTGTGACCCTATGGACTGTTGCCTTCCAGGCTCCTCTGTTCCTGGAATTCTCCAGGCAAGAATACTGGAGTGGGTTGCCTTGCCCTCCTCCAGGGGATCTTCCCAACCCAGGGATCGAAACTCTTATTGAATCTGCATTGTAGGTAGGTTCTTTACCATTAGTGCCACGTGGGAAGCCTCTATAAAGAGTTTACTTCTTTGCCTGATAAATAACTGGATCCACAGAAAAAAAAAAAAGAGTTTACTAATCATAAATTCTTATACATAAATCTTGTGCAACTAATTGTTAATTTTCTTAGGAAGAACTTCTAAAGGCATAATCCTAGGTTAAAGGATATGCACACATTAAGGTGTTTGATATCTGTTGCCAAATTGTTTCCCTTAAATAATACATCAATACATAGTTCCTCCTTTGAATATGAATGATCTTTTATCCCTTACTATCCTTTTCTTTTTCATATTTGATGTTTTCACAGTTGAAAATGGCATCACATGGTTGCTCTGATATCTATTTCATTAATTAATTGTGAGATTGAAATGCTTTTTTAATGTATTTATGTGTTTGCTACAATTTTTTAATGGATTGTTTCAGTGTTTAGCCTATTTTTTATTAAATCTATTTGTAGGACGTAAAATGTAATAACTTTTGTCTATTAAATAGAAGATTTTTTGCTTTGTCATTTGCCTTTTAATGTTTGTGGTATTTTTGATGTACAGTTTAAATTGTTAACTTTTATTTTAAAAATTAAATATATCATTTATACAAATGAACATGTAAATACCGCACATATACTGTTTGAAGAATAATAAAAATAAAACAAGTAATCGTGCACTCACATCCCAGTTTAAGAATAATACATTTCCAAAATCTTTAATGTTTGTATGAGCCCCTATAATATCTTATTTCTGTGTCTCTCTGGAGGCTACTGAGCTCCTTAATTTTGTTATTTTCTTTATATTTGTATAAAATACAGAGAATTCCTAAATAATATATTATTTAACTTTGCATATTTTTGGAATGATTTAGAACTAGAATCATATTTTGTGAATTCTTTTGTAGCTTCCTTTAAAAATACTAAACATTCATTAAGAATCATCAATGTTGATGCTTCCTTTTTAGTGCATGTATGATATTCTGTTGTAAGGCCATATCACAATTTATTTATTCCTCTGCTGTTTTCAGTTTTTGATATTACAAAAAATGCCTCCATAAACCTTGTACATATCTCCTGGTGCTTATGTGCAAAAAAAAAAAAAAATAGTATTCTTAGTATTAGAATTGCTGGGTTATAGGGTAGATATATTTTCTGCTTACAAAAAGCCAAATGTTTTCCAAAGGATTTGGACCATTTTATCCTCCAAATAATAGTGCTTAAGAGTTTATGTTGTTCCAGATTATTATTAACATTTGATAGTATCAGTTTTTAAAACTACTGGTGGCAGTAAAATGTTATCTCATTGAGGTTTTCATTTGCATTTTTCTGATTACTAATGAGGTGAGCATCTTTTTTGTAAGATTACTGGTCATTTGTTGATGTTCCTCTGAAGAATGCCTTGTCGTGTCTTTTGACCATTCTTTTATTGGGTTGTCTATCGTTTCATTATTCCTTTGCTTTCTTCTTTCCTTTCTTCCCTTCTTCTCTTTCCTCCCCTACTTCTGCCTTCCCTCTTTCCTCCTTTTTTTTTTCCCTATGTTTTTTCATTCCAAGGTGGTTCTTTATATATTCTGGATACTTATCTTAAGTTGATTTTATGTGTGAAAATGCCTTCTCTCCATCTGTGACTCCTCCCTGCTTCCCTTTATAGTAATGTCTGAAATTAATTTTTGTGCATGAGGGCTTCCCTTGTGGCTCAGCTGTAAAGAATCCACCTGCAATGTGGGAGACCTGGTTTGATCTCTGGGTTGGGAAGATCCCCTGGAAAAGGGAAAGGCTACTTATTCTGGCCTGGAGAATTCCAGGGACTGTATAGTTCAGTTCAGTCTCTCAGTCATGTCCAACTCTTTGCAACCCTTGAAGTGCAGCACACCAGGTCTCCCTGTCCATCACCACCTCCTGGAGTTTACGCAAACTCATGTCCATTGAGTTAGTGATGTCATCCAACCATCTCATCCTCTGTCGTCCCCTTCTCCTCTTGCCTTCAATCTATCCCAGAATCAGGGTCTTTTCAAATGAGTCAGTTTTTCGCATCAGGTGGCCAAAGTATTGGAGTTTGAGCTTCAACATCAGTCCTTCCAATGAATATTCAAGACTGATTTCCTTTAGGATGGACTGGCTGGATCTCCTTGCAGTCCAAGAGACTCTCAAGAATCTTCTCCAACACCACAGTTCAAAAGCATCAGTTCTTCAGTGCTCAGCTTTCTTCACAGTCCAACTCTCACATCCATACATGACCACTGGAAAAACCATAGCCTTGACTAGATGGACCTTTGTTGGCAAAGTAATGTCTCTGCTTTTTAATATGCTATCTAGGTTGGTCATAACTTTCCTTCCAAGGAATAAGCGTCTTTTAATTTCATGACTGCATTCACCATCTGCAGTGATTTTGGAGCCCCCCAAAATAAAGTCTGCCACTGTTTCCACTGTTTTCCCATTTATTTGCCATGAAGTGATGGGACCAGATGCCATGATCTTAGTTTTCTGAATGTTGAGCTTTAAGCCAACTTTTTCACTCTCTTCTTTCACTTTCATCAAGAGGCTCTTTAGTTCTTCACTTTCTGCCATAAGGGTGATGTCATCTGCATTTCTGAGGTTATTGATATTTCTCCCGGCAATCTTGATTCCAGCTTGTGCTTCATCCAGCCCAGCATTCCACATGATGTACTCTGCATATAAGTTAAATAAGCAGGGTGACAGTATACAGCCTTGACATACTCCTTTTCCTGTTCAGAACCAGTCTGCTGTTCCATGTCAAGTTCTAACTGTTGCTTCCTGACCTTCATACAGATTTCTCAAGAGGCAGGTCAGGTGGTCTGATATTCCCATCTCTTTAAGAAATTTCCACAGTTTGTGGCGATCCACACAGTCAAAGACTTTGGCATAATCAATTAACCAGAAATAGATGTTTTTCTGGAATTCTCTTGCTGTATAGTCCATGGGGTCGCAAAGAATCAGACACGACTGAGTGACTTTCACTTTCACATGTGGTAGGTTGCATTACTGGTCTCATTTCTTTCCTCCTTCCTGTACCCTCTTTGGTATGTGGCTTCAAGTTCCTCACACAAATTCAGATGGTGTTTCCCCAGCTCTTCACTTGGAATCAGTCGTGTTACTTGTTTTGGCCAACAGAATGTGCAGAAGACACATCAGTTCCAAGCCTAGGCCTTAAAAGGCTTTGTGTGTTTCTGCTTCTTCCACTTCTATGATAAGAACATGTCTGAGCTAGTCTAATCTCAAGTGAAGGAGAGCTACTTTAGTCTAGCTTCATGAGCCGAGTCCAGTAGATTTCAGCTGAATCCCAGATGACTCATAGATGTACCAGTGATAATAAACCATTGTTGTTTTAAGCCATTGAGTTTGAGGTAGTATGTTCTGTGACAGAGTTAACTGATACAGGTGTTGATTCAATTTTTTTTTCCATATGAAAACTAATCATCTCTCTTATCATTATATAGTAATCTCTCTCGTCTTTTGGTTTTCTTTGTATTAGCAATTTTTCATTGGTAGTAACTATTATTGCTTTTGAATTTATCTCTACCATCTTAATTTCATTTTCTCCTTCTCTAGTTTTTACTATGTTCCTTTTCCCTCTCTTTTTACTTTCTTTTGGATTGGATTGTAATTAGCCTAATTTTTATTCTACTTTTTCTCTTATTTTTTTAATTGTACTTACTAATTCTATTAATTTTGTGGTAACCTTAAAATTTTTAGCATACATATTTAACTTAACAGTCTTTAAAGGTAATTACCTTTTCATCCTCTGGAACAATAAAAGGACCTTACAACACTTTAACAACCATATTCTGTAGTATTATTTTTGTCTGCTCTACCTTTTTAAAATGCCACAAATTACACGTTGTTATCATGGCAGTCAGGCTTCCTCCTGCAATGCAGAAGACCCTAGTTTGATCCCTGGGCAGTGAAGTTCCCCTGGAGAAGGGATAGGCTACACACTCCTGTATTCTTGGGCTTCCCTGGTGACTCAGTTGGTAAAGAATCCGCCTACAATGTGGAAGACCTGAGTTTGAGCCCTGGGATGGGAAGATCCCCTGGAAGAGGGCATGGCAACCCACTACAGTATTCTTGCCTAGAGAGTCCCCATGGACTGAGAAACCTGGCAGGCTACAGTCCATGGGGTTGCAAAGAGTTGCATACAACTCAACCATGAAGCACACACAACACAGCATCATGGCAGTCAGTGTTTATGGAATTTGCCAATATTTTCTCTTGGTATTTCCTCTTCCATTTCATTTTTTTTTTTTTTTGGCGTCTTGGCCTAGAGTGCTACCTTTAGAAATTTCTTTAGGAAGCATCTGTTGGTGGTAAGCTCTCTCCTTTTGCTGCTTTTCTGAAATAGCTTCATCATACTTATCTTGAAAGGTATTTTTGCTGGTAAACAATTCCAGACTGAGAGTTTTATTGTCATTTGGCATAATGAAGGTATTGTTCCATAACCTTCTGGCTTCCATGATTACTCTCAAGATGTCAGCAGTAATTTAAATTGTTCATTTGTCAATAATCTCACTTTTCTGTCTGGTGTCTTTTAAGATTTCTTTAATTTAGGCATGCTTCAATTTCTCATGATGTGTGTAGGTAAGGGTTTGTTTTCATTTGACCTTCTTGGCATCATTGTGATGACTGAATCTGAGGGTTATGCCTTTTCACAATTCTAGCAATTCTCTTGCATTTCCTCATACTCTTTTTTTTTTTTTTTAATCTATTTTGGCTGTCTTGTTAAGCAGCTCTTTCTTCCTTCCAAGTCTTTTGACTTCTCTTTTATATGTTGATTTTTGATTCTCTTTGTTGCATATGGATTCAGTTTTAGCTTCTGGCTCACAACTTCTCTCTTCACCTCTGTCTAATGATTAAGCTGACAATTGAGTTTCTAATCTTAATTTTTAAGTTTTCATTACTAGAAGTAACATTTCACTGTTTTAAAGCCCTTCCCATTTTTATAATCTTACTTATTCATAATTTTGAATATGTTTTCTCTTTAAAATTAAAATATTCACATTCATTGTAATTTTATTAATTATGTTTCAAATATATAATTCATTTAGAATTTATCTTGATGCAACATGAGAATAGAAATTAATTTTATTTTTTTCTCAAATAGTTAGCTTATCCCAATATCTAGGTAATTTGTTAAAAAATAGAAATGTGAAATAATAAAGATTGAAGTTGTTATTACTGATGAATAGAAGTTGTGTTTGAATAGAAATTATAATCATACTATAATCATAATATGGAAAACCAATAATGAAAATTAATGTTTTTTTTTTAAAGTATCTTAATTTCCTTTGTATTCTTTGAAAGAAGAGGACTTTTAATTCTTTGGTTTTATTTGCTAGTGTCTACTGTGGAAGATATCTTTTTTCCTCAAAAAAACCCAGGATACTCTAAAATAAGGCATTAAAACATGAAGTCCTGGGGAGCTAAACATTTTTCTGTCCTCGTGTATATTCTTTCTGTTTTTCTAAAGTCAGAAACTTGCATATATTCAATTCCCCATTGTGACACAATTATTGGTGGCCTTGTTGAGAATTGGAAGGAAAGATACATTAATTTGGAAGGGAAAAATGGAATTCTTTTATTTTCTCAGGGATGTGGACTATGAAGGTAGAGCAAGTGTTGCATGGATAACCTCTGTGGAAGAGTGTTAGGCTCTTCTTCATAGATTAGATCATACTATCTAGTAAAATTTCCCTGTATCTGTACAATCATTTCCATGCAAACTAGAGAAGTAAAATTAAACTTGTTGTGCCTTTAGCTCACATGTCTACAGATGTATGTTATGGACACAATCTCAATCATTCAGCAGTGGTTGGCTGACCTTTTGAAATCTCCTGCTGGGTCTTGCTTAGCATAAGAAGGGACTTCAATCTCTATTTATTTATAATGTGAGAGAATAGGTTATTTTTATTAATAGAACTTATGAATTACTAGTCACACTTTTAAATCAAATAATAAATATACATTTGAAAATAAAGTATATGAAAAAGACTTGACTCTGGAGATTTCAGATTTTAGTGCTTTCCTCTTGCTGTCAGAACATGCACTATTATTGCCTAGTGATTATAGATGAATAAGGCAGTTACAGATGGAATCAGAACTACCTTTTCAGTTCAGTTCAGTCGCTCAGCCGTGTCCGACTCTTTGCGACCCCATGAATCACAGCACGCCAGGCCTCCCTGTCCATCACCAACTCCCGGAGTTCACTCAAACCCTCCTCCATCGAGTCGGTGATGCCATCCAGCCATCTCATTCTCTGTCGTCCCCTTCTCCTCCTGCCCCCATTCCCTCCCAGCATAAGGGTCTTTGCCAATGAGTCAACTCTTTGCATGAGGTGGCCAAAGTATTGGAGTTTCAGCTTTAGCATCAGTCCTTCCAATGAACACCCAGGATTGATCTCCTCTAGAATGGACTGGTTGGATCTCCTTGCAGTATAAGGGACTCTCAAGAGTCTTCTCCAGCACTACAGTTAAAAAGCATCAATTCTTCGGTGATCAGCTTTCTTCACAGTCCAACTCTCACATCCGTACATGACCACTGGAAAAACCATAGCCTTAACTAGATGGACCTTTGTTGGCAAAGCAATGTCTCTGCTTTTTAATATACTGTCTAGGTTGGTCATAACTTTCCTTCCAAGGAGTAAGTGTCTTTTAATTTCATGGCTGCAGTCAGCATCCGCATTGATTTTGGAGCCCTAAAAAATAAAGTCTGACACTGTTTCCACTGTTTTCCCATCTATTTCCCATGAAGTGATGGGACCAGATGCCATGATCTTTGTTTTCTGAATGTTGAGCTTCAAGCCAACCTTTTCACTCTCCTCTTTCACTTTCATCAAGAGGCTTTTGAGTTCCTCTTCACTTTCTGCCATAAGGGTAGTGTCATCTGCATATCTGAGGTTATTGATATTTCTCCCAGCAATTTTGATTCCAGCTTGTGCTTCTTCCAGCCCAGTGTTTCTCATGATGTACTCTGCATATAAGTTAAATAAGCAGCGTGACAATATACAACCTTGACATACTCCTTTTCTTATTTGGAACCAGTCTGTTGTTCCATGTACAGTTCTGACTGTTGCTTCCTGACCTGCATACAGATCTCTCAAGAGGCAGGTCAGGTGGTCTGGTATTCCCATCTCTTTCAGAATGTTCCACAGTTTATTGTGATCCACACAGTCAAAGGCTTTGGCATAGTCAATGAAGCAGAAATAGATGTTTTTCTGGAACTCTCTTGCTTACTCCATGATCCAGCGGATGTTGGCAATTTGATCTCTGGTGCCTCTGCCTCTTCTAAAACCTGCTTGAACATCTGGGATTTCACGGTTCACATATTGCTGAAGCCTGGCTTGGAGAATTTTGAGCATGAATTTACTAGTGTGTGAGATGAGTGCAATTGTGCGGTAGTTTGAGCATTCTTTGGCATTGCCTTTCTTTGGGATTGGAATGAAGACTAACCTTTTCCAGTTCTGTGGCCAGTGCTGAGTTTTCCAAATCTGCTGGCATATTGAGTGCAGCACTTTCACAGCATCATCTTTCAAGATTTGAAACAGCTCAACTGGAATTCCATCACCTCCACTAGCTTTGTTCGTAGTGATTCTTTCTAAGGCCCACTTGACTTCACATTCCAAGATGTATAGCTCTAGGTCAGTGATCACGTTATCATGATTATCTTGGTCATGAAGATATTTTTGTACAGTTCTTCTGTGTATTCTTGCCACCTCTTCTTAATATCTTCTGCTTCTGTTAGGTCCTTACCATCTGTCCTTTATCGAGCCCATCTTTGCATGAAATGTTCCCTTGGAATCTCTAATTTTCTTGAAGAGATCTCTTGTTTTTCCTATTCTGTTGTTTTCCTCTATTTCTTTACATTTTAGATGTGTTGAAAGTTGCTTTATGGACTACATTTCTGAAAGCTTGTTTACTTGTTATTTTTCCTCATAAAAGAGAAGCTACACAATTCTAAGCAATATTTGTGACTCATTTCATATGCCCACAGCAAGCAAAACAGTGTTAGGAACACAGTAAGCATGCAACAAACACCTGTAAACTTACAGAAAAAGGAGCATAAGAAAACATTATTCAGTTTATTTTAACTTTCTGGTTCACTGCATTCTAAATAAATGACAGTTTATTGTAGCAAGGAAAACAAGACCTGATGGAATCTAGGAAAGATGTGGAAAGAGAAGGTTGTCCAGCAGGTCAGGGAAACTTGAACCTGTTGTCAAGAGTTCTGAATGTTTTTCCTGTTCAACGTTACAAGGTGCTTACCCATCATTAATTTTAGTTTGTTTTTATGTGAACTTAAACTTTGGGTGATTCTTGACTAGCGCTTTTTTCTGTAACATCAGTTTTTTAAAAAATGATTTGCACTTTGTTTCAAAACAGTTGCCCAAAATATCTTTGAAAAAAGAGGGCAGTGTTCACCTTTAATATTTAAAAATCACTTGGAGGCAGTTCAGTTGAGCCTGAGTGTGTGTTTGCAAAAAAGTAAAACATAACCAGAATGAGTAACCTCTGTTCTCTGAGGCTTATTGCATATCATTTATGCTTGAACAAACAGAATGAATTTATTTGCTTTAATGTAAGAAATCTTTGACCCAAGAGTTAAAAGGAGTTTGCTGACCAATCCAATAAAAATAGCCACAAACTTACTTTTTAACTGAAATTATATTTAACCTACATCTCTTCATCACAGGACAAGTTGAAAGCAGTTTGAAATACTTTTCTAGTGTTAGCAGGCACATTTAGAATGTCTACTCTGGTAATATGAAGTGTAAGTCAGCCAAATTATCTTAATATCCCAGGCCCCCAAACCAACCCTGGAGATAAAGGTGAGTTATTATTATTATTTTTTTAGTTTAAGTTATCCAAATAGCTTATCTTTATAATCCCATGACATTTGGTAATTGCTCAGTCTTCATTGAATCCCTGCTGCCTTGTGGACAGAGCTCTATTAATAAAATGAAAGGATTTAAGAAAATGGTGTGTCAGAAATCGGCAGCAAAAAGCTCATTTTACTTTAAAAATGTTGTTTTTAAACTAAACATGATACATGATAATTTAGTTAAACTTGATGAAATCTTGATAATCTTTCCATATATCTATATTTTGCTGATTAATCCTGGGACATTTTACTTTGTTTTTTTCTGTTTTCTCTAAAGGAGTGGTTGGTTCTTAGCTTGATTTGATGTTCCCTCCCAGGCCACTAATAAAGGCAGGCCTCTTCCCAAAATGACTTTTTTATTATCGTTCTAGAAAAATGCTGATGACAATATTTTTCTTTATTACCCTTTATACTGGTCTTGCCAAGCCTTCTCAATTGAATATATAACAGTTGAATAGTTTAATGAATAATTTGGGGGCAAACAAGGGCTTTTCTCCTCCTGGCAGTCATTTTACAGCTCTCAGTGCAACCTAGAAAGCACAATAGTGTGAGTAGGAAATTCAACATTTAGTTGAGTTACTCCTTTGAGACTCGGAGTTTGATTATAGAAAAAGTAACATTGATTCAATGGCTTTTCAATAATTAACTCTTTTGTTTTGTCCTTAATACTGTGCCACATGCATTGTGTGGTGTAAAAGCTTTAAGATGTGATTACTCTCTCCAGCTTATTCACAGTCTAGATGAGGTGGTCATATTTACATCTGAAGTCTGGCAATTAAATGGTGTCATAAGATAGCATATGACTAAACATCAAAATAAGCAGTGTAAACAGCAGGTACTACAAGAGCTCCTGATGGAAGTGAAGAATCAGTGGAGAACATTTGACTTAACCAGAGGAGTCACATCATACTTGGGAATTAGGTGCCAAAGTTAACACACAATGTAAAATGTATGTGAAGTCAATATCCAACTCTCTTAAATCACCTGTAGATTTCAGTACACATAGTCACAAACACTTGCTACACTGAATACTGACACATTCTCTCCTTAGAAAGTTATGAACATTTAGTGTTTCCTTTATTATACAAACAGATCACTGGAAAACTGCCTCAAGTTTAACTTCAAACTCAACAATCAGGCTCAGCATCATGAGCTGCTTATATGATGAGGGGACAATGGGAAGTGGGGTCTGACTGACTTGGCAGTTTTTGCTCCTTGAATGAAATAGTAGGCAGAATTTTCCTACACTTTATAATTCTTTTCCTCTAATTCTCCCCTTTCTATTAAACCTGTAGAGGCAACTTTACTTAAGTTTAAAGTGTATATGATGTGTTCCACTGTATATAAGTCATTAAAATTCTTGCTGACTCTTGACTCTCAGATGGTGAATTCTGAATTGTTTTTATTTGGCTGCATTTTACATTTGTGTGCATACCTAGTTTAGCATATTATTGTTTCATGATTATTGAGGATGTTTCTATTTCCTGTATCATTTTCCTCTATTTTCTTTTTTATCCTTCTAGTTTCATGGGATTTCATATGCTCTCTCTTTCTATAAGCTAAAATCACCACCTGTTCTGGATTTTGTTCCTTCTCATTTTCTCTAAAATTAAATTTACTAAAAGAGTCACCAATCAGACAATATTAAGGGACACCTACTGTAAGGCAAACTATTGAACTAAACTTTGGGAAAGAAAATTTGAAGTGCATCAGAAAGGAAAACAGGGACATTTAATAGCTCAAAGCACCATGTTGTTAATGCCAAACTGGTGATACAGAAGGTAAGTGGTGAGGCTATTCAGAGGAGGGAGACACTCCTGGCCCGGAGTGAGTGGCCTGAAAAAGTCTGGGCAAAGGGCTAGGATTGAGTCAAGCCCAGAACCTTGGGTACAATTCAGACAAGAGGAGGGCAGCGTGTGTTCATAACTACATTCATTCAGATTGAGATAAATGAGTAGTACCTGGTACTGGTTTTCTGTGAGCTCACAGTCTAGTGATGAAGACAGACAGGTAAGCAGATAAATTTCAACACAGTGTGGTACACGTGCTCATGTAGGGGTCAAAACAAAGTCCTATGTGGGCATAAAGACTGTTGGATTGTGATATAAGAAAGGAGGTATCATTTGGACTACACTTTAATTGTAGGAGGGGCTCCCCTGATAGCTCAGTTGGTAAAGAATCTGCCTGCAATGCAGGAGACCCTGGTTCAATTCCTGGGTCAGGAAGATCCGCTGGAGAAGGGATAGGCTACCCACTCCAGTATTCTGGCCTGGAGAATTCCATGGACTATCTATGGGGTCCCAAAGAGACGGACACGACTGAACGACTTTCATTTTCACTTTTAATGGTAGGTAGCTGCTTTTGGAGAAGGAAATGGCAACCCACTCCAGTGTTCTTGCCTGGAGAATCCCAGGGACGGCGGAGCCTGGTGGGCTGCCGTCTTTGGGGTCGCAGAGTCGGACACGACTGACGCGACTTAGCAGCAGCAGCAGCAGCAGCAGTGGCTTGCAGGCACAGAAGGAAGAAAGGTGCATTAGATCAGAGAAAGCACTTCTAGACACTGATCTGGAAAGAAAAAGAAAGCACATTGTTAGTGACAAAGGGCTGGGGGTGAGGGCATGGCACATGGGGAAGCAGATTATGAAATGCCTTTTTAGACTTGGGAAGGACTTGCATTTCAACTTGAATGAAAAGAGGAGTGAAGAGAGAGTTGTAAGCAACAGCATGACATTATCAGATTTGGTTTCTTACAAGGAAATGCATTAAGCTTGGTGGCAGAGAGACCAGCTGAGATTGAAAGCTACACAAGAGGAAGGTTATGTTTAATCCCTCTTGATACACTCAGCATTATCACATGGTGCATGCTAAGTCATTTTAGTCACGTCCTACTCTTTGTGACCCCATAGACTGTAGCCCACCCGACTTCTCTGTCCATAGGATTCTCCAGACAAGAATACCAGAGTAGGTTGCCATGCCTTCCTCCAGGGGATCTTCCTGACCCAGGGGTGGAACCCACATCTCTTGCGTCCCCTGCATTGGCAGGTGGGTTCTTTACCACTAGTGCCACCAAAGCCCTGTGCTCTATAATCTTTTACTGAGTTGAGATTTTTTGTTACCTGAATAGTCCAAGGAGAGGTTGAGAGCCCAATCTAAGGCCTTAAGCAGAGAAGGTAAAAAGAAGTCAAATATGAGTGAGGGTTGTGAGATGGAATCCATAGGGTCTATTGTCTGATTAGGTATAGTAGGAAGTGATCAGGAAGAAGAGAAAGTTGAGGAGAATTCTGTGCTTTTCAGCTGGGGAATCAGATGGATTTATCATGAATTAAAACAGAAACCACGGGGGGCGCCATGGGTTCTCTTGAGAGTCAACACATTTTGTTTCAAGGGTCTGTGAATTCATGCTCAGCCACATCCGGTGAGCAATGGGAAATACCAGCCTGGAGAGTGAGGCCGAGACTGAGGTTGGGGATACAGATTTTAGAATTGGTGAGCGATGAGTGGATGGTTGGAGGTAGATGAGAACACACTGGAGTGGCCACTCTCTGAAGAATGGATGAAGATTGTGTAAGGTTGAATAGTATCCCACCTTGAGTTCATGTCAGCCCAGAACTCCAGAATGTAACTTTATTTGGAAATAGGACCTTTGCAGCTGTAACTAGTTAAGATGAGCCACACTGGATTAGAATGGGCCCTAGTCCAGTGACTGGTGTCCCTCTGAGAAAACAGAAAAACAGATACAAAGTGGAGACAGCCATGTGAGCACAGGTGCAGAGCAGCACAAGCATGGTTTGATTAGAAGAGATGATTTGTGTCAAGGGATGGTTTACAGATTGGGTCCCAAAGTACTTAGAACCAGTTTGAGGTGCACTTCAGCGCCAGAGGCAGATCTGTAGGCAGCCTCTGGCCAGTGAGGGCAGACGGGGGACAGGGTGGGTCTGGGCTATTTCTGTGCTTTGAATCTTCTGTCTCTCATGGTCAGCCTTTCCCCACCTCGCCTCCAAACTCAAACGGGTCTCCCCTATTGTGTGAAGGACAAAACGAATGGCCCTGGGTCTAATCCGCTGCCCCTTCTCATCTCCCTTAACACTACTGCCTCCATTTCCTCACCACTCATCCTCTGGGACTTGATTTCTCTCCTCAGTTTCTCAATTAGTCTTTAACTTGTTGAATTTTCCAGAGCTTCCTCTCCCCACCCCTCATTTTTCTTGACCTCACTTGCATCTCTACAGCATCAACATTTCTGATTTTCTCTGCCTTGCTGAAAGTTTCTCTTCCTATGAATTCTCTGCTGTTCTGTTATTCCAGTTCTTAAATTACATCTTGGTCTCCCCAGGGTTCATTCTTCCTGCTGCTGCAGTGTGGATGAGATGATTCTTTTGGTTTAACTATAACTTCTATGATTTCCTCCCACAGTCAATTTATATAACTAGTCACTGAATGAATTAATTACAAATTAATTCAAAGCATATTAGTGCCATCAAAATTCCTTCTTCACATTTGACCTTCCTCCGGTCGGGATTTCCTGATAGCTCAGTTGGTAAAGAACCTGCCTGCAATGCAGGAATACCTGGTTCGATTCCCGGGTGGAGATCTGCTGGAGAAGGGATAGGCTACCCACTCCAGTATTCTTGGGCTTCCCTGGTGGCTTAGCTGGTAAAGAATCTGCCTGCAATACAGGAGACCTGGGTTCGATCCCTGGGTTGGGAAGATGCCCTGGAGAAGGGAAAGGCTTCTTCCCACTCCAGTATTCTGGCCTGGAGAATTCCGTAGACTGTATAGTCCATGGGGTTGCAAAGAGTCAGACAGGACTGAGTGAGTTTCACTTTCACCTTCCTCGGGTCAAACCTAATTTTGGTTAGGAATGTGAGTGTGCTTAGTCACTCAGTCATGTCCAACTCTTTGTGACCCCATAGACTATAGCCTGCAAGGCTCGTTTTGTCCATGGTGATTCTCCAGGCAAGAATACTGGAATGGATTGCCATTCTCTCCTCCAGGGAATCTTCCCAACCCAGGGATTGAACCCAGGTCTCTCGCATTGCAGGAGGGTTCTTTACTGCCTGAGCCACCAGAGAAGCCCGTGAATACTGGAGTACTGAGCATCAGTTATAATCTGTGTCTGTTTAAATTTTCTCTTATTTTATTTGAAATGTTTCCTTAATGAGGTCGTTGAAGAAAATTTGAAAACTATATAAAAGGAAAAGAGAGATATAAATTTGCCCAGTGTTTCCTTTCACCTTTTGTTACCTGTAGGGATTTACTGTTTATTTTTACAAGCAGAGCTGAAAGCAAATGCTTAATATATATAATTATATAATATATAATGTTTGTCTTCTCTTTTTTAAATTTAATATTATAAGCATTTTCATGTTACCCATCCTTATAAGTGTTTATAGCTTGCATAGTATTCTTTTGAGAGGTTATATTAATTTTTCCTTAACCATTTTCTTATGATTGACATATAACTTGTTTCTGTTTTTCTGTTATAAAATGATAGTAAATATCTTTAGGCATGAAGCTTTATTTTAGTTCCAATTTTTTAAAAAATGATACATTTCCCCAAATGGACTTTTTGGATCCAGGGTATAAACATTTAAAACCTTAATATATATTGTCAAGTTTCTTGTGACAGAGTTCTACCAACTTGTACACCAGCAATCTATAAAGGGTACTAATTTACCACAGCCCTGCTAAAATGTTTACTTAAATTTTCTGTTCTTTAAATACTTGATTTTTTTCATCTAAGAACACCAATGATGTATCTTAGTGAATAAACTTACAATTCAGATATTTTAGTGATATTTGCACTTAGGGACTGATAATAGAAATTAAATTGATGACAAGGGTTTGTCTTTCACTAACAAAAGCATGTTTACTTGGCAAAGAGAATCTTAGAAAAAGGAAAGATCTGAAAAGAAAATTTGATATGGTTTTAGAAGCAGTCTCTTTGAAACTGTAGGACAGTATCTTGGCTTGAATTTCTCTGTAATTCCCCTACAGAAAAGAAAATATTCTTAATTTATTAATTTTAAGCAGAAAAACAGTTCCAACAGAGAGGGAATAACTTTCTCTCTGCAGATATGAGATTCGCTTATCCTTATAGAAAACATCTTCCCAGAGGCATGTACAGATGAGCATATTCTGATGTGTTTCTTATCTGCTTGCCAAATGAAGTGCTTGTTTAGCACAGCTTCTATGAGAGAAGTGTGCATTATCCTAATGTAGGTATGTGTTGTTTGTGGTATGTGGGTCGGCTCAAAACATTAATTAAATTATTCCTGCTAGTTTATACAGAACATACTGTCAGTTTATAGAAGAGATATTTATATGTTTGTAGAGTTCTTTCAAAGAGTCTGAGATCTGATATGTTTCAAAAAACAATCCATGTCTTACTCAGTCTGATTTCTGGAATCATTTTCTCATAACCCTCTGGGTTTCTGGTTAGTGACACTTGAATAAAATTCAGAGAAAATATAGGTGCTTGATAACACCTAGTATTATGTTCTGTATTCCAAACTTTTGAAAAAATCAAACCACTATTAATATGCTAAAAGCTAAATTTTGTAGAATGTTAAACATTCATGAAAGGAATGATGAAAGAAAGGATAGGTTTTCTGCCAGCATTGCGGTCAGCAGCAGTACTCTGGCCTGATTACTTAAGCCGATGTTTTTCCTAAATCAGTCATGAATCAGTAATTATCAAGTTTTGCAATACGAGGCAATTCTCTTGAGAATAGCAAATGATTTGTAATGTTCAGTTGATAGCTTTTTGAAAAAAGAAATGTTTTGGCTCCTCTTGGTGGGTTTCCCTGGGCACTGGGCAGAACCCCTATTGATTTAATGAAACTTGTCTGTGGAAGCTTTGTAGGTTCAGTTTTCCTACATGATCAAATAGCACATATTTGCTTTCTTTCGCCACAAAAATAAGAATGCTGCTGGTGTGTGGTATGTTGGTTTCACTTCCATTCATTTGGCTTAACTATTTAAACCACAATGTCATCCAAAAAGGGAAAAAAAAAAAAAAAGAAATCACAGATGAAAATTCAGGAATCAAGGTTTTTTTCTTTTTGATTTAATTCTGTTTCTTCCAGCACATTTTGTGATGACCTGTTTCTTCTGTCATATTCTTCTGTCATAATATGTTCTCCTTTGTGCACTGGGATTCTAAATCTTAGAGTTGGAAGGGATCTCATGAAAAGTTTCTAATTCAATCTCCTACTCCTCTGTCTCAGTTACAGAGCCCAGAATTGGTTAAATAAGGATCCAAAGATGGCTCTTGATAGTACATTAGCCAACATGCCTGCATCGATGCAGTTGCCTTATTTTAGAAACAGGAAACCTGGAGCTCAGTGGATTACACCCTTTGCAGTTTGTCCCAATGTGCCATGTGACACTAGGATTTTAAACAGTTGTTCTTTGGTGTGCAGGACCCTCATGCTGGTGCTTCTCTTTTATGAGCACCATCCTGCAACTACATATTTACTCAGGAGCCTGTGTAACTTTGCCATGTCCAGTCCGTACTTCCTTCACTGTGGAGATGCTCTTTTCTTGGACATATCTTTGATAACACTTCTGCTTGGAGGTTCCTAGGAATTTTAATGTCTTAACATTGCCGGAGGGCTCCTCAATGTGGGGGACCTGTAGAGCCCTCATCAGGTGAACCTTTCAAAATATTCTAGAATCCTTCATAGCTCTTCTTCAAGGGCTTACGTTTTTAGCTCTTTGGCCACTCTTTGTCTTGGGGTGCTCCTTGTCTCATAGCCATGATCCCCTTTGAGAACTAACGAATTTTGGCATTCTGAGACTATCCCAGACACTCTGACCCCAGGAGTTTGGTCAGGAATTTGATATGTTATGTATTCTCCGTCTGTATGTTTCCTCATCACAGATCTGACAGTCTGGTACCTGAACTAGCCTAATTCATGGCTAATCTGCAACACTGTGGCAAGTATGCAGTGCGCATTCCCAGATTCGTCTGTTGTGCTATCAAGTGGGAGCTGGAGAACCTCACACAATCACAGGATTGGAAGCGAGCCTACTGGTCTTTGAGTGCTTGAGTCACCCCTGCAAAGTCACTGCCAAGTAATTATCTAGCCTGACGGGAAACTTATTACCTCCCAAGGCAGTTCATTCTAATTCGAACAGTTCCCACTGGTGGGAAATTCTTTCTCATACCTATTCAGTGTTGATGTGTTTCCCGTATTGAATAAAACAGAATTCCTATTAATTAGGCACCCCCCCAGAGTCTTTCCAGAGTTGACCTAATACCTTTGGGAGGAAAACTTATTTGCTTTTACAGAACTTGGTGGATGCTGCCCTGTGAAATTCACAATGCAGCCTTACATAATCAACAGACCTGTAGTAGGCATTGTAAAACACTTGTTGAACTAGACTGAATTATCCTCTGAAACAAGCAGCAATGGCTAGGAGTATAGTGCTTATAGCATGCTTCATTCTTTTGGCAGCTCTTGCCTTGGGTTCTTAGTTGCTTTATATGCAGGAGCCTTGCCTATACAGCTAGACTTTAAGCGCCTCAGGGTGTGGACTTGTCTAGGATGTTCAGTCCCTAACAAGCTTACTCATGACCTTGCATTCACAGGATCAGCTAATGTTTTGCAAGAAAGCGAAAGCGCAAGAAGACTCCTGTCATTGAGTTGTTTTACTTCTTTGCCCAGGACGATGAGTGGTGGTAGTGGTAGAGGTGATGGTGGTAGTCTGTATGTGTGTGAGTGTGTGTGCACACGTGTGTGCATGTGCGTGAGCTCAGGGCCAGTTCTGTCTTATTGAAGATTTTAGAACTAATCTCCCAACAGACAGGTCAGCCTACAAAAACCATTCCCTTTCTGCTCCACTGACTTTCCTGGTGGCTTAGATGGTAAAGCATCTGTCTACAATGCGGGAGACCTGGGTTCGAGCCCTGGGTTGGGAAGATCCCCTGGAGAAGGAAATGGCAAGCCACTCCAGTACTATTGCCTGGAAAATCCCATGGACAGAGGAGCCTGGTAGGCTACAGTCAATGGGGTTGCAAAGAGTCTTCTTTCACACTTCTGCTCCGTTAGTGCCAAGGGGTTAAATTGACAACTGGGTGTTGGTCTGGCAGCCTGCCAATCACATTCCAGGAACACCCTTATCCACTCATCTGCCTGGTGCTCACTTCCTCATTCCTCGGCAGGAATGTCTCTTTGTGGAACCTTCCTGATCCACCCAGGCAGAGAGAGCACCTCTTCTTTCTTGTCCTTGCTGTGCTATGGACAGTCTTATATTTTTACACATGCTGCTTTGTATACATATATTATTTGCTTCGGCCACTATCTCTTTGTTATTCTGTGAACTCCTGGAGGAAAGAGTCTCATTCCTCTTTGTTTCCCCTATGTCAATAACAGTGACTAGATACACAGCAGGGAGATACTCAATGAATATTTTTGAAGGAAAGACAATTAAAATAGAAGAGTTGTTTGTGACGGCTTGGGAAATATTCCCAAGTGCTAGAGAACCTATTTACAGACCAACTTCTGAAACGTAACATTTTTTGAGGTTGGGGGTTTCTTGCACTGTTTTGTGTACTTTCAGGGCTTTGCTAAACAGCATTAGTTAACCACAGTAAAGGGAGTGCAGTTTTGGATAAGCCATGAGCTGGGAAAGGAACAAAAGTGGGGCACCCTCTGAAGATACAGAACCGCTGTAGATGTCTTGAGGAAAATGGAGAGGCAGGTAGGACATGATAGCCACTGGGTAGGGCAACCAAGAACAGATCAGGCAAGCAGCTGACTTTAGAGTCTAATGGAGTAAGTGAGAAGTCCCCAGAGTGGTTGAACACACAGTTGACCCTTGACAAACATGGATCTGAACTATGCAGGTCCATTTATTTGCGATTTTTTTTATATACCAAATAGTATTGCAGTACTACATAATTTGAGGTTGCTTGAATATTTGATGCTAAAGCTGAAGCTGCAATACTTTGGCCACCTCATGCGACGAGTTGACTCACTGGAAAAGACTCTGATGCTGGGAAAGGTTGGGGGCGTGAGGAGAAGGGGACGACCGAGAATGAGATGGCTGGATGGCATCACCGACTCTGTGGACATGAGTTTGAGTGAACTCCGGGAGTTGGTGATGGACAGGGAGGCCTGGCGTGCTGTGATTCATGAGGTCGCAGAGAGTCGGACATGACTGAGCGACTGAACTGAACTGAACTGAACTGAATATTTGAATTTGGAACTGGAGATACAGCAGACGGTTGGTGAGGGGTGACTATAAAGTTATACGTGAATTTCGGATTGTGTGGAGGGTCAGCGCCCCTATCCTTCCCATATTGTGCAAGGGTCAACTGTAGCAGTAGGACTTGAGGAAGAAGTGATCCTCAGCAGTGTAGGCAGCTGATGCTGATTCGTCAGTCAGCATTAGGGAATCTGTCAGCAGGTAAGTGGTATGTATGTGAAGGACACAGTGGCAAGGGTCTAACAAAGCTTTGAAACTAGGGGGAAAGGCTTCAAAACTGGCCTTTTGTCAGTTGTTCTGCAAATATTTATTAAATACAGTATGTCCCCTACATACAAACAAGTTCCATTCTGAGAGCAAGTTCCTGTTAATAACGCCAGTTTTTTCCTAAGTCTAGCAACGTTAGCCTAGGTACCCAACAAACTCAATTGGCTATGTAATGATGTACTAAAATAGGTTTATAATACTTTTCACACAAATAATACATAAGAAACAAACATAAAAAATAAAGAAAACATTTTAAACCTTCCAGTACAGTGCCTTGAAAAGTACAGTAGTACAATGCAACAGCTGGTATACAGGGGCTGGCACTGAGTGAACAGACAAGAAAAGTTACTGACTGGAGGAGGCAGAGGACTTAGAAATGGTAGAGTTGAAGGACTGTCAACAATAGGAGATGGAGGGCAAGCTGCAGTTTCACTCATGCCTGACGTTGATGGCACAGGTTCTGGTTCCTTGCTGGATTCAACTTGTCTGCCCTCTTGAAAAAATGACCCAGTGACATCTGGGTAGTAGATCTTTTTTTTTTTTCTTCTTTTTTCTTGTCTTAGATAATAACACAGTAGCACTGGGTTGAATTCTTTTCTTAAAAAAAAAAATCTATCTACTTTATTTATTTTTGGCTGTACTGGGTCTTTGTTGCTGTGCCCAGGCTTTCTCAAGTTGCAGAGAGTGGGGGATGCTCTCTAGTTTCGATGCAGGGCCTCCTATTATGGTGGCTTCTCTTGTTGAGGAGCACCAGCTTTAGACCTTGGGCTTCAGTAGTTGTGGCGCACGGATTTAGATGCCCTGTGTCATGTGGAATCTTCCCCGACCAAGGATCAAACCTGTGTCCCGTGCATTAGCCTATGGACTGTTAACCAGTAGACCACCAGGGAAATCCTGGATTGCATTCTGAATGGCTGGTGCAACCTTTGGTCTCTGTTCAGGTCTTGTGCCTCAAAAATGAACAATGTCTCCTCAAATAAAATCCCCTGCCATTTCCTGCGTCATGAATCTCTTCTTAGCAGCACCAAATGTAGCACTGCTGCTTTTATGCTTGCTTTTAGATGTTCTGGCTGGGCTTGAAATAAAGATACTGTGATACTGTACTGCTGTACTCTAATTCCCAGGTGGCTCAGTGGTAAACAATCAGCCTGCTAAGCAGGAGACACGGGTTTGATCACTGGGGTGAGAAGATCCCCTGGAGTTGTAAATGGCAACCCACTTCAGTATTCTTGCCTGGGAAATCCCATGGACAGAGGAGCTTGGTGGGCTACAGCCCATGGGGTGGCAAAGAGTCAGACACAATCGACTAAAATAGCAACAGCAACTAGTGTGCTCTATACAGTGTGTGTGTGTGTGTGTGTGTGTGTGTGCGCACACACTCAATCATCTCCTCTGTCCATGGGATTTCCCAGGCAAGAGTACAGGAGTGGGTTACCATTTCCTTCTCCAGGGGATATTCCTGACCCAGGGATTGAGCTCACATCTCCTGCATTGCAAGCAGATTCTTTACTGCTACAGTATTGTAAAGTACACAAAAGCACAACCAGTTGTAGACGATGCATGCATATGACAATGTACACCAGACAGGTGAAGTAACTTATCTGATTGGACATCAAACACATATTTGCATCTTCGAAAGTTTGAAACTTGAAGGTTTGTATTTAGGGGACTTACTGTATTGCTATAGACTGGATATTTGTGTACCCAAAATTAATATATTGAAACCTAATCCCCAATGTGGCAGTATTTGCAGGTAGAAGATTTCAGAAATGCTGAAGTCATAAGTATGGAGCCCTTATGAATGGGATTAGTGTCCTTATAAAGGAGACCCCATCTGAGGATACAGTTAAAACACAGCCATCTATGAGCCAGGAAGTGGGTCCCCATCAAATACTAAATCAGCTAGCACTTCGATGTTGGACTTCCCAGCCTCCAGAACCATGAGAAATGAATTTTTGTTGTTTATGAGCCACCTAAAGTATTTTGTTATAGCACCCTGAGTGGGCTAAAATAAATACCTATGTGAAAATGCTCTCAAGAGAAGGTGAATTCTTTATCTGATTATCAGTAGGAAAAGAAGAAAGAGCCTAGTAACCAGTAATGGGGCACATGACCAGGGCTGGACTAAATACTGGGACATGATGTGAATTCCTTGTTATGGGGCTACAGCACCCTTAAATGCCTTCTGTTTCCAATCAGGATTCATCCTAGTATCTAGGATGGGGCAGTGTTTCCAGAGCCAAATAAATTCAGCTGTGGTGAAAGGAAGATCTGGGGTCTGGGTACCAAGGAGGGCCTGACAAACCTCCCTTAACTGACCAAACCACTTCTAGCCTACGACTGTCCATTAAACCATTAAATATAGTTGATTGACTGCACCAAATGGCACTGCAGAGAACAGGAAACATTGATTTTAATAACACCCTGCACTTGAAAAATACTCCATGCTTACCAAAATATTTTCACATTTCACTATTTCATATGATCCCCAAAGTCTCCAATATAGGCCGGGGAGGTATACCCATATTTTGGATAAGCACATTAAGGCACTAAGAGTTTAAATGGATCATCTCACTTCTAGCTAGCTAGCAGCTGAGATAGAACTAAAACAATAAGCTCCTTATCGCTGTCACCACTCTTTACCTTATGCCACTGCTTTGCTCTGTAATGCTGTGACCAAACTCTTGGAGGACCATGTTCACTGAGAATTCAGTTCAGATTTGATAAACTGCTGGAAAACAGGACCTCGCTGGTCTGAGCATTCAGAAGGGTACTCTCAGCAATAATCATGAACCCAAGTGTTGTTTAAGATACTTGCTTTAAGAAATATGCTTCAATTTTAATTAAGAGGGTTATTACCTATCTTACCTGGAGAAGGAAATGGCAACCCGCTCCAGTATTCTTGCCTGGAGAATCCCGTGGACAGAAGAGCCTGGAGGGCTACAATCCATAGGATTGTAGAGTCGGACACGATCGAAACGACTTAGCACATTATCTGTTTTAAGGATATTTCCTTAAATTACTAACATAAATTAGCAATATCAGAGATGTCAAAAATATCAGTTTCTGTTAAAAATGCTCCAATTTTTGTGATTTCACCATGTTGCTTAGTTGAATTCCTACAATGTGCTAATCATCATTCTAAGTTTTGAGAACATGGTGATAAACAGAACAGACAAAATTCCCTTTGTCATAGGGCTTTTGGTCTAGCTGAAGAGGGGTTGTTTGTACAGGAGACTAACAGAAACCAAGTAAAATAGAAAGTATGTCAGATGTTGATAAATGCTATAAAGGAAAAATACAGCAGACAATGGAGACAGGAAATGCTGGAGTGAGGATGGGGTTGCAATTTAAAATAGGATGATTAAGGGAGGCTCCAAGAAAAGCTTGAAGGAAATACTATTTTTCAAAAACAACAAAATAAAAAAAATCAATAAACATGCAAACCAGTTATCAATAATTATTAGTGACTACACACACACACACACACACACACACAAAACCTAGTATTTATTTTTCAAATTAACTCTCAACTCTATTCACTGAGAAAATAAAATAAATTTGATTTTGCATTTTTGTAGAACTATAAAAATATGATATTTAGCTATCACTAATCCCTGCTTTTTCTGTTTGCAGACCTCCCACTGTTTAGCTCAGTGATAAAATTCCACAATAAATTTTGACTTGAAAGATTTCAGGATATCACGAAAATGGGAATGACGAATGAAGGCTATGAGATGAGCAAATATTTGGCAAATCCTGTAAAGCACTTAGAACAAGCTTTATTAAGTGTGGTGGAATCAGATGATCATTACTGTTTTTATTTTTATCTGGGGTCAAACATAATTAAAACATTTTCTGTGGGTTTCCAAATTAGCCTGACGATTTATTGGTCTCCAAAGATCTTGGTAGATGGTAATCTTGGCATGGAGTTCTAAAAGAGGACTCTTTAGATCTGGAAAGAAGTTGGAAAATAATTGTTTAAAAACAAAACAAAAAAGGCCCAAGGAACACCGTGAGAGACTTGTGACACGTTGGGAATTCAATCAAAAGTTGCCATCAGTGATGGGCTACAGTCCGTGGGATTTCAAGAGTCTGACACGACTAAACTACCACCACCACAAGGCTGCCGGAGCACTAAAATGCCCGGATTGTCAAGGTTTAGAACTGCAAAGATCAAGGAGGAAATGTTGTAGCTGCCCTCTTGTGGCTGAAATGGAGGGTTTTTGTGCCTCTGCCTCTATACTTTCAGGAAGCAATGTTATTTCACCCCATGCTACTCCCACCCACTGAGTTATACGTGAAATAATGTAAGACCAATAAAACATTTCAAGTTTTCAGATGGGCTCAAAAGACTCCCCGCCCAACCCCTACCCAACCGCAACCACAACTGCAGGTCAGTCAACACACACTTTTCAGTTGAACAAAGCTCCTGGCTATTGGTACATTATATTAAAATTTTGTCCCCTTTCAACCACACCCCAAGGGAAGAGATTTTGGAAGAATCTTAAGATGATATCCTCTAGTCTATAAATACTTGGTGGTGGGGAGGGCAGATGGTGGGAATTAACAGCAGAGACTGATGTAAGAAACAAGGGGAAGGAGTTTGATACCTCTCAGCTAGATAATCAAAGCTAAACCACTTAACAGCTTAAACTTCAGTTTCTTCCAATGTAAAATCAGAGAGTTCAAAGCAACTTTCAATATCCCTTTTAGCTCTAAAACTATAAATAAGTGGGCTGATAGACAGGCCAATTACTTTTTTGTCTCTTGGTTTTCTTTCCTTTCTGGTTATATGGCTTTATGATTAATGAACTAAAGAGCCATTAGAGGAATTGTGTGATTCCTTTGAACCATTGAACATTGCAGGGTCATAGGGATATTTGTAGAACTGTCCCATTCATACAGGTACTGAATTTATTAACTATCAGCTATGTGCTGTGCATCATTCCAGTGCAAGTAGTACAATATTAATAGAGAAAAGGAGAATCCTTGTCTTCGAGGTGCTTATAATTTGGACAGAATTAACTTCATTCATTTTTATGTGGCTTTACAGTTTGCTTTTATATTCTTTTGATTCTGAAAATAACAAGGGGAACTTACCTTAAATTTTGACTGTCTCCAAAGATCTTCTAGATGGGATAGGCTTGAAGCTGAGCAAAACTCCGTAAACTTGGGCAAGAACTGGGTCTGGAATCAAAACTTCAAAGTCAAGGCAGTGCGCCTTCTGGTGAAGCTTGTAGTGGAAGACATGCCTGGCTATGTATGCTTCAGTCATTTTGAAAAATGTTCTTCCATAGGCCATTTTTTTTTAAACATGAAAGGAAGTCCAAATAAGGCCTGTATGTTTTTGGAAACTGCCTTGTTTGTGTTCAGCTTCATATCATGCTTTGGAATGGTTACTTTAAAAAGAAAGAATATGTTTTAAATAATTTAGAAAGTTTTTAAAATTTTTATTTTATCAGGCTAAGATTGCTTTGCTTGTTTTGTTTTTCCCTCAAATTCTTGTGCATGCTCTGACATTTAAAGACATAAACAATCATAAATTTGAAATATTAATTGTTTTGGGTGTGAGAAATCTTAAGGTATACATTACTAAAATGAAAGTTGACTTGTTATATGAAAATACACATGTGTGTAATGATCAGGTTACAGGATCTTGATAAAAATGCTTATTCCAGATTACAAGAAGTTCTGGAAGGACCTCTTGATGTCACAGATTTTTTTTTCCTGTTGCCTTGATATTTTCAGAATGTCTTACACATCATCTACTATATGTGTCTTTGTTGTAAGTTAGAGTTTGGTTAGATAGAACATTTGAACTCTATTCAACTTGGCAGGGCAAAGAGCCTGGAGTCCAATGATTTGTCTTTAGGGCGGTGTTTGGGGAATAACAAAATGTTTCAGAATCATTAAGGGTATTACAAGAGGGAATTTGGGAGTGGTTGAAATGCTTTGTGTACTTCTAAGAAGGCAGGATGGGAGAGATTAGCGGAGGAAAATGGTTTTAAAAATTTCACTTGGAGATTTATAAATATAGTGAGCATTACTGCAGGTTCATAATAAAATAAAATGATCATAAACTTTTAAAAACATAAGGCTTTTTCTGATTTCAGTTTGATAAAACTGAAAAGGTAAAACAGAAAACAATGCCCATGTTACAAAGGAAGGTTCACTGATAAGTAATATTAGAGTTCTCTCCTGACCAAAGGTATACCTGTTATCTTACAAGGTGTGTGATATCATTTTGGTACAAGCAGTGATACCATAGATTACTTCTTTAAACATTATTTTCAGGCAGATAGGCTTTGAGGAAGATAGTGTGAAGTCTTGGAAAGAGCACAGACTGGGTTCAGAGTATGCTGGGCAGTTGGCTCTGTGGTCTTGGATAATTTTTTAGCCTCAGTTTCTTTACTTGTAAATTGAAATAATTTCTATTCTTTCATAAGGCTTGGAGTAGGAAATGGCAACCTACTCTAGTATTCCTGCCTGGAAAATTCCATGGACAGAGGGAGCCTGGCAGGCTATAGTACATGGGGTCACAAAGAGTAGGAGATAACTGAGCCCCCACACACACATACACAAACACACACACATACACAAACACACACACATACACAAACACACACACATACAGAAACACACACACATAAGGCTTATTCAGCGAAGGCTCCATGCCTCCCCCCTCCTACATCTTCCAGGTTTCTAGAAGAGTTTTACTGTCTATCTGTCTGTGTCCAAGATCATGCCAATCAGAAAGGTCTAAAGAGTTAAAAGAAGAAAAAAAAGTTTAGTTGATATTATAAGCAGTACATGAAAATTTAAACTACCTCTTCTAGCTATGCCAAGCAAATAAGAATTTTTCTAATAATAAAGACAAATGGGTCTTGAACCTAGGACCTATAAGGAAACGTTTTCTGTCTTTTTGTTTAGGTATGGGGATGTGGAGAAGAATGGCAGGTGTTAATGATTTCTGTGTATATGATTCAAAGGCTTGTCTCAGTACAGCAAAATGGCTGTCTAAGCACAGCAAAGTGGCTGCGTTTTGAACTTGGTTGCTGATTCCTTTTTTGTCAGACCACTTGCCTGAATGCCTTTGTTCTTTCCTGTCATTCAAACGTCAGTGATTCAGTGTACATTACTGAATGCAATTCTTCTGTCTTTATGGAAAAGACTGTGCTTAGAACTTTGCCTAATTCTAGATCACAAGCTCAAATGCATGTGCAGGTCAGAAGCAAAGGAGGGTCCACCTTATACAGCTGTGGTGGATTGGATAGCATGTGCTTGCTCCAGAGAGTAGCCACCAGTCTGCAACTTGTTATTACTGTTAATTGCCAGATCTTCAAGCTTTTTTCAAGAGAAGTCAGAAATACAGGCTTAAATGTGAAGTTTCCCAATTTTTACACCACCATACAAACCAAGCAGAGCTTAACTAAGGACTGTGGTTTGTATACTCTGATTCCAGCTGAGGTTAGTGCTTCTTTCTTGATTTGCCTCTTATTGGATGATGAACAAGAGCTAGATAACCTAGGGAGAAATCACAGCCCCATCACATACTGCCTGTGAGAACTTGGCAAGTAATTATACTCGGCATCTCTGTCCCTTAGCTTCCTCATCTATAAATTGGAGGTGATGGTAATAGTGCTCATCTCATAGGGTTTTGGGGAAGAATCAAATAAGTTAAAATACATAAAGTGCCTACAATAGTGCTTGGGACAGTAGTGGGTGATATTGAAGTGTTTAATATTGTTAAAGCTTCTTTCATGTCCTCCCTTTAGAAGGTCACAGCCTCTTCCTGTAAGGCCTGGGAAGGGAGGAGGATAAAAGGGAAACAAACTTTTATTGAGCACTTCCTGTGTACCAGGAATTATACCAGATGCTTTATATGACATTTTCTCAATTTAATCCTCAGACAGACTCTTGAGCAGGTTTTATTCTCATTTTGCAGTAGAGAGAACTGAGACTTTATGAGATTCACTTGTCCAAGGCAGAGTTAGATTTGGACTTAAGTGGATCTGATTTCAAAACTTCATTGTTATACCAGAAAGTTTTCCATCCTTGACCAAGGGAGATTTGCTGCGAATTTGATGCCTGACAGGATCTCTTTCAAAAGGGAATTTAAGGGTAACTGCCTTCTAAATGTCTCTGCTTTTGAATATGCCATCTAGATTGGTCACAACTTTCCTTCCAAGGAGTAAGCGTCTTTTAATTTCATGGCTGCAATCAGCATCTGCAGTGATCAGCTTGGGTCCAGATTAACTGGGGAGAACTTTATTACTTTATTACTCCCAAACCTACTACCCACTCTATACTTGACCTCCCAGGCAAACCTGAGCTCCTCCAGGGTAAAGACTGCTCTATCTGCAACTCCCAGCATAGTCAATGAATCCAAGTGCTTATAAAGGAATGAAAGAGGGATTCAAACTAGGGATTCAAACTGTATAGATTCTAAATCTACACAGTTTTGGAGAGCTGGACATGACTTGTGACAAGACGAGTCTAGCCAGGCCAATATAGGACCTTAATTACTGCACTAAAAGCCTCCACATGTTATAAAAGCTTTACCTCTTTTCCTAATAGTGTCCTTTAATATGTCAATGAATAGAATCAGATTGGATGGAAGGGGTGGAGGTGTGTGTGAAGAGAAAGAAGAAAGAAGGGATAAAAGAATCAGAGCTGGGAATCTGTAAAGATAGAGCAGGAGATAAGAAAGGATTTTAATGCCTCCTCCACATGAGATGTTTGAATGTGCCCAGATTTTGCCATCCTTGCCTCATTAACTCAAATGTGTTAGAAACCAGTGAAATTAACAAAACCACAAACTAAGTGATCAATGGGTCTGTTTTCAAGAACCAAGTGGAAAACAAACAGGCAAATAGAAATACAATTCTCACTCTGTCCCTTTATCACTTTGATCTCTGTCTCCCAGTAAATGGAGGGCACTCTCAGGTCTACCGCATTATCACTTTGCTGCTATCCTTTATCCTATCCAGATGGAGTGGCAAGACCAAGGGTCAGGCAGGCTCACAGATGGACCTTTGGAATTAATCCAGATGCAGAGCAACACTGAATCCATCCGGGCAGGGCCACGGGTTCATGTTTACTCTAGAGTACAGTATTTCCTGACTGAAGGAGTTCTGGCTAATTACTTGACCTTTCTGAGTCTCAATTTCCTCATCTGTGATATGGGAATAATCCTAAAACCTACCTCACATATCTGTGATGATTAAACAAGTTTTACCATATGTAAAATGCTTAGAGCAGTGACTGGCACGTGATCATTAATATTGTTAATATTAATAAAAGGTTTTAGAGGTGATATCGATCACAAGCAGATGATCATACCTGCATTGGAAATAACTCTTTTTGAAGTGCTTTGATTTTGCAAATGGTTTTAAAAGGCCCTTGGTATGAAATCAAGCACCTTCTCTCACCACTCTCCAAAAATTAGCCATTTCCATTATGCACAGACTTCTATCCTTTTCTGTAAATTGTTCAGACTTCCAAAATGGGATGCAATATGGTCTTGTTCGTTGGAGGTGGAAAATGATATAACTATACAGCAACTGGTGGTGCAGTGGTAAAAAATCCATCTGCCAGTGCAGGATATATAAGAGATGTGGGTTTGATCCCTGGGTTGGAAAGATCCCCTGGAGTAAGAAATGGCACCCCACTCCAGTATTCTTGTCCAGAAAATTCTATGGACAGAGGAACCTGAGGGCTACAGTTCATGGGGTCACAAAGATTTGGACACAACTGAGCACACACACATACATATAGCAACTATACATATCAGTAGATAAAGGATGATTGATTAGATGAATTAAACATGATTTTTAAAAATAAGGGGAATGAAATACACTTTTTTAAAGAACTGCTTTTTACCATACTAGATTATTTCTCATTTTCACTAAATGGGATACAAAGTTGTCAGCCTCAATAACAATTTCACTAGGCTTGGTTTTCAGATTCATACCACAGGTGTTTTTTGATCAGAGGAAAGCACCACTGGCAATTCTTAGGAACTGTCCTTTGGACAGTATGACATTATTGTAGGAAGGAGAACTGATCATCATTATGATGGTCAAACAGAATTCAGAATCATGCTCTATAATCACAGTTCATTTAAAATAGGTGCCATCTCCAACATCTTCCCTGGTAAAGTTGAGATGGGGAAGTATAGCACAGCAGAAAGCCACAGGTTTGGTGCCAAACAGACCTGTATTTTAATTTTGAACATTAATGATTCCAATAAATTTATGGAACAAACAGTTCTCAAACTTTAACATGGATCAGAATCACCTAGAGGCTTGTTAAGCATGGACTGTGGAAACCACCCCTAGAGTTTCTAATTCAGTAGGTCTGCAGCTAGACTCAAGAATTTGCTTTTCTAGCAAGTTTTCAAGCAAAGATGGTGATGATGCTGGTCTGAGGACCATACTTTTAGAACCACTAAGATACATTAGGTGCAAAAAATTAGATTCAGATGGTTCCAGAGTTGGGCCAGAGATTCCACATCTATAAAAGGGAAGAATTTTGACTTGTAAAGTTTTCTGTGAGGATTGGAGATATTGTATAGATATCTTATGGGCAGTCAAAAAATACTAGATATTATTCCTTAGAGTCAGACATGGACTCAAGTTCAAGTTCAAGCTCTGCTGACTGAATGATAGATTGTAAAAGTCATAACCTCTTAAAAACATCATTTATTTGTAAAGTGGATGCTACTGTCTGAATTGTGTTCCCCCAAATTCTTATCTTGAAGGCATAACCCCCAAAGTATGGTAGTTGGAGACAGGGCTTTGGAAGGAAATTAGGTTTTGATGAGGTCATGAGGGTGGGGGCCTCACAATAGGATTGGTCTCCTTCCAAGAGGAAACCAGAGAGCTTGCTTCTCTCTCCACCATGTGCGCATGCAGCTTGAAAGTGACTTCTGCAAGCCAGGAAGAGAGCCCTAACCAAGAACCTAATTGGTTGGCACCTTGATTTCCTTCTTTAGAATTGTGAGAAATAGATTTTTAGTATTTAAGCATCTGATCTATTTTGTTGTGGCAACCTGAGCTAACACAGTGGAGTTAATCCCTACCCTATAAATTAGGGATGCAATGAGATACTGTGTGTACAGCACTCAGAACAGTGTTGGCTACCTGTCGTTGGCTAATGAGTTTTAGCATTATTATTTAGTATTACAATTACAGTTATCACTATACCCTTTCTTCCAAATTCATTGTGTTGTTTCTTCTTTTGTTAACTTTGCTAAGAACTTCCCAAATATGATTGTAAGCTGATTGCAGGGCATGTAGATGAGGTGATAACTAGTGAGGGCTAATTCATATCATTGCCTTCAACATTATCATTACAGATTATTTTTCTGTCCCAGCATCTTATCCTTGGACAAGCACATATTTATATAAGAATAAAAATGCTATCAACCCTCTTTCTGGTCTCAGCCTGTCCAAAAGAGTAAGCCATCTCCTGTGGCTCATTTTCTGGTGATGTTCCTTTTTTCAGAACACACTGGTCAGTTGTCTCCTGGGTGGTATCTTGCGCATATGTTTCCTATTAAAGTAGCAACAGAAGAGTGGCAACTGTGAATCTTTTCTGGCTGGTGCTCATGTTCCCTTTTCTTCTGTAATTAGCCTTGGGGTGGAAGTTTTGGGAGGAAGGGAGGGGGAGGCTAATTTATGAATTGAAAATTGGACTTGATGCATATGACACTGGGCTAAATTGCTCAAACTTAGCTGTGATAAAAACTTTCCCTGGTTCTTTCTCTCTTGTTAAAGTCTCCTCATTTACATTTCTACAGTTGTCAAGCATCTAACTTTGTTTTAAAAATCATGTTAAAATATTAAAGACTTGATTAAGTTTTAAAAGTGAAAAAAAAATTAAATAAAATACTTCTGATTATTTTAGGGACATTGTTTTCTCACAGTGAATAACATTATTGGAATCACCTCAATATGAGTGATTAAATTAACAATGGGTCACTTTTAGTGGTTTTTATGAAAAAAAATTATATATAGCCATCTGGGAAAAGTTTGGTAGTTTCTTATACAGATAAACATCCATGTACAATATGACCCAGTAATCCCACTCCTAGATTTTTACCGAAGAGAAATGAAAATTTACATTCCTAACAGAACTTATACACAAATGTTTATAGCAGATCTATTCATAATTGCCACAAACTGAAATAACTTAAGTAATCAATGAACTGAACTGAACTGAATCAATGGATAAATAAATTGACATATTCACATAATAGAATACTACTCAGTAGTGGTAAATCCCATGGAGGAGGAGCCTGGTGGGCTGCAGTCCATGGGGTCACTAAGAGTCAGACACAACTGAGTGACTTCACTTTCACTTTTCACTTTCATGCATTGGAGAAGGAAATGGCAACCCACTCCAGTGTTCTTGCCTGGAGAATCCCAGGGATGGGGGAGCCTGCTGGGCTGCCATCTATGGGGTCGCACAGAGTTGGACACGACTGAAGCCACTTAGCTGAAGCAGCAGCAGCAGTGAAAAGCAACAAACTATTAAGCAACAATATGGATGAATCTTAAAGGCTTTTTACTGAGTGAAAAGTTATATGAAAAAGGTTATATTTTTTACATTTTTAAAAGGATAAAACCATGGTGATATGGAGACCAATAGTTTATGATAGGTGGGAGATTATAAAGTAGTAGCACCAGAGAATTTGGGGGTGTGAAAATTGTTCTGTAACCCTGATTGCACTGATCTTTCTATGACTACACATGTAGTCAAAATTCATAGAACTGTACACCAAAAGATGTCAATTTTACAATGTTAATTAAAAAAAATAATAACGAGGAGGAAAAGAGATATTATGTCTCTTTTAGGAACATAACTGATTGTCCCAGTGTGTTATGCAGTGAAAACTTTAAATGTGTGTTGGGTTGAATCTATTATGAAATTTCTGTACAGGTAGGAAATGTCAGAAAAAAATTATTTTTGATTGTGTGGTAATGAAAGGAAGAAGGAAGGATGGGTTTATTTTTACTCATGGTTTCCACGTATATCAACAACCAAAGATTATAGGACAATATAATGAGTTAATAGTGCTCATAAGTTGCTTTTTGAAATCTCTAATCCTCACCTCTTATCAACTTTCTGATCTCCATGGCATTTTCAAAACTGGATTGCATCTGGATTCTGAGTCTGAGATGCTTGAGAAGGGAAGCAGTTAGGTCAAAAGTGGGAGTTCACTTTCCTTTATACTGCACATCAGCTATTCATATCCTACCATCTGAAACTAATTTGTTGTGTGTAATTTATTCCATAAAGTTGCTGAAATAAACAATGCATCCACGGCTCCTTAGATGTGTATTCCTCAGGGACTTGCTTGTCTGTGTGTGATTTTCAGCTCTCTGGGAGCTTTTAGAAGTACCATCCAGCACTTGGGAAGTCATGTGGGTTCTTGGAGAGCCTATTATTTATAAACTAGGGTACTTGTTGTGTGTGGTTTGTTATCTGTGACTGATGTGATGTGGGCCACAATCCCTAGTCCCAAATATTTCCTGAGTCCAGATTAGTGAGTTAGTAATGGGGAACAGACATGCCCACTCTATACCTCAGATAAATACAACAGGATCGAGATTGTTTGGGGGAAATGGGTGAGAAGTTATAGCATGGTGGTTTGTCACTTTCCTCCTAGGAAAACAAGGCACTATGGAAAAGCATGGTGCATTTTACATGGTGGCAATTTATTTCTGGGTGTGGCCTGACTTCACTTCTGTCTTGTGGATGCTAAAGCATTTCACAAAGTTCTTCCAGCCCTTCTACCTCCTATCCTTATTGCCAGGAGCTTTGCCGGGTGATGACATGATGTGGAGGAGTAAGGCACAGTCCTTCTCACAGATCTCACAGATTTCTTCACAGTCCTCACAATGCAAGCAAGTCCTTTTCAAACTACACATTCAAAGTACATTTTGCCTTTTTTAAAGAGGGCTACACTAGCACCAGTACGGATCACTTTAGTGTTCTTTCTGTCAAAAATCAATATTTTCATTTTGTCCCCATAATTAAATCAAAGTACTAGGTTTAAAAAAAATCTCTTCTGAATCCACAGACTATTGGTATCACTTTAAGAGTACAAATCATTACAGAGCATTTTTAAATGGTCTTGTCAGTTCCAGAAATATACTTTTGAGTTCCCTCTTGCAGAGAACAGATTTCTTCTGTAGAAATCTTCTAGCTCATACTTGAACTTCGGCAAATGGTTCCCTCTTGCCTATTTCCTTGGAGGCCAACAATCCTTATGCTATTCAAAAGTACTTTTTGGAGCATTTTCTATTTATAGGCCCTATTCTAGGTAGTGAAGAAATAAGACAAAATCACAGGCTGAAAATTTATTTTAGAACATATAAAATGCTAGGAAGGAAATAAAACATGACTGAGATAGAGTGATTATAGGAGTGGGGAGAATGCGTTACTTTAGACAACAGGTGGTCATGTAAGATCTCTTTGAGGAGATTACATTTGAGTGGAATCCATACGTAAGAAGCCAGCCATATAAAAATTGAGGAAAGAACATTCTAGAGCAGGCTGTTTCTCCATCAGGCACTACACTGTTCATGTTTGAAAGGTGGAGGTGGAAATTGCCTCTGTCACCATTTTAACATATGATCCACTGAAGGAACTGTTTCTTCTCCTTAAACCTTGGGCTGTACGGGTTTGGAGATCCTAGTGTTCAGGAGAGCACACCACCACCAAGGAACACAAGTCATAATTGTATGAAACTGAAGGTTATTCTTTTGTAGCTGGTCATAGGTCAAGTAAGTGAGTTGGATAGAGATGTGGTGGGAATCCTCATTCTTGCTTATTTTAAGTCCTTCAGGAAGGCATTAATCTCTGAAATCCCTCCAGGAATGAGGCATTGATTTTCGTTGATTATTTTCCAAGGTAGAGGCAGTTCTAGTGACTTCTCAGGCTTTCCCACCGTAAGACCAGTTATAGTCAGGGAAACAATGTAGGAATTCTGCCAGTTGCTGAGTATATCTATTCCAATTATGCATTATGGAACTGAAAAAAAAACCACAGGATGGGCCCAGATACTTACTGGGCCTATTCTGAGACAGACCTGAGCTAAAACTCCATTGATCTCATGACTTCTAGCCTCTATTCTCTGGGCCACAGTGACATTTTGGTTCTTCTGTAATTAGTGTTAGTTCAAAGCCAGTGTCCATCAGTCTCTAAAGCTCTGATTATTACCTTTCCCCAATACATTGTTGGGCTTCCCTGGTGGCTCAGAGGTTAAAGCGTCTGCCTCCAATGCGGGAGACCCGGATTCGATCCCTGGGTTGGGAAGATCCCCTGGAGAAGGAAATGGTAACCCACTCCAGTATTCTTGCCTGGAGAATCCCATGGACGGAGAAGCCTGGTAGGTTACAGTCCACGGGGTCGCAAAGAGTCGGACACGACTGAGCAACTGAACGGAACGAACGGAACGGAATACATAGTTACCCTGGTAAAAGGCTATAGGTCCCTTTGGGTATGGCTGGGAAAAACATTAACAGCATAAATTTTTGACAGTATATTGGGGTCCTTCCTCAAGGGGATCTATCCTTCCTTTCTTTTTTGAGAACTAAAAATGGGGTTCTTGGTCTGTAAACTAGCTCAAGGCTGGGAACTGATTGAGGTTCATGACTCTGTTTTTATCATGCACGTTATATTTTTGTTCACTTGACCTAGAACTTTTCTGCTTATACAGGTAAGTGGGAAGTTAGTAGGCTTCCTATCTATTTCTATCTATTTCATTTCTAGGACTGCCACGAGTAATTAGCCAACATCATAGGCCTGCAGCAGTCAGACTGTCCTGAATGCCACTTTACTATCCATTATGGTAAATGGATAGCCACTTTACTATCATTACCATGCCCACCCTGCCTTTGTTGGTTGAATGCTGCCACTTGGTCCCTGCCACCTGGGGATTCAATTACTCCCATCACATTTAGGTTTGCCAGTTCAGTACTACAGTTCCACTGTCAGGTCTGGCGTATAGATAAGAGCTCTTCAAGGATCCAGGGTTCCTTCATGAATTCATTTCTCACAGTCATGGTGAAATGTATGTCTTGAACCCCCCCCAGGCTGAGTGAGTAGGTTTTAAATGACAAATCCCCTCTAACATTCCAGTCTCCCTAAATCTTCAAATCCCTTCTTCAACATTAAACTAACTGTGAACAACCTTTTGGCCCATGTTTCGGGCAACCAATGAACCAGACTGTTAGAGCCTTTTCTTACTCCCTGAGCAGCAGTAATACATGCAAACTCTTTACTTAATGAGCCCAGATCAATAAATTCAGCCTGACTCAACTTTATGTTTCTTCTTTCATTATCCCTCACTCTTATTATCCATTCACACACATATTCTCCAGATTTCTGATCATGTAAGTTAGAAGACTCAACTATTCTTTTAGAGTCTCAAGCAACTCTTCATGGGTCACATTTTGTAACTCACCTTTAGGGGCCTGTTGGCACTTGTGTCTAGTTATAGATCTAGAATAGCTTCCCCAGTGGCTCAAAGGTAAAGAATCCACATGCAATGCAGGAGATGCGAGTTCAATCCCTGGGTTGGGAAGATTCCCTGGAGGAGGACATGGCAACCCACTCCAGTATTGCCTGAAAAATCCCATGGACAGAGGAGCCTGGCGGCTACAGTCTATAGGGTCGCAAAGTGTCGGATAAAACTGAAGCGACTGAGCACATAGATCCAGAACAGATCTAGAAGCAAAGAGGGGCTTTCCAGGTGGCTCAGTGGTAAAGAATCTGCCTGCCAGTGCAGGATGTGCAAGAGACGCAGGTTGGATCCCTGGGTTGGGAAAATCCTCTGGAGGAGGAAATGGCAACCCATTCCAGTATTCTTGCCTGGAGAATTCCATGGACAGAGGAATCTGGTGGGCGGGCTACAGTTCATAGGGTCACAAAGAGTTGGCCATGACTGAGCACGCAGGAGGGGTAGGTCCCGAGGAGACTCAGCATTATCTTGCATGGAAACTACCTCATTATAGTTTCCTCAGGACATACAGGGTTAATCCCTGGTAGGGAGCCAGAAGGTGGGGGCAGGGAGAGACTATAGATAGAGAAACAGCCTGAGGACCTAATTAGGAAATTTGCTAAACTTTCATATTTAGAAATGCACTATTTCATATTTTATGGATGTGCTATTGCTCTGAAAAGAAGAATTAAAATACTATTTTCCGGTATAACCAACTCATTCATTTTAAAAAGTTATAACCTACTATGTGCCAGGAAATCTAGGTGCTAGGAATACCACAGTGAACACCACAGAGCCCCAACCCTCAAACTACCTACATTCTGGTGAGGAAGACAGATAATTAAAAAAACCAAAAATGTATACAGCCAATGTCAAGTAGTGATAGGTACTGTGAAGAAAGAGCCAGGAAAGCGGATATAGAGTGATAGACTAGAGGAGCTGTGTTAAACAGAGTAGTTGGAAGAGGTGTTTCTGAAAAGGAGTAGAAACTTGAAGTGAGAATATTCCTCAAAAATATGTGAATATTTGGAGAATGGAGCAGAGTTGGATATGGCTAGTAAGGAGGAATGGAAGGAACTGACAGAAAGGGAGGTTCGGGGGCTGATTCTGTAGGGTCTTGAGAGGGAGAGGGAGGCGAGGAGAGAGAAGAAGAGGGTCAGAGCAGGAAAGGGAGGGAGAGAGTGAATTGGAAAGGTGGGAGAAGAGGAGGTGGAGAAAGGTAGGTAGGCTGGGGCTTTTATTGGCAAAGTTTAGAGAATTGAGATTGAGAGGCTCTGGAGCAACTGTGGGGCTATTAAGAACAGGAGAGAGGATTTCTAGAAGTATTGCTGAAAGTTATGAATTTCTTCAGTTCATTTCAGTTCAATTCAGTTCAGTCGCTCAGTTGTGTCCGACTCTTCGCAACCCCATGAATCACAGCACGCCAGGCCTCCCTGTCCATCACCAACTCCTGGAGTTCACTCAAACTCATGTCCATCGAGTCGGTGATGCCATCCAGCCATCTCATTCTCTGTCATCCCCTTCTCCTCCCGCCCCCAACCTTTCCCAGCATCAGAGTCTTTTCCAGTGAATCAACTCGTCTCATGAGGTGGCCAAAGTATTGGAGTTTCAGCTTTAGCATCAGTCCCTCCAATGAACACCCAGGATTGATCTCCTCTAGAATGGACTGATTGGATCTCCTTGCAGTACAAGGGACTCTCAAGAGTCTTCTCCAGCACCACAGTTCAAAAGCATCAATTCTTCGGCGATCAGCCTTCTTCACAGTCCAACTCTCATATCCATACATGACCACGGGAAAAACCATAGCCTTGACTAGACGGACCTTGGTTGGCAAAGTAATGTCTCTGCTTTTCAATATACTATCTAGGTTGGTCATAATTTTCCTTCCAAGGAGTAAACGTCTTTTAATTTCATGGCTGCAGTCAGCATCTGCAGTGATTTTGGAGCCCCACAAAATAAAATCTGACACTGTCTCCACTGTTTTTCCATCTATTTCCCATGAAGTGATGGGACTAGATGCCATGATCTTTGTTTTCTGAATGCTGAGCTTCAAGCCAACCTTTTCACTCTCCTCTTTCACTTTCATCAAGAGGCTTTTGAGTTCCTCTTCACTTTCTGCCATAAGGGTGATGTCATCTGCATATCTGAGGTGATTGATATTTCTCCCAGCAATCTTGATTCCAGCTTGTGCTTCTTCCAGCCCAGCGTTCCTCATGATGTACTCTGCATATAAGTTAAATAAGCAGCGTGACAATATACAGCCTTGACGTACTCCTTTTCTATTTGGAATCAGTCTGTTGTTCCATGTCCAGTTCTGACTGTTGCTTCCTGACCTGCATACAGGTTTCTCAAGAGGCAGGTCAGGTGGTCTGGTATTCCCATCTCTTGCAGAATTTCCCACAGTTTATTGTGATCCACACAGTCAAAGGCTTTGGCATAGTCAATGAAGCAGAAATAGATGTTTTTCTGGAACTCTCTTGCTTTCTCCATGATCCAACGGATGTTGGCAATTTGATCTCTGGTGCCTCTGCCTTTTCTAAAACCTGCTTGAACATCTGGGAGTTCACGGTTCACATATTGCTGAAGCCTGGCTTGGAGAATTTTGAGCATGACTTTACTAGCATGTGAGATGAGTACAATTGTGCGGTAGTTTGAGCATTCTTTGGCATTGCCTTTCTTTGGGATTGGAATGAAGACTGATCTTTTCCAGTCCTGTGGCCAAAATTTCTTAACTTTCTTAATTTCTTTTTTCTTTGAATTTTTATTTTTATTGGAGGCTAATTACTTTACAATATTATATTGGTTGGTTTTGTCATACATTGACATGAATCCGCTCCTGGTGTACATGAGTTCCCCCTCCTGAACCCCCCCCCACCTCCCTCCTCCCCTTATGCTCCCTCTGGATCATCCCCGCATACCAGCCCCAAGCATCCTGTAACATGCATCGACCCTGAACTGGCGATTCATTTCACATATGATAATATACATGTTTCAATGCCATTCTCCCAAACCATCCCACCCTCACCCTCTCCCAGAGTCCCAAAGACTGTACTATACATCTGTGTCTCTTTTGCTGTCTCGTATACAGGGTTATCATTTCCATCTTTCTAAATTCCATATATATGCGTTAGTATATTGTATTGGTGTTTTTCTTTCTGGCTTACTTCACTCTGTATAATTTCATCCACCTCATTAGAACTGGTTCAAATGCATTCTTTTTAATGGCTGAGTAATACTCCATTGTGTATATGTAGCAAAGCTTTCTTATCCATTCTTCTGCAGATGGACATCCAGGTTGCTTCCATGTCCTGGCTGTTATAAACAGTGCTGCAATGAACATTGGAGTACATGTGTCTCTTTCAATTCTGGTCTCCTTGGTGTGTATGCCCAGGAGTGCGATTGCTGGGTCATATGGCAGTTCTATTTCCAGTTTTTTGAGGAATCTCCACACTGTTCTCCATAGTGGCTGTACTAGTTTGCATTCCCACCAACAGTGTAAGAGGGTTCCCTTCTCTCCACACCCTCTCCAGCATTTATTGCATGTAGATTTTTGGATAGCAGCCATTCTGACTGGTGTGAAATGGTATCTCATTGTGGTTTTGATTTTCATTTCTCTGATTATGAGGGATGTTGAGCATTTTTTCATGTGTTTGTTAGCCTTCTGTATGTCTTCTTTGGAGAAATGTCTGTTTAGTTCTTTGGTCCATTTTTTGATTGGGTCGTTTATTTTTCTGGAATTGAGCTGCAGGAGCTGCTTGTATATTTTGGAGATTAATCCTTTATCAGTTGCTTCATTTGCTATTATTTTCTCCCATTCTGAAGGCTGTCTTTTCACCTTGCTTATAGTTTCCTTTGCTGTGCAGAAGCTTTTGATTTTAATTAGGTCCCATTTGTTTATTTTTGCTTTTATTTCCAATATTCTGGGAGGTGGGTCATGGAGGATCCTGCTGTGATTTATGTCAGAGAGTGATTTGCCTACATTCTCCTCTAGGAGTTTTATAGAATCTGGTCTTACATTTAGCTCTCTAATCCATTTTGAGTTTATTTTGGTGTATGGTGTTAGGAAGTGTTCTAGTTTCATTCTTTTACAAGTTGCTGACTAGTTTTCCCAGCACCACTTGTTAAAGAGACTGTCTTTTCTCCATTTTATATTCTTGCCTCCTTTGTCAAAGATAAGGTGTCCATAGGTGCGTGGATTTATCTCTGGGCTTTCTATTTTGTTCCATTGATCAATATTTCTGTCTTTATGCCAGTACCATACTGTCTTGATGACTGTGGCTTTGTAGTAGAGCCTGAAGTCCAGCAGGTTGATTCCCCCAGTTCCAATTTTCTTCCTTAAGATTGCTTTGGCTATTCGAGGTTTTTTGTATTTCCATACAAATTGTAAGATTATTTGTTCTAGTTCTGTGAAAAATATCATTGGTAGCTTGATAGGGATTGCATTGAATGTATAAATTACTTTGGGTAGTATACTCATTTTTACTATATTTATTCTTCCAATCCACGAACACGGTATATTTCTCCATCTATTAGTGTCCTCTTTGATTACTTTCACTAGTGTTTTATAGTTTTCTACGTACAAGTCTTTTGTTTCCTTAGGTAGATATATTCCTAAGTATTTAATTCTTTTCGTTGCAGCAGTGAATGGAATAGTTTCCTTAATTTCTCTTTCCATTTTCTCATTATTAGTGTATAGGAATGCAAGGGATTTCTGTGTGTTGATTTTATATCCTGCAACTTTCCTGTATTCATTGATTAGCTCTAGTAGTTTTCCGGTAGAGTCTTTAGGGTTTTCTGTGTAGAGGATCATGTCGTCAGTGAACAGTGAAAGTTTTACTTCTTTTCCAATTTGGATTCCTTTTATGTCTTTTTCTGCTCTGATTGCTGTAGCCAAAACTTCCAGAACTATGTTGAATAGTAGTGGTGAGAGTGGGCACCCTTGTCTTGTTCCTGACTTTAGGGGAAATGCTTTCAGTTTTTCACCATTGAGGATAATGTTTGCTGTGGGTTTGTCATATATAGCTTTTATTATGTTGAGATATGTCCCTTCTATTCCCACTTTCTGGAGGGTTTTTATCATAAATGGATGTTGAATTTTGTCGAAGGCTTTCTCTGCATCTATTGAGATAATCATATGATTTTTATTTTTCAGTTTGTTAATGTGGTGTATTACGTTGATTGATTTGCGGATATTGAAGAATCCTTGCATTCCTGGGATAAAGCCCACTTGGTCATGATGTATGATCTTCTTAATGTGTTGTTGGATTCTGATTGCTAGAATTTTGTTAAGGATTTTTGCATCTATGTTCATCAGTGATATTGGCCTGTAGTTTTCTTTTTTTGTGGGATCTTTACCAGGTTTTGGGATTAGGGTGATGGTGGCCTCATAGAATGAGTTTGGAAGTTTCCCTTCCTCAGCAATTTTCTGGAAGAGTTTGAGCAGAATAGGTGTTAGCTCTTCTCTAAATTTTTGGTAGAATTCAGCTGTGAAGCCATCTGGACCTGGGCTTTTGTTTGCTGGAAGATTTCTGATTACAGTCTCTAGTTCCATGCTTGTGATGGGTCTGTTCAGATTTTCTATTTCTTCCTGGTTCAGTTTTGGAAAGGTGTACTTTTCTAGGAATTTGTCCATTTCTTCCAGGTTATTCATTTTATTGCCATATAATTGTTGATAGTATTCTCTAATAATCCTTTGTATTTCTGTGTGGTAGGTTGTGATCTCTCCATTTTCATTTCTAATTTTATTGATTTGGTTCTTCTCCCTTTGTTTCTTGATGAGTCTGGCTAGTGGTTTGTCAATTTTATTTACCTTCTCAAAGAACCAGCATTTGGCTTTGTTGATTTTTGCTATGGTCTCTTTTGTTTCTTTTGCATTTATCTCTGCCCTAATTTTTACCATTTCTTTCCTTTTACTGACCCTGGGGTTCTTCATTTCTTCCTTTTCTAGTTTCTTTAGATGTTTGAGGTGTCCTATATTGCTATGAACTTCCCCCTTAGCACTGCTTTTACAGTGTCCCAGAGGTTTTGGGTTGTTGTGTTTTCATTTTCATTCATTTCTATGCATATTTTGATTTCTCTTTTGATTTCTTCTATGATTTGTTCATTATTCAGCAGCGTGTTTTTCATCCTCCGTATGTTGGCATTTTTAATAGTTTTTTTCCTGTAATTGAGATCTAATCTTACTGCATTGTGGTCAGAAAAGATGCTTGGAATGATTTCAATTTTTTGAATTTACCAAGGCTAGATTTATGGCCCAGGATGTGATCTATCCTCGAAAAGGTTCTGTGTGCGCTTGAGAAAAAGGTGAAATTCATTATTTTGGGGTGAAATGTCCTATAGATATCTATTAGGTCTAACTGGTCTATTGTATCATTTAAAGTTTGTGTTTTTTTGTTTATTTGTTAATTTTCTGTTTAGTTGATCTATCCATAGATGTAAGTGGGGTATTAAAATCTCCCAGTATTGCATTGTTGTTAATTTCCCCTTTCATTCAGTTCAGTTCAGTCGCTCAGTCGTGTCTGACTCTCCGCGACCCCATGAATCACAGCACGCCAGGCCTCCCTGTCCATCACCAACTCCCGGAGTACACTCAAACTCATGTCCACAGAGTCGGTGATGCCATCCAGCCATCTCATTCTCCGTCGTCCCCTTCTCCTCCCGCCCCCAACCTTTCCCAGCATCAGAGTCTTTTCCAGTGAGTCAACTCGTCGCATGAGGTGGCCAAAGTATTGCAGTTTCAACTTTAGCATCAGTCCCTCCAATGAACATCCGGGATCGATCTCCTTTAGAATGGACTGATTGGATCTCCTTGCAGTCCAAGGGACTCTCAAGAGTCTTCTCCAACACCACAGCTCAAAAGCATCGATTCTTCGGTGATCAGCCTTCTTCACAGTCCAACTCTCACATCCATACATTACCACGGGAAAAACCATTGCCTTGACTAGACGGACCTTGGTTGGCAAAGTAATGTCTCTGCTTTTTAATATACTATCAAGGTTGGTCATAACTTTCCTTCCAAGGAGCAAGCGTCTTTTAATTTCATGGCTGCAGTCAGCATCTGCAGTGATTTTGGAGCCCCAAAAAACAAAGTCTGACACTGTTTCCACTGTTTTTCCATCTATTTCCCATGAAGTGATGGGACCAGATGCTAATTGTCTTACATATTGCAGTGCTCCTATGTTAGGTGCATAAATATTTATAATTGTTATATCTTCTTCTTGGATTGATCCTTTGATCATTATGTAGCTTCCTTCTTTGTCTCTTTTCACAGCCTTTGTTTTAAAGTCTATTTTATCTGATATGAATATTGCTACGCCTGCTTTCTTTTGGTCTCTATTTGCATGGAATATCTTTTTCCAGCCCTCCACTCTCAGTCTGTTTGTGTCCCTCATTTTGAGGTGGGTCTCTTGTAGACAACGTATATGGGGGTCTTGTTTTTGTATCCATTCAGCCAACCTTTGTCTTTTGGTTGGGGCATTCAACCCATTTACGTTTAAGGTAATTATTGATAAGTATGATCCTGTTGCCATTTTCTTTATTGCTTTGGGTTCGAGTTTATACACCCTTTCTGTGTTTCCTGTCTAGAGAAGATCCTTTAGCATTTGTTGGAGAGCTGGTTTGGTGATGCTGAATTCTCTCAGCTTTTGCTTGTCTGTAAAGCTTTTGATTTCTCCTTCATATTTGAATGAGATCCTTGCTGGGTACAGTAATCTGGGCTGTAGGTTATTTTCTTTTATCACTTTAAGTATGTCTTGCCATTCCCTCTTGGCCTGAAGAGTTTCTGTTGAAAGATCAGCTGTTATCCTTATGGGAATCCCCTTGTGTGTTATTTGCTGCTTTTCCCTTGCTGCTTTTAATATTTGTTCTTTGTGTTTGATCTTTGTTAATTTGATTAATATGTGTCTTGGAGTATTTCGCCTTGGGTTTATCCTGTTGGGGACTCTCTGGGTTTCCTGGACTTGGGTGATTATTTCTTTCCCCATTTTAGGGAAGTTTTCAACTATTATCTCCTCAAGTATTCTCTCATGGTCTTTCTTTTTGTCTTCTTCTTCTGGGACTCCTATGATTCAAATGTTGGAGCATTTAACATTGTCCCAGAGGTCTCTAATATTGTCCTCATTTCTTTTAATTCGTTTTTCTTTTTTCCTCTCTGTTTCATTTATTTCTACATTTCTATCTTCTAGCTCGCTTATCCTGTCTTCTGCCTCTGTTATTCTACTGTTTGTTCCTTCCATAGTGTTTCTGATCTCATCTATTGCATTATTCATTGTATATTGACTCTTTTATTTCCTCTAAGTCCTTATTAAACCTTTCTTCCATCTTCTCAATCTTCTTCCCAGGTTATTTATCTGTAACTCCATTTTGCTTTCAAGATTTTGAATCATTTTCACCATCAAAATTCAAAATTCTTTATCAGGTATATTTCCTATATCTTCCTCTTTTGTTTGTGTTGGTGGGCATTTATCTTGTTCCTTTACTTGCTGGGTATTTCTCTGCCTCGTCATCTTGCTTATATTGCTTTGCTTGGGGTGGCCTTTCCCTCTTCTGGCAGTTTGTGGAGTTCTCTTTATTATGTAGTTTCCTCGCTGTGTGTGGGGTTGGACGGGTGACTTGTCAAGGTTCCCTGGTTAGGAAGCTTGTGTCGGTGTTCTGGTGGGTGGAGCTGGATTTCTTCTCTCTGGAGTGCAATGAAGTGTCCAGTAATGAATTATGCAATGTCATTGGGTTTGGAGTGACTTTGGGCAGCCTGTATATTGAAGCTCAGGGCTATTTTCCTGTGTTGCTGGAGAATTTGCATGGTATGTCTTGCTCTGGAACTTGTTGACCCTTGGGTGGTGCTTGGTTTTAGTGTAAGTATGGAGGCGTTTGATGAGCTCCTATCGATTAATGTTGCCTGGAGTCAGGAGTTCTCTGGTGTTCTCAGGATTCAGGCTTAAGCCTCTTGCCTCTGGTTTTTGGTCTTAGTCTTGGAGTAGTCTCTAGACTTCTTTATCTGTCATTTCCAAGGTGATTCCCTCTGTTTTAGCTTCTGTTTGCTGGTCTCTTCAGTGTCTAATTTCCACCCTGACACTAGGGTGCGGGTGGACACTTTTTAAGGCTCAGTTGTTCAGTCCTGTTCTGGGAAGGGAGGAACGCTACAGACAAATATCTCTGGCGTCTGTGGGGAGTGCTCCTAGCGTCTTGGCCACACTGGGTTTGCCCCCACTCACAGCGCGTGTGTTGTCCAAGTCTACACTGCACAGGCTCTAGGTTGCTCTGCCGGGAACTGTCCGAGGCCGGCACTGGGATGTATGCACTTCCCAGGTCTGAGCGGCTCAAGTTCAGGTTCTCGGGTACTCCACAAAGGCACAGACTTGGTTGGGCCTGTGTTTTGTGCCTTCCCCGGTCGGAGCAGCTCAGGTGACCAGGTGTTTGACGAGCGTGGTTGCTGCGACTTATCACCTCCCCAGTCCCTGCCACTCGGTTTTCTGGGTATACAACTGGTGCACCTTCTCAGGCGGATATCGACCGGCCCGAGCCCAAGAAGTCTTGATTAGCAGCAAGCCTGCCTGCAGTTTGTATCGGATGCTTTTCTGGGGCCGCGGTTGCCCCCTCGGGCTCTGGCTGTCCTCCCTGCCTGTCTCGGCGGGGGATGGGGGGTGGGCCGACCCTGCCAGCTCGCTCTGCTCAGCCCTTTGTTCTCTGAGCGGGGCTGGCAGAGTCTTAGGTTAGAGCTTTCTGCCTTTTCTCGGGGAAGCTATCCCAGTCTGCTTTGCTATCTCCAGTTCTCTCAGATTGCCCTCGTGGCATTCAAGCCCAGTCCTCTCTCTAAGCAGTTCAGCCGGCTCCTCCCTGCCCAGCCCCCACTTGCTAATGGGGTATGCAGGTGTCTGTGCTGCTTCTTCGCTGGGAGTTACCGTTTGGTGGGTAATCTTGGGTTTTAATTCTTTTTTTTTTCCTCCTGGTTATGTGGCCCTCTGAATGGAGTAACCATCATGGTCAACAAAAGAGTCCGAAATTCAGTACTTGGATGCAATCTTAAAAATGACAGAATGATTTCTGTTCATTTCCAAGGCAAACCATTCAATATTACAGTAATCCAGGCCTATGCCCCAACCAGTAATGCTGAAGAAGCCGAAGTTGAACGGTTCTATGAAGACCTACAAGACCTTTTAGAACTAACACCCAAAAAAGATGTCCTTTTCATTATAGAGGACTGGAATGCAAAAGTAGGAAGTCAAGAAACACCTGGAGTAACAGGCAAATTTGGTCTTGGAGCATGGAATGAAGCAGGGCAAAGGCTAATAGAGTTTTGTCAAGAGAACGCACTGGTCATAGCAAACACCCTCTTCCAACAACACAAGAGAAGACTCTACACATGGATATCACCAGATGGTCAACACCGAAATCAGATTGATTATATTCTTTGCAGCCAAAGATGGAGAAGCTGTATACAGTTAGCAAAAACAAGACCAGGAGCTGACTGTGGCTCAGATCATGAACTCCTTATTGCGAAATTCAGACTTAAATAGAAGAAAGTAGGGAAAACCACTAGACCATTCACATACGACCTAGATCAAATCCCTTATGATTATACAGTGGAAGTGAGAAATAGATTTAAGGGACTAGATCTGATAGATAGAGTGCCTGATGAACTCTGGACGGAAGTTCGTGACATTGTACAGGAGACAGGGACCAAGACCATCCCCATGGAAAAAAATTGCCAAAAAGGAAAATGGCTGTGTGTGGAGGCCTTACAAATAGCTGTGAAAAGAAGAGACGCAAAAAGCAAAGGAGAAAGGGAAAGATATAAGCATCTGAATGCAGAGTTCCAAAGAATAGCAAGGAGAGATAAGAAAGCCTTCCTCAGCGATCAATGCACAGAAATAGAGGAAAACAACAGAATAGGAAAAACAAGAGATCTTTTCAAGAAGATTAGAGATTCCAAGGGAACATTTCATGCAAAGATGGGCTCGATAAAGGACAGAAATGGTATGGACCTAACAGAAGCAGAAGATATTAAGAAGAGGTGGCAAGAATACACAGAAGAACTGTACAAAAAAGATCTTCACGACCAAGATAGTCACGATAACGTGATCACTGACATAGAGCTAGACATCTTGGAATGTGAAGTCAAGTGGGCCTTAGAAAGCATCACTACGAACAAAGCTAGTGGAGGTGATGGAATTCCAGTTGAGCTATTTCGGATCTTGAAAGATGATGCTGTGAACGTGCTGCACTCAATATGCCAGCAAATTTGGAAAACTCAGCAGTGGCCACAGGACTGGAAGAGGTCAGTCTTCATTCCAATCCCAAAGAAAGGCAATGCCAAAGAATGCTCAAACTACTGCACAATTGCACTCATCTCACATGCCAGTAAAGTCATGCTCAAAATTCTCCAAGCCAGGCTTCAGCAATATGTGAACCGTGAACTCCCAGATGCTCAAGCAGGTTTTAGAAAAGGCAAAGGAACCAGAGACCAAATTGCCAACATCCGCTGGATCATGGAGAAAGCAAGAGAGTTCCAGAAAAACATCTATTTCTGCTTCATTGACTATGCCAAAGCCTTTGACTGTTGGATCACAAGAAACTGTGGAACATTCTGCAAGAGATGGGAATACCAGACCACCTGACCTGCCTTTTGAGAAACCTGTATGCAGGTCAGGAAGCAACACTGAGAACTGGACATGGAACAACAGACTGGTTCCAAATAGGAAAAGGAGTGCGTCAAGGTTGTATATTGTCACCTTGCTTATTTAACTTATATGCAGAGTACATCATGAGGAACGCTGGGCTGGAAGAAGCACAAGCTGGAATCAAGATTGCCGGGAGAAATATCAATAACTTCAGATATGCAGATGACACCACCCTTATGGCAGAAAGTGAAGAGGAACTCAAAAGCCTCTTGATGAAAGTGAAAGAGGAGAGTGAAAAGGTTGGCTTGAAGCTCAACATTCAGAAAACAAAGATCATGGCATCTGGTCCCATCACTTCATGGGAAATAGATGGAAAAACAGTGGCAAAAGTATCAGACTTTATTGTTTTGGGCTCCAAAATCACTGCAGATGCTGATTGCAGCCATGAAATTAAAAGACGCTTACTCCTTGGAAGGAAAGTTATGACCAACCTAGATAGTATATTAAAAAGCCGAGACATTACTTTGCCAACAAATGTCCATCTAGTCAAGGCTATGGTTATTCCCGCGGTCATGTATGGATGTGCAGTTGGACTGTGAAGAAAGCTGATCGCTGAAGAATTGATGCTTTTGAACTGTGGTGTTGGAGAAGACTCTTGAGAGTCCCTTGGACTGCAAGGAGATCCAACCAGTCCATTCTAAAGGAGATCAATCCTGGGTGTTCATTGGAAGGACTGATGCTAAAGCTGAAACTGCAATACTTTGGCCACCTCATGCGACGAGTTGACTCACTGGAAAAGACTCTGATGCTGGGAAAGGTTGGGGGCAGTAGGAGAAGGGGACGACAGAGAATGAGATGGCTGGATGGCATTACAAACTCTGTGGACATGAGTTTGAGTGAACTCCGGGAGTTGGTGATGGACAGGGAGGCCTGGCGTGCTGTGGTTCATGGGGTTGCGGAGAGTCGGACACGACTGAGTCGTTGAACTGAACTGAACTGAACTGAAATTCCAAGGCTCGCCACAGATTCATCAATAAGAGTGTTTCCTGGTGTTTGGAAACTTCTCTCTTTTTAAAGCCTCCCTTCCCGGGACAGAGCTCCGTCCTTACCTCTTTTGTCTCTCTTTTTATCTTTTATGTTTTTTCCTACCTCTTTTCGAAGACAATGGGCTGCTTTTCTGGGTGCCTGATGTCCTCTGCCAGCATTCAGAAGTTGTTTTGTGGACTTTGCTACGTGTTCAAATGTTCTTTTGATTAATTTGTGGGAGAGAAAGTGGTCTCGCCGTCCTATTCCTCCACCATCTTGTTCCTCCCTCCTTACTTTGTTAATTTCTTAACTTGGATGGTTTTTCCTTTAATGTTCTTTGGCAGATATGACAAGAAGTGGGGGTTATTTTTACAATTACTTATGGTCGTTGGACTGTTTTTCTTTTAATGAAACAGTACACTGGAACTGGACCTGTGGCACACATCTGGGTTAAATTTAAATTTAATAAACATTAAATTTATGTCTCACTTTATCTGCTGGAATGACTTTTCAGAGATCCTGCATAGTAGCCTTTTTTCTCTTTGAGGAACATATTCAGCTGAGCCTATGGAAAAATATATAGTACATGCATAGCATACAGTATATAGTATGTAATATTAAATTGCTTATTGAATTTATTTAACAATTATCCACAGAAGATTTTATTATTGTTTGTATACAATAATGTTAAATCCATGTTACATCTATTTCTAAGACTGTGACTGTGCTGAAAACTCTTCATTTTACACAAAGTATTATAAATTGGTTTTCAGCCTGCTCATTTTACTAGTATATATGCTTCACTAAGGTAGTGACTCTTCTCATTGCTATATCACAGGTCCTAGAAAAGTAGCTGGCGCATAGTAGGTGTTCAATAAATTTTAAATGACTGATAGGTGAATTCATAAGTGAAGCAAAATTAGCTTGCTTGTCAAACCATCTTGACCCTTAATGCTAGAAAATGCTGGAAATACAAATGAATTTAGGCTAGTTAAAAGTATAATTAGTTATAACATTTTATCTTTTATAGTAATTGCCCTATAGCATTTTTTCTTATAATATTTACTTCAGTGATAACCTCTATTCAAATAGCAATACCTAAACTCCATAAACTCATAAGTTAAAAGAAAATAAGCAAAGATAGCAAACAAAATGTATCTACTTACTTTTTTCACAAGTTATAAAAACAATCAACAACTTTTAGGTTGTTTTATTTCATGCTAATATATTTAGCAAGAAAGGTAGAAGTGTATTATTGGTATAAACATGGAACTAGGTTAACTTCTCTGGTTCCATGAATAAATCTTTAAGAATGGTAGGCTAATGATTGGTGTTTTAGGATCTTAGGACCACCTCTTTCAGAAATATTTCTCTTTAGGGTTTCATTAAGAGTGCTTATTTTATTGTATAACCATAAATACATCACAGCAAATCTAATTTGGGATGTTTACTGATGATTGTTTAGATGCTGAAGGCAATGCATGAGGAACTGATGGTGACCAATTCTTATCCAATCAGTTCCTGATGCAGTATCTGCGACATCAAAAACTCTGTGTTAATTATATTCAGTATCATTTATTTCTGAAAGCAGCAACTTTGTTTCCACATATGAAATTTGCAATTAAGTAACTCTTTTTAACATGTCACATGATAAATCAATACAAATTCATGCTAATGAGTTATTTTCCCATTTACCAAGAGAGATATTGTAAAGGTTGTATGTGTAAGACTCACTTAGCACAATTGTTTATTTCTTGGCAGACCAGCACAAATGAGTATTTTTTTAAAGAGGATATTTAAAAAATAGCTATGTGAAGAACGCTGATCACCGAAGAATTGATGCTTTTGAACTGTGGTGCTGGAGAAGACTCTGAGAGTCTCTTGGACTGCAAGGAGATCCAACCAGTCCATTCTAAAGGAGATCAATCCTGGGTGTTCATTGGAAGGACTGATGCTAAAGCTGAAACTGCAATACTTTGGCCACCTCATGCAACGAGTTGACTCACTGGAAAAGACTCTGATGCTGGGAGGGATTGGGGGTGGGAGGAGAAGGGGACGACAGAGAATGAGATGGCTGGATGGCATCACCAACTCGATGGACATGAGTTTGAGTGAACTCCGGTGATGGACAGGGAGACCTGGCATGCTGTGATTCATGGGGTCGCAAAGAGTCGGACATGACTGAGCAACTGAACTGAACTTATGCTTAAGCCACTAATTCTTATTTTTAATAATTATTTTTTAAATATTAAAAAATGAGGTGAATTTGAATAAAACAGTCTAACATCTTCCCTTGTGGCTCAGATGGTAAAAAGTATGCCTGCAATGAGGGAGACTGGGGTTCGATCCCAGGGTTGAGAAGATCCTTTGGGTCAGGAAATGGCAACCCACACCAGTATTCTTACATGGAAAATTCCATGGATGGAGGAGCCTGGTGGGCTACAGTCCATGGGGTTGCAAAGAGTCGGACACAACTGAGTGACTAACACATACATACAACACAATGATCATTTAATTTTAGATTCATTGATCAGGATAAACTGCATGTACATTTTCAAAATGAGTTTGTTATATCTTCTTAACCATTCTAGAGTTCTAGCTCACTGAAGTGATATGATTAGAATTAGAGTTATAAATACAGGAGGCACATGACACCAAGAAGAATGTTGTGGCCAAGCATATGAACCCAAGAATGTTACTGGTTTCTTATTGATAATTTCACAAGTCAGCTTTTTATGATCTCATTAGAAATTTCTAACTATTCTTCAAAATTCCCCCAAAGTATAGAATAAATGAAAGGCTCTAGTGTTACTTAGCAAATCTATCCTTCTATCCAATGGAACTTCTGATTTACATGGGCTATTTTGGACATAAAGGGTAGGAGATAATTGGTACAGGATTTTGAAGTAGAATGAAGGTAGAGCTGAAAGGTGGAGATCATAGAATGGAGACTAAAAAGTTCACTGATTGCTACTTGTTCTGTCTTCATTCATCTGAATCCCAAGTAGGCTTCAGAGTTAAGTTTTCATCATATTTTTAATTTACAGGTGGTGAAATTTTGGAATACATTAACATATTCTAGGACCATAATTTCCAGCTCATTTGTATCTTTTTTCTAGAGGTCTTACCAGTGATCAAGTATGTTATTTCAATTGTTTAACAGACATTTCTTTAAGGTTTATATGCTTTTCATAGAGAGTATTTCTGTAAACCCAAAAGGAGTTGTGAGCAGAGTGGTACTGGGGACTTTAAGATATCTGTTGGAGAAGGAACTCTAGGAGAAGAATCCTAAAAGTCAGTCCCTCATGGTAGTCCTCTATAACTCTCATGGTCACTCTGTAAGTATAGTTTTCTGTCTTGCAACTAAATTTGACAGATTAGGGAACTGAGTTAACAACTCCAGTGGTAACTGAGAAATTAGTATTGTGTCATTTTTCAAACTAGGAGGAATGTGATAAAATAAAAGTAGGTGAAGAACAAAGTCCCTCAAGGTTTGCTTGTTGTAAATATGTACTGAGTGATCTCTATGTAGTGTCATTTATCAAAAGTAACTGGGTAGGAGTCCAACTGCTGACATGTCATGATTCCAGCCTTCTACTATTTGGAGTGCCTAGTCTAAGACTGCAAGTTTTGAAAGCCCGGAGGACTGGATATGGTGGCTGGGATGGTTAGATAAAGGTGTATCATCTTTCATCGCAAAGTGCTACAGGAAATTGGGTGGGGAAAGAGGAATTCATGGAGATGTTGAAAGGTCCTATTTAGGCCAGTGGTTATCAAACAAGCATGCAGCAGAATTATCCAAGGGGCTTGTTAAAGTACTGTGTGCTAGGACACACACTTAGTGTCTGATTTGGAAGATCTGAAATGGGGTCTAAGAATCGGCATTTTTAAAAGTTCCCTGGTGATGTAATCCAGGGACTATAATTTGAGAACCACTGCTCTTAGCCTGGGAGAAGGCAATGGTAAGCCACTCCAGTACTCTTGCCTAGAAAATCCCATGGATGGAGGAGCCTTGTGGGCTGCAGTCCATGGGGTCGCTAGGAGTCGGGCACGACTGAGTGACTTCACTTTCACTTTTCACTTTCACACACTGGAGAAGGAAATGGCAACCCACTCCAGTGTTCTTGCCTGGAGAATCCCAGGGACAGGGGAGCCTGTTGGGCTTCCGTCTATGGGGTCACACAGAGTCGGACACAACTGAAGTGACTGAGCAGCAGCAGCAGCAGCTCTTAGCCTGATCTATGTGGGCTATTGGAAACAGGTGATCTTAAGTACTACAGCAGCATGATAATATAGAAGGAAAAAGGCCAAAACTAAACACCTACAGAAGTTCCATGTTTTAGTAATTACTGGGTTCAGGAAATGTTGTTTGTTATATCAGTACAGATCTTTCAGTATATTTGAAACTTCCTGTTTACCTTTACTTACACTCCCAGAAAATCATAGACTAGAAACTCTGCAGTTCTTGGGGTTGAGTTTGGAAATATAGCTTGTTTGCCTGTGAACTATGCAGAACGGTAGTAAGGGAAGACAACTCAGAGATAAGGCCATTGTAAAACATGAGAATCTTAAAATCCAAGTCACGGTTTTGAGAAATCTTTGGGGCACTGTAAAGGCTAAGAGCATCTTCCAGTAATTGAGGTATCTGTAACAGACTTAAAAAGCAGAGTCACCCTTTCCATAGTTACCCCCTAGAAGTTATTCTAGAGAGATCCTCTTGGTTGGTCTGTTCCAGCTAACAGATTGTCAGATAGTGAAGGGACAGCCATATCCATTCCTAGAGTTGATCCACTCTTTTCTCCTAAGGTTTTCGCCATGCTGTTCATACAATTCCTATTCATTTTTCAAATCTTGACCTCACCTCCCGGCTAGATGAGGTCTCCTCATCCTTTGCTTATAGGAGTTAACCATCTATAATTACAAGGGGTATATTTACATGATTGACTTAACAACCAACTCCTCCACTAGACTGAGGCCATGATGATTTAAGTTTCCATTCCCAAAACAGAACCTGGTTCCACGGGCATTCAGTTCAGTTCAGTTTAGTCGCTCAGTCATGTCCGACTCTTTGCGACCCCATGAATCACAGCACACCAGGCCTCCCTGTCCATCACCAACTCCCAGAGTTCACTCAAACTCATGTCCATCGAGCTGGTGATGCCATCCAGCCATCTCATCTCTGTCGTCCCCGTCTCCTCCCACCCCCAATCCCTCCCAGCATCAGAGTCTTTTCCAGTGAGTCAACTCGTCGCATGAGGTGGCCAAAGTATTGGAGTTTCAGCTTTAGCATCAGTCCTTCCAATGAACACCCAGGGTTGATCTCCTCTAGAATGGACTGGTTGTATCTCCTTGCAGTCCAAGGGACTCTCAAGAGTCTTCTCCAGCACCACAGTTCGAAAGCATTAATTCTTCGGCAATCAGCTTTCTTCACAGTCCAACTCTCACATCCATACATGACCACGGGAAAAACCATAGCCTTGACTAGATGGACCTTGGTTGGCAAAGTAATGTCTCTGCTTTTTAATATGCTATCTAGGTTGGTCATAAATTTCCTTCCATTAAGAACCTGTAAAATAAGAAGTGGCTATATTTGATGGGGAGCAGAACTTGAAGATAGAGTTTCTTATTGATCAAGCATGTTGGCTGAACTTATTAGCACTGTCCCCATATTTACCCTCTCCAGACCACCATGTTTGCTGTTAGTGAGTGTGGGTCACAAGTGCATTAAGTTTGAGAATATGAATTAAATAATGCCATAACCCCCAAAGGAGAGAGACAGAGAGACAGAGAGAGAGAGAGAGAGTGTATGCGTGTGTGTAGAAGTTTCAACTTTAGGATTACTCAGAAGAGTGTACTCTGCCATGCTTAGTTGCTCAGTTGTGTCCGACTCTTTGAGACCCCATTGACTATAGCCCTCCAGACTCCTCTGTCCATGGGGATTCTCCAGGCAAGAATACTGGAGTGAGTTGCCATGCCCTCCTCCAGGGGATCTTCCCAAGGTCCCAGGGATCAAACCCAGGTCTTCCGCATTGCAGGCCAATTCTTTACTACCTGAGCTACCAGGGAAACCCATGAATACTGGAGTGGGTACCCTTTTCCTTCTCCAGGAGAACTTCCCAACCCAGGAATCAAACCAGGGCCTCATGCATTGCTGGCGGATTCTTTACCAGCTGAGCTACCAGGGAAGCCTGAAGAATGTGCTGCTGCTGCTGCTGCTAAGTCACTTCAGTCGTGTCCGACTCTGTGTGACCCCATAGACAGAAGCCCACCAGACTCCCGCTTCCCTGGGATTCTCCAGGCAAGAACACTGGAGTGGGTTGCCATTTCCTTCTCCAATGTGTGAAGGTGAAAAGTGAAAGTGAAGTTACTCAGTCGTGTCCGACCCTTAGCGACCCCATGGACTACAGCCCACCAGGCTCCTCCATCCATGGGATTTTCTAGGCAAGAGTACTAGAGTGGCTTGCCATTGCTTTCTCCAAAGAATGTGCTAGGTAGGACCAAATTTGGTACCTGGTAGGGTTATCAAACTTGATGGGCTCTGTCTGACAATGAGTCTGTAACCAGGAAGGGATTTTTGTTTCTTGTTGTTGGTTAGTCGCCAAGTCATGACTGACTCTTTTGTGATCTCATGGACTATAGCCCACCAGGCTTCTCTGTCCATGGGATTTTCCAAGCAATACTGGAATAGGTTGCCATTTCCTTCTCCAGGGCATCTTCCCAAGCCAGGGATTAACTCACATCTCCTGCATTGCAGGTAGATTCTCTACCAGTGAGCCTCCAGGGAAGCCCATCTTTAATCCTGCTCTACCTTAATGGAAGACAGCTCTGACTTGGATACAATGGCCACCTTCAGAATTTCTGGAAACTTTGAAATGATCACTGAAAACATAGCCATTTTAATTTAATTTTATCTTGTTTTGGTTTTGATACATATTTTTCAGGGGGAAGACAAAGGAAGACAAAGGTGGCAGTTCCTGGGCTTTCAACTGTTCTTCGTCTTTCAGTAGTGTTGCCTGGGAAGGGCCACAGAAAAGTCTAATCTGGATGTCCACAGAAGACAACCAATTGTGAGCCTGGGGCTACTATTTATTGGGGGTGCTGCTAGTATGTCTGGTTACTTTGACTCTCAGTGACTTCATAGGTCTTCTTGGTGGCATATGAGATTTTTATTGGCCTGATTTGAATCTTTCCATACTTCTTAGCACATCCATTTGGGTGCAGAGGATAATAAAGTTTTTGACAGAATGAGGGTGGCCATCTGGCTGCTTGTTCTGAGTAATAGAGTAAAACCTGCTCTCAAGTTGAAGTTTCCTTGCAACAAAGGGCTTCCTCCAGCAATGGAAGAGTTAGGTCAGCCTCCTGAGCCTGGCTGTCTCATAGAAATGGATTTCTAATGGAAATCTTAGCTTTTAAGGCCAAGACTGAAATTTTTATTTCTAGCATTAAGGAGGCTCAATCAAGAATTATCCATGGGAATGAGCTCAGGAGGAGTCCTTTTCTCAGGGAACTGTCAGATAGTAAGGAAAACCAGGAAATCAGTAGAGAAATCATTTGATCTCTGGACTTATGCCACTGTGGTAGGCACTGGGGCTGGGTGGTAGGACCTATGGGACTACAAGTCTACACCTGGGGAGAAAGCCAGAGATGCTTAGAGAACATTCAGTACAAGCTTTGGGTACCACAGGTTGAGGGGCAGTACTTGCCAGGACAACTGGTCAGAGCAAACTCAGACAGCATTTAAAGAAGTTGTATTGGGGCCTCAAATGGCTAAGGGAAATGGGAGGAATACAGTCACCATGGGTCCTAAGGGCAGAGCCAAGTACACGTCTAGAGGTGAGGTCAGCGCCTCAGTGAGTTGGAATCTGTGGTCAGACAGGAACACACAAGCTGGAAGATGAATAGAACTTGGCCACCTGTGCTGGGCAGAATTAGAATTCAGATTTATAACTATACCTCAGGATCACAGATTTAACACAAGTCAAATGTGCAGGCCTGCAGACTCAGTCTTCCCACTTGCTCTCAGACAGAGAACAGCTGCTTCTGTTTTGACATACACGTCTTCATGGTACAGTAACAAGCCATGGTGGTGGTGCCAGTGACTGAGGCAAGGACTTAGCTCCTAGGCACCCTAACAAAGTCTCAGGTAGTGAGCCTGTTGTACTCCATTTTCGGTTAGGACAGGCATAAATTAACCCCGTCTAACAACCTTGTTTAACTCAATGAAACTATGAGCCATGCCATGAAGGGTCACCTAAGAAGCACGGGTCATGGTGGAGAGTTCTGATAAAATGTGGTTCATTGGAGAAGGCAATGGCAGACTACTTCAGCATTCTTGTCTTGAGAACCCCATAAACAGTATGAAAAGGCAAAATGATATGACACTGAAAGATGAACTCCCCAGGTCAGTAGGTACACAATATGCTACTGGAGAAGAGTGGAGAAATAGCTCCAGAAGAAATGAAGAGGCTGAGCCAAAGCGGAAACAATGCCCAGTTGTGGATGTGTCTGGTGGTGAAAGTAAAGTCCAAAACTGTAAAGAACAATATTTCATAGCAACCTGGAATTTTAGGTCCATAAATCAAGGTACATTGGAAGTGGTCAAATAGGGGATGGCAAGAATGAACATTGACATTTTAGAAATCCATGAAATAAAATGGATGGGAATGGGCAAATTTAATTCAGATGACCTTCTATCTACTACTGTGGGCAAGAATCCCTTAGAAGAAATGGAGTAGCCCTCATAGTCAACAAAAGAGTCCAAAATGCAGTACTTGGGCGCAGTCTCAAAAATGAGAGAATGATCTCGGTTCATTTCCAAGGCAAACTATGCAATATCACGGTAATCCAAGTCTATGCCAACCACTAATGCTGAAGAAGCTGAAGTTGAACAATTCTATGAAGAACTACAAGACCTACTAGAACTAACACCAAAAAAAAATGTCCTTTTCATCATAAGGGACTGGAATGCAAAAGTAGGAAGTCAAGAGATACCTGGAATAACAGGCAAGTTTGGCCTTGTAGTACAAAATGAAGCAAAACAGAGGCTAACAAGAGAACACTCTGGTTATAGCAAATACCTTCTTCCAACAACACAAGAGATGACTCTACACATGAACATCACCAGATGGTAAATACTGAGATCAGATTGATTATATTCTTTGCAACCGAAGATGGAGAAGCCCTATACAGTCAGCAAAAACAAGACAAGCATCTGACTGTGGCTCAGATCATGAACTCTTTAATGCAAAATTCAGAATTAAATTAAAGAAAGTAGAAAAAACCACTTTCCATTCAGGTATGACCTAAATTCCTTACAGTTATGCAGTGGAAGTGACAAATAGATTCAAGGAATTAGATCTGATAGACAGAGTGCCTGAAGAACTATGGACAGAGGTTTGTAACATTGTACATGAGGCAGTGATCAAAATCATCCTCAAGAAAAAGAAATGAGCAAAAGCAAAATGGTTGTTTGAGGAGGCCTTACAAATAGCTGAGAAAACAAGAGAAGCAAAAGGCAAAGGAGAAAAGGAAAGATATAAGCATCTGAATGCAGAGTTCCAGAGAATAGCTGGGAAAGATAAGAAAGCTTTTTAGTTAACAATGCAAAGAAACAGAGAAACAACAGAATGGGAAAGATAATGGGAAAGACTAGAGATCTCTTCAAGAAAATTAGAAATACCAAGGGAACATTTCATGCAAAAATGGGCACAATAAACAGCAGAAACGTTATGGACCTAATGGAAGTAAAAGATATTAAGAAGAGGTGGCGAGAATAGACAGAAGAAATATACAAACAAGATCTTCATGACCCAGATAACCATGATGGTGTGATCACTCACCTAGAACCAGACATTCTGGAATGCGAAGTCAAGTGGGCCTTAGGAAGCATCACTATGAACAAAGCTAGTGGAGGTGATAGAATTCCAGCTGAGCTGTTTCAAATCCTAAAAGATGATGCTGTGAAAGTGCTGCACTCAATATGCCAGCAAATTTGGAAAATGCAGCAGTGGCCACAGGACTGGACAAGGTCAGTTTTCATTCCAGATCCAAAGAAGGGCAATGTCAAAGAATGTTCAAACTACTGTGTAATTGCACTCATTTCACATGCTAGCAAAGTAATTCTCAAACTCCTTCAAGCTAGGCTGCAACAGTATGTGAACCAAGAACTTCCAGATGTACAAACTGGATTTAGAAAAGGCAGAACCTTTGAACCAGAGATCAAGTTGCCAACATCCACTGGATCATAGAAAAAGCTATGTAAAAAGAGAAAAAGGGTCACAGAAAAGGAGAATTCCAGAAAAATATCTACTTCTGCTTCATTGACTGTGCTAAAGCCTTTGACCATGTAGATCACAACAAACTGTGGAAAATTCTTAAAGAGATGGGAATACCAGACCACCTTACATGCCTCCTGCGAAACCTGTATGCAGTCAAGAAGCAGTTAGAACTAGTCATCGAACAATGGACTGTTTCAAGATTTGGAAAGGAGTATGTCAAGGCTGTATTGTCACCCTGCTTATTTAACATATGCAGAGTACATCATGCAAAATGCCAGGCTGGATGGCACAAGCTGGAATTGAGATTGTGGAGAGAAATATCAATAATTTCAGATATGCAGATAACACCACTCTTATGGCAGAAGAGCTGACACATTTGAAAAGACCGTGATGCTGGGAATGATTGAGGGCAGGAGGAGAAGGGGATGACAGAGGAGGAGATGGTTGGATGGCATCACCAACTCAATGGACATGGGTTTGGGTAGACTCCAGCAGTTGGTGATGGACAGGGAGGCCTGGCGTGCTGCGGTTCATGGGGTTGTGAAGAGTTGGACACGACTGAGCAACTGAACTGAACTGAACTATGGCAGAAAGCAAAGAGGAATTAAAGAGCCTCTTGATGAAGGTGAAAGAGGAGAGTGAAAAAGCTGGCTTAAAACTCAACATTCAAAAAACTAAGATCATGGCATCTGGTTCCATCACTTCATGACAAATAGATGGGGAAACAATGGAAACAGTAACAGACTTCGGGCTCCAAAATTACAGTGGACAGTAACTGCAGTCATGAAATTAAAAGACACTTGCTTTTTGGAAGAAAAGCAATGAGAAACCTAGACAGCATTTTAAAAAACAGAGACATTACTTTGCCTACTAAAGTCCGTATAGTCAAAGCTATGGTTTTTCCAGCAGTCATGTATGGATGTTAGAGTTGGACAATAAAAAAGGCTGAGTGGTGAAGCATTGATGCCTTCAAACTGTGGTGCTGGAGAAGACCCTTGAGAGTTCCTTGGACCCAAGGAGATCAAACCAGCCAATCCTAAAGGAAATTAACACTGTATATTCATTGGAAGGACTGATGCTAAAGTGAAGCTCCAATACTTTGGCCACCTGATGCGAAGAATGGACTCATTGGAAAAGACCCTGATTCTTGGAAAGATTGAAGGCAGGAGTACGAGGTGGTTGGGTGACATCACCGACTGATTGAACATGAATTTGAGCAAGCTCCAGGAGACAGTGAAGGACAGGGAAGCCTGGCGTGCTTCCGTCCATGGAGGCACAAAGAGTCCAACATGACTGAGTAATTGAACAACAGCAATACTTTGAATGTTTCATTGGTAGACATGCCAAATCCTCCCTTTATTTTGATGCTAATTACTATCAGCATGCAATTCTATTTATAATTTTTAAGTTAAGAAAATAAAATGGTCAGATTGTATATGGCTGAAAAGATAGTTGATTTTTTTTTTCTTAAAACAGTAACACAGCTAATTAGTTGACAGGAGTTGGGGCACCTGATTCCTCAGGTATTAATATTTTCTTTTTTGCTCTTTTATCCTCTTTCTCTCCTCTCGGTGGGAATTGCTTATCCTATGATCTATATTCCTAACATTTATTTGCAAGGATGTTTTTTGGAATCTACAACAATTTTTTTTTTTTTTTAAGAGAAAGTTTATAAATGATTTGGTTCGGAGAAAATCCTTTTTGAGCTATGTTACCTGTAGACACGTCATGCCACTTCTCTGAGTAAACTCTCCACTTGCTTCTCAAGTCAATTGCATTAAAACCCCATATTCTTAGATTGGCCCACCCTATTAGTGGTCCAACCCCATTTCCTACCAGGTTTTTTCTCTCACTCCACTCCATCCACAGCCTTCTTGTTGGGCTCAAAACCAGTGATTCTCACCTCTGACTGCACATTAGAATCCACTGAGTAGCTCTTAAATAGGCATGTCAAGCCCACCCCTGATCACTGTGATTTAATTCATTTGTGGTGGAGCCCTTGCCATTGGCATTTCTAAAAGTTCCCAGGGTACCTGTATATGCCGACAGTATTGCAAATATTTATGCTGCTGTTGTTCAGTCACTCAGTTGTGTCTGACTCTTTGCGACCCCATGGACTACAGCATGCCAGGCTTCTCTGTCCATCATTATCTCTTGGAGTTTGTTCAGACTCATGGCCACTGAATCGATGATGCCATCCAACCATCTCATGCAAGGGTCTATAGACAGCAATAATATGCTTACTGCATGTGCAATATGGCAACAAACAGTGCTTGACATGTGGTCGGTGCTCAACTATTTAAAAATAGCTTCTTACTGTATTGAATTACATTTGTCTCTTTCCTTTTGAAAAAAAGAATTTTCTGTCCTTCTCGAAAAATTGTCACCAAGAATTGGAATTGGGATTTTTTTAATGTTTGGTGGGGGAGAAATGGTTATTTCAACTAATGGGAAGATACAGACACTTGGAGAGTTTCACAGCTTTAAAAGGCCCTAATGAGCCCTGAGAATTACTATGAAGCCCTTTTCAAGGAAGTCCCAGGTGGTTCAGTGGTTAAGAATTTGCCTGCCAATACAGGAGCTGCAAGGAGACATAGGTTAGATCCCTGGGTTGAGAAAATCCCCTGGGGGAGGCAATGGCCACTCACTCCAGTATTCTTGCCATGATAATCCCATGGACAGAGGAGCCTGGTAGGCTACAGTCCCCAGGCTCGAAAAGGGTCAGACATGACTGACACACACACATTCTTAAGAGTAAGTGAAAGTGAAAAGTGAAAGTGAAGTCACTCAGTCGTGTCTGACTCTTTGTGACCCCCATGGACTGTAGCCCACCAGGCTCCTTATGAGAGGTAAGTTATTTTCTGGCTTTTACAAATGTATTTGTTCTGTTAGTCTGGGAATAACTGGTCCTCAAGCTGACTTCCTACTCCTAACTTCAATTTCTGGCAAGAAAACCTAATAGATTATTCTGATCTGCCTCAATAACAGACATGTAATTTAATCAAGCAGCACAGGCTTCTCTTCCTGAGGATACACAAGGAGCTATGTGCCAGTCAAGACCCAAGAAATAGCATCTTTAATAATTTATGCTGTTAAATTTAATCTGTAATTATAAATTTAGTTATATTAACATTTAATTATAAATTTGCTCCATCTAATTTGCTTTGTGTTGCTGGGTGAATGAGGAAGAGAAGTGGTCATTTTTTATCCCAAGGAATTACATTTGTACTCAATCATTTTGTAGACTATGTTTTCCTGTTTCTAGGGGTCACCAAGAATTGGAATTAGGTACAACTCAAAAGTCTTTTGACGATCTTAGACTAAGCCACAGTGGATTCTAAATTTCAATATTAATTAGGACAGTTGAATGCGAAACATTCACAGAAGGAATGTGGAAGGACCTTTTAGTGTGATAATCTGGCAGTTGAAGTTTGAGGAGGGCCTGGCAGGAGATCATATCCCCTTTTGAACTGTTTGGAATGTGACAGAGTAGCACCCACAAAAAGAGTGGGAGGAGCTTTCAGAAGGAAAACATTTTAGGTTCAGCTTCTTACTACACATAGACCCCCTTGATTGCAACTTTTTAAAAGAAACAAGTAGCAATCACTGAAGACATGCTATATAAATAGCCCATGAATTCAATGAAGACCTTTCCAGTTGCCTTTGCAATACAAAAGGACTTCAAAAAAAGACACAAAACTATAACCATAACAGGTTTTTTTTGTTGTTGTTGTTCATGAAATAGAAATTTGGTATTCTAATTTTGGTTGCCATGCAAGTCTTTTGATCCATGAGGGCAAGGAGATTGCTCTGTTTAGCATAATCCCAGAGACCACTGTGGAGGACTGTATGAACATCTCACAGTTGCCAGCTGAGATTAAGCCAACTCACAGCCATCCAGGTTAGACCTGCAACAAGAAGATCACGCAGGTGCCTTGGGTAGAATCATGGCTTTGTTCACTGTGTACCAGCTGAAGACACGTTTGAAGTCTTGTGTAGCCCTGATTTTGTTGTTGTTGTTGTTGAAACATCAAGTTTCAAGTGTTGTTGAAACATCAAGTTACTCCACTTGCTGAGTTGAAACCTTATTTTCACACATTTCTGGCATATGGAACATTGCATGTAATGTCATAAAAGCATAATCTTTGCATTTAGAAAGGATTTATCCTATTTAATCCTTAAATAATAAGAAACACAATCAAGTAGGAGGATAGGTGTAAAACTGATCCCTCAAAACCCACTTATAAACAAAATTTAAAAAGATTTTGGGAATACCAAACTAAGCACTCTAAAATAGTTCCTCAGGCAAGAAAACCAACAGTTGTGATAGTGAAAAAAGTGATGACTGTATACTCACCAAGGGGGCAGGAGTGAAAATGGGGTCCAGGTCTTACTTTTATTAGATGAGAGTTTCCATGTCTTTCCTTTTTGCTCCTGCTGCTTTATTATGGCTAAATTGGATTGGGTCTTGAGCCTCAGCCCCTTCAGTCCACTGGGTGGGGCTAATCATTGGTAGGATAATGATCAAGAAAGGAGGGAGGAGGAGACACCCACAGAGGTTCTCTACCACCTGCTTCAGGGATTCTAGGCTTCATAGTGTATAAAAAGCATGAGAAGTACCCAGAGGCGCTTGTTACAAATGTAGATCCCCCAGACTCCTGTGTGGATTTTGATTTTATGGGGCTGGGATTTGGCAAGGATTTGTCCCACCTTGCTCTCTAGCTTCATTTCATTTCATCCTAGACCATTTCTTCCCCTGAATTGTAGACTCCAGATACAACTGCTTGAAGTTCCAAGAATCCAGTGAGCTGTATTATGCCTTTGCTCAACATTCAGAATGGCTTCCTCTTCTCTCCTTCCTTGAACACACACACACAAACACACACGCACACACTTTGTGTGGATGACATACAGATGCTGAATCTAAAGCCAATATCAGACAGCGCTTTCTCTTGCACATTGTCTGACTGCACATTGTCATCTGTCATCTACCTCTTCCTCTATAAGGATTAAATCCTGAGCTGCTGCACAGCTGCTGACCTTCAGCACCCCCTGAAAGGAGTTCAGGGTAGAGGTCAGGAATGAGGCACTCTGTGCTCTGGGAGAAACTGGCAGAACAGGTCTTCAGATAGTTGGATACTTTCAGGAGAAGATTTTATGAACCCAATTCTTGCATTTCCCCATATTTCAGTTCAGTTCAGTTGCTCAGGCATGTCCGACTCTTTGTGACCCCATGAACTGCAGTATGCCAGGTCTCCCTGTCCATCACCAATTCCTGCAGTTTACTCAAACTCATGTCCATTGAATCGGTGATGCCATCCTACCACCTCATCCTTTGTCATCCCCTTCTCCTCCTGCCTTCAATCTTCCCCAAGTTCAGGGTCTTTTCAAATGAGTCAGTTCTTCGTGTCAGGTGGCCAAATTATTGGAGTTTCAGCTTCAACATCAGTCCTTCCAATGAACTCAGGACTGATTTCCTTTAGGATGGACTGTTTGGATCCCCTTGCAGTCCAAGGGACTCTCAAGAGTCTTCTCCAGCACCACAGTTCAAAAGCAGCAATTTTTTGGTGCTCAGCTTTCTTTATAGTCTAACTCTCACATCCATACATGACTACTGGAGAAACCATAGCCTTGACTAGACGGACCTTGGTTGGCAAAAGAATGTCTCTGCTTTTTAATATGGTGTCTAGTTTGGTCATAGCTTTCCTCCTAAAGAGTAAGTATCTTTTAATTTCATGGCTGCAATCAGCATCTGCAGTGATTTTGGAGACCCTAAAATAAAGTCTGCCACTGTTTCCCCGGCTATTTGCCATGAAGTGATGGGACTAGATGCCATGATCTTAGTTTTCTGAATGTTGAGCTTTAAGCCAACTTTTTCACTCTCCTCTTTCACTTTCATCAAGAGGCTCTTTAGTTCTTCTTCACTTTCTGCCATAAGGGTGGTGTTATCTGCATATCTGAGGTTATTAATATTTCTCCCAGCAATTTTGATTCCAGCTTGTGCTTCATCCAGCCCAGCGTTTCTCATAATGTACTCTACATAGAAGTTAAATAAACAGGGTGACAATATACAGCCTTGATGTACTCCTTTTCCTATTTGGAACCAGTCTGTTGTTCCATGTCCAGTTCTAACTGTTGCTTCCTGACCTGCATATGGATTTCTCAAGAGGCAGGTCAGGTGGTCTGGTATTCCCATCTCTTTCAGGATTTTCCACAGTTTATTGTGATACACACAGTCAAAGCCTTTGGCATAGTCAATAAAGCAGAAATAGATGTTTTTCTGAACCTCTCTTGCTTTTTTGATGATCCAGCAGATATTGCTAATTTGATCTATGCTAATTTCTCCATATTTAGGAAAGCACTAAAATCATTAATGATGACATCTGCTCCTCATGACTACCAACAACCCTCTGCTAAAATATGTGCTTGACTGCATGTAGCCCCGCTAACTGAAATCATATATAGCAATGACTTCTCCCCCACCTGTTTGGAATAGCTTCTCAGAGGTATTAGAAATGATGTCTCCTGGCTATAGTCCTCATTTTGCCCCAATAAAACTTAACTCACAACTCTCAAATTATGCATCTTTTTTCAGTCGACATTCTCTTTAGTCTCCCTTTTCTGTGATCCCTTTTGATTTGTACTCTCTATTCTGGCAGCTGTTATATACAATGGTGCTTTTTTATATTCAAATTGTCTCCCTATTAGACTATGAATTTCTAAATGTGGGACCATCTTTATATTCTCAGTCATACAATTCTCAGCATAGCAGTTAGTACTTAATAAGTACTCAACAAAACAGTGTTGATCTAAATCAAATGTTTGTTGAAGCATTCCAGCTCATAATTTGTTCTTAGGTAACTGACATTTCAGATAATGAAGATAGTGATAATTTGCTAAGTTTGAAAAATGGCTTTTTGAGGATAAAATCAGATATTGAGTTAGGAAACTAGAGGAAAGAACAAGCGAGTATCATCCTGTTTTTCATATAAACTACTTTTTGAAAAGTAAAAATGTCCACTCATTGGAATTTAACATTTAAAATATAATTTTAAGTTTACCTTCTGGAGTCAAATTGCTCAGGATCAAAAATAAATAGAAAATTTTATACTAATCAAAAAACAAGGGACTGTCATTTCTTGTGTCTTTTCTCTTAAGGGGTTAGGATGAACCAGACCTAACTTCAAAGCAGTATGCATGATGGTTCATTTTCTTCCCTTTCCTCTTAAACTTAGATTTGATTTTCCTTTCTCCCTAGACGGTTTAACACTTACAATGACTGTAAAGCAATAGTAAGAGTAAAGATGTAGCTTTTCTTCCTTCTACTGGAAACCATTAGAAAAAGATCATAAATGGAAATACCGTACATTGATGAGGAAGATGAGATAGTTGTAGGTGAACCCAAGACAGGGTATGCCATTCCCACAACTGCAGTGGGGAGGATTCTGAAGGGAGAACACAGCAAACAGTTTGCTGCTTAGCCCACCTTACTGACTTGCTGTGACAAGCATTTAAAAATAAAAAGGAGGAAACTGGTAGAAACTAGTTTTGGTAACAAAACTATGCAAGTGTGGCTAGATAGTCCATAGGCTAAGTAAATTGAAAAAAAAAAAAGTAGCAGAGTAAAGTATCAAGGATTAAACTATTTCTAAAGGTATCTATGCATCCTATTTAGAGATTTAAGGGATATCACCAAAGAAAAGGCGCCTCTAAATCCATAGTAGGGTGCTTCTACAAGTACTTTCAGAAGCATTGCAATGTATGCATTTGTGATTGCAGTTCTATTGGAGATTTTCTGTAGATCTGTATTAGGAACTAACAAAGAAATTCCTGTCAGGTCATTGGATTTGTTTGCATGCTCAGTCGCTTCAGTTGTGTCAGATTCTTTGAGACCTTGTGGACTGTAACCTGCCAGCCTCCTCTGGCAGGCATGGGATTTTCCAGGCAAGAATACTGGATTGGGTTGCCATGCTCCCCTCCAGGGGATCGTCCCAACCCAGGGATCAAACCTGTATTTCCTACATTGCAGGTGGATTCTTTACTGCTTAGTCGCTGGGGAAGCCTGGATCTCTTCAGATGGTGGCAATTTTAATATTTTCCTGAAAGCCAGTGATTTTTTTCTTTCTTTTTTAATATCTTGTGTGTGTGCTCTTTTACTCAGTTGTGTCTGACTCTCCAACCCCTTGGACTGTAGCCCACCAGGCTCCTCTGTCCATGGAATTTTCCAGGCAAGAATACTGGAGTGGGTTGCCATTTCCTTCTCTAGGGGATCTTCCCAACCCAGGGATCAAACCTGTGTCTCCTGCATTGGCAAGCAAATTCTTTACCAGGGATCCTTTATTATTTTTTAATTAATTTATTAATTTTATTTATTAGTTTGTACTGGGTCTTCATTGGGCTTTCTCTATTTGCAGCAAACGGGGGCTGCTCTTGGTTGTGGAAAAACACGGCTTCTCATTGCAGTGGCTTCTCTTGTTACAGAGCACAGGCTCTAGGGCATGTGGGCTCAGTAGTTGTGGCTCATAGGCCCCAGATCACAGCCTCAGTAGCTATGGTGCATGGACCCAGCTGCCCTGAGGCATGTGGAATCCTCCCACACCAGGGATTGAACATGTGTTTCCTGCATTGTCAGGCAGATTCCTAACCACTGGACCATTAGAAAAAGGAAGTCCAAGGACAGTGATATTTACTCAAAGCTGGAATTGTTTATATACCTCCTGAAAACTTGGAGGGATTCTCTTTCTTACTGCAAGCTTTATTTTAGAACATAGCAAAAGGCATTGGGAAGCACACAAGCTTTGACTGAGGAAGAACTGGACGTGATTCCTGGTTCTACCACTTACTAGCTGTGGTCTTTAAAGGCAAATTATTTTGTGTCTTTGAGCCTTGGTTTCTTCATTTAATACTTGTGCATGAGATTTTTAGAGCCAAATGTGATAATATCTGTGAAAATGTCTACCAAGTACAGAATTTGATACCTATATACTCAATTAATTCTAATTTTATTTTGTTTAATTTTACTACCATGTGTTTTGGTTAACAATGATTTTTTCTATTATTTTTTTAAAATGTCTAACCTTTAGATTTTAGAAAAGATACTAAAATTCCACTCTTATTTTTTATGCTTGTGTTGTCTTTGTTATTTTCCTTCTTCCTAGAAGGTACATATCTGCTTCCGTACCTTGCTTAAGTTACTGATTTATTACTGGTGTACCAGAGTAGACTAGGGTGTAGGTCAGGAGGTGTTTCTGTTTCTACATTGAGGGGCTTCTGAGTTAACATGATGTTTGCAGTTTCTTAAGACCCTATGGTATCTAGAGTTGATATAAGCTATATTTATAATTCAATTTTCTCTTCTTTATGGACATGAACACTCTATCATTTGAGACACACTGTTTAGAAATCTAGTCCTCCTTCAGCCTTCAAGTCTAAATTCTGAAACATCCCTGATCTTTGGGTACTCTGGTTCACACTGAAACTGGAATAATATTAATTTTGTCATATTTGGGTATCTTTTGCAATCCTCCTTTTAGAAATTTATTCAAAATAATGAAGAAAGTCTATTAAAAAGAAAAAAAAAAACACAACTGAAAAGCTGCTGCTGGCTGAGAGGACTTGTAAGAACCCATTCAGTATGATTCTCTTTTATGCCCCAATTTCCTGGCAGTTGTGGTGACCACCTGAAGTTTCCCCACATGAATTTCCTCTCTTTGATTTCTGGGCAGGAGTCGCTCTCCAAGCAATAACCTTTTTCAGGTCTGCTTCCTTTTTACCTTGTCTTCTTATCCTTTCTGGAATTGGGACTCTGAATCCCCCAAGGTTTGAAAGATAGCCAAACATTATTTATTATTTTTGTAGCCTTGTAGGCATTCAGAAAATGTTTGGCTTCAAATTGGTTTCAATAAAATAGTTGGCTGGAGTTACAAATGAGCATTTTGGCTGGAATTTTGTTAAATACCAGTTTGAAGCTGAATTTTGGTAAAGCTGCCCTGAATACATCTATCTTTGTCAATGGATTTGTTTGTTTATTAAGTGCATACTTTCTGGATTTTTGTGGGAAGAGAAGGTCAGACAGCGGAGCATGAGGATTAGAAGTGATTACGAATAGAGAAAGGGATTCATGGAGAATGGTGTCTAGAGATAAGGCGTTACGAGAAGGAAGTCTGAGTCATACTGTGCATAAGTGGGTGTCCAGCCCAAGGCTGAAGCCAGAACTGCCATTGAACTGAGCTTCCCATTGGCATGTTTTCCACATGCTGAATGGTGGAGACATTCTTGAATAGGTAGTCACAATTAATGACAGAGCAGAAGTGTAATTGATGTAAAAGATGGCTCCCATTAACAAAGGTTTTTCCTTCTCTAGTTCAGACTTCTATAAAGGTTTAAATATAAGCCAGCTGTACTTCAAGGGACACAATATATCTTTCATAACTGCAGCCAAGCAGATGAATAAATAATCTCTTCAAGGAAAGCCATTAGCAGATTGGATAATGATATTGACATGAGTAATTGGAGAGAAATAAATGAAGTAATTGCTTTAAGAACAGCCCTTAGAGATTGCCTATGTATAATTGGATTGTAACCCTTAAGGCTTGGCATATGCCACTTTCCCTTTTTTAAAGAAGAAAGAATATTTGGAAGGTCCTCTTTCTGGAGGCCAGAGAAACAGGAATAACTAGCTTCAGTGACAGGAGACATTGATCATTTCTCCACAGGACTATAGTCACAGTGACCGAATCGGCTTAAACTTACCTTCTTTTGTGGAGTACACCTGCAATAAACGAAGGAGGGAAGTTTATCCCTGAAATTTTTAGGAGAGAGTGTCTAGAATCCCAGACCTCTGAAGATTCTTGCAACAGAGAAGAAACTTTAGTCTCTAAATTTGTCACAGTTCCCTAAGACGATACTTGGTTTGGGATGATAGAGGAGATGCTGAAAGCAATAAACACAGAAGAGAGGAAGATGACTAGGTACCTGAAGCTTGGAAAGGTTTAGGTCTCAATGACAAAATGGTGGGCAAAGTTGAACAGAGTTGACTTACCCCCTGTCTGTTCTTTAAAGGCTGGGGTCTGGTTTGAGATTTCTTTTCACAGTGCCTGATTGGGGTCCAAGTGCTTATTGAGGGTTTGGATGTCATGACACAATCTCACAGGATGCATATCCTGCAGGAAGGTGGTTATTTCAGAAGCAAATGCATCCCCATGATCATTTTAATTGGCTAATGACCCAGGAAAATGGTGTGACTCCTAGAAAACTGAGCTTTTATATTTTGAAGTGGAATCCCATTATCTGTTTCATAGGATTGCTAGGGGCTTAAATAAGATTATTTATATAAAGTGCCTAACAACGGCTAATGTAGAACACTTAATGATAGCTGCTATTTTTTTGTTCCCTCAGCATTGCAATAATTTGCACAGGTTAAGAAATTTTGTATCTATATGAATTGACAGATGTTCACTAAATTTATTGTGGTAATCATTTCATGATGTAAATAATACATAAATCATTATGCTGTACACCTTAAATTTATGTTGTGCAGTATGTCAATTATAACTCAATGAAACAGAAAGAAAAAAAGAATTTGACTTGACTTTATTGTCAAAATAGACAAAAAACAACCTTAGCTAATCATACTACTATTAATAACCATAACAGAAGCTGCCATTTACTGGCCTGCTGCTACTGCTGCTGCTAAGTCACTTCAGTCATGTCCGGCTCTTTATGACCCCATAGACGGTAGGCCACCAGGCTCCCCTGTCCCTGGGATTCTCCAGGCAAGAACACTGGAGTGGGTTGCCACTGCCTTCTCCAATTTACTGTCCTAGACTTATAAGTATTTTATGTTGATTACAACCCTATCTGGAAGGTATCTATGTCAAGCTAAACATGAGTGAATGTACAATAGCAGTAATTTTCCATGGAGTTGCAAGGAAACAGGGACTTGTTTTCCAGAAAAACAGGTTCCAGAGGTACAGTGAGAAAAGGATAGAGAGGGAAAGTTTAGTCATTTTCTAATCAGATGCACCCCTCTTAAAGAGGAGCTTGAAAAAGCCACTGAGCCAGCACTTGGAAAATGATGTCTGGAGGTTTGTGGGCAGCCACAAAGGTGGCTACAGACAGAACTGAGAGGAAAAAAATGAAGAAGACATTTTTACACCATTTCTGAGGTATTAAGAAAAGATCAGGATCAGAATAGAGGGGCTCAGTCTACAGAAGAAAGCCCATGAAAAAAAAGTCTAAAGGGAGAATATCTAATGGGAGGGAGACCCTATAAACAATCTCTTAGAATTGAGGTTGGAGCATGAAGGTCCCTAGGGCAAGAACTGAGGATTGCAGGAGAGGGAAACTAAATACTGCCTCATGGAATCAGATATTCTGATTGTGGGCATGCAGGTGTTTGGGGTAGGGGATATCAGGACTCTTCATATATACACTTCTGTGAATAAGCTATTCTACTGAGGTAGATACACTTACAGAAAAGTGCACTATCATTGTTGTACAGCTTGATGAATTATCACAAAGGGAACACACCCATGGAACTACCACCCAGGTCAAGAAGGAAAACATTATCATCTTTATAAACATTTTCTACTCATGGTTTTTACATGCTTAGTTTCTTAAATGAATTTGTATCCTTCTATGTATATATTTAAAGTCAAATGTGGTCAGTTAAAATGTTTCACATATCAAATGAGAAAAAAGGACTTGTACTAAAAATGAGTTAAGGAAAACACTTTTTTTAGATCCATAAAATTCCCTAAATGTGAGATATTAAAATCTGAATAAAATCCTGATTTTAAAATGATAATTAAGTCCTGAAATAAGGGAAAATTTTATGTGCCTCCAAAATTCATTGGAGGTTTAGTTGCTAAGTTGTGTCCAACTCTTGCAACCCCATGAAATGTAGCCTGCCAGACTCCTCTGTCTATGGGATTCTCCAGGCAAGAATACTGGAGTGGGTTGCCATTTCCTTCTCCAGGGGATCTTCCCCATCCAGGAGTTGAACCCAGGTCTCCTATATTGCATGCAGATATTTTTACCAACTAAGCTACAAGGGAAGCCCCCCAAAACTCATTAGGGCATTGAAAATTGGGTTTCAAAGGGGAGTTCCTACTAAAAAAGAAATGCGTGGTCATTTTTGCTTAAAGCCTTCAGGAACATACAGCATTCAGTACTGTTCCAAGCACATGGCGTGCTCAGCAAATATTTGTCAATAATGATAATGATGATAAGTTACCTTTTTCATATAACACACAGTGATCCCTGGTTTCCCTAAACAATAATTTGTGCAAAGAAACGTGACTTTTAGTTCTTTGGAAGCTCCTGTTTGGAGCCTCAGGGGAATGAATAATCTGTGTGAACTAGTGATGATGTTATTTCACACACCAGTTGAAATGATTTTGCTGTTTACCTGAACTCTTCCCCACAACCAAACACAGCTCTGAGTTTTGTAGAGATGAGGCAGAGGATAGAAGGAGGGAAACAAAATAAGAAGTGAGACAATGAGGAACAAAAGTATACAAAGAGAGAGCTAATGCTGAGTTAAAGCTACACTGGAAAGGTCTCTTTGTTGTTTTCTTTTGCTTCAGGGAAGTAATATTACAACTTAGCATAGCAATTAACCACACCTCTGATTAGATCACATTTCATTATGTGCCATATTTATTTTGGTAGGTAATCAATTATGAGCTGAAGGAGGTTCTCCATGGCAGCCACTGTGGTGGGTTACTACCAAGAGAGAAAATTGAAAGCCATTTTTCAAGTGGAAAAAATATTTTTTGCACATTGTAATATCCTTAATGGGTCCTTCAGTTGAAATTTCATAGAAGACAGAGTTGATAATGTGTACATTTGACAATGTGTAATGAATTTGGTAATGTTTACCTGTTTATGAGTGCTAATTCAAGCCTGGTCTTACAAAACCACAAAATTATTTTTGCCGTGCTTGACTCAGTCACGTCCAACTCTTTGTGTCCGCATATACTGTAGTCCACCAGGCTCCTCTGTTCATGGAATTTTTCAGGCACTAATACTGAAGCGGGTTGCCATTTCCTCCTTTAGGGGATCTTCCCGACCCAGGGATCAAACCCGTGTCTTTTCTGCCTCCAGCATTGCAGGCAGATTCTTTACCACTGTGCCATTTGATTTGTTTTGCCTTGATTTTTAGGTTGCCAGCAGAAATTAGGGAAGGATGAGATCCTTTTCATAATGATTTGTGAATCTGATGGCTTGTCATGTCCTCAGCAATAGTATTTATTATTATTATTGCAATAGCATTTATTTTTATAAAATAGCACAATTTTAGCTTTTACCCATTGGCATTAAAGTATAAATAGGTGCAGAATTCATAAGAACTTCTCTTCCTTGTTATGGAGTGGATTATAACAGCTTTGATTTTGAGTCAGCCATTTGGCTTACTTCACAGATATAATAATTCTTTAGGGCACTTTTACAAGAATATAGACTGTTCACACAGGAATAAGTGTCATATGATGCAAAGTAAACTGAAGTCTAGTTTCAGGTTTATCACTGATCAGTTGTATGATCTGTGGTCACTTAACCTCTGGGCCTTAAAATTGGATAGTAGTTTAGATGATGGGCTTTGGGATCCAACAGAATTGGTCAAAGTCCTTATTTAAATTCTAGGTGCTTCATTTTCTTATCTGGACAACAGGACCATTAGTTGGTCAACTTCATATAAGATTGTTAGAGGAGTTAAACGGGACAATGCGTGTAAAATGCCCAGCATGCAGTCAGTGCTCAATAAATAATAGATTTAGAGGAAGTAGTCACTATTTTCTTTTCCAGATCTAAAATGTTAAGTTTCTGCGAATGACAGAGCTTCTGAAGTATCTGTTGGGATTGTATCCAGTTAGGAATTTCAGACTTGGAAGGTTTGGCACCTTTTGTGCTCAGTCTCTCTGTTGTGTCTGACTCTTTGCAACCCTTTGTACTGTAGCCTGCCAGGCTTCTCTGTCCATGGGATTTTTCAGGCAAGAATAGTGGAGTGGGTTGCCATTTCCTCCTCCAGGGAAATCTTCCTGACCCAGGGATTAAACCCATGTTTCCTGTGTCTCTTGAATTTCATGTGGATTCTTTACAGCTGAGCCATCGGGGCACACTATAAGCAAGCTTTATTTCTGCATAGGCCCTCAGACATCGGTGTATTTTAGTTACACATTGATTGAAAACCTTGACATCACTTGAAAGAAGAGGAAATCTGTTACCTGTCAGAAGAAGAAAAACTATGTGAACTCATTTTGTATAGTCCTTCAAGAGAAGTTGTTTGCTTGCTCTAAAGATGAGTGGCCTTGAGCTCACTAGAGTGGGACAAAGGAACATGAGTAGGCCTGATGAGGAGGACAATCAAAGACATCAGGCCAGTGTCCTTTGGAGGGGATAATTAAGGGCAAATCAGTGCTTTCATCAGCATTCTTTCTCTTGCAGTTTCCACATTGATGATGTGGGGAAGTAGCAAGAGACCAGGCCCTTCCCCAAACTTGCCTAATTCACCTCAATATCCTACATCCTATAATGATAACATCCTACATCTTCTCAGCTCTTTATTCTTAATAAGTAATTTCCCAGAGGAGGTAAACATGAAAGAAGATACTTTGTTTTAAAGATGAGGAAATTGGACACAGAGAGGCCATCAGTTCCGTTCAGTTCAGTTCAGTCGCTCAGTCGTGTCCGACTCTCCACGACCCCATGAATCACAGCACGCCAGGCCTCCCTGTCCATCACCAACTCCCGGAGTTCACTCAAACTCATGTCCACAGAGTCGGTGATGCCATCCAGCCATCTCATTCTCTGTCGTCCCCTTCTCCTCCCGCCCCCAACCTTTCCCAGCATCAGAGTCTTTTCTAGTGAGTCAACTCGTTGCATGAGGTGGCCAAAGTATTGCAGTTTCAGCCTTAGCATCAGTCCTTCCAATGAACACCCAGGATTGATCTCCTTTAGAATGGACTGGTTGGCTCTCCTTGCAGTCCAAGGGACTCTCAAGAGTCTTCTCCAGCACCACAGTTCAAAAGCGTCAATTCTTCGGCGATCAGGAGTCAAATATTCATGATCCAGGTTTCTTGACCTGTAGTCCCAACCTTGTTCCTCCCTACTAATTTGTCCCAGATGTACAGTTGTGCAGATTCAGATAATTTCTTTTCTTTCCCTGTATGTCTTTCTAAGCCTCAGTATCTTCATTCATAAAATGGTACTGTTCACAATACCTTCCTTACCAGGTTTATATGAGGACTAAATTAAATAATGTGTATACAGTGCTTCAGGCTGTAGTTGTTATTAGCTGTTGCTATCAGTAGCTCCCATTGGGAGGATGCCAAATTCATAGCATCATTTTTTATTTTATCCTGCATTGAGCCCCATGTTTTGAAAGATTTTGAATATCAAACTGCATATGTGTGTGTGTGTGTTAGTTGCTCAGTCATGTCCAACTCTGTGATCGCATGAATTGTAACCCTCCAGGTTCCTCTGTCATGAATTCTCCAGGCAAGAATACTGGAGTGGGGTGTCTGTCCCTTCTCCAAGAGATCTTCTTGTCCCAGGAATCAAACCCAGGTCTGCTGCATTACAGGCAGATTCTTTCTGTCTGAGCCACCAGGCAAGCCCTTATTGGTTAATAATATTTTTATTATTATCAATGGCCTTGGAGTCCCTAATCAGTAATTGCATCAATACTAAATTGATTTAGCCCAAATAAAAGCACAGAACCCTGATATTTAAAGAGCCTCTTCATCCTCGTCCGAGGAAATGTACTTCCTTCACGTTGTTTGAGGTGTCTAAGACATCTTGCTGATCTCCAGCACTGTCTTTGCAGATTCTGGACATAGTTGGGCTCTCAATTTTCACTAAGTCAAACCTTGTTATTATCGTCTGAGTGAGTTGGTATTTTGTGTGTGATCTAATTCAATTTTTGAATGTTACCATTTTTCCATCATTTCATGAGAAATTGTTGTGGTCCAGAAATAATAAGAATGAATTCAGTATGAATGAAACTAAAGATAAATTTTTAACATGCTGTGCTTAGTCACTCGGTCATGTCTGACTCTTTGAGATCCCATGGACTGTAGCCTGCCAGTCTCCTCTGTCCATGGGGATTCTCCAGGCAAGAATACTAGCCATGCCCTCCTCCAGTGGATCTTCCCAACCTAGGGATAGAACCCAGGTCTCCTGCATTGCGGGCAGATTCTTTACTGTCTGAGCCACAAGGGAGGCCCAAGAATATGGGAGTGGTTAGCCTATCCCTTCTCCAGGAAATCTTCCTGATCCAGGAATCGAACTGGGGTCTCCTGCATTGCATGTAGTCTTTACCAGTTGAGCTACCAGGGAAGCTACCAGAAGTTATTGATTAACAGACACTACATGCTGATATACAAGAACTAAATTGTGCGTTTTATTCATTGTCATTAAAGGTCAAGTTCAGTTATAATTTTTAATTTTCTTTTGTGGTTTCTTTTTGTCCTTTCAGCCTGTTCAATTTTATAATATCAGAGGGGAAAGGAAACTGACTTCTTAAGTGTACAGAATTAGACCTTTTATAGCCAAATTTAACATAAGAGGGAAAATTGCAAAGGATATCGAAAAAGACAAATTTATACAAGTCATCTCTTACTTTGAAAAGATGTGTTACATAGAGAACAAATCTTGAGTCTTTCAAATATCATTGGGTCAGCCTAAAATAATTTCATTGTGAGAGCATTTTCCTTCTCTGTGTGCAGTCTAAGTGCATATTTTGTGCTCTTAGGAATAACTTTCCAAAGCTGTGTGAAGAATGTAGCAATAAAATCTAATAAGAATTATGGCTCATGACTTGAATGATGTCAGTACCCTTTTAATCCTCCCAAACATGAAAACGTTTTCTCCTCCTAAGTAAGATTTCTTAACTCTTTATTTCTAAGGAAATAAGCAGAGCTCTGCAATTTCATTGGCAAAGTAAGAGTTAAAGGAAGATGTTTCATTCTATTATTAATGCTTATGTTTATTATTAAGATAATTAATTTAGAAAAGAATAAACAAGATAATAATACTTTATGAACATATATTGTCTGATTTTTTTCACACATTATGTAACATCAGAAGATCTCTGAGTTTAGTGCAGTAATAATGCTATTTTTGTTATCAAAATCTTATTCAGTCCAGCAATAATCTTTGTTTTCTTTAAGCCGGTGCTTCTCAAACTTCAGTGTGAATCAGAATCACCTGAAAGGCTTGTTAAACCACAGCTTTCTGGAGCTCATTCTCAGAGTTTCTAATTTAGGAGGCCAGGGTAGGCATGAGAATCTGCATTACTCATAGGTTCCCAGGTGACGCTGATGCTGCTAGGCAGGAGAATCTGGCAACAGCTTTAAGTCACATTAACTGTCTTATCTTAAAATTTAATTTGATGGGATTCAACCATCCTGAGATATGTATGTCACCTTGATTTAGAAGAATCCAAAGTTTAGTAAGTTAGCTAGTTTTGGTTATTTGGCTAATCCAGATTTATTTCAAGTCAAACAACTGCATACAGAAAGTATGGTGGATGAAATGGTTTGATGTTTGAAGATGTCAGACTGTAGAATCTCTACGGGTAAGTGTGTGATTTCTTTAGTGACATCACATTTGCCTGCAGAGATTTTCCAGTCTGCCACTTTGAAGTTGTATTTAAGATGGAAAAAAGTTGCCTTCTTTCTACAGTGATCTTTCCAGGACTGCTACATTTTAAAACTATATTTATTCAAAGTTAAAAATGAATGGGAAAAAGGAGTTACGGTTGGGGTTCAGATAAGAGAGTAAATGAGAATGGACACTCTTTGATTCTGCCGCACATCTCCCCAGAGACTGCAAAAACAACAACAAAAAAAGGTGGGGGGAAAGTAAAGCTTCCCCAAACCACAACCAGTTTAATTTGTAACTGGTTTAATTTGTTTTAGCCACACCGAAAGCCTTATGGTCAATCTAAGTAAATATTCTTGAGTTTCAAGCAATTTTATCTAACGATTAGACTTTGCAATTGGGTTTTTGGTCTATCTTAATTGACACTTATGTCTAATCACAAGAGAGATGAGTAGAATCAGGAGGTGTGTTTCTCACTTTTATTTTCCCCATTTCTCTACTATTTAGTAGCTGTCTTATAATAAATAACATTACCTGCTACTAACTTTTAAAGTGATGGAATAATACATCTGTGTGTGTTTGTTAGTTGCTCAGTTGTGTCCGACTCTTTGTGACCCCATGGACTGCAGCCTGCCAGGCTCCTCTGTCCATGGGATTCTCCAGTCAAGAATACTGGAGTGGGTTGCCATTCCCTTCTCCAGGGGATCTTCCCAACCCAGGGATTGAACCCTGGTCTCCTGCATTGCAGGCAAATTCTTTACCAACTGAACTACAACTCCAGAAAGCTCAAGAATAATCTGTGAATATCATGATATCATTAACTCTACAGCATTGGTTTTTTGGTTCACTTTTGAGAAAATACTTTTTTCCCAGAGTTAGCTGGAAGTTTATTTCAATATTTGAGTACAATAGGGACTTTGTATATTTTGTTCCCTATAGTATTTTAGCACAGAGAATTGTTCCTGGCACATGATAGGTACTCAATAAACACTTATATACTGAATGGACATTAATTAGAATTTTTTGTGTGTGTGCAGATTCTTATGTATCATTAGAAAGGCAGTAATATATACATCGTCACATATTGTATTGATATCAGAGTGAACTTATTTAATTTTAGACTAGACAAAAATAGAATATTTAAATATGAAAACCTATCTTGGTAATAAAGAACATTTCTATAATAAAATATTTCATATTGGAATTTTAAAAATCAATTTCCTTGTAGTCTAATGATGTTGTATTATACCTTTTTGGCATGTAGTTTTATTTCAGATGATGAGTTTTCTAGTCCTGGATTATATCCAAATTTACGTAATAATGAATCACAAAATTAGGTTTGATTTTGTTTACACTACATAACACAGTGTCTTAATCATCTGTTAATCTGCTATATACACATCCTTTGGCCCCAAGATGACTTTAAAAGCATCCTCTCAATTGCATTCTGACTGTTCTAGATAAACCATAAATGAAAACTTAACATTAAATCACAAGTGTTCAGAGGATGTAACAGGTGGCCCTGATCTGATGTGAGTGCAGCTAAATAATGTGGTGAAATAATTGGAGCTTAGAAAGATAGGAAACATCTGGGCTTCAAGGGAGAACATTTGCATCCTTTTTACTGCCTTTTAAATAGAGGGCTACATCATTCTGGGTTATGTAGAAAGAAAGGGCTAGTGTTAGGAACGCCATGATCTTCATTCTGTTCATCTGAGCTCCAAAGGGTGGGACTAGTATACTTGGTTATGGGAGAAAGATAAGGTTTCTTAGACTATTTTTCATTTTCTCTTTTCCAATCATGCTGTTTGTTTTATATGTGCTTGCAGGGCCTGGTTAACAGTATCACTTGTTCATTTGAAGGAAACTGAACTTGTGAATGATGGGATCATAGTTGCCATGCCCCTGATTGTTGATATCTTGTTTGTTTCTTTGCTCCATGGAAAGGCATGGATGGATCAGAGCTGTGGAAAAGCAACAGCATTTTAGCTCAATAACTAGCCTCTTTTAAGATAGCCAGCCTATAATACAGGGCTCCCATTAGTTTCAGCATTTACACAGAGAGAGACCCTTTTATAAATGCAAACATGTGACATGTGGAGTGGGTAGCCTTTCCCTTCTCCAGGGGATCTTCCCAACCCAGGGATCAAAGCCAGGTCTCCCGCATTGCAGGCGGATTCTTTACCAGCTGAGCCACAAGGGAAGCCCAAGAATACTGGAGCGGGTACTCTTTTCCTTCTGATATTAACATATTAGCAAAGATGAATTTATAAGACTAAGCCTACAAGAGATTAAAAGTCTGGAAAAATTTGGAACAGTACAGTAACATTCTGAAAGATCAGGAGGCCAAGATCTACCCAGGGGTTCTCAACCCTAACTGTACATCAGAATCATTCTGGAATTTATGAAAGAGATTTCCATACCCAACCCTGAACCTGAACTTCCAAAATGTGAATTTGAGAAGGCTCTATCTTAAACAAATTAATAAACTTTATTTTAAGAGGCATTTTAGGTTCATAACAAACTCGAATGAAAAGTACAGAGAGCTCCCATATACTCCCTATTCCCATATACCCACAACCTCCCCTGCTGTGGACATCATACACTGTAGTGACACATTTGTTAGTCAGTGAGCTGACACTGACACATCACTATTGAGCAAAGTTCATGGTTTACATTAGGGGGTCATTCTTAGTGTTCTATGGGTTTTGGCAACTATTTGATGACATATATCCACCACTATAGTATTACACAGAATAGTTTTACTGCCTATGTACTGACTATTTATCCCTCCGTCTCTCCAGCCTCTGATCTTTCCATTATCTCCATAGTTTTGTCTTTTCCAGAAAGTTATAAGGTTGGAAACAGTATGTAACCTTTGTAGATTTGCTTGTTTCCCTGCTTAATATAATCTGTCTTTACATCTCCTCCATGTCTTTTCATGGCCTGATAGCTCATTTCTTTTTCGCACTGAATAATATCCCAGTGTTAGGATGTACCACAATTTATCCATACACCTACTGAAGGTTTGCTTCCAACTTTTGACAACTACAAAGCTGCTATAAACCACATACAGGGTTTTGTGTGAATAAAAACTTCCAATTAATTTTGGCAAATAGAGAGGAGCTTGACTGTTGGGCTATATGGTAGGAGTAATTCAGTTTTCTAAGAAACTGCCAAATTGTCTTCCAAAGTGGATATGCCATTTTGCATTCCCACAATGTTCCTGTTGCTACACATCCTTATCAGTATTTAGGGTTGTCAGCGCTTTGGATTCCAGCCATTCTAATAGGTACATACAGGCCTCTCATTTTAATTTCAATTGCTTAATGACATATGATAGTGAACAACTTTTCATATGCTTACTTTCCATTGGTATATCTTCCTCCTTGGTGAGGTGTCTGTTCAAGTCTCTGACCGCTTTTTAAATCTGGTTGCTTTCTTATTGTTTCAAGAGTCCTTTGCATACTTTGAATAACATTCCTTTATCCGATGTATCTTTTACAAATATTTTCTCCCAGTCTGTGGTTTGTCTTCTCATTCCCTTGACATTGTCTTTTGAAGAGCAGATGTTTTTAATTTTAACAAAGTCAAACTTGTTCATTATTTCTTTCATAGATTATGACTTTGGTGTTGTGTCTTAAAAGTCACTGTGATTCTCAAGGTCACCTAGGTTTTTTACTATCTTACCTGCCAGGACTTTTATAGTTATACATTTTACATTTAGATCTGTGGTCCATTTTCTGTTACTTTTTGTGAGGGGTGTAAGTTCTGTATCTAGATTAGTTTGTTTTGTACATTAGTTCAGTTCAGTTCAGTCGCTCAGTCGTGTCTGACTCTCCGCGACCCCATGAATCACAGCACGCCAGGCCTCCCTGTCCATCACCAACTCCCGGAGTTCATTCAAACTCATGTCCACAGAGTCGGTGATGCCATCTAGCCATCTCATTCTCGGTCGTCCCCTTCTTCTCCTGCCCCCAACCTTTCCCAGCATCAGAGTCTTTTCCAGTGAGTCAACTCGTCGCATGAGGTGGCCAAAGTATTGCAGTTTCATCTTCAGCATCAGTCCCTCCAATGAACACCCAGGATCGATCTCCCTTAGAATAGACTGGTTGGATATCCTTGCGGTACAAGGGACTCTCAAGAGTCTTCTCCAACACCACAGTTCAAAACCATCAATTCTTCAGCGATCAGCTTTCTTCACAGTCCAACTCTCACAAATGTCCAGTTTTTCCAGCACTACTTGTGGAAAAGTCTATCTTTGCTGCATTGTATTGCCTTTGATTGTTTGTCAAAGATCAGTTGACTGTATTTCAGTTCAGTTCAGTTCAGTTCAGTCACTCAGTCGTGTCCGACTCTCCGCGACCCCATGAATCACAGCACGCCAGGCCTCCCTGTCCATCACCAACTCCCGGAGTACACTCAAACTCATGTCCACAGAGTTGGTGATGCCATCCAGCCATCTCATTCTCCGTCGTCCCCTTCTCCTCCCGCCCCCAACCTTTCCCATCATCAGAGTCTTTTCCAGTGAGTCAACTCGTCGCATGAGGTGGCCAAAGTATTGCAGTTTCAGCTTTAGCATCAGTCCCTCCAATGAACATCCAGGATTTAAGTGAGCCTATTTCTGGGCTCTCTATTCTATTCCATTTTTCTATTCTCTCTCTTTTCACCAATTCCACACTGTATTGATTACTGTAGCTTTATAGTAAGTCTTGGAGTTAGGTAGTGTCAGTCCCCTGATATTGTTCTTCTCCTTCAATATTGACTTGACTGAGTCTTTTGCCTCTTCATATAAACTTTTGAATCTGTTTTCAGTATCTGCTGGGATTTGAATGGCATTATGTTGAATTTACAGGTCAAATTGGGAAGGCAGAACATCTTGACAGTATTAATCAATCTTTCTTGAAATCTTTCATCAGAGTTTTGTAGTTTTTCTCATCAGTTTTTGTACATCTTTTCTTGATTTATATCTAAGTATTTCACATTTGGGGGGTTCTAGTGTAAATGACAATGTGTTTTTAATTTCGAATGCAACTTGTTCATTGCTGGTGTATAGGAATGTGACTTTTCATATTATTCTTGTATCCTTCAATCTTGTTGGAATTGTTTATTAGTTCTAGGAGTTATTTTGTTGGTTCTTTCAGGTTTTCTATGTAAACAATCGTGTCATACGCAAACAAATATTTTTATTTCTTCCTTCCCACTCTCTGTACTTCTTTTCCTTGCCTTATTGAATTAGATAGAACTTCCAATACAATGTTGAAAAGAATAGTTAAAGGGGACATTTCACTATTTTTGAACTTAGCATGAAAAGTTCAAATTTATCACCTTAAGTATAATGTAGCTGTAGGTTTTTTTATAGATTTTTAAAAATAGAGTTGAAACTCCTCTCTATTGTTAGTTTGCTAAGAATTTTTATCATGAATAGGGATTAGACTTTATCAAATGCTTTTCTGCGTTAATATAATCATGTGATTTTTTTTTTTCTTTAGTTTGTCGATATGATGGATGACATTGTTTTTTGAATGTTGAACTAACCTTGCATTGCTAGGATAAATCCCATTTGGTCATGGTATATAGCTCCTTTTATGTGTTGTTCATTTGATCTTCTTATATTTTGGTGAGATTTTTGCATTCATATTGGTAAGAGATATTGATCTATTTTATTTTCTTTGTCTGGTTTTGGTATTAAAGTAATGCTTGCCTTGTAGATTGAATTAGAAAATGTTCCCAGTTTCTTTAATAGATTAGGCCATTCAGATTGTCTATTTAATCTTGTGTGAGTTTTGGAAGCTTATAATTTTTAAGGAATTGGTCCATTTCATCTAGGGGTTATCAAATTTGTTGGCATAGAGTTGTTCACAGCATTCGTTTATTATTCTTTTAATGTTCATATAGTGTCCCTTCTTTCATTTCTGATAATAGTAATTTGTGTCTTTTCTTTCTTTTGTTTCTTTGTTAGCCTTCTTAGAAGCTTATTGATTTTATCGATCTTTTCAAAGAATAAGCTTTTGGTTTTGGTGACTTTTTATTTGATTTCTTGTTTTCAATTTTGTTCATTTCTGCTCTAATTTTTAAATTATTTCTATTCTTCTGCTTCTTTTGGATTTAATTTGTTCTTCTTGATCTAGTTTTCTGTGGTGGAAACTTAGATGATTGAATTTAGACCTTTTTCCTTCTCTAATATATGCATTCAATGCTATATATTTCTCTGTAAGAAGTGCTTTCACTGCATCCCACACATTTTGTTTAGTTCAAAATTTAAATTTCTTGAGATCTCTTCTTTGACCCATGTGTTATCAAGAAGTGTGTTAATTTCCATGTATTCTGTGATTTTTCCAGTTATCTGCTATTGATTTTTAGTTTAATTCCACTGTGGGCTGAGAGCATATTTGTATTGTTTTAAATCTGTTACGTGTATTTTATGGCTCATAATATGGTCTGTCTAAGTGAATGTGAGCTTGATAAGAATGTATAGTTGTTGGATGAAGTAGCTTCTAGATGGCAACTATTTCCAGTTCATTGATGGTGCTATTATGTTCAACTATGTTCTAACTTATTTTTCTGGCTACTGGATCTGTCCATTTCTGAGAGAAGGGTATTAACATCTCCAACTAAAATAGTGGATTGATCAATTGCTCCATGAAGTTCTATCAGTTTCTGCTCATATATTTTAATACTCTGTTATTAGGTGCACACATGTTAAGGATTGTTATGTCTACTCAGAGAATTAACCTCCTTATCCGTATCTAACATCCCTCTTTAACCCTAATAACTTTCCTTGCTCTCAAGTCTGCTCTGTCTGAAATTAATATAGTTAGTTCCACTTTCTTTTGGTTAGTGTTAGCATGGCATGTTTTCCTCCATCCCTTGACTTTTAGTATTTTTATATTAAAGTGTATTTCTTTAAATATCCAACAAGGATCTAATAAAGCAGATGAAATTCTGCTCAATGTTATGTGGCAGCCTGGATGGGAGGGGAGTTTGGGGGAGAATGAATACATGCATATGTATGGCAGAGTCCCTTTGCTGTTTATCTGAAACTATCACAACATTGTTAATTGGCTATACCCCAATATAAAATAAAAAAGTTTTTAAAAAGTGGATTTCTTACAGACAATATAGAGTTGGGTCTTATTTTTTGATACACTCTGACAGGCTGTCTTTTAATTGGTGCATTTAGAACATTGACCTTTAAGGTGATTATTGATGGATTAATATCTACCATATATGCTATTGTTTTTCATTTGTTGCCTTTGTCCTCCTGTTTTTGTCTTTCATAATTTTTCTGCATTTTTTAGATTCAGTTCAGCATTTTACATAATTCCTTTATTTCTCCTTTCCTAGCATATTGATTATACTTTAAACATTTTTTTCCTTAGTTTCCCTAGAGTTTACAATATATATTTACAACTAATCCAAGTTTACTTTTAAATAACACTATTCCATTTCACAGGTAGTGTAAGTACTTTGTAATAACAAAATATCCCTAGTTCGTCCATACTATCCATTGTATGTGTATGTGTGTGAAAGTCACTCAGTTGTATCCGACTCTTTGCGACTCCATGGACTATACAGTCTGTGGAATTCTCTAGGCCAGAATACTGGAGTGGGTAGCCTTTCCCTTCTCCAGGGGATCTTCCCATCCTAGGGATCGAACCCAGGGCTTCTACATTGCAGGCAGATTCTTTACCAGTTGAGCCACAAGGGAAGCCCAAGAATACTGGAGTGGGTAGCCTATCCCTTCTCCAGTGGATCTTCCAGACCCAGGAATCGAACCAGGGTCTCCTGCATTGCAGGTGGATTCTTTAACAACTGAGCTATCAGGGAAACCCTTGTATCATTGTTGTAATTCATTTCACTTATATATAAGCATCATAAGCATATAGGTATACCTATCTAGATATATATCACACATATACATATATATTTTAATGTTGTTATTATTTTGAACAACTTTTATCTGTTAGATCAATTAAGAAAAATAGAAGTTTTTATTTACCTTATCCATTTTATGATGCTTTCTTTTCCTTTATTTAGATCATAGTTTCTGGCTTATATCCATTTCCTTCTCTCTGAAGAACTTTTAACATTTAAGGTACATACTGGCAACAAATTTCCTCAATTTTTGTCTGCCTAAGAAGGTCTTATTTCTCCTTAACTTTTGAAAGATAATTTAAAAATGTGTAGAATTCCAGTTTGGTGGTTTTTTTCACTCTAAACACTGTATTAAACATTTCAGTCCATTCTCTTCTTGCTTGCATGGCTTCTAGATAAGCCTACTGTAATTATTGTCCTTGCTTTTTTTTTATAGGTAAGGTGATATTTTCCTTCTGACCCTTTCTGAGATTATTATTGATTTTCTGAATTTTGAATATGATATTCCTAGTAGTTTTGTTTTATTTTGCATTTGTCCTGCTTAGTGTTCTCTGAGTTTCCTGGATCTGTGTTTTGATGTCTTATAATAATTTGGGGGAAATATTCCATCACTGTTTCCTCAAATATTACTCTGTTCCTTTCTTCTACATTTGGTACTTGCATTACACATACATTACATCTTTTGTAGTCATCCATATTCTTAGATGTTTTGGGAGTTTTTTCAGTCACTTTTCTCTTTGTTTTTCAGTTTTCAAAGTTTCTATTGTCATATTCTCAAGCTCTGAGAAATTCTTTCCTCTTTTGTGTCCAGTCTACTAATTAACCTATCAAAGACATTCTTCATTTCTGTTACAGTATTCTTTTGACATCTAGAATTAATCTTTCTTAAAACTCCCATCTCTCTGTTTACATTAACCATCTGTTCCTGCACATTGTCTACTTTTTCTAGTAAAGACCTTTTCATGGTTTTTCTTTTTCTCAGTTTATGGTATGATAATTTCAAACTATGTTTTTTGTTGTTTAGTACACTTTGTCATTTTTTTGTTGAAAGGTAGGTATTATGTACTCAGAAACGGTGGTAAATAGATCTTTAATAACATGGGGGTAATTGAGGGAAAGTATTCTACAGTGTTATAATTAGATCTGAGTTGCTGATGAACCTGTTCCCCTGAACTATGAATTTCACCAATGTTTCTCAGGCTCCCAACCCTCACACATGAGGTGGGACAAGATGGCTAGAGGGAGCTGGAGTTGGTTATCTCCCTTCCCCTAAGCCAGTTGGGCTCTGACAAAACCCAGTTGGTTATCTCCCTTCCCCTAAACCAGTTGGGCTCTGACAAAACCCCTATAGGTTTGGCTGTGATAAACAGTTTTGGCTGAGGGCAGGCCTTGTTCAGAAGAACAGAATACTCTGGCATATTTGAAAATGGTGTTTTTTACCCTGGCCCTGTTGGAATCACAAGATTTTTCTCCAGTATATACTGTTGGGACTTGATTGAGCTCCTGGAGGTAAATCTCACAAAAGTGTGGGGGCCCTTCTATGACTGAGTCCTTCCAGAGCTTTCCTCTCAGACTTGTCCACACTCAGTCACTACAACTCATCAGTTGCATTTTTAGGTTTTCCTACATTGGCACTGGTTCCCATGGAGGTTTCTCTCATGGGTTTATGCTCCAGAAAGTTGTGACTCTCTGAATTCACTTGTCTATCCAATCTGGGGGGACTGCATTGTGCTCTGAACTCTCTTCTTTGAGGAAACGAAAAAAACTTGTGGCTCTTTCAGTTTACTCAGGTTTGATTTACTGTTAGGATGGTGACTTCACTTCTGAGCTCCTTACATGCCAAATGAGAAACCAGAGGTCTAGAAGTCTCTCTTTTACAGGATGAGTCTGATGCTTATATGGGTTTTGACCTCATTAGCTTTTAAACTTAAAAAAAAAAAAGTACCATCTTGTTTCAAAGAACATCTACAAATTTATTTAAAAATATAAAATTGGAAAAGTGGAGGCTGTTCTGGTTTTAAGTGTGTGTATTGGAAAGGCAGGAATCTAGCGTTTTCTCCTCTCAGAGCCTCCGCTGATGGCAACCCCAACTTCCTTGCAGCATCTCTCATTTGTCAGGGGTGCTCAGGCGCTCTCCAGGATGGGGTAAGGCAACCGTTTCTGAACTCTTAGTGGTGGCTGTTGGGTGTGTGTGGGTGCCTGTATGTATATGAGCAGCCAGTCAGCAGGAAGGCAGCGCCCAAAGCAGCACTGGCCTTAGGTATTTGCCCTGAAAAGTGAAAAGGGCAGGAAAGTGATGCAATTGGAATCAAAGTTAGCAATCGGTTCGCTGCGGAAAAAGACCGTTTTGCAACTTGCCTCCTTTAAGTGATCCTGTTAGTGCAGGGCGTTATTTAGTTAACACAGCCTAAGGGGATGTTTTAAAGGTGGAGGATTGCCCTGGTGATGAACAAATATGAGAAATAAACTTCCAGTGGGGCTGGGTTGCCTGCTGACTGTGATTTCCTGATGATCTACAACAATGGTTATTCACTAACAGCTGGCGCATGTCTCCCTCAGACAAAGCCACTGGGAAGCGCAGGCGCTCGGATTGGTGAACCAGAACCGTTTCCCTGGTAACAGTTAACTAGCACGTGTTTTATTGTTTCCAACTGCTTTTCCTGGGGTATTTGCAGGTGGTGGGAGATGCTTTCTTAAAGAGGGGTCATAACCTCATGAACTTTCAGATGTTGCAACAAATTAGGGAACAAAACATTTTTTTCTTTCAAATATATTAAGTAAATCTTATTACACAGCACTTTCAAGACAGATGCAGCCCAGCAGTTTTCTATTTTGCCATTGTTTCCAGATGTTATCAGTTTTAAAGTCAGAGCTCCATTTTATGATCAGGAAAAATGGTAAGGTATAGGAAGGTAAAATTAGTGATGTGTATGGCAGTAAAAATTTTTTTTGGCCTATTGGGAGTGTATTCTAATTTTATATTTTGCTATGAAATATGAGATCAGACCATAAAGTGTGAGTGTATTTGTAATTGGCCTTTTAATGGTTTGTATATTCTGTCTCTTCCTTAATTTATTTAGCTCATTGTTTTTGTCTTTGCTGGTAGTATTTTTTATTGTTTTTAATTTATAGAAAGTTTATAGTATTGCTATAAAATATTAGACCAAATAAGATAAGACTTGATCATATTAGGATTTCCTTCTATATTTATTTGACATGTTTTTGAAAGGATCAGTTAATTTCCAGATGGGTAGCTCCCTCTTCTGTTTGGTTTGCAGAACTCCCATCTTCTGAAACCACAGTTGGAAGGTAAAGTATGTAATCACAGAATTCTCTAGCTTGGCTGAAGGTAGTTACCATCAGAATAGCAAATTCATGAATTGGGATATGGAGGATGCTTCCATTGTAATAATTTGGTTTAAAATAAATAATCAACCCTGTTAAAATTGCTGGCTGATGGTAAACAAAAACATTCTTTTAAGTTAATATTGAATTTTATCTGCTGATAGCACTGAAAAAATGCAAGCCTGATCAATCATTTGTCTGAACTCTATTCGAAATACCTGGACTTTGTTAAAATAAGCATTTGTCACTTAATTTGCATAGAATTCAAACAATATTGCAACTTAAGGCTTCTCTTTAGTCTGACTTGCAAGGATTTTTCTGGTAAGGGGTCTTCATGGGTCTTCAAATGTGCACTCACTTGTACCTTATTAGATTAGTAATATTCAGATGTTCTTCCCTAGGACCTTAGAATTTTTAAAAAACTTAAAAAAAAATTGTCTTTGTTTCCTTCAATACAATCCAATCACTAAAGCAAGAGTCCAGGCTAGGCTCTGAAAATGAAACTGAATACAAAAAGATCTGTGACCTGAACTCATAACCATAGAAGCAAAGAGCTAATAAAACTGTTTATAATGATGAGAGTACTTGTGTATAATCTTTGTTTCTGGAGACACTATGGAATGATAAATTTTGCCTGCAAAGAGGAAAACGTGGATTCATTCAGATTGATCCCTCTTTTTTCCTTCAGTGGCAGGAGGTTGGGGGACTATATGATCCTAATTAGGTGAATATATATTAAATGAGCACTGTTGACAATTCTCCACTTTACTTTTATGTTGGGTAGGCACACTTAGGGACCCTCTGAAAGAGAAAGCTCATTTTACCTTACACATTCCTGTTGTACTGTGTCACTGTATTCTTACTTTATAGTTTTGTTAGCAGGTTACCAGGAACAATTTGAATATAGTGAAATGGGAATCAGAAGACTATTTATTATTGAAATTTGGAGACTTAAGCATGCATTTAAAGATTTTTAATTTTGTCTTTATCTCCAAGTAGGTGAAATCATACTCCAAGTAATAAAATATTAGATAGTAAATCTCATTTGGAATGAAGGATTGTCAAAAATCACAGACCATAATATACCCAATTCCACCTCCCCTTTTGTGGCACTGAGCAGGGAGAGAGAGGGTAATTGTTTGTTGAGGGTTCTGCAGCAAGATGGTTACAGAAATCTTTGTTTTTTCTGGCTTCTGTCTGACTAGGCTTCTATTCGACTAGGTCATACCCTGCTCAGTGGTCAAGCTCTTTACTACTTGGCTGTGGCTCTATAAATATAAAGTCTGTGATTTCTTTCTTCTTCTAAATACAGAGCTGAGTGACTTTAGTTAACCAAACTCTCTGTGCTTCAGTTTTCACTTCTAGGAAGTGAAAATATTAATAGTGCATCTCTCACAGAGTTAATACCAGTGATGGCACAGTGTCAGGCGCATAGTAAGCAATTGATCAACACGGGCTATTTTTTTAATTATTGTCATTTTCTACCATTCTTCACACAGTGTATGCTGTAGTCTTTATTTACTTTATAGTACGAAGTAATCACATTCTAAAACAAATGAAACTAGTATCCTCATGTTCATAGCAGCATTATTCACAATAGCCAAAAAGTGGGAGCAACCGAATTTGCTTTTAATTCCAATTTTGTCTATCTATGGATGAATGGACAAATAAAATGTGATATATACATACATTGGAATACTATTCAGCTTTAAAAAGGGAGGAAATTCTGACGCATGCTACACATGGATGAATTTTGAGGGCATTATATTAAGTGAAATAAGCCAGCCATTAAAATGCAAATACTGTATAATTCCACTTACATGAATAATCTCAAGTAGTCAAATTAAAAAAGACAGAGAGTAGAAAGGTGATTGGTAGGGAGTGAGGAGAGGAAATAATGGGGAATTTAAAAAAATGAATACATAGTCTCAGTTTTGCAAGATGAAAAGAATTCTGAAAATTGGTTGTACAACCATGTGAATGTATTTAACTGCTAACTGAATATTTTAAAATGGTTAAGATGGTAAATTTTATGCTGTGTGTATTTTATTACAATTTAAAACTCTTAAAGATTAAATAAAATTGAAGGGTCTAGTGCAATTGGAGGATATTAGTTATATTAGTTAATCTAGAAGTTTTGACTTCTTGGTCCTAAAGTTCTGGGCCCATGCTGTGTGTTGGGTTAGGTTTTTCTGGGTGGCTAAGTATGCAATAGCAGTTCTTGAACATTGTGTCTGTTTTAGTTCTGTTTCTTTCCTCTGAGATTGCTGATTTCCAGCCAAGGATGGACTTAATTTCCAGGGACTTATAGTTTATGGACTCGGATGAAATTACAGAAGCACACTTTTCTCACAGACACATGACGAAACCCCACAGAGGCTCTTCAAAAAAATGCAAACACATGAAAAGCAAATTTGATTCAGCAAGTTTGCCATTAACAAAACCTCCTTTGGGGGTTGGTCTAGGCTGTTAGAAAGAAGCTTAGAAACTGCCTTATTGAACAAAGTAAGAGAAAAGGTAGAGAGAGAAAAAGAGAAGAAAATTCATCTTGGTTTGGAATTTTCCAGATTTCTGTTTAATTACTATTGTCATCTACAGAGATTTTAAAAACATCATATATTTCCAGGATAAAAAAGTGAGTACAACTGGAAAAGGGTTTATGTTAAACTGGCATTTGATGATTTCTTATAATAATCAGATGTAAAAGTTGTTTCCTTTTTATTTCAATTCAAAGATTCCTTTCATTCAGTATTTAATATTCTTTTAAATTCCATTCAGTAACATTTACTGAATATCTGCTATGCAGTGTCTCAGAGAAGTGACTGCTGGGTTGGAGATTTTTTTAAGTATTAGAAGAAGATAAATACTTCAAAACATTTTTTTTAATGTTTGAAGTAAATGTACTGGAAGTAATAATAGCTATTCTTTCAAGTAACATTTTCATTATGACCAAGGGACTTATATAAATTAAAATTTGCTGAAGAAAATTCTTCAACTATATTGAAGCAAGAAAGTTTTCTTTCAGATAGCTAGTAGGGAATACTCACCACATGGGTGAATGTGTCTGCTTAAGCCAGAGTCATAAAAGAGACAAGATATGTACTTCTTTTGTCAGCTTGTCAAAAACAGCAAAGAAAATGCTTAGTAGCAGGACAAGATTAAAATGTGTCCAACTCTGTTACTTTTAAAAGGCCACATTTTAATTTTATTTTGTCCTTTTAAAATAACAATGAGAAGTTTTACCTTAAATGTTATAAACTAAACATTGAAATACAATTATTAGCTTACTCAGAGGCACTACCTCTACTACAATCCTCCTTTCAGTGTCATCTTAATAAAAAGTTTGGGTCTATGAATCCACCAATAGTCCCTTTATTTGAATCCCACAAGCTCAACAACAATCTTGAGATCACAAATTACACATAAAGAAAAACATGACTTACCAAGAAAAATAGCTGTAACAGCACAAGACAAAATAAAAATTTTGATGACATTATTCAGCTCTCTTATCTTTCAGCACTAGAGACTTTCTCTGACTATCTGAAGACTCTAGGCAAAGGTTGGGGCAAATAGGGGATGGTTTTAATATTAAGAGCTATGAAAGGTGAGAAATAGGCCCTGAAAAGCACATCTAAACACAGCAATGTATTTCATAACAGAAATGTTTTCCTTTTCATTCTCAATATTTCCAGTTGAACAAGTACCCACCACCTTAAGGATTCTCAATAAAAATATTTTTACCCTTTTGAGAGAGAGAGAGACATCATTAAGTTCATTTTGAAAGATTCACATTTAGCTTTTTAGCCAAAAGGGAACCTTTGGTGGTTTTTGAATCCTTTTCAAGTCATGAAACTTGAGAGAGAAACTAAAGAGATCAGATCTTAGCCTACCTCTTTCAGCCCTTGAGAATTCCCTTTCCAAGTAGTTTCTTAAATAGTGAGGCTGCATCAGAATCCTCAGTTCTTCTCGGAAGTTATTAAATCAGCAGAAAGACCAACAATAATGGCACATGAAATCTAAGTTTTGTATAGGAAACGGACTGGCAGTCTACACTTTGTTATTCACTTGATAGACACAGCCATTTTGACAGCCCTAACCTTGGAAACCACAGGTCCTGCTGAGCTCAGCAGGAGTCAAACGCTGAGTACCATCTGTCAAAGCTTTATTCCCTCCTCCTTATCCACGCCTTTACTATAAGATGCTAAAAAGCAATGAATGAAAGTCTCTAGCTACAGTTAAACTTGTGTACATGGTAACACTAATGCTGGGGTAAGAAATTCACTCTGTAATCTACCAAATTTGAGTGAATTGAATTAGGTATACTATGTTCTTTCTTAATGGTTAGCAACAGAGGAAAGTATGTTTTGAGGAGCTCCAGAATTACACTCCAGCAACAAATGCTACAAAATAAGGAAACTGTACACCATTTGGTATGGTTTTGCCAACCCTGGTCCAAATGATAAATGGTTTAGAAAGTTCTTAACCCTCAAGATTCTTTGTTTTTCCTCAATGTCATTTAATTAAGCATATATAAAAACGCATTTGCTTCTTCTTTCCAAAAGTAAAGATTTTGCTGAGTTAAACTCTTCATAAAAAGAAATCCCATTCAGAACACACTGTCTTCCCCTTTCTCTAGCATAATAAATTCTAAAAAATTAACAAGCCTTATTATAGTGTAATCAATTAAACCAAGCATGGTATTATAGTTCATGATGGATTCATATAGAAGACAGAATATCTATTGATAATATAAAGGAGTTAGAAATGACATTGCTTTTGATTAAGTGCTAACAAAATGCTCCTTTTTTTTTGAAGTACAGATTTATTTTGCATTGCACTTAAAATTTTTGAGTATTTAATAAATAATTGTACATATCTATTTAAAATCTTTAAATTTAGAATGCCATTTCTAACACACACAGTTCACTCAGCAATTTAGAAAAAGTTCCCATAAACACAGAATCATACTAGAAGTTCAGAAATTAAGAGTATAAGAAAGTGAGGTCTTTAGTAGAATGATTCCAAGTTTTAATTTTTAGTTAAATTTTATGCTTTATTCTTTAAACTTATTCTTTATCTAATTTTTCTTCTAATCTTCCCAAATTCTAAAAAGTAGTTATTTAAGATATTATGTCATGATAATCCTATATAAACTCTGTGTACTAGATGTAATATACTACAGCAAGTATTTATTCATTGCTTAATGGATAATTACATCATCAAGAAGACATTGTGAACACATACTTTAATTAATTGATGGTTATATTTATACAAGTGTGTACTTTTACATTTTACATTTTGCTCAATGTGTCATATGTATTTTTTATAGAGATTTGGGAGCCCTTACATACAAATGCTTGAAATGCTCTATATGAAATATTTTACATAAGTTGCATGCTCAGACAGTGATTTTGTTAAAGTGATCAAGAAAATCTTGCATGTCAAAATTAGTTAATTAATAATAGTTTCTAACATTACAAGATTGAATTTTTTGTGAATCAGTTTTGCAAGACACTTCAGCTGCATATATGATGGTGAACATAGACCCAAATGCATTTGAATAAAGTGTGAATAGGTGACATTTGATTGGGGCTTTCTCTGCCCCTTCTCTGAGCTTTACTCACTTGTCCTACATTGGAGAGCTGATCTCATTCAGAGGCTGGGGAAGGAAGCTGCCTTTGCTGGTAGATTGAGTCCCTACTTGATTAACACCTCTATAACCAGTGTCTTGATGCCTGAAATCCCTTCTCCTGGGGCAAGAAACAACTTTCACCATACTGAGAGAGAAGATTCAAAGGCAAAGGCCCTGAGGGAAAGAGAGTGCATGGCTTTAAATTACTCTTGCTGACAGTTATTCTAAGAGCAAAGAGAAGCAGAAGTGAGGAGGAAAGGAGGCACCTCCCGATGAAGAAGGGGTGAGGCAAACCTGGGCTTCCTCAGAGTTTCACCTAGGCAGGGTTGGTCAGTGTCCAGGGTAGTATTGCTTTGCATCATGTACATGTAGACTTTCTTGATTCTCATTGATATGTGCTCATTGTCTAATATCAGAATCTCAGAGTTTAAGGGATGTGAAGGAACACTTTTCCAGTCCTGTGGCCACTGCTGAGTTTTCCAAATTTGCTGGCATATTGAGTGCAGCACTTTCACAGCATCATCTTTCAGGATTTGAAATAGTTCAATTGGAATTCCATCACCTCCACTAGCTTTGTTTGTAGTGATACTCTCTAAGGCCCACTTGACTTCACATTCCAAGATGTCTGGCTCCAGGTGAGTGATCACGCCATCGTGATTATTTTGGTTGTGAAGATCTTTTTTGTACAGTTCTTCTGTGTATTCTTGCCACCTCTTCTTAATATCTTCTGCTTCTGTTAGGTCCATACCATTTCTGTCCTTTACCGAGCCCATCTTTGCATGAAATGTTCCCTTGATATCTCTAATTTTCTTGAAGAGATCTCTTGTTTTACCTATTCTGTTGTTTTCCTCTATTTCTTTGCATTGATCGCTGAGGAAGGCTTTCTTATCTCTCCTTGCTATTCTTTGGAACTCTGCATTCAGATGCTTATATCTTTCCTTTTCTCCTTTGCTTTTTGCCTCTCTTCTTTTCACAGCTATTTCTAAGGCCTCCTCAGACAGCCATTTTTCTTTTTTGCATTTCTTTTCCATGGGGATGGTCTTGGTCCCTGTCTCCTGTACAATGTCACGAACCTCCGTCCAGAGTTCATCAGGCACTCTATCTATCAGATATAGTCCCTTAAATCTGTTTCTACTTCCACTGTATAATCATGAGGGATTTGATTTAGGTCATATCTGAATGGTCTAGTGGTTTTCCCTACTTTCTTCAATTTAAGTCTGAATTTGGCAATAAGGAGTTCGTGATCTGAGCCACAGTCAGCTCCTGGTCTTGTTTTTGCTATCTGTATAGAGCTTCTCCATCTTTGGCTGCAAAGAATATAATCAATCTGGAATATAATCAATCTGGAAATATAATCAATCTGGAATATAATATAATATATTCTCCAAGCCAGGCTTCAGCAATATGTGAACCGTGAACTTCCAGATGTTCAAGCAGGTTTTAGAAAAGGCAGAGGAACCAGAGATCAAATTGCCAACATCCACTGGATCATGGGGAAAACAAGAGAGTTCCAGAAAAACATCTATTTCTGCTTCATTGACTATGCCAAAGCTTTTGACTCTGTGGATCACAATAAACTGTGGAAAATTCTGAAAGAGATGGGAATACCAGACCACCTGACCTGCCTCTCAAGAAACCTGTATGCAGGTCAGGAAGCAACACTGAGAACTGTACATGGAACAACAGACTGGTTCCAAATAGGAAAAGGAGTGCGTCAAGGTTGTATATTGTCACCTTGCTTATTTAACTTATATGCAGAGTACATCATGAGGAACACTGGGCTGGAAGAAGCACAAGCTGGAATCAAGATTGCTGGGAGAAATATCAATAACCTCAGATATGCAGATGACACCACCCTTTAGGCAGAAAGTGAAGAGGAACTCAAAAGCCTCTTGATGAAAGTGAAAGAGGAGAGTGAAAAGGTTGGCTTGAAGCTCAACATTCAGAAAACAAAGATCATGGCATCTGGTCCCATCACTCCATGGGAAATAGATGGGGAAACAGTGGAGACAGTGTCAGACTTTATTTTTTTGGGCTCCAAAATCACTGCAGATGCTGATTGCAGCCATGAAATTAAAAGACGCTTACTCCTTGGGAGGAAAGTTATAACCAACCTAGATAGCATATTAAAAAGCAGAGACATTACTTTGCCAACCAAGATCCGTCTAGTCAAGGCTATGGTTTTTCCCATGGTCATGTATGGATATGAGAGTTGGACTGTGAAGAAAGCTGATTGCCAAAGAATTGATGCTTTTGAACTGTGGTGCTGGAGCAGACTCTTGAGGGTCCCTTGGACTGCAAGGAGATCCAACCAGTCCATTCTAGAGGAGATCAATCCTGGATGTTCATTGGAAGGACTGATGCTAAAGCTGAAACTGCAATACTTTGGCCACCTCATGCGACGAGTTGACTCACTGGAAAGGACTCTGATGCTGGGAGGGATTGGGGGTGGGAGGAGACGGGGGTGACAGAGAATGAGTTGGTTGGATGGCATCACCAACTCGATGGACATGAATTTGAGTGAACTCTGGGAGTTGGTGATGGACAGGGAGGCCTGGCATGCTGTGATTCATGGGGTCGCAAAGAGTCGGACACAACTGAGAGACTGAACTCTACTAAACTGAAGGAACACTTAATGCAACCATTTATCACAAAGGTGAAGAAAACTGAGACCTCGACAGTTCTATCCTGTCGTTTATCCAAACCTTGGTTTTAAAAAGAAGCCATGTTTCAGTGGGATTTGACTGTGTGAGACTTTAACTTAATGATTTGCTCTATAGTCTGTCAGTAACAATTATACCCTGTATTTTTAGTTTATTGTATTTATACTGTATACACACACACACAATAAATATATATTTACTGTAACTGTTACTAAAAAGTATGGAGGCTAGAACTTCTGTTTATACTGAAGTTTGTCTGCATGTGTGCTAAGTTGCTAAAGTCATATCTAACTCTGCAACCCTATGGGGTGTAGCCCACCAGGCTCCTCTGTCCATGGGATTCTCTAGACAAGAGTACTGCAGTGGGTTGCCATGCCCTCCTCCAGGGAATCTTCCCAACCCAGGGATCAAACCCACATGTCTTAAGCCTCCTGCATTAGCAGGTAGGTTCTTTATCCTAGGAACACCTGGGAAGTCCCACACTGAAGTTTAAAGTTTGCGAAATGCTTTTTGCACTGACTTTTGGCAACCCACTCCAGTATTCTTGCCTAGGAAATTCCATGGACTGAGGAGACTGGTGGGCTACGGTCCGTGGGGTCGCCAAAGAGTCGGACACGACTGAGTGGCTTCACTTCACTCACTTCTTACTAGTTGATCTGGCATAATAGCTTTTCTTTTCTTTTTTCATTTCCTTTTATTTCATTTTTTTTTGTGAAGGAGAGGAGTCTAGGTGTCATTTATATTATTATGTCTGTAGTCATTTCACATCTACTGGATTTTTTTGGCATCTGCTAGGGTACACAGCTCTTTGACAATTTGTGGGGGAGGGAGACAGGGAAGAAAATATTCACTCAGTCATTCAACAAAGATTTCTCAAGGATTTGTTATGTGCTAAGAGTAGGGGAGACAAAAAAGGCCCTACATTCAGGGAAGTTGTGTTTTAGCAGGTGAGGTAACAACAGGACAAACAGGGACATTGATTTTAGAACATGCAAATATTATAAAATTACAAGTGCTTTAAGTGGCACGAGGGAAGGAGATATGAAGCTATGAATGAGTCCCACAGGGTGAGCTTTTCCTGTCAGAGAAGCTCCCTGAGAAAACTGTGACTGAGCTGAGGTGCTCTGGGGAAGGGCAGGATAGAGATGCTCAGGCAGAAGGAACAGCGTGGGCTGAAGCAGAGGATGCACAAGTCAGTCAAAGGGAGCTGGTGTGAGGGCAGTGTTGGATATGACATGGAGGGTCCCAGGGTAGGCCAGACCTCACAGGGCTATAAGGGCTGTGCTTGAGATGGTTGGGATTTGTTCTAAAAGTAGCGGAAGCAAGTGGATTGTTTGAAGCAACATAGTAGTGTGGTAATGCGATAAGATTTGATTTTGAGATGACCACTTTGGTAGCCATGTGGGTAAAGAATTGACTGGGAAGGAATGGAACCTTGACTGCAGGGGCTGACCAGTGAGCAAAACTTACTGAGTAAGCAAAACCAACACATGTTCCCATTGTGCAGATGGGGCAGCTGAGGCCTGAGAAATGACACGGCTAGGTTCAGAGTCCATTTCTCCTGATTCCTAGGTCAGGTATTGCTGGCAAAACTATCCCAGCTTCAAATGCAACCTGGATGTCTGCTGCTTGGCATGTGGGCATTGAAAATAATATTGCTTCAGGAGTGTTGGAGGATGCCACCTAAACCTGTGCTCTTCTGCAAAGCAGGCAGCCTTGTGTGGTGACAGTCTATAAAGGCCAGCACAATCAGAGAGCTATTTCTGTCCCCACCTTGACAGAAAAGCGGAGTGTTCCTCTCTCCCCTACAATCATTTAGTTTCTACATTCTTGATGACCTCTACACAGACCATACAGATTAGAAAGCCAATATGTTTTTAATCCTCAAAGGAAAACTGCAAGGTGAATATTATTACTCTCTCTGTTTCACAGAAGAAGAAACTGAGTTTCAAAGAGGCTGAGTACTGTGTGTTCTGGTTTTCTCATCTATAAAAGTGGAGATGATAATATTACTGACCTCGGAGGATCTCATGAGCAATCTGATGAGGCATTTAGCACAGGGCTGAGCACAGAGTGAGCGCTCAGTAATTGTTCCTTTTTGTTATTATTATCTATGGAGTTCAGAGCCATATTTAATGATAAGTTATTCCCTGATAGCTCAGTTGGTAAAGACCACCAGCAATGCAGGAAACCCCGATTGGATTCCTGGGTCGGGAAGATCCACTGGAGAAAGGATAGGTTACGCATTCCAATATTCTTGGGCTTCCCCTGTGGCTCATCTGGTAAAGAATCCGCCTGCAATGTGGGAGACCTGGGTTGGGAAGATCCCCTGGAGAAGGGAAAGACTACTCACTCCAGTATTCTGGCCTGGAGAATTCCATGGACTATATAGTCCATGAGGTCGCAAAGAACTGGACATGACAGAATGACTTTCATAGTAACTGTTTGAGGGCTTGTGGTTACTATATTTGTTTTCATTTCCTTTTAATAATATTTATTTTCTTTTATAGAAATAATAAAAACAATTTAATAACTACTAAAATTTTGGAAAATTATCATCTATATCCTGTTTATCCTCTTAGAGTATGAGAGTTTTCATATGTTTTCCTTATTTTTTTCCTAGAAGTATACCTATCTATACTTAGTTGGAATCATCATGTATCACAATTTTATAACCTGCTTTTCCTGTTGACATTTTACCAGAATTTTTCATATTACTGCCAAGCCTTGGTGAACATAGATGAATAAATGTCCCATAATTTAATTAGCTATATCCTGATCATAGTGTATTTTGGTTACTTTCAGTATTTTTCTATCATAAATAATAATCTAGTGACCATTTTGGTACCTATAACATTTTCTCCTTTGAGAATATTAGGATATATTTCAAAAATTAGAACTTGAAAATTTTGTAATATTTGCTGTTTATTGCTAAATCATCATGCCAATTTTTATTTTTTATTTTATTAATTTTATTTTAGAAATGCCCTTTGTTTTGTTGGGCTTCCAATCTTTTTTTTTAAAGAAATGATTTATTGAAGCTCATGAGGATGAGCAATGACAGAACCAAGATTTGGAGTCTTCTTCCTACTATACCAATGATACCAATGGGAAAAAAATTCTCAAGGCTCAGATGTGAAGAGCCAGTCATTCCTCAGGGACCAGTTGAGGCAGCAGGAAGGCTGAAGTCTAGAATTTGGAAGTTCGGAGTTCAAGTCCTGCTCCCCAATCATATATTGGTTGACTTTGGTCTTCTCAACTGCAACATAGATCCACTGGTTTTTGCCCCTGTTCTCTGGGGAGTCTGAGGCTTAGATAATGCATGCAGGTGCTCCTGGAGCAATGTTAATCAAAGCTCTGGTGTAGGGTAGTGTCTTGCTCTGAATCCTGAACACTGAGCTGCTCTAAGAAGCTATAGTACAGTGTTTCTCAAACTTGAATCTGCATGTGAATCATCTGGGAATCCTGTTAAATTCTGTTTTAATAGGTCTGAGGTAGCCTGGGATTTTTACGTTTCCTACAAGCTCTCAGGCAATGCCTAATGCTGCTGGCTGCTGCTGGGGCCATGGACCACATGGGGCATACCTTGAGAAGCTGGCGATAGCAGCCACTCCAAGTGGTCGTTCATTCACACAGATGATTGTCCCCATGATACAGAGCACCCTGCTCATGGAGCAGTTTCAATAAGTGAAAAGGATAAGGATTAATAGTAGCTAGCCAGATGCTCCTGAAGTGGAGTCTACTATGCTATATGAAGTGAAGTGAAGTCGCTCAGTCGTGTCCGACTCTTTGCGATCCCATGGACTGTAGTCTACCAGGCTTTTCTGTCCATGGGATTTTCCCAGGCAAGAGTACTGGAGTGGGTTTCCATTTATGTGAATATTCCCCACCTATTTGTGGAAGCTGAAACTCCAATACTTTGGCCACATGATGTGAAGAACTGACTCACTGGAAAAGACCCTGATGCTGGGCAAGATTGAAGGCTGGAGGAGAAGGGGACGACAGAGGATGAGATGGTTGGATGGCATCACTGACTTGATGGACATGAGTTTGAAGCTCTGGGAGTTGGTGTTGGATAGGGAATCTTGGTGTGCTGCAGTCCATGGGGTCGCAAAGAGTTGGACATGACTAAGGGACTGAACTGAACTGATTTGTGGAAGACATGTTATCTGCTATGTTTCCTCTTGAATGCTGGAGATCCCTTATCCCTCAAACCTAGGAATGTCCCCTTTCCTGAGGTATGGTAGGAAGCATAAAGCAATAACCTGAAATAACGGAGTAATAGGGAAAGTCTTCGCCTTTCATTCTTATCATTTCCTTACCTGATCATAAAGCCATGAAATGACCTTTTCCATCCTTGTTTTATATTGTTGGAGATTTCACCAAGCTCCCCTTAAAAGCTGATCAAGAAAATCTGCCAGTTCCAACTTAGAAGCATAAAGCATTGTTACAAATCTTTCCAAGCATCTGCTACATGAAAAGAAGCAAGATCCTTCAATGACTGAGGGCAAGAGGGCACCTCCAAAGTGGGATGTCCCAGCGCCGCTCTGTGGAGGCCCTTTCTCTGCATGCAGGCTGCCCCTGGAGGCTCCAGCACCTGTTCTTACACATCCCTGCTGGCTTCTGTTGTTTGCAATCACTGTCAAAAGCTTCCCAGGAGAGTGCTGGGACAAGCCTTGTCAGGAAACAAGAAAAGCCTGGAGTGTAGCAGTTGGCCTCACAAATGTGAGGATGTTCAGAGTCCCAGTAGGGACTCTCATTTCCCTTTTCACATCACCACGAGCCTCATGTCAAGAGGAAATCCTTTGAGTTTAGGTACTGTGGCAGAGAATGGTCCTTTGAAATTCATTTGACATAGATAGCTGAGTTTAATTTTTCTAAAACTGAAATGTAATGAGCAGTACTTGGAGGAACGTGGCCCTCAGGCCCTGTGGAGTTCTTGCCCAGAGAGTTGCGTGCTACGTGATCAAGAAGAAAGAATCCTGGATTGGGAATAGAGGAAAAATAGTTTGTGTCTTAGACCTGAGCTTTGAAAGATTAGTGTAACTTTCAAGGAAGATTCCACAGTAGGATATGATAAATGTACTTTTATTTTTGCTCTGAAGACTTCCTTGGTAGAACTGTGCAGTTACCTCAAGTTGATAGTGCAAGTGGCTCTGTCTTGATAACTATTAACTATATAACTGTTATTATAAGCCTGCATTTTGGATGTGTGAATAGTTTTTGATATAATAAAGATACAACTTTCATCATTTTTTGTATTTATCTTATTGTAAGCAGTGGGGAAGTAGGAATTTTTTGTCTCAAATTAAAATTTTTTCTTCTTTTTCATTGATCATTTAAAAATGTCTCAGTTTAAAATTTAAAATGTTGAAAATTGTTTTTGAGATACAGAGAAATACTTTTCAGGGGGATGCTTAACCAGCAGATCTTGTGTAATTAAATGTGAATGTACTAAAAGATACAATTTTGGTATGCCAAGAGATAGTGTTTACACTTAAAGACTGCTTTCTTTTTCATGAACATCCTCCATCCTAGTAGTTTTAGATGAAATTTAGATGAAACAAAATGAAGTTACAGCCTGGATTTCAGAATATAACTTATTTATCAGAAGTGTAATCATTGTTTAGGCCCTGAATTTTCTTCACTCAGATATTAATATGATTGACCTAACTGAGCTTTGATTGTGATAAAAGATTTCAGAGCTATTTAGGTTTTTGGAAACTTTTCAAATATAAATAGCAGGAAAAATCAGCAATGCAAACTTATTTACTTTATTTAATAGAACACAATTTACATCTAGGGACTGCATTCACAGTGAATCTGCCTAAAGCATGAAGCAAGAGGTCTGTCTTTGAAATGTTCTTCCCTTCTTGATCTACTAAATAATTGAGTTTTGGGTAAACTGATATTTATTAATTCCTTTGGTTCACTTAAGGTTTTATACATATTTGAAAATAAAATATTATCTTCTAAAATAATTATTAGAAAACTATAAAATGATGTCTTTGACATTAAAATCAGGGTCATTTGGCTACCAAATAAATCACCATTATTTTCCTTTGAGATTTTAACTTCTACTGTATTATCAGAATTAAGTTCTTTTAATATAAATTATCACCGACTCTGTGGACATGAGTTTGAGTGAACTCCAGGAGTTGGTGATGGACAGGGAGGTCTGGCGTGCTGTGATTCATGGGGTCGCGAAGAGTCGGACACGACTGAGCGACTGAACTGAACTGAACTGAACTGAATATAAATTAAAAATGTAATTTTATACTGGCTATCAATTACTAATGAGTATCATATGAGTTTAAAAAGTGTTTTTAAAACTAGTATGATCCATGAGTAAGGAAATATGATTTCCAAAATGACTGGTTTTGGCTATTGTAGAATTATGGACAGATCAGTGTAAAAGATCCAAATAATTCAAAATTCAGAAAAAGGAAATCTGGTCATCTTACTCAAAAGAAAGAGATGAAAATAATTAGGATTAAAACTGTCAGCCTAAAGGCAGGTATATTTTCACTGTTTCACAAATAGAGAGCTAACTTCTGTCAGAGGAAATTCTAGTAATTTTCTAGTCCTCTTATAGAGGACAATGTCCAGGTTTGCCCCCTCCCCCACCACCACCCAACCCCTCTATTCAGTGGGAGCTTCTTCCTTACCCTGATAATCTTCCTTAGCAGAGAATGAAGGAGTTCTCCAAGATTAGGATAATTGGAGGCTTTATTAAAGGGGAGGTGACATACTTCCAAGTCTTGCCTCTGCTTCTAAAGGGGGCATAAATCGCAAGTCTTTCTTTCATTCTTTCAAAGTCCCTCTTGCCATTTTTGAAGTCAACAGTGGGAATATTGACTCTAAAGAAGGACCTATCACTTCAGGGAAGGAACTGGGGCTGTGGGATTGAGAACTGTCTTTCTATCATCCAGTTTATCCAGACGTAGGAGGAGGACCAGAGAGCCTGCTAGATGAAAGCCTGACTCTGGGGTAAGTTACCTTTGGGTGAGAAAGTGCCAGTAAAGGGACAGCTCTGCTACATGGATAGCCACACAATCTTCAAATTTTAAAATTCTGTTCTGGAGTAAATCCTTCATTGCCCAAAAAACAGAGGAGGGGTGGGGGGGATGAACTCTAGTGTGAACTGGTCAAACCAAATTTTAGTTTTTAGGTAGAAGTAATTATGAATTATACTTCCTCATCTTGTACATTCTTGAAAAATCCCGAAAGCATACATACTCATTTGTAAGCTCATATAGCAATCGACTTACAGAAAACTTTCAATACATTGTGTCAGATTAAAATGCTGTTTCTTGCTATTTATTCAGCCTACTGAATAAATTTCTCCCACACAATAGGCTTCCTGGCAGTGTGTATATTGTCACTTACTTGTGTATGCTTTATGGGGCAAGGCACTTATGGACTATTTTTCATGCTAGACAACCTAAGGAAGCTAAAAGAGGTATGGCTGACTTAGTTTATAGGTCATAAGCAAAATTTACATGGAGAGCCAAGTTTCCAGCTTTAATCTATCTAATGACTTATCTGTAATCTGATGCAAGTAAAATGACTGACCTTTCAAATGTTTGTTGGGCTTCAAGTGTCTGGAACAATCAATATGTACATTATTGTTTATATTTTATGCTCCTGATCCCATTAATGTATGCCTACAGAGTGCTGGGACACCATTAGTTTCTGATACTTCTGAAGCTATTGGGTGGCATTTATCAAACAGAAAGGCAGTCCTTATTGACTTGTGACAGTTTCTGCATTTCTTGAGCTCAGTGTTTCATAAGCTGCTTATCTAGTTTTGGTAAGCAAGCCCTTTATTGCTCTGAAGCCTTCTCAATTAAATAATAATGAACCAATTTGTTTAAAAAGAATCTTTAACTTGCAGACTCATTAATTTCTCTATTGTGAATGTCAGAAGATGTATTCTCTTGGGCAGGGGAGACTAGAGAAGCTTGCTGGAGTGGACTGATTGCTGGGTGTGGGAGTCAGGAGCCTGACAGACTGTCTAATGGGCTGTGTGACTTTGGAAAGGTCTCTCAATGTTACGGAGCCTCTGGTATCCCAGTTATGAAGTGGGTGAGGTGCACCAGATAATCACTAGGACTCCTTCCAGTGTGGACATCCAATAAATAATAGAATATCTATATGCAAGTATGTGGTCTGTGGTGCAACATTACCAGTAACTGCAAAAGTGAGACACAGAGAAATCCTTTAATCACCCTACCTCCCCTCTGAATAAGGAAAAAGGGAAAGCTGCATTCTTTCCTGTTTGCCCAGAACATATTGAATTCATTGTAAGTATTGGGAGAGAGGTATCTGTGATGTACACACATGTATAACAAAATATAAAGAGATATATAAAAATGTTAAATACAGAAATACAAGTATAAATATTTCATAAATATACATGTACAATTATATAAACTTATATGTGCTGTGCTTAGTTGCTCAGTCATGTTGGATTCTTTGTGACCCCATGGACTGTAGCCTGCCAAGCTTCTCTGTTCAAGGGACTCTCCAGGCAAGAATACTGGAGTGGGTTGCCATGCCTTTCTCCAGGGGATCTTCATGTAGGCCTATAATTATATAACTAATACATATAATAATATGTATTATATATAGACCCTCTTCTTTTTTTTTTTTTTCAACTTTACTTTCTCCCATTCCACACACCTTATCCCCATAGCCCCTCAAAGGACTCAAACTGAAAAATACTACCACCTGTTATGAGGCAGAACAGAAATTCTGAGTTGTCCATTGAAGAGACAGGTGACAGTTACCCATTTCTCTATTAATTAGCTCTCTCTTTGTAGGGTTTTGTTATTGCAGAGTCTAATGACTTAAAATTAAACATCCATGGTCCAATTAAAAATTATGAATTGATGAATTGGTTTCTAAATTCCCTGTGTTATCGACAAGCTTCTGCATTGAAACTATAAGAAGCTATAAGACATGTCATCCATTATTAACTTTGATGGTCTTAAAAAAGATAAATTAGATCTTTTAGGCAGAAACAAGTTCTCACAAAGGTAAAACTTTGGAAGTGAACGTGGTCTCAATTTTCTCTGAATTTCAACCTACTTATTTTAGTTTATTCTGATTTCATTTAGATTCTATCGATTGTTTAATCAACACTATAGTTTAGACAATAGTGGAGAAGGAAATGGCAGCCCACTCCAGTATTCTTGCCTGGAAAATTCCATGGACAGAAGAACCTGGCAGGCTACAGTCCATGGGATTGCAAAGAGTCAGACAGGACTAAGTGACTGTCCACAGCAAACAATAGAATTTTCTTAATATGAGCAGATAATAGATAATGTATAATGCAGTTTAAATGATAAAATACTTTTGCCAGAAATGTAAATTCTTCCATAAGGACTGAAAATGCCTTCATTAAAAAATTTATATTTACAATGAAAATTTCAGAAAGAAAAACCTATTTCTTCAAAGGACAAAATATTAAATTTACTCTTAAGACAAGAGCAATAGATAAGAACATATGGATAAAACATGATATTTCTAAGGTATATCTAAAATACAAGCATACACATTTTAGGAATAAATTAGTTTCCTTTGAACTCCTGTAGTTTGTGCTAGGATAAAGATTAAATGTCAATAATACAAGCAACATTCAAATAAAATAACATTCAAAATTTGAGCTCAATAACCGTAGTTGATTTATTGCAGAGGGAAAATGTTCTTACCTTGACTTTTGCAAAACTCCTTATTGATACTATTATTTACTTCTTTAACCTAGAATAATATTTTGCTTCATAGTCAAAATATTACTTTTCTAACATTGTAGGTATGAATCTACTGTTAAGTTTCCAGTGTTGGCTGCGATGCAAAATGTGCTGGGGAAAAAAATGACTTAGGCAAGTTTTTAACACCTCAAAAGGACCGCCCTTTATCCCACAATCCCTTTTGTGTGCTTCATTATTGATCAGACTTATGCGGTTTTTTGAAGTCCTGGAATTACTAAGGCAGTGCTTTATTTGACTATTTATCTCCTTAGCAAAATTATTGCCATCTCTGACCTTTCAAAAATGTTTATGACAAGGTGTTTGCTATTAATCCCACACAGGAAGGAGTGAGAAGCCTCTGGATTGGGATCTCTTGTCAAAAGATAAGATTTTCTTGCAAAATTACAGTTTTAGGGGAGGCAGAGTTTGGTTGTTATTTTTACTTTCATATAATAATATAGCTTGAGAAGGTTAACATTTCCTAATTAACAGACCCATTAGTAGGATAAGTAAAGACAGAAAAAGACTTTATACAAAGTATGCAATACCTCTACCAGCCTAGATCTGTTTTCATATCTAGTGGAAAGTCAAGAATGGAGATGTAAAATCACAGATTCGACAGAAATTTAGAGATCATCTAATTCAATCTATTTTATTTTGCAGATTGTGGAACAAACGTATAGGAGTTAAGTCACTTTTGTTACTTAACCAGTAAAGATCACATCAAGTCCTTTGACCACCTATCTAACATTTTGTGATTGTCAGTAAGACACAAAGCTCTACTTGAATGCTGCTGATTATGTTCTGTTGTGGGTTGCCTCTATGGGGACCACAGTCCATGTGGATGGGCAAATTTTTCAGTTACTGATAAAACAGGGAGCCTTTCTCTGACTTATAAGGCCCCACTAGACTTAGCCCTGCTTACCACTTTTGACTTCATTTCTCCTCACTTTTCCCATCATCTACGATGTTCCCATCACACTACCCTTTCTACTTTTCCTGGGATCTTCTCAAGCTATTCCCCAGCTTAGTTTTCCTTCAGCCTGGAATGGTCTTCCCCCGAATCGTTCCTGCTAGTTTCTACTCATAATTTAGATTTTAGCTTGGATGCCACCTCCTCAGATGGGCCTTTTATTGCCACCCAATATAATAATTAGAACAGTAATATAAGGAATGAGTCATCAGTTAACACTTACTGAGCTCTCAATTAATGGCAGGCACTGTTCTATGCACTTTAGAAAGCACTTACCAATTCATTAACCCTCAAGAAAACCCCGTAAAACATGTAGTGTTATTATTTTCATTTTATAGGCCAGGAAATTGAGGCAAAGAAATGACACAGCTCTAAGATCACATAGCTAATTAGTGGCAGAGACAGGATATGAATTCAGGTGATCTGGCCCCAGTACCCAGAAGCTCCTTTATCTTTCATAGTCCCCTCCTTTGTCACTCTCTAGCCTAGTACCCTGTTTGACTGTCTTTGTAGATTTTTTGCTAGCTGATTGGATCCTGTTCTTTATCTCCCTTCCACCCCATTAGACTCTAAGTTCCATGAGAGCTGGAACCTTGCCTGTCTTGTCCATTGCTGTTTTCACCCAGGTATAGAATAATGCCTGCATCTAGTGGTATCTCAATAAATCCTGCATGAATGAATGAATTAAAAAAAAAAAGCATCAGGTACAGTGAGAATGAAAGGGGCTGCTGGGCTGCGAGTTGACTCCTTAGTGAATGTAGTATAAGAATCCTCCCAGTAGCAGAAACAAGACTAATGAAAGTGGGAATAAGAGTGGGGTGGCAGCGGGGAGGCATTAAGAATGGGCTAGATTTTGAGAGAGCTTCCCTGGTGGCTCAGTGGTATAGAATCTACCAGTGGGAGACACAGGTTCAGTCCCTGGTCTGGGAAGATGCCCTGGAGGAGGAAATGGCAACCCACTCCAGTATTTTTGTGTGGGAAATTCCATGGACAGAGGAGCCTGGTGGGCTACAGTCTATGGGGTTACAAAGTGTTGGACACAACTGAATAACAACAACAAATTTTCAAAAGATTGATAGTAAAGGGAGCAGGGAATGATACATAGCAGTTGTGATTTTATGCTTTAGTCAGAAATCCTAGTGGAAAACTTGTACCCTTGCAACTTAAAAATTCCCCCTTGTAGCTCTTTAATGATTACAGATATGTAAAGACTCATTTTTGTCTCATTTCCCTGCCTATTTAACCTGCTAAAATAGCAAAACAATGGTTTGGTCACAGAATTGTTGTCTGGCATGCATTTCACAAAGACTGTACTCCTCGGCAGTCACTGCCTAGGATCATCCCTGGGGGAGCAGACCTTCCCTCATCACTTTCTGTAGAGTTGGGAAGTCTGTATAAATTGCCTTGGAATTTCAGGATACACATCATCCGTCCTTTTCTACACAGTCTTGGAAGTTGCATACAGTATACAATCATAATTTATCTGGAATTTGGGCCTCCCTGATGGCTCAGACAGTAGAGAATCTGCCTGAAGTGCAAGAGACCTGGGTTTGATCCCTGAGTCAGGGAGATCCCCTGGATAAGGGAATGGCTACCTATTCCAGTGTTCTTGCCTGGAGAATTCCATGGACAGAGGAGCCTGGCAGGCTATCGTCCATGGGTCTCAAAGAGTTGGACACAACTGAGCGACTAACACTTTTCTTGGAATTTGCACTGGGAGAGAGACCATAGAAATAGTGAGAGTCAACTTTAGTGGCTCTGAACTGTCCCCATTGTGGTCTGTGTCCTGTGTGGTTAACCAGAAGTGTTTCCATGACATCGTTCTGATGCATGTGTCCTCATCCCCAGTACAACATTTGCTACCATCAAAAGGACGGTGATGCCAGAAATCTCACCTGTGAAAGCTAATCTCACCTGTGAAAGCTAATCTCTCTAAAATGGTTTTGGTTAGCTTTCCTTCTGGCTTCTCTAATGAGGGTGCTGGTATGAAGTCACAGCAGGAAGGAACATCTTGGTTTTTACAAAGACTCTCTTTGTTATGAAGCCAGATACTGCTACTAGTTCAGGGAAGAAAATATTGCCTTCCTTTCAAATGTTGTCTCTTTCTCAGCATCAATTATAAACAAAGATTCTCTGTGGAATTCTTTTCTTTGTGTGTGTGTGTTTTCTTGTTGTCAGTCACTTAGAAAAGTTAATAATTCAAGTAGAGACTCTCAATAATTATTAAAGTGCAAATGTTATAGAATGACACGATCTGGCCCAAGGTCTCTCAAAGATGGGCGTTTGGGATAGGTGTGTCTTCCGGGATAGATGTGTCTTCCTTGTGAGCAAAGTCCCAGGCATTTCAGGATATGGAGCATTCCAGGCCCTGGGTCACAACTTCTAGTAGCACCTCCCAATTATTTTGACAGTCAAAAACTCCTCACATGTTAGCAATCGACCTGTAGGAGTAGGTAGTATGTCCCTGGTCTTGACCTAACTCAGGAATCATACACTCAAATGCCAGTGGTGCCAGAGGCTAGCCAGGTAACATAAATGTGATCCTCTGGCCCAGTGTTAGGAAATAGGGAGTGGTGTGTTCTGGGCTTGCTGGGAAATGTGCATCATTTACTTAGAGGCATTCAAAATCAAAGTTTAATAGAGTTTAAATTAACTCTTTGTGGCCACCTGAAGGTGTCAGGATCACCCCTTTCCATCTCCTGATCTTTGCTTTTTCATCTACCCACTCTTCAGTTCCATCACCTTAACTCTTTTTTTAACCACCATCTACCCAGTACACTGTAATGTAATGGATTACTGCCATGGTTTTCTGTTGAGCTGTGAGCTCCAAAGGCAAGGATCCTTGTCTTAGTTTGTTCTTATATCTCTAGTACCTAGTACAGTACTGGACACATAGTAGGCCTGTCTTAAACACTAGCTGAATGAATGAAAATTATTATAGATCTTTAACTGATTTCTGAGGAGTTTATAAGAGGGATGTTGAAGTTTTAAATTTTCTGTTAGGCAACATCTGCTGTGAGTCCTTAGAAGGCACCTCTGGGTTTCCTTTAGGTTCTCTCCTGGTACATAGAGCAGGGCCTACTTTCATGTCTCTGCGCCTATTCTGTTTGTTCACTAGTGCATTGGTTTTGCTGCAGAGTTGGAATAATTTAAACCTGAAATTGTAAAAACCTGCTTCGTGAACTCTCACCACTGTGCTTTGCCCAGGATCACATGCTGCTTCCTCAGAGATGTCAGGGTGCAGCTGCTTGTAATTCTTCTATACTAACAATAAGCTCCATTTCTTGGTCTGGTTCCTGGCGGGGAACCAGGGATTGCCTTTGCCCCAGTCTGGCCTCATCAGCATTGGGTAGTGATTTAGTGGAGTTAAAAACTCCTCCCACTTCAAGGTCCAGACTTCCCCGAGTGTCTCCTCGATTCCCCTTCCTCGTTCCCTCTTTCCCTCCTTCTTTTCTTTCTTCCTCTTTTACTCTGTCTCTTAATTTTAATCTATTAGTTTAAAAATGAAAAGTCAATTTTGCTGGTTGTCTACCCTCTTCCTGCCATCTTATTTGGCTGTAGAGCTGAATAAGAAATGTAGCATTCAAAGTAACAGAGCAAACTTCTCCTCTGTCCCCAGGAGCTTAGGCAAGTGGGCCATCAGAATTTTATGTAGAAAATCTTTTCTGCTAACTAGTACATTAAGAAATCTGAATGCTTACAGCATACCTCATCTGTTTCCATTCATTTTATCATTTCCTGGAAATGTTTTTAAATGTAAAGAAATATTGTTAAGGCACACATTTCTTTTTTTTTCCAATTTTACTTCCTGTAGTCTGCCTTCTTTGGTTTGGTTGGCTTTTAAAGACAGTACATGCTTTACCAGCTGTTTGGTTTCTCATAGCCAATATACACATACCCATGGTGTTCCCCTGTGATTTTCAAGGCCTGGTTTTCTTCTGATAAAGTCAGAAGCACACACAGCTTATCCACATCTGCTGTGTTCCTTGAGGTCAATCTGAGTGTCCTTCCTTCTGGGACTGATGGGACTCTCCCAGAGAGAAACAGTTATTGCACTTGAAAATCTATTGATCTACATTGTGTGATTCACCTGGTATTTGGGGTTCAGGGATACTTTCTGAAAATGGAAGATCAATTCAGGGGATTCAGAATGAGAAGATGGTAGTGAATATGCTTATGCTATACCTTTTCAAGTGTTTGTTGCTGCTCCTATTAGAATAGCAGAATTCTGAATTCATTTGCTGCAAAATGTCAACAATGTAGGTCACATTGCATTATTGACAATGTCACCTAGCATTATTGACTCACAAATGAAAAATAATCACTGTATTTGTGATTGTTCCTGGTAAGTATGCTTTCCCATTTCCCTTTTATCTTTGCGTAAATCTGAGACCCTATTTTTAATGTCTCCTGATGATGATCTATATGGATATATGAGGACATGTTGTGGAAAGCAAGAACTTGGGGCTATCAACTTAAAATTTACTTCCCATGTGATCCATGTTGAAATTGTCAAAAGAAACTTGGGAGCAGGACAATACTCTATGTATTGCTATCCAGATCCAGTAATGGGATGAATAATTAAAACCCTTCAGTAAGCTTTCTTTAGTTTGGCTCTTTGTTTCAATTTATTTCTGTTGTGAAATAATTCTTCTCCCCCACAGTTGCAAGCCTAAGTCCAGTCGCTTACCCTCCTTTAGGAATTAGAAGACCCAGATCTAAATCCCAGTCACAAGCTTACCAGCTATTTGTATCTTTGCTCCAGGTTTACATCTGCAGAATATGAAAGATACTCTTTCACGGTTTCCCGTAGCACATAGTAGGCCCTTTAAACATTACCTGGATTTCTATCTTTATATTCTGGGAAGTCTAAGAACAGTGAAATGACCTAAACACTGAAGAAGATACTGAATAAGTCTGAGGGAAATATAATTGAAGTTTTCTGGGGAAATATTTGAATGTAAATTTTGTTCCTTATGATGATACTTCCTGAGGACATCAGAGGTGGAAACTTGAAAGTTATTGTTTCATTTAGGAATAAAGTAATTTTCTGAAGATTTTGTGTAGGGGCATTTATTTATTGCTCTTAAAATCTCGTGTCTACCTAAGGAGTCCACTGAGTGTTCACTGATTAGTAGTCTCAGTCTTATCATCTGTGAAATGGAGTTAGTAATTGTGACAATCTAATAGAATTTAGTGAGAATATAATGAGATAAAGTATATAAAGAGCTTGCATACCACCTGGCACATAGTAAGTATTCAATAAATGTTTGATTACTATTATTTTCTGTACTAATAAAGATCCTACCACAGAGGTTGCTACATTTTCAAAAGGAGGTTGAAAAGGGTGGAACAGACTTCCTCTAACCCCATCCCAGCTAAAAAATGTACATGCATGCCTGCTCAGTCATGTCTGACTCCTTGTGACCTCATGGACTGTAGCCCACCTGACTCCTCTGTCCATGGGATTTTTCAGGCAAGAATATTGGAGTGGGTTGCCATTTCCTCTTCCAGGGGATCTTTTCAACTCGAGGATCGAACCCACCCCTATGTCTCCTGCATTGGCAGGTGGATTCTTTACCATTGTAAAGAATGGTAAGCCCATAAAATGGGAAGCCCATAAAATGTACGTTTTTGTAATTTTGATAAATCTAAGGCAATAGGTACCAGGAAATTTTTAAAGGCTCCATCTTTTTTTTGGGACTTGGAAAATTCTAAATGATATCTCTCACATATGGAAACCCACATTAAAAAAATCTCAAAATGTTAAAAAACCCCAAGACAAGTGCTGAGTAGTATCTAGGCATTTCTTCCTTTCAAATGAGTATAATTTAATGATAACTTATCCTTTTCACTTGCAGAGATTCTCATGTTATTCTCCATTTTTTCAAGAAATATAACCTAAAAAATAGGGGAAACATACCAATCTGAATGAATAGTTTTTCTCCTGATTAGACAACATCATGGGTTTAGTTGTTTGTACTCCAAAAGTGCTGATGCAGGAAGCCTTAATTGATTAGAACAATATATGGACTGGCTTAATGCTTTGGGTCATATCCTTGGGAAATTTACACTCCTTATGCAAAATTAAATGTGTTGCAAGCATCTTTTCTGTCAAATGCCATTTGTTTTCTTTTGCTCATTTGGCTCCAAGTTTGACTTCTGGAGATGAATTGTGGGTATCATTGGCACATAGATTCAGATACTGTTTGTAGACAGCAGTTAAATTCTGACTATTATTCTTGCTATTTTAGTTTTTATCAATGTCTCCTTTTGTCATTAGAACAACTCAGCATTTCTCCTTCTTCTGTTTGTAATCTGTAGGTTGTGGTTGGGTCCTATTTTGGGATAGGGTTTTTTTTTTTTTTTTTAATCTCTCTGAGTGATTCAAACTATCATCATGTGCTTTGAGTTCCCTGTAGATGGGGAGTTATACCCAACCTGCTCTTAGAGTATCAGGGCCCTCAGAGAGGTTAGCAGTACTCTCCCTCAAACTGGCAGGCTTGTCATCACTACTGCTTTTCCCTGTGGTTACCTGTCCTTACAGCTGAATACACTTCCCTGAGCTGTTTGGATGCAAGCAGCTGACCAGTAGGCCCTTTGTCCTCTCCTTCAGTTCTGCAACTCTCAGACCACAGGCCAGTTCATTGCTGATGGGCCTTTTCTGATCTGGAGTTGACTGGACATGACAAGTGGATGTGAGCAGGAGGGAAAAGGAGAAATTGAAATTAACTATTAGGTTTATACTGATGGAAATAGTGCTTATAATACTGTGATAAGGAATAAGGAAATAGGTTTGGTTGGAAAAATATTAATAATAAGGTCGATTGGTTTTGGACGTGAACTTGCTCTGCCTTCAGATCAGCCTTCAGGTGGAGAAGCACAGAGGCCACTGGAAAGAATATCTGTAGCTCAGATAAGTAGGAGGTTGGTTGCTCAAAGGGACGACCTGTACCTTAAAATCACTTTTAGGAAAAAATGAACATATTCTTCAATTACGTGAAATCAGCCATGGGTTACCTGGAATGTGTGGGCATCCCTTTTATAAGAATTTCCTGACTCCCAGATGTTTCTTTTAACTGACAAAAATTGATACCTGTACTGTTTCTTTTTTTTTCCTTTTTACTATGAAAAATTTCAAACATATACAAAAGAGAGAGAATAAGTTAAAAACTACCACTTACTACTGCCTCACTTTACCAATTTTCAACTCATGTCCAAATTTGCTACACTTAAACCAGTCCTACCCATTTCTTCTCTTCTGGGAGACTATTCTGAAGCAAATCTCAGATATTATATTGCTAAATCAATAAATATTGAGGCATGTATCTCTCAAATATAAAACATTAAAAACATAAGCACAATATGATTATCCCATTTAAAAATTAACAATAATTCCTTAATAATATTAAACATCCAGGCACTATTTAAATTTTCTTATCTCATAATTTTTCAAGATGATAATTTATTGAGATTAGTATGGAAATAAGCCTTCTACATTGTAACTTGATATGTTTATGAAAAGCTTTTCTTCTTAAGATATAGGTTTCGCTTCCCTTTCTCTTTTTTTTCCTCTCAATATGTTTGTTGAAGGATCCAAGACAAAGTCATATTTAAATTTCATCACTGAATACATTTGTTTATCAAAAACTACTGGTGCTGTTGAATAAGGCAGAATTTCAAAGGTGGAAGTCAAAGAAGTCCATTCCTAAACTCAGCAACACAATCCAACTTTATAATCTTGTGGCTAGAGGGAGGTGCCAGCAGCATGGGGGAGTTTCCAAATGCAAAACAGTATAGATGGACTTGGGTGGATCCTTCCATAGCAGCTTCTATAATTTCCCTCAATAGCTTTCACTCATATCAAGGTTAAATACAACCTGCTATGTTAAAATTGGGGCTTCCCAGGTGAGATGCCTCAGTGGTAAAGAATCTGCATGCAATGCAAGAGATGAAGGAAACATTGGTCCCATCTCTGGGTCTGAAGACCCCCTGGAGGAGGAAATGGCAACCCATGCCAGTATTCTTGCCTGGAGAAGTCCATGGACAAAGGAGCTTGGCGCGCTACAGTCCATGGCGTCACTAAGAGTCAGACACGACTTAGTGACTGAACATGAATGCACGTATATCAATATTAATTAAATTTTAGAGCTAGTTATCCTAAGCACCATCAGTTCAATTCAGTTCAGTTCAGTCGCTCAGTCGTGTCCGACTCTCCCCGACCCCATGAATCACAGCACGCCAGGCCTCCCTATCCATCACCAACTCCCTGAGTTCACTCAAACTCATGTCCACAGAGTCGGTGATGCCATCCAGCCATCTCATTCTCTGTCGTCCCCTTCTCCTCCCGCCTCCAACCTTTCCCAGCATCAGAGTCTTTTCCAGTGAGTCAACTCGCCGCACGAGGTGGCCAAAGTATTGGAGTTTCAGCTTTAGCATCAGTCCTTCTAATGAACACCCAGGATCGATCTCCTTTAGAATGGACTGGTTGGATCTCCTTGCAGTACAAGGGACTCTCAAGAGTCTTCTCCAACACCACAGTTCAAAAGCATCAGCATCAGCATGTACTTATTAAGATTCTACTACTTTTGTATACTCAGGTTTGTCACTATACTTGGTTACCATAGATGTTTTTAGTTGTGAAGTTTTAAGAATGATTTCTCTGAAAATCTTATTTCCTTACCTCAAGAAAGACTGAGTAAGTATATATTTTGGTGTGGGTTGGTGTGTTAACAAAAAAATATGTTAATAATTTTTAAAAATAAATTTTATGCTCATGTCTTTATCATTCACCTTTATCTTTAGGTTGGGCTTCTCCGGTGGCTCTGCTGGTAAAGAATCCGCCTGCAATGTGTGAGACCTGGGAAGATTCACTGGAGAAGGGAATGGCTACCCACTCCAGTATTCTGGCCTGGAAAATTCCATGGACTGTATAGTCCATGGGGTCGCAAAGAGTCAGACATAACTGAGTGACTTTCACTTTCACTTTATCTTTAGGTTAGGGGTCATGGACCTTAGAATTTTATGTTCTCTGTAGAATTTTCTAACCATTCCTCTGGTTGAAAAAAATGAAAAAGTGTTAGTTGCTCAATTGTGTCCAAAATTTTGCGACCTCATGGACTATAGCCTGCCAGGCTCCTCTGTCCAAGGAATTGTCCAGGCAAGAATACTCGAGTGGGTAACCATTCCCTTATCCAGGGGATCTTCCCAACCCAGGGATCAAACCCTGGTCTCCCACACTGCAGGCAGATTCTTAACCATCTGAACCACCTTCATTTTTATCTTTTAAGTTAGGGGTCATAGCTTTGGGGGAATTATATATTCTCTGTAGAATTGTCTACCATTCCTCTTGTTAAAAACAGGCAAATCTGAAACTTACAGATCAGAGGTGATTACTGATTGGGATATGGGCTCTTGAATGTGTTGGGATCTGTAGGAACCTGAGAATCAGCACATTGCAATGAACTCTCTGGGGGCATTAAAGAGTAACAGAAGGATGATGCAAAAGTGGGCAATGCTGGCATTAGTCTTAGGATGGTCTTTGAGAACTTCTTGGGACCTCTCTTCTTCAGAAGCTAGAACAGTATTGTTCTCATTATATAGATGAAGAATGAAATCCTAGAGAGCTTCAGAGAGCTCCAGTGACAGCCTGTGTCACACAGCTCAGAAATGGCAGTGGAGAGCAAACGGATGTGGATGTATTGGTACACTGCTCTCATCACCATCTCACTCTGCCACCCATAAAATACCATGGTCCGGAACAGGGAACATAGGCTTCCTTAGCTCTCTCTGTAGATTTTTCAGCTCCTGGAAGGTTTAGTACATGCAACATTTCAGCAGGACTTATTCTTCTATCTTCTGCCCTCATTTCAAGCCCAGCAAGAGAGACAACACTGGATAGTGGTTGAGAACTCAGCCACTGGAATTAGACAGTCCTTGGCTTTTCAATGCGAGCTCTGCCTTTTACCAGTTTTATGACCTTGGGCAAGTTACTTAATATCTCTAACCCTCAGTTTCCTTATCTGAAAAGTGGGGAAATAATATATTAACTAGTTGATTTGGTTGTCAGGATTAAGTATATGATAATCCCTGTAAAGCACATAGCATGGAGCTGGACATAGTGATGCCCAGAAACATTGTCTGTTGTGGTCGTCATCAACCTTTGTTTTTTTTACCTCCTACTTCTGCCTTCTCTGCTCTTTTTTAGAGAGGTTTGAAGTTTTGGAGGGATCACACTCCTGGGTCTCTTGCACCAACCTCTCTGCCCAATCCAGGCTCTTACTCCCTTGACCCTTTTTGTCCTTTTTAACCAATCAAAATTTATCCTTACGTGCCTTTCACTTAGAGGAAGTAGGATTCTGATCTACAGGTTGGATCTAGCCTAAGAAGTACTTTCTTAAGCTGGTACAGTGTTTAACTTTTTGGAAAAAGTCGTTAATTACTGCAGTTACTGAGTTTTAAAAATTAGGAAATTTCACATAGAAGCTAGAAATAGTATGTGTCATTGGGCCTACCCTTCCTAATGGCAGTGACCAGCTGTTCTCCTCAGACAGGTAGGTGCTACCCAAGTTTGCCACAGTCTCTACTCATCCCTAGAGTCTTATACCTAGCCTGCCTTATTATTTGCATTCCTGCCTGATTCCTGTGGTAATTTACTACCTTACTCAAAGGTAGTAATTGGTAGATTGAATTAATGAAATATACAACTTTCCCATGTTCCCTATATATTAAAAGTCAGTATACATGAACTGCATTTTTCATGGTGAATTAATATGATAACTATTTCAAGCCAATATACTGCCAGTTTAAACTTTATCACTGTATTTTCTTATATCAATATTTGAGTGATATATAAGTCTTTGTCTAACTTTGACTTTTTCTATTTAGATTGTTATGGAGATAATGAAAATGCTAATGCTGATATTTAAGGTTTGAAGTTACTCATCATAATACTTGTTAGGTTGATTCAGCCACTCATTGATGTTTAGGCTGGAAACTTCAAGATCACGTGTTAAATGTAGAAAAGATACCAATTACTAGGTCTAAAAGAAGAGGTGTATCTTTTAATATTTTAGCTTTCTGAGAATGGAATTATCCTTAGAGCATATAAGTTTATTGTTTCACTTTTCCTTTTTCAAACCTGGTAGAAGTTTTCTGGGACATAGTATGCATGTAATATATACTACCTGTATTTGTTTGTTTGTTTTTGAGTACTATTACAGATGCCAAGTCTTACTCAAAGGGAACAAAATTTATTGGTCTGTTTCTTTAGGGTCTGACATAAGTCTTTAGGAGAGATCTGAGGGGAAACACTTAAGCACTTAGGAAATGCCAGGCCCTCTTGAGTTGTCACAGAAGTCCTGGAAGTAGGAACGGTCCCTGTTTAATAAGGAAGTACTGGGGGTCTCAATCTGCCAGTGTCTATTTCCCAGCTCCTCCATGGACTTGCTCTGGACTTTGGGCAAGCAACATAACTTTTCTAAGTCTCAGTTTTATACCTATAAACTGCTTTGTTGCATTATATGAGATAATGTGTGTTAGTGCAGTTGGTGCAACTCCTGGCACAAAATAAACCCTCAGTAAATGTTAACTGTTGCTGTTATTTAGGGTAGGGTCTTGAAACTCTTCCATTTTGAAATTTCCTATTCTATTCTTTCTCCAGGTGGGCTATGCTTGACCTCTTAAAGGCACAGGAGGATACTTCCTTGTTGGGTGACCTCCTCCCTGCTGCACAGACCATTTGAGGAAATTGCTTGGAACTAGAGATTTTGCCACTCTGGTTCCATCTCTGGTCCCTCCTTTCTCATCCTGACCTTCTGCATAGCTTGACTTTCAGTCTATTGATGGCTTCCTTGCTTAAAATGAAATTAATTTCTCCCTCTGGCATCATTCTTCTAGGCTACCTGCCTGCTATTTCCCCATAAAGTTCCAATAATTTCAGTGTTTCAGGGAGCTTAAGGTGAGAAGAATGGAAAGATATGGGAACTGAGAGTTCTCAGCCAAGCCAGCAGTTTTAATTAGAGCAACTGTGTAGTGTGCAGTTAATTAAATGGGAGTTATTTTTAGATGTGTGTGTTCATTTAGTCCTTCTGAGCACCTCTTCCTTCAGATTTGTGAAAAACAGGTTAATTTACGGCCTGGTTAGAAGTCATTAACTCTTTATCTTCACCTTGTTCAGCAAAATCACTCATGGGGCTTCTGTGTTGCTAGAAAATCTGAGTGAAGGCAGGATGGACACTGCCCTTGGAAAGCAAAGCTGCCTCTTCCCTCTAGTGCACTCTCTCCAGTGATACCTTCCAAAGACAGAGATCTAGGCTATGGAGATTTGCTCCAAATACCCCTGTATTATGTGCTTTGGCACTTCATCATAGAATCCAGCTCTCAGAGCGATTGAGCCATTGTAAGAGCACAAGGATCTATTTTTGTCCTGGGATGATTCATCCTTCAGTCCACCCGGAAGGGATGTCTCTAATGTCTTGTTATAGATTGTTTCACGTTGAATTTAAAAAACACTCTTACAAAATTTGAAGCAAGATTATAGAAAGTAAACATAGGTATGTGATTGTGTGTGTGTGTGTATATATATATATATATATATATATATGAGCCATATATGTACTTTAAAAATAGATGAATCTTCAAGCAAAGATTTATGTAACACTCTCAAACTGACAACACTATAGAAACAGAGACAAGATCAGTGGTTGCCAGCTATTAGGGACAGGGTGACTATAAACAACACTTTGTGGTGATGGATCATTTCCAGATCTTGACTAGTGGTGCTAGTTACCCAGTTTATTTTTTGTTGTTTAGTTACTAAGTCATGTCTAACTCTTTGTGACACCATGGACCGTAACCCCACCAGGCTCCTCTGTCCATGGGATTCTCCAGGCAAGAATACTGGAGTGGGTTGCCATTTCCTTCTCCAGGGGATCTTCCCGACCCAGGGATCGAACCCTTGTCTCCTAAGTCTCCTGCATTGCAGGTTGATTCTTTACCACTGAGCCACCTAGGGAAATAAATTTTTACATGTGACAAAGATTCATAGAAATAAATACACAGACACCAAGAAAAAATAGAAAAATAATCCCAGAAGGATGATTATGTATTATAACATGTAGTAAGTCAAATATATGTAAATACATAAAATAACATAAAAAACAAAATATGTATTGCTAAGATTTGGGGTAGACTTATTATTAATAGCTGTTGCTGTATTGGCAAATTATTATTGTCATTTAATCAAGTCCTATTTACATGCAATGTCAGTTGAAAAAGGTTTATTGAAGTCTTCTGCTTTGATATAGTGTTTAGTGTTTATTAATGAATAATAATGCTTTTGAATTCCCTACAACTATGTTATGATTTTAGTACCTTGCATTTTGCTTCAGGCTTTGTCAATAATTTCATGTGGTTCTTTCTATTATCAAAGCATTAAAAATCTTCAATTAACAGAGGATTATTTTTTTGCATTAGAACAGGACAACACTTTAATGCATGAGTTTATAAGTGCTCATTATTGTTGTGGACATTAGCTTCTGTGTGGTCAGTCATCAATAACGCAGAATTTATGGGAAATCACTTTTTTCTCTTTTCCCTTTATCACCATCATCCCATTCAATATGACTATTGACTCTGATTTCAGAAGTGTGGGGGTAACTAGGAAGACCACCTTTCTCTTAGTCTTGATTTTCTTGGAAACATTAACTCCTTATAGACTATTAGTCTTGATAGGTCGTAAGGAGCTTATTTTGTAGGATCCCTCCTTTTGTGTATATTGTCTCCCTTTTAACTTTCCTTTGAACAAAGGTCCCAGTGCCTTCATAGGGCTGAGGTCCTGTTTCTTATAGTGGAAAGTGATCTGATAAGTAACATGACAACATGTTAAGTCATCTAAGGGCATTTTCATCTTAAGTGAGACCACCAGAAAAAATAAAGGTTATCTATTGTGGTAATTTATTTAAGCAGTTCTTATATCTAAAACACCAGTACTTAAAAATACCTAGGAAAAATCTAAATAATAGCCCACTGGTACTGGGATGAAATTAATCTAAAGGAATGAATTTCTAAACTGTAGTAGAATTTTAGTCACTGTGGCACCTGGGAAGGAAAGAAACTTTCAAGGGATACATGCAAGTTGGCTTTTTTATACTGTTCAAGTTATGACAATTAAGTCATCATTCAACTCAAGTATGAAGGATTCCTTACCTCTATATGTTCAATTTATTGAAATTTTTTGAAGTCAAATAGAATTTGAGGAATCTGTGGATCTTGGCATCTCTACCAGATTTTAAGTTCTTTGTTAACAAGGCCATGCCTTTTATAGCTTTGTGACTTAGAACTGTTTAGTAGATACTTAGTTACTTAATATTTTTAATAGAAGATATTTAATAAAGATAAGTATGTTTAATGAGTATATTAATATCATAAAAATTTAGATGCAAATACACTCGTGCACAGGTGAGGACAATCACTTATTTTTTAAAAGATTTTTAAAAAATGTAGACCCTTTTTTAAGGGGCTTCCTAGCTGGCTCAGTAGTAAAGAATCCACCTGCCAAGCAAGAGACCTAGTTTAAATCTCTGGGTCGAGAAGATCTCCTGGAGAAGGAAATGGCAACCCACTCCAGTACTCTAGCCTGGGAAATCCCATGGAGAGAAGAGCCTGGTGTGCTACAGTCCATGAGGTCGCAAACACCTGGACACAACTAAGCAACTAAACAGCAGCAGCAGTGAAGAAAGATAATGTTGCAGAGGAGATTCACCTGGAAACACTACTGGGATCCCAAAATATTGGCAGTAACAAATGTTTAGGAGAAAATTAGTAATAAACTGTGGAATCTGCAGTTACTGACACACAGAGTTGGCACTGGCTTCAAACAGAATAGTCAGGTGCTCTGGTGCCCAGGTGAAAGGAGAATAACCTCGTTTAGTAATATCAGTTGGTAAACATCCATTGGCGCTCTCCCAGGGTGATGTGTATTGACCAGATGGTTAAGTGCAAGCACAGAACCAAAGGCTGAGAGGTTTATTTTTGATAAATTGCTCATTGCCACCTCTTTGATACTAAAATGAGTATCAAATGAATATGAAAATGGGTACCATAGGCACTCAATTTCTATATTAGATAAAGGAAAAAAATAGCAATCCATTGCTCTTCCATTTAGACCAATCTAAATTGATTATCTTCCTCATCTTCCATTTACTCTGCTACATGTCTCTCTCCATAATTTCAGGAGTAAAAGTATTTATACATTTTTGCTGAGATCAGGGATTTTAATATGCTGAGCAACATATCATTCAAGGAGCTGACCTGCAGTTTTCTGATTGATAATGGAAATGTTAATGTATTGTTAGGCTTCTTATTTTTGGCCTAAAGTGAGCTAATAATTAGAATCATTATGTTGTACCTGTAAAGTGTGTAGGCAAAAGGGAAGGTGCAGAAGTTGAAGTCTATTTTTCAAGTTAATTATAATATTGAAATAATGAATTAGCTTGAAGGAAAAATCCAATTTCACACCCTTTTGCTGGTAAAAGGGTCGGGGAGGGGGTGGAATAACCAATTTCTAAACTCTGTAATGCTATTCTTTGGATAAGTTTGTTGCAAAAAGTTTTCCCATTAATCTGTCTTGTAGTTATTACTACAACACTTGTTACTGTGGAACCTAAGATTGCACTGAGAGAAACACACCATTGTTCTAGATTTGTTGTCAGTCTCTCTGCTCTGATGCTTTCACGTTGCCGTGACATTCCAAAGAGCAGTTACCCAGTCACCTTGAGTCACCTTCTAGCTCTGTGCATGCGAGGCTCATACTGAGTCTGAAGGAAAGTGAGAGAAAAGATGAAAAAGAAATGCCAGGAGTGGTGCCTGGCAAGTTTCCAGTTGCTTCTCAGGGGCAGGTCCGTGACTTGTATTCTTAAGGGGATGGGTGTCCCATCCAGTGGGAGGGATCAGTGTTTGAAGGATACAGAAATCTGAGGCATTACAGTGGCTTGTTGCCTCCTAAGGGCCATGGTACACAGATCAGCAGTGTATCAGTGGCATTAAAATGTCAAGGAGGTGCAGTTAGGAAGAAAAACTAAGAAGGTTGATTAGAGGGAAAATAATGCAAAAAAAAAAAAAGATTAAGACACATGGCTTTGTGGGGAAGAAACTGGGTCCTTTTGCCTTTTTTCTCAAACTTTCCAAAGCACTTGATTTGATCAAGTGGACTCTGGATACCCATCTGCTGGTGGGTGGTGTCTAAGTTCCACAGGTGCCCCAAGTTTGCCTCGATGTAGGCAGAGGGAGAGGCCTAATCCCCAAAGCACTGGTCCTTACATATTATTCTCTGGTTCTAGTTCTCCAGCTCCATGAGACGGGGGCTGAAAAACCAGTCAAATATAGTTGCAGAGTTATGCGCTACTATGTAGAAAGGCATATATAGAGTTAACTGTGATGAGCAACTCTGAAAGACTTGAAAATCTTGGGAGCATTTTTATGCTGGCCAGTTTTACTGTGTTTAGAGGAGAGGACTAAGGTTTTTCTTTTTCAGCAGAACAATTTAAACTTAAACTCTTTGTAAACGTCAGCATTCTAAATAACTAGAATCAGTTCTAATGAGGTGGATGAAACTGGAACCTATTATACAGAGTGAAGTAAGCCAGAAAGAAAAATACCAATATAGTATACTAACGCATATATATGGAATTTAGAAAGATGCAAATGAGAACCCTGTATACGAGACAGCAAAAGAGACACAGATGTATAGAACAGTCTTTGGGACTCTGTGGGAGAGGGTGAGGGTGGGATGATTTGGGAGAATGGCATTGAAACACGTATGTTGTCATATGTGAAACGAATCACTAGTTCAGGGTCGATGCATGTTATAGGATGCTCGGGGCTGGCATGCGGGGATGACCCAGAGGGAGGATAAAGGGAGGAGGGAGGTAAGAGGGGGATTCAGGAGGGGGAACTTATGTAAACCTGGGCGAATTCATGTCAATGTATGGCAAAACCAACCAATATAATATTGTAAAATAATTTTCCTCCAATAAAAAATAAATTAATTAAAAGAAAAAAAATAAATAAATAACTATCCCTCTTCTCTAATATGTTACTATGGTTGGGGGTGGAGAGGTGGGAAATGGTGAAGAAAACACAGTAGCTGTTCGAACCCTCTCCCTCTGTAAGTACAAAGAGTCTCAGTGAAAACTAAGTGCCCTGGAAGACCGAGGACATTTTCCTAATCTGGCTCCTTTGGTTGCATCATCTCTGGTTCTCTGTTTCTGGGGTAAAACTGCAGCTGTGCAGTGTAGACCTTGAGCAGCTGAAGGTCCAGTTAACAGAGTCTTAGGCTGACATGTTCACAACTAGAAACCTCTTTGGATACGGCCTACATGGAAGTTTTTCGAAAGCTCTCACCTCTGAGGCTGAGCTCTGTCAGTCAGGAAATAACAAAAAAAGCAGTCAGTAAAATTTGGAAATGACATTAGAATCTAATGATCGTTCTTCTTTGCCATATATTTTTGCAGAGTGAATCATTCTACAGAATGAGAGAGTGGTCAAGCAGATATTTATCAAGTGCCAGAAACTGCTGCCAATGTTGCCCGGAAGTAAAAAGCTGTCTGAGTACGACGAAGATAAGAAAGTATAAACCCAGCTATGATTAAAAAAAAAGCAGAATTTGAGCATGTCATAAGATCACACAAGAATGGATGATCACAGAAGAATAGATAAGACCTGACTGGAAGGGCTAGGAGAAGCTTCCTGCAGAAGTAACATGTGAGGTAGGCCTGCAAACAAGGAAAGTTTTTGAAGGCAAGATGGTGGGAAGCATGTTCCAGGGGAGGGTGGAGGTGAGCATAAGCCTATAACTGGGAAAGCACCAGGTGTGTTAAGGGAACAAGCAGCTGCTTCTTGGACTAGGAAGTTAGATGTGATATTTGAGAGCACAGTGTCCTCTGTGGAGGGCAGTTACCTTGTAAATGTGGAGGAAGGAGGAGCAGAGCTAGCAGAGGCTTCAAGTTTAGACAGCTCTTTAGAAGGCCTGGCATGGAATTCAATGTCAGAACAGCTTCCTCTGCAACAACACTACACACATCTCAATTTTGCAGGGTTGTGTGAGTTCACCCCCTTGATTGCAGGCCCAGACATCTTGGTATCTGTGTGAGAGACCCAACGCTGAAGGGTCATGGAGGAGAATTTCAGAGAGACAGGCTCTTTTCTCCGTACTACTCAGAATTCAGTGGGTCTCTCTGAATCCAAGATGAAGTTCTAGAGGAAATGTGTGACGCAGGTTGAATGGAGGCCCCTGATCGTGCTAAGGCAGTAGGACTCCTCCCCTGGTTTTCTTGGGTACCATAATCAAGTCCTGACCTCTCTGGACTTTCTTTTTCTGGCCTCATGGATGGTGCTATTGCCTTCTCTATGCCAAGATCCAGTTAGGATCTAAGAGGATCACACATATGAAAGCACTTTAAAAATTTTTATTTCTAATGTAGTATGAACTGGTAGTTTTGATTAATAAATTAACATTTTTTTTCATAAGCTATTTGTTCCATTGACCTAAAATACAGAATCTGAGCCTTTAGGAGTCATTTTAAACTCGTAGATCAATTGAATGTAAACATTAGAAGGGACTTTAGTACTATCTAGTTCTCCTTATCTGCTAAAAGGCAGCCCATCATAGAGATTAAGATGACAGATGCTGGAAATAGACTGAACATGTCCAAATCTCATCTCTGCTTCTCAGTTACCTGATTTTGAGCAAGATTATTTTAACCACCCCGTGCCTCAGTTTCCTCATCTGTAAAGTGGCAATGAAAAAAACGTTCCCTATCAGATAGAGTTGTTGTGAGGAGTTGGTGCATGTGTGAAGTGCCCTGAGGATCTGCACACAGTTGATACTGTGTGCACTGGTATAGTTAGTTCAATGGGCTCGCTTTTGCAGATAAGGATACTGAGGTCTGGAGAGGTGAAGTGACTTGCTCCAGGCATTCATTTGCTCCGCAGCTGAGCCAGGACTAGAACATGTTTACTGTCCTCTGTTTGTTCAGTCAGAAGGATTTGCTTCTGATGAACATTTTAAAATGAAGAAAAATCTTCAAAACCTCTCAGGTATCAGGTGGGAGAAAGTCAGGTATCTTCAGGGAGAAGGAAGAGCCTCTCAGAAAGAACTGTGGAAAATGTGTCCTTACATGTAGATTAAACTGGGTAAATTCTCTGAGAGCTATTCACACCAAATCTACCCCCATGGCTGCCTTTTCTCATTCTCCTGAGGCATTTACATCACACTTGCTGGACTGGGTCTTTTGGTACATTGGATGAAAATCATGCAAAGTTCTCCCTTGGCAATAGGAAGAAATAAATTGTAACCTGTTGCCTTGAGAATAGAGTTTAAATTTCTCCATACTTGTATTCCAGCACAGCATCTAGGGTACTCAGTAGCCATCCACTAAATTGACATGGAACAAAATATTGTTTAGCTTTTGACAGAGGAGAAAAATTCTGCTTATGCAGCCTCATTGTTGTCTACTAGAGACATTCGTTTTCTGTTTTTTCTACCCAGTTCAGGGACTCACACAGGAAGCAATGACGGGCTCCTTCCTGGTCCTTGGGAGGGAGCCTCCAGACTTCTCAGGACCTCAGTTTATGTACCCATGAATCCATGAAAGGGGAATCATAACCAGGAAAACGTCTTGCAGATGAATGAGCATCAATCTGCAACATGCTTAACCAGCTGAGGGGAGAGATGCTAGGAGGCTAGGGGATGCTAGGAAATAATAAAAGGCCAGGGAAGCATCCCCTGGCAGCCTGCACATGGGAGCCTGGCTGGACAAGGAGGTCAGCCTCAGAGAGGGTGTGATAACAGTGCACACCTAGAAAGGGGCCCAGTGGGGCCTTCCATCCTCTTCCGTTCCTTGGAGGCTCAGGAAACACAGGTGGCGCAGTGCTCCACGACCTGGGAGAGGTGAATCCCTGTCCTGCTTGTCTGTGCCAAGGAACAGTATGGTGGCACTCTAGTATGTAGGTGAGGCCAGCTCCTAGACAGTCAGCATCCCACTCACATTTGTGGATCACTTAGCATTCCGTTCCAGGCACTTGTGTTCCAGGCACTGTATCTAAGTTCTTTATATGCATTATATTATTCAAATATTATAAAAACTCTATGTGGTATGTATGTATTATTATATTATTCCCACTTTGCAGAAAAGTAAATTGAAGCTTGCTGTGCTTAGTCACTCAGTCATGTCCGACTCTTTGAGACCCCATAGACTGTACCCCGCCAGGCTCCTCTGTCCATGGGGATTCCCTAGGCAAGAATACTGGAGTGAGTTGCCATGCCCTCTTCCAGGGGATCTTCCCAACCCAGACCAGGGGTTGAAACCAGGTCTCCCACGTTGCAGGTGGATTATTTACTGTCTAAGCCACCAGGGAACCCAAATTGAGACTTGCTGCTGCTGCTAAGTCACTTCAGTCGTGTCCGACTCTGTGTGACCCCATAGACGAAGCCCACCAGGCTCCCCCGTCCCTGGGATTCTCCAGGCAAGAACACTGGAGTGGGTTGCCATTTCCTTCTCCAATGTGTGAAAGTGAAAAGTGAAAGTGAAGTCACTCAGTCGTGTCCAACCCCCAGCGACCCCACGGACTGCAGCCTACCAGGCTCCTCCATCCATGGGATTTTCTAGGCAAGAGTACTGAAGTGGCTTGCCATTGCCTTCTCCGAATTGAGGCTTAGAAAGGCTAAATTATTTGTCTGAGGTCACAGCTTATAAAAGGCATAGTTGGGGCCTGAACCCAACCTGTCTCTCTGGCACTTGGGCCCATGCACTTCACCACTAGACTAAGTAGTCACCCAACAGTGCAAGCTTCCTGGGAAAGGGATTATGTCTACTTTTATGTCCTGGCAATCTCTTAGCTTATCTAAGATCAGAGAGGTGAAAGACCACCTAAGTGCTGACAGAGAGCTGAGGATTTGGAATTTGTGGATAGAGCTTCTCTGGTTATAGAGGATGATAGTGAAGGGCAAGATATTTTCCTCCTTAATAGCAGGAAACTGGAGTTGACTTTTAATTGAATAAAATAGAAAAAGTGCTATTCTTAAGTGCCCATAGAATTCATACAAACTAGAAGGTTTTGTCAAAATGAACTGAGAACCAGAGCAGAGAACAGGAAGATGACAGTGTGTCTAGAAATCATAAGCATTTATGAACAAGTGAGAGACCCTTTGCCTAGTGGAAAGGTGGTGGTACATTTTAGAGGTACAAGGAGTGAAATCCTGAGAAGGGAAATCTACCTCAGTACTCCTCCAGGTGGGGCCACAGCTGGAGAGCATCTTTATCATCTGACACCTTATTAGAAATGCAGACCTGGGGGCCTACTGAATTAGTTTCTCAAGAAGTGAGATCCAGAAATCTGTGGTTCTTATGCATATTACAATTTGAGTAGCATTGTGTTACAGTCTTTTCCCCAGATCCCATCTCATGTCAGCCCTTGCAGTGCTCCAAGCTTTAGGACAGCACATCACCCTGAGATGCCAGCCAGTCAGTTCTGGACCTCAGAGCACTCATCACTCATTTGGCACTGAAGGTGATGCTCTTGACCATGGCACTTCCTATCACTCGCTGTTACTACTCAACAACTGCTAGAGACATTTCTGCAGCAGGTTCTGTCGGAGACATCCTTACATCCCACATCTGAAGATACCAATAAGAGGAGACGACAACTCACGTATCTTTCTGGCACATGAGGAAGAACTGATTGTGGCTGTGAACAATCCTCTATGTTTAACCTTTTAGTAACACTTTCTCTGCAAAGTGGGAAAGAGAGATGCCCACTATAAGACAGAGAACCCAGTGGCTCTGTATTTCAAGAAAAAATATAAGAGCTTTTAAAAATATTGCCTAAAGAGTGAGAATGTTCACATCTATTTTGGAATGGGTGAAAGTGAGTGACTTGTTGTGTTACTGAAAGATGTGTCTAATGTGTCCCAGGTGCTTTCAGTTTGTCACAGGCCCAGAGAACACTCAAAGGGTTACCTGGTAGCATCTTGGAAGGTGATACTGCTGCATATCTCCCTCGTCAAAATTCAAAGTGCCTGAAATTTCATCATCGGAGATGCATTGTTTGTGGCTATATATTCCACCGAGGTATCTTTCTTAACAGATCTGGGGAAAATATGGCCTACTGATGTGAAAACCCCCATGTGAGTTGGGACTCTGGGGGTCTGGGGCATCTGGGGATGATCTAGAAGGAATGAGAAAGGAGAGACATGATGCAGAAAGGGAAAGAGTACCTTTCCTAAAGTTTACCTTGTGTGAAGTCATCACTCTCCCTAACACTTCTTTGAGCTAACCTGCTAACCTGCCGGGAGCCAGCTTTAGGAGTTCCCAGTTTAGGCTGCATTAAATGCTCCTGGTCAGGGAGCCCTGACCACAGAATATAGCTGGTCCTTTTGGCTTTGGCCTGTAACTGAGGCAAGGGCAGTTTCTTTGCCAGTGTGAGCTCAGGCAGTGCTGTCAGTGTGGGCAGTGCTGGATATTGCCCTCCCTTCTTTCATCTGGTTACAGGCATGCAGGTCACGTGCCAGGTCATGATGCATGCTTCCTTAGGTTTTCTATCTCCTTTACCAAATATCATCTCTACTGCTGACCATTCCACATGTAGAGCTATGATCTATGGGTCTTGAGGATGTCAGGAGTGCCTTTAAAATAAAATATCCTTGGGTGTGGTTATACTTTGTGTTACTTTCTGTTATCCCCTTAATCATCAATTAATAATAGCAGATTTCAGTTATGCTCTTTGACAATAAGGAGGTTATTTGGGGAGATTGTGATATAATACCAAAATGTTTCACTCTCCAAAATGACAGGACTTTGTAGAGCTGTAGAAAGGACAATAGAAAATAAAGTGAAAAAAATAGAACTTGCCAAGATGGCATCTGGTCCCATCACTTCATGGGAAATAGATGGGGAAACAGTGAAAACAGTGTCAGACTTTATTTTTTTGAGCTCCAAAATCACTGCAGATGCTGATTGCAGCCATGAAATTAAAAGACGCTTACTCCTTGGAAGGAAAGTTATGACCAAACTAGATAGCATATTAAAAAGCAGAGACATTACTTTGCCAACAAAGGTCCGTCTAGTCAAGGCTATGGTTTTTCCAGTGATCATGTATGGATGTGAGAGTTGGACTGTGAAGAAAGCTGAGCGCTGAAGAATTGATGCTTTTGAACTGTGGTGTTGGAGAAGACTCTTGAGAGTCCCTTGTACTGCAAGGAGATCCAACCAGCCCATTCTAAGAGAGATCGATCCTGGGTGTTCATTGGAAGGACTGATGCCGAAGCTGAAACTCCAATACTTTGGCCACCTCATGCAAAGGCTTGACTCATTGGAAAAGACTGATGCTGGGAAGGATTGGGGGTGGGAGGAGAAGGGGACGATGGAGAATGAGATGGCTTCATGGCATCACCGACTCGATGGACACGAGTTTGAGTGAACTCCGGGAGTTGGTGATGGACAGGGAAGCCTGGCGTGCTGTGATTCATGGGGTTGCAAAGAGTCGGACACGACTGAGCAACTGAACTGAACTGAACTGAACGGTAACTACGGAAACTATGATGATAAATTGTCTCATGTAGAACAGTAATGTTTTAAGAGACTCAATTTGTAAATAATGGTGATTCAAGGCTTTCGGTTTTTAAAAGTTGCTATTTAATAAGATTTGATATTTAGATGCATTTTCTATGGCTTTATTATATAATTATGTTATGATATGTTATATATAATATACATATAATATTTTTAATGTATTTATTTAGTTGTAGCAAGGGATAAAATATGGAGGAATTTCTGAAGGAACTAAATTTTAAGCCAGTGTTTCAAAGAAGCAGGAACTGAAGAGAGAAAGGCAAAAAGCATAAAAGGATGGCGTAGCCCAGGGAGGGTAGAGTCACCCACAAGAGGCTACAGGCTGCTTGACTAAGGTAGAGTGGCCAAGGGGAGGAGACCAAACGCAGGGGTCAGCTGATGAAGCAACCAGGGTGGCACAAGCGGGAGATGGGTCTGGAGGTTCCTAGGGAGCTCCTGAGCAGAATGACTCAATATGAAGGGTGTGAGGGAGGGGCTGGAGAGGCAGTTAGGCCAGTGCTGACAGAAGAGACAGAGGACTACAGGGTATGAAGTGGCTGGTTACTCTCAGATCACAGGAGGGTGAATCTGAGAAACAGACAGAAACAGTATTTCTACTTCCCTCTTAAGGTGGGAGTTGGGGTGTCTACTCTGAGATCCCTTTGTGCTCTTTTATCAAGGCTAGTCCTTGGACAAAGGTGATGAGAGCTGGGGGATGGTTGCCTCTGGTTGAGGCTACAGATGGGCCAAGTGACTCTTTCAGGTGATCTTAGCCTGACCCTATGAAGGGGCTCAGGCTCCCTTCTGTGGTCTGCTGAGATGAACCATTAGCAGAGCCATCTTGCCCAGGGAGCCAAAAGTCCCTTTGCCTGGTGGTGGAACCAGGGCAGATGCATCCAGCAGGCTGGTGGCTGGCTCTGTTTCTGGAGCCCCCAAAATGATAATAATCATTTTAAAAAAATTCCAGATTGAAACAGCAAGCCAAAATCTCAAAGTGGCTCTTCAAATAAATGGGCAAACTGTGTTAATTACTCATTTTCAAAAGATCTTCCCCCCAGCCCTGCAAATTGATTTAGAGACTGTCTTTATTTGAGAATAGAGAAGTAAAGAGAGAAAATTCATTTCAGTCTGACTTAGTCAGAGAGACAAAGTCACAATTGGTGTTTGAGGGGGGAAAATTGAGCCCTAGATGCTTCATAGAACGAGGAAAGCTTCCATTTTCTTCTCAGCCTTAAAGAACACACCTTCAGGAAAATGACTGAAGCCTGGGAAATTATGAATATCAAATTAAGTAAATAAGGAAACCAGTGAACAGCTGCAATTTTCTGCCAGAGGTTTTTTTGTTTTGTTTTGTTTTCCTGTTTAAGAGATAGGAAACCTTTTATGCATTGGGTTTTCCAATTGATTCCGAGAGTATATTATGCTAATAGATAGTAGCTTTACAAAGTAAAAAGACGTTTGGCTTTCTATTCTGAATTTCAGGCATGCGGGTGCATCACCACTGTTCTATCACTCTTATTCACTCTGATGAAAGAAAAGATTGAGCATTAAAAGCTGAAGGTCATCCATACAGTGGTCCCAATAGCAATCTATGTACCTTTAACCCTGCGGAGGAAAAGTAATTACCCTTTGACTTCTGGTGACCTCAACTAACCTTTGTTGAAGGGCCAGAGAAAATAAAGGCTGACCATCAACCTGCCCTCACTGCCCTGGGCTTAACCTGCTGTGTGAATGAAGAACAGCCCAACAATAGGATAAGAGGATGTTGCCATGGAAATAGCCCTGGACGAAGGAGCAAAAAGCAGAAATTTATCACAATTAATTGTTTTATTAAGAACCTCCCATCTTTTGGATTATTCCCTGGAGAGTGGGGAGGATGTGCTCTCAATTAGATCTTACAAGAGGAAAATTCTGCTTGAATGAATGAAGCAGCCCATACAGAAAACCATAAGTTGTGGCTAGAACTAGATAGTTTTCTGAGAGGATCTACATGTTCATATAATTTACACAGATGCAAATGCAAACAGTCAGGATGAGGGCCTCAAAACCTCACACTACCAGATAAATTGGTTGAGGTGCAGATTTGGGCATCTGTCTTTGAATATGTTCAGCAGATGTTGCCTGTACTTCTATGCCTGGGCAAGGTCTGGAAGATACAGGAGATCATATTTAATACTCTATCAGTGAACAGAATTGCAATGTCTCATTTTGTCATCCTTATTTAACCTTTGTGTTAAATAGACTCTAAATCCTATGTATTTTTAAGGTGAATTCATTTAGATTAGAAAATAGAAACTTGCCACCCAATTATGTTCAGATTAAACTAGATGAGCCCAAGACACTCTGGCTGATATGGGCTAATTGAAGGAAAAAGAAGCCAAGTGAGTCAGAGACAGTTCTTTTAAGGAGAGCCTGCGAGTTCTCTCTCAGGTATTATCAGACTTATTTAGAAGCAATAATATTGATTTTTAACATTAGAATATTTTCATTTTTATTTTATGTTAATACAAGGATTAAATTAGACTTTCAGAAAGCAAAAATGTGGGTTTTTATTAGTTCTTTCATTTATTTTTATTTAAGTAGATTAGTGCGTTGTTAGGTAGATAAGACTCGGATCTTACCTTTTTTATTTTCCTTTTTCCTTGTAGATGCTAGGATAGCAGTGTGAAACACATTTGTTGCATTTCCTAACTAGTAGGTTATTTATGTTAATCAGTTTTAAAAATAATTTGAGGTACTAAAACAAAGCAGGCGGTTAAGCTCAGATATTGATTTTCTTTTTAATGGGTATTTCATCAGTGAAATTGTAACCACCGATAAAGGAGAGAAAACTGTAGCAGGTGTTTACTGAAGACCCCTTTCACAATGAGAAGATCTGCTTTTTTTTGGTCATGGCATGAGATGGCAACATGAGTTTCATTTATGCCTTTTAACTCCAGATGTTTATAGGAAATTAATCTCATATTGGAGAGAAGGCTCATTCAGTTTTCATTAGAACTTGGAAAGTTATGTTTAATACACATAAACTTTTAAAACAAAAGAATGCTGTTGGCACTCTGTTAACTAACAATGAAATTCAATTCTTGAGCTTCCTGTTTACTTATCTCCTGCCTGCAGTTAGTTTATCACTCATTCTGTGTGTTCCTCCTATTGTTAGGGCCAGAATTCTCTGTTTGCTGACACTCTAGGTACCCAGGGCCGTAAGGCCCATCTCAAATAATATAGTAGACGTGGCTAGATTGGTTAAACAAACTCTGTGGCCTTTGGCAGACTTTTAATCTTTTTCTTTGCTATAGATAACGGTTTTTCTTAAGTGGCAGCAACACATCTCTAAAAATAAACCTGCAGCACAGTCTTGCTTGTGCTTACCTTATAGTTCAGCAGCACCTTTCTTGTGATCATGCTTCTTTATTGCCAGCTCCTTGAGTTTTGCGGGGAGCCCATACTTGCTTGTAGGGCGCTAAGTATGTTTCTTCTGGCTGTGGTACCTGAAGCATTGAGCTTGGTCTTCAAGGTCTTTACTATATTTGGACCATCTCCAGATTTTCTGTGTTTATTAACCCGCAGCTGGATGGCTGCACTGAGGCAGTGGAACCAAATGTGAAGATGGTAAGGAGTTTCTGTTGTTTTACCTGTTTGGGCCAATAGAAGAGTGAGATAGAGAATGATGATCCAGATCACAATGTAAAAATTAAGGCTCATGTGTCCTTATGGGAAAGCAGCAGATATTCGCTCAGTCTCCTCCATTCGGAGTGATTATGTGTAGTTTCTGCTGATTTGGGTAATCACTTCTATATTAAAATTACTGAAAGCTATTTTACTATGTCATTTACTTGTAGAGTACATTTTTATTGCTCTAATTTTGTTTAAAGGAAAGACATCATATGTATTTATTTAATTTACATGAAAATCTTCCCAGAATAATTTTGCAAAGATCAGGGTAAATCAGATTTCTCAATGACTAGGTATTTAAATGAAGACGTGAGAGTATTTACTGGTTTATAACTAATAGTGCTTCAACTTAACTGCTCTTCAATATCAGCCATAAAAATGATATTCTAGTATGAAGAGTCATTTAAAAGATGAGGACTACAGAGAATAGTCCTTTATATTTTTCTAGTTATCGACTCTTTGCTTCCAATTCTTAATCCTATGTCTGCACACAACTACTAAATAAATGTACAGGCTATACAGTGTAAATGAGGGACTAAATTCAATATTCCAGAAACAAAAAGTTAAATATGCAATAAATGAAAGAAAAAATTAGATATCAAATATATATGGAAAAATTCTAAAAATTGCCATTCAATGCACTTTGAATATACACATTTAAAAAACAACATGGAGTTTTGTTATGAGAGTTTAAGATAATTTTCAGAGAACATACATATTTTGAAAAAACAACATGACATTTTGTCAACAGAGTTTACAATAATTTTGGGTTGATTGGATACTTTCAACTGAAGGGGGGAAAAATAATTTTAGCAGTATATGAGTGTTAATACTACCAGCTCCAAATTAAGCATACATTAATGGCATGACATTATTCTGCTCTGTTCAGTATTTAAAATATCTTTCCAAGTATTATGTGCAGTGTAATGGATTGTATATAAATATAGGGGGTTGCCTTACTGTGATTTAACACTGGATTTGGGTTAAAGGATGCAAAAAACATTGTTAAAAATTATATGGCATCAATTTTCCTTATAAAAGGATGTAATTCAGCCTTTTTCAACAGACTGATAGAAATATAATGCTGTTAAGCTCTCCATAGTTTCAAGCACAATGTAGAAGGAAAGTAACTTACAAAGACAAATTTAAATCTATTTAAATGCATCTCAAAAAACAAAGATACTCCCAAGAAATGGTCATATATGCCTTTAACAAAGTCTTACACGGTTCATCCTGAGTTTGAAGCAGGGAGTAGGATTTTAATAAAGCATGTCATTTAAAACTATATATTATATCATTCTAAAGCAAATTATTAACCCAGCTGAAAGTCCCAACCACCAGAATTCCATATACCACGTATCCATCTGGGAAGTCGCTGGGTTCTGTGCCGTCTATTTGCACCTTCACACCACAAGCACGTTAAGTACAGTTAATAGCTAAGGTATCAGTTACCCTAAAAGTTACCTTCAAGATTAAATACCTTTAAAATGCTGCAGCGCCCTGGATTTCCAGTTAACCAAACTATATTTCCAGCAGAAACTCCTGGAGTGTAGAGTAGTTCTTCTCTGTAAGCCCTTCTTGCTGGTCTTCTTAGAAAGCGGTGCTGGAACGTTTTTTTTTTTTAATCCTGTTGATAATTTGACTCTCTGTCAACTAGTGCTTGTCGACCCATCACTAGCCTTTCTTAGGGTGGAGTTGACTGGAAGGTTGAAGGGCTGAAGGCCATACATCATCTTCCCCTTCTCAGTGTACCTTAGTATGAACAAGGCATCGGGACTATGAGGAAAGGAGGGAGAGCTGAGCTATCATATAGTCCACAGATTGCAGGCTTTCCCTCTGTCCTGCAGTGCTGGAGAAGGGGATTATTACTGCAGGAAAAAAAAAAAAAAATCTGGCCACACTGTAGAAATAATCACTGCAGCTCAGATCTCCCCCCACCTCCTCTGTTCTCTCTCTGTCTCTCCCTCTCTCTCTTTCTGGCTCTCTGTGCGAGGCCCCAGCTGATTCAGGCTGCATCCATCCATACATAAATCATTCCCCTTATTCTATTGGTTACATGGTACATGGCAAGTATTGATTTTTTCCGTTGCCTCATTGCAGGAGAACACTTGGTTTTTGTGAGACAGAAAAAGAAAAAAAAAAGACAGACCAAACCAAATAAAACAAAATCCTCACCGGAGTTCAGTCTAGATAAAAAATTATCAGGCAGGTTTGTACCAGCCTAACAATAAATGTGTTCCAAAAAGAGCATACTTTGGGGAAGGCCCTTTCCTATCTGTTTGCTTCTTCCAGTATACTCCGTCTCAAAGTAAAAAAAAAAAAAAAGAATTGTTCCCGGTTCTGGAGAGCTCTGGGTGCAGGAATTAGGAGCGGCATACAGAAAGGGAGACGCTCTCATCGTGCAGGGTAAGAAGACATCTAATGGATCACTGTTAAACCAGGAAAAAAAGAAAGTTTAGTTAAAATACAACTTGTTCTAACAACAAGAATAAGGAGACAAGAATAATGCCTCATGACCAAGTAATATGTATGGGACAGGAAGAAAGAGATGTTTTTCTAGGTTTATTTTGTGTGGTAATAAAATGTGTAAGGGTGCCTTATTTGTGCAAAGTATAAATATAGAATGTGCCTCAGCTGTCAAAATATTGTGTCTTTTCATACTCAGAGACAGGACAGAGCCAAAAGTCTTAGTTTAGGATTCTGACATTTGAGTAACAGAGATAGAGTGTTCTTCAGAACCTAAGTTAAAACACCCAAGAGTCTTAATATGTGACTTGTCACAAAAACCGATTTGTTTTAAAGTGACAGTGACTCATGGACTCAGTCCAAAGGGCTTTTATTTCTGAAATATCAAAATGACTTCATTATGAGGTTATCTGATCCAAAGGATCATTCCAACAAACAGGAGGTTGTTGCAATGAGGAAATCATTATCAGAAGGTTACAGAGAAAGTATAAGGTGTGAAAAGACTGTAAAAAGCCCAATTTCAATGTTTAAACTTATATGACAATCGATTATCAAGCTAACAAAGGGTGAAGCTTAGGAACACACAATTCAGTATGCTCCACAGGTGACAGGAAATTTTCTTTTGGATTTTACTTAGAGCCATCAACTAACAAACATACCGTGCACAAATTTCAGATGAGAAGTAGTAAGGGCTTCTTTAACTTACTTTAAGGTTTGAAAGAATTCCTCCTAACTCAAAATATTTGCTATGCACAGTAAAAAGAGTCTATTAAGTTAAGCTGTCAGTAACCTCAGAAGTTAGCTCAAGATTTCTCCTCTTTGCCCTCACAAAAACTGTGCTGGGGAGTTCTTTTTGTTCTTTGTGTTTGTCAGTTTACTTTGTGGCCCTTGGTGCTTGGTTCATGTTTATGATAGGGTCTGCCCAATAGAAGATTCTGTGGAGCAAAGCTGCAAGGGACATGTCCATGGGAGTTGGGGCCAGCCCATCTAGGTGCACAGAATAATATCTTTCTTCTTATTGTTAAGTTCCTTTTATTGAAGGACTCCAAACATCTCTTTTTGCATAGAAGTACCCAACCAGTCCATTCTAAAGGAGATCAATCCTGGGTGTTCATTGGAAGGACTGAAGCTAAAGCTGAAGCTCCAATACGTTGGCCACCTCATGCGACGAGTTGACTCACTGGAAAAGACTCTGATGCTAGGAGGGATTGGGGGTGGGAGGAGACGGGACGACAGAGAATGAGATGCCTGGATGGCATCACCGACTCAATGGACATGAGTTTGAGTGAACTCCGGGAGTTGGTGATGGACAGGGAGGCCTGGCGTGCTGTGATTCATGGGATCGCAAAGAGCCAGCCACGACTGAGCGACTGAACTGAACTGAACTGGTTTATCTAACTTGCCATTTCAAGAGAATCTTTTTGAATGAAGATGTGGAAGGAGGGAGGCCTGCGTGGAATTTTGTCCAAATTAATGTTTTGTTGTATTGTTTTGTTTATGTGGCTGTTATTATTTTGAGCTCCAATTTAGATGTGTGTTCTCTCAGCAGTCTCTCTGAGGAGAGTAAGATGCCTCTCTACCTACATACATGGTGAAAGAATCCATAAAGGACTTTTATTTTATTTTATTTTTTAAATTTTTATTGGAGGCTAATTATTTTACAATGTTATATTGGTTGGTTTTGCCATACATTGACATGAATCCGCCCCGGGTGTACATGAGTTCCCCCTCCTGAACCCCCCTCCTACTTCCCTCCTCCCCTTATCCTCCCTCTGGGTCATCCCCGCATACCAGCCCCGAGCATCCTGTAACATGCATCAATCCTGAACTGGCGATTCGTTTCACATATGATAATATACATGTTTCAATGCCATTCTCCCAAACCATCCCACCCTCACCCTCTCCCACAGAGTCCCAAAGACTGTTTTATACATCTGTGTCTCTTTTGCTGTCTGGTATACAGGGTTATCATTTGCATCTTTCTAAATTCCATATATATGCATTAGTATATTGTATTGGTGTTTTTCTTTCTGGCTTACTTCACTCTGTATAATAGGCTCTAGTTTCATCCACCTCATTAGAACTGGTTCAAATGCATTCTTTTTAATGGCTGAGTAATACTCCATTGTGTATAGGTACCAAAGCTTTCTTATCCATTCGTCTGCAGATGGACATAGATTTAAAAGGGAAATAGACAAGAAGATAACAAAAGTGATAGGAAATGCTTTGAACCTGACTTCCAATCCAACAACTTGAACACATGTTTATCGAACACTTCTTGGGGACCAGGATTTACTGGAGTGAGCGGAGGCTTCCAAGATACATGCTGGTGCTGTGACCCAGCACAGGGACCTCGCCCAGTAAACACCCATTGTCCAGGCTGCTGCCCAGCAGAGGCAGGTCCCTTCTGTCTCTCCCTTGATGAGGCTTTGGCTGTGTCTCTCTTTTGTATTCTCTATAGGTTGAGTCTCTAGAAAAGTCATATATTTACATTAAGTCATTAATACCTTTTTATCCTCATTAGCAGTAACAAGATTTAAGTGACCAGCACAGAGCCTTGCCTATGCACTTTATGATAATTTGAGACCCTATGGACCCAAATGGAGAGATAACTAATCAAAACTAATGATTATCAGGTAGTGAGGGGTTTAAATGCATTGTCATATAATTTTCACAACAACCCTGTTTCTAAATAACCTTATTTTATGCCCATTTTATAGATGAGGAAATTGTGGTGGAGAGAGGTCAAGTGAATTACCTGAGGCTGACCAGTTCCTAAACTGGGGAATCAGGTTTCAGAGTCCTGCTGCTCTTAACCACTGCTCCTGTAGGGGAACAGAGATGGCCAGACTGGCTGGCTGAGGCCCATAAATTCCAGCTGGGAGTCTTTTGAGAGAGGTTATGACAAGGAAATGGCTTCTGTGCTGGCCCTGAAGCATGTTACATTCCACAGTTTTGTACCTTATGGGTATACTTTGAGTCACCAAAAAAAAAGAAACATTTAAATCTGCTAGTGGAGATTATTACCGTTAGAAGGAATTTATGTGTGTGTGTGTGAGCCCTTATGAACATGAATTTAACTTTTAGATATGAAAGTGTTTACCCACTAAATTACATGTTAGGATAGATCTGGACATTCCTGGATGGGGTTTACCTAAGATGAGGCTCACCCAGAGAAGTGACAGAGGCAGGCCCCAGCAAATGGGAATCCCAGGCAGAATTCAAACACTGCCTCTGAGCAATAGTGACTCTCCATGACAAATTGCAGGTATGCTCAGTTGAATTCATAGGTTTTCTTTTTTAAAAAATTTATTATTATTAAAAAGTTTATTTTGTCCTTTCCTTTTTTAAAATTATAGTTTATTTACAGTGTTACATTGTAAACCATATGTTGTACACCTGAGTTTCAGGTGTACAACATAGTGATGCAATATTTTTATAAATTATATTCCATTTAAAGTTATTATAAAATATTGAGTATATTTCCCATGCTGTGCAATGCATCCCTGAGCCTATCTTACACCAATAGTTTGTACTTCCCACCTCCCAACCTCTACATAGCCTCTCCCCACCCCACTGGTTACCACGAACTTGTTTTCTATATCTGTCTGTTTCTTTTGGTTATATTCACTAGTTGTATTTTTTAGATTCCACATATAAGAGATATCATTCAGTATTTATCTTTCTCCATCTAACTTATTCACTTAGCGTGATGTCCTCCAAGCCCATTCATGTAGTTGCAAATGGCAGACTTTCTTTTTTATGGTTCAGTAGTATTCCAGTGTGAGTGTATGGAGGGGCACATCTTCCTTACCCATTCATCTCTGATAGACACTTAGGTTATTTCTTTGTTTTGACAATTATAAATAATGCTGCTATGAAGATCGAGGTGTGTGTACCTTTTCAAAGTAGTACTTTTAGTTTTTTTGGAGATAGGCCTATGAATGGAATTGCTGGCTCAGATGGTAGTTCTGTTTTTAGTTTTTGAAGAATCCTCATACTGTTTTCCATAGTGGTTGCACCAATTTACATGCCTACCAATAGTGTACAAGGGAACTCTTTTCTCTACATCCTTGCCAACATTTGTTATTTATAGACTTTTTGAAGAGAACCAAAACATGACTCTTTCTTAATTCTCTTCTAATCAAACACTGCCAGGTGAGACTAAAAAAATAGTGAGTGAATGTTCATTTGTAACATCATTTCCTGATCTTTTCAAAAATTTTGAAGTAGGAAAAAGTATAGTCGTGAAGTGGGTTGACTAGCTTGTTTGCAGTCAGCCCCTTAAAGGAGGAAGCTGGTTCAAACTTGTCCTACAGAAACTGAGTGCTTCCCCGGTGACTCAGTGGTAAAGAATCCAGCTGAAAATTGCAAGAGACACAGGAGTCAAGGGTTCGATCCCTGATTCAGAAAGATCCCCTGGAGAAGGAAATGGCAACCCACTCCAGTATTCTTGCTTGGAGAATACCATGGACAGAAGAGCCTGGTGGGCTACACTTCAAAGGGTTGCAAAGAGTGAAACACAACTCAGTGACTTAGGACACATGCACAGGAACTGTGCATATTTTCCTGCTTGAGGCCCTTCCTTCCCGGTGTTATTTACTTAAAAAGCATTTATGCAAGTATTGAAGGCAAGGAGATATTTTAAGATGTAACAAATAATAATGTTGATAATAATTACAGAGTTGATACTAATATAGACAAACCATCATCAGGCATACATTCTCCTTCCTTTCCATTAAATCCCTGTCATTGCTTTTGGTCTTCTTTGTGTCCATCTGACTGATAGATTGACCCTTCCCAAAACGGAGATCCAGAAGGTACATTATTATAGTGGAAATGTAAGATTAGGCCCCAATAAAGCCTGCTCCCCGGTCATTTATTTGGTCTCCAGCCTGTGTCAGCAGCAGACAAGTCCCCCAAATCAAGAGCTGTCCAAGTTATCAGCACGTATTTCATGGCTTAGATGGATAAACAAAAGAGGTGTGAGGGAGACAACCCAACCTATAACCTGTGGTTATAAACTGGACCGATAAGAACCAGGAAACAGTTATTTTACCTGAATTTATTGCTTAGCAACAAAGCCTCTACCTCTAGAGAATGCTATTCTATGGGTTACCAAGTAACTGACTGTGACAATTACCAAACAGCTGGCCAAGCAATCTACGTACCCTTTAACCCCTGCCAGCTGAACAAGGGACTGTGGACAGCTCCCAAACAACAGAGGCACATCTATTATTTCATTGAAGAGTTGACAGAAGTCACAGCTGTATTGGCACATGGATTTAACTATTTCAATTTGGACATCCAACTCTAGGATCTGTTGTGCTCAAAGGGTTATTGAAGCAGAGGAGGCACCAGCAACAGTTCCTACCAGAAGGCTACCTGTAGAGCTTTGGGAGAAAATTTTTCCTAAATGCAAATTTTTGCTGAGAAGGAAGGCCCCTCAAAGTCGTTTGGAGAAAGGCAAAACAAAATCTGGCACATCACAATTTCTTTCTTTTTTAAACTTTTATAGGAGCATAGTTGCTTTACAATGTTGTATTATTTTCTGCAGTACAGTAATGTGAATCTGTCATACATATACATATATCCCCTCTCTTTTTGGATTTCCTTCCCATTTAGGTCACCACAGAGCATTGAGTTTTCTGAACTCTACAGTAGGTTTTCTATTTCATATGTAGTATCCATAGTATATATACATATGTCAACCTAAATCTCCCACTTTATCCCACCTACTCTTTCCCCCCTTGGTGTCCGTATGCTTGTTCTCCACATCTGTGTCTCTATTTCTGCTTTGCAAATAGGTTCATCCATACCACTTTTCTAGATTCCACATAATTAATATATGTTTTTCTCTTTCTGACTTACAATATTTTATTGATAAATGCCGAATTGGCTAGGCTATAGAATATAATGCATACACAATAGATTAGAACTTTCCAGTACTCTTAGATGTAGACAAGTGTTTTGTTGTTGTTCACTCAGTCGTGTCTGACTCTTTGTGACCACATGAACTACAGCATACCAGGTTTCCCTGTTCTTCACTATCTCCCTGAGTTTGCTCAAACTCATGTCCATTGAGTTGGTGAAACCATCCAACCATCTCATCCTCTGTCACTACCCTTCTTCTCCTGCCTTCATCAGGGTCTTTTTCAGTTAGTCAACTCTTTGCATCAGGTGGCCAAAGTATTGGAGCTTCAGCTTCAGTCCTTCTAATGTATATTCAGGATTGATTTCTTTTAGAATTGACTGGTGTGATCTCTTTGCAGTCCAAGGGACTCTCAAGAGTTCTCCAACACTACAGTTTGAAAGCATCAGTTCTTTGACGCTCAGCCTTCTTTATGGTCCAACTCACATCTGTACATGACTACTGGAAAAAAACATAGCTTTTACTATGCAGAACTTTGTCGGCAAAGTGATGTCTCTGCTTTTTAATATGCTGTCTAGATTTGTGATAGCTTTTCTTCCAAGGAGCAAGTGTCTTTAAATTTCATGGCTGCAGTTACCATCCACAGTGATTTTGGAGCCCAAGAAAATAATATCTGCCACTGCTTCCTTTTCATCCCAATCTATTTGCCTTGAAGTGAATATCACCATTTTAACACCAGAAAAATTGGATTTAGTTATCCTAGTTCTAAAGGACCCTATTATAAACCCAGATTACATATCAAGTAATTTCTATTCTGGACTCTGAGGAGGGAAAAAAAAATCTCAAAATATATTTGTTTGCAGTATTTGAATGCATGTCTTTAGGAGTTTTACTTACATCTAAAAATAATTTTCCCTACACCAGTGAACACTCCCCACAAACACCTATGCTTGAGGTTGCCAGCTTATGCATTTTCCACCCACAAATAGCTGTGGAAGGCGAGTCTGTTATATATTGGGGTGTCCTGAATAATTTAGAGAAAACCTCTCTACAACCCCTCCTACCTCCACAAGACCCACTGTGGGCATCCAAGAGAACCTATTTTTAGGAAGTGAAATCATGATTGAAGCTTGTCTTTTAAAAACAAATGTGTGAGAGCCTCCACATCCAAGTCATGAGTGGTCATTTTTAAAAGCTTTGCTTCTGTTTCAGTTGTCATGCTATTGTGAGAGATATCTTTGGAATCTTCAGACTTAGTTTACCATTACATACTAAGTCCATCATCTTACTCAGTAGTCACATTTCATTTGAGACCAACTGGATAATTTAGTACCTAGAACATTGTCTGGCACACAGTTGCCCTTGATCCTTATTTGTGAGTGAGTGAATGACTTCAGCTTCTTCCACTCGTCTTATTAACTAGAAAATGCTAAGTGAATTTGGCCAATTCAAAAATTCGAATTCATATCCACTAGATGATAATTTAGTCACTTTTTAAAAATATTCAAAGGAATCTAGTGTCCATTCTTTCATTTTCTTTTTTTACTCACTGAATGAAAATTATAATGTTATAAATGTTTATAAGGTGCAGGTAATATTCTATGTATTAGGATATAATGATGAACTAGGCAGAAGTACTCTTGACATTCAGCAATGGGAGACAGAAAATAAATAAATATATAATAAAATGTCAAGTGATAATATATACCGTAGAAAAATAAATAAAGCAGAGAGGAGGGGATTGATGGGATGGGAGAATAAGTGTCTCTAATCAGTCCTAAAGGAAATCAGTCCTGAATATTCATTGGAAGGACTGATGCTGAAGCTGAAACTCTAATACTTTGGCCACTTGATGCGAAGAACTGACTCATTTGCAAAGACCCTGATGCTGGGAAAGATTGAAGGCAGGAAGAGAAGGGGACGACAGAGGATGAGATGCTTGGATGGTATCACCAACTCAATGGGCATGAGTTTGAGTAAATTCTGGGAGCTGGTGATGGACAGGGAAGCCTGGAGTGCTGCAGTCCATGGGATCACATATGGTCACACATGGGGTTGGACATGACTGAGCGACTGAACTGACTGACTGAAGAAGATGGCATTTGAGCAGAGACCTGAACGGATAAGGGAGCAGGACATGGGAGATCTAGGGGAGATCTTTAAGGGGAAGGAATGGCAAGAGTAAGGGCTTCCCTGGTAGTTCAGATGGTAAAGAATCTGCCTCCAATGCGGGAAACCTGGATTTGAACCCCGGGTTGGGAAGATCCCTTGGAGAAAGACATGGCAACCCACTCCAGTATTCTTGCCTAGAGAATCCCCATAGACAGAGGAGCCTGGTGAGCTACAGTCCATGGATTCGCAAAGAGTCGGACACAACTGAGTGACTAAGCACAGCACATGGCAAGAGTAAAGATCCCAAGGAGGGGAGTTATGTAACTATTATAATAAAGAATCACTAATATAGGCAAAGTAATGAATAGCATTTTTGAGGTAATTCAGTTCAGTTCAGTTCAGTCACTCATTCGTGTCCGACTCTTTGCGACCCCATGAATCACAGCACGCCAGGCCTCCCTGTCCATTACCAACTCCCGGAGTTCACTCAAACTCGTGTCCATCGAGTCAGTGATGCCATCCAGCCATCTCATTCTCTGTCATCCCCGTCTCCTCCCGCCCCCAAACCCTCCCAGCATCAGAGTCTTTTCCAGTGAGTCAACTCGTTGCATGAGGTGGCCAAAGTATTGGAGTTTCAGCTTCAGCATCAGTCCTTCCAATGAACACCCAGGATTGATCTCCTTTAGAATGGACTAGTTGGATCTCCTTGCAATCCAAGGGACTCTCAAGAGTCTTCTCCAGCACCACAGTTCAAAAGCATCAATTCTTCGGTGATCAGCTTTCTTCACATGACCACGGGAAAAATCATAGCCTTGACTAGACGGACTTTAGTTGGCAAAGTATTGTCTCTGCTCTTTAATATGCTATCTAGGTTGGTCATAACTTTCCTTCCAAGGAGTAAGCGTCTTTTAATTTCCTGGCTGCAGTCAGCATCTGCAGTGATTTTGGAGCCCCCCAAAATTAAGTCTGACACTGTTTCCACTGTTTCCCCATCTATTTCCCATGAAGTGATGGGACCAGATGCCATGATCTTCGTTTTCTGAATGTTGAGCTTCAAGCCATACTTTTCACTCTCCTCCTTCACTTTCATAAAGAGGTAATTGCAGAGCCCCTTAAATACACCTACTTTGTAGGAGGAAAATATTTACTGCATGTATAGGTTTCAGGAAGCATTTGCTGTAAAAATCTTATTAATCTAACCCTCAGACTGCTGTGCTTGTTACTGAATAGCTTTTTAATAAGTATTCTGAAGGGCTTCCCTGATAGCCCAGTTGGTAAAGAATCGGCTTGCAATGAAGGAGACCCCAGTTTGATTCCTGGGTTGGGAAGATCTGTTGGAGAAGAGATAGGCTACCCACTCCAGTATTCTGGCCTGGAGAATTCCATGAACTGTAGAGTCCATGGGGTCACAAAGAGTCGGACATGACTGAGAGACTCACCTTCAAGTGTTCTGAACCTCTTTTTTATATGATAATCTTTAAGATGCCAAGAGTCTTTTGAAACCATATAATATTTGAAGTGGCACTTAAGATACACGTATTGTGGCACGTATCCTGCATGACCTGGTGTTGAGGTTGTTTGTGGGTTTGTCCATGCTTCCCTGGTAGAGTGGATACTCCCTAGGGGCATGTATCCACTAGCGGCAGGATACACCTTTTTCTTTACCTGCTCACCCCCATCCCCACATGTGGGGTCTTCCATACAGTGAGTGCTCAATAAATATGTATTTTAAATACACATAAATATAATGAAACATAAAGTTTAGCACACAACCAAGCTGACTCCATGGCCCACTCTTATTCCCGCTCACATGTACCCACAGCAAGTGCTGGCCCCTCACAACCATGCTTTTGGGAGGATTCCATTTGAGCCAGAACCAGAGTTTCTTATTTTGTGACTCTCCTCAGCACATCATACACCGGAGCAGGAGAGGAATTTCTCTGCCTTCTATGGCCTGGCTTGTTCTTTCACCTTAGAATGTTTTTATGGATAAGAAGCCCATTGTGTTTTACATTTGTCATAGCTAATAATAAAGAAAAAATCTGACCCCACTTACTAGAACACTGCAATAGCAGTTTGACAACCTGAGGTTTGTTTAAAATAATGTGCTTTAATGGATTAATGGTCTTTCAGCTGAAAAAGATTACCATGGAGGGTTGAATGATAAAATCAGACAGCCCTGGTAAATCTTAATATTTTTATAATTTCACATAAAATTTTCCAGCCTGTACATTCTGTAGGTACTGGTTTTTCTGGACATTTATAAATACAATGATTATTTTTGGAAATGAAATCTTTCTTAATGTTTTGAAATATAATTAAAATATCATGCATTTTCCATGAGTACACAACTTTCTGACTATTTTCTACCTATTTCGTCAACCAAGTTAATAAATCCTGTGTAAATAATGGCTACCATTATTAAACCCCTACTATATACCAGTGGAGTTGGTGATGGACAGGGAGGCCTGGCGTGCTGTGATTCATGGGGTCGCGGAGAGTCGGACACGACTGAGCGACTGAACTGAACTGAACTGATATACCAGCCATTTTATGCATTTCACCTATAATCCTTGAATAAATTCTTCATGAAAGGTGTTGGCAATCTAAAGATGAGGAAACTGAAGCTCGGAAAAGTTTAATAGTTTACTCAACTAGTGAGTAACAGATATAGGATTCAAAACTTGTCTGCTAGGCTCTAAAATATATATATATATTTTTTAGTATGTCACAAACATCTTGTACTTTTTCTTAGTAAGACATTTTTTGGAATGAGAACAATCTGCAGTCTCTGACACAAATACAGAAATAATTCCTTAAACTTTCAACATTTATTCAGCAAGATATTCATTAAGAAACTACTCTTGCTTATGTCCTGTGTTAATGCTGATGAAGTAGCATTCATAACACTTCTCTAAGAGAAATTGCAAGTGTATCTGGGAGAGTAGAGACATGTACATCTGATGAAAACACAGTTGGGATGAGGATTCTAGTAGAGCTACAAACTCAGGGCTAAAAGACAGGTTAGAAGGAATTTTGGTGGGACAATGGCAGTTGTGGAAGGCTCACTGTTTCATCCATACCTTGAGGGAGGAGGAGCTTTCACTGGGCAGAGAAAACTTGGAAGAATTTTCTAATTGACATGACCACAAGAATGGCACAGTTGATGATTGTGGGTCGGTCTTCAGGGAAGTGTCTGTTACTTAGTGTGGCTGGAGTGTAGTAGTGAATGTGGAGGGCAGTGGTAGGGTTGAAAGGTGGGACATGTCAGTCAGAAAATGTGGCCTGAGAATTCAACCTAAACTGAATACATGGCGCTTAGTTTCCAAAACTTTCAGCTCTTCATCTTTTAGTCTTTTATCTCTCTCCTGATTATTAGAATTATGCATATTTGTAATGGAAACTTTGGAAAGTTTAACTAGTATAACAAATCAGAAAAACTAAAAGTGATCCTTCTCTTGTACTGCTCACATAGCCATGTTTTTGTTATTCAGATATTGAAGAGAATTTTGACTATAAAACTTTTCACTAGGCTTTTCTTGCTTAACTTCTTATTATCCCCATCACAATACCATCAACTGTGTCGTAGATGTGTTTGGTGCCTGCCCAGGCCATGTCCCTGTCTTTAAACAATTACCTTGTCCCCAGAGCTGCTGAGAAACATATAGGTCTCAGAAGTTCCATGTCAATGGGACACGCTTTTGTCCATTAGCCATAGCTGGCAGAACTATGAATAGATATCTGGCCAAGTTGGGTTTATTATATCTTCTTCCCAGAAGTGTGGGACAAATGCACTGAAAGACTGAGTCAGTACAATGGTACTGGGTTCTGAAGCCAAATTTGGCATCAAGGTCAGTTAAAACCGCATGCAAACTCAAGTTATAAAGGAGGAATAGGCATAGTTCCCTTCAGAAGAGAGTAGAGGGGAATGTGGAGGGCCAGAGGAAGACTATGTGGATGGAGAGATGGAGACAGAGAGAGGAGAGAGGAACTGCTTACTCATTTTCCTGTTCCTCTGAGTCCAGCTCTACTCCTTGTACTTCATTCCAGTTAGACTCCCCACAGGAATCTGTGCATTTTTCACAGGAAGTCATGTGAATGGGTACTCAATCCCTCAACCAAAACTTTCCTACCTAAGCAGTTTATTTAACTTCTTTTTAAACCTAAAGTTTTTTCCCCCCAATTTTTGCTTTCGATGCTTTAAAATATGTGCATGCTTTAAAAACTTTGATAGTTATGTCTTTGATCTTTTCCTCTGTCATTACTTTCATTGCATTTAAACTTAAATAATCTTTCCCTAATCGGAGATCAGGTAAAAATTTACCTTTATTTTTTTCTGTAGATTTGAAACAAACAATGTAACTCTTCACATTTAAATCAAAATTTGTATGAAATTTGGTGTATGTATTTTTGGTGAGATGAGGATATAGTTGAAACATTTTAAAAAATGCAAATAGTTATTTGCCCCAGATTCATCCTCCCTTTTCTGGCTCTCTCCTAAATCATGTTAAGTTTATACAAATTACACATAGGTCTCTTACTAGGCTATCCTTTTAAAAGAAAGTATTTCTAGTCTATGGACAGTAATGATCCCTGGAGAAACTGGATTTAAAGAAGGATAGTGTTAGGTAGGCAGAGAAGGCAGTGGCAAGTCACTCCGGTACTCTTGCCTAGAAAATCCCATGGATGGAGGAGCCTGGTAGGCTGCAGTCCATGGGGTCGCTAAGGGTCAGACACGACTGAGTGACTTCACTTTCACTTTTCACTTTCACACATTGGAGAAGGAAATGGCAACCCACTCCAGTGTTCTTGCCTGGAGAATCCCAGGGACGGGGGAGCCTGGTGGGCTTCCGTCTATGGGGTCACACAGAGTCGGACACGACTGAAGTGACTTAGCAGCAGCAGCAGCAGCAGTGTTAGGGTGGAGAAGGCAATGGCAAGCCACTCCAGTACTCTTGCCTAGAAAATCGCATGGACAGAGGAGCCTGGTGGGCTGCAGTCTGTGGGGTTGCTACTAGTTGGACAGGACTGAACAACTTCACTTTCACTTTTCGCTTTCACACATTGGAGAAGGAAATGGCAACCCACTCCAGTGTTCTTGCCTGGAGAATCCCAGGGATGGTGGAGCCTGGTAGGCTGCCGTCTATGGGGTCGCACAGAGTCGGACACGACTGAAGCGACTTAGCAGCAGCAGCAGCAGCATCAGTGTTAGGTTAGAGGACTTAGGTTACCAAGTCATTTGATTCCCATGATTTTACTCTTCAGAACTCTGAATGACAAGTTGATATTTATATTGAAGCACTTTTATCTTCTTTCTGGGGTAGCTTGAGTAACTCTGACAATTTTGGTAATTTCTGAAGACAGTATAGGTTTTGTATGATAGAATTTCAACTTAAGAAATTGTGTTTTGTTTAAAAAAGCACAAAACTATGCAGAGTTTTACAATGTGCTAGGTATGAGCACCTGACAGAGGTGACTAGCACATATAGTCATGTTCTTCTTTTGTTTCCATCGTAAACATGTTAATTGATTAGATTCTTTCTTACCACTGAACTTGAATACATCAGAATCCTTCTTAACACAATGCTTCAAGTGCTAGCTTCCCCAGTGTCTCAGACAGTAAAGAATCTGCTCCAATGCAGACCAGGATTTGATCCCTGGGTCAAGAAGATCCCCTGGAGAGGGGAATGGCTACCCACTCCAGTATTCTTGCCTGGAGAATTCCATGGGCTAAGGAACCTGGTGGGCTACGGTCCATGGGATCACAGAGAGCTGGACACAACAAAGCGACTAACACTTTCACTTTTCTTTTTTTCAGACTAATTCTAGAAAGAAATATAAATGCCTAGATTAAAGGTAAACTAGAGGAGTTGTATTGTGGAAATAGTATAGATTTAGGCAGTATTCTTAAAAATTTTGACTTAAAACAATAATAATTAAGACATTTTATATTTCACATTTAACCATATAAAGAGGATTACATTGGATAAAAAGGTGCATTTTAGAAAAAAAAGATATTTTATGCTAATTCTTCAATATTGGAATGAATATAGGTTAGCCTTTATAAAAATCTGTATTATTTAAAAATAAAACACTTTAGTGTTTATTATTTTCAGAGACTGATATAATCAGATGGAATGATTTTTGTCCTGGACTCTGTGATTTATCTGAACTAAAAAATTCAAATTTTTATTTCCCTGAACTTAAGTATCCCCTCAAGTCTTAAACTAAACCATAGTAGAAATTTGCCAATATGTAGAAAATAGTTTGTACCATCACCAATTTTCGGGTCAGGTGATATTCATTAAGTTTGTTGTAGACTTATAGGTTTGAAGATTATCTTCTCCCCTTATGCCTAGTCATTGTTTGGTTAAAAAAAAAAAAAGCCAATTCTTTGCTAGATTCTATTGTTTTCAAGCTGTGTGACCTTACCCAACTTACTTAAACTTTTTAACTTGAAACCCTACAATAGGTTTGTATTAGAATCTTAAAATCTTTGTGCTTTTTAAAAATCAATGCCAAACCCAAATATCTCATCTTTTAAGTTTTGATCATTTCAGCTTCCATTTTGTTCTTCTGTCAGTATTATATCCTATGTTAAACCAAATAAGATAAGTGATGCCAAGAAATGTTCAACTGAGCCAAGTGAGGTGATATAAGAGGTATGTTAAACTGAGCAAGGTCAAGAGAAGTTAGGGGTATGCTTAGAGGCTGGATGAAGCTGGAGTGTGGAGGAAAAGTATGGTGACTTTGCGTCTCCCAAAAGCAGGTTGTGCAGCATTAAATTATATCCTCTGGTTTAGGAGTTGGCTTTGGCATTTAAAGTAGGCAGAGGAAATATTTCTAGGATTTAATGACCACTGTTCCATCCTGTCATTAGGATCCAGAAGTTTCTAACGATTTCAAGTGCTCTGGAAGTGTAATCAATACCCTCTGCTGGAGCTCAAGGGCTTCCCTCGTGGCTCAGACAGTAAAGAATCTGCCTGCAATGTGGGAGACAGGGGTTCGATCCCCAGGTTGGGAAGATCCCCTGGAGGAGGGCATGGCAACCCACTCCAGTATTCTTACTTAGAGAATCCCCATGGACTATGGTGGAACCTGGTGGGCTATGGTCCACGGGTTTGCAGAGTCAGACACAACTGAGCGACTAAGCACTGCACAGGACAGAGCTAAAGTTGAAATGTCTTACTGTTAGGATTTCAGTTCTAGCAACCTTCTTTTTTCCGGTAGTTCAGAAGTGAGGAATCCCTGGACTTAATCAACACACTTTACTAAAGAGACGTATTGAGAGATTTATGATGTTTGGTTGTAAGATAAGATGACATTCATAGAAAACTGGTGTTCCTGGAAGGAAAAACAAGCACACAGTTGGATATAGTTCAGAAGTATCTGCTTCTACAGTCCAGAAGGTAATATATCTCAGAGAGTTTCAGTGAGTTGGTTACTGACTTTAGACTTGAAGACCATGGAAATTTAACCTGTTGTCAAGTTTTGATCATTGTATGGAGTCATTGCCTTGGTGATGGTTAGAACATTGAAAGGTGGAAAACTTGGGATGTTATATTTCAGTGTACTAATGAGAACTTTAAAAGTACATCCTCATGGAAATAAAATTTTGATAAAAAGGTAAGAGTGCCAAGTGAAAAGTGTGTCTCCTTTCATTATCTAAAGCCCTGTTCCCGAAAGGCTACCACCCGTGATATTTTCTGCTTTTAAAACTCTTCCAATGGATATCACTATAGCTCTAAATATCTATTTTCAAAAGACCTTTAAATATCTACTTCTTGGCTTATAAGTTCAAGCTTCTCTTTTAACCTCTTGTTGTCTTGTTGTGAAAAATGACTGATTTCATCTCACATCTCCCACCCCTCTTCCTTTTGCCTTGTACTTCCTCCCGATTTTTTTTTTTTTTCTTCTGCTTTTGGTCCTCCTATTTGTTATACTTCAAATAGTATGTTTGGCTTTTACTTCTTGTTCTGTCAACATCAGACATACGGTTAACTTCCCATGATATAAGATGTGGTAGGGCTGGTCACTTCTACACTTTCTCCTACCTCTCCTCCTCACCACCAACACCTCCTGTTGGTCAATTCTACCCTTATTTTTACATTTCCAAGGTTTAAAGCATTGTCATCCTGAATGATAACTTATTAATTGTCTCTTATGCTTTATCTTTATATTGATCCTGAAAACCAAGTAGAAATAAAAATTAGTTACAATATTATGATATTGCTCAGTTTTATTCATTGTAGACCCAGACTGTAAATGTAGAGGAGATGTAATTTATGTTCTTACATCAAGTCTGCTTGAAGTAGAATACTTCAAGTTCCAGTTTCAAGATTCTTTTTTTTAGACTCAATATATTTCCTATTATACTTTCTATTTTTTGCCATGGTTTTTGTATAGCATTTTATTTTCCTGGAATTACTACATTCATTTAATTTTGTTGTTGTTGTTGAAATCAGAAACATAAGCCTTCTTCATTATGCACTGTTCAAAAGCCAGACCACAGATTCTTCAGTCAGCTGCATTACTGTCTGCTTGCCCTTGTTCTCGGTGTCTTTTCATAGTGTGACAGCGCCTACCTTTACTAGGGCTCCTCCTGTGCCTCCTCTTCCACTCTGTCTAGTGCCTTTGTCTCTTTTCTATTTTATCCATTAGTGTGATCTCATATACCATTCATCGTTAAGATGGTGATTAGCAGGATTATGTTAGCTCTCAGGTTGAAGGTTTACAGTTTGAAAATTTAAACATATATTATTTTAATCTAAGTATCCAAAACATTTTTATTGACTACCCACCATTTTTCAGAGATAGACATTGTGGGCAATGTAAAGACGAATCAAACATACACCTTTCCTCTTTAACTAGAATAATAAGAGAGATCTAGCTCTGTAAATAATTACACAATATAAAGCAAAAGTAATAAGTATCACAAGAGAGATGCAGGCAAGTAATCCATTTAATATGAATGCTTTTCTGCTTTTTAGAGGAAAGATAGTATTGATGGACTTGAAAGGAGTGAGAAAAAGAATGGATTTGGCTCAGAAGCCTTGGGTTATGTCCTGGTTCTTACTAAATATATGACCTTGGACGAGCTACTTTGTAGCTTTTTCCACCCAGGTTTACTGTTTCTCAAGGGAGACAATAGTACTTTTGCTGATTATAATACATAACTATTGGGAAGTTTATAAGAGATGATATATACGGTATTTTTATAAAGAATTTATGCAAAACAGACAAATTTCTTTCAGAGACAGTCAAATCAGTTCAGTTCAGTTGCTCAGTCGTGTCCGACTTTTTGCGACCCCATGAACTGCAGCACGCCAGGCCTCTCTGTCCGTCACCAACTCCTGGAGTTCACTCAAACTCATGTCTATTGAGTTGGTGATGCCATCCAACCACCTCATCCTCTGTTATCCCCTTCCCCTCCCGCCTTCAATCTTTCCCAGCATCAGGGTCTTTTCCAATGAGTCAGTTCTTCACATCAGGTGGCCAAAGTATTAGAGTTTCAGCTTCAGCATCAGTCCTTCCAATGAATATTCAGGACTGATTTCCTTTGGGATGGACTGGTTGGAATTCCTTGCCATCCTAGGGACTCTCAAGAGTTTTCTCCAACACCACAGTTCAAAAGCATCAATTCTTAGGTGCACAGCTTTCTTTATAGTCCAACTCTCACATCCATACATGACTACTAGAAAAACCATAGCTTTGACTAGACGGACATTTGTTGGTAAAATAATGTCTCTGCTTTTTAATATGCTGTCTAGGTTGGTCATAATTTCTGTTCCTAGGAGCAAGTGTCTTTTAATTTCATGGCTGCAGTCACCATCTGCAGTGATTTTGAAACCCCTCAAATAAAGTCTGTCACTATTTCCACTGTTTCCCCATCTATTTGCCATGAAGTGATGGGACTGGGTACCATGATCTTAATTTTCTGAATGTTGAGTTTTAAGCCAACTTTTTCACTCTTTTCTTTCACTTTCATCAAGAAGCTCTTTAGTTCTTTTTCGCTTTCTGCCATAAGGGTGGTGTCATCTGCATATCTGAGGTTATTGATATTTCTCCCAGCCATCTTGATTCCAGTTTGTGCTTCTTCCAGCCCAGCATTTCTCATGATGTACTCTGCATAGAAGTTAAATAAGCAAGGTGACAATATACAGCCTTGACATACTCCTTTCCCAATTTGGAACCAGTCTGTTGTTCCATGTCCAGTTCTAACTGTTGCTTCCTAACCTGCATACAGATTTCTCAGGAGGCAGGTAAGGTGGTCTGGTGTTCCCATCTCTTTCAGAATTTTCCACAGTTTGTGGTGATCCATACAATCAAAGGCTTTGGCATAGTCAATGAAGCAGAAATAGATGTTTTTCTTGAACTCTCCTGCTTTTTCGATGATCCAGCAGATGTTGGCAATTTGACCTCTGGTTCCTCTGCCTTTTCTAAAACCAGTTTGGACATCTAGAAGTTCATGGTTTACATACTGTTTTAGCCTGGCTTGGAGAATTTTGAGCATTAATTTGCTCGTGTTTGAGATGAGTGCAATTGTGCAGTAGTTTGAACATTCTTTGGCTTTGCCTTTCTTTGGGATTGGAATGAAAACTGACCTTTTCCAGTCCTGTGGCCACTGCTGAGTTTTTCAAGTTTGTTGGCATATTGAGTGCAGCACTTTCACAGCATTATCTTTTAGGATTTGAAATTGCTCAACTGGAATTCTATCACCTCCACTAGCTTTGTTTGTAGTGATGCTTCCTGAGGCCCACTTGACTTCGCATTCCAGGATGTCTGACTCTAGGTGAGTGATCACACCATCATGATTATCTGAGTCATGTAGATCTTTTTATATATAGTTCTTCTGTGTATTCTTGCCACCTCTTATTAATATCTTCTGCTTCTGTTAGGTCCATACATTTCTGTCCTTTATTGAACCCATCTGTGCACGAAAAGTTCCCTTGGTATTTCTGATTTTCTTGAAGAGATGTCTATTTTTATTGAGACAGAGGAAAACAATAGCATGGGAAAGACAGTCAAGTATTAGTTCTTTAAAACAAGGGATTAACTTATCCTCCTCTAATTTCAAGGAGGGATGCCATGAGTCAGTCCTAGGAATAGGACATGAATTCCATTTAATCGATAGTAGGCAACACATAAAGAAGCAAAGAGCTTCCCTTCGATGCCTCCGTCCAGTGTTGCTCTTTTACTGGCTTGGTTAGAGCCAGTCGTTCTGACAGTGACTCAGTCTGTCTTGGAAACCATGCTGTGAAGCAGTTTGCCCAGATTTTAACTTTCTCGCAGACCCTGACATTTGTCTTTTTTCGTTTTGCTGGGGTTTCTTCAGTTCTTTCCTGGTGCCCACTGAATGTAGCTGATACAGCAGATTGTGAGTGAGCTAAAAAGACATTTGGCTAATGCAGTGGTACTTAGCCCTCACTGCTCAGGTTCTCCTTGTGACTGAGGGGCTTTAAAGACATGCTGATGGCTACGCCCATCTCAGAGATTCTTATTTTTCAGTCTGGGCTGAGTCAGGTATTTTTCAGTTAACAAAATCTCCCCAGGCAATTCTAAGCCATAGACAACCACTGAGAACCACCAGTACACTGATGCTCTAATTTTGAAGTGCATGCTCACCTGGAGAGTCTGAGGAGATGCAGGCTCTGGGGCCTCACTCCTAGTGATGCTGAATCGAGAGGTGTGGGGTAGGGCCTGTACATTTGCTTTCAAATATTAATACATCTAATTTTGAAGCAGGTGGCCTGGTGACCATTCTTTAAGAAACTCTGTGTTTTAGACGCATCTAGTATCAATATGGTATCAGCCACTTGGGGACCCCTTCATTACATGGATTACAGAGGCCACCTGAGAGACACACTTTTCAATACATGGATATTTATTTTTGTTCATTCATTCAAAGCAGTTTGTCTATCGCCTCTCAGTTTAAGGTTTTGGGGGCTGCAGGGGGTTCAAAGGATGAATCGAGCATAGATGTTATTTACTAAGAACCTATAGGCAGGTGTGTGTGTGTGTGTGCTAAGTTGCATCAGTGGTGTCTGACTCTGTGCGACCCCATGGACTGTAGCCCTCCAGGCTCCTCTGTCCATGGAATTCTCCAGGCAAGAATACTGGAATGGGTTGCCATGCCCTTCTCCAGGGGATCTTCCCGACCCAGGGATCCAATCCGAGTTTCTTATATCTCCTGCATTGGCAGGTGGGTTCTTTTATGTTTAGCCACCTGGGGTAAACATAAAACTAACTTATAGCTTACCTAAAGCTTCACTTCTAAAGTTGGTTTATAAGGTGAGAACAGTAACTAGTCAAATCACTAAGAAAGTCAACACTTTGAAGACACACTGTCTTCAAAAGTTTTTTCCTCAAACTTTGGGACAGAATGCTATACCTACAGTTGAGTCTCACATGTAATTGGCTTGCATTTAGGGATAATGTTTGAAAAATATATGTCTTTAAATACTGAAATCATATTTAGCACACAGGACATGGCAGACTCAAAGCTTCCAGCCCTGGCTCACTTAACCATGCTGTCTTTGTGTGGGGTTAAGTTGGCAATACTGTTGGGGGAGGAGTGCCTGCACTATTTAAATAGGATTCCCTTTTTGCTCATGCTGTCACTCTCTTCCAATTTTGTTTATTTAAATTTTCTTAAGGTCAGTGGGTACCTGACAATACAAAACCCTATTCTAGAATGTGAAAGATGTTTAAAGTGCGAAGACATGGGCAACTCCATTATCAAATGAGAGAAATTTTAGGCAGCTTCAAAATAACTGTGTAAAAATTGCCAGAGAGAAAATCTACCAGACTTTTATGAGGAATAAGGGAAAAATTCAACAGTAAGCTTGTTTTGGGAGATTGACTGAAGTCAAAAAACATATAAAAAATTTCACAGAAGGTAAAGAAAGGGTAAGACATTAATGTATAAATGACAGATCAGTGCATGCCTCTCCAAGGATGCTCACTGTATAAGTGTTAGTTGCTCAGTTGTGTCCGACTCTTTGCCACCCCATGGACTGTCCCAGCCCGCCAGGCTCCTCTGTCCATGGGATTCTCCAGGCAAGAATACTGGAGTGGGTTGCCATTTCCTTCTCAAGGGGATATTCCTGATCCAGGGACTGAACCCAGGTCTACTACATTGCAGACAGTCTTTACTATTTGAGCCACCAATGAAAACTAAAGCTAGAATAATCCTATTTTACTGTAGCCTTTCTTAGACCATTATGAACACACTGCAAAGATCCAGACCCATAGAGATCATCCAGTTGTGGCCAAGCAGGGAATTTGCAGGGCTGATCACTTTCCAGTCCCATTCTAATCAGGACATGGCAGTTACTGGCAGGGCCCCCAAACCTGAAAAGTCCCTTTTTTACTTTTGTAGAGATTCCAAGGGAACATTTCATGCAAAGATGGGCTCCATAAAGGACAGAAATGGTATGGACTTAACAGAAGCAGAAGATATTATGAAGAGGTGGCAAGAATACACAGAAGAACTGTACAAAAAAGATCTTCATGACCAAGATAATCATGATAACATGATCACTGACCTAGAGCCAGACATCTTGGAATGTGAAGTCAAGTGGGCCTTAGAAAGCATCACTATGAACAAAGCTAGTGGAGGTGATGGAATTCCAATTGAGCTATTTCAAATCTTGAAAGATGATGCTGTGAAAGTGCTGCACTCAGTATGCCAGAAAATTTGGAAAACTCAGCACTGGCCACAGGACTGGAAAAGTTCAGTCTTCATTCCAATCCCAAAGAAAGGCAATGCCAAAGAATGCTCAAACTACCGCACAATTGCACTCATCTCAGTTCAGTTCAGTTCAGTTCAGTCGCTCAGTCGTGTCCGACTCTCCGCGACCCCATGAATCACAGCACGCCAGGCCTCCCTATCCATCACCAACTCCCTGAGTTCACTCAAACGCATGTCCACAGAGTCAGTGATACCATCCAGCCATCTCATTCTTGGTCGTCCCCTTCTCCTCCCGCCCCCAACCTTTCCCAGCATCAGAGTCTTTTCCAGTGAGTCAACTTGTTGCATGAGGTGGCCAAAGTATTGCAGTTTCAGCTTTAGCATCAGTCCTTCCAATGAACACCCAGGATCGATCTCCCTTAGAATGGACTGGTTGGATCTCCTTGCGGTACAAGGGACTCTCAAGAGTCTTCTCCAACACCTAGTAAAGTCATGCTCAAAATTCTCCAAGCCAGGCTTCAGCAATATGTGAACCATGAACATCCAGATGTTCAAGCAGGTTTTAGAAAAGGCAGAGGCACCAGAGATCAAATTGCCAACATCTGTTGAATCATGGAGAAAGCAAGAGAGTTCCAGAAAAACACCTATTTCTGCTTCATTGACTATGCCAAAGCCTTTGACTGTGTGGATCACAATAAACTGTGGAACATTCTGAAAGAGATGGGAATACCAGACCACCTGACCTGCCTCTTGAGAAACCTGTATGCAGGTCAGGAAGCAATAGTCAGAACTGGACATGGAACAACAGACTGGTTCCAAATAGGAAAAGGAGTATGTCAAGGCTGTATATTGTCACCTTGCTTATTTAACTTATATGCAGAGTACATCATGAGGAACGCTTGGCTGGAAGAAGAACAAGCTGGAATCAAGATTGCTGGGAGAAATATCAATAACCTCAGATATGCAGATGACACTACCCTTATGGCATAAAGTGAAGAGGAACTAAAAAGCCTCTTGATGAAAGTGAAAGAGGAGAGTGAAAAGGTTGGCTTGAAGCTCAACATTTAGAAAACAAAGATCATGGCATCTGGTCTCATCACTTCATGGGAAATAGATGGAAAAACAGTGGAAACAGTGTCAGACTTTATTATTTTGGGCTCCAAAATCACTGCAGATGCTGATTGCAGCCATGAAATTAAAAGATGCTTGCTCCTTGGAAGGAAAGTTATGACCAACCTTGATAGTATATTAAAAAGCAGAGACATTACTTTGCCAACCAAGGTCCGTCTAGTCAAGGCTATGGTTTTGCCAGTGGTCATGTATGGATATGAGAGTTGGACTGTGAAGAAAGCTGATCACCGAAGAATTGATGCTTTTGAACTGTGGTGTTGGAGAAGACTCTTGAGAGTCCCTTGTACTGTGAGGAGATCCAACCAGTCCATTCTAAAGGAGATCAATCCTGGGTGTTCATTGGAAGGATTGATGCTAAAGCTGAAACTGCAATACTTTGGCCACCTCATGCGACGAGTTGACTCACTGGATTAGACTCTGATGCTGGGAAAGGTTGGGGGCGGGAGGAGAAGGGGACGACGGAGAATGAGATGGCTGGATGGCATCACTGACTCTGTGGACATGAGTTTGAGTGAACTCCGGGAATTGGTGATGGCAGCCTGGCATGCTGTGATTCATGGGGTCGTGGAGAGTCGGACACGACTGAGCAACTGAACTGAACTGAACTGATTCTTTATATATTATGGAGCCCTTAGACACAGGTGCATACTACATCCATCCAAACAGAGCAGTCATCCCAGGAACATTTGGCAAAACCAAACTGTTCTTTCTCTGATACTGGTTCCATGGTCAGAAACACTGGGAGTGTCCATGGCCTTGTACCTGTGGGTTTCCATCTGTGACTGAGACTGTTCAAGGGAAAACAAAAGTCTCACTTTAAGAAAAGGGAAGAGGTTTATTTTTCTACTGTTGTCTTATCTTCAGACTTCATTCATTTTACGTTAATTTTTATTAACTCATACTCTGGCCACCCCTAACATTTCAGCACCTGAGCTGAGAGGACAGATGGATGCCATATGTCTACAGACATAAAAGTTCCAAATCAAGCTAACAAATTGCTAAATGAAATATATTCTTTCTTTCTTTTTTTACTTTGACAGCTATACCTCCATAATGACAAAGTAAAATAATGTGAGTGATGTCATGTATTTATAAAACAGAAAACTAGCAATAAAAATAAAGAGTATTTATACATATACAATCAAAAGTATACAATTTAATTATATTTTGGAAAAAAATATAGAGTAAATGGAAACATTTTTAAAATTAAAATTATCATATAAGCTTTAAGTTACATTTATCCAAAAATACTCAAGATTTATCAAAATTCTGGGGTAAAATACAAATTATAATTAATGAGTCTAATAATTTTTAAGGGCTTCCCTGGTGGCTCAGTGGTAAAGAATCCTCCTGCCAATGCAGGAGACATGGGTTCAATCCCTGATCCTGAAAGATCCCTTGGAGAAGGTAATGGCAATCCACTCCAGTATTCTTGCCTGGAAAAATGCCTGGATAGAGGAGCCTGGTGTGCTATAGTCCATGAGGTTGCAAACAGTTGGACATGACTTAGCAACTGAAAAACAACAACAACAAATAACTTTAAAATAAAGCCAGCATTTAAAATTTATTTTTAAAATTTGACTATTTTTATTAATATGAAGGGCTTCCCAGGTCGCGCTAGTGGTAAAGAACTTGCCTGCCAATGCAGGAGATGTAAGAGATGCAGATTCAATCCCTGGTGTGGGACAGTCCCCTGGAGGAGGGCATGGCAACCCATTCCTGTATTCTTGCCTGGAGAATCCCATGGACAGAGGAGCTGGGCAGGCTACAGTCCATAGGGTTGCAAAGAGTCGGACACGACTGGAAGCGACTAAGCACAGCACAGCATGAATATAAAACTGTTGCACATTTCTAATGTTGAAAGTCCATCTGGTTGCCAACATAAAGAATTTGTATTATTCTTCATATGTATTTTTATTTTTCAGTCACTAAGTCTAAGTTGGATTCAGAAAGATACCCTGGAAAAAGAAATGGCAACCTACTCCAGTATTCTTGACTGGAAATCCCATGGACAGAGGAGTCTGGAAGGCTACAGTCCATGGGATTGCTAAGAGTTCTTAGTTTCTCCCTCTTTCTGAATCCAACTTAACTGCCAGAGCCTTCCACAAACCTTTCCATGAACTGCTCAAGAAATGGAACTTTAATAAGCAGAATCCAGATCATGAACTGGTAAACCAAGTACCAGGCAGGAAGCAGGGATACAGGATTCTAGTCTCTCTCTGCCGTTCATTTTTAGCTGAATGACATTGACATCACAATTGTTCAAAACTTATGTAGTTTTACATTAATAAATTAATCAAAGTATTTTCTCGGTTTTGCATATAGTGATGAACTATGACAAGAAACTTTTAGGTCTGTTAGGTGCACACCCAGCAGATTAAATAGATATTTCTAATTAAAAGACCCTTATTCCTTGGAAGGAAAGTTATGACCAACCTAGATAGCATATTAAAAAGCAGAGACATTACTTTGCCAACAAAGGTCCGTCTAGTCAAGGCTATGTTTTTTCCCGTGGTCATGTATGGATGTGAGAGTTGGACTGTGAAGAAAGCTGATTGCCGAAGAATTGATGTTTTTGAACTGTGGTGTTGGAGAAGACTTGTACTGCAAGGAGATCCAACCAGTCCATTCTAAAGGAGATCAATCCTGGGTGTTCATTGGAAGGACTGATGCTAAAGCTGAAACTCCAATACTTTGGCCACCTCATGCAACAAGTTGACTCACTGGAAAAGACTCTGATGCTGGGAAGGATTGGGGGTGGGAGGAGACGGGGACGACAGAGAATGAGATGGCTGGATGGCATCACTGACTCGATGGACATGAGTTTGAGTGAACTCAGGGAGTTGGTGATGGACAGGGAGGCCTGGCGTGCTGTGATTCATGGGGTCGCAAAGAGTCGGACACGACTGAGCTACTGAACTGAACTGAACTGAATGTTTATATGGCTTGCAGGATCTAGCTGAATGATATTTATTTACCGACTCATTAAGAACAATGAAATCTACTTGAAAACCATTTATTCACCACCACCCATGGTAGGTATTAAGGTTTTAAAGGTGAAGCAGTCAGAGTGCATGTTCTTAAAAAGCATGCACTCAAACAATTTTAGTAGAAAGCGATCATTTGTATCACTGAGAGTTCTTCAAATTGCAGAGGTAGTCTCAAAGAACAAAGGGATTCCTTGCTGAAGAAAAGGGGTGGGAGTGTTAGGAAGGCCCCCACATGAGGAGAACCTTGAGAGGAGCAGTAGGATTACTTAACTCTCTAAGCTGCCTAGTAGTGTGAGAGCTGTCTGGGTGGTAGCTTTTGATGCATATCTTCTTTTTTGGCAAAGTAATGAGATACCACTGACTGGAGTTACTACAAATAGCGAGCCAGTGAGCATCAGACTTTAATGTGGGCATTTGATTCATGTGCTTTTCTATGGCAGTGGATGGTTCAGGTTTCAAATGGTGCGTGTTTTCCTGCAGTGGGCCTAAGGGAGGACATATTGTTGAGCACAGCCTTAGAGATGGATTTACGGGCATGTTGTTGCTGCTGCTGCTGCTGCTAAGTCACTTCAGTCGTGTCCGACTCTGTGTGACCCCATAGATGGAAGCCCACCAGGCTCCCCCATCCCTGGGATTCTCCAGGCAAGAACACTGGAGTGGGTTGATTTTCCTTCTCCAATGTGTGAAAGTGAAAAGTAAAAGTGAAGTCGCTCAGTCGTGTCCGACCCTTAGCGACCCCATGGACTGCAGCCTACCAGGCTCCTCCGTCCATGGGATTTTCTAGGCAAGAGTACTGGAGTGGCTTGCCATTGCCTTCTCCGAAGGGCATGTTACTTAAGCTTTTAGATTACTTGTCTCATTAGCAGTGGTGGGAATGACTAAGGAGAGAAGAAGGAAGAGGCCAGATTCGCTTGGTATGCAAATGATTTCATATTCATAGACTCAGAGCTCTGACAGCAAAATATTCCTGTGTCTGCCTGTGAATCATCTCAGCCAGGGAACTTAGTACTGAGTCTACTTATAGCAAGTTCTCAAGAAATATTCTCTGCATCAATAAAGCATCAATAAAGAGCTATTAAGTACCCACTATGAACGGGGGAGCCTGGTGGGCTTCCGTCTGTGGGGTCACACAGAGTCGGACACGACTGAAGTGACTTAGCAGCAGCAGCATGTAACAGGGACTGTAGTCAGCACTTAAATATTTGTGGAATAAATTATTATAATATAATTATATTATTATATAATTAATCAAATGCCAAAGAAAAACCAAATGGCCAATGTGAGCATTTGGTTGCCAGAAAAGGAATGAAATATTGATTAACCTCTAACCACATGTCATACAAATGCATACTTCCCTAAATATGTAGCTTACCAATGTCATCCAAGGGAATAATAATTTTTGTCTTTGTAAAATGTTTACTTGTCAAGTAAAAGAGGAAATTAAGAGATTTGTTTGGCTTTGTGTTTATACTGGGTACTCTTCTAGCAGTGTTTCTCTACCACTTTTCTCTTCTATCAGACACACATATTTGGGATCACTTATGAAATAATGCAGCACTGAAGACCAAAAGTTGATATGCTAAAGTTAACGGAAACTCTTCTCAACATTTATGCTTTTGGAGGGGTAGAGGAAAGTATGGACCAGGTATACTTGAATCATTTAAGGGCTATACTGGGGCAAAAACAAATATGAAAGTTTTAAAAAACATATATATTTGGAAGATTGGGAAAGGTCAAAGAAAGAAGTACGGAGAAGGCAATGGCAAGCCACTCCAGTACTATTGCCTAGAAAATCCCATGGATGGAGGCCTGGTAGGCTGCAGTCTGTGGGGTCGCTAAGGGTCGGACACGACTGAGCGACTTCACTTTCACTTTTCACTTTCACATATTGGAGAAGGAAATGGCAACCCACTCCAGTGTTCTTGCCTGGAGAATCCCAGGGATGGGGGAGCCTGGTGGGCTTCCGTCTATGGGGTCACACAGAGTTGGACATGACTGAAGTGACTTAGCAGCAGCAGTAGCAAAGAAAGAAGTAAGGAACTTTCATGTGTTGTTTGTTTGTTTCATCATCTTTTGTTATTAGGATGTAGTATTCCCAGTACATGACATTTGAAAACTTGCAGTTTTTATTATGAATACTCTACTTTTTTGTCACAATAAAGAGTTCATCAGCCAAGTTTTTAGCTACCTAATGTACAATGGCATCACTATGAACAAAGCTAGTGGAGGTGATGGAATTCCAATTGAGCTATTTCAAATCCTGAAAGATAATGCTGTGAAAGTGCTGCACTCAATATGCCAGCAAATTTGGAAAACTCAGCAGTGGCCACAGGACTGGAAAAGGTCAGTCTTCATTCCAATCCCAAAGAAAGGCAATGCCAAAGAATGCTCAAACTACTGCACAATTGCACTCATCTCACATGCTAGTAAAGTCATGCTCAAAATTCTCCAAGCCAGGCTTCAGCAATATGTGAACCATGAACTCCCAGATGTTCAAGCAGGTTTTAGAAAAGGCAGAGGAACCAGAGATCAAATTGCCAACATCCGCTGGATCATGGAGAAAGCAAGAGAGTTCCAGAAAAACATCTATTTCTGCTTCATTGACTATGCCAAAGCCTTTGACTGTGTGGATCACAATAAACTGTGGAACATTCTGAAAGAGATGGGAATACCAGACCACCTGACCTGCCTCTTGAGAAACCTGTATGCAGGTCAGGAAGCAACAGTTAGAACTGGATATGGAACAACAGACTGGTTCCAAATAGGAAAAGGAGTACGTCAAGGCTGTATATTGTCACCCTGTTTATTTAACCTATGTGCAGAGTACATCATGAGGAACGCTGGGCTGGAAGAACAAGCTGGAACCAAGATTGCCGGGAGAAATATCAATAACCTCAGATATGCAGATGATACCACCCTTATGGCAGAAAGTGAAGAGGAACTCAAAAGCCTCTTGATGAAAGTAAAACAGGAGAGTGAAAAGTTTGGCTTGAAGCTCAACATTCAGAAAACAAAGATCATGGCATCTGGTCCCATGACTTCATGGGAAATAGATGGGGAAACAGTGGAAACAATGTCAGACTTCATTTTTTTGGGCTCCAAAATCACTGCAGATGCTGACTGCAGCCAGGAAATTAAAAGACGCTTACTCCTTGGAAGGAAAGTTATGACCAACGTAGATAGCATATTAAAAAGCAGAGACATTACTTTGCCAACCAACGTCCGTCTAGTCAAGGCTATGGTTTTTCCCATGATCATGTATGGATGTGAGAGTTGGACTGTGAAGAAAGCTGATCGCCGAAGAATTGATGCTTTTGAACTGTGGTGCTGGAGAAGACTCTTGAGAGTCCCTTGGACTGCAAGGAGATCCAACCAGTCCATTCTAAAGGAGATCAATCCTGGGTGTTCATTGGAAGGACTGATGCTGAAGCTGAAACTCCAATACTTTGGTCACCTCATGCGACGAGTTGACTCACTGTAAAAGAGTCTGATGCTAGGAGCGATTGGGTGTGGGAGGAGACGGGGATGACAGAGAATGAGATGGCTGGATGGCATCACCAACTCGATGGACATGAGTTTGAGTGAACTCCGGAAGTTGGTGATGGACAGGGAGGCCTGGCATGCTGTGATTCATGGGGTCGTGAAGAGTCGGACACGACTGAGCGACTGAACTGAACTGAACTGAACTGAATGTACAATGGCATCACTGACACGATGGCCATGAGTTTGAGTAGGCTCCGGGAGTTGGTGATGGACAGGGAACCCTGGCGTGCTGCGGTCCAAGGGGTTGCAAAGAGTCGGACACGAATGAGCGTCTGAAATGAACTGAACTGAACTGAATGTACAATTGGCATTTGAAATCACGACCAGTAAAGATAGACAAGCTCCATTTGTTGTGTCAGAGAAAATGATTTCTTCTGTCATCACCCTGACCAAAACATTACAGTTATGTCTCCAAATTCTCCAAATCAGTCCAAACTCCTCCTTTTGGACAAGCCCTTTTTCTTTCAAAGCACTCATAGAAAATTTGGTTAGGACCCCATAGAACAATATCTCTATCTGAAAATGGCCAAAAGAATTCTCAAAAATATATTGGAAAAAGATGAGTTACCTGGAAGGTGAGAAATAGAGGGAAGGAAACTTATTAGCTTCTGGAGTCTCAGTCTGCTCATGATTATCTGGAGAAGGAAAATAAGTTGCATTGGAACAGAGTTTTAGCAGGTAGGCTCATCTTTAGCTCAATTAAGCGATGACGCTAATTCAGTTCATTTATCTTAAGGGCTCCATCTGGACCCAGATTTCCTTGCAGAAGACTCATGATTTTCTTTTAACTCTGTCTTATTCTTCCTCACCTTCCAGAATTTGAATTTTCCTCATCCTCTCTTAGTTCTGTTTTCATCATCTTTTCCACTTGGCCTTCCTTCACTATTGGACAACATTATGGACTTTCAGTGTTTACTGGTGTTTGTGGACATCAGACAGTTAGGTGGCTGAGAGATTTGGTCACAAGTCAGAAACAAGGTATGGAAAGGTAGAGGGAAGGAAATGACAGTAAGTAAAACAGACTTTGGGCTTCCCAGGTGGTGCTAGTGGTAAAGAATCTGCCTGCCAATGTAGGAGACAAAAGAAACATGGGTCTGATTCCTGGGTTGGGAGAAGGAGGGCATGGGAACCCACTCCAGAATTCTTGCCTGGAGAATCCCATGGAGAAAGGAGCCTGGTGGGCTACAGTCCATAGAGTCTCAAAGAGTCGGACACAACTGAAGCAACTTAGGACACACGCATGCCTGAAACAGACTTTACTGATCAGATTCTTAACTAATATTTGAAAGAATAAATGAATTTGAAAGAATATTTGAAAGAATAAATGAATTTATAAAGTTGTGCAATTTTAATTAGTTGTGTCATGGTGTGGTAGATATGCTAAAGTCAAGGTCAAGGGTCACTTGTTCACCTGGGATCCAAACAGAAGTTAAATAATGATTATTTAATTTATTAAAATAAATATTTGTGATCAGTCTAAGCTAATCTATATTTTATCTTCAAAAGCTACAGCGTGAGACTTGTTATTATAGTCTTATGGCCTATTCTTTTGTGTGTGTGTGTGTGTGTATATATATATCCATAAACAGGGAATAAAAACCTGTTCCCAGTGCCTTGAAGGAAATCAACCCTGAATGTTTACTGGAAGGACTGATGCTGAAGCTCCAATACTTTGGCCACTTAATGTGAAGAGCCGACTCATTGGAAAAGACCCTGATGCTGGGATAGATTGAAGCAGGAGGAGAAGGGGGTGACAGACGATAAGACAGTTGAATGGCATCACCAATTCAATGGACATGAGTTTGAGCAAGCTCCGGGAGATAGTGGGAAGGACAGGGAAGCCTGGCATGCTGCAGTCCATGGGATTGCAAAGAGTCAGACATGACTGAGCAACTGAACAACAACCCAGTGCCCTGTGCCCTGAATATAAACCTTTATGTTATTTCTCACCTGTAGGTCCCAGAGTTCTCCAAAGAGTAGACAGTACCTAGTTTTGGTTAGGGAAGAGGACTGTCAACTGGTAGAGTTAGCTGTAGCATGAAGAAAAGAGGGAGAAAGCTTGAAGAGTGCCTTAAAGCAGTGCTTTTCAAACTTCAGTGTGCCTCAGAACCCCCTGGAGAGCTCCTTAAGACTTATATTGCTGGGGCTGTGTCTCAGAGGTTCTTATCCCGTGGGTCTGAGATGAGACCAGGAATGTGTGTTTCAACAAGTTCCCAGGAGAGACTGAGCTGCTGGCCTGGAGAATTCCTCTAAAGTCCAGGGCATTTGAAAGGAGAAAGAGAGGAATGGTACAGTCTGTAAAGATCTCAGTGAGTGAGGTTGATTAGTATACTAGCAATTTAATACCAAAAAAAGTCCCCATTTTTATATTTTTTTAGTGCTTTGTCTCAAGATTCAGATGGTTTCCTTTGAGTATCAGGTACATTGTACTTCCTTGATCTTCCTTTTCTGGGAAAAGTTGGGTTTATTTGCTTTTGGGCTGCTTGTGTCCTTAGGTCCACAAAATACCGTCAGGGGGTCTTCACTAGTAACTTGGACCCTGCAGGACTGAGGATATCTGTGCCCAACAAGGGCTTAGGAAGATGAACAGTCCATATTTTAGTGTTCCCATGCCATTAGCAAAAGCATGTGCTTTGTTTAAAATTTTGTCTAATTGTAGTCCTCTCCTTTGGAGCTCAGAATCAGTTGGTGGGATAATTTATGTGGGGAATAATTTGTAAAAAAAAAAAAAAAATCTGGTAATATAGGAAAGAAAAAAGAGAGTTTAGTTTGGGAAAACTTAGGGGAGATGATGACTAAGTGCTCTACTTGAGAGAGGATAAGAATGCATATGGCTGGAGGAGTTTGATTTAGGGTGATAATGTTTGGAACATCAGAGAAATTGGGTCTATACAGCAGAAAAAGGCTATTTGAGGAAAAAAGAGCAAGTCTGAAAATTTGCTGTGTGTGTGTGTGTGCATGTGTGTGTAGAGCCTGAACGTTCTTACTGTAATATCACAGTTGGAATGTCACTACTAATGTTGAGTTCACCAACTCAGGGATATGATCTTCTGTGAATTCTTGAGGATACCTAGAGATCCAAGTCAACTGGGTATTGGATACTAGATCATTACCCTATTTCCAAGATAGGTGATTTATTTGATAGCTCCTCAGTCACCTGAAATGTTTGAATACCTCGAGTTGTGTTTGGAGGCTTCAAGCTCTCCTGAGTCAGACCATGTGAAATTCCCACTGCCTCCCAGGCTTCAGGTTGCACTCCCTGTACCCAAAGGGGCACTGCTGTCCCTTCTTCCTTAGCCAACCCTGGCCCTGACCTGAGCAACTGGAACATTATAAAGAACGAGTCATTGTTCCTAGAGGATCTGTGACTAGAAGAATCTACTGCGGTCTAGACTGCAAGGGAACTTTGCTTTAAGCCCAGCGACCCATGTTCCATACATCAAAGTCATTTGAGTGAACAAATGCATCTTTCTAATATAAATGCATGTTGAAGTATTTGGGGCTGTGAACCAGTTATTTTAATACTGTTTGCTTTAATCAGATCCACACTTTGCTAAGGTAATTAAGACACTGGAGTTTCAAATTGGATTGGGAGAAAGAAGGAAAAAGAAAAGAGAAATGCATAAGCTTTTGAAATTAGTCACATTCTCAGGCCTTTCATCGCAAAATCTAAACAAAAACAGTTAATATACTTGCTTCCACTGATAAATTGCATTTCTTATAGTTCTTTGGGAGGGATATTTGAACTTCTGGTTCAAGTTTAGAGACTAATCTTCAAATACTGCTGCTGCTGCTGTTGCTGTGTCACTTCAGTTGTGTCCAACTGTGTGTGACCCCATGGACGGCAGCCTACCAGGCTCCTCCATCCATGGGGTTTTCCAGGCAAGAGTACTGGAGTGGGGTACCATTGCCTTCTCCACTTCAAATACTATCAGTATTCAAATACATCATGATTTATTTTCCAATCAATTTTTGCATGCGTGTGTGCTAAGCCGCTTCAGTTTTATCTGACTCTGTGTAACCCTCTGGACTGTAGCTGGCAAGGCTCCTTTGTCCATGGGATTCTCCAGGCAAGAATACTGGAGTGGGTTGCCATGTCCTCCTCCAGGGGATCTTTCCGACCCAGGGATCAAACCCGTGTTTCTTATGTCTGGTGTGTTGGCCAGAGGGTTCTTTACGACTAGTGCCACCTGGGAAGCCTGAATCAATCTTTACAAAATACAAAATTTGTATTCTATCCCTGTAAACTCAAAATGTTCAAGTCTGCAAAATCTGAGGCATAAAAAACAACCCTTGAAATACTGCTTACTTTGGTTTTCCCAGAAAGTGATATTATGATGCTTTTTCAAAACAGCAGAAATAGATCCAATGCCCTCAAAATACAGAAGGGTATTTTAAAAGTTACTAATAGATACAAAGAAAATTGTTACTGACCAGGGTTCTTGGCTTCCTTAATCAATAGAAATTGATAAAAGGCCAGACAAAAAGTTCAGGCAAGGCTATACTGGGGTCCCTGCTACAGCATGAAGGAGCAAGAGTAATAACAGATTCCCTTGCTTGCTTACTCAAGGTGGGGATGAGCTGATTGCTTACATGGGGTTAGGGTAGGGGTAGATTCAGGGGTCAGGCTGGAGAAGTGGCTTAGGTGGTTTGTCCTCCCCTTTGGTGTTCTGTCCAGGGGCCATGAGCAGTACCCTGCTTTTGCTCTCAGCTCTTCAGAAGTGACAGGTGGGTTTTTGGTCTTTTTGTATCTTGTTGTCCATAATTTGCCTCAACTGCGCATGCACAGTTATTTTAGTCCCTTGTAATTTCTTTGTATTTTGTTGTTCAAGGAGACATTTGTCCAAATACAAGCACTGCACCAAAGGGTGCCAGGTCCCAGCTTGTCTCAAAATCTCAATAATAAATTCCCAGGGAAAATGCATAAGGTAAAGTGTTTTTATAGTTGTTATTTACTGTACTCTAAAACTTTTGAGACATATACATGTGTGAGTATATATATATATATATATATACATGAGCTGATACTGTATGTTGACCACTTGAGTTTTGTATCTTAGTTTTTTTGATGGGTTCCAAACTCAGACAGATTTAAGATGGTGAGCAATCATCACCCTATAACTTCTCCAAGAGATAGCGCTGCAGAGATTACCTAAAGAAGGTTATTTTAGGAATTTCCCTTTGTGATAAAGCTTTAATGTTTTCCCTATTCTTTAGCTCGGTCCATGAGTAAAGAGCTGAAGGGGTGGGAGAACTTGCATTATTTACTTTTGTCCTACTCCACCATGACCACACACACATACCCCTTACAGTTACTTACATGCCAACTGCCTTTCCCGCTCTGTCTTCCCTCCCCAACTCTGCACCACCAGGTACTGTGCTTTCTTTTTCACTGTCTTTGCCCTTTTCTTAAATTCTTTCTTTCTGTTTTACCCTACACAACTTCTCTGGCTTGTAACCCTTTACTTTGTGCTAAGAGTGTCACTACTTCACCCCTCAAGTGAAACTGAAAGTGAAAGTTGCTCAATCACGTCCAACTCCTTGCCACCCCATGGAATAGTCCATGGAATTCTCCAGGCCAGAATACTGGAGTGGGTAGCCATTCCCTTCTCCAGGGATCTTTCCAACCCAGGGCTCCTGTATTGCAGGCAGATTCTTTACTAGCTGAGGGATTAATCACATACTGCATTGTAAAGTCACCTATATTGGATTATCTCTTGTGCTTTATTGTGATTAGGTATCATTCTATTTTGGGCTTCCCTGCTAGGTCAGTGGTAAAAGAATCCACCTGCAATGTAGTAGTTGCAGGATATGCAGGATTGATCCCTGGGCTGGAAGATCCCCTGGAGGAGGGCATGGCAACTCACTCCAGTATTCTTGCCTGGAGAATCCCAAGGACAGAGGAACCTGGCTGGCTATAGTCCATAGGGTCCAAAGAGTCTGACATGACTGAAGTGACTTAGCATGTACATATTGTTCTGTTTATATAACAAGGTCTGAAAACTCTTTGAGGGCAGCCTCTTAAATTTATACCCGCTGGTGTATCTTGAAATGCTTTGCAAATATTAGATGCTTCATAAATAATAGTTGGTCAATTTACCTTAGGCAGTCTTTACATTGTTGTTTTCAGGTAAGTATTGAAATGTTAAAAAAGATGGGATCTCCAGGTGGTTGATTTGTTTAGCCAATAGTTTTAAAATTTGTAAACTCTTATTAGTTGTACTCCAATTGAATTGCTAATGGAAGCTGACAGGAAGGACTAGTTGCTTCTTTTTCAGCTTAATATGAATAGTAGTAACATTCTTGAGTTTCTGCAACATGACAGTCAAGCTAAGCTTACTTTAGGTATTGCATTTAATCATTAAAAAGCTTTGATGCTGCTGCTGTCATTATCTTGTTTCACTAGAGAAGCTGAGTCTCCAATATATTGCCAGGTTCTAGATGTCAGAGCTGGGATTTTCTCTTGAGGCTTCTTGACACCAGAGTCCAAACTTTTAGCCATAATGCCATGCTACCATAAAGCTTTCCCATGTTCATTCTAAAGGGGTTATTCAGGCACTCAACAGATATTCTTTGTGCTTGTCAGCTGTGGTGCTAACCCGATGGAGTACATCGGTTGCTAGACTAGTGGTGGAGAATATCGCTCTGGAATCAGCTGGACTGGAGCTTGAATCTAATGCTTGTTACATAGAAGCTATGTGGTCAGAAAGAGTTAACCTTTCTGATCCTCAGTTCCACAATCTAAAATATCAAAACTGTAATTCTGTTAACTGAGATAATGCCAACAACATTCTTACCACAGGGCCTGTAAGTGCTCAAGAAATGTGAACTGTTAATTACAATCTCCATTGAAACTACCAAAAATTACATTAATGAAGGTAAGTGAGGAAATAAGCCACTGGAGTCTGTGCAAAAAGGATGCATAAAAGGACAGAACTGCAGTCTCCCAGGGGCTTAGAAATATATAGCATATCAATATTTTCTAAAATCTATTTTTATCTTTAGATATAAGAGTAATTGTGTAGCTCTCATGAGGCTGTAAACAGATCAATGAAGTCATGGAAGGATTTGGGGACTAAGGTCCTCATGAGCAAGTTCCTGTGTGACACACACAGCCTCCCACACAGAATACTCTGCTTCCTCTCTGCAGGGCTCTAGCTGAGCCTTGTGCATAGCATGGGCAGAACTCAGGCATTTGGGTGGAATGCTGTCCTCAGAGAAGGTCCAGAGCAAATTAGGAGTAAGAGGTTTCCTTTCATAGAACTGGGAAAGTTGGAGAGCTTTTTTTTTTTTGACCCTTTTCTGTTTTTCTTCAGGTTCTCTGCTTTGTTTGGTAAAAGAACTTAGGACTGTGATAGTTTTATATCTGAAAGACTGTGGTACTAGAAAGAGCATCCTCTTTTAGGGAAAATGATCTTCCCATTCACTAGCCTAATGACTTTGGGGAAATCCTTGATGTGGTGTGTAAAGTAGGGACCATGGTCATGCTACCTCTCCTTCACTTTTCATGAAGGTATTGCATCAGGTGTGAGGTCTCAAGCTACACAAATATTTTATAGAAAGGGCTGTCATACAGCTGCTTTGTACCTTTGTCCCTGCTTCAATTCTCTTTTCCTTGCATACTAATGAACTTATGGGGTATGTTCTCTTGCTTCCTGTACCATTTCCTCCCAACCTTACCCTTCCTAAAGTCTGTGAAAAAGAACAGGAAAGTTTAAAGATTAAAACAATGTTTATGTCATTGACCTTCATCTGACCAGGATGAACATCTTCGTCCAGCCATGAGCCCGTTACCCTTCCCTGCCCACAGTCCTCCTGAAGGCTGGTTGGAAAGGTAGCCCCATTGGGAACACTGCTCCAGTTGTTTAGGACTCAGGCGTCTTCCATGTTCCTCAGCTCCAACCCAAGTGTCTGCCCAGTCATTTATTGAAATCCTATCGTCAGGCAGGAGATAATGTGTTATAGATGAAGCAGTGAGGCCTGGAAAGAGAAGCTCCTCACTTGTGGCTAAGTGAGGAGGCAGGAAACGCACATTTTCATGACACCATGCTTTGCTTCCTTCAGTCTATTGAACAAGCAAAGAAAGAGGGAGAGCCAGGGCTTGATGAAGGGAGAGTTAGAGGGGTAGACAGAATGAAAAAAATGGAAGGGCTCCTTATTTCATTTATACATACATGCATATATACTATAATATATGGATAAATATGTGTGTACAAGGGGTTTCCCTTGTAGTTCAGTTGGTAAGGAATCTGCCTGCAATGCAGGAGACCCAGCTGTGATTCCCAGGTTGGGAAGATCCCCTGGAGAAGGAAATGGCAACCCACTCCAGTATTCTTGCCTGGAGAATCCCATGGACAGAGGAGCCTGGCAGGCTACAGTCCATGGGGTCTCAAGAGTCGGACATGACTTAGCGACTAAAGCACCACCACCAGGTGTGTGCTCAGGCACTCAGTCATGTCTGAGTCTTTGTGACCCCATGGACTGTAGCCTGCCAAGTCCCTCTGTCCATGGGATTCTCCAGGCAAGAATACTGGAGTGGGTTGCCATTTCCTTCTCCAGGGGATCTTCCTGACCCAGAGATAGAACCCTTGTCTCCTGCAAGTCTCCTCCATTGGCAGGCAGATTCTTTACCACTGAGCCATGGGGGAAGCCCCAATATATGTAAAGATAGTAGACAAATAGCTGCGTAAGTTTCCCAGTAGCTTAAGATAAATATTCTTTTTTTTTCCACACTTTGGGGCATGTGGGATCTTAATTCTCTGACCAGGGATCAAACCCATGCCCCTTGCAGTGGAATCATGGGTTCTTAGCCACTTGACTACCAGGGAAAGTCTAAGATAAAAATTCTTCAAAAATCTATTGAGAATGGGGAGAATCTGAGAAAAAATCTCATCATATATTAATGGTCCAATCTAATTTGTGCTTCAATTTTTTTAATTTAAAAAGTTACAGAAAAGAGCAAAGATGAAATTATAATAATCTTTCTATCACTCAAAATGAGCCATTGTTAACATCTGACATATCTACTTTCAGTCTTTTTAAAAATAAAAGTAGTTTATCATTATGTTTACAAAATTATAAATGTTATTTTGAAATAAAAAACATTACATTTAATATCAGTTGAAATTAGAAGTAGGACTAGAGGGACTGCTGAATTTCACACGTCTATTTCATCTCTTCTCGTGTTTCCTCTTTTATTTCATAAAAAGTTTGCTTAAAGTTAAGAAAACATGAAAAATATTGATATTGGAATAAATATTTTTAAAGTTACATGTTTAAATTTTCAACATTTTAAATTTATTCTCTGCTGTGATAGAATAAGACCATAATACTGTCATCTATCTTCACATCTCTCTGCTCTTAGCCTTCAATTTTTGTATGTTTTGTTATTACTGTCACAAAGAGTCGGACACGACTGAGCGACTGAACTGACTGACTGAGTTTGGTTTATTCTGTAACTTCAATTTACATGTGTTTAATATTTAAATGAATTGCCTGGTCATCATTAGTCTTTTTTAAAAAAACTCTTTATCTCTAAGTTTTAAATTTTGACTAAAAATAAATTGGCAGGTTTTTCATTATTGAGTTTTTCTCAGATGGGCTCATGGGTAGACCGCTTTTCTTAGTCCTTTTATGGCTCATAATGCTTTTATATTTGATTGCCATTTTGGATACAACATTTTAGAATCATGCTATTTTCACCTCAGAATGGTGGTTTCATTGTCTTACAGCACTGATTGCTCTAAAGCAGCCTGATTCTGATTCCTTGCATGTTATTTGCTCTTTCTCTCCAGATGCCTGAAATTGTTTTTTTCCTAAAATTTAGGAAATTAACTAGAATCTGCCTTGGTGTAGATTCCTGTGTTAATTTTCTCAGATCACATGCTCTTTCCAACTATAGATAATTTTTTAAAATATTCATTTATTTATTTGGCTGAGCTGGGTCTTAGTTGCGGCATGCATAATCTTAAATTGCAGCATGTGAACTCTTAGTTGCAGCATGTTGGGATCTAGTTCCCTGATCAGGATTAAGCTCGGGCCACCTTCATTGGGTGTGCAGAGTCTTAGCCACTGAACCACTAGGGAAATGCCCAATTATGGGTAATTTTTTAAAATTTCCATTGATTCAGATAAATTTTCCTATAGTATAATATGTTATATATATATATTTTAATATGTAACTACTCCATATACGAAGGTTCTCAAGAATATCAGTTATCCTATGTCTTTTATATCAATTGTCTTTTTCCCCACTGCTTTAATTAATCTTTGTATACATGCATGTATCCTAATTATCTTAAGCCTTTATTCTATGCTAGGAATTTAATTATCGGTGGCACTTATTCTGCTACTTGCTTTTCTAATTTATTTATCTCTTTAATGATACTACTTCGGTTTTTCAATTTGTTTCCAAAAGTCTTCAATTTTCTTTCACATAACATCCTTGCTTTATTATTTTATCTTTGTCCTGATATTGAATTGGTGTTCTTGTTAAGATGTTCTGTGTCAAGAAGCATTTGTGAGAAAAGTTTTTTGAGACATATTTCTGTAAGTTTTGTGTGTGTGTTTGTTTTGTGAACAGTATGCATCTTACTTTTCTGATGGTGAAAAAAAATCTCCCAATTAAATTGAAACAAAAAGCCCAGAATTATGTGGAAACACCTGCACATTTAGATTATGAGTTCCTAACCAAAACCTCCTGATAGCTCAGTTGGTATAGAATCTGCCTGCAATGCAGGAGACCCCTGGGTTTGATTCCCGGATCGGGCAGATCTGCTGGAGAAGGGATAGGCTACCCACTCCAGTATTCTTGGGCTTCCCTGGTGGCTCAGCTGGTAAAGAATCCACCTGCGATTCTGGAGACCTGAGTTTGATCCTTGGGTTGGGAAGATCCCCTGGAGAAGGGAAATGCTACCAACTCCAGAGTTCTGGCCTGGAGAATTCAATGGACTGTAATCCATGGGATCACAAAAAGACAGACAGGACTGAGCGACTTTTACTTTCAACTAAAACCTCAGATAGAAACCAGGAGAACAGAAGGGATTTGTGGCCCAGAAAAGTGAACATGAGCATCAGCACAGAAAGCTGACACAGGCCAAGTGTTTCCGTATCATGACTCGTTTTGTGTTCCCACTCTGTTCAATTCCCAGGCCTCTTGTAGAGTATGTGTGCTTTTTGTTGTCAGAGAACATTTCTAATTTTAGCTTGCTGGCTTGATTAAGCACAAGTATTCCCATAGAGATAGATTAAGAAACTTTCCTTTATTTTTTTTTTAATTTATTTTTTATTTTTTTTATTGGAGGCTAATTACTTTACAATATTATATTGGTTGGTTTTGCCATACATTGACATGAATCAGCCCTGGGTATACATGCGTTCCCCATCTTGAACCCCCCCTCCCACCTCCCTCCCCATCCCATCCCTCTGGTTCATCCCAGTACACCAGCCCCAAGCATCCAGTATCATGCGTCGAGCCTGGACTGGTGATTCGTTTCACATATGATAATATACATGTTTCAATGCCATTCTCCCAAATCATCCCACACTCACCCTCTCCCACAGAATCCCAAAGACTGTTATATACACCTGTGTCTCTTTTGCTATCTCGTATACAGGGTTAAGGTTACCATCTTTCTAAATTCCATATATATGCGTTAGTATACTGTATTGGTGCTTTTCTTTCTGGCTTACTTCACTCTGTATAATAGGCTCCACTTTCATCCACCTCATTAGAACTGATTCAAATGCATTCTTTTTAATGGCTGAGTAATACTCCATTGTGTATATGTACCAAAGCTTTCTTATCCATTCGTCTGCAGATGGACATCTAGGTTGCTTCCATGTCCTTGCTATTATAAACAGTGCTGCAATGAACATGTGTTTCTTTCAATTCTGGTTTCCTCGGTGTGTATGCCCAGGAGTGCGATTGCTGGGTCATATGGCAGTTTTTGAGGAATCTCCACAGTGTTCTCCATAGTGGCTGTACTAGTTTGCATTCCCACCAACAGTGGAAACTTTCCTTTAAAACACATTTTTTGTTAGTATGTTGACTAGAAAATGGATACATTAGAAACTTCTATATTAAAACTTAAATTGTCACATGCTGTAAATCTTCCTTATAGAGTAAGCAACATACCACATCCAACAATACTTCTGTTGGCGTCAAAAGCTAAAAGATATCTAATTGGTTAGAAGATTAGATATATGAACAAATAAATGCAGAGTTAAATCCTTCTAATGGAAATACTGAAATATTCATAGGGAAGATTCAAAGACTTAACACTTGTACTTAAACTGTATTCAAGTAATGGCAAGATAATTGGTAATAAAATTAACCAGTCTTATTTTTGAGAACTCAATTTATCACATTACCCAGTGTTTTTATGGTTTCTCCTCAATGCTCTCACAGTTAGAAGGAGGCAATCCATTTCGATTACATGTGCTAAATTTTGTGGTCTTCTGAAATGATACACAGTAATGGGCTGTTTCAGCAAATATAATCAAATTGTTTCATTTACTTTAGCATGCAAATTCAAGCTCCCTAGTGCAGTTTAAAACAGAAAAAATGTTGCTGGCGTGGCATATGCTGGTGGCTTTGATTCTCCTTAGGCTGAGAGCAGGTAAATAGCTAGCAAGTTTTTGTAATTTTATATGGAAAACATTATAATAGTATGCAAAATGTTTAATAGTGTAGTGATTTTTGCTTGAAGTACTTGTTCACCAGTATCTCCTTTATAAATGACTACCCTCTGGAAATATTTTACAAACTCAAAATTTAAATTTTGTTAAACCTTGTCTAGAAGTCAATTTCTATACACACAAGAAGGGGAAAACAATGCAGCATCCTTTCATTTAAAATGGGAGAAATATAAAAGCTAAAAAAAACCCTGGATATCATAAGTAATGTTTCTCTTCTCTGATAGCTCATGATTCCTGGATCAACTCACTGAGAAAAATCACTGTGGAAATCTGGGACCCCTAGGGATGTAACCACAGGATAAAAGATGCCCCAGTCTCTTCTCTTGCCCTCTCTTGTGTTTATCAAAGTTTACATTTCCTTTCATTTCATGGTTGTATGTAGCCACCCAAAGGATGTGGTACCAATCAAAGAGGCTTTTACAGATAGGAATGGTCATTTGTGTCTACTTTCAAAACCAGAACAAGTTTTTGCTTCCGTACCTACTGAGATGGCCATTTTTCCAAAAGGTGCTTATAGTAAACTTGCAACAAGCCTTGGGAGAAAACTATATGGGCACTGAGCAATGCTCCTAAGAATTGAATGAGAGGGTGTGTTTCCACAGAAATAGCAGTGACTACTGGGTCTCTAAACACCTGGAGTAACAGGCAAATTTTGCCTTGGAGTACAGAATGAAGCAGGGCAAAGGCTAATAGAGTTTTGCCAAGAGAACGCACTGGTGATAGCAAACAACCTCTTCCAACAACACAAGAGAAGACTCTACACATGGACATCACCAGATGGTCAACACCAAAATCAGATTGATTATATTCTGTGCAGCCAAAGATGGAGAAGCTCTACACAGTCAGCAAAAACAAGACCAGGAGCAGACTGGCTCAGATCATGAACTCCTTATTGCCAAATTCAGACTCAAATTGAAGAAAGTAGGGAAAACCACTAGACCATTCAGGTATGATCTAAATCAAATCCCTTACAATTATACAGTGGAGGTGAGAAATAAATTTAAGGGACTAGATCTGATAGATAGAGTGCCTGATGAACTATTAATGGAGGTTTGTGACATTGTACAGGAGACAGGGATCAAGACCATCCCCAAGAAAAAGAAATGCAAAAAAGCAAAATTGCTGTCTGAGGAGGGCTTAGAAATAGCTATGAAGAGAACCAAAAACCAAAGGAGAAAAGGAAAGATATAACCATTTGAATGCAGAGTTCCAAAGAATAGCAAGGAAAGTTAAGAAAGCCTTCCTCAGTGATCAGTGCAAAGAAATAGAGGAAAACCATAGAATGGGAAAGGGTAGAGATCTCTTCAAGAAAATTAGAGATACCAAGGGAACATTTCATGCAGAGATGGGCTCAATAAAGGACAGAAATGGTATGGACCTAACAGAAGCAGAAGATATTAAGAAGAGGTGGCAAGAATACACAGAAGAACTGTACAAAAAAGATCTTCACAACCCAGATAATCACGATGGTGTGATCACTAACCTAGAGCCAGACATCCTGGAATGTGAAGTCAAGTGGGCATTAGGATACATCACTATGAACAAAGCTAGTGGAGGTGATGGATTCCAGTTGAGCTATTTCAAATCCTGAAAGATGATGCTGTGAAAGTGCTGCACTCAATATGTCAGAAAATTTGGAAAACGCGGCAGTGGCCATCGGACTGGAAAAGGTTAGTTTTCATTCCAATCCCAAAGAAAGGCAATGCCAAAGAGTGTTCAAACTACCACACAATTGTACTCATCTCACACACTAGCAAAGTAATGCTCAAAATTCTCCAAGCCAGGCTTCAACAGTACATGAACCGTGAAATTCCAGACGTTCAAGCTGGTTTTAGAAAAGGCAGAGGAACCAGAGATCAAATTGCCAACATCCAGTGGACCATCAAAAAAGCAAGAGAGTTCCAGAAAAACATCTATTTCTGCTTTATTGACTATGCCAAAGCCTTTGACTGTATGGATCAGCACAAACTGTGGAAAATTCTGAAAGAGATGGGAATACCACACCACCTGACCTGCCTCTCTAGAAATCTGTATGCAGGTCAGGAAGCAACAGTTAGAAATGGACATGGAAAAACAGACTGGTTCCAAATAGGAAAAGGAGTATGTCAAGGCTTTTTGTTGTCACCCTGCTTATTTAACTTATATTCACAGTGCATCATGAAAAAGGCTGGGCTGGAGGAAGCACATGCTGGAATCAAGATTGCCAGGAGAAATATCAATAACCTCAGATATGCAGATGACACCACCCTTATGGCGGAAAGTGAAGAACTCAAAAGCCTCTTGATGTAAGTGAAAGAGGAGAGTGAAAAAGTTGGCTTAAAGCTCAACAGTCAAAAAACTAAGATCATGGCATCCAGTTCCATCACTTCATGGCAAGTAGATGGGGAAACAGGGGAAACAGTGGCAGACTTTATTTTGGGGGGCTCTAAAATCACTGCAGATGATGACTGCAGCCATGAAATTAAAAGACGCTTACTCCTTGGAAGGAAAGTTATGACCAACCTATGACCAGCATATTAAAAAACAGAGACATTACTTTGACAGCAAAGGTACATCTAGTTAAAGCTATGGTTTTTCCAGTGGTTATGTATGGATGTGAGAGTTGGAGTGTAAAGAAAGCTAAGCACCGAAGAATTGATGCTTTTGAACTGTGTTGTTGGAGAAGACTCTTGAGAGTTCCTTGGACAGCAAGGAGCTCTAACCAGTCCATCCTAAAGCACATCAGTCCTGAATATTGGAAGGACTGATGTTGAAGCTGAAACTCCAATACTTTGGCCACCTGATGTGAAGAACTGACTCATTGGAAAAGACCCTGATTCTGGGAAAGATTGATGGGAGGAGGAGAAGGGAACAACAGAGGATGAGATGGTTGGATGGCATCACTGACTCAATGGGCATGAGTCTGAGTAAACTCTGTGAGTTGGTGATGGAGAGGGAGGCCTGGTGTGCTGCAGTCCATGTGGTTGCAAAGAGTCGGACATAACTGAATGACTGAACTGAACTGAACCTTGTCTCTGGGTTTTTGTCTCCTGGGACTCTCTGCTAAGTCCTGGAAATCTGTGGGCCCAGCCTTACTGGCTGCTTGACAAATAAAATAGCACTGGACTGTGACCCTGGGAAAGAACCTGAAAGGCTTGGCAGGAGGGAGATGAATGGATTGACTGCTGAGGATTACAGATCATCTTTATGCTGTGACATCTAAATTCACATCTGGTCATGTTGATGAGCTCCGGGCTCACAAATCCATCCACATTCTTAACACATCACACCATGAACACATCGAAAAATTAATGGGTGTCTGAAACAGGGCACTTAATTCTCTATGTGTTGCTTTATATATTCCATATCTCATTAATGATCCCTTTGTACCTTGATCCAGTTACTCCACAGAGAATCATTCTTTATAATACTTTTCCTCACCCTACTCTGCACATCCAGTCCATCACCAAGTCCTTTAATTCTCTTCTATAGTTTGTAAATGTGCTCCAAATAAATCTACCTTTTTCCACTGGTCCTGACCACCATCTCTCCTTGAGATTAAGACAGCAGTCTCCAAATTTACAATCTGTTTTCTTCTCAAACTTAACCCATGTTCCACTCGATGGCAAAGCTAATTTTGCAAAACACACATCAGATTATGTTACTTCCATGGTTAAAACCTTTCAACAACTTCTCACCAAATTTAAAGTAAAGTTTAGGCTCCTTATGATGGACTACAAAGCTCTTGGTGATCTGGCTGCAGCCAGTCCCTTCACCCTCACTGATTGTCCAAGTCTCCCAAGCTCACGAGGTTGTAGCCACCCTAATTCTAGTTCATCCTAATCAATGTCTCAGGGCCTCACTCTAGCCTCTTCCCCACCTGAGGACCTCGCGTGGACAACCTTTTATCTAGTAGTCTTCATCTCCACCTCTTGTTTCTTTTCTCTATCACACTTATTTATACTTCATTGCACTGAAATTATTTCATTCATTTGCTTATTTATTTCTTGTCTGTCTTCACCTATTAGTAGGTAATGACTATGAGGAAAGAGACCATTTTTGTGGCCCTGCCCTTCTTAGCAGCACTTAGAGGGAATCCAATAAATGTCTGTTAAAAGAATGAATGGAGAGTGGGAAGCAGCAAGACTATGGCATAAAGACACACCGCAGGCTCTGCAGAGGGAAAAGCCTGAGACAAGACACAGGCAGAATCTATAAAATTATGAACCAAAGGGAAAAGGAAAATGCCATTTGGTCACCAAGTGCCAAAATACTGGGCTGGGGAGGCTCCCTTTGATATTTCATATTTTAGAGCAATAAACTTACAAGACTCAGCAATTAAGAAGTAAGCTAAAGAGGATATATAAATGAAAGGGGATGAATATCAAAAAGTTTGGACAATATTGCAAGTGACAGTGTCATAAAAGACCAACAAATGAAGCCTGGATGACAAGAAGGGGAAGGCCAAAGAAGATCCACTAGACAGCCCCCTTTTCCAAGGTTGTAGCTCTTGTCAATCTGGGTTTAATTCAATATGAATAGAAGTAACCACCATGTTTTTGTTTTAAGCTGAGAGCTTCACTAAGTGCTTTATCCTCCCAGCTCTACTTGGTGGACATTCCCATTGTACTGGTCAGGGAGCAGAGGCTTGAGAGTCTAATTGACCAACTGAAGGTCACATTCGGTGAGGGGACGAGCGAGGAAATGAAAGCAGTACTGTCACCAGAGCCTTGCTCCTACCTTCTGTCCTGACCCTAATTAATATTCACGTCCCAAACCTTACGGAAAATGGCAAAACTTGCCTTTAGTATTTACTTCTCCATCATTTACCCTTTTTGGTGTCCCTACCCAGGATCACTCCCTGTGTTAGAGTCCCTTTAGAAAGAATGAAAGCTGATAAGTCATTAACACCTTAGCATGAACTAGCTAATGACCCTATGGGGGTGCCACTGAACTTTGTGAGGTGCAAATATTTTGACCAGAAGCCTTCTCCTCCTCTTCCAATCCCAGACTCAGAGCTGCAACTCTCGGGTCCATGCTGGCTAATGAGCATGTACAGGCAGAGGAGCTCGATAAAGATGGACTGATTTATTGATCAATGGGAGCGTAGCTGAGCTTAATCTTCCCTTGCAGCTGCTCCTTTCCTTCCACATCTCTGGAGAAGTGTGTTGGCCCCGCCCAACACCCTCATGCATAGCCCACCCCATTCTTTTGAACTGGGACTTAGTGGGAATCTGGTGTGAAACTAATCAGTGGCAGAGAAACATATTATAGCCACTACACACAAGCCCTTGGCATGTGGCTAGTCTGCACTGAGATGTATAAAATACATATAAGATTTCAAAGATTTAGTATGATAAGAAGGATTTAAAGATACCTCATTTATATATTTTATATTGATGCTATTTATAATAGATAAGATTAAGTTCAACTGTCTTCCCTTTTTAAAAATGAGGCTACTACAAAATTTAAAATTGAATGCATAGCTCACAATATACACTTACTGGGCAGTGCTGCTTTTGACCCAGGTTATTTTTTTTTCATTATTTTATTTAATCCTCACAACTATTCCAGGAGGGAGGTGCCATTATCACCCCTGTTTTATTCATGAAGACACTGGAATCAAAGGTTGGTAACTTGCCCAAGGCCACGAAGCTACTAAGTTGCTGACTTGAGATCTGAACTCAGGTCCTCCCGACTCTATGACCACACTCTCTTTCCACTTTATGCTAATATATTGACAACCTCTGTGGGGAATTGCTGCTATGATGAAAAATGCTGGAGGAAGGAGCATAAGAAATGATTGTGGAAATGCTGACAGTGGCTAAATGACATAATTAAAAATGCAACAAGGCCTCTGAAGTATGTGCTGTTGGGGCAAGAATGGACAGTAAATCTGGCTCCAAGTTTGACTGCAAATTCCATGCTCTCAGAAAAAGGAAACTGCAAACCTGGAACCTTGGAAATGCATATCACTCAGGGAATTGTAAGGTTTCAAAGATGATGAGGCATGTCAGGCATAGAACTTCCCAGGGTCTGGGCTCTGTGGGTTGGTTTAGGCCAAAGCAGAACTCCTACCTCATGAAAAGCTTTAACGCAGACACCTTCTGTGGGGTTGTTTGGTGGGATTGTTGATGAGCAGAGAGGGGAAGAGCAGTTAGGAGTTGTTCTAGGGACACTTGCCCAAGCCCCCTGGATTCTGGCTCCACACAACTGACTCATAAATATGTGCATGCTTAGTCGTGTCCGACTCTTTATGATGCCATGGACTCGTGGGGGGTGTAGCCCACCAGGCTCCTCTGTCCTTGGGACTTTCAGGCAAGAATACTGGAATGGGTTGTCATTTCCTCCTCCAGGGGATCTCCCTGACCCAGGGACTGAAAGCGAGTCTCCTGAATCTCTTGAATTGGCAGGCCGATTCTTTGCCATCGAACTACCTGGGAACTGCTTAACTTGACTCAGGAAGGCATTTCTTTTCTTTCTTTCTCTCCCTCTCCCCTTCTTTCTTTCCTTCCTTCCTTTCTTTTCTCTCTCTCCCTCCCTTTCTCCCACTCTTTCTCTTTCTTCCTCCTAGTTAATGTAGTGAGGGAGGCCTGGACCAGTTTGGGAGGGGCTCTCCCTCACATTTCCCAGTGCACATAAAGCCTCCTCTTGCCCTTCCTGCCCTCCATGGCTCCGTGTGGAGAGCGTGTTGCTTCCTCTGGCCTCAGTACACGCTGAGGGCATCTCCGAGTCAGGCTATAGGGCACTGAGGGTTGCAGGTTGTGTTAGGGTGGTTTCTTCATCCACGGATTGTCTGCCTGGCACTCATACTTAGGGAAAGAAAAGACTCCCCTAGGCTGTAGAGGGAGGTGAGATGGATGACAAGCCTTCCGCTCTGAGTTCAATAAATAAGTGCAAACCCCCAAGTAACATTCAGTTGAGAAGATTCATGTGATGTGAGGTAAATGGCCTGTACAAATGTCCTATTGAGGGGAGAACGGAGCCATGGAAGTGATTTTACCTGCCCAAAGGGAAGACAAACCAGAATTGGAAGGGAAGTGATTGACTTATAATTACACTGACTGGGGACCCTGGGGTTGTGACCACAGAAAATTACTCGAGTTTTCCATAGCCCTAGAGCAAGGTGGCTTAGTGGTAAAGAATCTTCCCACACTGCATGAGACTGGTGGGAGATGTGGGTTTGATCCCTGGGTCAGGAAAATCCTGTGGAGAAGGAAATGGCAACCCACTCCAGTATTCTTGCGTGGAGAATCCTATGGACAGAGGAGCCTGGCAGGCTACAGTCCATGGGATCCAAGAGTTAGACACAACTGAGCGACTAAACATCAGTAACCACAACAAAACCCCCAAAGCCCAAGGCTCCAAAGCAAGTTGGCTGCAGTCACCTCTGGTCTCTCAGGAGGAGATGGGGTATGTGGAGTGGGAAGTAGAATGCTGGCCAGCTCAACAGGGTCAGGATAAAGTTGTTGATGGGCCTATTTCAGGGACCTACTACCCAGGACCATGGGAGGCCATGTGGGGCCAGGGAATGAGTCAGGAAGGGAATGTTTTTCATGCAGAAGCTATAATGAAAATGTGAGGCTCCCATCCTCCCAGCTTCCAAGGAGGAGAACCCAGTGATTAAGACAGACAAACGAATGACTCTTAGCTCAAGCTGCAGTCCCTTCAGTTCTGTATTTGGAGTCTGGGAGAGACATCCAGCAGTGGCTTGAGGGGGTGCTGCCATTCTTGTTGACCTCACAAGGCTGGGCCTACCTCCAGATACACCCTAACAGACCTGTGTGTGTGTGTGTGTGTGTGTGTGTTAGTCACTCAATCATGTCCAACTTTCCGCGACCTCATGGACTGTAGCCCACCAGGCTCCTCTGTCCATGGAATTTTTTAGGCAAGAATACTGGAGTGGGTTTCCATTCCCTTCTCCAAGGGATCTTCCTGACCCAGGGATCAAACCTAGGTTTCCTGCATTGTAGACAGATTCTTTACCATCTGAACCACTGGGGAAGCCCAACAAACCTCCCTGTTGGGAATTCATCCAACCCTTTGCAGACCCACTCTATTTCTAATGAATTTCTCTTCATAATGCTGTTAATGGCAAGGCTGTGACCAGTCAGGGGGTAGAGCTAGGTTGGGTAGGTCAAGAAAGGCATCTTTCAACTACAGGTTGCTAAACTAGGTGTCTGCTGTCACCTGCGACTGTCTTCCAGGTGCCTCAAGAGAACAAGGCGGGTATTGCGCTGAAGAGAATTCCCAACTCCCAGCAGCCCCAGTAATTCCATCAAAATTCTTACCAGATTTAAACAAGAAGATAATAAACTTGAGTCTTCTCTCGGTATCTTTTCCCAGCCCACCCAGCAAGTAGTTATTACAAGTGAAATAACTGTCTGAAAGCTGTCATGATGGTTTTGCCATTATGTTTTTTGAAGGGCCATTCACTATATTTCCTCTGAAGCAAGCAGGCAGTTGTGGGAGACACTTACGGAACCAAAGGCCTTGCAGGTGCCCCTAACTCATTTAGATCCTTCCCTCCACGACAGTGCCAGTGTATCAGCCATTGTGTTACATCAGTTCAGCCAGCAAAATACATACATTTCCCCTTTTCTAATAAAGCCTGCATATTATTTTAGGCTGCATAGGTGAGCCTTCTAGAACCCAGATAAAGGCTGAGTGAAGTTTGTCATTTGATGCCATTTCCAGTAAAAGCATTGAAATGACAGCAATGATTTCAAAGTCCCATAGTGAGATGCCCAAATTGTATCTGGAATTTAAAGGGGCTTAAAAGTTAAAACTCACTCAGAATCTCCTTCCATCTCTCTGTTCCACCTCTTTCTCAGAACTGAATGGAAAGTAACCCCCCACAGATCCAGCTCCATCACAGTGTTAGCAAGCAAAGTGCAGAGCAGGTCACAGTATTTCTAATTCAGATTAATGACCCCATTCAGCCCTGTCTCCTTAGCAGGAAATTAGAAAGTGTAGGAAGGAGCAAATAGTGATTCATAACGTGTGACTCTGTGTATTGGCAATTGTGCTCGTTAAAAGCTAAGATATTGTTTTGATATAAAATAATTGAGTCTGACTTATTTATGGGATAAAGTGTTTTCTGTAATGTGAGCTCCCTTTTACAAAGCCAGATGCTTGAAGGACAGAAGAACTAGCCTTTGCCCGATTTGTGTTTGCTGCAGTTCTGTCAGAAACAGTAATTTAGGGTAATAGGCGGGTGGGCTGTGGGAGTTTTTGGTACTCTGCTGTTGAGTCTGTCTCTCCTTCCTCCCATGGTCATCTCTCCCCACCAGGGCTGAGTCCCCACCTTCTGTTCTCCACCCTCCATGCTCACTTCCTCAGGTAACATATTTAATTAGGGGTTTCATTTGTCATCTGTTTGTGTTCAGCCATGACCTTTTCTCCAAGTCTTATTATCTCCCCTACTTCTCAGTGTGTGTATCTACACACACACACACACACACACATATGCACACGCACATATACACATACACACACACACACACTTCCACTAGATTCACAGAGACTTAGGTATAAAGCCAGACTCGTTGTCATCCTTGTGTAAATTCCTTTCCTTCTCTAAATCCTCATTCATAGCCATGCATATCCATTCTTTCCCTCTTTTGCCCTCCATATCTTGTCTGTCACCAAGAGCTTCCCTTTCCTCTTTGGATTCAATTCTTTCCTCTATTTGCACATTCAATATGTAAACTTGACTCAGGCTCTTGTTTAGGAGGGAGAAATGATTTTTTTCAATAAAAATCATGCAAAGCTCTGTCTCCGGGCATGCCTAATAAGGCCTGAGGATGCCTATGAGGATGTATTCTTTGTTTTCTGCTCCAGGGAACATGTCTATTCTCAAATCTCACACCAAAATAGTGTTGATGAGAAACTGAAAAAGTTGGATGAGCTTTAGAAGTAATTGTACCTGAGAAGTCATTTCTGGGCCTTGGTGTTTATTAGAAAGTTGACTCCTGTTAGATCCAAATTTCATCTACCACCCTCCTCTTGCACACACCCCTCTGCCACTAGTCTCCTTGCTTTTCTTCGAATTCACTTTTTTTTCCTTTGAGCACATTTCTGTCTCAGGGCCTTTGTACTTCCTCTTTGGAACTCTCTTCACCAAGATGCTTACACTGGCTCGTTCTGATGGATACTATCTCCTCAGAAAGGTGAAGGCACTGAGAGTCTTCTATCTGCCCATTTTTCAAATCACCTTTTACATTATGAATTTACTATTTCCTGTCAGTGTCCTTCCTAGATAGCCCAGTGAGGGCAGAGATTTTTGTCTTTTTGGCTTACAGCTTTATTCTCAGAGCTAGAAAGAAGCTTTACACATGGGATTCACTCCAGCAGTGTCTGCTGAATCCATGCCTAAAAGCTGGATCAGAATCCAGGAAGCCTCATTTAAAACAGTATTTCTTACCGTGTGGTCCCTGGACCTGCAGCTTTGGAATCACTTGAGAAATTGTTAGCAATGCAAATTTTTGGGCTTCCCACAAGTCCTGTTAAATCTGAAAGTGGAAGGCAGTTGTATGAGTTTCAACAAGCCCTCTGGGAGACTGACACTGGGTGAAGCTTGAGAACCACTGCTCTAAGGCAGTGCTAGGGTGCCATGTTATCTTTTGCACTTACTGATGTTTGTCAAGGCAGGAAAAAAATCTCATGATATTTATGTTCGACATTTGCACTAATCTTCGACTATTCCCTGCTTGTTTCAGGTGCATTGGATCAGGAAGCTGGCTTGTCCTGTGGTCCTCAAGTTCAGGAAGAACTCAGTACCAGTTGGCTGGTTGATTTCACCATATTCCTTGCATATTCCTTTCTTTTTTTTTTTTTTTTTAGCTCTAAGTGATATACGGAAGTTTATACTCTTCCATTTAGAGTTAGTACAGGTATGTTGTTATTGTTGTTGTTTAGTTCCTAAGGCTCCTCTGCAGTCCTCCTGTCCATGGGATTTTCTAGGCAAGAATGCTGGAGTGGGTTGCCATTTCCTCTTCCAGGGCATCTTTCTGACTTATGGATTGAAACTGTATCTCCTGCACTGGCAGGCCTTGAGTCACCAGGGAAGCCCTTGTTTGTTATTAGCATATAGAAAATACATTGATTAAAAATATGTGCATGTTAATTTTAGCTCATTGTTTTATTACGTGCTGGATATGCATTAAAGAAGTTAAAATCGTGGGTTTAGGAGTTGGATTTGGGCTGGGTCAGGCCTTAACTGGTAAAAATGGGCAATAATATCTGCCTTGGAGGATTAATAGCACTGGTACACAGTGCATACTCAAAGTAGCTATTATTAATAATGATAATATTGGCATTTTTATAACTTATAATATGTAACATTTATTATCTTGGTGTGTATGTGTATAAGTATAGTTATCATGGCAGAAAGAAGATAGTGGAAAGTATTTTAGAACACTGTTTCTCACAAAGAGGTCTCAAGACCAGCAGCAACAGCATACCACAGAATTACTGCTGCTGCTAAGTCGCTTCAGTCTTGTCCGACTGTGCGACCCCATAGACGGCAGCCCACCAGGCTCCGCCATCCCTGGGATTCTCCAGGCAAGAACACTGGAGTGGGTTGCCATTTCCTTCTCAGAATTACTAGAGAAACAGATTTCTGCCCCACACCCCAGATCTGCTGAAACAGATACAGAAGTGTGAGCTGACTACTATCTGTGTTAACAAGTCCTCCAGGTGGTTCTGAAGCATCCTAAACCTTAGGAACCCGCTTTAAAGTCACAGACACACAAACACACACGCCCTCACACTCTCTGTCTGGTGTGCCTTTTTGGGGAAACGATCTATTAACAGATAAAAAGGATCTTGGAGGTCAACACCTAGAGAATTCCTGCTGAGGGGCAAGTCCACGAGACCTGAGTCATTTGAATCTGGGAGAGAGACCCAATTTCTGGTTTGCATATCAGACTCACGCAGCGGCCTAGCTTTCTGACAGGTCTTTGAAAAATGAGGTCCCCAGTAACAGCCCTCTCTCCCTCCAATATTTCCTGGCCTGCAGCAATTAAACTGCTGAGCAGAAACTGGGCCTGATGGTCTGTTAACCCTTTGTCAGCTAAAGCACAGAAGCAATTTGTTTCGCTGGAGAGATTTTCTTCTCAACTTCTTTTCCTCCCACTGCACTACAAAGGAAAACTGTCTCCTTAAACATCTCCTTGTCGAGCTGCTGCATCTGTGTGATTGAAACAGCTGGGTCAGAGATCAACGGAGGTGAAAGGTCATCACAAACTAAATGCAGCTGCTGAATCTCCTTGTGCTTCTCCTTGGTGTCATGAAGACAAATAGCATTAAAAAAAAATTTCTCCCAATGAAACAGTTCCCATTTTCTCCTTTCTCATCACCCTTCAAGCATTTCTTAATGAACTACAGCTCAATCATCTATGAGCATGGTGGTTTTACATCTGAGCACAGCCTATCCAGAAATCATCAGAACTGAGTCAATTAAGATAGCTTTCTGAGTGCTTTTTTCTTGTGTTCTTAAGTTTGGGCTTTTAGCACAGTCCAAGTCCTCGTTGTTACCATTTACAACAATATCAAACAACATGCCATTTCCAGCCACGACAGACGCAGTCCAGGAATGACAGACCCTGGGCAAGCACTGCCAGGTTACTGATCATTGTGTCTTTTACATACATGCCTTGTTTCTTTTTGCCCACGTGTGCTTTGCAGATTTTCTCTGGCAATTTTGAATTTTAGACCAGCACCTTCCTCCGTCTAGGCAGGGATTTCTCAGGGAAACCCAGCCAAAATGAATGTGCACATAAAGAAAGGGAGATTGTGATCATAATCTTATTGAAACCGCGTCTGTTAGAGCCGAGTAACTCCTTATTAAGAAAAGACAATCCTGTTTTCCTCCTTCTCCATTTCTAAAGGCAAGAAGAGTTTTAAATCTGACAAACAGAATAGAAACCATCCAGAAATATCCAAAGGAATATTTCTTTAATGACAAGAACCCTAGTATTCAACCCAAGCTGATTTTTAATGAGTTCTTTATGCTGCTCAAGATAGTGCTTTGCTCACAGTAGATACCCAACACCTTTCTCAGACTCAATATTGCTTACAAATGTGAGCTTTAGCCTTAAAAAACATAGAAACTGGAACTGAGATATAAGGGATGGAGATATCTGATTTTACGATAAAATGAGAATTTATTAATAAAATTTGGGTTTGGAATGTGTTAGTGCAGATGATGGAAGAAGGAATTGTATGTAAAGCAGCTAATGTGGATCCACATTTGTCACATAAGGGCTCCATGAGGGTGATTTTTCTCCTCTCCTTCTCCAGTGAGTGATGGCTCATCTGCAAACCAAGGGACAGCTGTGCTAGAATGATCAGAAATCAAAACTAGAGTCAGGGGTTTCGCCTCTTGGCCCATGGTCCCCTGTAGACAGGCAGGATTGGGGGGGAGGAGTAAGGAAAGGTTTGCAAAGTTGCCGTAAAAGATTTAAAATTTATATGTGCACAGAACCTTTCATACAGATGAATTAAACACTGTCTCTTACACAGAGTTTCTCCTCTTTCTTAAATACTTATTTGTACAGGATTGTGGCAAATAAATACATATTTATAATAACTACAAAATGAATTGTAGTTTTTGCCATCCTTCATCTTCTCAACTGCTATCCAGTGATGTCTAAGATATGTTTTGAATAGAAAAGCTTTCTTCCTGTTGAAAAACAGAAGGAACTTCTGTTCTACAGCATGTGCTAGAACGGTCAGAAATCAAAACTGAAGTCAGGGGTTCCCCCCCTTGGCCCATGGTCCTCTGTAGGCAGGCAGGATTGTCCCTTGTCCTCTAAAGCAAGGCTTCCCAGGTCTTGTCCTAGGACCTGTGGTACCTATTTGCCGTGCAACTGCCCTGCTCTATCCCTGACCCTCTGGATTAGAATCTCCTAGGCAGGGAACTAGAAATCTTCTTTGTAACAAACTCCCTGATGTCAGTTTTCCCATGTATTGAAATTTGAGAACCCTGGGCTTAAGGGAGTTGGAAAATATCAACATCAACAGGAGTCAGCTTCAGGAGGCTAAAGCTTTGGGGTTTTTTTGTGTTTTACCTGAAAACAGAATATTGCTTTCCCATTTAAATCCTTGAATACTATCCAAAACCTTGCTAGAATATCTATCAATCATGTCAGATAATCTAATGACAATTTTCAAGCACCATATCCCCACTGGATAAAACCAAAGAACAATGGTTCTGGATCCTCTACAGATGCTGCTTAGTCACACAACTATTTGCCTTTGTCGAGATGCACTGAAACACCATGTGAATTAAATTACAGTGGGCAGGGGAGCCAGTCTACAAATCTGAAATCATTAGCAACTCCTGAGAGCATTCACCTGATTTGTGTGTATTTAAATATAATCTTCAATAAAATTAGGAAACCTTTACCATCATCTGTGTTGCCATAGCAAAGTGCAGGGGCAGCAAATATCTGGTCTATGTTTTTACTTCCTCCCCACCCCCACGAGCTTGCATGGCAGCTAGACATGTCTAATCAATTCTAGCAATCCTTCCTCTTAAGCCAGGATATTCATGCCTCAGAATACTGTGCCCCAGGCAGCTCTTAGCAGATGAGATGATGGACAATGAAACCTACTGTTTCCTCTGGGCTGGTGAAGGCATGGGCTTTGCATTCATGGGTTTGGGGGTTCAGATCCCAGTCTTGCCTCTTAGAGGCTGTGAGACAACACAAGATACTTAAGATATTTAGGTACTCTTGCAGCCTCATTCTCTTCATTTGCACAAGTGGGATTATAGCCACATCTCCCAGGATTGTTGTGAAGGTAACAGAAAGAATCTATGTAAATTTCTTAGCATTCCTAGTACATAGTGAGTACTCAATAAATTTTAGGTGTTGTTATTTTTAATTTAGCTTGATATGATGAGCACAAGGAGAGAGACTTGCTTTGTGGGAACATTTGAGTTGCATAGAGCAAGCATGGAGGATTGTATTAGTAAAGTACGTCCTTACTTCAGCTCTCTCTCTGGACTAAGGTCCACATTTATGGAGGACTTAACAGTTAGAGAAGCTGTTCTAAGCACTTTTTGAGGAGTAACTAATTTAATCCTCACAAGAACCCAGTGAGGTAGATGTTCTTATCCCCAGTTTATAGATGCAGCGCCTGAGGCATAAAGAGGTTGAGTGACTCCTAAGGGATGGAATTAAGTATGTGCTGTTTAAAATGAAGACTTGGTCAGGAGCCTCCCTGAAACTTGTGAAGATGCGAATTCTCAGGTCCTGCCCAGGATTCCCTGGATCAGAAACGCTGTGGGTGGGCCTAGAAATCTCTGTTTTAACAAACCCTTCAGGTGATTCTGAGGTATATCAAGCTTTTAGAACCAAAATCCAGAAAGCCAGGGAGCATCGACAGGACAAGAAGTCAGGAACGAGAACAGTTAAAGAAGCATATTGCTATTAAGGAAGGGTGAGTTCCGTTTCAGAAGTTTGATGCCTATTTGTACCTTCCAGTATTCATCCTGGAATTTGGTGTTTCTTTTCCCTGCTTATGAGGAAAATTGGTTGATTTGTGCTCTTGTTTGTTTTACTCTGTTACAATTCTATTAGAACAAATAAGAAATCGCTTGTCTGTCTCAATTGTATGTGAACCAGTATGAAAGGCACTTACATCTCTTTCAAATCCATGCTCTCCTCAATTTATACCAGAAACCTGAGTTTCTGCATTTCATTACTTGCAAAATTCAATTCAGTAGCTGCTGACCAATTCAATAACTACTGAACATCTAGGAAGATTTTGAACTTTATCTGCTGTAAGAATTTGTAAAGGCCTTGTTGGAAATCTGAGGCATATAATAAAAATCTAAATGTGTATGTAGTCCAGTGCTAAGGCCTGCCCAGTCATTTCTTTATTGACTCGTCATAATGGCCTTAATGTTGCAGGCACTGTCATCATTATCTCCAGTGCAGATGAGGACACTTACCAGCCCTTTACCTAAGCTTACCAACCCTTAGTTTTGCCAAGTACCTAACCTACGGAGTGTGTGAGCAGCAGAGCCAAGGTTCAATGTAAGGAGGGAGGAAAGTGATTCTTTCTAATTCCACCTGTGTCTGCTGCTTTCCTGCCATCTCTTCAACAGATTTGTCCCCCTCCTGCAAACATAAACTGGTAATACACAAATGTGTAGTTCAGAACAAAAAATTTAAAAAGACAGAACAAATCCCAGTTGGGCGTTGATCTGTGTCTCTGGAATTCAGCTTGGTGTTCTCTCTCATTTTGGCCGTGCAGACCTTCCATAGCTTGCTTTTCACTTCTCCAGTGCCAACCCTGTTTTGACAATTGTTTAACTTCCTATATGCATTTTAGACTTTTTCTTTTTAAAAAAAATTTATTGGAGTATAACTGATTTACAGAGTTGTGTTAGTTTCAGGTGTACAGCAAAGTGAATCTGCTATCCATACACATATATCCACTCTCTTTTATATTATTTTCCCATGTAGGCCATTACAGAGTATTGAGTAGAGATCCCTGTGCTGTGTGGCAAGTTCTTATTAGTTATTTTATATATAGTAATGTATTTATCAGATTTTCTTTTCCTAACAACCAATTTTGGACCTTTATTCCCTGGCCCCATGTTCACTGTTCTCTGGTCAGGCTTATGGGATACACCTGGGGCCCGCGCAGAGAATTTCTAGTGGGAGCGTTGTTGAGTTCTAGCACCTGCCAGGGGAGTAACCCTTGTCAGGAGGGAGGGGATCAAATGCCTACCATGATGGAAACTTACCAGCTCCCAAGATCTTGGCAGTGGATCTGAAACTTCAGAATCTCTACCAATCAGCTGGAGTTAAAATGCAGATTCTTAGGTTCTGCTCTCCTCTAATTCTGGTTCAATAGGTCTGAGGTGGAGCTCGGGAATCTGCATTTTAATAAGCATATGACCATTCTGTATGCCTCATCTTGAGAAATAGAGGTTTGCTGGTGGTAACAGGGGTGTCTGACCATGTCATATCCAGCCTTTGAATGGCAGAGAGATTGAGGTGGGTGGTAAACCAATGTCCAAACTGGGAGAGTGAGGCAGAAGTATGGGAGCCAGGGGAACAAGACAGTAATCTATAGCCTCCCTCTCTGCCTCCCTTCATCTGTCCCTTTCCCACTGCCTTCTCTCCCAAAAGACGGTTCTAAAAATTCTCTGATAAGGCCACTTCATTACACACAAAACAACTTTCAACAGAGCTATGCCGAGAGTGGGGAGGAGAGGGTCTGGAGGGCTCACTCCAGGCCAACCTCTCTTCCACTTCATCCCTGGAGGTAGGTAGCTCCTAAGGTATGTTCATAGATTCTTTAAATTTCCCTCGGGACTAGTTTCAAAATAGTCTTAATCTAAACCCCATTTTATGGGCACCCTGGTGGCTCAGACAGTAAAGAATCCACCTGCAATGTAGGAGACCTGGGTTCAATCCCTGGGTCAGGAAGATCTCCTGGAGGAGGGAATGGCAATCCACTCAAGTATACTTGCCTGGAAAATTCCATGGACAGAGGAGCCTGGCGAGCTATAGTCCCTGGAGTCACAAAGATTTGGCCATGACTGAGCAACTAACACAACAACAACAAAAAACCCATTTTAAAGATGAAGAAATTGAGGCCTAGAGAGGTGAAGAGGCTTGTGTAACCTGACTGAGGCATAACTAGATGATTACCCTTATGTACTCATTTTCAAGCCACTGAGATTTCCAAGCTGTGTTCATTAAAACTTCGGTGTCCAGTGTGGGTTCCTTAGGTATTTGGGGGACAAAAGGGTGAACTGTGGCTTTATAAATAAGTCTGGGACACTGACTGTACAGCCTATGTAAGCAGGTTTCTTTATGGTAGGATGTCACAGACCCTTGGGTATTCTAATGTGAACTGTGAACTATCTCCAATAAAGGTAACGGAGGTAGAGTTTTCCAAACTAATTTAATAACAGACATTGCCCCCACCCTTTGTAACATGTTATCAGCCTCTCAAAGGACACTACTGTAAAGAAAACTGAGAGTTGCTGTAATACTCTGTGTTGCCCTGAGAAAAGCTGCCGAGAGTCCGTAGTCACTAAAGATCAGTCTCAGGAGGCTGTGAATTCACACAGACTTGCTCTGGACCAACCAACTCTGACACCTGAATTCCACACCCGGGCTCCAGGTGGATCAGTGTGACCAGTTCTCATGAGAAGGAAGCCACAGGTCAGGAGCAGTTGTGAGCTGGGTGACAGAGTGGCTGGCAGCATGGGTGTCAGCCCCACCCAACTTTAGATGCAAAAGTCCAGGCCTCCGAGTTACTTAGCTAGAAGGACAGCATTGAATGTGTCAGGGAGGCAAGTGTTCAACTGAAGACACGAGGACTGCTGTGGTCAAGGCTCAAGCCCCAGGGGAGGCAGGACTGGGGAGTACTCCCCAGTTGCCTGCCGTTGGAGCAGCCGCATTACCAGGGAAATCAACAGAGCCAGTCAGTGCTGAGGCATCAGTCAGAGTCCAGTTCCGAGTTCAGAGGGTAGGAGCTGACTAGCTGGTCAAGGAGAACTCATGATGGCAACTTTGCCTTCTTTCTGACCATGTTGGAAGCTGTGTCTATGATTTGTGGACTTTGTAGTCCATCTTTCTAAGGCTACCTACAAGTGGTCTGTGTAGGTTCTGTCTTTAGGTGACCCAGAGACTTGGTAGCAAAAGAGGGATGGAGGTGAGGCAGGCATCAGAATCTGGAAACAGAAAACGCAGGTCAAACCAACAGTTCTTAGATCTCTGTGATCTGGTTCTGAAGCAGATCACCTAGCAGGTGTCTCTCCCCAGAAAGGGCATGAGCTGAGCCACCGTGAAGAAGGGTTTATGCCAGCTGGAGAAAGTGACTGCAGGGTTGCATGTCCTGTAGGCACTCGACCAGGGTAAGGCTGAATGGCCTCGCAGCTCAGACTAACCTTTAGGGTTAACAACGGACCAAGTCTAGGAAGCTCCCATGTCTTGCTGAATAATCATGCATTGAAAAAAAGTTGGTTCCAGATCTGATTTCATTTTAATCTTTAGTGGGTTTTTTTTGGTCTGATTAAAAAATAAATATATGTCCACTATTAATGACAGGTGCTAGTATATTGTTAAGAGCAACGTCTTAGGAGATTGAGTTTGAACCCAGAACTCATAAGCTATGTGACTTTGGGCAAGTCACTTACCATTTCTGTAAAATGAGAAAAATAATCATATCTGCCTCAAGTGGTTGTCATGAGGATTTAATAAGATAATGAATTAATGATATAATAACCATAGCAATGTGCCTGGCATATAGTAAGCACTTAGATTTTAGCTAATATTAGCATATCTATGATAGTCTCATCAACCTAGGTGGATGGTCTATTAATGCTTTCATATATTCCCTTTCACTCTTTTAATCATGTGTTTATGTTTCTAAATAGGTACGCTCATATTAGACACATGCAACTTTGTGCCAGCTCTTTTCAATCACTATTCTATCCTAGGTTCTGAGTTCATATGGTATAGAGGTAAGAAGACTGGCTTGGGAATAAGCAGACCTGGGTTAGAATTTAGTTTTACCACTTATATCCCCAACTGTGTGACTCTGGGAAAGTGACTTGAACTTTCCAAGACTCAGTATCTCAGCTGAGTTGATATGATTATTGTTAACTTACAAGGTTGTTAGGAGAATTAGTAAGGTGAAAAAGGCTGAGGTCGAGACCTGGTACATAGTAATTATTTAACAACATTATGGGGACAAAAGTACAATAATTTTTCTGAGCTTCCAGGGAATGTTTCAACTATATGTCTCTACTTACTGGAAAGTCTCTTAAAATGTCTGTGGAAAGATTGATGACTTGCTGGAACATTCATTTTCTGTATGATGAACAAAATTGTTCAGTGTTCTCTTTTTCTGTGCCCCAGCCTTGAGCCAAATTGCCTCTAAGTTTACTGATGTAACCTTGGGTCACAAAGTTTCTCTGAGCTTTTCCTCACATGTTTTCTCTGATTCCAGAGAAAAAGATGAAAGTACCTGCCTGAGGCGGAGGTATGATATGAGCACAGGTCTCCAAAAAGCGGTGCTGGGACAATGACCTATCTACCGCTCAGCAGTGCTTAAGAATGGATCAGCACCCTTCCCGTTAAGAGTCAATAGTCCTGAACCACACTATCAGTTCAGTTAAGTTTAGTCGCTCAGTCGTGTCCGACTCTTTGCGACCCCATGAATCACAGCACGCCAGGCCTCCCTGTCCATCAACAACTCCCAGAGTTCACTCAAATTCATGTCCATCGAGTCAGTGATGCCATCCAGCCATCTCATTCTCCGTCATCCCCTTCTCCTCCTGCCCCCAATCCCTCCCAGCATCAGAGTCTTTTCCAGTGAGTCAACTCATCTCATGAGGTGGCCAAAATATTGGAGTTTCAGCTTTAACATCAGTCCTTCCAATGACACTATAGTGACATCTAAATATCATATTTAGTTTACTAATTTTATGTTTGAGTTTTTAATTATTTAATAAACAATATGCAGGTCATATAGTTCATTTATACTATGTCTGATCCCATCCATCCTTTTTGATGTGTAAATAAAGTCTTGAGTCAAATAAACCCGTACAGAAAAAAAAAAATATATATATATGTAATATAAAAGCAACCCTGCAAAATGGACTTTAAAAAGACAACATGAATGGATCTAGAGGGTATTATGCTAAGTGAAGTTAGTCGGAGAAAGGCAAATGCTGTATGATTTCACTTATATGTGGAATCTAAAATCAAAATTAATGAGCATATGTAACAAAAGAGAAACAGTTACAGAAGCATAGAACAAAGAGGTGGTTGACAGAGGAAAGGAGACTGGGGGAAGAAAGAAATAGATGAGAGAGATTAAGAGGTACGAACTTCTAGTTGCAGAATAAATGAGTTATGGGTATGAAATGTTTAGCATGGGGGATATGTCAATAAGTAAAGTTTTTGTATGGTGACATGTCATACTTAGACTTGTGATGGTCATTTTTTTAATTTATATTATTTTACAATATTATATTGGTTGGTTTTGCCATACATTGACATGAATCCGCCCCAGGGGTATATGAGTTCCCCCTCCTGAACCCCCCTCCCAACTCCCTCCTCCCTTTATCCTCCCTCTGGGTCATCCCCGCACACCAGCCCCGAGCATCCTATAACATGCATTGACCCTGAACGGGTGATTCGTTTCACATATGACAACATACATGTTTCAATGCCATTCTCCCAAATCATCCCACCCTCACCCTCTCCCAAGAGTCCCAAAGACTGTTCTATACATCTGTGTCTCTTTTGCTGTCTCATATACAGGGTTTATTATTTGCATCTTTCTAAATTCCATGTATATGTGTTTGTATACTGTATTGGTGTTTTCCTTTCTGGCTTACTTCACTCTGTATAATAGGCTCCAGTTTCATCCACCTCATTAGAACTGATTCAAATGCATTCTTTTTAATGGCTGAATAATACTCCATTGTGTATATGTACCACAGCTTTCTTATCCATTCGTCTGCAGATGGACATCTAGGTTGCTTCCATGTCCTAGCTATTATAACAGTGCTGCAATGAACATTGGAGTACATGAGTCTCTTTCGATTCTAGTTTCCTCGGTGTGAATGCCCAGGAGTGCAATTGCTGGATCATATGGCAGTTCTATTTCCAGTTTTTTAAGGATGACACTACCCTTATGGCAGAAAGTGAAGAGGACATAAAAAGCCTCTTGAAAGTGAAAGAGGAGAGTGAAAAGGTTGGCTTGAAGCTCAACATTCAGAAAACAAAGATGATGGCATCTGGTCCCATCACTTCATGGGAAATAGATGGAAAAACAGTGGAAACAGTGTCAGACTTTATTTTTTTGGGCTCCAAAATCACTGCAGATGCTGATTGCAGCCATGAAATTAAAAGACGCTTACTCCTTGGAAGGAAAGTTATGACCAACCTTGATAGTATATTAAAAAGCCGAGACATTACTTTGCCAACCAAGGTCCGTCTAGTCAAGGCTATGGTTTTTCCCGTGGTCATGTATGGATGTGAGAGTTGGACTGTGAAGAAAGCTGATTGCCAAAGAATTGATGTTTTTGAACTGTGGTACTGGATCAGACTCTTGAGAGTCTCTTGTACCGCAAGGATATCCAACCAGTCCATTCTAAAGGAGATCAATCCTGGGTGTTCATTGGAAGGACTGATGCTAAAGCTGAAAGTGCAATACTTTGGCCACCTCATGCGACGAGTTGACTCAGTGGAAAAGACTCTGATGCTGGGAAAGGTTGGGGGCGGGAGGAGAAGGGGACGACAGAGAATGAGATGGCTGGATGGCATCACCGACTCTGTGGACGTGAGTTTGAGTGAACTCCGGGAGTTGGTGATGGACAGGGAGGCCTGGCGTACTGTGATTCATGGGGTCGCGGAGAGTTGTACACAATTGAGCAACTGAACTGAACTGAAGGAATCTCCACACTGTTCTCCATAGTGGCTGTACTAGTTTGCATTCCCACCAACAGTGTAAGAGGGTTCCCTTCTCTCCACACCCTCTCCAGCATTTATTGCATGTAGACTTTTGGATAGCAGCCATTCTGACTGGTGTGAAATGGTATCTCATTGTGGTTTTGATTTGCATCTCTCTGATTATGAGGGATGTTGAGCATTTTTTCATGTGTTTGTTAGCCATCTGTATGTCTTCTTTGTAGAAATGTCTGTTTAGTTCTTTGGCCCATTTTTTGATTGGGTCATTTATTTTTCTGGAATTGAGCTGCAGGAGCTGCTTGTATATTTTGGAGATTAATCCTTTATCAGTTGCTTCATTTGCTATTATTTTCTCCCATTCTGAAGGCTGTCTTTTTACCTTGCTTATAGTTTCCTTTGCTGTGCAGAAGCTTTTGATTTTAATTAGGTCCCATTTGTTTATTTTTGCTTTTATTTCCAATATTCTGGGAGGTGGGTCTTGGAGGATCCTGCTGTGATTTATGTCAGAGAGTGTTTTGCCTACGTTCTCCTCTAGGAGTTTTATAGAATCTGGTCTTACATTTAGCTCTCTAATCCATTTTGAGTTTATTTTGGTGTATGGTGTTAGGAAGTGTTCTAGTTTCATTCTTTTACAAGTGGCTGACCAGTTTTCCTAGCATCATTTGTTAAAGAGACTGTCTTTTCTCCATTTTATATTCTTGCCTCCTTTGTCAAAGATAAAGTGTCCATAGGTGCGTGGATTTATCTCTGGGCTTTCTATTTTGTCCATTGATCTATATTTCTGTCTTTATGCCAGTACCATACTGTCTTGATGACTGTGGCTTTGTAGTAGAGTCTGAAGTCCGGCAGGTTAATTCCCCCAGTTCCATTCTTCTTCCTCAAGATTGTTTTGGCTATTCGAGGTTTTTTGTATTTCCATACAAATTGTGAGATTATTTGTTCTAGTTCTGTGAAAAATATCGTTGGTGGCTTGATAGGGATTGCATTGAATGTATAAATTACTTTGGGTAGTATACTCATTTTTACAATATTTATTCTTCCAATCCACAAACACGGTATATTTCTCCATCTATTAGTGTCCTCTTTGATTACTTTCACTAGTGTTTTATAGTTTTCTATATACAAGTCTTTTGTTTCCTTACGTAGATATATTCCTAAGTATTTAATTCTTTTCGTTGCAGCAGTGAATGGAATAGTTTCCTTAATTTCTCTTTCTATTTTCTCATTATTAGTGTATAGGAATGCAAGGGATTTCTGTGTGTTGATTTTATATCCTGCAACTTTCCTGTATTCATTGATTAGCTCTAGTGGTTTTCTGGTAGAGTCTTTAGGGTTTTCTGTGTAGAGGATCATGTCATCAGCGAACAGTGAAAGTTTTACTTCTTTTTTTCCAATTTGGATTCCTTTTATGTCTTTTCCTGCTCTGATTGCTGTGGCCAAAACTTCCAGAACTATGTTGAATAGTAGTAGTGAGAGTGGGCACCCTTGTCTTGTTCCTGACTTTAGGGGAAATGCTTTCAGTTTTTCACCGTTGAGGATAATGTTTGCTGTGGGTTTGTCATATATAGCTTTTATTATGTTGAGATATGTCCCTTCTATTCCCACTTTCTGGAGGGTTTTTATCATAAATGGATGTTGAATTTTGTCAAAGGCTTTCCCTGCATCTATTGAGATAATCATATGATTTTTATTTTTCAGTTTGTTAATGTGGTGTATTACGTTGATTGATTTGTGGATATTGAAGAATCCTTGCATTCCTGGGATAAAGCCCACTTGGTTATGATGTATGATCTTCTTAATGTGTTGTTGGATTCTGATTGCTAGAATTTTGTTAAGGATTTTTGCATCTATGTTCATCAGTGATATTGGCCTGTAGTTTTCTTTTACTGTGGGGTCTTTACCAGGTTTTGGGATTAGGGTGATGGTGGCCTCATAGAATGAGTTTGGAAGTTTCCCTTCCTCAGCAATTTTCTGGAAGAGTTTGAGTAGAATAGGTGTTCAGTTCAGTTCAGTTCAGTCTCTCAGTTGTGTCCGACTCTCTGCAATCCCATGAATCATAGCACGCCAGGCCTCCCTGTCCATCACCAACTCCTGGAGTTCACTCAAACTCATGTCCACAGAGTCGGTGATGCCATCCAGCCATCTCATTCTCTGTCGTCCCCTTCTCCTCCCGCCCCCAACCTTTCCCAGCATCAGAGTCTTTTCCAGTGAGTCAACTTGTCGCATGAGGTGGCCAGCTCTTCTCTAAATTTTTGGTAGAATTCAGCCGTGAAGCTGTCTGGACCTGGGCTTTTGTTTGCTGGAAGATTTCTGATTACAGCCTCTAGTTCTGTGATTGTGATGGGTCTGTTCAGATTTTCTATTTCTTCCTGGTTCAGTTTTGGAAAGGTGTACTTTTCTAGGAATTTGTCCATTTTCTTCCAGGTTATTCATTTTATTGCCATATAATTGCTGATAGTATTCTCTAATAATCCTTGGTATTTATGTGTTGTTGGTTGTGATCTCTCCATTTTCATTTCTAATTTTATTGATTTGGTTCTTCTCCCTTTGTTTCTTGATGAGTCTGGCTAGTGGTTTGTCAATTTTATTTACCTTCTCAAAGAACCAGCTTTTGGCTTTGTTGATTTTTGCTATGGTCTCTTTTGTTTCTTTTGCATTTATCTCTGTCCTAATTTTTATGATTTCTTTCCTTCTACTGACCCTGGGGTTCTTCATTTCTTCCTTTTCTAGTTGCTTTAGATGTTGAGTTAGGTTAGTTAGTTGACTTTTTTCTTGTTTCTTGAGGTGTGCCTGTATTGCTATGAACTTCCCCCTTAGCACTGCTTTTACAGTGTCCCAGAGGTTTTGGGTTGTTGTGTTTTCATTTTCATTCATTTCTATGCATATTTTGATGTCTCTTTTGATTTCTTCTATGATTTGTTCATTATTCAGCAGCGTGTTGTTCAGCCTCCATATGTTGGCATTTTTAATGGTTTTTCTCCCGTAATTGAGGTCTAATCTTACTGCATTGTGGTCAGAAAAGATGCTTGGAATGATTCCAATTTTTTTGAATTTACCAAGGCTAGATTTATGGCCCAGGATGTGATCTATCCTGGAAAAGGTTCTGTGTGCACTTGAAAAAAAGTTGAAATTCATTGTTTTGGGGTGAAATGTCTTATAGATATCTATTAGGTCTAACTGGTCTTTTGTATCATTTAAAGTTTGTGTTTCCTTGCTAATTTTCTGTTTAGTTGATCTATCCATAGGTGTAAATGGGGTATTAAAATCTACTATTATTGCATTGTTGTTAATTTCCCCTTTCATACTTGTAATTGTCTTACATATTGCAGTGCTCCTATGTTGGGTGCATAAATATTTATAATTGTTATATCTTCTTCTTGGATTCATCAAGAGGATCAATCAAAAAGAGACACAAGAAAACAGTCTGATTAGTATATATATATTTTTTAAGGAGGATGAGAGTTGGACTGTGAAGAAAGCTGATCGCCGAAGAATTGATGCTTTTGAACTGTGGTGCTGGAAAAGACTCTTGAGAGTCCCTTGGACTGCAAGTAGATCCAACCAGTCCATCCTAAAGGAGAACAGTCCTGAGTGTTCATTGGAAGGACTGATGCTGAAGTTGAAACTCCAATATTTTGACTACCTGATGCGAAAAGCTGACTCATTTGAAAAAACCCTGATGTTTGGAAAGATTGAAGGCAGGAGGAGAAGGGGACGATAGAGGATGAGATTGTTGGATGACATCACCGACTAAATGGACATGGATTTGAGTAAACTCCGGAAGTTGGTGATGGACAGGGAGGCCTGGTGTGCTGCGGTTCATGGGGTCACAGAGTCGGACATGACTGAGCGACTGAGCTGAACTGAACTGAAAGAATGATTTAGGTCTACACTAGCTGAGCAAAAGGGATTTCTACAAAGAATTCTGTAAGGAGAAATGTAAGGTGTAACAAAGTATCTAACATATTCTAATTTCTTATTTGAAAACCAAAGAAAAACTACTTTTCCCCATAGATGTGTATATTATGTCTATGTATGAATGTGCAAGCTTAAAGAAACATATGTGAATATAGAAAAGCAGGCTGTCAATGGTGATTACTTAGTGATGGGGGAGAAGAAGAGGAGAAGGAAAAATATACATAGCATAATGCTAATATAAAGTTGAATAATATTATAAATAATTGAAGATTGAACATTTATATAGACAATACCTAGCACATTGACATAGATAAATTAAAATATTAATTGAATTTCAGGTTGTGATGTAGGATATTTTCTTTTGGGTTACTGTTATTTCAATGTGTCTTAATATATTATTATTTTATTATTTACTTATTTTAAATGATCTCCTTTACAGTTAGTTACAATAATAAGACTAAATTGTTGTTTAGTTGCTAAGTCGTGTCCGACACTTTATAACCCCAGGTTCCTCTATCCATGGGAATTACCAGGCAAGAATACTGGAGTGGGTTGCCATTCCTTCTCTAGGTGATCTTCCTGATTCAGGGATTAAACCCAGGTCTCCTGCATTGGCAGGTAAATTCTTTACTAGCTTAATGAGTGAAAGTTGCTCAGTCATGTCCGACTCTTTGCGACCCCATGGACTACACAGCCCGTGGAATTCTCCAGGTCAGAATACTAGAGTGGGTAGCCTTTCCCTTCTCCAGGAGATCTTCTTGACCCAGGAAACCCAGGTCTCCTGCATTGCAGGCAGATTATTTACCCCCTGAGCCCACTCATAATCAAAAGACTGGTGTCCAGATCTGGATATCATTTTCAAATTGTTCTCTCAGGAACCCCAGGGGTTCCAAGGATGTACCTCCCTGGAACAACAAGTGGGAAAGGGCTGGGCCCCCATGTCACACCCCAGGGAAAGTGTCTGCCTCTCTGCCTCTTCATCACCTGAAACTCTTAGCTATAAATGGAGCAGCTCATGTTCATCTATTTTATATATTGGAATTTTACATATAATTTTATTTGAAGAAATCCTGGTGCTTTAAAACAAATTTGAATATTGTTACTTTAGACAATGATGCCAAGTAGGACCAATTTCAGTATGAATACTCCACATATTGCACTTCTAATTCCCTTTTGAGGGAGTTAGATATGGCTGCCTGGTGGCTCAGAGGTTAAAGCGTCTGCCCACAATGCGGGAGACCTGGGTTCGATCCCTGGGTCGGGAAGATCCCCTGGAGAAGGAAATGGCAACCCACTCCAGTACTCTTGCCTGGAAAATCCCATGGACGGAGAAGCCTGGTGGGCTACAGTTCATGGGGTCGCAAAGAGTCGGGCATGACTGAGCAACTTCACTTCAGATATGGCTGCAGCAAATAGCCTGTTGCAGGAAAAATGATTAGAACGGTTCTGGAAGACCCTGATCCTACTAGCCTGTTATTAATGGAGGAGATTTCTCCACTGTAGGCCTGTTTATGTGGGCTGAGGCATTTTAACTAGTATTAACTTAATCTATTTTAATGAATCCATTTCATCGGTGGACTGTTAGCATAGCTATAGTTGTATTTTCCCAAATTTGCCTCTTGAGCTATCTCCTTATGGTAACAAAACCCCTATTTCCAGTGCGGAGCCCACTACAAGTTCTTTCAGGTGGGTATATGACCCCAGGATGACTAATTAGAATACAATCCACTTGACCTTGGTAAATAGTTCAGGGATAATACATAATTAAGCTCAGCCAAGCAGAGTCCAAATTGGGATTTTTATTGGAATTACTGAGAACACTAGCTGTGTAAATACAGAGTGCTGGCAGTTCTGTTTGTTATAACACAGGGAGGTAGCACCTTAAAATGAAGTTAAGACCAAAAAGGAACTGCTGAGCAATGAAGGTAGATTTCTGAAAACAGTGTCTAAACCCCTGGATCCAGCTATCTCTGGAGTTCATTTGCCCTGGAGCTTCCTATCTATGTGAATTCCCTCTGTGTTCTGTTATAGCTGAGTGTCACAGCCTAATCACTGTGATTCTTGCTGGTGGATGTTTTGAGCAGGGCTGTTGGGGTAAGAGAAAAGAATGGGGCTTTTCATGGGGAAGCAAACAGTGTTGAGAGAGGCTGCAGAGCTGTGGAGGCAGCTTGAAGGCCCTGGGTACCTGATGGGAGATAGGAGGAGTAGAATAGGAGAGGAGGGGGGTAAAATGAAAACAATTTCCGTCTGTTACCTTGAGATGTGAATATCTACTCTTTGAATTCCTCACTCCTAGGGAATCTAAACGCTTGGAGGAATTTTGCCTCCATTTCCAAGTATATCACTGAAGATCCATTTAACAAGTTCTCAGAAAAATCTACTTATAGGAGTTAATGTTTGGGTCTACAAGTGAGAGGGTAGGAAATGGAAAGAAGTGTGTGCCCATGGCCCATCTGAGGAACTGCAGAGTGGGTGGCTTGAGGGTACTCTGTCGGTTACCTGGGGCAGAATTGATACCATAAGAGCATCAGAACTTGGAGGAGATAGAAAATGGTGATCCATTTTATTCTTAGATCCATGAGAAACAACTCCCAGGGGTAGCAGAAGATCCAGTGAAGCAAGGTCTGCTGCTGCTGCTGCTGCTAAGTCACTTCAGTCGTGTCTGACTCTGTGTGACCCCATAGACGGAAGCCCACTAGGCTCCCCCATCCCTGGGATTCTCCAGGCAAGAACACTGGAGTGGGTTGCCATTTCCTTCTCCAATGTGTGAAAGTGAAGTCGCTCAGTCGTGTCCGACCCTTAGCGACCCCACGGACTGCAGCCTACCAGGTCACAAACAGTCAAAAGTCTTTTTGCACTGTGATCCACGCCAGTCTTTCAGATCTGGCTAGCTGATTAACTTATCTCTGTGATAAAATAAGCCAATATAGAGTCACCAACATTAAGCAAGTTATTGGGATTTCTAAAGCTTACAGGTTGACATAATTTTAGTTCTGAATTACACATCCTGGGTATATTGAAGCAATTAAAAATCAGTCCCGCCTCCCCTACTTAACTCTCCCCCATCCCCCCTCCTGACTTTTTCTTTCTAAAAAGGCAGTATTGTAAACCCCGTTCATATACATCAGCCTGAAATTTCTATTCACCTACTATCATTTACAGTACCAAGTGAGAAGAATGGGATAGGGTTATAGACAGGGGATGGGTTTCCTCCACGGATGACCAGAATATTCCTGAGTTGCTGTTTCTGAGAGGGGGGCAAGCTGGTACATCACACATCACCTGTTGGGCCCAGTAGCTGGTTCTTTACTGAGATATCACTTATTTCCATGGTTCCCAGATTCAATAAGATCTCAGGGAAGGATAACTGACAACGGAATAAATGTTGCAGCTGAAATAAATGTAAACACAAATCTGTATTTACAAATGTAAATACAAATCTACAAATACAAAATGTAAATACAAACCTGTACAGGAGCAGGATGTGAAAGCAAAAATGGAAGCAATGCTTTCAGTTAATAGACTAGCTCATTGTAGGAGGGCAATTCCATTGTTAGAAACTGCTGGTCATCACAATCCTGATATAGTAATGACTTATTCTCTCTGAAGCTGGTATATCAGAGACCAAAAATATCTTTCACATAAATCATTCCTTTCCTAGCATTTGACAGCCACTGTCTCAAACTTGATTAGTCATTGGGCACAAGGAGAGGCAAGATCATCATAAATTCACATGTATTTAGTGGATAAAGCACAGCTTTTCTAGGAAGAGGGTTCCTGTTTAATCTCTACTGGTCGATGTTCATTAGTAGATCCCAGGACTATTAAAATAAATAGGACAGTGCTAGTTTCTTTGGGGCAGGATTCAGCAGATGTATTTTATTTAAAAGATGGAATGAATTTTATCCCAGAGAGATGTAAGGGAGACAGAACAAATGAAAGAGGCCCTGGAGGACACAAAGGGTATTTCATCTGAAAGCTCGCCTCATTGCTTGGATGAGGACCCTTTTCACCAGGTAGCATATTTCTGTACCCGGGAGCTTGAGCAGTATTACAAAACCAGACCTCTACGGTACCGAAAGTCTGACTCAGATGCTTCTGGAGAAAGTGCTGAGTAAGGACGTGGTTTCACTGATATTAGAAAACTGGAAGTGCCTGGATGATTTCTACTAATCCTGTTTAGCAGTCTGCTAGGCAGTAATGTCTCCACTACCTATGTCTTCTCTTTTGGAGTAAAGATGATGACTATCATTTTATTATACTAAATGAGGTTTATTGGTGGTTTCCTAATGTTATACTACTTATTGGTTCTAGGCTGGAAATGTGAATATAAATAAAAATTGGGAATCAGTTTTAGACACTACCTTTCTTCAACTGTTCAAAGTATTTACCTAAATCCTTCTAATTGCTTTGCTTTTGTTTTGTTTTTTTTTTTTAAGTTGGAAATCATTGGGCCTATTTTTAAATGTGGTCAAGGCAATGTTAGGTAGAATGATGTTCTTAGAATCCTAACAGTCTTCCTCATGGGTTTATGAAGTTGTTCTGAGGAGTCCCCAGTTGCCTAAGAGGTGGGAAAGGGCAGGGATTTCCTTTGTTTTAATCTGGAAATACAGAGGCCCGTGGGATTATAGAGTTAGTAAGAATCTAGATTGTCTGAATCTCAGTTCTGACTCCATATAGGAGAGGCCAGTGTTGCCCAGCTAAGTAACTGGAGCGTGGATTAGGTTTTGAAGGGTCAAGGCTAGGGCTATGATTTCCTATCAAAGTCCGTGGCGGATCCCAGGAACCCAAAGAAAAACCCAAAATCTTGTAGCTAAAATCTTGATGATGGAAGAGGTTTAAATATCATGTCTGTAGGGGCTAAAGGCAGGGACTGAAAACAGAGTTCAAAGCCAGAACTCAGCAGCTGGAAGATGGATTTGAGTATTGTCAGGGAAATTGTCTGAAACTGCAGCTGGGTGAGACTTGGGTGGTAGGCTTTACTAAATGACAAGTCCTGGCTCATCAGGATGCAAATCTTTGGTGAGTCCCTTATCCAACAGAACTTTTTGTGCCTGCCTAACCTCAGGAAGAAGTGCCATCTGAAGTCTGACAAGGTACAAGAAGAAGATAAGAAAATCATAAACAGGAATTATCTTTCTTCTTGGTTCTTGTATTTTAAATTTGGCAAAAATGGAAGAAAGGATTAAAAATCACTTGGCTATAACTCATTGGTTTTCTTTTTTTGAAGAGTTTCAGTCATATATTTATGTTAGTCAGGATTATTTGTTCATTGTTTTCTCCCCAAACACCCATAATAATTGCTGAATACAAGTACTGACTCAGATCTATGGTCCATAGGGCTACAGTTTTATGCTAATAGAGGCCTGTGGGACTTTCATAGGGTGCCATCACTTCCTTCCTTCACCCATCTTTATGTTTCTAATCCTTTAGAGATCTGAATTTCATTAGTTCATTTTTGGGGAAGGTAAACTTTTCTTCCACCTTTATAGGGTCTCCAGCTGGGGCTGATATAAGACAGATTAACAGGGGAAAAGCATAAAAATTTTATTTATATTCAATATGTACATAGCCCTTACAAGAACAAAGAAGATCCAAAGTGGTGACTAGGCCTAAGTGCTTATATTCCAAGTTGAACAAAATGTGGCTATTGTGGAAAAGTAACCAAAATATAAAGGAAAATGAGAGTTATTCCTGACTCCCTAGAATGTATCTTCCTCCTTGTACAGGGAGGGCAACTTTCCCATGGGTATTTTATCTCCTGCTTTCTGGAAGAAAAAGAAAGATCAGAGAATCTTTCTTGCATGTACACTTTTTCAAAACCTTTAACTCAGTATAATCAATATTTGGGTTGGTGGAGGGGGGGTGGTGGTGGAAATAAGTTCCACAGGTTTACTGTTGGCAGGAAGCAAGAGATTTTCATCCTTTGTACTAAGACCAGCTAGGAAACCCATCAACAGGTGACATGGAATTTGATATATATCTCATCTCTGTTTGAGTGTTGGAGGAAGATGGAAGACAATGAAATTAGGAGTCTTGTGAACTCTGAGGGAAGACGGGAGGCCCCTGGAGTCTCTGGTAGTATTAAAGTAGAGCTGGATTTCTTTGAAAGAGTGATTCATCCTGGTTTTTCTGGAATCTTCCTGGTATCTGCACTGAAAATTCCACATGCTGGGAACCCCTCAGTACCAGGCCCATTTCAGATGTCATATGATTCTTCGATCCTTTCTCTTCTGTGTTCCAAAGGCTGTTTGGAAGTTAACCTTACCCATGTAAGGTTACTTCTAAAAGTCCTGGTTTGAAATCTCTGGAGTAGTTTGGAGTGTCCCCTATGGGCCAAGCACCTCCCCTTGGGCTCTGATGTTGTTCAGTCACTAAGCCCTGTCCAACTCTTTGCATCTCCGTGAACTGCAGCATGCTAGGCTTCCCTGTCCTTTACTATCTACTGGAGTTTGCTTAAACTCATGTCCATTGGGTTGCTGATGCCATCTAACCATTGCATCCATCCTCTGTGGCTCCTTCTTCTGCCCTCAACTTTTCCCAGCATCAGGGTCTTCTCCAATGAGCTGGCTCTTCACAACAGGTTGGACAAAGTATTGGAGCTTCACCTTCAGCATTAGTCCTTCCAGTGAATATTCAGGGTTGATTTCCCTTAGGATTGATTGATTTGATCTCCTTGCAGTCCAAGGGACTCTCAAGAGTCTTCTATAGCACCACAGTTCGAAGGCATCAATTCTTCGGTGCTCAGCCTTCTTCATGGTCCAACTCTCACATCCATACATGACTACTGGAAAAAACCATAGTTTTGACTATGCAGAGTTTTGTTGGCAAAGTGATGTCTCTGCTTTTTAATATTCTCTTTAAATTAGTCAAGGCTTGTCTTCCAAGGAGCAGGCATCTTATAATATTGCGGCTGAAGTCACCATCTGTAGTGATTTTGGAGCCCAAGAAAATGAAATCTTCCACTGTTTCCACTTTTTCCCCATCTCTTTGCTATGAAGTGGTGGAACCTGATGCCATGATCTTAGTTTTTCGAATGTTGAGTTTTAAACCAGCTTTTTCACTCTCCTCTTTCACATTCATCAAGAGGCTATTTAGTTTCTCTTCATTTAGGCTCTGTAGCTCCTGCCAAATGGAGTAGGCAATGGCAACCCACTCTAGTACTCTTGCCTGGCAAATTCCATGGAGAGAGGAGCCTGGTAGACTGCAGTCCATGGGGTCACTAGAAGTCGGACACGACTGAGTGACTTCACTTTCACTTTTCACTTTTCATGCATTGGAGAAGGAAATGGCAAGCCACTCCAGTATTCTTTCCTGGAGGATCCCAGGGACAGGGGGAGCCTGATGGGCTGCCGTCTATGGGGTTGCACAGAGTTGTACATGACTGAAGGGACTTAGCAGCAGCAGCAGCTCCTGCCAAAAGACCTGTCTGGGTCACTGCTGTAAACCTGAGGCCTCTTTATGGACTAAACAGCTCATCTGAGTCACAAACTTGTGTGGATGAATCTGAAATAGGAATATTTGTTTTTGTGGCTTATATGACTTCTTTTCTTCTTAAAAATGGGGATAATAATCATACTAACCTCTAGAGTTGTTTACAGTATTAAATAATAGAAGAGTGCTAAGAACAGGGGCGAACACATAGTACATAATAAATCTTAGGATTATTACTATAGAGTTATAGGATGCTGATAGAATTGTCATTGTTATATTAACTTGTAAGTTCCTATAGCAGAGGATTTTCAGGCTGTGGAAAAAACACACTGAAGGTTAAAATGAAAGCAAATCAGTCAGTGAAGTTGTGCCCAAGTGTCAGATGGCCTAGTTCTCCCACCATTTAACTGCAGTGAATATCCTAACATCTGTAGGAAGTCACAAATTTGCACCTATAAACCTGCAGAGTATGAACTTCGTGGTGGCCTGTGGGTGAGACTTCAACCACCAGAGGGAGTTGAAGGAGTCAGTTAGTGAAAACTTGAATCAAACTAGATTAAGCAACTAGGAAACATAATTGCTCATGTCACTAGAGGTCTAGAAGATCATGCAACCAAGCTTTAGTGTTAACTCAACCCAATGGTTTCAGAGTATAATCCATTGAAGTGTTGATGTTCCCTATCCTCTAAGATCTCAGTGGTGAGAAATGAGGGCATCAGAGCCAGGTATTGATCCTTTCTCCTCTCAGAGAACACAGAATTCATAGGTTGAGGATGGGCTGAGAGGAGCCCATCTCATACCTGGAGAAACCCAAACCCAGAGAGTTACAGAAGCTGACAGTGGCGGGGAAAGAAGGGCCCCATGGTAAGCAGAGCTCAAGGTAGACTTTGAGGGTTGCAGTGTAAAGGTCAGGGAACACAGTACCTGAGGAGATATGAGAATAGGACAGGTCTGTAATATCTGAGGTAGAGGCTATTGGTTGGGCTGGATGATAGTGTTTGTACATCTTCCTTGTGTACTTTCCCATTTCCCAGGTGGCACTAGTGGTAAAGAACCCACCTGCCAATGCAGGAGACATAACAAACTTGGCTTTGATCTTTGGGTTGGGAAGATCCCCTGGAGAAGGGCAAGGCAACCCACTCCAGTATTCTTGCCTGGAGAATTCCATAGACAGGGGAGCCTGGAAGGCTGTGGTCCACAGGGTTGCAAATAGTCAGACACAGTTCAAGGTGACTTAGCACACATGCATGCCTGTGCACTTTCATCATGGGCTGGCCATGTTGAAAGAGCCAGGGATGGATTCACAGAGAAATAGTTCAGGGCAGGGCTTTTCTTCCAGTAGGGAAATAGGAACGCCTTCAGATAAGGACTCAGATGGTAAAGAATCCTCCTGCAGTGAGGGATATCTGGGTTTGATCCCTGGGTTGGGAAGATCCCCTGGAGAAGGGAATGGCTACCCACTCCAGTATTCTGGCCTGGAGAATTCCATGGACAGAGGACCCTGGTGGGCTATAGTCTATGGGCTTGCAAAGACTGAGCAACTTTCTCTTTCACTTCACTTTCAGATAAGGACTATGGATGGTTCTGGCTCCAAGGGTATCAAGTAGCTGGGCCTTTTTAGGAGCTCTGTGTGTAGGCTAAGGGCAGCAAGACCAGTCCTGGTAAGGCCTATGCTGATGGCACTGGGGTTCCTAATCCACTGCCAGGCCTGAAGCAGGAACTGGTTTTTTATGACCTGAGGCTGGTGAGATCTTTGCTTACCATCTTAAATTTCTCAGAAGGTATATCTAAATTTGTAAGGGTTCATGTCTCACAATTCTAGAGGCCTTTTCCATCTGGCTTCTTTGCTTGCCAGAGTTCCAGAATAAACCCTCCTACAATATGGACCATGCTCTACCAAGGTCAAAGCAACCAGCTGGGAGACGGAGCACATGGACTGAAAATTTGGTGGGAAGATGCTGAGTTCTGTTCTTTCCGAAATAATTAAAGTTGATGGTCAAACTGCACTGAGTGTGGAATATTTGGAAATAACTTTTCCAAGGGGATTAAAAACAACTCTTACATTTAAAGATTATCAAGGAAGATGATGCTATTGGGGAAGGATTGTCAAAAAGGGGACATTGAGACTGTTTTTCTCATGTAGGCTAGAAATTGATCCTGGGGGTATCCTCCAGAAAATGGTTTTCTAAATGTTTTAAAAATAGCAATGTGACAGCATCACTTGGATCAACCATAATCCCATAGCTTCATAATTCTGAAGGGTTCAAACACTCTAGTTTATGACATAATTTATATTAATATGTAGAACCTAATTTGTTGTTTAAATTTTAGAAAACTCAATAAATATTTTGGGTGCATGCTTAATATAAATTTATTTTTATTTATCTGTGTTTGATAAACAAATGCCTTCCCCTCGACCCCATTCTCTTCACTCTGCATTTATTTTCTGGATTGTCTGCCCTGAGTTTGTAGGCAGAAGGTAACTGAAAGTTGTGACCGGCTGCCACCTACTGGGGAAATAAAACAATAGATGAAAAACAGGCTTGGTGGGGACCTCAGTGCAAAAGAATGAATACTTAGAAAAAGAGAACTTAGTGACTATATAAAAGGAAACATGGAAAGAGATGGGATGTTTACATATTCCTTGATATGGGAATCTAATATGCTTCTTTGACATAATATTTTCTTTAAGGGAAAGTGTTAGTCACTCAGTCATGTCCAACTCTTTGCAACCCCATGGACTGTGGCCCACCAGGCTCCTCTGTCCATGGGATTTTCCAGGCAAGAATACTAAAGTGGATTGCCATTTCCTTCTCCGGGGCATCTTCCCAAGCCAGGGATCAAACCCAGGTTTCCTGCATTGCAAGCAGAGTTTTTACTGTCTGATTAGGTCCAACATTAGCTATCAGGAAAAATCCTTAGTCTATTGAACCCTCAGTCTACTTAAAATCCCAAACTTTCATAGTAATAAGAGCTTTGGGATCACCCATTTCAGCACCTTCATGTTACACTTGAGAAACAGAGGCTCCGAGGAAAGGGATGATGGCAGAGAACCTGCATCTTCTCAGCTCATCACCAAGATGGTTCTCATTTAGAGGAAGTGGCCATTTGGGTAAAGATCATGATTTAAAGGATGCCAAGAAGTTATTCAGGGCAGCAAACATTCTCTCCTTTGCTGGCTAAATAGGCTGTCAGAAAGTCTCAGAATTAGAGTTGCTTCTTTGAGTGAAAACGGGTACTTACTCATTTGTACTGTAAGTTTCCCCAAACACCTTCACACAAATCGGGTTTTTCTGATTACCTATTTCCCAGCTTATTTAGAAGGTAAGTAAGCAGTAAAATCACTGCTTGAGATCTAATTCTAGCCAAGAGAGGGTAGTGGTGAGTGAGAAGAGTCTTGTGACTTGCTGAGGCAGTGAGAGCCAGGGAGGAAAGCTGGACCTGGTGAGGCTGAGACCCTGGGTCCTGGAATTCAGAGAAAAGCAGGTACCTGGAGGGATGAGGAGCTTTCAAAGACATGGTACTTCATCTGCACAAATGCAGACACCCAGTGAGAGGTAAAAATGGGTGCTTAGAAAAACCAGGGTGGCTACACTGGAGCTCTCTGATGAGTTGTCATTTCAGACGTATACTTGTAGAGGGAAGTGAGCACTTGGAACTGGGGGAAAGAGGCAAACCCTGTGGGAACAATGTTGTGGAGACTTCAATTCCCATGAACTAGTAAGAAATGTTCAGGACAACAAACCCAACAAAATTAGGTTCAGAGTCACTCCACAAGGCAGAGGTGGGAAATGGGCCTGTTACCTGGAGTTTTTCTTGTGTGCAGACCAATAATTCAAAAAAACAAAAAAATCAGAGCTTTTCCTTCTTCTTTCACCATTGTTTTGGCAACAAAGAATGATCTTTGGATTGAAAATCATAGAACATACATCAGTGAAAGGGAAATAGAAGTCCAGACCGGAGGAAACCCATGTCAGAGAGTAACAGTGACATATCTGAATGCTTCCTGCATCATCTCATTGAATTTGTACAATAACTCTGTGGTTTTAGGCACTATCTTATTTAGATATTAGAAACCATAAACTTAAGAAGGTGAACCTATTTATGTTTCATGTAATTAGGGGAAGGAACATAATTTATACCCTGGCCATCTGAGTCTGAGAGCTAAACCGCTCCATTATTTGGCCTCCAGAGCACCTAAGAGAGGCCGGGTCTCCTGGTGCACACACCTCACTCCAGCTGTTGAGAGAACTTCCAAATATGTAACGTGGACCGTGGTGAGAAGCTGAATGGAAAAATGCGTGTGCTTTCTCAGTCATGTCTGATTCTTTGCGACCCCATGGCTCCTCAGTCCATGGGATTGTCCAGGCAAGAATATTGGAGTGGGTTGCCATTTCCTCCTCTAGGGGATCTTCCTAACCCAGGGAAGATCCGCTGTGTCTCCTGAATTGGCAAGGTGGGTTCTTTACCAGTAATCTACCTGGGAAGCCTCGATGGGAAAACAGGTTTCTGTTAAAAAATATTTTTTTCCTTAAAAAAAAGGAGACTATAGTAGATTCCACAAATTGAAAGTAGTGAGCTTAATGTAGACTCTGTGAAAAATCCTGATAGTCTACTAAGGTGGGGAGGGGGGTTGGAGAAGGAAATGGCAACCCACTCCAGTACTCTTGCCTGGAGAATCCCACAGACGGAGGAGCCTGGTAGGCAACAGTCCATGGGGTCGCAGAGAGTCGGACACGACTGAGTGACTTCACTTTCACTAAGGGGTTATTATATTAAACTATTAAGAAGATACTACACTTGATCTTAGCCAGAAGGTCAAGAAGCCATAAGGAGTTACTATGAACACCTGGGAAAGGAAGCTTTGGGTCCAAGACCGAACAAATGTTGTTAACACAGGTTATGTCATTTAGAAAATACTGTGGCTGCTTTGGGCTTGCTGCTGTGTGGGTTCCCTTATAAAAAGAGTCATCCTCTCAAAATAGCCACAACCAGTGTAGAGGAGACCAGGTCGGATGATGACAATGCTGAAGAACCACACACAGAGGTGATCAGTGGGGGTGAGGGGGTTCCAGGGAGAGCCACACAAACCAGAGAAAGAGGGCCAGAGAAAGTTCTCCAAGGATCACATTCCTTTGCCTTCCATTAGGAACGTTTCTAAAATTGAATTTCTCTTAAAATTTTAGGTTGAACTATGCAAACATATGTTCGTGTACATGGGATGGCCATTTTAAGGTCATACATAGTCAAACACTGGCAATTTCGTTGATTCTACCTAACCCAAAATCTTAAAGTTCAACAGCATTGCAGACAAGTCCACGTTGAAAGAGTAGGAGTTCTCTCCTCTGCATCTCCCCACCCAGCCCTTTCTCCAAGGCTGCCACATTCTACTCTTAGAGCTGTTTTCAGCTATTTCTTTGGCTACTTACTGCCTCTTAACATGTTCTGTCATTTCTTGGCTTTTCATTTTCATATCAACTATTGCAGTTCTCTTCTGAGAATGGGGATTTAGCTCTCTAACGGCACCTCTGTCATAAATGTCCGCACTCCCTTACCCTTCTTACATTGCCCTGTTATAGTTTCTGGTGAAATCACTCTTCACATTGGCATCGTTAATGTCAGGAGGGAAGCCTGTTCCCCACTCCTGAAGTTTTCTTCCTTGAGGTGGGATTTCTCTGTTCTCTCTGCCCAAATCAGTTATTCATTTCCTTCTCTCTGAGGGAGAAGGAGTAGCTTGATTTGGTTGGTAAATTTGGATCAGTTATTTTTCCTTCTGTCCCACTGGAAACTGTTCATTACCAAGGAACAAGCACTCCGTGGAGCACTGCCCTTGCTGGGTGAGAAAATATGCCTAATCTGGGGTTCGGTCCATTTGGCTCTCCCAACTAAACTACTTTAGCCAAATCAACCTTTATTATAAAGAATAAAAGTGGTATTTTATCTTTCCCCTGAATTCCTTAGTTTTATTTATCAAATTATTCAAAACTTTAGGTGGGGAGGAGAAAAAATGATTTATCAGGTATCTTGGAAGGACCCCCAAATTATGATTATCTGCAAGGATATCAGAACAGTCAATCCTAAAGGAAAACAGTCCTGAATATTCCTTGGAAGGACTGATGCTGAACCTCCAATACTTTGTCCACCTGATGCAAAGAACTGACTCATTGCAAAGACCCTGATGCTGGGAAAGATTGAGGGCAGGAGAAGAAGAGGGTGACAGAGGATGAGATGGTTGGATGGCATCATCGACTCAATGGATGTGAGTTTGAGCAGACACCACCAGATAGTGAAGGACAGGGAAGGTTGGTGTGCTGCAATCCATGGGGTCGCTAAGAGTCAGACACAAATTAGTGACTGAACAACAACAACCTCTAAATTTACTCTTCTTTATTATAGTACCTTTTATTTGCTCTAGAGCTATTAAGTTGCTCTGTTTTTCTCATCTATTTCAGTTCAGTTCAGTTCAGTTCAGTCGCTCAGTCATGTCCGACTCTCTGCAACCCCATGAATCACAGCATGCCAGGCCTCCCTGTCCATCACCAACTCCCAGAGTTCACTCAAACTCATGTCCATAGAGTCGGTGATGCCATCCAGCCATCTCATTCTCTGTCATCCCCTTCTGCTCCCCCCGCCCCCAACCTTTCCCAGCATCAGACTCTTTTCCAGTGAGTCAACTCGTCGCATGAGGTGGCCAAAGTATTGGAGTTTCAGCTTTAGCATCAGTCCTTCCAATGAACACCCAGGATTGATCTCCTTTAGAATGGACTGGTTGGATCTCCTTGCAGTCCAAGGGACTCTCAAGAGTCTTCTCCAACACCACAGTTCAAAAACATCAATTCTTCGACGATCAGCTTTCTTCACAGTCCAATTCTCACATCCATACATGACCATGGGAAAAACCATAGCCTTGACTAGACGGACCTTGGTTGGCAAAGTAATGTCTCTGCTTTTTAATATACTATCTAGGTTGGTCATAACTTTTAGCTCACCCCTAAACTCCTGAAGGCTGAGCCCTTCCTTCTATAAGGTCATCACTTCAAGTAATGTCTTGCTCTCCCTAACCCTGCCCACTCACCTTGGAGATAAGCCTTTCAAAATTCTCCTACCCTCTGTTTCCATTTGCTCCAACTGTTCTCTAGGCCTGCAGCCCAGCTGTCACCCAGAGGCTCCCCTTCACCATCATTCTGGGAATTTTGTTTGTTTCTCTCCTGTGTTGAATCCTGATCTCGTGGTTTACATGATTCTTCTTCCTTGGTCTACATTCTACCCTCACACTTGACCAGTCATTCTGTTAAGTATAGAAATCTGTCTTGGACAGTATTTCCCTTAGAAATTTGAAGAAAGTACTCTTCCAGAATTCTAGTATTATGAAATTTTGCAATGATGGGCATTCTGCAAGATACCTGACACATCCTTTCCATTTAGAAGCACATTCAAGTTGTAGAAAAATTTCTTGCATTATTATTATTTTTTTACAATCCTTCTATTTTTTTTTTCTGATCTCATTTTTCACCCACCCATGCTTAGAACTCTTATAATTTTAAATGTTGACCATCTGAATTCATCCTCCAATGTTCTTTTCTCTTATTTACCATCTTTTTATCACTTTGTTTTAATTTATGTGAGATTCCTATACTTTATTTTTCCATGCTTTTGATTACATTTCCCTGTTTTTAGTTGATCATCTCAATCCTCCTTCATCCATGTCTTAGGTTTCTGAGTCCAGAGCCTAAGTCCTAAACCTAGAGTCTGAAACCCACTTCCTATGCAGAAGGAAAACCACCTGTCTTTCACCAATTGCAGCAGCAGAGTCAGGGTGGGTATAGAGGTGGTAATGGGGTGTGTTGCCTAATTCCATGGGTGTAAGAAGGGAACTTAATGCCTCCTTACATAAACCGAATGGAATTGAAGTTGAGCTGTTTCAAATCCTGAAAGATGATGCTGTGAAAGTGTTGCACTCAATATGACAGCAAATATGGAAAACTCAGCAGTGGCCACAGGACTGGAAAAGGTCAGTTTTCATTCCAATCCCAAAGAAAGGCAATGCCAAAGAATGCCCCAACTACTGCACAATTGCACTCATCTCACATGCTAGTGAGAGTTATGCTCAAGTTCTCCAAGCCAAGCTTAAGCAATATGTGAACCATGAACTTCCAGATGTTCAAACTGGTTTTAGAAAAGGCAGAAGAAGCAGAAATCAAATTGTCAACCTGTGCTGGATCACTGAAAAAGCCAGAGAGTTCCAGAAGAAACATCTATTTCTGCTTTATTGACGATGCCAAAGACCTTGACTGTGTGGATCACAGTGAACTATGGAAAATTCTTCAAGAGATGGGAATACCAGACCATCTGACCTGCCTCTTGAGAAACCTGTATGCAGGTCAGGAAGCAACAGTTAGAACTAGACATGGAACAACAGACTGGTTCCAAATAGGAAAAGGAGTACGTCAAGGCTTTGTATTGTCACCCTGCCTATTGAACTTACATGCAGAGTACATCATGAGGAATGCTGGGCTGGAAGAAGAACAAGCTGGAATCAAGATTGCCGGGAGAAATATCAATAACCTCAGATATGCAGATGACACCACCCTTATGGCAGAAAGTGAAGAGGAACTAATAAGCCTTTTGCTGAAAGTGAAAGAGGAGAGTGAAAAACTTGGCTTAAAGCTCACTTCAGTTCAATTCAGTTCAGTCGCTCAGTCGTGTCTGACTCTTTGCGACCCCATGAATCACAGCACGCCAGGCCTCCCTGTCCATCACCAACTCCCAGAGTTCACTCAAACCCACCTCCATCGAGTCGGTGATGCCATCCAGCCCCTTCTCCTTCTGCACCCAATCCCTCCCAGCATCAGACTCTTTTCCAGTGAGTCAACACTTTGCATGAGGTGGCCAAAGTATTGCAGTTTCAGCTTTAGCATCAGTCCTTCCAATGAACACCCAGGACTGATCTCCTTTAGAATGGATTGGTTGGATCTTCTTGCAGTACAAGGGACTCTCAAGAGTCTTCTCCAGCACCACAGTTCAAAAGCATCAATTCTTCGGCGATCAGCTTTCTTCACAGTCCAAATCTCACATCCATACATGACCACGGGAAAAACCAGAGCCTTGACTACACGGACCTTTGTTGGCAAAGTAATGTCTCTGCTTTTTAATATGCTATCTAGTTTGGTCATAACTTTCCTTCCAAGGAGTAAGCATCTTTTCATTTCATGGCTGCAATCACCATCTGCAGTGATTTTCCGTTCCGTTCTGTTCCATTCTGTCGCTCAGTCGTGTCCAACTCTTTGCGACCCCGTGGACTGTAGCCTACCAGGCTTCTCCGTCCATGGGATTCTTCAGGCAAGAATACTGGAGTGGGTTACCGTTTCCTTCTCCAGTGATTTTGGAGCCCCCCAAAATAAAGTCTGACACTGTTTCCACTGTTTCCCCATCTATTTCCCATGAAGTGATGGAACCAGATGCCATGATCTTAGTTTTCTGAATGTTGAGCTTCAAGCGAACTTTTTCACTCTCCTCTTTCACTTACATCAAGAGGCTTTTGAGTTCCTCTTCACTTTCTGCCATAAGGGTAGTGTCATCTGCATATCTGAGGTAATTGATATTTCTCCCGGCAATCTTGATTCCAGCTTGTGCTTCTTCCAGCCCAGCGTTCCTCATGATGTACTCTGCATATAAGTTAAATAAACAAGGTGACAATATACAGCCTTGACGTACTCCTTTTCCCATTTGGAACCAGTCTGTTGTTCCATGTCCAGTTCTAACTGTTGCTTCCTGACTTGCATACAGGTTTCTCAAGAGGCAGGTCAGATGGTCTGGTATTCCCATCTCTTTCAGAATTTTCTACAGTTTATTGTGATCCACACAGTTAAAGGCTTTGGTATAGTCAATAAAGCAGAAATAGATGTTTTTCTTGAACTCTCTTGCTTTCTCCATGATCCAGTGGATGTTGGCAATTTGATCTCTGGTGCCTCTGCCTTTTCTAAAACCTGCTTGAACATCTGGAAGTTCACAGTTCACGTATTGCTGAAGCATGGCTTGGAGAATTTTGAGCATGAGTTTACTAGTGTGTGAGATGAGTGCAATTGTGCGGTAGTTGGAGCATTCTTTGGCATTGCCTTTCTTTGGGATTGGAATGAAGACTGACCTCTTCCAGTCCTGTGGCCACTGCTGAGTTTTCCAAATTTGCTGGCATATTGAGTGCAGCACTTTCACAGCATCATCTTTCAGGATTTGAAATAGCTCAATTGGAATTCCATCACCTTCACTAGCTTTGTTCATAGTGATGCTTTCTAAGGCCCACTTGACTTCACATTCCAAGATGTCTGGCTCTAGGTCAGTGATCACACCATCGTGATTATCTTGGTCGTGAAGATCTTTTTTGTACAGTTCTTCTGTGTTTTCTTGCCACTTCTTCTTAATATCTTCTGCTTCTGTTAGGTCCATACCGTTTCTGTCCTTTCTCGAGCCCATCTTTGCATGAAATGTTCCCTTGGTATCTCTAACTTTCTTTAAGAGATCTCTTGTCTTTCCCATTCTGTTGTTTTCCTCTATTTCTTTGCATTGATCACTGAGGAAGGCTTTTTAATCTCTCCTTGCTATTCTTTGGAACTCTGCATTCAGCTGCTTATATCTTTCCTTTTCTCCTTTGCTTTTTGCTTCTCTTCTTTTCACAGCTATTTGTAAGACAATAGCTTTTTTGCATTTCTTTTCCATGGGGATGGTCTTGTTCCCTGTCTCCTGTACAATGTCACGAACCTCCGTCCATAGTTCATCAGGCACTCTATCTATCAGATCTAGTCCCTTAAATCTATTTCTCACTTCCATTTTATAATCATAAGGGATTTGATTTAGGTCATATCTGAATGGTCCAAGGCTTAAAGCTCAACATTCAGAAAACTAAGATCATGGCATCTGGTCCCATCACTTCATGGCAAATAGATGGGGAAACAGTGGAAACAGTGTCAGACTTTATTTTTGGGGGTTCCAAAATCACCTCAGATGCTGATTGCAGTCATGAAATTAAAAGATGCTTACTCCTTGGAAGGAAAGTTATGACCAACATAGACAGCATATTAAAAAGCAGAGATATTCCTTTGCCAACAAAGAGTGTATAGTCTGGTTTTTCCAGTGGTCATGTGTGGATGTGAGAGTTGGACTGTGAAGAAATCTGAGCGCCGAATTGATACTTTTGCACTGTGGTGTTGGAGAAGACTCTTGAGAGTCCCTTGGACTGCGAGGAGATCCAACCAGTCCATTCTAAAGGAGACCAGTCCTGGGTGTTCATTGGACTGATGCTGAGACTGAAACTCCAATACTTTTGCCACCTCATGCAAAGAGTTGACTCACTGGAAAAGACTCTGATGCTTGGAGGGATTGGGGGCAGGAGGAGAAGTGGATGACAGAGGATGAGATGGCTGGATGGCCTCCCCGACTTGATGCATGTGAGTCTGAGTGAACTCCGGGAGTTGGTGATGGACAGGGAGGCCTGGCGTGCTGCCATTTATGAGGTCGCAAAGAGTCAGACATGACTGAGTGACTGAACTGAACTGACATAGACTTTCAACCAACACTCCTATTTTCAGCCTCATCCCATAGCACAGTCTTCTGAAGTAACCAATGCATTCAATTTCTGAGACTTTCTGCTGCTTTCTGCATGCAAATATTCCATCTTATCTTCCCATATAAGCTTGAATTTCAGCTTTTTTGAGTCTTCTATGTCGGGATGACACTCATGCATCTACTTTTCCAGGATTCAAAATTGTGTTGACATCTCCCCTTGACTGTAGTCTTTTCTCCTATATTATTTGTCAGCTGTTTTAAAGAAGAGATTATGCCCTTTAAAACAATTTTTCCCAGTATTTTGTTGGCATTTGGGGAGAGATAAATGAGTGCTACTTAATGTTCCATATTTAAAGGGAACTTTGCCCCCCATTCTTTTCTCCCTCCATTCTACTCTTTCTACATCAATTTTTAATAACAACTCTGTTAAATTATAATTCATAGACCTTACAATTCACCCATTTAAAGTATACAATTCAGTTTTTTTTTTTTTTTAGTATATTCAGGGTTGTGCAGTCATCACCACCATCAATTTTAGTATATTTTTGTCCAAATATGTAGAATATTTTAGAATATTTCAAACCCAAAGGAAGCCTGTACCTGTTGGCAATCACTGCCTATTTTCCCTCAATCCCACCAGCCTTAGGAAATCACAAGTCTACTTTCTGTCGCTATGAAAGTTTTATTCGCTCAGTCATGTCTGACTCTGTGACTTCATGGACTGTAGCCCACCAGGTTCCGCTGTCCATGGGATTCTCCAGACAAGAATACTGGAGTAGGTAGCCATTCCCTTCTCCAGGGGATCACTCTGAGCCAGGGATCGATCCCGGGTCTTCTGCATTGCAGGCAGATTCTTTACCATCTGAGCTACAATCTGGGCATTTCATGTAGTGAAATCATACCGTATATGGCCCTTTGTGGCTGGCTTCATTAACTTAGGGCTTCCCTGGTAGCTCACCTTGTTCAATTCCTGGGTCGGGAAGATCCCCTGGAGAAGGGATAGGCTACCTGCTCCAGTATTCTTGGGCTTCCCTCGTGGCTCAGATAGTAAAGAATCTGCCTGCAATGCGGGAGACCTGGGTTTGATCCCTTCAGCATAATGTTTAAAATGTTCATCCGTGTTGTAGCATGTATCAATACTTCATTTCTTTGTAATAACAAATAACATTCCAATACTGGGATATACCATATTGTATCTATACATCTATCACGTGGTGGACTTTTGGGTTGTTTCTACTTTCTGGCCATTATGGATAATACTATGTTTGTGTGTAGATGTATGCTTTCATTTTTCTTGCCTGTATAATTAGGACTGGAATTGTTGAGTTAACTCTATATTTAATCTTTGAGAAACTGCAAGACTGTTTTCCAAATTGGCTGCACTATTTTATATTCCTGCAGTGTATAAGGGTCCCAAATACCCCACATCCTCATCAGCAGTTGTTATTGTCTTTTTTATTATAGCCATCCTAGTGGGTGTGAGGTGATATCTCTTTGTGGTTTTGATTTGCATTTCTCTATGAATAATGATGTTGACCACCTTTTCATATGCCTGTTGCCTATTCAGGCATGTCTTCTTTGGAGAAATGTCTTTTTAAATCCTTTGACCATTTTAAAATTGGGTTGTCTTCTTATTATTGAGTTGTAAGGGATTTTTTATATTATGCTCACTAGTTCCCTTATCAGTTATTTAATTTCCAAATATTTTTCCCATTCTGTGGTTATGTTTTTACTTTTTTGATGTTGCCCTTTGCAACCATTTTATTTTTCACTTTTATAGTTTGTGCTTTTGGTGTCAAAGAATGAGTTGGAAGTGTCCTCTCTTCTTCTTTGGAAATTTTATGACACGTTAGTTTTCTTCTACAAAGTTTTTGTAGAATTTATCAGTAAAGACAATTGGGCTTAGAATTTTTTTTGTAGACAATTTAAAAATTACTATCTCCTTATTTATTATGTGTATTCAGATTTTCTATTTCTTTTTGTTGGTTTCAGTGTTTTATGTCTTCCTAGGAATTTGTCCATTTCCCTTCATCTTTATGTTTATTTTTGTCTTGGACAGTAGAAAAGTATAGTTCAAGGAAATACGGTGGTGTGCTTCATGCTGCTGTATGGGATTGTACAGGCTGTAGTTCATTTGAACTTGCTCCTCTGAGTTGAGTGTGCACAAACTGCATGGCCAAACATGGTGTCTTAAATAGCAAGAGAGTTAAATGTGCCAGCTTTGAAGCGTCTGGGTTTGAATCCTGCCTCTACCACTTTCTAGAGGAGTGCCTTTGGGCATATTACTTAATCTCTTTAAATGTCACTTTCCTTCTGGATAAATAATAGATAATATCACCTTCCTTAGGGATTTTTGCTTTTTTTAAAAGACCAAATGACACAACACAGTTAAAGTGCTTAAAATAGTGGCTGATTCAATAAGAATGTTACTTATGTATATAAATGTTATTTACATTTATAAATGTGACTTTTGTTATTGTTCAGTAGCTAAGTCATGTCCACCTCTTCCCGACCCTAAGGACTGTAGCATGCTAGCCTTCCCTGTCTATCACCATCTCCTGGAGTTTGCCCAAGTTCTTGTCCAGTGAATCAGTGATGCCATCCAAATATCTCATCCTCTGTCATCCTCTTCTCTTTCTGCCTTTGATCTTTCCCAGCATCATGGTTTTATTCCAGTGAGTCAGCTGTTCACATCAGGTGGCCAAAGTATTGGGGCTTCAATTTCAGTATCAGTACTTACAAAGAGTATTCAGGGTTGATTTCCTTTAGGATTGACTGGTTTGATCTCCTTGCTTTCCAAGAACTCTCAAGAGTCTTTTCCAACTGAACATACAGTGGAAGCGACAAATAGATTCAAGGGATTATATCTAGTAAACAGAGTGCCTGAAGAACTATGTACAGAGGTCCATAATATTGTACAGGAGGCAGCGAACAAAATCATCCCAAAGGAAAAAACTAATGGCCCACCTATAAGTTTCCATTATAACTGAGGTCAGAAATATTCTCTTTTTAAATTGCTGAAACTATAGTCCCCAGAAAGATGTCTGCTACAAGGTAGGAGCTCCATATTACTTGTCTAATGTTTTCATGTCAAAGGACTGGATGTGAGGGCAAAGAGCTTGTTGAGGCACCGATTAGGATACTGATTCACAGTGAACGTCACTGGAAGAGACTGGAGGCGTGCTGAAGTTATTGTGGCTCTTGTCGGGTTCAACAGAGTCATAAATGGCTTGAATAAAGCCATGGAGTCTACACCTATGAAATTCACACTCGACATAAAGAAACTATGAGGGAGAACAAAATTTGGGTATGCATATATTTGTGTATACATCCCTATACTTGAATCCTGCAATTACAACTGCATATTAACAGAAAGCTGTCGATTTGCAGCAACATAAAAGAAATGCTTTGGATTCTTGCCAAAAACAAGGTCATTGTGAGTAAACAATCAGAAGCTATAGCAATAGAAAGCTATACCCTTTATGTGTGAAACAAGGGAGGGGACAAGTACACGCACAACAGAAATGTGTTGTAACCTCACTCCTCTTTAACTTTTGGGGGGATAATTTGCTATCTCTTCTAAAAAACTGAATGTAGACAATAGGCAATAGACCCTGCAGCATTCTCTTTTATGCAGATGATAAAGCTTTATGATGATGAGTTAAAAGTGTTTAGTAGACAGGTTGCCATATCCTTGGTATAGCACCTCATCAAGGTTGACATAAGGATGCACTTTCTTATCACCAAATTATCACTGAATGTGAGTTGGCCTTCTTTGTTCTTTGGTGTGAGACTCAGTCAGGATCCTCAGATTTCACACAAAGTTGTCAACTCTATTCCCTAGCTCAGTTTAACTGAAACAGAGTAAAGGTACCTGTCAGTACTCATTAGTACTTGATTACTTTCCAAACTGAGGCTGAGAGAAAAAATATTAATGGAAAACAACCTGAAGGTTATGTGAGTCATCCATCTATACTCTGAAATTTGTCCCTAAATGAAACCTATCAGAGAATCAGTAATGCATCATAGCCTTCCTGCAGAGAGTTTCTTTTGTTGAATTGTATACTTTGGCATGAGAGTATAAAACTATATTAAAGATTGTTTCAGGAAGCATCCTTATGAAATATGCCTTTGATTTTAGGTTATTCAAACTATTTTAATTATTACACAGCATCCTCGGATAATTGCTTGAATTAAGCCTGGAAGGGAAAGATTTTTCTAAGCAAAAATGATAGAGAAGGCAGTGGAGGAGAGGGATGAGGAAAGTGGAAAAGGGTATATGTGGGAAATGATGGTTATCTCAGTTCATCTGGAGTGACACATCCAACTAGGACTGGAAAATGGAATAGAACCAGAGTGCACCAGGCCAAAGAGAGAATAGTATTTGAGAATGAACAGAAGTTCATCCATTCATAAAAAAATATGATTTGACAGCTGCTGGATGTGGAATGATAAGTAAAATGGACATAATCATTGGCCTTATGGAGCTATTATGATCAGTGAGATGGACATTAATACAATAAACAAACAAATAAATGCTTAATTTCTCTCCATGGATGAAAAGGAGAGGGTCCTAGAAGAGTAGGAGAGATCAGAGTGAGAGAAAGCTTCATCAGGAAGAGTGAACTCATTTCTGAGGAGTTGACATTGATGTAGACACCTGAAGGATGAGAGCTGTTGTCCAGATGAAAGTGGATGGGGAAAAGGGTTCCACTCAAGGGGAACAGTAGGTGCAAAGGCCCCAGAGCAGGAAGAACTTGATGCTGGAAGACAACAAGAACAGCCTGTGGAGCTGGAGTATGGAGTGGGGAGGCAAGTTGGAGAGGTAAGCCACACGCACTTGTGTAGAACATAGCATTGGGAATTCTCTAAGGGTAATGAGAAGCTTTTTTATAAGTTTTAAACAGACTGTGTGTGTGAGAGAGAGATCAGTTCAGTTCAGTCACTCAGTCGTGTCTGACTCTCTGCGACCCCATGAATCACAGCACGCCAGGCCTCCCTGTCCATCACCAGTTCCCGGAGTTCACTCAAACTCATGTCCTCAGGGTCGGTGATGCCATCCAGCCATCTCATTCTCTGTCGTCCCCTTCTCCTCCCGCCCCCAACCTTTCCCAGCATCAGAGTCTTTTCCAGTGAGTCAACTCGTCGCATGAGGTGGCCAAAGTATTGCAGTTTCAGCTTTAGCATCAGTCCTTCCAATGAACACCCAGGATCGATCTCCCTTAGAATGGACTGCTTGGATCTCCTTGAGGTACAAGGGACTCTCAAGAGTCTTCTCCAACACCACAGTTCAAAAGCATCGATTCTTCGGCGATCAGCTTTCTTCACAGTCCAACTCTCACATCCATACATGACCATGGGAAAAAACATAGCCTTGACTAGACGGACCTTGGTTGGCAAAGTAATGTCTCTGCTTTTTAGTATATTATCAAGGTTGGTCATAACTTTCCTTCCAAGAGGTAAGCGTCTTTTAATTTCATGGCTGCAATCAGCATCTGCAGTGATTTTGGAGCCCAAAAAAATAAAGTCTGCCACTGTTTCCACTGTTTTCCCATCTATTTCCCATGAAGTGAGGGGACCAGATGCCATGATCTTTGTTTTCTGAATGTTGAGCTTCAAGCCAACCTTTTCACTCTCCTCTTTCACTTTCATCAAGAGGCTTTTGAGTTCCTCTTCACTTTCTGCCATAAGGGTAGTGTCATCAGCATATCTGAGATTATTGATATTTCTCCCAGCAATCTTGATTCCAGCTTGTGCTTCTTCCAGCCCAGCGTTCCTCATGATGTACTCTGCATATAAGTTAAATAAGCAAGGTGACAATATACAACCTTGACGCACTCCTTTTCCTATTTGGAACCAGTCTGTTGTTCCCTATCCAGTTCTGACTGTTGCTTCCTGACCTGCATACAGGTTTCTCAAGAGGCAGGTCAGGTGGTCTGGTATTCCCATCTCTTTCAGAAGTTTCTACAGTTTATTGTGATCCACAGTCAAAGGCTTTGGCATAGTCAATGAAGCAGAAATAGATGTTTTTCTGGAACTCTCTTGCTTTCTCCATGATCCAGTGGATGTTGGCAATTTGATCTATGGTGCCTCTGCCTTTTCTAAAACCTGCTTGAACATCTGGGAGTTCACAGTTCACATATTGCTGAAGCCTGGCTTGGAGAATTTTGAGCATGACTTTACTAGCATGTGAGATGAGTGCAACTGTGCGGTAGTTTAAGCATTCTTTGGCATTCCCTTTCTTTGGGATTGGAGTTAAGACTGACCTTTTCCAGTTCTGTGGCCACTGCTGAGTTTTCCAAATCTGCTGGCATATTGAGTGCAGCACTTTCACAGCATCATCTTTCAGGATTTGAAATAGCTCAACTGGAATTCCATCACCACCGCTAGCTTTGTTTGTAGTGATGCTTTCTAAGGCCCACTTGACTTCACATTCCAAGATGTCTGGCTCTAGGTCAGTGATCACGTTATCGTGACTCTCTTGGTCGTGAAGATCTTTTTTGTACAGGTCTTCTGTGTATTCTTGCCACCTCTTCTTAATATCTTCTGCTTCCATACCATTTCTGTCCTTTATCGAGCCCATCTTTGCATGAAATGTTCCCTTGGAATCTCTAATTTTCTTGAAGAGATCTCTTGTTTTTCCTATTCTGTTGTTTTCCTCTATTTCTTTGCATTGATCGCTGAGGAAGGCTTTCTTATCTCTCCTTGCTATTCTTTGGAACTCTGCATTCAGATGCTTATATCTTTCCTTTTCTCCTTTGCTTTTTGCTTCTCTTCTTTTCACAGCTATTTGTAAGGCCTCCACAGACAGCCATTTTGCTTTTTTGCATTTCTTTTCCATGGGGATGGTCTTGGTCCCTGTCTCCTGTACAAAGTCACGAACCTCCGTCCAGAGTTCATCAGGCACTCTATCTATCAGATCTAGTCCCTTAAGTCTATTCCTCACTTTGCCTGTATAATCATAAGGGATTTGATTTAGGTCATATCTGAATGGTCTAGTGGTTTTCCCTACTTTCTTCAATTTAAGTCTGACTTTGGCAATAAGGAGTTTATGATCTGAGCCACAGTCTGCTCCTGGTCTTGTTTTTGCTAACTGTATACAGCTTCTCCATCTTTGGCTGCAAAGAATATAATCAATCTGATTTCGGTGTTGACCATCTGGTGATATCCATGTGTAGAGTCTTCTCTTGTGTTGTTGGAAGAGGGTGTTTGCTATGACCAGTGCGTTCTCTTGACAAAACTCTATTAGCCTTTGCCCTGCTTCATTCCGTGCTCCAAGGCCAAATTTGCCTGTTACTCCAGGTGTTTATAAAATCCATTAATAATTGAGTACAGGGTATTGGTTAGGGGACACTTGAAAAAATAGAAAGAACAAGAAAGGAATTAGAGTGGGGGCAGACCTGTTGCAATAATATAGAGGAGTAGGCAGTTGGCAAATATTTCCTGTTAAGGGCCTCATAGTAAATATTTCAGGCTTTGAGAGGCAACAGTCTATGTCTGAATCCTTCAGCTTTGCTATTATAGTGTGAAAGCAGCCAGATAATATGGAAATGTGAGGATGACTCTGTTCCAGTAAAGTTTTATTTCCCCAAAACTGGTGGTGGGCCAGATTTGGCTCTCAACCCAAATGGTACTAGAGCTGTGCCGGAGGCAGAAGCACAAAGGATGGGCTAGGAAAAACCAAGGATGAAGAACTGCTAGACTTTGTGACTACATGCAGGGACTGAGAAAGAAGGTATCAGGAGGTGGGGTCCAAAGCCTGGGATATAGAGAGAATAGTATTTTCATTGACAACTACATGGAAGTCAGGAAGAGAAGCTGATTTTGGAGACAGATGATACATTTGCTTTTTGTTTTTACACAGCTTATACCACATTTTAAAATTGGATTTGGCCAGTCTGGGCTTCCCAGGTGGCACTAGTGGCTAAAAATTCCGCCTGCCAGAGTGGGAGACATGAGATCTGAGTTCGATTCCTGGGTTGGGAAGATCCCCTGGAGGGGGGCATGGCAACTCACTCCAGTGTTCTTGCCTGAAGAGTCCCATGGACAGAGAAGACTGGTGGCTATGGTCCATAGGGTTGCAAAGAGTCAGACCGAAGTGATTTAGCATGCACGCAGTCTGGAAACATCCATAAGACTGGCAGTGGGTGATGATATTCAAGGCTCATACAGGCTGTGAGCAGTCTGTGTATGGGATTGCTTTGTTTGAAGGCTGGGGTGATTGATCTGGCCCACAAGAGGACTGCCCCTTCTCCTTAAATGGGCAGCTTCTGGAAGGTGCAGATGATCCAGCTGAACAGGCTCTTTTTTCCAAAGGACTTTGAAAGTTTTATTCTCTCTGCAGGCACACATTTGCATTTGAGTGAATGTGGCAAACCATTGTAGGGGCCAGAAAGGTCAGGAATGCCTTGGGCTCTATTCAGTCAATACTGTGAATTGGAGTGTGATTTCTCCAGCCAAGAGGACTGTTCCCTAGAGTAGATTTCCCATTTTGGGATCATCCTTAGTTTTAGCATATTTGTGTCTTAAAATATATTGTCATCCATCATTGATACATTTTACATTTATTATTATTCAAATCCTAGACAATCAATGTATTTGTTTAATGAAAGAAGCATAGTGTGCCTGAGAAATACCTTAAAGACAGAGGAGAGAATGGGAATCAGGCTTCACTCTGCTTCGGATGGCAGCATGCTTCTTACAGAAAAGTTCCACACTGAGGGATTTTACGGGAGAGTTGGGCAAACTGGAGGCAGTTGCCCCATGCCCTTCAGTGTAGCCTTAGGATTACAAGACTGGAGTTGAGTAGGAGAAGGCCATGGCTTGGCTAACATCAGGCCTCCTGTACATGTTATGATGGTCGTCAGGCACAGTGGGACTTGCTATGGTGATCCTTTTGCAAACTGTCGCCCCTCTTTTCTTCAAAGGCCTGTTCTTGGTACTCCCTGTGCCCGATACTCATAGTGAGGTAGCTCACGACAAAAATTTTTCCAGTGGTCATGTCTTGCCCCCTTCTTTTGAGGAAAGCTCCTCCTCTCCCCTCAGCCCCTGGTCATGTAGTCTAAAAGAGGACTGTCATCATTTTACATGTCCCAAGCAGAGACATTACTTTGCCAACCAAGGTCCATCTAGTTAAGGCAATGGTTTTTCCCGTGGTCATGTATGGATGTGAGTTGGACTGTGAAGAAGGCTGATCGCCGAAGAATCGATGCTTTTGAACTGTGGTGTTGGAGAAGACTCTTGAGAGTCCCTTATACTGCAAGGAGATCCAACCAGTCCATTCTAAAGGAAATCAGTCCTGGATGTTCATTGGAGGGACTGATGCTAAAGCTGAAACTGCAATACTTTGGCCACCTCATGCGACGAGTTGACTCACTGGAAAAGACTCTGATGCTGGGAAAGGTTGGGGGCAGGAGGAGAAGGGGATGACGGAGAATGAGATGGCTGGATGGCATCACCGACTCTGTGAACATGAGTTTGAGTGAACTCCGAGAGTTGGTGATGGACAGGGAGGCCTGGCGTGCTGTGATTCATGGGGTCGCGGAGAGTCGGACACGACTGAGCGACTGATCTGATCTGATCTGATCTGAGTTCCCAGACCATGGTGATGGATCCAGACATGCCCTCTGAGTTCTTCCTTGTGAGTTCTTAAATGGTAGCTGCTCTTTCTGATGACATAACCACAAGGATGCAAGTTTGCAACTGTTGCAGGAGGGGGGACCCCTTCCAGGGCCCGAAAGTGGGATCTTGTCTAACACTCAGAAATGAATTGTCCGAGGAGACGCATGTGCTGACAAAGCAAGAGATTTTATTGGGAAAGGGAACCTATGTGGAGAGCAGTAGGGTAAGGGAACCCAGGCGAACAGCTCTGCCAGATGGCTTGCAGTCTCGGGTATTATGGTGATGGGATTAGTTTCCACGTTGTCTTTAGCCAATCATTCTGACTCAGAGTCCTTCCTGGTGGTGTATGCCTTGTTCAGCCAAGATGGATGCCAGAGAGAAGGATTCTGGGAAGTGGTTGGACATGTGGTGTCTCCTTTTGACCTTTCCTGAACTCTTCTGGTTGGTGGAGGCTGATTAGTTCCATGTTCCTTAGCAGGACCTCCTGTTGTAAAACAATTCATGCAAATGGTTACTATGATGCCTGGCCAGGTGGGTGGTTTCAGTCAGTGTGCGGTGCCATGTTCACAGCTGGTGACAGAGACTGTCTGCAGACAGAGGATGAGAAGCACCTGGGGTTGGGAAAGCCCAGGTGACAAGCAATCTGTTCTCTTCTAAGATATTCAGTACTGCCCTTGCTGTCCTGCTAAGAGCCTGGGAGGCAAGCTCTCTGATTCTCTGAGCTACCCTAGAGTCCTGCCAACACATTTCCTATTTGCTTAAGCTAGTTTCATTGGCTAATTTACAAAGTATTAGGGTAGGGAATGGGACAGAGCATTATAACAATGTCCTGAAATCACACCATAGAAACAGTAGTCCATTTTATTTGAGTGAAGTCACCATTGTGCTCTAGTGTCTAAGAATTAACCTCAGTTCAGTTTAGTTCAGTCGCTCAGTTGTGTCCGACTCTTTGCGACCCCATGAATCACAGCACGCCAGGCCTCCCTGTCCATCACCAACTCCCAGAGTTCACTCAAACTCATGTCCACAGAGTCGGTGATGCCATCCAGCCATCTCATTCTCTGTCGTCCCCTTCTCCTCCCGCCCCCAATCCCTCCCAGCATCAGAGTCTTTTCCAGTGAGTCAACTCATCTCATGAGGTGGCCAATGTATTGGAGTTTCAGCTTTAGCATCAGTCCTTCCAGGACTGATCTCCTTTAGAATGGACGGGTTGGATCTCCTTGCAGTCCAAGGGACTCTCAAGAGTCTTCTCCAGCACCACAGTTCAAAAGCATCAATTCTTCGGCGATCAGCTTTCTTCACAGTCCAACTCTCACATCCATACATGACCACTGGAAAAACCATAGCCTTGACTAGACAGACCTTTGTTGGCAAAGTAATGAATCTGCTTTTTAATATACTATCTAAGTTGGTCATAACTTTCCTTCCAAGGAGTAAGCATCTTTTAATTTCATGGCTGCAATCACCATCTGCAGTGATTTTGGAGCTCAAAAAAATAAAGTCTGACACTGTTTCCACTGTTTCCCCATCTATTTCCCATGAAGTGATGAGACCAGATGCCATGATCTTTGTTTTCTGAATGTTGAGCTTCAAGCCAACCTTTTCACTCTCCTGTTTTACTTTCATCAAGAGACTTTTGAGTTCCTCTTCACTTTCTACCATAAGGGTGGTGTCATCTGCATATCTGAGGTTATGTATTTCTCCTGGCAATCTTGATTCCAGCTTGTGCTTCTTCCAGCCCAGCGTTCCTCATGATGTACTCTGCATATAAGTTAAATAAGCAGGGTGACAATATACAGCCTTGACGTACTCCTTTTCCTATTTGGAACCAGTCTGTTGTTCCATGTCCAGTTCTGACTGTTGCTTCCTGACCTGCATACAGGTTTCTCAAGAGGCAGGTCAGGTGGTCTGGTATTCCCATCTCTTTCAGAATGTTCCACAGTTTATTGTGATCCACACAGTCAAAGGCTTTGGCATAGTCAATGAAGCAGAAATAGATGTTTTTCTGGAACTCTCTTGCTTTCTCCATGATCCAGCAGATGTTGGCAATTTGATCAGGGTCAAAAGGCAAAATGATAGGATACTGAATGAGGAATTCCCCAGGTCGGTAGGTGCCCAGTATGCTACTGGAGATCAGTGGAGAAATAACTCCAGAAAGAATGAAGGGATGGAGCCAAAGCAAATCCAATACCCAGTAGTGAATGTGACTGGTGATAGAAGCAAGGTCTGATGCTGTAAAGAGCAATATTGCATAGGAACTTAGAATGTTAGGTCCATGAATCAAGACAAATTGGAAGTGGTCAAACAGGAGATGGCAAGAGTGAATGTAGACATTCTAGGAATCAGTGAACTAAAATGGACTGGAATGGGTAACTTTAACTCAGATGACCATTATATCTACTACTGTGGGCAGGAATCCCTTAGAAGAAATAGAGTAGCCATCATGGTCAACTAAAGAGTCCAAAATGCAGTACTTGGATGCAATCTTAAAAATGACAGAATGATTTCTGTTCGTTTCCAAGGCAAACCATTCAATATTACAGTAATCCAAGCCTATGCCCCAACCAGTAACGCTGAAGAAGCCGAAGTTGAATGGTTCTATGAAGACCTACAAGACCTTTTAGAACTAACACCCAAAAAAGATGTCCTTTTCATTATAGGGGACTGGAATGCAAAAGTAGGAAGTCAAGAAACACCTGGAGTAACAAGAAAATTTGGCCTTGGAGCACGGAATGAAGCAGGGCAAAGGCTAATAGAGTTTTGCCAAGAGAATGCACTGGTCATAGCAAACACCCTCTTCCAACAACACAAGAGAATTAACCTCAGGTCCTGCCAAATTTTAGACAGGGGCTAACCCTGAGGGTAAAGATCATTTGAACACTTGGAGTGATCTTGTGATGAGAAATCACTTTTCATTGCCCTAACAATAGCAAGCTAAAGAGGGATAAATGGGTGGAAAGGGTCTGAGGTCTGTCTCCACAGAAATAGCCTGTGAGTCTGGCTTTTTGCTAGGAGGGAAACTGCATTCTCTTGGTTCTCCTTCAAGTGGCCCCAGCTCATTGGTCCATCTTTATTGTCCACCATAGAGACAATTTGACAAATAAAACTTCACTGAACTTGGCTTCTGCTTTTTTGCCTCTGTCTTCAGACTGAGTGCCCCTCCTTTCCTAAGTTTTCCACCTACTGAAATCTTGCATATTTTTAAGACTTATTGAAGATGCCATCTCCCCTTGAAGCCTACCTTTATTGACCCCAGCTAAAATTAACCCTTGTTTCTTTAAGTATTAGTACAATAGAGATTTTACAGCTCCCTTAGCATTTACGTATTACTTCTTCCAAAACTTATTGGTAAACTCATCTTATTTTCATGCATTAGGTCAAGAGGTTAGCCTATACAATTTCTAAATTTTCTTGCAGCAATTCTATATTTTGTAACATCTGTAATTTTGTAACTAATATCAACTGTTCACAAACTTAGGGTGCACATCTTTTTATTTTTAGAATGTCTATTTCACTACTTCTTATCCTGGGTTTTTCCCCCTAGATTTATTAAGATATAATTGATATATAATATTGTTAAGTTTAAGGTGCAGAATATGTTGATTTGATACACTTATATATTAATAAAACCACAGTAGTGTTAACTGACACCTCCATCACCTCACAGTAATTATGTGTTTTTTTTGGGGGGGGGTGAGAAAATTTACTCTTTTACCAACTTCAAGTATATAGCAGAGTGTTATTAGCTATAAGCGCCATGTTATGTATTAGATCCCTATTGTCAAGAGTTTAATATGTCTTTTTTCCTTGAGATTTCCCCACTTCTTGAACTGCTCAATAATTATAGGGAGGCACTGTCCAATAGACCTTTCTGCCATGATGCTTCTCACATGTGATTATTGAACACTTGAAATGTAGCTTGTGCTAATGAAGACCTGAACTTTTCATTCCATTTAATTTTAATTAATTTAGATTAAAATTTAAATAGCCACATGCAGCTAGTAACTACCATATTATTTAATATAGCTCTGAAAGCTTCCACAGTCCCAAAACATTTACTCCAACCTCTGCACCAAGTTGAGTATCACTGGGTTCAGTAACCATAATAGCTGATGTTCCTCCCACCAGATATTGTTGCTTATAGAAGTTCAGTGTTGCACTGCTTGCTCACAGTCGCTGGTCCATTTCTTTGAAGAGGAGGTGACAGAACCCTGTTCTTCCTGCTGCAACTCTTTGGGAACATGATCTCACTCCCTTGGGCTAACCTTGGCCAAACTGCCCATGCCTGGACTCCAAGACTGGGAGTTTTCTTACTCATGTCTCCATGCACAACTACAAACCAGAACTACTGCAGTAATGGAGTCAGGATCAGAGCCAGTTCTGTTCACCCTCAAGGATCCAGAGTCACCCTTTCTCTGTCTAGTTATCCATCACAGGAGTCAGAAGATTTTTTTTTCTCTTGAACCCTCAAAAGCACAAGGAATTTGGCTTTGGATTAATCTAAGAATAGACCTTTAGGTAAAGACTCAACTGAAAGTAGTTTATTTAGGAGGTGATCCTAGGAAATATCAGTAAGGGAATTTAGAAGTAAAATAGGGAGGTGGTGAAGGAGGCTGGTGAAAGGTAATGCAGCAAACAGTCATCATCTTGGGGAACTCTAAGAGGCAGTGTAGAATGTGCTTCAGAATGAGCCCAGCTGAAAGACAAGTGGTACCCATACACCAAATTCCTGTCAGTCATTGGCTGAAGTCTTCTCCTGAAGATTTTAACTCTTCAGCACTCTTGCCTCCTCTAAGGTAGCAAGTATGCTCTCGATGACAGAGGAAATCTCTCAGGCAGTTACAAGAAGTCTCTGGAATACAGAGGTGGGGGTAGGGGTGATGATGCCTGCTCTGGTATCGTGGCCAATGGGTCAGTCATACTTCCTTTTACGATTTTGGCAGCTTTAACTGGTTCTGGGGTGCTCCACACTTCCAGAAGCCTCAGAAGTTTCTCACAAGAGATCTATGACAATTGTAAAATCTAGGGCAGTGTATGTGTCTCTGGTAAGCAACTCCATTTTATCTTGGTTTGTGTGTTTAGTAATATACTGATCAACATGCTAAGAACACCAAATAAAACTTTAATGTGGTCTGAAAAGCATAACAAAAGTTAAATTGATACTACCTTCATAGGTTCTAACAGTATCGCCAGCTTTGTATAAAAGAAAGGGGTTTAGAATTTGAAAATATCTTAGAATTTCAGATTTTAAATGAACATATTTTCATGAACTCTTGCTTTCTTCAGGTTTAGCAGGAACATGGGGATTATTACATTGGCAAAAGGTGAATAAGGTACAATATTTGAGGTCCCATATGTACAAAGTGAAAAAGGCAAAATAATTGAAGAAGGAAATCTGTTCTTAAGTATAGTCAAGTGGAATTTAGTGATGTGGGAGTAAGTGGATTCTAGTCGCTCAGATGGGTCCGACTCTTTGTAACCCCATGGACTGTAGCCTGCCAGGCTCCTCTGTCCATAGAATTCTACAGGCCAGAATCCTGGAGCGGGTAGCTGTTCCCTTCTCCAGGGGATCTTTCCAACCTAGGGATTGAACCCAGGTATCCTGCATTGCAGGCAGATTTGTTACAGTCTGAGCTAATAGGGAGTCATTCTACAAGTGAACTCAGTGTTCCTTCATGGTAAAAGCATTTGACTTGGCTTAGACTGGATCATTTTAGAAAGTTCATTGATAGCAACATTTCCTCTCACTGTATCCGGCAGCCTGAAGTAGACGGATTTTTTTTTTTTTTTTTACTTTTCATTTAATCACAAACTTAATTTGGTCTATTTGCAAAGATTTACAGTTTCTCCAGATATGAGGAGTATCAATAATAGAGGAGATACTGGGCAGTGTGCTGCTTCTTATCAAATATTCAGTGTGTGATACGAAGATTTATCTTGTAAATATCACTGGGTATAACCTTGTAAATTCAGAGATACATCATCTACAGTTCAACTTTGAATATAGGGCAATGAAGGAAGAATGGATTTTTTTAATGAAAAGATCAAAAAGGATAATTAATATTTCATAATTTTAATTAACTTTTCCATTGCACATTGGTTTTTAAAGTTATTTGGGGTGTAAGGTGTGATTATTGCTTTCAGAGCCAAATCAGATAATCTGGTCACAAACTTGAATGTCAAAAGGTAATGTGAACATCTTGTTTGGCTTGAGAAATTAGTCATTAAGTTCTTCAATTAGCTCTGTGCTTATTCTGGGGAAATTGCATTATGAAAGTGAATAAGATTGTAAGCTTTTATAATTGGAAGCAGGTTATTAAGCATGTTAGGTTGGAGCCCACTGGTAAGAGATGTATGAATTGCTGCATTAGGAGAGAAAGAGGGACCCTGCTCCAAGGTGCACGGAATAAACCATGCTTCCCAGTGTATTAGCATGGATAATAGAATTTAACAGACCACCTAGCACAGCTGATTGGTAGGTGCTTCTGTGCTGGTAGGCACCTGATCCTTGAAGCCAGCCAGCATTGGACTGGATTCTTGACCCCAGCAAACTCACCTGCCTATCCAGTAGAGGTACACCAACCAGAGCTAGAGGGAAGTGTCCAGGACCATCCAAACTTTGACCATAACTCACTTTTCCCTTGGCCTCATCTTCCCATCCTGAAATATTTGGATCCAAGACTCTAACTTCTGAGTGCCCCCATCTAATCTCTCAATTTCAGTTCTTTTACCTCCCTCGCCCTAGTGACTCTGCTTCACCTGGAAACTCCCTGTTCCATTCTCTATTCTGGTGACTTAATCTCCAACTGGGTCAGCTCCTGACCAACTTGGGTTGAGGTAGGATTTAGGGTAAAAAGGGGAAGAAGGAATTCAGATAATTTACTCCTGGGAGGTGAGTATAACTTCAGGTTCTACACTTGCTGCAAAGCATCAGATCAGATCAGATCAGTCGCTCAGTCGTGTCCGACTCTCCGCGACCCCATGAATCACAGCACGCCAGGCCTCCCTGTCCATCACCAACTCCCGGAGCTCACTCAAACTCATGTCCACAGAGTCGGTGATGCCATCCAGTCATCTCATTCTCCGTCGTCCCCTTCTCCTCCCGCCCCCAACCTTTCCCAGCATCAGAGTCTTTTCCAGTGAGTCAACTCATCGCATGAGGTGGCCAAAGTATTGCAGTTTCAGCTTTAGCATCAGTCCCTCCAATGAACATCCAGGATTGATCTCCTCTAAAATGGACTGCTTGGATCTCCCTGCAGTATAAGGGACTCTCAAGAGTCTTCTCCAACACCACAGTTCAAAAGCATCGATTCTTCGGCGATCAGCCTTCTTCACAGTCCAACTCTCACATCCATACATGACCACGGGAAAAACCATTGCCTTGACTAGACGGACCTTGGTTGGCAAGTAATGTCTCTGCTTTTTAATATACTATCAAGGTTGGTCATAACTTTCCTTCCAAGGAGCAAGCGTCTTTTAATTTCATGGCTGCAATCAGCATCTGCAGTGATTTTGGAGCCCCCAAAAATAAAGTCTGACACTGTTTCCACTGTTTTTCCATCTATTTCCCATGAAGTGATGGGACCAGATCACAATAAACTGTGGAACATTCTGAAAGAGATGGGAATCCCAGACCACCTGACCTGCCTCTTGAGAAACCTGTATGCAGGTCAGGAAGCAACAGTTAGAACTGGACATGGAACAACAGACTGGTTCCAAATAGGAAAAGGTGTACGTCAAGGTTTTATATTGTCACCTTTCTTATTTAACTTACATGCAGAGTACATCATGAGGAACGCTGGGCTGGAAGAAGCACAAGCTGGAATCAAGATTGCTGGGAGAAATATCAATAATCTCAGATATGCAGATGACACTACCCTTATGGCAGAAAGTGAAGAGGAACTCAAAAGCCTCTTGATGAAAGTGAAAGAGGAGAGTGAAAAGGTTGGCTTGAAGCTCAACATTCAGAAAACAAAGATCATGGCTGCAAAGCATACTAGGATCAAAAAGGCAAGATGAGAACCAACATGGGAATCATGGAGAGGTGGCCAAGAATAAGAGATTCACGTCTAACTTACAGGCAGGAATTGCATTTTGTATAAATTAGAGTATGATACATTGGGCTATAATTATACACACCCCCAAATCATTGTTTTAACAAAATGAAAGTTGATATCTTATACAAGGTATCCAGTGTGGTATAGTGTGATGATCTGTCCCACTCAGTTACTCAGGGACCCAAGCTAACCAAGTTTCTGCTGTTTTATTCTCTGCATCATTTGTGTCATGTAGACTTTATGCCCCACAGCAGGAGAAATAAGACTGGAGAATCTGACATGCACTTTTCATTTCTGCGGTGCAACAGTGATATACGTCACTTTCGGACACGTTTTATTGGTTAGAACTAGTCAGGTGGCCCTGTAGCTTTACGGGGGTCAGGAAATGTATGAGAGAAAGTAAAATTTGGTGAGAATTCTGTTTCTATCACAATATACATGAGTACCTCATCAGAAGCAGTGGGGCAGGGGTGCTGTGGCCAAAGTTTGAGGAAGGAAGTGCGAGCGAACCCACCCAAAAGAGAGGTAGAGGAGGGTGACAAAAGAGCCTGGTCTGTCCGAAAGGAGCTCCATGGAGCCCTTGACTAGCTGGGTTCTCACTCTGACTACTAGGATGACCTGGGGCAGGCACTGATGTACACAAACAATCTCATGGTCACTTTCAAAGGTCTTTGTTTCACATTATTATGAAAGGATTTTACCAAGTAACTCCTGAATGTACAGAATGCGCGTGCCTTTAAAAGACATACAGATACTTGTATAACGTTTAGAACTAGTCAGGCATCATCTCAGGAGGAAATGTGCTGTCTTTTGGGTGTCACTTGGAAGGAAAATTACCTAAACCTCGGAGTCATATATTTCACGTGTAGAGCAGAGCTCATTTTTGATAAGTTGTTGCTATCATTTATTACAATAAGTAGTATACATGCTTGACCTCACCTAATCATCTCCATAAGCCTGCTGCTGCTGCTGCTAAGTCACTTCAGTCGTGTCCGACTCTGTGTGACCCCATAGACGGAAGCCCACCAGGCTCCCCCTTCCCTGGGGTTCTCTGGGCAAGAACACTGGAGTGGGTTGCCATTTCCTTCTCCAATGTGTGAAAGTGAAAAGTGAAAGTAAAGTCGCTCAGTGGTGACTTACCCCTAGCGACCCCACGGACTGCAGCCTACCAGGCTCCTCCATCCATGGGATTTTCTAGGCAAGAGAGTATTATTAGCAACCCCACTTTACAGACAAGACTACTGACTTTCAGATAGGTTTTGTTATATAGCTAGTAAGTGACAGTGTTGGGATTCAAATCTAGGTCTCATCTGAATCTAGTGTCTCATATCTGATTGCTAGAATTAAGTAGATTAAACATGCCTATCATTAAATAGGAGCTCATCAATGTTGATGTTCTTCCTCTTCTTTTCCTTCTTCCTTCTTATCCTGGGATTCCAGCCAAATAACTCATCACTTGGGGATTCCTTTGGGGATCTCTCTCTTGAGAAGAGCTGGGAAACCACTTACACAATGATTTCTGCAACTGAGCAGGTGACGAGAGGGAGAGCAGGTGGAGAGGCACGCTCTTGCCAGCCCCACTTCTCCCCCTCTTTCACAGTTGGTCTGGGAGAGGTAAGACCAGAAAGAGTTCTGTGCCCATTTACCTTCTCACAAACAAGAATAAGGGTGGCAGCCTTCACCCCTCCTTGTCCCCTTTCTCAATATTTCTGTCTTTTGTGCTATTTCAGTTATTTGTTTACAGCTGGAGAAAATGATTCACTTGGTGATGCAAAATTTTCTCTGTTAAGCATGGAGAGCTCTACCAATTGCCAGCTCTTAAACATGAGGTAATTTTAACCCTTAATCTTAAAAATATGTAGCTTTATCAACCAGAGTCCATGTTCCTCTTGTCCTGAGATCCAGATGTCCTAGGGAAGTGGGGTTAAAGGTGAAGGGTTGTAGGTGGGAGGATGTGGTTCTACATTTTGAGAACAAGATTCTCCTGGTTTTTTGTTTTGTTTTTGTTTTTTTAATTTAGAGGAGAACAGGGGATGCCTGTTTATGGCACCCAGCATGGAGCCTGGGGCTATTTCTTTAATCTCATTCTATAAATAAACTGGATGGCTGCCAGGGAAAATGTAATCTGGGACATGATTCTTAGTTTCTACTAGAGTGAACTGCTCTAAAAATTCTGGCTGCCACTTGGTACAAGTTTCAGGGTCTTTAAAGAGTATTTTGAGTGCTCATGCATGGAAAATGATGTGTTCCCTTCTTCATCTAGTTTCCACTTAAAAAGAAAATCATCAGACTCAGAATGATTTAGAGTTTCTCTGTAATCAAATGCTAATAGTTTTAATACACGCTTGCTTATTGCTCACCACACGTTGGGTGAGAGGCTATTCTCTTGCTAATTTTGAGGATAATGGTGTTTCACTACCACTAGTCCAGGAAGGCCAAATTTGTTTTTAGTTGAAAATTTAAATGCTGCTCTCCTCACTTAACTGGGTCTTCCCTTGTGGCTCAGCTGGTAAAGAATCCGCCTGCAATGCTGGATACCTGGAAGATTCCCTGGAGAAGGGAACAGCTAGCTACCCACTCCAGTATTTTGGCCTGGAGACTTCCATGGACTGTTTAGTCCATGGGGTCGCAGAGAGTCGGACATGACTGAGCCACTTTCACTTTTACTTTACTTAACTCAGTAAGTTACATGTAGCCCTAAGAAATAAATGCCTTAGAATAAGAAAGCAACCAATTTGTTAGAATTTTGGCCCCAAAGGTGGGTTTGAAGCCTCACATCTTATTTGTTGCTGTGATTTGCGATTGAAAGTTCGAACATCATAAATCAGGATGACAAGACTTTTGAGCATGGGATACTGAGTCATCAAAGGGAGGACACAGAGCATCTCCCAGGCTGCTCAAGAAAGAAGAAAGCCATTCCTCTCCATCTGCTTTGCATATGATAGGGTGGAGCACTGCAGAGAGTATGCACCTGTTTGGGGAACCCGAAACCATCTTTCCCTCCCTCTGAACACTGGTGCTTCTACTGTCAAAACCATTCACTTGGCAGTTGCCTTTGTCACATTCCGTTCATATTGTCAGTTAGATGTTTATGTGTGAGTCTAAGATCTCAACTTGATGGGAAGTTCTTCAAGGCACAAAGCTGAGCTTTCTACTCCTTCATGTCCTTGTGTCTTCCAGCTTTGAACTTTGCATATAATGATGCATAATGCACCATTCATTAGTATAAATTATGTATTATTGTTATGAATTATTCTTATGATCCTCATTATGACTTATTATTCATACTTGATGAAAATTCAGTCAAAGTTAAAAGTACACATGATGCTCTCTTTCTCATGCATTCATGTAGAACTTGACTCAAGACCCAGAGGTCTTGTATAGGGATCTTTCGTTATAGAAGGTTTATACTCAGGATACAATTTATTTAATTCAATAAGTATTTACTGAGCTTCTATCACATGAAGCGTTATAAATTATAAGAAAGAAATAAGATAATATCAAGGTACTCAATATGTTTATGTCTACCCCATGAACGATGGATAGATTTCACCTTAAATGTCTAGTTCATTAACTGATGAAGGCTGCTTGGATTGCTGATAAGGATTATAAAGTCTGCTTTAGATTCAGGAGGAAATAGTACCATGGTTAATTAGCAATATCTACCATTTTATTTAGGAGTAGAGAATGGGCTTCCCTGGTGGCTCAGACAATAAAGAAACTGCCTGAAACACAAGAGACCTGAATTCAGTCCCTGGTTGGGATGATCCCCTGGAGAAGGGAATGACTAGCCACTCCAATATTCTGGCCTGGAGAATTCCTTGGGCAGAGGAGCCTGGCAGGCTATGGTCCAAGGGGTCACAAAGAGTCAGACAGGACTGAACGACTTTCTCTTTCAGAAAATGGTGGTAAAGATGCCACACATTCATAATCCCCAATTTGCAGAATGAATTGAAGTCTAGATAGTAAAAGAAGCTTGTATTTAGTAGAATCCAGTCAGTCAATAACTTATATTTAAGTACCAAACAAATACATAAATTACCTGAAATAATTATGTATTAATCTGGTTGGCCTTTCCATCACATAGACTGGGTGGCTCACACAGCAGAAATTTATTTCTCACAGTCCTGGAGGCTAGAAGATATTTTTTAAAAAAAGAGGTCATGGGTGTATAAAAGGCAGTCATTCATAAGAAAGAGCTCTCACAGGAACTGAACTGGCCAAAACTTCATCTTGGACTTCTAAGCCTCCAAGACTGTGAGAAAATAAATTTCTGTTGTTTGAGTCACCTAGTCCATGGTATTAGGTGGTGCCAGTGGTAAAGAACCTGCCTGCCAATGCAGGAGACATAGGAGATGCAGGTTCGATCCTTGGGTCAGGAAGATCCCCTGGAGGAGGGCATGGCAACCCACTCCAGTATTCTTGCGTGGAGAATTCCATGGACAGAGGATCCTGGTGGGTTACAGTCGATAGGGTCACAAGGAGTTGGACATGACTGAAGCGACTTAGCACACATGCACGTGCATATAATTGATTAAAAATGTTGTGCTAGTTTCAGGTATACAGCAAAGTGATTCAGTTTACAGATACATGTATCTATTCTTTTTCAAATTATTTTCCCAATGAGGTTATTACGTAACACTGAGCAGAGTTCCCTGGGCTATACAGTAGGTCCTTGTTGGTTATCCATTTTAAATATAGCAGTATGTACATTTTAGTTCTAAACTCCTGAAATAAATTTGTTTTCTAAGTCTGTGAGTCTCTTTCTACATGATCTCTTTTCTGTGTTCTCTAGGAAAGAGTGATAAGGCCCTGTGGGATCAGGGCCCTGGCTTTATAACCTCATTTAGCCTTAATTACTTCCTTAGAGGCCTCATTTCCAAATACAGCCACATGGAATGGGGTGCCTAGGGCTTCACCATATGAATTTTGGGAGAATACATTCAGTCCTTAGCAGTATAGGGTAGATTTATATCTCCTGTTTGGAGGATGGTGTATCATAGGAGTTAGCTATCTAGCCAAGGTTATCCTTATTTAAAAAGCAAGGCATCAAAATTGATTTCTTAATTAATGCTTTTCATGTTAACCACATTTATGAGTTTTAAACTCATCTGATCTTATGGGTTGTTTATAATAACTTAGGTCATTTACATAATGCAATTTAAAAATTATATCAAAAAAGCCAGTAGTTCAAAGTAACAGGTGGTAGACAGGTTTAGAAATGTACACTTAACAAAAACTCATACACTTTTCTAAACCTTAGTACCATCCTAAAATAGTAACTAACCATTAAAAAAAAATACTATCCATCAGATGATGCTAACTCTAAACATTTTCCTTGGAATATGGCACCCTTCCTGTAATTACCAAGACTCAATTTTTGAATTGGTGTGTGCTGCTGTTGTTGTTCTTCAGTGACTCTCTGTGACCCCATGGACTGCAGCACAGCAGGCCTCCCTGTTCCTCACCATCTCCTGAAGTTTGCCCAAGTTCATGTTCATTGCTTCGGTGATGCCATCCAGATATCTCATCCTCTGATGCCCTCTTCTCCATCCGCCTTCAATCTTTCCCAGCATCAGGGACTTTTCCAGTGAGTCGTCTGTTTGCATCAGATGACCAAAATACTGGAGCTTCAGCTTCAGCATCAGTCCTTCCAGTAAATATTCAGGGTTGATTTCCCTTAAGATTGACTGGTTTGATCTCCTTGCTGTCCAAGGGACTTTCAGGAGTCTTCTCCAGCACCACAATTCGAAGTCATCAATACTCTGGCGTTTTGCCTTCTTTATGGTCCAGCTCTCATATCCATACATGACCACTGGGAATACCATAGCCTTGACTATACGGAACTTTGTCTTCAGAGTAATGTCTCTGCTTTTCAACACGCTGTCTAGATTTGTCATCACTTTCCTGCCAAGAAGCAATTGTCTTCTGGTTTCATGGCTGCATTGACCGCCTGCAGTGATTTTGGAGCCCAAGAAGAGGAAATCTGTCACTACTTCCACCTTCTCCCCTGCTATTTGCCATGCAGTGATGGGGCTGGATGCCATGATCTTAGATTTTTTAATGTTTAATCTTAAGCCGGCTTTTTCACTCTCCTCCTTCACCCTCATCAAGAGGCTCTTTAGTTCCTCCTCGCCTTCTGCCATTAGAGTGGTATCATCTGCATATCTGAGGTTGTTGATGTTCTCCTGCCTATCTTGATTCCAGCTTGTAACTCATCCAGCCCGGCATTTCTCATGATGTGCTCAGCAGATAGATTAAACAAACAGGGTGACAGCAGACAACCCTGTCGTACTCCTTTCTCAATCTTGAGTCAATCATTTGTTCTATACAGCGTTCTAACTGTTACTTCTTGACCCGCATACAGGTTTCTCAGGAGACAAGTAAGATGGTCTGGTATTCCCATCTCTCTAAGAGCTTTCCACAGTTTGCCATGATCCCCACAGTCAAAGGCTTTAACGTAGCTAATGAAACAGAGGTAGATGTTTTTCTGATTCTCTTGCTTTCTCTATAATCCAGTGAATGTTGGCAATTTTTATCTATAGTTCCTCTTCCTTTTCTAAACCCAGCTTGGACATCTGGAAGTTCTTGGTTCGCATAATGCTGAAGGCTAGCATGCAACATTTAAGCATGACCTTACTAGCATGGGAGAAGAGTGCAATTGTCCGATTGCACATTCTTTGGTACTACCCTTCTTGGGAACTGGGATGAGTTGACCTTTTCCTGTCCTGTGGCCACTGCTGGGTCATCCAGATTTGCTGACATAATGAATGTAAAACCTTGATGGCATCCTCCTTTAAGGATATGAATAGTTCTGCTGGAATTTCATTGCATCCACTAGCTTTATTAACAGCAGTGCTTCTTAAGCCCCACTTGACTTCACAATCCATAATGTCTGGCTCTGGGGGACTAACTACACCATTGTAGTAATTTGGTTCATTAATATCTTTTTAAACAGTTCTTCCGTGTATTCTTTCCATCTCTTCTTGATCTCTTCGGTGTATACTAGGTCTCTGCCATTTTTATCTTTTATTGTGCCCATCTTTGGGCAGAATGTCCCTTGATGTTTCCAGTTTTCCTGAAGGGATCTCTAGTTTTTCCCCTTTTGTTGTTTTCTTCTATTATTAAGCATTGTCATTGAAGAAGGCCTTCTTGTCTCTACTAGCTATTTTTTGGAACCCTTCATTTAACTGGTTGTAACTTTCCCTCTCTCCCTTGCTTTTCACTTCTTTTTGTTCTTCCACTATTTGTGAAGCCTCCTCAGATAACCACTTTGTCTTCTTGCTTTTCATTTTATTTGGGATGATTTTGTTTGCCACCTCGTGTGCAATATTACAGACCTCTGTCCATAGTTCTTCAGGCATGCTGTTTCCTAGATCTAGTCCCTTGAATCTATTTGTTACCCTTACTGTGAATTCATTCAGGATTTAAGTCATACCTGGCTGGCCTATTTTTTCCCCAGTATTCTTTAGTTTTTGTGCTTAGTAGACTAAAAATACCATGTTTTGTTTTTACAGGTATACTCATTACAGTGGAATTAAAAAATGTGATTTAACATTTGGTCTCTGTGAAATTTAAATCTTGATCCAGGTTAGGTTTGTTTTCATGTGTGTGTTTTTTAATTACCCCCCTCCAGAATATTTATTTATTAAAGTGATAAGATACTACAGCTAGCGATTACACATAGAAGAAAATATATCAATGTTTGAATTTAGACTCCATCCAGCCCTTGCTTATCTCTCCACCCTTTCATGATTTTATATTTCAGAGTAAAAATATTAAATAACATTTATTCTTTATTATTAAAGAAAAGCTGACCTGGGTTTTAGTAGAACTCAAATGGGTCATAATGCTTTGTCATTTATCTTTTGTCTTGATGTGATTTAACTGTAAGAACATTCATGTTGATGATAAAATGGATCCCCTTGCTTTTAATCACAAACAAAAGCTTCATAAAATGTTTCAATGAATTCTTGGTTAAGGTCTAGAAAATTCCAGGGAATATTTTTTTTATCCATATTCTTATCTCAAAATGACTCTCTTTAATTATTAACATGGGAGTGATGTAGTGGCTCAAGGTGACACATCTAAGTATGACTGAATAATGTTTTAAATGTGACAAAGATTTGAAAATTCTGTACACAGGGAAGTGTTTCATTTTAAGAATTTAGCATGTAAATGATCACCTTTTTTTCATGCATTTCAGACAGTATAACAGGAGAAATTATAATCTGATATATACACTGATGTTTTTTATTACAGTATTTTTCCAACTAAAACAATATCTTCTATAGATCAGAACAAAGAATATAAAAATCTTACATAATTCTACCACTCAGTACTCATTGAATTAATATATCATTAATGCAGAGATACCTAACATTATTTTAATGTACAGGCTTTCTGTTTTTAAAACTGTAATTATGTGACATATTTTAGACTGCTACATTTACTTATTAATACATTACAAACATATTCTTATATCACTGAATATTAAATATAATTCTATCATGTAGCTATATCAAAATTTATTTAAACAGTCCTCTATTTCTGAATCAAAAGAGCAAGAGAGTTCTGGAAAAACATCTATTTCTGCTTTATTGACTATGCCAAAGACTTTGACTGTGTGGATCACAATAAACTGTGGAAAATTCTGCAAGAGATGGGAATACCAGGCCACCTGAGCTGCCTCCTGAGAAATCTGTATGTAGTTCAGGAAGCAACAGTTAAAACTGGACATGGAACAACAGACTGGTTCCAAATAGGAAAAGGAGTACGTCAAGGTTGTATATTGTCACCCTGCTTATTTAACTTATATGCAGAGTACATAATGAGAAACACTTGGCTGGAGGAAGCACAAACTGGAATCAAGATTGCCGGGAGAAATATCAATAAGCTCAGATATGCAGATGATACCACCCTTATGGCAGAAAGCGAAGAACTAAAGAGCCTCTTGTTGAAAGTGAAAGAGGAGAGTGAAAAAGTTGGCTTAAAGCTCAGCATTCAGAAAACTAAGATCATGGCATCTGGTCCCATCACTTCATGGCAAATAGAAGAAACAGTGGAAACAGTGGCTGACTTTATTTTTCTGGGCTCCAAGATCACTGCAGATGGTGACTGCAGCCATGAAATTAAAAGACGCTTACTCCTTGGAAGGAAAGTTATGACCAACCTGGACAGGATATTAAAAAGCAGAGACATTACTTTGTCAACAAAGGTCCATCCAGTCAAAGCTATGGTTTTTCTAGTAGTCATGTATGGATGTGAGAGTTGGACTATGAAGAAAGCTGAGCGCCGAAGAATTGATGCTTTTGAACTGTGGTGATGTAGACGACTCTTGAGAGTCCCTTAGACTGCAAAGAGATCCAACCAGTCCATCCTAAAGGAGATCAGTCCTGAGTGTTCATTGGAAAGTGAGGTGAAGTGAAGTTGCTCAGTCATGTCCGACTCTTTGTGACCCCATGGGCTGTAGCCTACCACACTCCTCCATCCATGGGATTTTCCAGGCAAGAGTACTGGAGTGGGTTGCCATTTCCTTCGCCAGAGGATCTTCCTGATCCAGGGATTGAACCTGGGTCTCCCGCATTGTAGGCAGACGCTTTGCCATTTGAGCCACCAGGGAAATACTGACGTTAAAGCTGAAACTCTGATACTTTGGCCACCTGATGTGAAGAACTGACTCATTTGAAAAGACCCCGATGCTGGGAAAGATTGAAGGCAGGAGAAGGGGACAACAGAGGATGAGATGGTTGGTTTGTATCACCGACTCAATGGACATGAGTTTGAGTAAACTCTGGGAGTTGGTGATGGACAGGGAGGCCTGGCGTGCTGTGGTCAACAGGGTCGCAAAGAGTCGGACACAACTGAGCGACTGAACTGAACTGAACTGGTTTCTGAATATTTACATTATTTGCAATTTTGTTGTTTCAAGTAATATTTCCTCAAAGTAATTTTATATAAATATGATTGTACCTAAGTTATTTTTATTATGATAGAGTCCTAAAAGTGGAAGTTTTGGGTTAAAGACTGTAAGTATTTGTTTGGATTTTAGTAAATGTTGTTTCTCAGAAAGATGTACTGTTTTACATTTACTTTTTGGCTATCCTGGGTCTTCACTGCTGCGTGGGCTTTCCTCTAGTTGCAGTGAGCAAGGGGTACTCTCTGTTGTGGTGTGTGGGTTTCTCACTGTGATGGCTTCTCTTGTTGCAGAGCAGTAGTTGCAGCTCCTGGGCGCTAGAGCACAGGCTCAATAGTTGTGGAGCATGGGCTTAGTTGCTCCACAGCATGTGTGATCTTTCCAGATCAGGGATCAAATCCATGTTTCCTGCATTGGCAAGTGGATTCTTTACTGCTGAGCCACCAGGGAAGCCCCCACTTTACATTCTTAACAGTAATTTAAAGTGCTGTTTTCTCTACACGCTGGCTAACAAAGTGCTACAACTTTTTATGCTTGTCAATTCAATAGAAAAAAGTATGATAGTATGATATATTATTTTTATCTACTTACAGGCCTAACTCTGAGCTTAGATCAGAATATAGAAGTACAGATGCAAGCATTGTCAGTTTGTCTCATTGCTCTAAATACTAATTTTAGATTGATACCTTTTCATTAATCAATTCAACAAATATTCTCAGAGTGCTTCTTCAGAAAAGAAACAGAATTTGGAATGTGAATTTTTATATTTGGCAAGTTAATCATATTCCTCAGCTGATGGCATGTTATTACCATCCTCCCTGCCTGGAAGCCCTCTTGTTTATTTCCTCTTCTGTCATCCTGATCCCCACTTCATTTCTCTTCTCTTCCATAAGCAGCCATTCTAGTGTGTTTAACACACACATATATTTGATATACACATTTCCTTGAAGAATATATAGTGTTTTGTGGTTTTGAGTATATGCATTTTTAATTTACATAAATTGTATTCATAAATATTGTATATCTTACATTTTCCACTATTAGCACATTAAAAAAATGCTACCCTTGTGAGCACGTTTGGATTTCTGTTTCTAGTTTGCTGCCCAAGATGCTAGACCTGATTCGTATGATCATTTATAATGTTTTCTCGACTTCTTAGCCCTCTGCATATAAATCAAATGCTTTTCTACCATAGGCCTGATCCTATGCTAGTTTTAGAAATTAATCCAATTGTCGGGTTTGTAGACATGTAAAAGCTCATTCTGCTTATACAAAAATTCTGTTAGACTTGTGCCATCCTAATGTCCTTAAACCATGGCAACAGTCTGCTTCTAAATTGGAAAATTAAAATCAATAGCTGGAAATCAGAGTCAGGGCTATGGGAAATCCAAGATGGCTGCTTGGCTTTTCCCAGCTCCCTGACAAACCTCATTTTTTATTTGATGGGTTAAAGCCTCCCTGGCTACAGGGCCTCCATAATGAAAAATCACGGAATATTAAGTTTTGTAAATTGTTAAATTAAGTTTCTAGTTTTTTTAATGTCTAGTGTTTAATAAGACTCACTGCTGAGACAGTTCCTTGTTACGTGATACTGCTAAAAGATTTAATTAAGTTATTAAAAAGGACACTTTAGGTTAGTTTCTAAGGCTTATCTCAGTAACCAATCTTCAGATAAAGGTCAGATGCTCCATAATGTACAACCAGGAGATTAACACCAGACTATAATCATTTAACAAATGAAGTCAGGTGACTTGGGGTATACCAGGCTTTATCTAATGAAAGTTCTTGACTTATAATTCTTATTTTACTAATAACTGCTAGCTATGGCTATATTATTTTCTATGTCACTTGTTTCACTGAGCCTGTGATATAATGCTGAACTGACAGTTCCATATGAGATCAATAATTTTAATAAGGTGACTCTGGGTATGGGAAAAAGCAACAAGAGGAAATATTTTCCTGGACCAGGAGGCTAGTAAGACAGTGGTCCAGAGACTTTTGCTACTTGCAAGGCCTGCTCCAATTTTAGCACACTGAGTGGCCCATCACTTCCCTAGACCTGGGAATGAGCCTTCCCAGCACTGCGGGACACAATGGCCATGAAATGGTGTCACATGGTCAGATATGTGGCTATGAAGGGACCCTGCTGACTGGAAGTTGGTCCTTGCCAGCTGCCTCTACAAAGATTACATCATGACCATTGCAAGCTGCTGACCTTCAACACCCCCTGAAAGAAGTTCAGGGTGAAAATCAGGAATGAGGCACTCTGTGCTCTGAAAACAACAACAACAACAAAAAACTGGCAGAATAGGCCTTCAGATAGTTAGATCTTTTCAGGAAAAGGTTTTATGAGTTCTAATTCTTGCATCTTCTCATACCTAGAAAAACACTGACGTCATTAATAGTGAAATCTGCTTTGGCTATTAAAAAAAATTTTTTTTTTTTTTTTTACAATTAAAAGTCAGAATAGAGTAGCTATGGTTCAGACATCCTGGGAAATAACTATTTCCCAGATATCCTGAAAAATGATATTATGGGTGTGATTTCAGATTAGACGCTGTAACCTAATGTAGAACTTAATGCTCCTGTAATGCATTTTTGCTTCTGTACTTTGCTTGCTGCTCGTAAAACCAAAGTTAGTCCATTTTAAGATAAGGTTGTTTTTAAGTAAAGATTCCTAAAATTGTTTTCGGAAAAAAAAAAAAAAAGGCTGAAGCCTAAGAAAGTGAAGTCAAAAAAAAAAAATTCTATGGTGAAGACATGAAGTCCAAAGAAGAATAAATGTTTGTGATTAATTCATCATTCTGGGAAGATCATATGAACATTTACATGTTATTTCTTGAATAAAGGAGATCATGGTTAGTTATGTAGCTACATATGTCTAAGGTAGATTTATTAGTTTCTGAGAAGACTACAAGAACTTTCAGGAAAGCTTTCATTGATAGCACTCCTTTTGAACATCAACACTCCTGGTTAAGACTGTTGTATCCGTCCTGCACATCTGTCCAGGGAGCATGTGCATCACGTCATTGACTTTGGGTGTGGGCAGTTGGTGTCATGTATTGTGCTGTGCCTATCACACTCTCCCATGGGTACCACAGCCAGGAATACAACACTACCCCTTGTCTTGTATCTTCAGCATCACTCGCAATGTCTGGCACATAGGAGACACTCAAACACTATTTGTTGAATGGATGAGTGAAAAGGAATCAATCTATGCTGAATCTTTGAGCAATAAGATAGAGAGGCAAGGATCCCTACTTTCAGGCTATGAGGGATTTCCGGGGAAACGGCTTGTAGTTCATGGTGTAGAATCCATATGTGTCTTTCCCTCCTTCCCTTCCTGAGCATTTAGAGTACTACTACACTTCCTAGCCCTTTGGCAACTGAGTGAAACTGTTTTACTAATTGAGGCCAATGAAATATACATGAAAGTGACATGTGCCATTTCTATGTCCAGGCACATAATGGCCAGTGTGCCACCTATGAGCTCTCTCTTCCCTTCTCTGGCAACCTAGGAGGTCGCATATTCCAGACTGTGCAGCTTACAGGACAACAATATTAAACAGCCTTGGCCCCTGGTGCTATATAGAGACAGACCACCCTCCTCCTCCTCTGCCAACCCTCATTGGGAGGAGTTTGGAAGTGGTGAAGGAGGGGGTTACATTTTAAATAATGAGGCCAGGGAAGCTCTGATGGAGATGTTTCAGTTGAGACCCAAAAGCTTCAAGGCAGTGAGGGGAGGAGAGGGAGTGTTATGAGCAGAAGGACAAGCACAAGCAAAGGTCCTAACGTGAGGTTGGCTTTGGTGTGTTAAAGGAAACAGACAAAGTCAATGTGGCTGAAGCAGAGTGAACAGGGGGGAAAGTCACAGACGTTCCAACTGGAGGGAGAAAAGAACAGATGTTCAAGGCCTTCGAGGTCCTTTTAAGGGGTTCAGCTCTCATGATAGGGGACACTGTAAAGTTTTGCATATTGGAGTGACATGATCTGACTTACATTAACCTCAGTTGAGAACAGAACCAGGGTGACAAAGGAAGAGGCAACTAACTCGGAGTCTACAGCAATAATCCAGGCAAAGGATGGTAGTGGCTTGGGTTAGGGTGACAACGACAGAAGAGGTGTGAAGCAGTCAAATTCTGAATATAGTTTGAAGGTAGAGCAACAGAATTACAGGTGATTAGATTGAGGGTGGAGAAGGCAATGGCAAGCCACTCCAGTACTCTTGCCTAGAAAATCCCATGGATGGAGGAGCCTGGTAGGCTGCAGTCCGTGGGGTCGCTAAGGGTCGGACACGACTGAGCGACTTCACTTTCACTTTTCACTTTCACACATTGGAGAAGGAAATGGCAACCCACTCCAGTGTTCTTGCCTGGAGAATCCCAGGGATGGGGGACCCTGGTGGGCTTCTGTCTATGGGGTCACACAGAGTCGGACACGACTGAAGTGACACAGCAGCAGCAGCAGCAGATTGAGGGTATGAGAGAGAAAGTCAAGGATGACTCCATGGTTTTGGTCTGTGTAACTGGGAGGATGCAGTGGTCATTTGCTGAGATGGGGAAGGCTGCAGGGAGATCAATTTTGGAAGACTCTCAGGAAGTCAGGTTTGGATGAATTAGGCTGATAACCAGTGAACATGCAACTGTTGCTGGAAGGAGAGTACACCAGGCTACGCTGGCATGGAGCTGGACAGACTGACATAGATCATGACGCTTCTTCCCTTAGGAGGTTGAGGTCCAGGTTCTCTGAGTGCAGATTCAATTGTGAAGGGCATTGGGAAGCCTAGTCCTTGGTTTCTAGAGGGCAGGCTGGCCTGGAACTGGGGTTCACTCATGATGACTAATCTGAGTTTTTACAAGGCTAGGCTATAAATGCATCTCCACATGGCAGGCAGAAGGCCAGAATTTCACACTCTGTGGGAGAAAAATCACCTAAAAACCCCACTCTCAAAGCTTCTGCCTCCTTGGGTTTGAGACCCCTTTCCAGGTTTTCAGATCTCAGGGATGAACCGTGAAAGTATATTTTAAAGCAAACTCATTTATGCTTATTCTTCGAGCATAAAAAATTGCATTTTCACATCAGAGTCATGTTTGGTTTCTAAACCTATCACCACAGCAAGACCTATATTCCCCAGTTTTCCCTAGTTGCATTGTTTATATTTCTTAGCTAACAACATCTAAACTTTTTTTTTTTTTTAACTCACTTGGAACTGCCATTTATTGCAACCTTTGCTTATGAAACATTTATATTCTGAATGTGTGAAAAAATTCCCTTATGTGGGGGAATTTTACACACCACCCTCCTATCTGTTAGGGTCGTGATAAAGGTAGGTTTTGTGTGTTTTCCGATGCCAGCCCTACACTACTACTCTTCAGGCACCACACTTCCCATTCCTAATTGTCTCACAGTGTTGAACTTGACAGCACCTTGTCTGTGACTGGTAAATAGTGAGTCATTCCATATGCTACCATTCTGCACAAATGCCATTGAACACTTCGGCAGCTGTTTTTCTGTTTATTTGCCTGTTCAATTACATGAGTCCTTACTTTGTAGACTCATTTTGGTTTTTGTCCTCTTCCTGTTGTTTTCTGTTTGTATTTTCTCTGTTCTTTGATTTCTGAGGGGAGATTGAATGTGTCACATAGACCTGCCAATCCAGGGAAAAGCTGTGCTTCTCCCACTGAAAGGAGGGGTTCAGCACCTTACCTTGACCTACATAAGTCACGTAACTCAGATGCTTGTCTGGGTAGCCCTAGTAAAAATTAAAAGCAGGCTTTGGGACTTCCCTGTTGGTCCGGTGGCTAAGACTCTGTGCTCCCAGTGCAGGGGGCCTGGGTTTGATCCCTGGTTAGGGAACTAGATCCCACATGTTGCAACTAAGAGTTCACATGCCACAACTAAAGACTGAAGATCCTGTGTGCCACAACCAAGATCAGGTGCTGCCAAATAAATAAGTAAAAATTTAAACAATACAAATAAACAGAAAAGGAGGCTTCATCAGAACGACTCCTAAAATGAGGTACCTTCTTAGGGTACTGAATCTAAACCATGATCAGTCCAGAAACATGGTAGGATTGAGGAAGCCACTATAAAGTCCCTGAACTTGGAGAAGAGGAGGCCATTTCTTAGAGCAGTAGTTAAAATGGTGGGCAGGTCCCTGCCTGTGCTTGTGTAAACTGTGTTCTATACTGTTGTGCCCAGCCGGGGGGCAGATGGGGGCTGGAATGTGGCCTGTAGTCCACCATGAATCTTACTTAATTTTATGTGTGAACCTGACTTGGCCACAGTGTGCCCAGATATTTCGTCACACATGATTCTACCTGTGTCTGTGAGAGTGCTTCTGGATGAAATTAACATCTGAATAGGTAGATTCAGTCAAGCAGATGGCCCTTGCCAACACTAGTGGCTCTCATCCAATTCAGGTGGAATAAGGGAAAATTTCCTCTCTGCCTGCTTTTGAGCTGGGACATCTGTCTTCTCCTGCCTTTGGACTTGACTCAGACTGAAACCTATACCATTGGCTTTCCAGGTTCTCACACCCTGAATTTAGATTGGAATGAGAACATCAGCTCTCCTGAGTCTCCAGCTTGCCAGCTGCAGATCTTGGGACGTCTCAGTGTCTATAACTTCCTTATTTCACACCCCCTATATATATATATTTATATATGCACTACCTCACAGAAAGTTTCCATATGGACTAACAAAGGTTCTGACACTGGGTGTGGAGAAGTGGGAAGGGGGCTGATAAGTATAATTTGAAAAAACATGTCTCCCTCCACCGCTGTGTAGCCTAGAGTTTGACTGTGGTTTAAAGCTCCTAGTCACAGCATGAGTTTATATTCTAGATGATTCTTATAGCTCCAGAGGGATGGAAGCAATTAAAGGTTTTAGTTACTCTGCTGCATTAGCAGTAAACCCTGAGAACACCTTTGCTGATTGGAAAGAGATACGGCAAACTGGGGTAAGTGCTATCCACACAAAATCGTCGAGCTGCGTTTTGGTGTGGCAGTGTGCACTTCTCAAGACATGTTCCTTTCTCTGCTTTAATACAGGGAAGGACGATGAATGCTTGTTTTATTCTCATTTTAAATGTGTGGTAACAGAGCTGCAAAGGGATGTCCCTGTGGCAAGGTGGCTTTTAGGGGTCAGGCTTTTTCTCTAGTTGAATTGCTGTCTGGACTCCTGGATTCTTTCCAGGCTTCCTCACAGGCCTGACAGAATGCTTAGAATCTTAGCATGCTCTTTTGAAGCATTTCACTTCTTTTCTCTCCTTGGTTTCAAAGATTTCTGTATAATTTTTGAGGGTTCAGAGAGATTATGAATTCTAATATACACCACAATATAAGATTATTAAACTTGTATCTCAGGAAAGAAATTGCACTTTGAAAATTTTATTGTATAATTGGAACTTTGTCTCATAGCAAAGGTGATGAGATTTGGATGCTAAAATATTCAAAGTTAATGTTCAGATAATCAGTGGAGATTTAAACATTCACAGTACGTGCAATTGTCATTCTTGGATACTATAGTAATTAAACTAACAGCTAGTGTTTATTGAACACCTTATATCTATGCTAAGAGTCGCACTAAATTTCAAAAAATGTATGCCTGTAGAAACATTTATTTCTTAGGAAAAGTAGAATATGATAAGTAGGAGCATGGTTTCTTCAAAGAACAAATAGGAGATCCTGGCTGGTGCAGATTTTAAGTTTTTGAGAAAATAACCATGCTTATTTGGATTATAATTACATATTTTAATCGAGTTTTCTACTTTCACTGTCCACAGTCTCTTCTAGTTGCTGTAAAGGCAAGAACCCACACATACACAAATACATGCTCACATGTGTGCACAATTGTGCACACACACACACACATACATCTCAGGTCTGTTTGCTTAACAATTGCTTTAAAAAAAGCCCTCAAGACATAGGCACTCAGGGCACTGGGGTGTCACACAGGTCACCACAAAAGAAATAAGTGGATGTGAGGTCATGTTTGCAGAATCTGACATATTGGCCTCAGAGTAAGAATTATTGTTGGTGCCCATCCCGAGCAGGCAGAGAAAGAGTGGCAATGATATTACCATGCTGTTAAGAGTTTCTTGTGCCCCAGGGAGAAGATGGAAGTCAGTGAACCAGAGAGCCCATGTTTTGCTTTTGCTTTGTTTTCAGATGCTGTCTAAATTGTTTTCATGATTTCTTGTACTTTCATGTAACCTTCCCTCTGGGTCATTTAATGCAGATTAAAGCAACACAGCCACACCTTCGACTCCGGAAAGACTGCTATGAAGAATGACACAGTTTATTGAGGAGCATTGATAACAGATTCCTACACTATCTTCTGAAGTTTTGTGATCTTCAGAGTCACACATCATTCTAGGAGGCTCAAGTTATAGGTCAAGAATCCAGCCCTTCTCAAACTCTGAAGTTCTTATAAATTGCCTGGAGAGCTTGTCTAAAGGCAGATTCCCATTCAGTACTTCCAGAGTTGGGGCAGGAACTCTGAATTTCTAGCAAGGTCTTTGGTTAAAACCATTGCACTGGTCCTCGGACTACACCATGAAGAGTAAAGGCCCAGAATGATGTTAATTTCACAGGTACTCAATTCCTTTTTTATTTTTTTCCCTTTTGATGTTACTACTGTGTGGCTGTGGACTCTGCTCCCTGTCACTGCCATTTCCAGCCTCATTCCCCATCTATTGCTAAAAGAGTATTTAGTATTGATCTCCAATCACTCAAATCTGCATAGAGTTCACGTGGCCATCCTTAGGTGGTCTACCTCTTGGTTCTTTTGCAAACCCCCAAAAGATGTATGTGACTTTGAGGTTCTAAGGAACTTGGGATACATTTTCCAGAAAGTGGAATTCTTAAGCTACCCTGAATATATCCCCCAATTCCCACCATGTTGGTGGTCTCTCCTTCTTACTGGGGAGCATTAACTCATGGTATAAAGGAAGTAACATTAGCTCTGAATTTTATTTATGCCTTCTTGTGGCTAGACAAGGGTACACATGCAAATAGGAGTCATAAGATACACTCAGACATCCCCAAGATCCAAAAATGGGTGTGTGAATTAGGTTGTTGCCACGTTTCTCACTGCAAAGAGAACAAATACAAATTGTGTGAGGAGGCAGGCACGGGGTCCAGAGTGCTGTGCTATTGACTAATCACATCAGGGTTAGCAAGAAGCAGCCTTAGAATACACATTTCCAGGACCTCACCCCAGACCAACTATATCAGCCTTCTAGTGTTGGGGGATTTGTACTGTTATAAAGCATAGAGTGATTAGGGGCTTGCTGTGCTGATAAGCAAATATTAAACATCTGCAATTTATCTAGTTATTAAAAAAGAGTTTCTGAAAAGATACCATAAGTCAGGCACAACACAAACGCACTTCCTCCCTAGGTGCATTTCCCAGCTGAAAATGGAAAGTAAACAAACAAAATAGAAACAATTTCAAATGAAAAGTGTTATAAACGAAACTAACAAGGTGATGAACCCACGATGAAGGGGTAGGTCCTTCCGATGACCTGATTAGTGATGGTATCTCTGGGGCAGTGACATTAAGGCTGCAACATGAAGGGGCAGGAATTAGCAGCAGCACGGTGGTGCTGAGGCAGACAACATCCTTTGCAAATATCCCTGTGGGAAACAGCCTGCTTTAGCAACTTCTGTAGATGCTACCAGACAAAACAAAAAAAATGTTACAACTCCCTTCCTTGCAAAATATTCTGCAATTAGGTTTTCTTTCCCAGCGGCAAAGGCATAAGAACCCCTTTTATGTCATCTTCAGAGGCTGTTCTCATTCTATGTTTGCTCTACTGCTATTTCCAAAAACCCGGGACTGAGTGCACCACTGAAGACCCCATGCCATTCTTTGACGGCTGTATGAAAGGTTGGGGCCCAGAGAGTCACCTGCAGAATCTTCAAACGCCTCCTGTTTTCTTTGGATGAAGACTATCATCCGGATGATACTCTGTGTTAACTGTAAGAGTCTGGCCTGAGCCTTGGACTACTCATATATAAAAGGGAATCAAACGCCTGGTCCCATAGTTGATTCAGTAAGATCGTGTACCTCACCCACGAGAGTTCTCCAGTTTAATGTGCCCACAGCATTTTGGAAGCTTCTGTTCTGAAGGACAGTGTGTACTTCAATTTCTGCTCTGTCATTTATCATTTTAAATTATATAGGGCATGATAAGCAACATCCCAGGTAGTACCTATGCTGCCAGGAGACTGTCCTTCTGCCTAAGAGCAGACTTCCTAATCAAACTTACACACCCTTAGAGCAGCTGATCTCTATGTTGGGAGGAAAGCTATCTTATTGAGCAGACATGTGAAAAGGTATTTTCACCTGTGAGACTCTTAACTATGTCTATTTCAGGCAGTTGAGCAAAGAGACAAAAAATTCCTTGTCTCGTGGGGGTGGGTCTGCCCTGGGACAGGCAGGGGTCGGCTAGTTCTGCTGGAGTTTGCGTCGCAGGTCAGAACTGTCGTCGCAGGTCAGACCTGGTAGGCAGTTCCTGCTTCTAGCACTTCCTTCCTTTTCTCTACTCCTGGGGTTACTGTTTCTCAAAGACACTTCAAGAGACTAGGGCAGGCAGGTGTTCAGTCAGTTCAGTTCAGTCGCTCAGTCGTGTCCGACTCTCCGCGACCCCATGAATCACAGCACGCCAGGCCTCCCTGTCCATCACCAACTCCCGGAGTTCACTCAAACTCATGTCCACAGAGTTGGTGTTACAGTGGACCAAATGAATGTCTAGATGTTTGTGATCTGTTGTTGCTCTGTCAGATAGAGATCTCCCTTGGAGGCAGCCTTCCTTTCATGCTTTTCCGGAGCACACACAGTCTGGGCACCCTGGAGACAGCACTTCAGGTGCATCTGAACATCCTTTGCTGATGCCTACAGAAACCACCTTACTGGCCAGGTGTGGTGAGGGTTCATCAATGAATATGCATATCCCCTGCCTGAAAAAGAAAATATCAATAGGTATTCAACTAGCTATAAAAGAAGACAGGTTGTGATGACGACGATACTACAGATAAAACAGAAGTGCTCTGTTATAAGCGAGAAGGCAATGGCAAGCCACTCCAATACTATTGCCTAGAAAATCCCATGGATGGAGGAGCCTGGTAGGCTGCAGTCCGTGGGGTCGCTAAGGGTCGGACACGACTGAGCGACTTCACTTTCACTTTTCACTTTCACACATTGGAGAAGGAAATGGCAACCCACTCCAGTGTTCTTGCCTGGAGAATCCCAGGGACGGGGGAGCCTGGTGGGCTTCCGTCTATGGGGTCGCACAGAGTCGGACACGACTGAAGTGACTTAGCAGCAGTAGCAGCTCTGTTATAAATGGTGTCATGTCGTATTAGTTCCTACTGTGGCCACAGATTTAACATCTTTAAATAATAGAAATTTATTTTCTCACAGAAGGCCAGGAGTCTGAAATGAGTCTTAAGCGGCTTAAATCAAAGTGTCGGAAGGGCTGTATTTCCTCCAGAGGCTCTCGGGAGGCTCTGTCCCGTGACTCCTCCAGTTTCTAGTGGCCACCAGCATTCCTTTATTTGCAGCCTCATCATTCCAGTCCCAGTGACTGTGGTTACATAGCTCTCTCCACTCCTGTTGGGGAGTTCTGCCTCTGTGTCCCATCTATAAGGATACACGTGGTTGCATGCAGGACCCACTGGGATAAGCGACTGCCCTCTCTCAAGATTCTTAATGCAGTTATATCTGCAAAGTCTGTTACTACCATGTAAGGTAACATTCATAGGTTCCAGGGATTAGCACAGGATATCATTGAGGGCGTTATTATTCAGTCCACCACAGGTGCCATTCTCTTTCTTCCACTCCTCCCCCCACCACCAAATGCAATACATCTGTGCTGTCCAATTTGGAAGCCACTAGTCACATGTGGTGGAGAAGGAAATGGCAACCCACTCCAGTGTTCTTGCCTGGAGAATCCCAGGGACGGAGGAGCCTGGTGGGCTGCCGTCTATGGGGTCACACAGAGTTGGACACGACTGAAGTGACTTAGCAGCAGCAGCAGCAGTCACATGTGGATATTGAGCACTTGAAATGTGGCTTGTCTGAATTGAGATGTGCTGTAAGCATAAAGCTCATGTTAGATCTTGAAAGCTTATGGTAAATGAAATCTATTATTAAAATTAGTATCACCCATTTATTTTTACTTTAAAAAGAAACTACTGGAAACTTTGCAGGTTTCCCAGGTGGTTTAGTGGTAAAGAACCTGCCTGCCAATGCAGGAGACACAGGTTCGATCCCTGGGTCAGGAAGATTCCCTGGAGAAGGAAATGGCAACCTACTCCAGTATTCTTGCCTCGAGAATCCCATGGACAAAGGAGCCGGGTGGGCTACAGTTTATGGGGTCACAAAGAGGCAGACATGACTTAGGGACTAAACAACTAAGAACTTTAAAATTTCATTTGTGACTTGTATTTGTGGTTTATACTGTATTTCTATTCCATCTACACCATCTAACAGTAATTTTCAGATTGCTACACAACAGAATCATGTGAAGAGTTAAAAAAAAACCCAATGTGTATGCTGTACCCCAGACTTATCAAATCAAAAATCTCTAAGGAGAAGCCCTGGTCATTCCAATATGCAATCAAGGCTGAGAATCTGGAGTAAAGACCAGAGGAGGGTTAACAATGGCAACAGCATTAAAGGGCTGATCATGTTTCCTTTATAAACAACAGAAAATAGGGGCTCCTGAAGTACCCTCTGCTTTTACTTTCTTCCCTGAGATGCATGCCTCATCCCACCCATGGTGCAGCTGTGAGACTGTGTGTGTGAGGGGGGCAGAGCTGCTGTTCCCATGAGCCCATAGACACTGGGGATCCCAACACTGACAATCAGCCCGACTGAACCTCTCTCCCTTGGGCGCTTCTGGCAGTGACATTAACACTTGCCTGGAAGTTTCTGCCTTAGTACTTGGCAGAACAAAGTCTAATAAAATTCAGCAAGTTCCTAAATGTCCTGTTTGTGGGACTGCATCAAGGCAAAGTACTTCCGCATTGGCTTGAGGCAGAAACATGTTTTGGAGTCAACCATCAATAATATCCACCACCCCTAGAGGTTTCTCACCAGAGCTGGGAATCTCAGCTGTTTCCCAGCTCCACACAAGGGCCATGTTCTCTGGATCTGGATGCAGAATTAGATACCAAAGCTAAAATCTGATGTACTTCCATCATGCTTTGAAATGTTGCCTGGGAAACAGGCCCTTGGGGAAGCAAGATAGGATGTTTCAATGGCTGCTTGTGTTACTTGACACAACACACATACAATGAGATAAGCCTCAGCCTTGTTGATGCAGTACCATTACTTACTCTGGCATCATCAGCGAATAAACCTGTCACCTGAGAGCATTTTGCAGCCTTTGAGTACCATAATATCCTACCATTAAACAATTTTGAAAAATCTGAAAAGTTTTTTAAACTGCAAAGCACTCCTTTGACTTCTATAATAGCAAATGCCAAACAGTAATTAATATTTTCAAAAGGAAGAGACATTCCAAACCAGGGGGATAAAACATTCTGAACAAAAGCTTCTAGGAAGCTTGTTCTCTCCTTGCTTCCCTCCTTCATTAAGTGTTGACTTTAAGTAGGAAGCAGGCCTTGTTGCGGAGAAGGCAATGGCACCCTACTCCAGTACTCCTGCCTGGAAAAATCCCATGGTTGGCGGAGCCTGGTAGACTGCAGTCCGCTAAGAGTCGGACATGACTGAGCGACTTCTCTTTCACTTTTCACTTTCATGCATTGGAGAAGGAAATGGCAACCCACTCCAGTGTTCTTGCCTGGAGAATCCTAGGGATGGGGGAGCCTGGTGGGCTGCCGTCTCTGGGGTTGCACAGAGTCGGACACGACTGAAGCGACTTAGCAGCAGCAGCAGGCCTTGTTGACAGAGTTTAGGGCTGATAGAGGGAAAAGACATCAAAGTAAACGGGAGACAAAACAGTATAGGGTCTATGACTGAAAAAAAGTCCTCCCTTTCCCTTTTGTTCCTTTTTTTTAAATTGTATGTTTACAGATGTATTAATCTGACAATGTACAAATATACATCTAGAACAAGGTAAAAAATAAATTTGGAAATTTGGAGAAGGAAATTTGAAAGTAAAAAAGAAAAAAATGACAGAAGTCAGAGTTAGTCAACAGACTATATTCCATAAGTCTTGTTGAAGTAGCTGAATGTGGGCCACAAATTTGGATCTGACTTCCCCGCAGCCAGTGCAAAGAAGAATACTTAACAGTTGCATAATTCAGTCTCCATAAGATTAAAACTAATGAGTTGCCAAGAAATCTCATGGATGAGGATGCAGTGTCATGACAATGCATTCTGGAATGTACTCAGCAATGTCCTTAATAGCAAGCATCTCCCATGGTCCTGAGGGACTTTGTAGGGGATGATGGGAGTCTGTAGGATTTGGAGACAATACGAAAGATGGAATATTAAACTCTGGCTGGAGCTAAACTTTCTTCTAGGATTGAGCTGGGTTAGTCTGAGTCTCTACCTATACTATTCTGTAGCTGATACTCTGTTTCAAGTGCTGAGCTATGGTATGCACTGGAGGTGAGATGAGATACTCACTCCTGCTTCCACTGAAGAGTGTGGGCTGATGCCAGGGACCTGGAGAAGCTGGTGCCCACGGGAAAAATCAGTGTGAGTTGTTCAGGGGAAAAGGCAGGAGAGGCATTGACAGAAGAGCATCAGTGGGGCACAAAGGTATGGAGAGTGCCCATAGGGAGCGATGTGCAGTTTGGCCCTGGATAAGTATGAAAGACAAGGCAAGGCAGGCAAAGGCCAGACTGTGCCAGCCCTCTGTGCTCTGCTAAGGAATGTGACTTTGCCCTATGGAGAGATACTGAGATGCCACTGAAGGGATTTCAGCAAGGGAGTTGTATCTCCTATCTATTGCATTCATGCTGCATAATAAAGATACCGCAAACTCAGTGGCTTACTAACAATCACACATTCTTGCACACAGATCTGAGTCTACAAGGGGAGGGTGGCCTGACTTCAGGGTGACTCTGTGTGGCGTCCACACTGAAGCAACAGCAGCCCACCCAAGGTTAGCTCTTTCCATATAAACTGTGAAAGTACAGGCAGGTGAATTCTCACCAGAGAAGTGATACACTCTCAGGTGCCCCCACTTTCCATTAGCAAAGCAAGTCCTGTGGCCAAGCACAAAATCATCAAGAGAGGATAAACTCTGCTGCCTTGGTGGGAGTTACTGCAAAGTCGCCGGGCAGAGATGGTATGAATTATACCTGGAGGTTGAGATGAGCAGTAATTCACCCTACTGACTGCAAGGAGATCCAACCAGTCCATTCTAAAGGAGATCAGTCCTGGGTGTTCATTGGAAGGACTGATGCTAAAGCTGAAACTCCAACCTTTTGGCCACCTCATGGGAAGAGTTGACTCACTGGAAAGGACTCTGATGCTGGGAGGGACTGAGGGCAGGAGGAGAAGGGATGACAGAAAATGAGATGGCTGGATGGCATCACTGACTCGATGGAGGTGAGTTTGAGTGAACTCCGGGAGTTGGTAATGGACAGGGAGGCCTGGCGTGCTGTGATTCATGGGGTTGCAAAGAGTCAGACACGACTGAGCGATTGAACTGAACTGAGGGGTGAAACAGCTTGACTTGACTGTTTATTAGTTTATTTGAGCAATTGTGTGAACTCAAGAGAAGTGATGCTGGAGTCAGAAGAACCAGTGCGGACACTCAGGTGAGACCTAATGAGACTCTGGGTTGGGCAATAGTGAGCTATTATGGAATAGTTAATTCAAAAGGACAAATGAGGTTAAAACCATCAGGACCTAATGATGTAGAGTCATTTAATGGCTGGTTTTAGATACCTCCATTTACTGTATACAGAGTCTCCTGCTAAGGTGAACTAACTAACATGAAGCTGTTAGTTGCCTTTATAATATTAGTTTCCTTATTTCTTATTAAAACAACTTTGATTTTACTTGTGACATTATTGTGCTTATCTTAAAAAAACTACCTAGCTTCCCGTGAAGCTGGGAGGTGGTCAGATGGTAAGCCCTGACTATTAGGATATAAATGCGATTCACTGGATCATGTTACCAAGAGAACTTTTGCCATCTGCTTCTACCTCCTTACTGCCTCAAATGTAGATGGATGGCCAGAGCTCCTGGTATAAACAGAACCCCACAGTTCAGACTCTTGTTGTTCAAGGGTCAACAGTACTAGAGGAGTCTGGGTGTCAGGGGATGTTAGCTGATGTGATGAGCCATCTGTGTTTGCTAACTGGCACTCATTCAAGTTAGGCTTCTACCTCCCAGAGAGCTAGGGCACTATCTTCCTTGATGATCACATTTCAAAGGGGCTCTTAGGTCCTTGAGAAAGAATTTCTGGGTGGTAATACTGGTGACAAGCTGGGAGGTGATCTACAGTTCAAGAGAGCAGAGAAAGAATTTATGGTGGAAAGTCTTCTAAAGTAAGTGTTCTATGGAAAGGGAAGTCATGGACCTTCAGGATGGTCAGGAAGAAACCTGTCCGAAGTGTAGTTAAGTGGAGGGGAACTTTAAGGGCATCAAGGTCAAAGGGAGACACCACCATTCAGGCTCTCCAGGAAGTCAGGTCTCAGAAGTCCCTGAGTGATCATCTCTTAACACGTGGCAGCTTTATCAGGGGACATACACTGAGCAGCTGGTTGGGGGGTGGTCCTCTGATTTAGATCCTCATCCTACTGGATAGATTGTCTCTGCATCCTGGCTTTCTGAAGTCCCTTGGGGCAAATCTCTGTAGTTTTCTGACCCTGTCTCCATCCTGTGCTCATGACATGCCCCACCCTTGGTCGTGGGCATGTCACTTCAGCGAGTATACACTGAAGTGACATGCCCCGGACCAAATGCATCCACTTCTTCAGGCAAAAGCAAGCGTTTTCCTCTCAGATGATTCCATGAGAATCATATGTGAGAGCAGAACTGAGGACAGGAGAGGAGACTCTTGTAGCCCAAAGACAGTAAGTACACAGGGACACAGGGGTACCCCTTCCAGAAATTATCATAAAGGCCGAGCAGTAATACAGGGCAGCCTTGACTGGCATTATAGCTTGCCTAAGGGGCCCTGCTCAGAGAGGACGTGACTGCTGACCTTAAAATCCAGGCCTCCCTGAGCAGTTCAGTTCAGTCACTCAGTCGTGCCCAACTCTTTGTGACCCCATGGACTACAGCACGCCAGGCCTCCCTGTCTATCACCAACTCCCAGAGTTTACCCAAACTCATGTCCATTAAGTTGGTGATGCTATCCAGCCATCTCATCCTCTGTCATCCCCTTCTCCTCCCGCCTTCAATCTTTCCCAGCATCAGGGTCTTTTCCAATGAGTCAGTTCTTCCCATCAGGTGGCCAAAATATTGGCGTTTCAGATTCAACATCAGTTCTTCCAATGAACACTCAGGACTGATTTCCTTTAGGATGGACTGGTTAGATCTCCACAATCCAAGGGACTCTCAAGAGTCTCTCCAGCACCACAGTTCAAAAGCATCAATTCTTTGGCGCTCAGCTTTCTTTATAGTCCAACTCTCACATCTATACATGACTACTGGAAAAACTATAGCCTTGACTAGACGGACCTTTGTTGGCAAAGTAGTGTCTCTGCTTTTTAATATGCTGTCTAGGTTGGTCATAAATTTTCTTCTAAGGAGTAAGCATCTTTTAATTTCATGGCTGCAGTCACCATCTGCAGTAATTTCGGAGCCCCCCAAAATAAAGTCAGCCATTGTTTCCCCATCTATTTGCCATGAACTGATGGGACCGGATGCCATGATCTTTGTTTTCTGAATGTTGAGCTTTAAGCCAACATTTTCACTCTCCTCTTTCACTTTCATCAAGAGGTTCTTTAGTTCTTCTTCGCTTTCTGCCATAAGGGTGGTGTCATCTGCATGCATATCTGAGGTTATTGATATTTCTCCTGGCAATCTTGATTCCAGCTTGTGCTTCATCCAGCCCAGGGTTCCTCATGATGTACTCTGCATTTAGTTAAATATACAGGGTGACAATATACAGCCTTGACGTACTCCTTTTCCTATTTGGAACCAGTCTGTTGTTCCATGTCCAATTCTAACTGTTGCTTCCTGACCTGCATCCAGATTTCTCAAGAGGCAGGTCAAGTGGCCTGGTGTTACCATCTGTTTCAGAATTTTCCACAGTTTATTGTGATCCACACAGTCAAAGGCTTTGGCATAATCAATAAACAGAAATAGATGTTTTTCTGGAACTCTCTTGCTTTTTCAGTGATCCAGCAGATGTTGGCAATTTGATCTCTGGTCCCTCTGCCTTTTCTAAAACCAGCTTGATCATCTGGGAGTTCACGGTTCACATATTGCTGAAGCCTGACTTGGAGAATTTTGAGCATTACTTAACTAGTGTGTGAGATGAGTGCAATTGTGCGAGAGTTTAAGCACTCTTTGGCATTGCCTTTCTTTGGGATTAGAATGAAAACTGACCTTTTCCAGGCTTGTGGCCAATGCTGAGTTTTCCAAATTTGCTGACATATTGAGTGCAACACTTTCACAGACTCATCTTTTAGGATTTGAAATAGCTCCACTGGAATTCTACCACTTCCACTGGCTTTGTTCATAGTGATGCTTCCTGAGGCCCACTTGACTTCACATTCCAGGATGTCTGGCTCCAGGTGAGTGATCACACCATCTGGGTGATTATCCAGGTCATGAAGATCTTTTTTGTACAGTTCTTCTGTGTATTCTTGCCACCTCTTCTCAATATCTTTTGCTTCTGTTAGTTCAGTTGCTCAGTCATGTCCGACTCCTTGCGACCCCATGAATCACAGCATGCCAGGCCTCCCTGTCTATCACCAACTCCCAGAGTTCACCCAAACTCATGTCCATCGAGTCGGTGATGCCATCCAGTCATCTCATTCTCTGTTGTCCCCTTCTCTTCCTGCCCCCAATCCCTCCCAGCATCAGAGTCTTTTCCAGTGAGTCAACTCATCGCATGAGATGGCCAAAGTACTGGAGTTTCAGCTTTAGCATCAGTCCTTCCAATGAACACCCAGGACTGATCTCCTTTAGAATGGACTGGTTGGATCTCCTTGCAGTCCAAGGGACTCTCAAGAGTCTTCTCCAGCACCACAGTTCAAAAGCATCAATTCTTCGGTGATCAGCTTTCTTCACAGTCCAACTCTCTCATCCATACATGACCACTGGAAAAACCATAGCCTTAACTAGACGGACATTTGTTGGCAAAGTAATGTCTCTGTTTTTTAATATGCTGTCTAGGTTGGTCATAACTTTCCTTCCACAGAGTAAGCATCTTTTAATTTCATGGCTGCAATCAGCATCTGCAGTGATTTTGGAGCCCCCAAAATAAAGTCTGTTAGGCCCATACCATTTCTGTCCTTTATTGAGCCCATCTTTGCATGGAATGTTCCCTTGGTATCTTTAATTTTCTTGAAGAGAGCTCTAGTCTTTCCAATTCTATTGTTTTCCTCTATTTCTTTGCACTGATCATTGAGGAAGACTTTCTTATCTCTTCTTGCTATTCTTTGGAACTCAGCATTCAAATGGGTATATCTTTCCTTTTCTCCTTTGCTTTTGGCTTCTCTTGTTTTCTCAGCTATTTTAAAGGTTTCCTCAGAGAGCCATTTTGCTTTTTTGCATTCCTTTTTCTTGGGGATGGTCTTGATCCCTGTCTCCTGTACAGTGTCACAAACCTCTATCCATAGTTCATCAGGCACTCTGTCTATCATATCTAGTTCCTTTAATCTATTTCCCACTTCCACTGTATAATCGTAAGGGATTTGATTTCGAGAAGACTCTACACATGGACATCACCAGATGGTCAACACTGAAATCAGATTGATTATATTCTTTGCAGTCAAAGATGGAAAAGCTCTATACAGTCAGCAAAAACAAGACCGGGAGCTGACTGTGGCTCAGATCATGAACTCCTTATTGCCAAATTCAGACTTAAAGTAGGGAAAACCACTAAACCATTCAGGTATGACCTAAATCAAATCCCTCCCTGAGCAGGAGTTTTTATTTTTCCTTTAAAAGGCTTTGATGTTTTTCAAAGAAAAATATAAAAGATCCAGAATCTCCCTTAAAGCTTCTTCACTAAGTAGTGGGTTTTTAGACAAGACAGAGGCCTGCTGTGGTGAGTGTGAGGGTGTCTGGTCCCTAAAGAGTATTTATTGCCCATTTTCCCCTTCTTAGACGGTTTTCTTACACGTTCCTTCCCCACAGCCCTCTGATGTCTTTGCCACCGACCTTTCCTTCCGTCCTCCAAAGTATACTCAGACGGTTACCCTCATGTCGTCCTACCCATCTTTCCTGAACCCCAGTTTCTTAAAGTAGCTCTCATTTAGCTCACAGCTGTTTCCCCTGCCGGGTAACGAGCCTGGCCGGCAAGGGGCGGGGGGAGCAGTAACTTCGGTCACACGGTGGCGCCCGCGAGCCTCCCAAAGCCCGAGCGTCACGTCTTCTAACACTTCTCCCGCCCCACCCGCGCCGGGGTGCAGAACGAGCCGCACCCCCGGCCTTCCCCCGCGGGACAGCGGAGAGCGTGCCTCGGCATCCCTGCAGGCAAGCGAACGGCTGCAGCTGCGTCCGGCCCGCGCGGGAGGTGCGGCCGGCTGCGGGCGGCCCTGGCTCCAGGCTCCTCCTCCTGCCGATCCAGCCTTTTCCCACCCAGCCTCCACCCCTCCTCGGCTCGGCGCTGCAAATCCTAGGCTTCCCTGGGAGCGGCGGCGGGAGCAGCCAAGGCGGTCGGAGGAGCGCAGCCGGCCGGCCGCACGGATCACCCGGGCAGCAGCGGCGGCGGCTCTGGCTTAGCCCCGGAGGTGCCGCGGGGCCCAGCGCGCCCCAGCGAGGCTGGGAGAGAGGTGGGGGCTGCAGCTGCCCAAGGGGGAAGAAAGTGAGCGTGTTTGCGTTGTGTGCGTGCGAGAGTGTAGGGGGCGACAGGCTCGAATCAGGGCGGCAGAGAGGGCAGGGGAACCGGGGTGCGGCTCCCCAGTGTCTCCCCCAGCGGCGCCCGCTTCCCGGCGCCCCTCACCATGGACCTGCGCGGAGTCGGGATGTGCCTTGGCCGCAGCGCGCGGGAGGCTGCCCGGCCCTGGGGGTGCGCGGGCGCGCGCGCGGAGATGGCGAGGTAGGATGGCCGTGCAGCGCGACCCCTGCCGCCCCAACCCAGCGGCCCCTGGGCGGTGCAGCTGACTCGCTGGAGCGCACAGGGGTGTGGGCGGCGGCGGCCCCGCAGCGCCCGCGTCTTCGGGAGTCGCTTTGCCTTTTCCACCCACTCGCACCTGCCGCCGCGCGGATACCATGTCGAAAGCGGCTGGAGGCGCCTCGGCGGCGGAAAGTTGTCCTCCAGCCGCTGCCGGCCCGTCTGCGGCCGCCGCCGTGGAGGACCTGTCCAAAGTGTCGGACGAGGAGCTGCTGCAGTGGAGCAAGGAGGAGCTGATCCGCTGCCTGCGGCGCGCGGAGGCCGAGAAGGTGAGCGCGATGCTGGACCACAGCAACCTCATCCGGGAGGTCAACCGCCGCCTGCAGCTGCACCTCGGAGAGATACGCGGCCTCAAGGTGAGCGCTGCGCTCGGCAGGCGGGGAGCTGGGCGCCCCGGGGAGGTGGGGCCAGGCGACTTTCCCTCCTTCGGTCAACAGGTAGTGCTCCCCTTTCTCCCTGTCTGCACCCCCCGCTCCCCTTCCCCAGCCCTTTGGAAACTTTTCCAAACTTCGGAGATACTCGGTTCCCTCCTCTTCCCCATATGGGGCGCGCTAGCGTCGAGCTCGGTGGTCCTTCGTGGCCCCAGGAGCGTCCTCCAAGGATGTCGAAAGGCTGGGAGGTCATCGATGGGCACGCGGAATCTTCAATTTCCCAGGAAGCCTAGAAAATCGGTGCTTTGGGGAGCCGGGTTACAGCCAGGCAGGAAAAAAAACGAAAACGAGCGAAGGGTTGAGTCCAGAGCGTCTTCGCCCTTGGGGATCAGGGATAAGACACCGTTGCTCTGGCGCCACGACTTCTCCATGGGGCACAAGGTGAAGAAAGGGACAGTGCTAGGGAGGGGGGCTGACGGGGCGCCCAGGGTGAAGCCCGGCGCCATCCCTGGAGCTGGGCTCTGTCTCATCTTGCAGAGAAGCTTACCTCTGCCTTCCCGTTCGGTTTTTCTACCTGTTCCAATGCTTTCCTTCTCCTCGAGTTAGACTGGCATCATCTGGGGTTGCCCGACCATACCATTTGCCCCCGATTTGATTATAAGTTCATCTAGCTTGGGGTGAAGGGCAGAGGGACTCAGTGCGGGAAGCACAGGGTTTTGAAAAGTATCAGCCAATGATGCTTTTCCTTTCTTTGCTATTAGGGGAAAGAAAAGAACAAAAGAAAAGCAAAACAGTAAAGCCCCAAACCCCCACTAAGTTTCTTTCTCCTGGAAGTCTCTGAGTGTGCCTGCAGTGTGCCCGCCCCAGTGGCTGCTGCAGATGAGTGGTGGGGAACCGCCCTGCCCCTGTGTACCACAAACTTCCTTTCCTCACTGCTTGCGCTGGTGCCTCCTGGTATTCCTTCCTCTCATTGTTCTTCTTTTGTTTATAGGAAGCCAGACACAAACGAAATCACTGAAGGAACCTGGGGAGCAAACACCCGCAGGCACATGCTGTTCCTGTCCCCTTTCCACTCCCACCCCACTTCTCAGGCCCTAGAGGCTTGCTGAATTTCCTCAGCGGTCGGTCCAGCTGTAGGATTCTGGGGCAAAGGGGAGTGGGAGGGGCAGAAGGCAAGATGCTCACCTGGGTGCTGGGCCCACTCCAGGTGGAGATGGCCCTGCCCTGAGGCTCCAGCTGACTGTCATACGGTCCCTAGAGTGGGTGCAGTTGGGAGAATATCAGTTAGAAAAGCCCCAAGGCTTAATCTCTCTTTTGGTTTAATTCATTACTAATAGACTATTTATTAAGTACTAGACTCTTGGGGGATTAGAGGCAGTCCAAAGTAGTGGGGAGATCATCTCAGAGGTGGGTTTGCATCTACAGTAGAATCCTCATTTGGCCAGGAGGGTGAGCTTGGGTAATTAATTTCTCAGAGCTTCATTTTACTCATTAATAAAATGCAAATCATAGTAATCATCGCCGTGGAGGTGTGACAATAAATCATGATAATGTAGGCAAAGGTTTTTTAATTCTGGACTTGTCTACAAAAATGGTGGTTATTGCCATCAGGTGACGATGCATAAGTGTATGTATAGCCACGCATCTTCCGGATCAGTCCCAGTTTCCTAGGCAAAGCTTGACCCAAGTATAGTTCATGATCCTCCAGTTTCATCATCTTCTATGGCTTGAACTATAATATGACTTGGAAGAGTTTGTAATTAATTTCCTAGAGATTTTGATATTATGGAGCATTGACTTAAGTGCTTAGAAATACTTGAAAGTTCTTTTCGTTTGTGTGGACTGTGTGTGTAAGTCTGTGTGTAAGTGGTGTGGGGAATGGGGGACCTGATCATGATTCCAGTAACCTCCTTTAGAGGAATACCTGTACAGCCAGTTAAGAGCAGCTATTACACCTCAAGTAGTCTTCCTTGTGGCTGGAATTCGTGACCAGTCCACCAAGTTCAGAAATGACGGGGGCAGGTTACTACTATCTGACACAGCCTCTGTTCATCCCTATCATCCCGCACCCCCCTCCAGGCCTTCCCCCTCCCCGCAGGGCTGTGGTAAAGCCCTGTCAAGGGGCTGGCCATCTTCCTTCCCTTCCTCATCTCGGCTCAGAGCTTCCGTAGACACCATCATGATCCATAAATGTCATTGACTGAATAAGTAATAGTACATTTATTTTCATTTAATTGGAAGGAAGGGAATTTATTTTTTACCCTCTTGGTTTGGGACTCTCAGTTGAAGACTATAAGTTTGGAGTAATTAAGGCCATAACACTTTGCTTTCTCTCTCTTTTTTTTAATGTCTCTGTGAGCTGCCTTTGAAATTGCATGTCAATATTTTGAAGGCTACTAGGTGGTACTGTGGCTGTGGATACGGGGAGATGGAAGCATCGTTCTCGTCCTTTGAGGGGCCTATGACTAAGTCCAAGCACTGTCTTGGTAGTGCAGGTCGGAGCAGTGGGAAGTGAAAGGTTTGGGGCCCTGATGATTTGGGTAGCATGGGCAAATAACTCACCTTTTGGAGCTTTCCTTTTCTTCATCTGCTAAATGGGTATATTATTTCTGCATGAAGTTTGATGACGATTAAATGATACACAGATGAAGCAACCCAATGAGGTTCAATAGCTTTCTTAAGGTCACACAGATATGAAATGATCCAAGTAAGCTGATGCTTTTTCTTTTGGCTGGTTGACATTCTCTGGTTGGGATGTGTATTCCTAAAAGGGGTTCGAGAAAGGAGATTCTGGTTAGGGTGCTGATGTTGAAAGGGATGAATTCCTGAGAACCACCTTCCTGCTCTCTGAACATGCACCAGCACTCACGTGGCTCTGGCCTAGAATTTTTTCAGGGGAGGTTGGGGGCAACTGAATCTCTATGGATTTATCTGCAGCACATTAATTTTCCTCCTTGCTCTTACCACACTAATTCCCCATCCTGCAATGATGGAAAAATAACAAAATAATTCTTTAACCTCAGTTGTAGTACTTGAGGGGTTTCCCTGATGGTGCAGTGGTAAAGAATCTACCTGCCAATGTAGAAAATGTTCAGTTGCTGAGTTGGGAAGATACCTTGGCAACCCACTCCAGTGTTCTTGCCTGGAAAATACCATGGACAGAGGAGCCTGGTGGGCTACAGTCCATGGGGTCGCAAAGAGTCGGACATGACTGAAGCGACTTAGCACGCGTGCAATGAAAAACAGGAATAGTGAATAAATGAAATAAATGAAAAAAAAGGGGATACTGATAAAACTGAACGAGGCAATACCTATCCCTTCAACCTCAACTAGAATTCTGACACTTGAGCAACACAGGTTTGAATGGCTCAGGTCCACTTTTACAGGGATATTTTTACTAGTAAATACTGCAGGGCTATGATCTGCCATTGGTTGAATCCGTGATTGCGGATCTGGTGTGTATAGGGCCGACTATAAGTTGCATGGCTTTTCAGCTTGGCCAGATGTCAGCACCCCTAGCCTCCAGCTTGTTCAGTGGTCACATGTATATATTTCACTCCATTTGGAAAGCAACCCATGGTGGCACAAGTCCTATTTACTTCCCAGTTCTGGAGAAAACAGGAATAGTTGTAGGATAGTTAAAAAGTAATATCTTCACATGGAGATTCAGATGAAGAACAACGTGACTTGAACTTTCTGTGAAATACCAGAATTAAGCTAAATGTGGAAGAATTTTTGAAGCTGAGAAAGATTGATTTTGTTTAGCTTTATTTTCTCAGAATATCCACAGCTTTTGATTTTCCATAAAGCACCCGTGTCAAGGGATAATTTATTCTCTTATTACTATAGGCTCCAACACAGCAGGAGCCAGCAGAAAACAATAAGAAGCCTTTTGTCAGTAGCTGGAGCTGTGTCTTGTTTGGATCACTTGCCTAGGGCTTTAAAGGGTTGGTTGCTCCATCAACACCTATTAAGCATTCACTGTGTGCAGTGCACCAAGTCAGATGAATCAAATATGCAAAGAAAGACATTGAAATGGATTCTTGCCCTCCAGGAGCTATCTACATTAGAAAAGAAAAAAAAAAGATGCCCAATAAGTGCTCCAGGGAGTGTTTCTTACAGGGATGAGCAGTGAGTAGAAATTCATTCATTCATTCTTTTTTTTTTCATTTTTATAAATTATTTATTGATTATAATTTTTAGAGTTTCTCAAGCTTGGTACTATTGGTATTTCATGTTGGATTTTTTTTTTTTTTTTGGTGTTGTCATTATTTTTTACTTATTTTTATTGGAGGCTAATTACTTTACAATATTGTATTGGTTTTGCCATACAGTGACATGAATCCGCCCCGGGTGTACATGTGTTCCCCATCTTGAACCCCCTCCCACCTTCCTCCCCATATCATCCCCCTGGGTCATCCCAGTGCACCAGCCCTGAGCATCCTGTCTCATGCATCGAACCTGGACTGGCAATTCATTTCACATATGATAATATATATGTTTCAATGCCATTCTCCCAAATCATCCCACCCTCGCCCTCTCCCACAGAGTCCAAAAGACTGTTCTATACATCTGTGTCTCTTTTGCTGTCTCGTATACAGGGTTATCGTTATCATCTTTCTAAATTCCATATATATGTGTTAGTATACTGTATTGATTTTCTTTCTGGCTTACTTCACTCTCTATAATAGGCTCCAGTTTCATCCACCTCATTAGAACTTTCTCCAAAGAAGACATACAGATAGCTAACAAACACATGAAAAGATGCTCAACATCACTCATAATCAGAGAAATGCAAATCAAAACCACAATGAGGTACCATTTCATGCTAGTCAGAATGGCTGCTATCCTAAAGTCTACATGCAATAAATGCTGAAGAGGGTGTGGAGAAAAGGGAACCCTCTTACACTGTTGGTGGGAATGCAAACTAGTACAGCCACTATGGAGAACAGTGTGGAGATTTCCTCAAAAAACTGGAAATAGAACTGCCATATGATCCAGCAACCCCACTCCTGGGCATACACACCGAGGAAACCAGAATTGAAAGAGACACATGTACTCCAATGTTTATCACAGCACTGTTTATAATAGCCAGGACGTGGAAGCAACCTCGATGTCCGTCAGCAGACAGATGGATAAGAAAGCTTTGGTACATATACACAATGGAGTATTACTCATTCATTCTTTCAGACCTGGTGTTCCTGCATACCTGGTGCTCTTCTAGGGCTGGTGGAGTGCAAGCTCTCCTCTTAGGTGAATTCACAGACAGGACAGGGTAGTTTTTTCTAGTTGGAAAGTTAGACCTAATCAGGGTTCCTAGTTAGCTGGTTCATAATTAGAGGGGGCTAAAGGTAGAAAGATAGGAGAAAGCCTTTCAGGCCTGGTCCAAGGGTTTCTTCATTTTCCCTGGCCAAGGGGAGGTGGTGGAGGCAGGAGAGATGTCACCTGCAGGGAGAGTGTTTGAAGATCAGTCTGGCCAGGGAGAGCTTGAATTGGAATAACTGAGGGAAGTTAGAGGCTGGGGCAGATCAGGGCTGGGAGGCCTGGAGTTGCTTTTGGAGACAGCAGGCCCGAGGTCAGAGGGGCACTGAGAAGCAGAAGAACTGGATGGGCATTAGACACAAGGAAACAGAGCTGTTGCTAATGCTGGGAGTTAGAATCAAGTTGAAAACTAAGTTGCACTGATCCTGTTTCTCCTCAGGCCTTGAGAATCACTCCTGCCTTAGGTCTCATGACTGCCAGGAGGTGCCAGGAATGGTTGGCAGATGTTTTATGGTTTACTTTCTAGTCAGTATCAAGGAAAGTGTTGGAATCAGTCTGAGTTTGAGAGAATCAGGTCCCCTCTCCGAGTGCCTCTAGTTCTGGGTCGTCTGACAGTCACAAGACCAGAGGTTTTTGGGCTTTGTAAAGCAAAGGAAATCTTAGGTAGCTTAGAATCTCCAAAGGATGGTTCTGCAAGAAACAGCTACCCCTTTTACTCTGTGTGAAGGGAGACTAAATGGGGATTTCACAATTCTGAATTCCTTGATTTCAGGTATCCGCAGTGGGGGTGCTGTGTGTGGCATACACAGAGGTGAAAGGAATAGATGGGTCTCCATTCTCATGACTCTGGTCCTGTGAAGAAGGGGACTTGACCAATAGTCACACTCAGCCATGTGTGATTAGAAACTGTAAAAAGCCCAACAGAGGGGACGTTGAACGGGTCCAGCTTAGAAGAGGACTTCCTTTAGATTAGCGGTCCGGGACAGCTTCTATGGGGACGTGTCATGAAGGCTGTGTAGAGGCTGGGGGAAGCATCTGAGTGAAAGGGGGAAGGGCTCGTCCCTCGGGCCTGAGACCACAGCATGGGTGGCGCTCAGTGCCTGATGGGGAGGAATGGTCTCACTTTGTCCACTGCCGCCATGGGTAGCAGCTGCCATCATCTCCCTCTACCTGGACTTACCTTGTAGCCTCCTAGCTGGTCTTCCAGCTTTCACCTTATCCTGTCTCCCTCACTTCAAGTCACTCCCTCCTTCCATCCCCCAGCAAACTTTTTTCTGCACAGAACACTGGTGATTCTTTATAGAGTGAATCACATCATGTCAGTCCTCTAGCCTCAGCTCATCAACAGCCCAGAATTTTCCCGTGGCTGCTGTGGCCCACATTACCTAGCCCTGGCACCCACCCACTTGGACCTCGCCTCCCAGACCTCCTTCCTCACCCTGCCCCTCTTGCTCGTTCTGCTTTAGGGCCACTGGCCTTGCTGCAGCTTGAGCCACACTTGTCTCAGGGCTTTTACACTGGCCTTTCTCTCTTTCAACAAATGTTTGCTCCTTGATTTCACCCAGGTCTTTGCTCCAGTGTTTTCCTTCTCTGCAGAGGTGCCTTCTCTTTATAGATAGTAATTTTTCACCCGCTTTAGTCTTTTTCCCAGCACTTTTTACTATATGACATTACGTTCTATACTTTTTGCTAGTCTTTCCCACCAAAATGAAAGCCATAGGAAGGTCAAGGTCCTTCAAGGTCAAGGTTCACAGTCAATGTCCTTGCTGTGTCCACTGATCTCTCCCTAGCACCTGGACTAATACCTTGCACATGATAGAATTTCTAAATATTCATGAAGGAATCACCATTCATGCTGGAGAAGTAGGCCAGTTAAGAGGACTGGGAGCCTTTTGAGACTTGCAGGATTTTGCACTTTATCCTAAGGGCAGTGAGACCCTTTTAAGGGTTTGAAGCATGGGAGTGACAAGGTAAATTTCAGAGGTAGAGTTCAGGAGATGTGTTTGGCTTGCAAATGGGAGGTGAGGGAGAAGGAGGTGCCAGGCACAACTGCGGATTGTTATGAAGAGAAACAGGATGGGTGGAGGTGGCATGTGCTGAGAGGTGTGATTTGGGGAAGGGAGTCTGAATATAACACAAGAGTTTCCGTGAGATGCCTGGGAGACCTGTGGGGGTCGGGGGTGGCATTAAGGGGCTGGATGTGCAGGTCTGAAGCCCAGAGAGCAATTATGCTGCTCCCTAGAGAGGGGTCGGGGCTGTGCATCCCATGTCATGGGCTGAACACCAAGGCTGTGTTTCGTGTTTGCAGTGATGAAAAGTCTGTTGCTTCAGAGCTTTCAAGTCTTTCCCAGGTCACAAGTAGCTATCTCTCTTCCTTGAAGGTGAGACAGGGACCCTTGTCTTTTTTTTTTTTTTTCTTTTTTAATGATTGCCTGTTAATGAACTGGCTGCTCCCTCAAGACTGACTGGATGACCTTGGACAGGTGAAGCTTTTCGAGGTCCAGTTTCCCATTATGTAAAAGACCCATGATAACCATTATCCCCTGAGGGTTTGGTGAGAAGTAGATGAGATAATGCAAGTAAAACATGGGGCTGGGAGCATAATCAATACCCATTATTTTTATTTTTATGGATAGCTAGGCATCTTTAGCTGGCTCTCACCTTCCCACTTCCTCCCCTAACATCACAGAGAATTCACCCATTCCAGACTCCCAGCTCCCAGGAAGTCTGAGCCTGGTGCCCCGGCCCATACATGATCATTCCTCCCTTGAATGGCTGTGTGTCTCTTTTCAGGATATTAACCAGAAACTCCAGGAGGACAACCAGGAACTGAGGGACCTCTGCTGCTTCCTGGATGATGACCGGCAGAAGGGCAAGAGGGTGTCCCGGGAGTGGCAGAGACTGGGCCGGTATACGGCGGGGGTGATGCACAAGGAAGTGGCCTTATACCTGCAGAAGCTGAAGGAGCTGGAGGTGAAGCAGGAGGAGGTGGTGAAGGAGAACATGGAGCTCAAGGAGCTGTGTGTGCTGCTGGACGAGGAGAAGGGCACGGGCTGCGCAGGAAGCCGCTGCTCCATCGACAGCCAGGCCAGCCTGTGCCAGCTCACCGCCACCACGGCACCCTACGTGCGGGACGTGGGCGACGGCAGCAGCACTTCGAGCACGGGTAGCACCGACAGCCCCGACCACAAGCACCACGCGAGCGGCGGCAGCCCAGAGCACCTGCAGAAAGCCAAGGCGGAGGGCAGCCCGGAGCACTCCAAGCACGGGAGTGCCAGCCCCGAGCATCTGCAGAAAGCTAGGGCCTCTGGGACTCCAGATCACCCCAAACCTCTCAAAGGCCCCAGCCCCGAGCACCACAAACCCTTGTGCAAGGGCAGTCCAGAACAGCAGAGGCACCCACATGCAGGGAACAGCCCGGAAACGCTGCCCAAACACGTGCTGAGCGGGAGCCCCGAGCACTTCCAGAAGCACAGGCCCGGGGGCAGCCCCGAGCACACCAGGCACAGCGGAGGGAGCCCCGAGCATCTGCAGAAACACGCCCTCGGTGGGAGCCTGGAGCACCTCCCCAGGGTCAGGGGCACCAGCCCCGAGCACCTCAAACAGCATTTCGGGGGGAGCCCTGATCACAAACACGTGGGTGGAGGCGGCGGCGGCAGCGGCAGCAGCAGCAGGGAGGGTACCCTCCGAAGGCAGGCGCAAGAGGATGTGTCCGCCCATCACCGGAATGTCTACAGTGGCATGAACGGTGGGTCAGTACGTGCTGCGGAACTGGGGCAACTCTGTAGACAGTTAAGATGATGAAGGGCTGGCCAGCCACCTAAGAAAGTGCAGGTGCCAGCAGGCGCTGGCCTGGAGGTGGGTGGGGAAGGGCAGCATACATTTGCCCCCAAATTCTGATGTGTGTTACTCCTCCTCCATTTGTCCTAGTTTTATGCATTTATCAGGTAGCCTGGAGAATATTGGGGAGGAGGGGGCAGGGGAAGGAGAGGAACAATAATTTTGTGGGACCCTGAGTAGTTAGGGTGAGATTTTGGTCATTGAAGGTAAAGATAGAACCAATCTAAAATTTCTGTATCTTGAACATTTTCCTAGTTGTGTATAGTTTCCTACAGGGGTCTGTGGAAACAGGTGACCAAAGCTTTTTGAATCCAGTTAACGTTTATGTGCAGGAAGAAAGAAGTGTTTATTAGGAAAAACAATAACATTAAAAAAGAACTAGGGTGTCCTTAAATGGCTTGAAACTGGGTTGCCACGGGCCTGTAAACATACCTTACTTTACCTTGAGGATGTTCTGCATTGTGTTGGGGACTTTAACCGGAATCTGTGACTTTTCTTTCCATCTGGAGTGCATCAAATGATTTCCTTCCCAGTTCAGTCAAAACCCACCCAATCCTCTCACCAAAGTACCTCAGATGTATTCTGAGAAGCATGCTCTTTTTTTACATTGTGAGTTGTCTTTCTGGTTGTTTAAGTGTGATGTGTTTGGACATTCGTTTGCTTTCCAAAGCATAACAGCCACTACATTTGCTGAAGCAGCCCTAAACCTGACTCCAGACCTTTTGGAAGAGGTTCTGCATCTTGGTTCTGAAACCACTTTGAACTCAAGAGAAAATAGTTTTCTGTTTAAAAAAAAAATCCTCACAGTTCTTTTATGTTACATGTGGCCAAGTTAGAAGTAAAACGACTGGTTTATGAAGTGGAGTTTTTGCATCCAAAAAATTTCAGTACCTGAGGTTTTTCACTTTATTTGAAAGCTGCCCCAGAGTCTGTGTGCAGTCAGCTCTGAGCAGTGGTCGAGGCCACCAATTTTAACAGTGACACAAAGGGGTAAATTTTCAATATCATACTTGGGGATTTACCTGTTGGATTTCATTTCATCCTAATCTCATAGTGCTGAAAATTGACTCCTGAAGCTTGGCTTCTAATACATCCAATATTTTAAGCACAGATTTGGAACTGGAAAGAGCAGGAAAGGGCGGATGCTGTTGCCTTCTCAGTTGTGTGTGCTGGGAGGTGGAAGCCAGGAGAAGCCAATTCACTGTTGTATTGAGGCCACTGCCTGGCTGGAGGGGGCTTTTACTTTGCTGATGGCGCCCTCCCTTGCTCTTGCTCTTTCTCGAGGAGGTGGAGGAGCGGCCTGATTGCAGGGTAGCCTCAGCTGTGTAGTTCTCACAAGAGATGAAAATCTTTTAAAAAGATATTTTGGTTGTGTTGCTATCACAGGATGTATGTATCATCAGTCATGAAACTTGACTTCGGGGGTAATGGGTTAATGGGAAGGTAAAGTTGATGACTTTTTCCATTTCTTGATTATTTTTTAACTAGCATGGAAAGTAAATGTGCACACTATTTTGAGGAAATTTTGTAAGTTGAACCAAAATACAGATTACTTAAGGGCAGGTGGTTCACTTACAAAACAATTCTTCTTTATTTAAATAAAGAACTTCTCTAATTAACGTACGATTTAACTTACCAGAAGGGATTTTAGGTGCAATTTTTAAGCAATTTGTGCTAAGTGAGGTCTGTCTCTAGAAATGAGAGGACATTACATCATGGAATCTTATTGCCTGAGTTCAGACAAATTTCACAGGAAAATTATTAAAAAAATTTTTTTTTAATTTAGTTAAAAATTTGATGTAACATAGATGTATTCCTTAGATGAAACCATAGCTTCTTGTTTACTTCAAGTTTTCTCTTTCAAAAGTGACAAATCTTCTGACAGTTGATATCCTCACCAAAGTGTATTTGTAGTCCATTTGCATTGCATTTTTATTTCAATAATTAATTGGAAAATGAAGAGGCACGATGAGATGTTTATGGTTCATCAGCCTAGAAACTTGGGCACTGGTAGCTTGTGTTTATCCTGCTGTTACAAATTAATTTTTTATATGGATGGTAAGACATGACTTTTCAAAATTTTAAATCCCCACATACTTTGATTGAATTACTGGCTTGTAAACAGATAGGAATCGGGAGTGAGGTAAATCCCAAATTGCAAATTTGCTGAGTCATTTACAGAGTCCTTCAGTGTGGGGTTGGAGTGATGGTTGTTTCAGATGAGCATTTAAATATTTTTGCTTGAACACAGAGCAGGTGAAAGTTGAGGGAGTCGTCTTGTGTGATTTGGGGGGTGTAGCAGCATTCCCGACTTATGGGTCTACCGGTAAGCCATCCCCAGTTGTGACAGTTATATCTCCAGATGGCTGTCGAAGGTTCCTGGGGTAGTGAGACGGAAAAATTGCCCCTGGTTCAAATCATTGCTTTTGAGCAGTGTTTTTCAGTTTGGCTGCAGGTTAAAATCACTGGGCCGACTTTGTAAAAAACACTGGTGCATGGACCCCACATTCTGATGAACATTGATTTGTTCTGGCACTGTCCTGTGGGCACACTGTAAAAAAGAACCCTTCAGATGATTCTAATAAGCAGACCAAGTGGAAGCCCCTAGCCAAGGTGCGTGGTTGTTGGATAAGATAGGTTGGTGTGAGTGAAGCTCTTAAACAGCTAGGCAGCCTGGGAAGAAGGAAGTTCTTTCCTTTGCTGAACTCCAGAACTGAGAGGACTGATCACAGCAGGTACTGGAAACCTGCACCCCTCATAACCCCAGCTCAAGACTATCTTTGGGGGTGTGGGTTGAAAATTTGAGTTTTTGGTGGGTGGGATTATAAGGTTAATTTGGGGAAACTCTGTCATATGAATCATTTAAGGCTACTTTTTAAAGCCTTCAGATCAAGATAAAGAAGAATGGGGGTTTCTAACTTATTTCCAGTGGATGCTTATGGTGCATGTAGATCACATGGCATCTGCCACCCTAATGGCTTTTTCCCACAAGAGAACCCTGCATTTCAGATTTCTCAGTTTATAGGTTTTACCTTGAGTTTTAAGATTGCTTCTAATTCTCTGCTGAGGTTACTAGTGAGTAGATGAAAGATGCTGATAACACAGAAATGGCCTTGTCTGTTAGGAATGAGATGACCTGTGTGTAGAAGAGCCTAGCAGGGTTTCTCTGAAGCAAGGTTGACTGTGAGTTCAATAGTGGTACATTACAGTATGAGTGATTGCTCTCATCCATCTTTTATTTTTGCTTAGAAACAGTCAGACCATCACTTATGAATGCATTGGACAATAGAAATTGACTGTCTATTGGGAGAAAAATATCAGCAGTTACAGTTACAGAAATACTACAGAACTGATTTTTAACTGAGGTACTCTGAGTATATTTTCTATTGTGTGATCTTACACAGAGATGGTTAAAGACCTCAATAATAGGATAATAGTTTTTGATATTCAGGGTTCAGTATGGTAATTTGGTAGCCTTGTATACACTTTGATAGGACATCAATTTAAAGATGTTTTGAAAAGTATTACCGATTATATTCTACCTGTTTATTCAAAGCATGTTGCATTTATCATAAGAATAAATTTGATTTAATGACATCAGTCAGTTCAGTCGCTCAATTGTGTCCGACTCTTTGTGACCCCATGAACCGCAGCACGCCAGGCCTTCCTGTCCATCACCAACTCCTGGAGGCCTCCCAAACCCATGTCCATCGAATCAGCGATGCCATCCAACCATCTCATTCTCTGTCGTCCCCGTGTCCTCCTGCCCTCAATCTTTCCCAGCATCAGGGTCTTTTCCAATGAGTCAGCTCTTTGCATCAGGTGGCCAAAGTATTGGAGTTTCAGCTTCAACATCAGTCCTTTCAATGAACACCCAGGACTGATCTCCTTTAGGATGGACTTGTTGGATCTCCTTGTAGTCCAAGGGACTCCAAGAGTCTTTTCCAACACCACAGTTCAAAAGCGTCAATTCTTTGGCACTCAGCTTTCTTCACAGTCCAAATCTCACATCCATACATGACTACTGGAAAAACCATAGCCTTGACTAGACAGACTTTTGCTGGCAAAGCAATGTCTCTGCTTTTTAATATGCTGTCTAGGTTGGTCATAACTTTCCTTCCCAGGAGCAAGCGTCTTTTAATTTCATGGCTTCAGTCACCATCTGCAGTGATTTTTTAGCCCAGAAAAATAAAGTCAGCCACTGTTTCCACCGTTTCCCATCTATCTGCCATGAAGTGATGGTACTGGATGCAGTGATCTTGTTTTCTGAATGTTGAGCTTTAAGCCAACTTTTTCACTCTCCTCTTTCACTTTCATCAAGAGGCTCTTTAGTTCTTCTTTGCTTTCTGCCATAAGGGTGGTGTTATCTGCATATCTGAGGTTATTGATATTTCTCCCGGCAATCTTGATTCCAGCTTGTGCTTCTTCCAGCCCAGCGTTTCTCATGATGTACTCTGCATAGAAGTTAAATAAGCAGGGTGACAATATATAGCCTTGACATACTCTTTTTCCTATTTGGAACCAGTCTGTTGTTCCATGTCCAATTCTAATTGTTGCTTCCTGACCTGCATACAGGTTTCTCAAGAGGCAGGTCAGGTGGTCTGGTATGCCCATCTCTTTCAGAATTTTCCACAGTTTATTGTGATCCACACAATCAAAGGCTTTGGCATAGTCAGTAAAGCAGAAATAGATGTTTTTCTGCAACTCTCTTGCTTTTTTAGTGATCCATTGGATGTTGGCAATTTGATCTCTGGTTCCTCTGCCTTTTCTAAAACCAGCTTGAACATTTGGAAGTTCACAGTTCACGTATTGCTGAAGCCTGACTTGGAGAATTTTGAGCATGACTTTACTAGCGTGTGAGATGAGTGCAATTGTATGGTAGTTTGAGCATTCTTTGGCATTGCCTTTCTTTGGGATTGGAATGAAAACTGATCTTTCCAGTCCTGTGGCCACTGCTGCATTTTCCAAATTTGCTGCTATATTAAGTGAAACACTTTCACAGTGTCGTCTTTTAGGATTTGAAATAGCGCAACTGGAATTCCATCACCTCCACTAGCTTTGTAGTGATGCTTCTTAAGGCCAACTTGACTTCACATTCCAGGATATTTGGCTCTAAGTGAGTGATCACACCATCGTGATTATCTGGGTCGTGAAGATCTTTTTTGTATAGTTCTTCTGTGTATTCTTGCCACCTCTTCTTAATATCTTCTACTTCTGTTAGGTCACTACCATTTCTGTCCTTTATTGAGCCCATCTTTGCATGAAATGTTCCCTTGGTATCTCTCATTTTCTTGAAGAGACCTCTAGTCTTTCCCATTCTGTTGTTTTCCTCTATTTCTTTGCATTGATCACTGAGAAAGGCATATCTCTCCTTGCTGTTCTTTGGAACTCTGCATTCACATGGGTATATCTTTCCTTTTCTCCTTTGCTTTTCACTTCCTGTCTTTTCATAGCTATTTGTAAGGCCTCCTCAGAGAGCCATTTTGCTTTTTTGTTTTTCTTTTTCTTGGGGATGGTCTTGATTCCTGTCTCCTGTACAGTGTCATGAACCTCCATCGTTAGTTCATCAGGCACTCTATCAGATCTAGTCCCTTAAATCTATTTCTCACTTCCACTATGTAGTCATAAGGGTTTTGATTTAAGTCATACCTGAATGGTCTAGTGGTTTTCCCCACTTTCTTCAATTTCAGTCTGAATTTGGCAATAAGGAGTTCATGATCTGAGCCACAGTCAGCTCCTGGTCTTGTTTTTGCTGACTGAATAAAGCTTCTCCATCTTTGGCTGCAAAGAATGTAATCAGACTGATTTCGGTGTCAACTATCTGATGATGTCCATGTGTAGAGTCTTCTCTTGTGTTGTTGGAAGTGGGTGTTTTGCTATGACCAGTGCGTTCTCTTGACAGAACTCTATTAGCCTTTGCCCTGCTTCATTCTATACTCCAAGGCCAAATTTGCCTGTTACTCCAGGTGTTTCTTGACTCCCTACTTTTGCATTCCAGTCCCCTATAATGAAAAGGACATCTTTTTTTGGGTGTTAGTTCTATTTAATGACATAGAATGCTTAATATTGGAAATATAGTTTAAGATATTGCAAAATATCTGAGGGAAAAACTCCTATTGGAAAACCTAGATGGCTTACAGAGGTAATTTCTAGTAGAATGTAAGTTTTTTAGCTGCACTGGCAATAATAACACAAAGCTATAAACATTCTTGAAATCTTGGGGACCATTTTAATCTTCTAAGGAGCTTATCTATATCATCTATATGCTCTCTGTGTGTGTATGTGTGTGTATATATATATTTCAGTAACTTTAATATTATGTTTAACTAATGCCAACCATTCAGCTGATTGATTCTGTTTAGCAAACGTCTTCAAATGCATTGGGGTTCAGTCACATAAGTTGTGAAGCTGAAGATGAATTACTTTCAGCTGATCATGGTTGTGTTCTTTAGACCTAGTTGAAATCAATTAAACATTTGTAGTTTGGGGTCCATTGCAACTTTTCAGAAGATATACACAGTAGGAAAATACCCTTGAGTTAGTAATGTTTTTATCTTTTTCATCTGAAATGATTCAGAAAAATCCTAATTTACAACAAAATTATGGTGACTATTCCGTTTCATCTGAGAAGTCATTTTCACAAGTGTCAAATGAATAAGACAGAGTGATTGCTGTAAGGCTCTACATTTACTCATAGTAATGATAGATTATTCTGGAGACGTCAGTGTGGGGATCATACTAGTTAAGCACCACTGCTCAAAAGTAAGCATGTGAAGCCAAACCTTGCAAAAACTGGAAAAAAAAGTTTTGCTTGTATAGCACCATTGGGCTAGTGTGTGCTGAAGTCTCCTGGAGGAGGGCGTGGGAACCCACTCTAGGATTCTTGCCTGGAGAGTCTCATGGACTGAGGAGCCTGTGTGTCTCCAGAGGTGGCCACAGTCCATAGTGTCGAAGAGTCGGGCATGACTGAAGCAACTTAGCATGTACCCACGTGCTGAAGTCTATGGCCCTAGACTCTGAAATTTCTCGTTTTAGCCACTTCTGATATTTAGAAAGTCTGAAGATAGATAGAGCTGTGAGTCCCTACGTTAGATGGCTCTTCTTTATTTTTTTTCCAGTATCTACTTTTAATAGATTTTCAGTCACTCTAGTACCAGCATGGTGTCAGCAGTATTCCTTGCTGCCCTTACCTGGCCTGATTTTAACTCATTTCCTCACTGTTTCTAAATTCTGCTCTGCTCTAATGGTTGTCATACCTTGGGAAAATGGATAACCACACTGATTAGAAAGAACTGTGTTGAAAACAAGAGTAAGTGACCTTGAAGTATCCTTCAGTGAGTAAAGTTCATGGGCTTTAGTGCATGATCCATGTGTCATGCATTTATCAGTTATTTGGGCTGAAAAAGTAAGTTTTTGCTTTTTTTCTGAGTCTTGGCTGTATTTCAGATAATCGAAGTGCTTCTATAATACAGGGGTCCCCCTACCTTTCAAAAATTTGCTCTACTGAAGACCTACCTTAGTCCCTGTTTTTGCTAACCTAAAGAAATCTAAAGAGGATATTCAATTTTGTGGAAAAGTGAAAAGCAAAAATAGCTTTCAGGGTTGGTTTGGCAGTGAGCCTCTGGAGAGGCAGTGGACACCCCAAGTGGTGAGGTGGCAACACCAAGCTCCTTCCCCAGGAACCACACTCAGCATCAGGCCACCGTAGCTTTTCACTGTGTCTGTGAGCATCTATGCTTTATCTCGATTTGCTTTGTGCATCTGTTAGCAAGATGTATCTGAGGTAATTGCTGCTTCACTTTACGCCATTTCAGCTTACAAACAGTTTCATAGGAACGCTCGTTTTTTCTGATAGCAGGAGAACCTGTTAGCAACTCAGCAATTTTTGCTCCTTGGGTACTACAGAACAACCAGGTTGCTCTTAATACTACTTTAATGCATAGTGTTTATGACAAGCTTTTTGAACATTTGAAGAAAAACACTTATTTTGAACTCGATCCTGGGAAATATTAAAAGTTTCATTTTATGAAATGGGCTGATTCTTCAAGAGTTCTAGGAAATTTGTGATTCAACATCAAGAGTAGACCATGGGACACTTGAGAAATCAGATGTGTGAAATCTCAGCTCTAATTTCTGTCTCTAATGTGCAAAAGAGTGAGGTTCAAGTTACTGCTGCTCCTAACATAAATTGCCTTCTCTTTTAGAGTGCCATTTGAGAGTTTCCAATAGAAAGAGTGGCTGCTCTTTCAGAGAGGGGAGATCCTTGAGCAGCAGAGTGGCAGAAGAGGTGTTTAGAGAAGAGAAAAGAGTAGAAGAATAGCAGCTTGTTTCATTGTCCTTATACAGGCAATACTGGTTTGTCCTCCTTAAGAAAAGACAATGGCTAAGTTATTCACACCATTGAGTTGTTTACAGTTTTCATGTCCCAAAGTGTTAAATGTATTATAGCGCTTACATACTTGAGTCATTATGGAACGGTGCACAAAGTCTTGGGAGTTCATCTTGGCCCTGGTTTGAAATTAGGCACACATTCGATTATGAAAGTGTGGGGAGTGATATTTTTTAGTTTTTCCTTCTTCAGATCCTTAGTTTTTTAGGTCTCCCGTGGGCTTTTCTATGAGACAGAATATGTGAAGGAGAAAGGTTGGGTTTGAAGATTGCTCTGAGTTTGTGTTTCAGTTATTAGCTTTTCTGTCCCATGTGCGCACTGTATTGAGTGTTCTTATAAGCATTTTTCATCATACATTAAATGGTTTGAATCTGAAAATACTGAATGACTCCTTCCATTTCCAGCTGCATAAAGGAAAGTGATTACTTACATTTAAAAATCTCACAGACAAGATAATTATATCACCTTTTTTGCTTGCTGCTGTGGTTGAGGGATAGAATGTTTTGGTTACCTTTTGATGACCAAAATTTTGAAGATGGTTTCTGATTCCTGAGTTGGTTTCTGTAGTCAACATGTTCATTGCTATGTTAAACTCAGAATTTCATCTTCTAGTCTTGATTGTAAAGGAAACTGAAAGGCCCTCTCATCTTTCTTCCAATTATTGAGGGGGTCATCTTTTGACTTTTACGGGTGACCCTGATCTGGCTGATGTGCAATTGCAGCTTCCTGAGTGTCCATAATTGCCTCTTGTTTTAGAAATGTTAAGTGTAAATTGCATTTGGGAGCATAGATACATGTGTTTATACATATTTATTTTATTTGGTTAATTGAGAATGTCTATTTCACTGCTAAACAATTAGGACACTATCTGATAACACTTGGAGCTGTAAGTTCAGTTCAGTCGCTCAGTCATGTCTGACTCTTGGCGACCACATGGACTGCAGCACACTACCAGGCTTCCCTGTCCATCACCAACTCCCGGAGCTTGCTCAAACTCATGTCCATCAATTTGATGGAGCTGTAAAGTCCTCTCCATTTCATGCACTTCTGATTGAGAAAATTGACTTTCAGAGATGTTCAGTGAGTTGTTCAAGGCCAATTGCCAGTTAATAGAGAACTGGAGGAGAAGGAAATGGCAACCCACTCCAATGTTCTTGCCTGGAGAATCCCTGGGATGGGGGAGCCTGGTGGGCTGCTGTCTATGGGGTTGCACAGAGTCGGACACGACTGAAGCAACTTAGCAGTAGCAGCAACAGCAGAAAACTAGAATCCTGTTGACTGCAGGGCAAAGCATCACTTTTATAAAGATATTTAATCTTCCAGACTTTGAAGGTGCTTGATGTAGGGGGATAGTGTTAACAGATGCTAACTGGAATAGGAAACCAGTCTTTCTGTATTCCTATTGGAAATTCCAGAAAACCAGCGAATTGCAGTGATGAGTGCGACAGGGCAGATGTCAGTAGACTTGGGCCTAGAGCAGTTGCAGAGGAGACCTGGAGATGCAGGAGGGGAGCTGGGATTGGTTGCCCCGATTCAGTTAGATGGTGAACTGTTCACAGCTGGGGGAACAAGTCTTTAAATGCATCCCTAGTAGAAGGAATATTCCTGCTCTTTGCTTGAGAGAGCAATGGCCTTCTTGCTCTTCTTCCTCACACATGGACTCATCCTGCCCCAGGACCACATTCCTCCAGATCAACAGTCTTGTGAAAATGGGCTGATGTTAGTCCTGTCCTCACACATCTGATTGTCTTCACAGCCAGAGGGCTTTGTCTGGAGAAGTGTCAGCTTCTGGACCACAAGAGACAGAAGGAAAGACCAGGAGCAACGGGTTGGACCCGACGGCAACACCAACTGCTCTCAAGGAACTGTGTTTTAATAACTGCTTACTGCAAACAAAACTAATTAAGCCCGTTTTTCTGATTTATGCTACTATCGGCAGAAGTAAAGTACACTTCCATTACACTTTTGATGTCATTTAAAAGGTCAAAATATCTGAGTTGCAAATTTCTGTTCCAAGCAGCCTGGTCTGTTGACCTACTCTTGAGAATTCAAATTAACTATGCTTGTTAATTCAGCATCTCTTCAATTTTCCTAAACAGCAAGTGCCAGTTCACCTATTCACCTAAACAGTGTAATATAACCCTGAAAGACAGGTCACTTAGTCATATCTGTAGGTGATGGATTGCAAGTGACTCACAGGAAAAAAGTGATGTAAAAGTCAACTGACAGGAAAGAAGGAGAGGGAGTGAAATTACTGGACAAAGGCTGAATGAGGGGGGTGCCTTGAGGAATGTCAAAAGATCTACCTATTTGGTGGTGCCCCTTGGCTGATGGGCAGCAGTTTTACATGACTGGCAAGTCAGCTGCCTCATTATTATAGGACCCAGCCAGAATTGACCTGGTTATGGAGCTGTATGGGAGGGCAGGGGGACTGGCTGAATTTAGCTGTTTATTGTATATAAAGGGCACTTTGGAAGAGAATACATTTATGATTATGATCAATTAGAGGTCTAGAAATAAAGATTATTCAGGTGGTTTGTCATGAATAGCTTCCTCATTGTAAGTGATTTTCATGAATTGCTTGATTTTATAGTGTCCCTTTAGCTCTTAAACAGAGAGCAATACTTAGTCCTTCTTACTCTTACACTATATGACATATGGTTTTCACCTTAAACTACTTTTGACTTTTTCCTGTTGCAATCTCAAAACTGTCCACTTTGGGTTTTATTGGCCTAGCACATAAATCTGTCTGTGATGGAACCATTGTTCTTGCTAGAGTCTGACTAGACATGTATACAGTAGGTATTTATTTTAAAAAGAGAGCTAGGTCAGGGAGGTGGGAGGGGGGTTCGGGAGGGGGAACTCATGTACACCTGGGGCGGATTCATGTCAATGTATGGCAAAACCAACCAATATAATATTGTAAAATAATTAGCCTCCAATAAAAATAAAAATAAAAAGAGAGCTAGGTTACTACTATTATACCTGTTCACAAAACATAGCTAGTTATTTTTACATTTGTAGGTATAGGTGGAATTTCACATTTTAAAGGAATATGTAGATCAGTTCAGTTCAGTCGCACGGTGGTGTGAGATTCTTTGCGACTCCATGGACTGCAGCACGCCAGGACTCCATGTCTATTACCAACTCCCAGAGTTTACCCAAACTCATGTCCATTGAGTTGGTGATGCCATCTAACCATCTCATCCTCTGTCATCCCCTTCTCCTCCCACCTTCAATCTTTCTCAGCATCAGGGTCTTTTCAAATGAGTCAGTTCTTCGCATCAGGTGGCCAAAGTATTGGATTTCAGCTTCAGCATCAGTCTTTCCAATGAATATTCAGGACTGAATTTCCTTTAGGACGGACTGGTTTGATCTCCTTTCTGTCCAAAGGACTCTCAAGAGTCTTCTCCAACACCACAGTTCAAAACCATCAATTCTTCGGCGCTCAGCTTTCCTTATAGTCCAACTCTCACATCCATACATGACTACTGGAAAAATCATAGCTTTGACTAGATGGACCTTTGTTGGCAAAGTAATGTCTCTGCTTTTAAAAATGCTGTCTAGGTCAGTCTTAACTCTTCTTCCAAGGAGCAAGCGTCTTTTAATTTCATGGTTGCAGTTACCAACTGCAGTGATTTTTGGAGCCCCCTCAAAATAAAGTCTGTCAGTGGTTTCACCGTTTCCCCATTTATTTGCCAGGAAGTGATGGGACCAGATACCGTGATCTTAGTTTTCTGAATGTTGAGCTTTAAGCCAACTTTTTCACTCTCCTCTTTCACTTTCATCAAGAGGCTCTTTAGTTCTTCTTTGCTTTCTGCCATAAGGGTGGTGTCATCTGCATATCTGAGGTTATTGATATTTCTCCTGGCAATCTTGATTCCAGCTTGTGCTTCCTCCAGTCCAGCATTTCTCATGACGTACTCTGCATATAAGTTAAGTAAGCACGGTGACAAATATAGCATTAGTATACACCTTTCCCAATTTGGAACCAGTCTGTTGTTCCATGTCTAGTTCTTACTTGCTTCTTGGCCTGCATACAGGTTTCTCAAGAGGCAGGTCAGGTGGTCTGGTATTCCCATCTCTTTCAGAATTTTCCACAGTTTATTGTGATCCACACAGTCAAAGGCTTTGGCTTAATCAGTAAAACAGAAACAGATGTTTTTCTGGAACTCTCTTGCTTTTTCGATGATCCAGCGAATGTTGGCAATTTGATCTCTGGTTCCTCTGCCTTTTCTAAAACCTGCTTGAACATCTGGAAGTTCACGGTTCACATATTGCTGAAGCCTGGCTTGGAGAATTTTGAGCATGACTTTACTAGCGTGTGAGGTGAGTGCAATAGTGCAGTAGTTTGAGCATTCTTTAGCGTTGCCTTTCTTTGGGATTGGAATGAAAACTGACCTTTTCCCGTCCTGTGGCCACTTTTGTGTTTTCCAAATTTGCTGACATTGAGTGCAGCACTTTCACAGCATCATCTTTCAGGATTTGAAATAGCTCAACTGGAATTCCATCACGTCCACTAGCTTTGTTTGTAGTGATGTTTCCTAAGGCCCACTTGACTTCACATTCCAGGATTTCTGGCTCTAGGTGAGTGATCACACCTTCATGTTTATCTGGGTCATGATAATCTCTTTTGTGTAGTTCTTCTGTGTATGCTTTCCACCTCTTCTTTATATCTTCTGGTTCTGTTAGGTCCCTACCATTTCTGTCCTTTATTGAGCCCATCTTTGCATGAAAAGTTCCCTTGGCATCTCTAAGTTTCTTCAAGAGATCTCTATTACCCTTTGCCCTACTTCATTCTGTACTCCTAGGCCAAATTTGCCTGTCACTCTGGATATCTCTTGACCTCTTACTTTTGCATTCCAGTCCCCCCTATAATGAAAAGGACATCTATTTTTGGTGTTAGTTCTAGAAGGTCTTGTAGGTCTTCATAGAACCTTTCAGCTTCAGCTTCTTCAGCATTACTGGTTGGGGCATAGACTTGGATTACTGTGATATTGAATGATTTGCCTTAGTAATGGACAGAGATCATCCTGTTTTTTTAGATTGCATCCAAGTACTGCATTTTACACTCTTTTTTAAAAAAAATTATTTTAATTGGAGGCTAATTACTTACAATATTGTATTGGTTTTGCCATACATTGACATGAATTTGCCCCGGGTGTACATATGTTCCCCATCTTGAACCCTCCTCCCACCTCCCTCCCCATCCCATCCCTCTGGTTCATCCCAGTGCACCATCCCCGAGCATCCTGTATCATGCATCGAACATGGACTGACGATTCATTTCACATATGATAATGCACATGTTTCATTGCCATTCTCCCAAATCATGCCACCCTTGCCCTCTTTCACAGAGTCCAAAAGACTGTTCTATACATTTGTGTCTCTTTTGCTGTCTCGTATACAGGGTTATCATTTGCATCTTTCTAAATTCCATATATATGCATTAGTATACTGTATTGGTGTTTTTCTTTCTGGCTTACTTCACTCTGTATAATAGGCTCCAGTTTCATCCAACTCATTAGAACTGATTCAAATGTATTCCTTTTAATTGCTGAGTAATACTCCATTGTGCATTTTACACTCTTTTGTTGACTATGCTGGCTACTCCATTTCTTCTGAGGGATTTTTCCCCACAGTAGTAGATATAATGGTCATCTGAGTTAAATTCACCCATTCCAGCCCATTTTAGTTTGCTGATTCCTAAAATGTCGATGTTCACTCTTGCCATCTCCTTTTTGACCACTTCCAATTTACCTTGATTCATGAACCTAACATTCCTGGTGCCTGTGCAGTATTCGGACTTTACTTCCATTACCAGTCACATCCACAACTGGGTGGTGTTTTTGCTTTGGTTCCATGTCTTCATTCTTTCTGGAGTTATTTCTCCATTGATCTCCAGCAGCATATTGGGCACAACCGACCTGGGGAGTTCATCTTTTAGTGTCCTGTCTTTTTGCCTTTTCATACTGTTCATGGGGTTCTCAAGGCAGGAATACTGAAGTGGTTTGCCATTCCCTTCTCCAGTGGACCACGTTTTGTCAGAACTCTCCACCATGACCCATCCGTCTTGGGTGGCCCCACACAGCATGGCATGTAGTTTCATTGAGTTAGACAAGGCTGTGTCCATGTGATTAGATTCGTTAGTTTTCTGTGATTATGGTTTGCAGTCTGTCTGCCCTTTGAGAGAGAAGGATCAGACCCTTATGGAAGCTTCCTGATGGGAGAGACTGACTGAGGGGGAAACTGGGTCTTGTTCTGATGGGCGGGGCCGTGCACAGTATATCTTTAATCCAAATTTCTGTTGAAGGGCAGGGCTGTGTTCCCTCCCTTATTTGATCTGAGGCCAAACTATGGTGGGGGTAATAAAATAATGGTGACCTCCTTCAAAAGGTCCCATGTACACACTGGTACCCTCAGTGTCCCCAACCCTGCAGCAGGCCACTGCTGACCCACACTGCCACTGGAGACTCCTGGACACTCATGGGCAAGTCTGGGTCGGTCTTTAATGGGGTCACTGCTCCTTTCTCCTGGGTCCTGGTGCACACAAGGTTCTGTTTGTGCCCTCCCAGAGTCTGTTTCCCCAGTCCTGTGTAAATTCTGGAGGCTCTGTGGTGGGGTTAATGGTGACCTCCCCCAAGAAGGCTTATGCCATACCCAGATTTGCTTCACCCAGAGCCCCTGCCCTGCCCTTGCAGCAGTCCAGTGCTGACCCGTACCTCTCGGGAGGCACTCACACACAGTCCTGTCTCACTCTCTGTGGGGTCTCTGGGTCCTGCTGTACACAAGGTATGTTTGAGACCTCTGATTGTCTCTGGCGGGTGTGGGGTATGATTCTAAACGTGATTTTGCCCCTCCTACTGTCTTGCTGGGGCTTCTCCTTGCCCTTGGACGTGGGGTGTCTCCTCAAAGTCGCTCCAGCGCCAAGCAGCCACTGCTCCTGTGCCTACCGTCTTGCTGGGGCTACTCTACCCTTGGATGTGGGCTATCTCCTCACAGTTGCTCCAGCACCACGCAGCTCCAGCCATCCTTAAATTGGCATATGGCACACTAGCTTTATAACTTAAAAACAATGAAGCAGTCTTATAAACTTCGTTTATGTGGTATTTATTTAAAATGTATTTCAGAACAGTTAAAAATTATTACATTTTTTCATGGAGTTAGAGTGTGATACCCTAACTTCATAAAAGGAGATTTGGGTGTACAACTGGCTTTGCCACTTTCAACGTCGCACTTTGCTGTATGCCCTTCAGCACACCACCCACTTCAGTGGGCAAAATAATTTTTCTCTCAGATAAGGGGCTTGGAATACATATTTTCTAAGTCAGTGGTCTCAGAATTTGGATTTTATAGATGTATAAAACCTGAGAATAAACCAAGAATTGCCAATTTTCTATGTTTGTTAGGTAAGGACTACTGTAAAACAATCATCTGTTAACACTATCTGTCACAAAAGATCATTTGAACATTTAGAAACAAAGGATACTATTTACTAAAATGTAGTTTTTTTCTCTCACATTGTACTGATACATCTCTACTGAACTTTTTTGGGGAATAGTAACAGCATATAGCCTGGCTTTCAGATTCCAGGATGCACTGTGAAGTGCATGTCTAGTGCCCAGCATGTTTGTGGATTCTATTTTTATCTCAGTCATCATAGAAAATCTAGTTTGAACAGCTTGACATGTTGATAAACACAGAACCCACAATGTTGATTTCACTTAGGCAGAGTCTAGGTGAACTGATGGAAACCAGGAAGTACAGCCCATGTACCACTTCCAGCTCCTTGCTCCTCCTCTTACAAGGACGGGAAGACTGGAGACGCATCAAATTGAGAGCCTGACCAGCTTGGACTGGGGATTCCTCTCTCTGCGTGTGAGCCCACATGCCTTCCTCCAGAGTTTGTGCAGCTGGGTCTGGGCTCCTCACAGAGCAGTGAGGATGTTACCCTTGAGGGCTTCTGTGCTCAGGTGGAAGGTTCACTGTGTATGGCACCACCTGAGAACTGTGGCACTAAATCCTGCCCTGCGTCTCTGCGCCTTGTCAGGAACTTGTTGGGTTCGCAGCATTCCCCCAGCAATGTCAATACAGACCAGTCCCCTTTGGCATGGTGACAGTAATGATTGAATACATCATGGGTGAACAGGGAGCTCTAGAGGCTATAGCGGAGGTGTCTTGGGATTTGTAGCATCCTGGAGTCTGATGTAAGATTTCTTCTCTTCAGGTGGTCTCAGATGGTAGGCTGAAAATGGGTTGGCCATGGGTGAAAAATGCATTCTGGGTCAAGATTCTTATTTCCCTGTTGCTTAATGGGACAGTGCTCTGGAAAATCAGAGTGGAGGAATTTACTTTCTGCTCCTTTGTAGACCAGATTTTCTCAAATCTCTTTACCACCTTTGTACCAAATGGGAGAGGATGGTTTAATCAACTCAAGATTGGAAGAGAATAAGCCAATGGTGATGAAGTGTCGCCATACTGTTCATATGTTTTTGTTATGTCCCATCCAGCCAGATGTTGGTCACCTTTTCCTGGAAACTTGGGGTGAAAGAGGAGCCATTCTTTCCATTATTTAGCACTTTAATCCTATAACTTCACTCCTGGAGCTTGAACTACTTTGGAGGGAGACTCTTCGATGAAACTGAGTGGGTACCATGAACTGAAGGGAAAGGCAAAGTTTCACTGTAAACTTTCCTTGGCTTATCAGCCAGGCACATGTTCTAAGCAGTATCAGGAGTAACAGATTTATTACAACAAATTAAAGGCTAATCACAGCATGTCCTAAGATAAACAACATAGCCAAACAAACATAAATGACAGTTGGGAGAAGCTCGAGCTGGTAAAAGACTCAAGGGTGTGGGTGGTAGCAGAAAACCAAACTCTGCTCATGTTTCACTTGTTTTGTGTGTATCTCCACTGCCTCGTGTGTAGATGAGAGATGATTGAAAATGACACATGTGTGAAAGTGAGAGTGAAGTTGCTCAGTCATGTTGGACTCTTTGCAACGCCATGTACTGTAGCCTGCCAGGCTCCTCCATCCTTGGGATTTTCCAGGCAAGAATACTGGCATGGTTGCTGTTTCCTTCTCCATGGGATCTTCTCTACCCAGGGATCAAACCTGGGTCTCCCAGGTTTGCAGACTCTTTACCGTCTGAGGACACGGGTATAAACACATGTGTTCGACCAGTGTTTGTGTGTTCCGTGTGGGTGCAGCCTGGTGATACTTCCTTTATGAGGGGGAGCAGAAGAGTGAGCCACAGGCCCTTCATACTAGGAATTAGCCATCCACCTTGTCCATGGGAGGAGGTGTGCGATTATGAGCCAAGTGGACAGAGTGAACTCTTGGTGCTGAGGGCCTCTGTGAGCCTGAGCGCTGGTTCACATTCTGTCACATCAGCGCTGGCCGCTCAGGGAGCCCTGTTGTCAGGCTGGGGCTTGGGAGGAGCCGAATTTGGATTCACTGGCAGGCGGGTTGAGGATGTCTGGAAGAGACCATGTGAACCAGAAATGTGCAAACGGTATTAATGAACCACGAGGGTGGGAGCAGGACTGTGCTGGATGTCTTTGTTAGGTTGCGGCAGGTGATGCTGCAAAGTGGGTAGAGCCTAGATAACAAGAGGGTATAGCTTTCCAATATTGTTTCTTGGTAGACATTAACTTCTCATACTAGGAGGAAGGTAAAATGTTTTCCATTGTTTGGGACCTTTTGATTAAATGCAATGGACCAGAAAAGCTAGTTCATTAGCATTTTAAAAAATCCCTTGTTAGGATTTTTATAACTCAGTTTAATTTCTGTGTTTCTTTTTTTTAGGATTCCTGAAGGAAAAAAAATTTTACAGCGGTCAGTGCTTGAGGATTTTATGTACCCAAATTTATGCTACCATTTAATCCTCTTCCATTAGTCTTTCTAGCAAAGGCTATGCTGAGTTACAGTTCTTTTTTAGTGGGCAAGTTTTACAGTGAGGGTCATCAGCTAAGAAAACCCATCTTCTGACCCATCTTTTCAGTCAGTAATAAAGATGTGATAAAGTTTTGGGGAAAATATAGCCTCATTCTCTAGAAGGCAGACATGCACTGCTAGGTGCAAATCAATAAATTAATTCTGTTAAAACAATAAAGTGGGAAAAATATTCTTGGAACCTGTTGACCTTTGGGTTGGTGTAATGTAAAATTAACCTAAGTTAGCCTTTATGTTTCATTCATTCTGATGTCTCTCAGATATAGGCCAAATTCACTGTTTTGACCTTAGTTACGCTTGTTGCTGTATATTCAGTCTCAGATGGTTTTTAAAGTGTTCCACTGAGCACTGGCAGGGGTGGGAGGAGCCAAACTCTGCTACCCGCTGCAGATGACCACAGGTGCCCTTCACCTGGGGCAGTCCTGCATTTAACTGGCTTGTTCACACTTCTGCTTAAGCTTCTGTGGAACAAAGGTGACTTTTTACAAAGTTTGAAAACCCATGATCTAACCCAGAGGGGCCAAAAGAAGCAACATTTGGATGCATGAGCTGGGTTTCTGGACCAGAGAATAGATGGTCCCAGATAACACCAATTCTTGATTCTTCTTGTCGCTGAGGGTGTGAACTTGGTCTCAGCTGTGATGATAGGCATGTTATGAAAACACACATTCAGGTTAATTTATAGGCCTGGGGACTGTCTTTTTCAGCGGCAGACGTTTAAATTAGTGCATCTTCAAAAACCTTCACCTTCAGGGTCTCCTCCTTTAGTCTCCACCATCTGTTCTTTATTTTGTGATGCCCTCTGGGGCTGGAGAAGAAACAACATGTAAATTCTTTGAAGGAAACCAAGCTTTTGTTAACCTCTACCTGGAGCTGCTGAGGTGTGTGCTGGTCATTTTGAGTGATTTTCATAGTAGTGACAAACTTTTCTAGAGAAATTTAATCTAATGTTTATCCTTTAATCTACCAACAAATAACTTTTTTCTCTTGGAGCGTCCCCTTTTCCTCTGTTCTGTGGAACTGCTTGGGCAGAATTTATGTTTTCTTAGCTTAATTAGATAAATGTGATCTTTATTGTTACATCAGTGGGTTGCTATTTGAAAAGGTCGTGTTTGAGTTTTAGGGTCATTTAATGACCTCATTGACTCAATTCCGAGTTCTGATCAGAAGATTTATTTATTTAAAAGCCAGCTTTTATTCAGGATACTAAATTATATTAGCTCAGAAAGAAAAGATAAATTGGTAATTTTATCTATAAAATGAGGCTTTGTTCTAGATCTCTTATACACACATACTCTCTCTCACAAACATATGCCTAATCTTGTACTACCACCAAGGTGTTAAAACTAACTAAGGATACAGTTCATTGCAGCAGAGCATTTTGAAGCAGTGGTGTTTTTTATAGCAACACAGCAGCCTCTGCTTTCCTGTAGTCAGGGCTTCTGGAATCCTGGGTTCATGTAAATCAAAAAGAGCCTAGATTGATGAATGGAAGCTTAGAATTTACTGGGCCCATGGTGAACCACTTGCCATGGGGTCAAGAAGTGTCTTGAACCCAGCTTGAGTCAGAGAAACTTTCACAGTGACTTGACAGGCTTCAATATAATAATTTCCAGCTTCTACCTCATTCTCCTCTTCCAGGCGCACCCAATACACGTGATTAAAGGGAGGTAAGGGAGGAGAGGACAACAGGAGAGCTGGCAGTGAGGATGTTCCTTCTGTCTCCTTGTAAACTCTTGGCATGTTGTGGTCTCCAGAATCCTTTAATAAATACCAAAGAAACCAGAATTTCCTTCTGTACCCTGCATGGAATCTCAGAAATCCCTTGGTTATAATGCTCTGCTGCAATGAACTGTATCCTTAGTGATAGATAGGAGGCAGCAGTCATTCTTCACCATCACAAGAGCTTCCTGTGCGTGTATTCCTGGGGTCTAAATCAGGCAGAAAGGAAAAGAAGGAAGGAATCCTTTGGCCATGGTGTCAGTGTCTGGCCATTCTGAGCCACATTTCTCTGAGCAGATGGAAAAATGGTGGCAGATTTGAATTTGATGTGAGAGTTCATATTCAAGTTGTCTTTCATATTTGGTGTTGATGTGATAATTTCTATCGTAGCTTCCTTATACAGATGGCTGTGGTACAGTGATTTCAAAGAAAGTAAACAGAATGCTAATTTGTTGAATGCAACCTATTTGAAAGTAAACATTCTTGTGGATTCTCATGTGCCTTTTCTCTGCTTCTTATAAAGAAAATTAAGCAAAATCCTAGTCACAAAAAGATTAATTTAGGCCTGGATGATATTTGGTAAAACTTAGAGATACAAATGAGCTTCCCTGGTGGCTCACCTGGTAAAGAATCTGCCTGCATTGTGGGAGACCTGGGTACGAATAGAGTCTGTTTTTTTTCCCCCCTCAGAAGTCAGTGTTGACTCATATACAAAATTTCTTGTTTCATAGTAAATGAAAGTGGCCTTTTTTGATTGTCTATTTAATACTTTCATTTTTGGCAAAGGTTTTATTCTGTATTGAATTTAGACTGGGTTGTGATTTTGTCTTTACGGAGTTGCCAAAATACATTTTAAAGGAAGATGGAACACATCACCTATTGAAATGGTTATTTATTCCTCTGATTATGAGTGCTTTTGCTCACTGAGTCATGTCCAACTCTGTGACCCCGTGGACTGTAGCCTGCCAGGCTTTGCTCTCCATGGGATTTCCTAGGCAAGAAGACTGGAGAGGGTTTCCATTTCCTTTTCCAGGGGATCTTCTTTTATCTTTTACTGAGCTTACTAGGTACTGAGCTTCCCTGGTAAGTCAATTGGTAAAGAATCCTGCAATGCAGGAGACTCCGGTTCAATACCTAGGTCAGGAGGATGATCTGGAGAAGGGATAGGCTATTCTTGGGCTTCCCTGGTGGCACAGCTGGTAAAGAATCTGCCTGCAATGCGGGAGGCCTGGGTTCTATCCCTGGGTTGGGAAGGTCCCCTGGAGGAGGCTATGCCAACCCACTCCAGTATTCTTGCCTAGAGAATCCTCATGGACAGAGGACCCTGGTGGGCTGCAGTCCATGGCACTGCAAAGAGTTGGACACGACTGAGCGACTAAGCACAGCACATACCACAGCACTAGGTACTAGGCTCAGTGCTCCCTTTTATTCTCCGGCTCTGCTTTATAGACTATGGATCTCAGGCCTTCTGCTTGAACTCACATTTGTGACTTCCAGACTTAGTGGTCCTTGAATTTTAATATCAGCCCCATGGCTTTGGGTGTTAGAATGTGGACCTTAAAATCATTTGGAGATTTAAAACGAAAGCAAATCCTAGAGTGCTTTTTAGGAATATTTGGGGGGGGATTGTCTCTGTCTCAGACTTATCTAGAGCTCTTTCTTGCCTAGTGTTGTCTAAGGAAAAGCAGCCATGAAAGCTGATGTGGTGCAGAGTGGTGATGGCAAGGTGGTCTGAACCACTCACTGACTGTGTGCTTGTTGAAAGAGGCCAGCACCATGTACAAATCCTTGTGCAACTGTAGCTTCTGTATTTTACGTGAGCAGTTGCAAACTAATGATCTGAGGACCAGATCCAGCCACAGTCATGTTTCATTTGGCCCACACAGTATTTTAGCAGTTGGAAACATTGCATACAAACCTAAATTTCTGTCTTCTTTTGATAAGTGGGAGGGTCTTCTGCCACTGGTCACGCACCCCCACATGGTACTGGTCAGCGGATGTAGTAGTGGCTGCCTCTTTAATGGAGGTGTTCTAGTTTTCCATTGCTGGGTAACAGAGCATTCAGCACCTAGAGTTCTAAAACAGCAACCCTTTCATCACACTCATGGATCCTGTGGGTCAGAAATTTGGACAATTTGGAGGGGAGATGGTTTGTTTTTATTCCACAGTGCCTGGGTCCTCAGCTCGGGATTTGGAGGCTGAAATCATCTGGAGGTATTGTTATTCACGTGTCATATGCTTGGGTTGTGATATCTTGGGGCTCCTTGCGCACCCTTCAAATCTGTGTGCAGCTTGCGGTCTTTCCATGTGGTCTTTCTCTGTGTCTTCTGTGACTTGGCAACCTCAGGATAGTCAGGCTTGCCACCTGGCAGCTCAGTGAGCCAAGAGTAAGAGTTTTAGCAGAACCAGGCAAAAGCCACCTGACTTTTTCGGATCTATCCTCTGAGGTCATACTGTGTCACTTTCCTTGCCCTCTATTATTGATTGAGTCTCAGGCCCACCAAGTTGTAGAGAGAGATCATACCTCTCCTCTCACTGGGCTAAGTGTTGAGGAATTTGCAACTTTGTTTTAAAACTGCCCAAGGAGGCAAAACACATCTCTGTATTACCAGTACATGCAATAAATATCAATACTTTACTCTTTTCTACCATCTGACTGCCCCCAAGGGTTTTGGGTAAGGAATTACTGTTCTTCCTTTGTACTTCCAAATGTAGATGAACACTGAATTCTAGTTAGTTTCTTTTGTCAACATTCATAATGATAAGTCTAAGTGTGTCCTTTGCGGAAGAGGAGTGGAATGCAAAGATTACTTACACGACAAAGTCCTTTCGAGAAGCTTTGTGTGATTTTTAACTGGGAAGACAATCCACTGAGGTGTAATTTGTGCTTGTACTGGCCGTGTCCTGTATCTGCACTTGCAGAAATGTGTTATCTTGCCCATATATTCATTTCCTTATTTCTTGTTCTTGGCCATGTGCATTTCCTTCTTTTGGGGAAGATGGGCCAAGCCATTTGTTTATTGTTTTTAAAATATCCTGTGGGTGTTACCACTGTTGTTGTAAATAATGAAGTTCTTGTTTATTGGTGCTGCACTAGTAGGGATATTAGAAATAAAGCAACCACAGGTTTAAGAAATTAAAAAAAAACTGTCTAAAACTAGTGCTGTTGTCTCCCTTTTCACTTTTAGCAACTTCTCTTCTTCCAGTGAAGGTATCATCATTGTCCTGGTTGAAATACTGGGTGTTATCCAGTCCCTTCCTTGCCCATCACCCTAGACTGTCAAATGTATTTAACCTTATCTGTATGTCTTCTCTCGATCCCCTGTACCTACTGTTGCTCCCTTGGCTCAGCCTCTCATCACTGGTACTTCTGGTAATCAGCCACCTACCTGTATGTTCTTCTCATCTCTAATATCTCCCATTCCAAACGTCCTGTTTTACAGTGATCTTCCTAAACTATCAGATCATGTTTATTCTCTGCTACTGACAGTAGCATCTCTATGCCTCTGGATAAAATTCAGCCTTCTTTCAAAATGGCACAGGCTGTCTTAACAGAATGAACTGCGTGTGGCTCTTAGACCTTATATCCAAACTGCCCTTACCCGCTCCAGGACATTCACACCCTAAGTTACTCTTGTCATAACTGGCCGCTTGCTCCCAAGTACTTCCCAGGCACACCTGGCTATATTCTAAACTGGAAGCCTTTGCTGGTGTTCTGTCATTTCCATTCTGTCCCAACTCAATTTTGGGTTTCTGTAACATTCCAGAGTATTTTTCCAGTATAATAATGTGTTTACCACCTACTTTGACATTCCAGTTTAGGTTTCTTGAAGGCAGAAACTATCTTTTGTCTCTGTATATCAGTCCCTGGCATATGTAGGGCTGTTGGTAAATGCTGATGGAATGGTTGGCTGGTTGAAGCCCACCAGTGATTCCATTCCAAAATTACTTCTGTGGAAGGACAAACTTCTGATGGGGGAGAGAATCCTATTCCAAGTTATTGTTTAGCAGGGGGAAGGCATCCTTCTCTGTGCTCTTCACACTGAAAGGGAATGTATACAAATATATATTTGGGAGGGGAAGGAAGCAAGATCTTTTTCTGAAAACTATATATTCTGATAATGTGCATGTATGCAGTCATGTCTGACTGTGCGACCCTGTGGACTGTAGCCCGCCCAGCTCCTCTGACCATGGGATTCTCCAGGTAAGAAATAAGGAAATGAATACATGGCTAAGATAATACATTTCTGCAAGTGCAGATGCAGGACATGGCCAATACAGGCCCAGATTACACCTCAGTGGATTATCTTCCAGTTAAAAGATGGGAAGCGTAGAGATGCTACTGTCAGTAGCAGAGAATTAACATGATCTGATAGTTTAGGAAGATCACTGGAAAACAGAGGACAGTTTGGAATGGGAGATATTAGAGATGAGAAGAACATACAGGTAGGTGGCCGATTACCAAGAGTTGGTTGCTATGCCCTCCTCCAGGGGATCATCCTGACCTAGGGTTCAAACCCTCATCTCTCATGTCTCCTGCATTGGCACGCAGATTCTTTACCCCTTTACCCCTAGTGGCACCTCGGAAGCCTGTATTGTGATAATATGTTTGTGTGTATTACAAAAAAAAGTATTAAATCTAATCCTTCCCGATAAATGTCAAGAAGAACCTTCCTTTGTGTGTACCTGCATTTATGACTCATTTCTTAGTTCCCTCAGTGAGCAGCTCAGATTTTCACAATAATTCTCTTGGAAGCATCGTGGTACAGTGGGCAGGATGTGAACTTGGAGCCTGGCACTCTGCAAATTCTGGTTCTAGTCTTTCCTGAACTACACGTCCTAGAGGACAGCTTATCTCATAGAGCCTCACCATATTTATTAAATGTAAGTAGCAGGTCAGAGTAGAAGTTGACAAATGTTAGGTTCCTTCTTTCCTTCCTCCAGAAGGGAAACAATTGTACACCTAAATATTTTGTTTGACAATCGGAGAGCCATTTCCTTCACCTCTTAGCTCCTTATTTTGTCACTTTAATTACAGCAGCTTAGAAGCAAGCAAACCTCAGATTGCAAGTTAATTGTCACTAGTGATGTGTATAGAGGATGTAACATCACAGGATCAAGGGAACAAAAGGTGAAGAGCTCTCAACTGACCCTTCAGTCCTGGGCAGGGTTCTGTACTGTTATGTCAGCTGACAGCTTTACAAAGATTCTCTGTGGTCACTCTTGTTTTATAAAAGAAGAAAGAAGCACTTGACATGCTCTGAGTGTCTAGAATTTTAGTTTCAAGCTAGCTGCTTAGACCTGGTCCTCTGTTGACTATTTCTATGGTGTTAGGTCACTATTTCACGTGGAGCTGTATTTCATTCCCACTTATTGTAGACAGAAACTCAGAATGGCTTCGATGGCAAGGCAGCGCAGGAGCAGCTGAGATTCACAATCTTGTCTTACGAAGAGTTTAGATTTGGCTGTAATTGGCAGCTGGCTCTTTATGTTGCCAAGAGACGAGGCTAAAATTACCCAGGTTTCAACCAAAAAGAGTTCTAGGAATTGCTTTTCTTTCTAGGCGGTTGAAGGAAGAGTGGAGATTGATGACTTGTGACTGAATACTCAGACTCTAGGATCTAGGCCAAACAGGGATTGAGCTTCCTCTTAAAATTTTTATTATTATGTACTCTAGGAACCCCTTGGAAGGAGACTAATGCACTTTTAATGACTGGATATTAGGCGTATTTATTTCAAGTGTTAAAAAGTTGCTGTTGAAGTGATTTTCTTTATCCTTTGCCTCAACTCAGGCATAGAAAGAACAAAGTCTAATAACTGAAAATAGAACCACCCCAAATAGTCTCTTCTTGTAAATGTGAGTCAATCACATTTAAGTGGCCCAGTTTGGGTAGAGGAAACCTTACTAGTGAATAGGAGTTTGGGGGAGAGGATGCAGTCAGCAGCAGGATGTGGTACCAGATGTGTCCAGTAAGGTTGGACAAGCACTGGGGACTCAGCCTGACTGATAGTAGGTGGTGATTTGAACGTTCTCCAGAGACAAGTCTACACAGATAAGCACAGTTTCCTAGGGACGAAATTGATGTTACTGTATATAGACTATATTATTCATGTCTGGACTTTGAGGCCGGACAGGGTTTTATTTCTTGGCTTCTGCACTTACTACTTGTATGACCTTCGGTAAGTGATGTAACCTTTTTGAACCTAGTTTTCTCATTCATAGGAAGAAGGTGGTAAAACTACCTTACAGGGATGTTGTGAATAGTAAGAAAATCAACATATTGAAAGCATTTAGGTTGAACCTTTACATAGTAAGTGCTGCATAAATGTCTAAGATGAGTTAGGATTTTCCACTGACGGCAGTATTGCTTGGAGACTGTAAGTGAAAGTTAGTGGTAACAGAGGTGGAAACTTTACCTGGAGGCTAATTCCCCAGGGGGTGAATTTTCTTTCGTCTTGCTTGCCAAATTCCTAGTATCTAAGATGAACTAAAGATTGTACAAGTAAAGAAAAATGGGAATGAAGAGTATGTGTAAATCATGGTGAACAGTGGATTTTGCTTTCTGGCAGACCTGAATTCAAACTCAGGCAGTTGGAATCTGGAGTCTGGACTTTTAACCTCAAAGTGAAATGTGATATACCTCCTCCCCACCCTCAAGAATAATGACTTCATTGTTTTTCTAAAAATTTCATATAGTAAAGAAATTTAAGCAACCCAGAAAAATTATAAAAAAGGGAAAAAAAGCCAAAGTTGTATCATCCAGCTAAAAACTTCCTTCAAATTTGTGAACCTTCTACACAGCTCCCTATGCATATTATAGATGAAAGGTAGACAGAAATTGTTTTATAAACTGAGATAAATCTGTCCCTCCACCTTGTTTTGAAGGTTCCTGTAGAGAAATATAAGGCCAACTTGACTTTTTCCTTTTCATGAATGTGACTTTTTCCGCCTAGATTTTTCAGTAAACTTCCCCTGAGTGTGTCTTGATGTTGATGCCTCAGAACTGTTTTTCCTGGGGTGGAGGATGCCCTATTGATGCTTTTAAATTTTATTATTACTCTATTATGTGATTGAAGTATTTAACTTTTTTATTGTAACATAATGAAATGGAATGAAACTAAATTGTACAGTTGTAAGAGTTGTTTGTAAACCAAATTTTCAGGGAACCACCACCTGTGTGAAGACCCAAATCTTCACTGCCTCTGCAAAACTCCTATTATCCCTTGCCAATCATGACCCCGTCTTTCCCTTGGTGGGACCCTAACCTGACTTTGAGAGTCATTGTTTCTTTGCTTTTCTTATAGTCTTACCCTCAGCATTCATTTCCTGAAATGGTCTAGTTTAGTTTAGTTAAACTTGCACTGCATGGATTTATTAATTACAAATGATGTTAAATATCACTGAGTGTTTTTTATTTTGCCATTTGTATATTTTCTTTGGTGAATGTCTGTTCAGATCTTTTACTCATTTTAAAATGTTTGTTTTACTGAACTTTTAAGTTTTTTTGTGTGTTTTTGGATACAATTCCTTTATCAAATATGTGTTTTACAATTATTTTCTTCCAGTCTGTGGAGTCTTTTGTAGAGCAGAATGTTTTAGTTTTAATGACGTCTACCAATTTTTTTTTTAATGGATCATGTTTTGGTGGTATATCTAAAAATTCATAGTCAAATCCAAGGTCACCTAGATTTTTTTTTATGTTATTTTTTGAGTGTTTTATGTTTTACATTTAGGTCTGTGGCCCATTTTGACTTTTTGTGAAAGATGTAAGGTCTGTGTCAATTTTTGTGTGTGTATGGACTGCACCAGTTGTTAAAAGCATTGTTATTTATTTGATTACCTTTGTTTCTGTGTCAAAGATCAATTGATTGTATTTATGTGGGTCTGTTTCTGAGCTCTCTTTTCTGTTTCATTGATGTGTATCCTTTTGCTAATTCTGCACTGTTGATTTCTATAGCTTTGTGATTATAGAAATTGGGTTGTGCGTGTCCTCAAAATTTGTTCTCCAGCACTGTGGTGACTATTCGGGAACTCTAACTTTAGAATCAGTTTGTTGATATTCACAAAATATTTTCTGGGATTTTGGTTGGGATTCCATTGAATCTATAGATCAGATTGGGAAAATTGATGTCTTGCCAACAGTAAGTTTTCCAGTCTGTGAACATAGCTCTCCATTTGTTATAAATGGTATTGTTTTTTAAGTTTCAAATTTCAGTTATTCTTTTCTGATATATAGGAAGGTGGTAGACTTTTATGTATTAACCTTCTATCCTGTGACCTGACCATACTGGCTCATTAGTTAAATCCCTCCTTCACCTCCCCACCTCTTGGCATTTTCTGCATAGACAATCACGTCATCTGTGAGCAAAGATAATGTTATTTCTTTCTTTCCAATTTGTATATTATTTCCCTATTGTACTCGCTGGACTTGCAATGTGATGTTGAATAGGAATGGTGAGATAGGACATTCTTGCCTTGTCCTAGATCTTAGGGGCAAAGGATCCAGTATGAACTTGGCTGTACGCTTTTTGTAGATGTTTGAGATCAAATTAGGGACATTCTCCTCTATTCCTGGTTTAAGAGTGTTGTGTTTTTGCTAAATGCTATTTCTATATTGATATAATCATAATTTTCCTCTTTAGCATATAATCTTTTTGCACTTTTTAAATTGAAAAAAATTAATGATCTCACTTATATGTGGAATTTGCTCACTTTTTAAAAAGTTCAATCTTATGTTTGCAGATTCATGAGTCTTCTGCAGTTGGTTGTGCTTTGTATATTTTCATTGCTGTACTCTGATCTGCAGGCCATGGCAAGGCAAAGCTGCCTGTTTTTATGAGTTGCAAGCTGAGATGGTTTTAAAATTTCTAAATGATATTTTAAAAGGTCTAAAGAAAAATAATATCTTGTGTGACAGCTGTGACATACAGATTTTATTGTCCATCAATAAAGTTTGATTGAAATATGGCAGTTGATTTGTGTGTGTAGTGTCTATGGCTGCCTTTGTGTTTCCATGGCAGAGTTGAGTAATTGCAACAGAGATCACAGGTTCTCCAAGTAGAAAGTGTTTACTATCCAGCACTTTACAGAAAAACTTTGCTGATCCCTGTTGTGTAGTAGTCTACTGCATGAATATACCACAAAATGTGAATCTCTTCTCCTGCTGATGGGCTTATGGATGTTACTGGATTCTGACAATTATGAAAAAAGTCATCATGAACAGCTCTATAAATGCATACTGGTTCATGTAAACATGTGCACCACGGCTAGGATTGTACTTTGGAGTAAGTCATGGAGTGTGTCTGTCTTCAGCTTTCCTAGATGATATCACTTGTTCCAGAGTGGACGTTTCTAGTTAGAGTCTCACCGGCAGTGGACGAAATGCTCATCAATAATGTCTGTTTGTATGACTTAAGTTTTATCAGTCTGATAGGTGAAACCTAGAATACAAGTGTTCATTTGTTCCTTCCTGACTGCCAATGAGTCCCATTATACTTGTGGAGGGGTATTTTTCTGCATTTAATTCTTTTCTCTTCTTTCGAAACACCAATTATATGTGTTGTGTTTTCCCCCACCCTCCTTTTAAGATGACTTACTCCATCCTGTCCATCTTGTTTTTGATTGTAGTTTTAGTTGTATTCATTCCATCTGTTTTTCTTCATAGTGTTTTTTGTCTCAGCAGTATTTCCATTTCGTTCTTCCCTTTTAAATCTGGACGTTGCCATCTTCTTTGAAACTTGTTTCTTTTTTTAATTGAGCTTTTTACTTTATTGAAATGTTTTTATTTTTGGCTGCATATCTGTTGGATTATCAAAAAAGCAAGAGAGTTCCAGAAAAACATCTACTTTTGCTTTACTGACTTTGCCAAAGCCTTTGACTGTGTGGATCACCACAAGCTGTGGAAAATTCTTCAAGAGATGGGAATATCAGACCACCTGACCTGCCTCTTGAGAAAACTGTATGCAGGTCAGGAAGCAACAGTTAGAACTGGACGTGGAACAATGGACTGGTTCCAAATAGGGAAAGGAGTACGTCAAGGCTGTATGTTGTCACTCTGCTTATTTAACTTATATGCAGAGTACATCATGAGAAACGCTGGGGTGGAAGAAGCACAAGCTGGAATCAAGATTGCTGGGAGAAATATCAATCACCTCAGATATGCATATGACCACCGTTATGGAAGAAAGTGAAGAGGAACTAAAGAGCCTCTTGATGAAAGTGAAAGAGGAGAATGAAAAAGTTGGCTTAAAGCTCAACATTCAGAAAACCAAGATCATGGCATTGGTCCCATCACTTTGTTGCAGGAAGGGGGACCCCTTCCAGGGCCTGAAACTGGGCTCTTGCCTAGGGCCCGAAACTGGGCTCTTGCCTAATACTTGGAAATGAATTGTCTGAGGAGATGCATGAACTGACAAAGCAAGAGATTTTATTGGGAAAAGGCACCCAGGTGGAGACCAGTAGGATAAGGGAACCCAGGCGAACAGCTTTGCCAGATGTCTTGCAATCTCGGGTTTTATGGTGATGGGATTAGTTTCCGGGTTGTCTTTAGCCAATCATTCTGACTCAGAGTCCTTCCTGGTGGTGCATGCCTTGTTCAGCTAAGGTGGATACCAGAGAGGAGGATTCTGGGAGGTAGTCAGACGTGTGGTGTCTCCTTTTGACCTTTCCCGAACTCTTCTGGTTGGTGGTGTTTTATTCAGTGTTCCTTAGCAGGACCTCCTGTTATAAAACAACTCATGCAAATGGTTACTATGGTGGCTGGCCAGGGTGGGCGATTTCAGTCAGTGTGCTTCCCCTAACACCTTCATGGCAAATAGATGGGGAAACAGTGACAGACTGTTTTGGGGGACTCCAAAATCACTGCAGATGGTGACTGCAGCCATGAAATTAAAAGATGCTTGCTCCTTGGAAGAAAAGTTATGACCAACCTAGACAGCATATTAAGAAGCAGAGACATTACTTTGCCAGTAAAAGTCCATCTAGTCAAGGCTATGAGTTTTCCTGTAGTCATGTTTGGATGTGAGAGTTGGACTATAAAGAAAGCTGAGCGCCGAAGAATTGATGCATTTAAACTGTGGTGTTGGAGAAGACTCTTGAGAGTCTCTTGGACTGTAAGGAGATCCAACCAATCCATCCTAAAGGAAATCAGTCCTAAATATTAATTGGAAGGACTGATGTTGAAGCTGGAATTCCCATACTTTGGCCACCTGATGCAAAGAATTGACTCATTTGAAAAGACCCTGGTGCTGGGAAAGATTGAAAGCGGGAGGAGAAGGGGACGACAGAGGATGAGATGGTTGGATGGCATCACTGACTCGATGGACATGAGTTTGAGTAAATTTCGGGAGTTGGTGATGGACAGGGAGGCCTGGCATGCTGCAGTCCATGGGGTCGTAAAGAGTCGGACACGACTGGGTGACTGAACTGAACTGCACTGGGTCTTCACTGTGGCACACGGCTCTTTCTTGAGGAGAGTAGAGGCTTCTCTAGTGTGACACATGGGCTTATTTGCCCTAAGTCATGTGGCATCTTAGTTCCCTGACCAGGGATTGAATCCCCATCCCCTGCATTGGAAGGCAGATTCTTAACCACTGGACCACCAGAGAAGTCCCTTAAATGAAACTTTTTTATCTAAAATTTCCCTGCAGACGTTGAAAACTATTAGCTTGAAATTTTTCTCTGTTTCATTCTTTTTCATTTTATGTTCTTCATCTTTGCTCATGGGGTAAGGGGAATGTGAACTGGGAAAATCTTTGGTTGTAGTTTTGGTTTTTGCTTCAGAAGTCCTCTCATTAAATAGCCTATTTTTTTCCCTTTGGGTTCGTCTTCCCTTAGAATTTAGCTTTTAAGAGGTGATGTGACTCATGGCAATACCAGCGAAGTAAGAGACTGTGATCTCCTGGCCTGACTGCGATCTCCTGGCCTGACTGCTTTTCCTCTGAAAATCTCCCTCCTCTAAGGTTCGGTCAGAGGTAACAGATATTTAAAAACAGCAACTACAACAAAAACCAGGTTTCTGTTTTAGCTGTATCTCCTATTATACTCTGGAGAGTTCTATGTCTTTGCTGCCCTCAGATATATTAATATTTCCTACAACCATCCCAAGTTCCCAGCTCCCCCTCCCCTTTCCCCAGATTTGAACCTCTGCATCTGGTTGCCTTAGTCACTGGATAGGCCTTCTCTGCCTATAGGCCTCATCTGACTTGAACTTTTAGGAAAACCTACTTCCACTGATGTATGAGGAGGTATGGGTGGTAACATTACCTCTGTGGTTGAGATGTGCTCCATAGTTCCCATTGTGGAGTTGTCACTTCTTGTTCCAAAGAGGTTTCTTCTATATTTATTGGTTGGTTTTGGAGGAGGAGAATCCTTTTACTTAGCTTTTTTTTTTTTTTTTTACTGGCAGTCATATCTTTTTGGTGCTTTAAAATACGTGAATGTTTGGTGTTATACAAAGTAAGTGGATAATGAATTTTCACTTTTGTATCTTCATATGTTGATGCTATGTAAAGACAGCCAGCATTTGTAAGGTATTGGTGTTTTCTTCCCAAAGTCATAAACATCTAGCATGGAAGGGAAAAAGAACTATGTGGAATAAAAGCAAAATGCTCAAAATAATGTTTTTTTCCCCTAAAAGCTTAATGTAAAGTATCTTAATTATCCAAGGATTATATTTATTGAACATGAAAATCATGGCAAACATCTGAATATACATCTCTGAATGTGATTTGCCAACCTTTTTGGTTAGTTATAATTATCTTTCTTAATTGGATTTGCCTGATTATTGGTTTCTCAAAATATGTGCATATTTTAAGGATCATAGGGAAGTCAATTTATGAAAAAACATCATTAAATCTGCTTTACAGACTCTGAGTTGTTCCTGCTGGGTTTTCAGGACATATGGCATCTTGTCTGATACAACATCTTGTGTGAAAAATCTTGCTTAGGAACCAAAACAAAAGCAGCAAAAAGAATAAACCTCAATGTAGAATTTTTCTCAGTCAAAATGCTCCTTAAGTAATTTCAGGAAACACATTGTACATTGTAACTTTGGGTACAGTGCTAAATATCTTTGTGAGAAAGAAGGATTTAAAAACAAAAATGGAAACTATAGTCTTAATATAGTGATCTAAACTATTTTAAAGCAAAACTATGCTTGCTAAAGAAGCTAGGTTACTTAACTGCTTTTTTAAATTAAAAGTAACTTATATTATAAACAGCAAAGATGTATGTTGTCGAAAATAGAAAATATAAGAAAGTAAACACCATCTTCCTATCACCAGAGAGTACCATAAATGTCTGTAAATTTTTTTCATATCCATTTCCATGCACATGCTTTTTTAACCAAAATGATCATACTCTACATGCTATTTTATAATCTACTTTTATTCCAGCTAATGCTCACTAGTGTTTCATGTCACTAAATTGGCATTTTATGTATTACCTTGTCCGTATTCAAAATTGAATGATCATCCCCAAAATATCCTTTAGAACTTTAGTTAGTCTAGCCTAGATTCTATTGCAAGTCACTCTTTGCATCTCGTTGTTTTGTCCCTTTATGGTTCTTTCATCTAGCACAGTCCTCACCTTTTTCCTGTGTTGTGACTTGATAAAGAGATGGGGTCAGAAGGAACTGGGCAAGCTGTCTTGTTCTCATAGATTTTTAATATTAGAATTTTTGGAGATAGCATTTAACTTCTTGAATTATTAGAAATTTACTTCTTAGAAGGTGTAGGGAGGGCCAGAGATAGGAGTGGAAGGAACGTGTAAATATATTACTGAACTCAGAAAATACTTTTATCTGCAAGGGTGTGCTAATTACTTATTATTTACATAGTTTATGAGATGCCTCCCAAACTGTGAGGCCCTGACTTTTCCATTTTTTAGTACATTAAGTAGGATAGTACTTTGCCAACAAAGGTCTGTCTAGTCAAGGCTATGGTTTTTCCAGTAGTCATGTATGGATGTGAGAATTGGACTATAAAGAAAGCTGAGCACCGAAGAATTGATGCTTTTGAACTGTGGTGCTGGAGAAGGAAGACTCTTGAGAGTCCCTTGGACTGCAAGGAGATCTAACCAGTCCATACTAAAGGAAATCAGTCCTGAGTGTTCATTGGAAGGACTGATGTTGAAGCTGAAAGTCCAATACTTTGACCACCTGATGCGAAGAGCTGCCTCATTTGAAAAGACCCTGATGGCTGGGAAAGATTGAGGGCAGGAGGAGAAGGGGATGACAGAGGATGAAATGGTTGGATGGCATCACCGACTCAATGGACATGAGTTTGGGTAAACTCCGGGAGTTGGTGATGGACGGGGAGGCCTGGCGTGCTGCGGTTCTTGGGGTCACAAAGAGTCGGACACGACTGAGCGACTAAACTGAAGTAGAATAGTCATGAGCACCAGTATACTAAGGAGGTTGGTAGTGATGCAGGGGTACCATTGTTGAATTTTGTTTAGACTGTAATCTGCCTTCACACTGACTTTATTCATATGTGTGTGTCCACATGTGCCTGTACACACACACATACATTTTTTTCTGGGCCCTTAGGTCCCCTGCCAGAAGCAGTAGTATAGTGTACCTAAATGTGCCATGCCTTCCTTGTGTTAGATCTTAAGGAGGTGAAGATGAGGAACGTTAAGATAAACAACACAGACTCTTCCCTCAGGGATCTCTGTAGAATAACTGTGGAGAAAAAAGATCTACCAGTATATGGAGAAATAACCAAATGCAGTGTTAGAGGTGTGTCAACAACAAACCAGATGGCATTAAAAATACTCCATGACCCTGTACCCCTGAACCTAACAGGATACTCTGAATCAACTATAGTTAAAACATCCTGTGATCTTGCATTTTAAAATCCTTTTTTGAGGCATCATTTGCATACAATAAAATGTATCCATTTTAAATAGCTTCTTTTTCCTGACCACTCCCTCCTTCATCCTGCTGCAAAAACAACTCAGTCTTCTGCCTTCTCATCTTCCTCTTGCCCTTCCAGCTATTTGGTATTTTTGTGCCTTTGCTTCGTTCCTTTGTCTGGAATGCCCCCACAACCGTGACTTGCTTTGCAAGTTTTACTTCTCAACTTTAGCCTCACACCTGGCTGTTCACTCCTCTCTGTGCTCTCATAGATCCGTGTGTATAACACCATTTACTAAAGAAAGTGTAAGCTTAGTTTTCTTGCATGCCACTTGAACAATGTTGTTGTTTTGCCCCCTACAAGCAGACATTTTCCTTTTTTCTGTTTCATCCATTCTGTAAATATTTTTCTAATGTTCATTCTGTGTCAGGATTAATACTAGACTGTGGGATAGATACAAATGAGAATAAGAATTTGTCTCTTTCTTTATGAGACTGAAATGTAGTAGGAGTTAGTGTCAGAAACAATAGACTATAAAAACTGTAATAGACATGAGTGTGGTGGTTTATGTCAAGGTGTAGGGAGCCATCGACTATGTGGGAAAGAGGTAGAACTTCACTGAAGTTTCTAAAGATGTAAAGATTCTGACATTTGCTAGAGAAGGCCAGTGGAATAAAGAAAAAAGGAGGTGTAAAAGCATGGCTTTCTGAAGTCAAGACATACTTGGGGCAGCCTGAGATGTCAGTGTTCTGGGAAGATCTTTGCTTGTCATGCACAAATATTCTAATTCCTTTTTGATTTTGTTTTCTATTTAATCTAAAATTCCATTGCTCCACTATCATATTTTTTTCCCTTAAAAGGTTGCTAAATCAGATACCTTCCGCATGCTGAATAAATATTTTAGGGATTTTGTTTTTATGAAACCAACCTTGTAGAGTATAAAGACAAAATACTAAACTATTGACATATCAGAGAATAAGATGTGATGATTTATAGCAAGCCAGGAAGCTATCACTAAGCTTCTGAAAACAGCTTACTGTTTATAATAATGACTCTAAAGAAAGACAAATGTACTTTGAAAGAATAAACTAGGCACAAAGAACGACATAGAGGGGGTAGTACTTTGTTTTCCAGAAACTCACTCACTTATTGCAGACAGTTTAGTGGGTCAGGCATTTCTGAGAAGGCAGCTTGTACTTTGTCATTTCTTCTCGGTAGCTAAGTGGCATTCCAGAAGATCACTCTTCAGCAACGTCAGTGCACTTAGTGATAGGACCGACCACAAATGGACTGTCTAAAAGCTAAGTATGACTGGCTTTACCTAACAAAACATCAGTAAAGGTTGGTCTCCATCAATAACCTCTTCTCTTTTGTCTCCTGGCTGCCAAAAATAACATATAATAAATTTTCCCATGGATCTAGAAGGAAAGATATACTCAGGTGGCTAAGGATGTAGGGTCTCTTGGTTGAGTCTAGTATGGCTTCTCCATTCCCACCAAAGCCTTCGTCACCCCTGCCTTCACCACCCTCCAACTCCTGGTCCACTGGATCAGACTATGTCTCTCTTCCTTTTCAAAACAGATTCCTGTTTTATGAAAGCATGCACATTTAAGATCCTAATTCTTTTTTCTGTGGTTCTTTGCTTTTCTGACTCCACTTCCTGGTACACAAATAACAAGTGCTCACTTATGAATAAGAGATGAACCACAGATCATTTCATCAACATGTCTTGGGTAGATTTGGGCTCATAAATGGCTACTCAGAATCAGCCTGTGTGCAAGGCTTTTTAAACTATCAACCTCATGGAGTTGAATACCATCTATGCACATACAGTGTAGCAGATGTGCACTTAACTTTCAATTTTCCTACTTAACACAATGAGTATTTCCATTTTTGCAGTAAAGCATACTGACCTGTGCCATTGCAGCTAGAAGAAGACTGACTCTGGTACACTCATCAACTTCTCCCACTAGTTGAACTGTTTGCTTACCAGGAGTTAGTTGTATGTATTCCCAAACCTGTTTATTGTCCATTACAATTGTTGTAATCCTGAAATTTGGTTAAAATGCTGCATAGATTGATGAATTGTAACAGTAAAGTGAAGAGTTATTTTTCTTTGAAAAGTAAATCAAGTGCTATGGAAAGATTCAGTAAGGGTAAGTTGTTTAATGAAAATTGCTGTCAAATTTGAAATTGGCAACAAAGTGGTAAAATATTTGAAAACAGAATCATAAAAATTGAGAAGGATTTTGCTACATAACATATTTCTCACTCTACTTTTAAATGTTTAAGTGTGAATTTCCCACTGCACTTGAAAGGAGAGAGCAGAACTGGAACATCTAGGTGATGCGTTTTGCACTGGCTTTTGTGAGCAGTACAATACAGTCTGAGAAAAGGTCTTTGCATATATTTATCCTTGTTAAAATGACTCCCAACTTTTGGAATTAATGAAATAATCCCTATCAGGCCATATCTTAGGCAAAAGACTTGGGGATTATTTGAAATGCAAGCTCCCCCCAACACACACACACCTTTTTATGTGCAGTCATGCATAGAGGGCTATGCTCTGTTAGAGCCACTGGGCTGGAACACTTCTCTATTATAAGAGGAATGAATTTCTGGACCTAGGCAGGGAAGAAGATGTGCAGCCTATCAGAAAGCCCATCAAGGATAATTGAACCATGGAGAGTTAATGTCTTTGTAAATCTGTTTTCTTGGCACATAATATTCAGGGGCATATCAGACATATTTGCCCACCCGTTGATAATAAATGTATCCAAAGTCCCCAGTAGGAGATGTGACTGGGAGGTAAAGAGAGAATGTAACCAATATATTGGAATTTATACATCCAAATTAGCTTTCTTCTTCAAAATAATGACAGTGGGAGGGTCAACAATTATTTAAAAGATGCTGTCTCTACTCAAGTCATCTTTGGAACTGATTTGAAATTGCTATTGAAGACAGTTTACATGCTTCATGGGAAGGCCAGCTGAATTATTTCAAGTCATGCTGTGCTGTGCTGTCACTTGAGTCGTGTCTGACTCTTTGCATGCCTATGGACTGTAGCCCTCCAGGCTCCTCTGTCCATGGAATTATCCAGGCAAGAATACTGGAGTGGGTTATTTAAAGTCATACCTGATTTTAAACCAGTGATAATTTTACCCATCTTGATTTACCATCTTGGTTCCAAATAGCTACTTATTTTGGTTTTCCATTGCTAGGATATGCATTTCAGATCTTAAAAGACAACCCAGAAGGAAAATTTCAGAAAAGCACTAAGCAATGATGGCATCACTGAAACAAATACAAGCCATTGAACAAGGTGGATGCCTTGAAAAGGAGACTGTTAATTTGGGTGTATAAATTATTTGTTAAAAAGCAAATTAGCTGTCTTTCTCTAGAGTGGGAATCGGCAAACTTTTTCTGTAAAGAGTAACTAGTTTAGACATTGCAGGTCATGAATCTCTGTCACAGATATTCAACTCTGTACAGAAGCAGTCATGGACAACATGTAAATGAATGGGCATGGTTCTGTTCCCCTAAAACTTTGTTTACAAACACAGGTAGGAGGTTCTGGCCCCTTGAGTCATGGTTTGTCAACCATTGCTCTCACAGTGTCCCGAAAAATGGATGAACCTCAATAGTTCTATCTTGGTCTCATCCCCTGAAAATAGGAATTGAAATCATTGCTCCCATCTTTGATATAATAATTATCATTTTAAAGGACAGTTCATTACATCAAAGGTGAAAAAAATTACTATAAATTACAATCTGATATTCTTAGCAAGTAGCCTTGGCAGAAGTCTGCAGGGCTGAAGGGGAGTTTACTTCGGTACCTCATCCACTGTATTGTTCTGACTGGCAGTGTTGCTGCCCCAAAGTCTGACCATACAGACGTCTGGAATGGCTTCATCAGAGATCTGTCAGAGCTGTGATGAGATGGATCTTTCCATAGCCCTAAACAGTCCTCTAGAATCCACCTCAAAGTCTAGTGGTGTTTTTTTTCCCCTCTTCTTCCCTCCTACCCAGCTTCTTCCCTCTTCCCTCCTACTCACCTTACCTTTTCACCTCCTTTCATGTCTTTAAGATAATATGACCTATATCATAAAATTCACCCGTTTAAAGTGTACACTTCCATGACATTTAGTATATTCAGTTGTACAGCCATCACTGAGACTTAAGAACATTTTAGTTTTCCCCGAGAGAATTTGTATTTACCCCAAGGCTTCCCAGGTGATGCTAGTGGTAAAGGATCCACCCACCAATGCAGGAGACACAGGAGACGTGGGTTCGATCCCTGGGTCTGGAAGATTCCCCTGGAGGAGGGCATGGAAATCCACTCTAGTATTCTTGCCTGGAGAACCCTGTGGACAGAGGAGCATGGTGGGCACTGGTCCATGTGGTCGGAAAGAGGCAGACACAGCTGAGTCACTGAGCACGAACGCATGCACACACCATGAGCATTAGTAGTCCATCTCTCCCCTCCCCCACAACCCCAAAGAAATCACTGGTATATTTTGCTTCTGTAGATTTGCCTATAATGGATTTTATACAAAATGGATTTTATATAAAGGGAATATATAATTATTCTTTTGTGACTGTGTTCATTGGACATGTTTTCGAAGTTTGCCTTTTAGCATCTATCTGTATATTGATGCTTTTTATTGCCAGATAATATGCATCATTGTATGCATATTCCACATTTTTTTATCTCTTCATCCATTGATGGACATTTAGGTTTCCTTATCTTGGCTGTTTTAAACCTACTATGAATGTTTGTATGAAAGTTTTTTTTTTCTGTGGACATATGTCTTCCTATTCCTTGAATAAGTACCTGGGAGTGGGATTCTAGGTTACATGACAACCATATGATGTATGTTTAGCATTTTTAGGAACTTCCAGCTGAATTTCAAAGGGGTTGCACCATTCTATATTCCCACGAACAATATATGAGGGTTCCAATTCTCTCCATCCTTACCAACACTGGTTGTTGTCTTTTTAATTATTATTATTATCCTAGTTGATATGAAGTAGTATCACAGTTTTTTGAGCATCTTTCCATGTGCTTGACCATTTATATGTCATCTTTGGAGAAATATCTGTTCAACTCTTTTGCCCATTTTAAAGCTGTTTTTTTTTTTTGTTGTTGTTAAAGTGGTTAATTTTCTTTATATGTTCTAGATATAGGTCCTTTATCAAGTATACATATCAGATTTACAAATATTTCCCCCCATTCTATAGGTCATTTTGTCCTTGGTATTGTCCTTTGAAGCATGTGTGTGTGTGTGTTAGTCACTCAGTTGTGTCTGACTCTTTGCGACCCCATGGACTATAGCCCACCAGGCTCCTTTGTCCATGGAATTCTCCAGGCAGGAATACTGGAGTGGGTTGCCTTTTCCACCTTTGAAGCATAAAAGGTGTTAATTTTGTTGAAGTCCAATTTATTTTGTTGCTTGTACTTCTACGGTCATGTCTAAGAAACCACTGATTAGCCCTAGCTCATGAAAGTTTGACGCCCATCCTTTTCCTAGGGGTCTTATAGTTTTAGCTCTTACATTTAGGTCTAAGAGCCATTTTGTGTTTTTCTTTGTGCATGGGGTAAGGTAGGAAGTACGGATTCATTGCTTTGCGTGTGGATGTTCAATTACTCCAGCATCATTTTTGAAAAGACTATTCCCCATTGAATGGACTTGGGATCTCTGTCAAAAATAAACCCTTAGATTTATGAAAGTTCTCTTCATTGGACTATAAGTCTGTCCTGATGCCAGTACCATACTGTCTTGATTATCACAGCTGTGTAGTAAGTTTGGAATCAGGAAATGTGAATCATCCAACTTTTTTTTTCATGATTATTTTGGCTATTCTGGGTCCTTTGAATTTCTCTATGAATTTTGATATCAGTTTCTTAATTATTTCAAAAATAAGCAGCTCAGATTTTAAAAAAATATTTATTTGGCTGTGCCAGGTCTTAGTTCCCGCATGCAGGACCTTTAGTTGCAGCATGTGAAGTCTGATTTGCAGCATGTGGAATCTGGTTCCCTGACCAGGGATTGAACCCAGGCCCCATGTTTTGGGAGCTCGGATTGTTAACCACTGAAAAGTCCTGCAGCTGAGATTGAGATGGGATTACAGTGAATCAGGAGACCAACTTGGGGAATATGGTCAGCTTAACAGTATCAGGTCTTCTGATTCATTAACATTGGATGTCTTTCCATTTATTTAGATTTTCTTTGATGTCTTTCAATCATGTTTTGGAGTTTTCAGTGTATAGGTTTTACACTTCTGTTATTAAAACTATTTATATGTTCTTTATTCTTTTTGATGGCCTTGTCAATATAATTGGTTTTTCTTTATTTTTGTTTGATTATTGCTAGTGTATAGAAATAGAGTTGATTTCTATATCCTGCAGTCTTACTGAATTCATTTACTAGTTCTGATAGTTTATTGGATTCCTTAGAATTTTCTGTATTTAACATCATATCTGCAAATTAGACATTAAAAAAATTTTGGACTCAATTAGCATCTTTTTTCTTATTCTTCTCTGTAACTGTTTCAGACCTTTTAACACTGTAGTTAAGTCTCTTTTTCCTTTACAGCCTCTGTACCCTCCACTCTCAGCAGAAAATCTCCTAGGATGACAAAAAGGAAGAGAGCTAAATAATACTGTATATTATATGTGGGAAACCTCAAGCAGTTCTGTATTATTGGTCCTTAACTGCAAGTCAGGGAAAGCTGAAAAAAGAAAAAGCTGAAAAAAAGAAATTTCTATCTTTCATAGCTAGTTTGTTAAAAAAAAAAGTCCAAGGTCAGAAAAGTAGTGACCTTTTTTTAAAAGAAATTATTACGATTTTTATTAATAGTGAGCTGATTTTGATTTTCGTTTTTGGCCATAACCAGACAGGGTGCTTCGTTAGCTTATTGTCTTAGAGCAGTGGGCCAGTGAAATCAGGATCATTAATTTGATCACTTCTTAGCCAGTCTTATAAATACATACCATCCTCTGTCATGAGGGGCTGGTGAAAAGATAACTTGAGTTTACAAGGCCATGGGCACTAGGGGACATGGAACTCAACATGTTTCTTCTATCTGGAAGAGAGTTGGTTATGTTCTCTTGGTTTATGAGGGATGTGCAGGGTTGGGGCGTATGGCCTGGCAAATTATGCCTTGAACAACTCCATGGAGTGCAATTCACAGAGACTGTAAAATGCACAGTGATACTCAGTGGTCCTGTGATAGGACCGATATATATTCTCTGAACTGGAAACCTTACAGATTTGCTGGTAGAGGATTTAGAGTTTTGAATATTCATTTATATTTGCTAACTCTACTTTGATTCCTGGTTCTTGAGTTTCTTTCAGCCCATTCCTGCTATATTTTGGCTGTTATTGTTTTGATTTTTTTCAGCAATCCTTAAAGGGAGTTGTTAATGATAAATAGGCACCTCATTGAACCTTATTCTCCTTGATATAGTCAACATAATTTTAAAAGAAAATTAAAAATGAATTTTTTCTTCTACATGTAGGAATATATGCCTGGTTACCTGAATTTTATATGTATGTACGTATGTGTCAAAAACTAAAGTATAATAAGACTTTCCTCTAGAATGACAATATATTGAAGTGGATGGATTTTTAGAAACTATTTGATCCAACCTCGAGTTCTCATATATCATCCATATCACTGTCCATGGCTTATTGGCTGTTCTCCACTTGAAGAATTTTAGTTCCTGAGACTTAATTTTTTAAGCATATTTTAAAAAATCATTTATTTTTATTTTTGGCTGTGCTGAGTTTTTGTTGCTGTGTGCAAGCTTTCTCTTGCTGCAGCGAGCAGGGGCTACTCTCTCCTCTTGTTTGGAGCACAGGCTTTAGGCGTGAGGGCTTCAATAGTTGCGGCGGTGAGCTCAGCAGTTGCTGTCTGCAGGCTCCAGCGCACAGGCTCATTTGCCCTGTAGCATGTGGGATCTTCCCTGACCAGGGATTGAACCTGTGTCCTCTGCAGTGGCAGGTGGATTCTTAATCACTGGGCCACCAGGGAAGTGTCTTCATTTTGTTCTGAAACCACCTATAATCAATTTTGGACAAATCTTGTGTCAAAAAAGCTCTTTATGTTGAATTGAAGCCTGCCCCTTGTTATCCTCCACCCATTATTTTATCTTTGGTTCTACTCTTGTTTCAAGGCTTTATAGAATAAGCCTCATACTTTTTTATACATAAAAAATTTCTGTTATATAGATGTTTATCACATCTCCACCTCAATCTTTGCTGGTCAGACAACCTGGTGAGTATTCCTAATATATTTTCCAGATATTCCACTCTCCTGATTGACAAACTAGAATGTGTCCAGAGGAATTCAAGGCTCCCTTTAAACCGAGTCATGTAGAACTAAAAACTACTGTTTTCTAGGTGTGATATTATTGTGAGGCACAGTGGAATTTTCACCTCTCAAGTTAAGGCACAAGCATTGAACCGTGGTGGATTCTGGAGTCAAAACAGACGAGGTGCAATTCCAGCCTACCACTAACTAGCTTTTGAACTGAGGTGTTGAAGACTCTTGAGAGTCCCTTGGACTGCAAGGAGATCCAACCAGTCCATTCTAAAGGAGATTAGTCCTGGGTGTTCATTGGAAGGACTGATGCTAAAGCTGAAACTCCAATACTTTGGCCACCTCATGCGACGAGTTGACTCACTGGAAAAGACTCTGATGCTGGGGAGGATTGGGGGTGGGAGGAGAAGACGACAGAGAATGAGATGGCTGGATGGCATCACTGACTCGATGGACATGAGTTTGGGTGAACCCCTGGGAGTTGGTGATGGACAGGGAGGCCTGGCGTGCTGTGATTCATGGGGTTGCAAAGAGTCGGACATGACTGAGTGATTGAACTGAACTGAACTAACTAGCTCTGTGGGGAAGTTACTTAATTTCCTCATCTGTAAAATGAGGATGGTGAGTACAGCAAGTTCCTCTAGACTCTGGATTTTATGAGAGTAAGAACTCTATTCATTTTGCTTTGTTTACCATCAGTTACCAGCTCTGTTAACATCAGCTAGGTGAAGGCTAGCACTGAAAGATGCAAAAGCTAACAAAAAACCATTCAGTCACTGAAAGCACTAATTATAGCTCACATGGTAGCAGTGACATTGCTACGTTTGCATATGGCTGCAGCGATTTGAGTATCTGCATAGAATTCCCCTTTATTATTAGCCCTGTACTTTGAGTTTTCTGAAATTGAAGAATTCATGGCTTTCTGTTTCCAGGGTAAAAATGCAGTGGTTTGATATGAGTCCTATTTCATTTCTTACTGTTTTCATTTATTTATTTTTTAAAAAAACCTTCATTCTGTAATCAAGATATCCTTTTTCTATAACCTTCTATATGACTGAGAATATTAATCAAGGTCTCAGATTTTTATCATAGCAAACGTATGTTGCTTGGCAACAGAAAGAAAGATATAATGTTTTCAGACTTTAAAAATAGTTCAGGGTTTTATTATTCATTTTTTAATTAAAATGATTTCATTATTTGGGGAAAAATAGCCTAGAGGTAGAAGAAAACAGCATGGCAGCAATATTTTTCTTACATTTGTCTTCTAAGAAATGTTTTAAGTAGAAATTAGTTTTTGTCCATTTGAGCTCTATAGATACTCTGGCTGGAACTCAGGCTCACAATCTGAAGATTTGCCCCTGCTACCAATTATGTATGGAGGAATATTCTTTTTTTTTTTTTTCATTTCTTTTCGTTGTTTCCTTCCAAAAAATTACAGCCCACGGGCCTTTTTTCTCCAGTAAGCCTTTCTGAAACAAACCCTATCCATTGTCTGACACATTGAGACCTACTCCATCTTCTTGGTGTATTTAATTATTGTATGTTTATGATAACTATATATTAGCTTAACCTCTCTCCACTGTCAGAATTGAAGACCCCTGAAGACCTTTTTCCAGAACCCTCTGTGGGCTTGTTATGAAGTTTGTTGATGGTCTGAGTGCCCTTTCAAAGTGAGGTTACCTAAGTTTCAAAAAGTGTGACTCAGTAATTTGGACACCAGTGCTCTCCCCACAGAATTTTTCATTCTGTTGTGAATTTCCCCTGTGACTTGTAAAGTAAATCTGTACTATTTCAGAGTCATAGAAGTGACTGAGTTGCTGAGAGATTAAGAGATGCTTTTTTAAAGGACACAGCACAGAGCAGAGCTGAGGACTAAAGGTCTCCTGTTGAGCATCAAGGAATAACTATGTAACTAAGAACTCCCTTTGGGAAGCCAGCCAGACTGATATACTGCTTTCTGACTCTGCTACTTCCAAGCTCTCTGATAGGGTTTCTTATCTGTGCCCTAGTTTCCTTATCTGTAAACTGAGGAAAATTACAGTACCCACCTTTTCATAAGGTGCTTCTCAGAGTTAAGTGAGACAGCACGCTGCCTGACAACACACTTATACACTAAAAGTGGACAGTATATCTGTTTGTCTTTATTATTTGGTACGTGTCTAAAGGCAGTAACAGAAGTCTACACATTCTTTCCCCTTCCGTTTCTTTAATTCCACTCGATGTGGCCTCATTAAGATTCAGAATCAAATTGAGAGAAGATATGTTTTCATCAACCTTCTAAACTTTGTATTCATTAGATGATAATACATTTAAATAATAAGCTTTCAGAATAAGGCTCTTCCATTGCACAACTGAAATAAAAAGAGACCTGGATGCTGCTGATGGTTCTGAAGACCCTGAACTTATTCCTGGTTAGAAATCTCTCTCAGCCAGTGAAGGATTTTCCTATACTATTTATCCTTGTCCAGGATTGCTGTGACACAATTACTTTCATCAGCTGAATTAGGACCTATATGCTCTCTGTTTGGAAGTTTTGTTTTCTTTTCAGGAATTTATCTAAAGCTTCACTTATTGCATATCCAGTGGTGTTTTTTTACCATCCTAGTGTTAGCTTATGAGAGGCGTAATCTTACATGATCAAGGCATACTTCTGTCTCTGAATATCTGTTTTATTTCTCATCCATTTCATTTCCTCCTTTTGCCTGGCTGAATGTTTTGGACATGTGTGATGGTTTCTGTCATTTTTAATAGAGGACCTTGAAGGAGTATGATTTAGGTACAGTTGTGAACATTGTAGCTAGTAATTGTGGCCTAAGCTTTGAGTGAGTGATTGCCAGTCATTTTAGACCTTACTTCTGGAAAATTCTGTAAGACTTGAGTATTGGTGGCAGTAACATGGAAGACGCTTACTCCTTGGAAGGAAAGTTGTGACCAACCTTGATAGTATATTAAAAAGCAGAGACATTACTTTGCCAACAAAGGTCCGTCTAGTCAAGGCTATGGTTTTTCCCGTGGTCATGTATGGATGTGAGAGTTGGACTGTGAAGAAAGCTGATCACCAAAGAATTGATGCTTTTGAACTGTGGTGTTGGAGAAGACTCTTGAGAGTCCTTTGGACTGCAAGGAGATCCAACCAGTCCATTCTAAAGGAGATCAATCCTGGGTGTTCATTGGAAGGACTGATGCTAAAGCTGAAACTGTAATACTTTGGCCAACTCATGTGACGAGTTGATTCACTGGAAAAGACTCTGATGCTAGGAAAGGTTGGGGGCGGGAGGAGAAGGGGACGACAGAGAATGAGATGGCTGGATGGCATCACCGACTCTGTGGACATGAGTTTGAGTGAACTCTGGGAGTTGGTGATGGACAGGGAGGCCTGGTGTGCTGTGATTCATGGGGTCGCGGAGAGTCGGACACGACTGAGCGACTGAACTGAACTGAACATGGAAGTCTACACATTTTCTTACCCCCTCCTTCTATTTCTTTAATTCCACTGGAGTATAAGGGAGAGGAGAGGAGAGTTAGAGAAAAAGGAGCAGCATACTGCTGGTATCTTAGACCTCTGATTTTTGCTGTTTTTGTCTGGTTGCTCAGTCATGTCTGACTCTTTGTGACCCCATGGACTGTAGCCCACCAAGCTCCTCTGTCCATGGGATTTTCCAGGCAAGAATACTGGAGTGGGTTGCCATTTCCTTCTCCAGGGGGTCTTCCCAATCCAGGGATCAAGCCTGCATCTCTTGCATTGGCAGGTGGATTCTGAGTTTTGCTGTAGGTAATCATAAACTTGCTCATTCTCAAAGGTAGGATAACCATGTTGAAGATGATGAAGCAGTTACAAACAGTTAAATCTTTGTCTTGGTTTTTTTTCCCTAAATGAAACATGAAAGTGATCAATTTTTTGAAACAATATGGTACAAATTAGGCTTGTATAGCCTACACTGTCTGTGTTTTATCTGAGGCAAAAGTGAATCAGTCCCAGCAAATGGATTTTCACCAGGGAATCAATGACTTTCACTTTGAGCTGATTTTGCTTTAGCAACAGAATGTACCTGAATATTGATTCTGATATTACACTAGGAAAATTTTTTCTTTTTGTCAGAGAATTTTGGTGAAGTTGTTACAGATATTGATGTTGTCAGTAAAATTATGTTTGAATATTTGAAAAAATACTGGACAGTGTAATTATCAGAATCAGCAAGTGAAATTTATCAAGGTATTAGGCAACATTACATGCATGCTCAGTTGTGTCCATCTCTTAGCAACCCCATGGACCAAAGCCCACCAGGCTCCTCTGCCTGTTGAACTCTCCTGATAAGAATACTGGACTGGGTCACCATTTCCTACTCCAGGAGTTCTTCCCTACCCAGGGATTGAACCCGTGTCTCCTGCGTCTCCTGCTTTGGCAGGCAGATGTTTCACCACTGTGCCACCGGGGAAGCCCCAGCGTTGAGCCCAGCATATTCAACATTCTACTTTCTGCATCTCATGTTTCATTTTCTGTGTTTCAGTCCTTTTCTTGAGTCTGCATAAAATTTGTACAATTGCTTAGACTAATTGAACTAAACCCTTCCCTGCTCGTGATATTAGGAAGTCATGACTGATAATTTAGCAACATAGACTTACTCTAGGGATAGATACCGAGGGCAGATGATGTAATTCGTGGACACAGGCAGTAAAAGTACAAGCAGTTGTAATTTTTCTGGGCTCCCTGTTCTCTTAATTAGTCATTGAAAACCTCATAAAAGGAGTAATGACTCACTCCTTTTTATAGGCAATCCCAGGAGTTCATATTTATTTTTTCTGCTGTTAGCAATACTGCTGCTAAATGGCTTAGTCCAGGTTATTTTCCAGTGGTTCCAAGTCTGATATTGGAAGCAAGATTTTAAAAGCATAGACAGAACACTCTTCTTCAGCTTTTCCCCTGGCTGACACCTTGTTATTCAGATCTCAGCTCATGCATGACCTCTTTTGAGAGTCTTTCCCTGACCACCCTGTTCTCTTATATTTTTTAAAAAACAATAATCCCAATTTGAAAGTTTCTTTATATATGTGTGTGTGTGTTTATCTCCGTTTGAAAATTTCATATAGTTAGATACATGGCTATTTAACTTAATTGTCTTTCATCATTAAAAAGTGAGCTCCATTACAGCTCGGCTGTAACTCAATGCTTGGTTCTTGGTCCTCACCTTGGTTTTGCCTTCTGAAAGGGTATGGGCAGTGCTTGGTAGAGGGTTGCTGGAGGAGATAGAAGAACAAGCATGAACTGTTTCTGGTTCAGATTCTTTTGCTACTAAAAGTTGGTGTCTATGCTTAAGTAAGTTGTAAAGCATGATCCAGACAAGCCCTGGTTATCTGTGCATTACATCTCAGCATGGCTGTAAGAAATGTGGTAAGCCTGACATACATGGTTTGGTGTCTTTCCCCTATATGAAAGGGCAACATGCCAGCCAAAGTTGAGATTTAGGAGCAAATGAGAGGTGGAAAAAAATTAGTCCTGTGAATACTACTTTATCTTTAAAAAATTCAGAGTCTGTAAGGTCTGACAGTATGATGTCCTGGATACTCATTTGCTTAACTTGGCACTAGAATCTTTTCTGGAAAAATAAGAATATTTCAACTGCCTTCTTGGTAAAAATTCTTATGCTTGCCACAGTCTCCGAAACTTGAGGTGGCAGGAAAAGCAAGTCAGGTAACAGGATTAAGGTATCTGAGCTCTGATACCCACCCCCCGGCCCCGCCCCAGTTGAACAGGATCTCTTAAACAAGTCCATGAAAGAGCTAGAGTGAATCTGCCTCAGTTCACCATAATGAAGCCTATGGTTTCTTTCTGAATCTCAGTGATTCCATTTTATGAAAAAGAGACACATTCTAAAGGGAGCAAACTTCATGGGAAAGACAGGAGACCTCCAAATACCTGGAATTGTCCATGTTTCATGCCTGTAGGTTTTGGTTGGCAGTGTGGAGTTCGTCATGGCAGTATGTTTCCACTGTGGACCAGGGTTTTTTAATGGAGTGCCTAGAACCTTAGGCGGAGAAGGCAATGGCAAGCCACTCCAGTACTGTTGCCTAGAAAATCCCATGGATGGAGGAGGCTGGTAGGCTGCAGTCCGTGGGGTCGCTAAGGGTCGGACACGACTGAGCGACTTCACTTTCAGTTTTCACTTTCACACATTGGAGAAGGAAATGGCAACCCACTCCAGTGTTCTTGCCTGGAGAATCCCAGGGACGGGGGGAGCCTGGTGGGCTTCCATCTATGGGGTCACACAGAGTCGGACACGACTGAAGTGACTTAGCAGCAGCAGAACCTTAGGGGGTTCATAGTTCTAGAGAGTTCTGCTGTGTAATACCCCTAGTCCCCTAATACTTGATGCTTCATATGTTAGTGTGCTTTTTTTGGGGGGGCGGATCTGGGATAAAAGTTCTCTGTTTCATCAGAGATATTTACGTTTTTCACTTCCTCACTTCATATTCTTTTCTTATCCCATTCCAGTAGCTCTTCACTGCCCACCCCTTCACTGAGATGACTCTGTTCATGTTGCCTCCATCCTGGTGATCCCAGAGGGCACTGTGCTGCAGCTGCTCAGCAGCAATGGACAAGGAGGGCCATTTCTCCTTGTATTAATAATACTCTTAACTCTAGGCTTTTGTGACTTTGAGTTCCCTTTGCCTACTTCTCTAGTTGTTCTTTCTCTTAGACCTTCCTCGCTTCTCTGCTTGACCTCTCAGTGTTGAAGGGCCCCAGGGTGCTCTTCTGCGTACTCCCCTCCTTTCTATCTGCATATTTAAGTCATTTCATCTGGTCCAAGGGCTTTAAATGCCAACTTAGTACAGAGGACTCTCAAATCTGTGCCTGTATCCATCACTTTACTGAGAACATCAGACTCTTCTCTCTAAATCCCTCTTTAGCATTATCACTAGGGTGTCTGATTGGTATTTAAATCTTTCCCCAGAGCACACTCGGGATTTCTTCCTTATAGCTGCTTCTCCCCTGGAATTGCTGATCTTAGAGAATGGCGCTAGTTGGTCATACCAAAAATCTCTTACTTATATTCAGTTTTGTGCATTTCCTCATCCTCCATATCCAGTCTGTTGACTCTCTCTCCATATGTCTATACATACAAAAATTGTGTAGGTATATATATAAAACTATAATATATATGTGAATGTGTGTAAGGGTATATAGATTTGTAGTTGTCTGTTTCCCCAACAGAATATCAGTTGGCAATCACAGAACTCAATTATTTTGTTGGGTGAATGAATGCATGATTATACTCAAAGGGATTTGTGATTTTAAAAGGCATTAAAAATGACTGATGTTAGCAAAACAATTGATTTGTGGTTTGGGATTAGTCTTTTGTGCCCCTGTGTGGCCAATGCCTATATGTTGTGTACATAGAAACATCTCAGATGGGCATGTGAAAGAAGAACTTCTATGTGACCTAAAAGCTGAAGGCCAAGAACTCATAGCCCGTCCAGCTCCTGGTAAGCCTAACTGCTGGCTGGTTGGTGTGGATCGATAGTGTTCTTCTGGGGCAGGTGAGGAAACTGAGGCTCTGATGAGTTAAATAAACTGGCAGATTGCACGGCTGGTGACTGAGGGGCCAGGACTGGAACCCGTCCTTGTGACGACAGAGCCTCTTGTGTAATGACAAAACTACACCGCTTTCTGTCTCATCCTTTGATAAGTGACAGAATTCATGCTTGACATTTGTGTTGAAGAGCCCTGGCACGCTCTTAAAGCAGAAGTCAGTCGGCTTTTACTGTCACCCAGAGAGTAAATACTTAGGCTGGGTTTCTGGGCCAAAAGGTCTCTTATTACTACTCAACTGCTATTATCGTGCCAATGAAACCATAGACAATCTGTAATAAAGTGGCTATGTTCTAATATAATTTTCACATGTCACAAAATATGCTCTGAAAACTTTCTTTTTAACTATTTAAAAATATAAAACTCATTCATAACTTGTGGGCCACGTACAAATCCGGGCAATGGCCTGGATTTAGCATAGGGGCCACATATGCAGACCCCTTCTCTACTGGAGTTTTCCTGTGCTGTGTTTGTGAGTCTGAGAATGGCTTTCATGTGCTTATTGAACTCTCTCTTCTCTTGAATGACTTGTGCTCATGGTCAAGTGTGTCAGTGATGGTGAGGCATGTCCTTTACTATGGAGCTTAGTCCTTCTCCTCTTTGGGTTCTTCTCTCCTGGTCGTCATCTCCATCTGCCATCTATCATGGTTTTTAGGTATGGTGCTACCTTTGTTTTCGTCATCTCATTAGGCTTCTGGAGAGTGAGGTCTTCCATATTTTGTCTCGTAGGCTCTGCAGCTCTTGACATGACAGCTTGTCCTGAGTAGGACTTCAGTAAACAGCTGTGGAATTAAACTTCCACCTTACCACCGCCTCCCCCGCCATGGCCCCCTGCCCCAACAGCGCAGGCTTCCTTACCCTTTCCTGTCTAACTATTGCTCTTACCACTTCAGAATGTCTCGGCTACAATTATTTTTCTGATTTTTAAAAAAATTCACCCTCTGTGGATTTTGATTTTTCCCTGTATTTCATGCTTTTTCTCATCTTGATTCATTTTCTAACTCCTTAGTCTTTTTCTCATATTTGCCTGTTACGTGTTAGTCCCTCAATATTCATCGTCTACCTTTTTCTCCTCTCTGGGTTCCATTTCCCTTTCAAATACGCATGTTCTTTCAGAACCAGCTTAGACCTTTCTTAAAGAGATTCAGAATTCATCTAATCTTTTTAATCCTTCGATTATGTGTTTATTTTCCTTCACCTGAGTATTCACACATTCTTTCCTTGTCCTGCCTGTTTGCTGACTTAGGGGAGATGCTATGTTCTAATTATTTGTTGTATAATAATTAGCATATTATGAAAGTTGACAGTTCTATCATGTCTGCTGATAGAAATAGCTTAGTAGATGTTCCCAAATACCTATAAGCCTGAGTGTAAATAACTTGATCTCAGGTTGTGAAAAAACGGTTTACTAAAATCAGAAACAAAACAGATGTAAGGGTTTAAGGGTCATTAATTTACACTAAACTTCCATGGAGACCTATGAACAAGCTGAAAATACTGAAATACCATCTTCTCTAGTGTGCAGAGTGACAGAGAAAAAGTATGAAGCTAAATATTAATTTATTATTCCTAATCTGCAAGATTAACTAAATGAAAATCTGGATAATCTTGTCACTTAGACTAGTTGATAGAGTAGGCACAGAAAGTTTTCTGCATAGCTTCTTCCCTTAATTTCTTCAGGTCCACTTACTGCAGAGTCAACCAGAGCCTTGAGTAACCATTATTAGACATACTTTGAAAAATATAAGACTGTAGAAGGCTTGTTTTGATACTGTTTTTTACACACAAGTGAAAAAGGTAAATTAGAGAAAAGACAGAACTTAGCAATGAGAGAGGGCCTCCCAGGTGACACTAGCGGTAAAGAACATGGCTGCCAGTGCAGGAGGCGTAAGAGACACAGGTTTGATCCCTGGGTCGAGAAGATCCCCTGGGGGACGGCATGGCAACCCACTCCAGTATTCTTTTCTGGAGAATTCCATGGGCAGAGGAGTCTGTCAGGCTACAAAAATATCTCTAATAATGAAGACAAAACATTATTTTTGGCTAAGAGGTATAAGAAGTCCTTGTGGAGGAAGTGTGTCTGGACCTCCTTTGAAAAGAAGTGCCTGAGAAGTAGGAGGACATTTCTGTTAGAGGGAAAGCCACAGGCAAGAACCAAAGGGGAAGAGGCAAAGGCTTGAATAAGAAACAGCAAGTTCAGTTTGTTGAGGGCTCAAGAAGTGATACTGAAAGTACAGATGTGACCAGATATGGTGGTGGAAGAAAACTGGGGAAACAACAATAATAGCAGAATAACTTTCTTCCAGGGTCATTGTGAGCACCGGGAATACTGAAGGAAAGCCTCATACAGTCCTGGTACCATGTATTTGCTACGAGTAACCAGCTGGTGTTAAGCGGGCAGTTGAAAGTTGTTCCCTGTGTTTGAGCAGAGAAGTGACACAATCGTGGGCCTGATGGAATGGAGTGGGGAGGGAGGGACCTATAGCTGGGAGACCGGGAGGGGCAACACAGTGTGACCTGTGCTGTGTTTTCTGTACTCCATTTCCAGACCTGGCCTCTCCCTTGAGTTTTAGTCCGGTGCAGATGGTAAGGAGAGAGGAGGTGAGAAGGGTCTCTGGAGGGAAGAGGAAGAGCAATGGAAGGATAGAGGAGATGTGAGCCTGCATGCTTCTTGACATTATATGAGAAATTTATTTTATTTTTTTAGCTCTCCTCCCACACTTTGCACATTCCATTTCAGAATCTAAGAATATTCTGCTTAGAATCATGACATGGGGCAGATGAGATAAAAATCAACATCCTGGGCTACCTAGTTAAAGAGGGTCGAGAATTCAGGTCTCCCGAGTATGTTCTTTTCTCTCCATAGGTGGCTGCTTGAGAAATTCAGCCTCACATTTGTGCAGATTTGTCAGGCTTGTTCTGTCCAAATCACCCTTACTCATTCTTAGGCCCAAGTATGTGAGTAATGCGGAGTCTTTCACGGAAGTTACAAAGCAGTCCCCTCCCCTTAGGAATGCTGATTCCATCTGTCTTGTCCAGCTTTCCTAGAGCTTATTTACATGGCTCTTCAAAGTGTATATTTTAACTGGCTGCTATGCTGTGCAAACTGCTGCTTTGATACAAAGGGCCATTTCTACACGGTGCTTAATTCAGCCTTTCTGTTCTATCAGGCCTCTCCCTGGAGTAGATCTAGACTCTGTAGCCTCACTAGGTGGGCTGACCCAGACCTTGCCAGTCTGGAGAGTCACTTGCTCAGATGTGCTTGTGCACCCTGGCAAAGCCGGATGTCCTCGCTAGATTCCCTGCATCACTTAGCATGCATCATCTATCGTTAGCTCTTCAAGCTCATTTTCGTTACAGTTAGAATGATCATTCAGATAACAGGCAGGCCTAGCTCATTTGGCTAGGAAGCTTGGGTGCAGGAGGCAGAAAGCAGGTGTCTGCAGGTGTTTCTGGGATGTTGTTTTTGCTGCCATCATGGAGATTCAGCAGATGGGTACATAAAGTAATTCAAGAGAAAGAAAAAAAACCTCATATAAGAATCTTGATAAGTAATAGCAGTAATCCCAAATGTATATCAAGCACCTTGTTAGGCAATTTATGTGAATGTCTCATCCCTATTTTAAAGACAAAGGGACTGGAAGAACGAGGGAAAAGGACTGCGTTTGGAAGGTTAAGAAATTTTGTGTGAGTCTACTTATTTGGGTGCAGTGCAGCTAGGATTCAAATTCAAGTCTCGTTATTGGTTTGCTGGAGCTCTCAGCTGTGATGCTATACTACCTCTAACCATTGGATGATAATATTAAAACAAACTTGCTGTGACAAATGAGTAATAAAGTATTGTTTCTTTTGTAAATGAAAACAGTATAGGTTAGGTGCCTACTCCAAGCATAGAGATGGATGGTGGGTCTTGTGCCACGTGCTTTGTTACGTGAGATAGTGATTGTTGCATCCTCATGTCACCTTAAAAAGTAGATATGATTATCTCCATTTTCCGGAGTTAAAAGCAGACATTTGAAGAAGTAAAGTGACTTTCTCAAGTTCAGTTCAGTTCAGTCACTCAGTCGTGTCCGACTCTTTGCGACCCCATGAAGCACAGCATGCCAGGCCTCCCTGTCCATCACCAACTCCCAGAGTTCACTCAAACTCATGTCCACAGAGTTGGTGATGCCATCCAGCCATCTCATTCTCTGTCATCCCCTTCTCCTCCCGCCCCCAACCTTTCCCAGCATCAGAGTCTTTTCCAGTGAGTCAACTCGTCGCATGAGGTGGCCAAAGTATTGGAGTTTCAGCTTTAGCATCAGTCCTTCCAATGAACACCCAGGATTGATCTCCTTTAGAATGGACTGGTTGGATCTCCTTGAAGTCCAAGGGACTCTCAAGAGTCTTCTCCAGCACCACAGTTCAAAAGCATCAATTCTTTGGTGATCAGCTTTCTTCACACCCACAGCCAATTCATGGCCAGGCTGGGCTTTGAACACAGGGCTGCCTGCCTTTCCTGTTTATTTCTGCTCTTTCCCCTGGGCAGCTCTGCCAGGAGGCAGTAGGTTGATGTCAAATCAGCACCCAGCACTCAACTGTTTCTTCTTTAAAATACAAATGTATAATATAGCCTTTTTTAAAAGTAGGGCTTGTTACTTATGACGTTTCTGGTGCAATCTGTATAGCCCATATCTTTGAACATTGTACAAACATGTTGAGAGTATGGAAAAAACTTTTGAAAATTATTTAGAGGCTTTCCTTTTATAGGGATACTTGGTTAATTGGAGTGACCAAATTATGCAGTTCATGTACATAATCAGAGACTTGTTTTTGCTTCAAAGAACTGATCACTTACTAAGTTCTGGGCAAGAGTGATTCACTTGTACTATTTTGAATCATGGGTCAGTCTACACAAAACCAGTCGTTTTCACAGAGGATTGATTCAGCTGATAACTATCATGTGCACATGTAACCTTACATGTGCAGTGGATGTTTGCTAAAGGTTATTTCAGTTCAGTTCAGTCTCTCAGTCGTGTCTGACTCTTTGCGACCCCATGAATCACAGTATGCCAGGCCTCCCTGTCCATTACCAACTCCTGGAGTTCACTCAAACTCGTGTCCATCCAGTCGGTGATGCCAACCAGCCATCTCATTCTCTGTCGTCCCCTTCTCCTCCTGCCCCCAATCCTTCCCAGCATCAGAGTCTTTTCCGGTGAGTTAACTCGTTGCATGAGGTGGCCAAAATATTGGAGTTTCAGCTTTAGCATCAGACCTTCCAATGAACACCCAGGATTGATCTCCTTTAGAATGGACTGGTTGGATCTCCTTGCAGTCCAAGGGACTCTCAAGAGTCTTCTCCAGCACCACAGTTCAAAAGCATCAATTCTTCGGCAATCAGCTTTCTTCACAGTCCAACTCTCACATCCATACATGACCACTGGAAAAACCATAGCCTTGACTAGACGGACCTTTGTTGGCCAAGTAATGTCTCTGCTTTTTAATATACTATCTACTTTATATCTTTTTTTGTTATGTTTCCCTGTGAGATGGACATTATATCCGTATACTTGGTACTAATCTAAAGGCAAAATGGATCCTTATACTTAAGAATCCCCTTGGCAGCTGAAAAAAAATGCAAAGTAGCTGCAAGAGAGAGACAGTTTTCCTCTCTAAAGTGTGCTGAAATTTAAAATCCTGAAGAGAGAAGGGTGTGCTTTTTGAGGTTCTCTGAGTAGACATTTCACTGTCTTTTTATTGAGCCAGTTGTCAGGGTCACTGTAAGACTGTGGAATAGGCACAGAAAGTCTGTTTTGTTCAGAAAAGAGATAATTAAATGTCCTCATGTGCAAGGTACATGTCATGCTATTCTTTGTTTAAAAGTGGACAAGAGGGATAGAGAATTCTGGATGATGAAGCCCAAAAGAGAAATGACATGAAGTGATAGCATTATGAAGCCAGGCTGACTAATGGTTTGTATTTGCTGACAAATTACTCTGTGTAGGTTTTATCTGGTGTGTGACAGCTCCCTCTTCAAAGTAACTTGTAGGAAACTACTTGTTACTGGGAGAGAGCCAAACACTTTCCACCAACTAGGTTGGGATCTGGAGCATTGTAAAATTCACGTATTTGTAATTTATTTCTCAAATTACTTATTTGAGAAATCTTCATGATAAAAATGAGTACTGCCAAATTACTTATTTGAGAAATAAATTGGCAGTACTCATTTTTATCATGAAGATTTGTTAAAAAATTTTGGGGGGATAAATTTTGTTTGACTAAGGGTTTTCTTAAACAGTTACTGAGTTGGAATCTTCAGACAAAGATAAAGACACTTTCCAGGTTTTGATTGTCTGGCCTTGTTCAACAAGCACATTATCCTGACCCTTCAGTGACAGCGTAATATGATGTGATAATTTGTTGAAGAATTCCCTTGGAAATTCTCTGGAATCATACTTTTAAGGACTCCCTTAACTTTAGATATTTTTATTAGTTTGTAATTTTATATATTTATCTGTTTCATGGTAAGTTTTCTGTGGAATTGCTTGATTTGTTTTTAAAACCAAGATTTACATATTCTTAAAATCTACATGCCACTAAAGTTCAAAGTTTTAAGGTATAATTCATATACCATACAATTTGCCTCCTTAAAGTGTACTATTCATTGGTTTTAAGTATATTCATAGAATTGTGAAACTATTATTAACACTAATCCTAGATCTCATTCTTTTTCTCCAGACAGAAACATTAGCAGTCGCTCCCCATTCCTTCCTCCATCGGTCTCAAGGAACCACTTACATGCTTTCTGTCTCTATGAATTTGCCTCTTCTGGACATTTCATACAAATAGAGTCATACCATATGTGATCTTTTATGTCTGCATCTTTCATTGGGTTGGTCAAAAAATTCATTTGGATTTTTCTGTAAGAAGTTACAGAATACTAACCCAATATTCAGTAAAATGTGTTTAGGGTTCATTAATACTGTAGCATGTATCAGTACTTTAGTCCTTTTAAAGGCTGAATAATTGTTCATTGTATTGTGGAAACAGTGTCAGACTTTATTTAATTTTTCTTCTTTTTTTTTAATTGGAGGCTAATTATTTTACAATATTATATTGGTTGGTTTTGCCACACATTGACATGAATCCGCCCCGGATGTACATGAGTTTCCCTTCCTGAACCCCCCTCCCACCTCCCTCCTCCCCTTATCCTCCATCTGTGTCATCCCCGCACACCAGCCCCGAGCATCCTGTAACATGCATCGACCCTGAACTGGCGATTCATTTCACATATGACAATATACATGTTTCAATGCCATTCTCCCAAACCATCCTACCCTCACCCTCTCCCACAGAGTCCCAAAGACTGTTCTATACATCTGTGTCTCTTTTGCTGTCTCGTATACAGGGTTATCATTTGCATCTAACTAAATTCCATATATATGCGTTAGTATACTGTATTGGTGTTTTTCTTTCTGGCTTACTTCACTCTGTAAAATAGGCTCTAGTTTCATCCACCTCATTAGAACTGATTCAAATGCATTCTTTTTAATGGCTGAGTAATACTCCATTGTGTATATGTACCAAAGCTTTCTTATCCATTCGTCTGCAGATGGACATCTAGGTTGCTTCCATGTCCTGGCTATTATAAACAGTGCTGCAATGAACATTGGAGTACATGTGTCTCTTTCAATTCTGGTTTCCTCGGTGTGTATGCCCAGGAGTGTGATTGCTGGATCATATGGCAGTTCTATTTCCAGTTTTTTGAGGAATCTCCACGCTGTTCTCCATAGTGGCTGTACTAGTTTGCATTCCCACCAACAGTTTAAGAGGATTCCCTTTTCTCCACACCCTCTTCAGCATTTATTGCATGTAGACTTTTGGATAGCAGCCATTCTGACTGGTGTGAAATGGTATCTCATTGTGGTTTTGATTTGCATTTCTCTGATTATGAGGGATGTTGAGCATTTTTTCATGTGTTTGTTAGCCATCTGTATGTCTTTGGAGAAATGTCTGTTTAGTTCTTTGGCCCATTTTTTGATTGGGTCATTTATTTTTCTGGAATTGAGCTGCAGGAGCTGCTTGTCTATTTTGGAGATTAATCCTTTATCAGTTGCTTCATTTGCTATTATTTTCTCCCATTCTGAAGGCTGTCTTTTCACCTTGCTTATAGTTTCCTTTGCTGTGCAGAAGCTTTTGATTTTAATTAGGTCCCATTTGTTTATTTTTGCTTTTATTTCCAATATTCTGGGAGGTAATTTATACATTCAATGCAATCCCTATCAAGCTACCAACGATATTTTTCACAGAACTAGAAAAAATAATCTCACAATTTGTATGGAAATACAAAAAAACTCGAATAGCCAAAGCAATCTTGAGGAAGAAGAATGGAACTGGGGGAATTAACCTGCCGGACTTCAGGCTCTACTACAAAGCCAGAGTCATCAAGACAGTATGGTACTGGCATAAAGACAGAAATATAGATCAATGGAACAAAATAGAAAGCCCAGAGATAAATCCACGCACCTATGGACACCTTATCTTTGACAAAGGAGGCAAGAATATAAAATGGAGAAAAGACAGTCTCTTTAACAAGTGGTGCTGGGAAAACTGGTCAGCCACTTGTAAAAGAATGAAACTAGAACGCTTCTAACACCATACACCAAAATAAACTCAAAATGGATTAGAGAGCTAAATGTAAGACCAGACTTTATTTTTTTGGGCTCCAAAATCACTGCAGATGCTGATTGCAGCCAGGAAATTAAAAGATGCTTACTCCTTGGAAGGAAAGTTATGACCAACCTAGATAGCATATTAAAAAGCAGAGACATTACTTTGCCAACAAAGGTCCGTGTAGTCAAGGCTATGGTTTTTCCCGTGGTCATGTATGGATGAGAGAGTTGGACTGTGAAGAAAGCTGATCACTGAAGAATTGATGCTTCTGAACTGTGGTGCTGGAGAAGACTCTTGAGAGTCCCTTGGACTGCAAGGAGATCCAACCAGTCCATCCTAAAGGAGATCAATCCTGGGTGTTCATTGGAAGGACTGATGCTAAAGCTGAAACTGCAATACTTTGGCCACCTCATGCGATGAGTTGACTCACTGGAAAAGAGTCTGATGCTGGGAAGGATTGGGGGTGGGAGGAGACGGGGACGACAGAGGATGAAATGGTTGGATGGCATCACCGACTCGATGGACATGAGTTTGGGTGAACTCTGGGAGTTGGTGATGGACAGGGAGGCCTGGTGTGCTGTGATTCATGGGGTCGCAAATAGTCGGACACGACTGAGCGACTGAACTGAACTGAACCACTCTTTATTTATCCACTCATCCATTGATAGGTATTTGAATTATTTCAGTTTTTTGACTAGTGAATAATGCTGTTATGACTATTTGTACACAGGTGTTTGTGTGCATATATGTTTTGAATTCTCTTGAGTGCAGAATGGCTCCAATCATATGGTGAGTCTGTGTTAACTGCTTGAACAACTGCCAGACTATTTTCCAAAGTGGCTGTACTATTTTACATCCCACTGGCAATATGTGAGGGTGCCTATCTCTTCCACATCATAGGCACCAATTGTTATTGTCTGTCCTTTGGATCATTGCCATTCTAATAGGTATAAATGCTATATCTTGAAGTTTTTAGTTGTATTTCCCTATAGACTAGTAAGCATCTTTTCATATCTTATTGGCCTTTTTCTTATATTGCTTGGAAAACTGAGTTGTCTTTTTATTAGGATTACAAGTTTTTTTTTTTATATAATCCAGATACAAGTTGCTTATCACCATGATTTGCAGTTTTTTTTCTCATTCTAGGGTCTGTTTTTCACTTTTTTGATAGGGTCATTTGAAGCACAACAAAATTTTAATTTTGATGAAATTAAGTTTGTCTATTTTTGCTCTTGCTTTTGGTGTCATGGATAAGAAACAACTTTCTAATCCATAGTCATGAGGATTTATGCATATGCTTACTTCTGAGAAATTTGTAGTTTTCCCTTTTACTTTTAGGTCTTTGATCCGTTTTGAGTTTGTTTTTATTTGTGATATGAGCTAGAATTTTAATATCATTCTTTTGTACGTGGATATACAGTTATGTCAGGACCATTTGTTGAAAAGACTATTCTCCATTGAAGTATCCTGGCATCTTCATTAAAAATCAGTTGACTGTGAATGTGAGTTTATTTCTAGAGTATTTTATTCCATTGACTTGTATGTTCTTATGCCAGTACCACACTGTCTTAATTACTGTAGCTTGTAGTAAATCTTGCATGTCAAGTGTAAAATTTTCCAACTTTTTTTTTCAAGATCATTTTGTTTGGTCTTAGGTCCTTGAATTGCTTTGTGTTTGAATATGAAATTTGAGTTTGGCAATTTCTGTAAAGAAGCCAGCTGGGATTTTAATAGGTATTGTGTTTGGGGAATATTTTTGTTTGGGGATCATCTGAACATCTTAACAATTTTAAGTGTTCAAATCAGTGAACTGGGATAGCCTTCCATTTGTTTAGGCCTTCTTTAATTTTTTCAACAGTTTTGTAGTTTTCATTGTACATATTTTGCACTTCTTTGGAAAATTTATTCCCGAGTGTTGTACTCTTTTGATGCCTTTGTAAATTGTTTTAATTTCATATTGGGTTGTTCATTGCTGGTGTATAGAAATACAGTTGATTTTTGTATCTTGAAAGCTTTCTGAACTCATTAATTAGCTCGAGTAGTTTATTTGTGGATGCTATGTACAAGATCATGCCATCTGCAGAAAGAGTTTTACTCCCCCATCCCCCCGCCCAAACTGGGTGCTTTTTATTTTACTTTCTTGCCCAATTTCCATACCTAAAACTTACTGTTTGTAACCCTTTGGATTGTAGCCCACCAGGCTTCTCTGTCCATGGAATTTTCCAGGCAAGAATACTGGAGTGGGTTGCCATTTCCTGCTCCAACGTTCTTGAATAGAAGTAGTGAAAAGGGGACATCTTTATTTTGTTCCTGGCCTTAGAAGGAAAATTTCAGTCTTTAATTATTAAGTATGATGATAGCTGTGGGTATTTCATAGACACCTTTTATCAATTTGAGAAAATTTCCTTTTATTCCTAGTTTGTTGAGTCTTTTTATTATGAAAAGGTATTGGATTTTATCACATGTGATTTTGTTCTTTATAAATATGGTCTATTCAGTTCAGTTTAGTTCAGTCGCTCAGTCGTGTCCGACTCTCCGCGACCCCATGAATCACAGCACGCCAGGCCTCCCTGTCCATCACCAACTCCTGGAGTTCACACAAACTCATGTCCACAGAGTCGGTGATGCCATCCAGCCATCTCATTCTCCGTCGTCCCCTTCTCCTCCCGCCCCCAACCCTTCCCAGCATCAGACTCTTCCAGTGAGTCAACTCGTCGCATGAGGTGGCCAAAATATTGCAGTTTCAGCTTTAGCATCAGTCCTTCCAATGAACACCCAGTACTGATCTCCCCTAGAATGGACTGGTTGGATCTCCTTGCAGTCCAAGGTCTATTGCATTGTTTATTTTCTTCCCATGTGTTGAACCAACTGTGCATTCCTGAGATAACTCTTACTTGGTCATGGGTAGAATTTAAATTCAACTTGATTTACAGGCTCCTGTCTTGAGAGGAGAAGGTTTTATGTTGTGATGCCTTCTATATTTTTTGAGCTAAATTAATGAAATTTATATCCTGAGAGACGATAGAGGAGTGTGACCTGAATTGGCATTTAAAGGCAGATCACAGCGTCAGCATTGGGAATCCATTAGAGAATCGTCGCTTCACTTGGTTTTGGACATTCACAGCGAGTTGCTGGAAGGACAGACTTTCCGGAGGGTGAGGAGAGTGGGGAATAGTGCTGTTGCCGAGAGACCTTTCCCTAGTATGTCAGTGTGTTTTCCTCTTCGAATTTGCAGCTCCCTTTGACATCTTAAATCTTGACCTTTGAAGCAGGGACAACTTTTTAAAAAAGAAATTCCTAGAAAGAAGAGTCAGTGTAAAGTAATAAAGAACACATTAGAGGAGGAGGGGATTAGGAACATGAGAATATCGTCAACTTTGATTTCAGCCTTATAGTATTAATGCATAGATTCCTTTCCTTGAGTTTTTTTTTAAAGCTAAAAATGTAGCTTTTGTTGTATTTGTTTCTGCTCTGTTTTATATTCGAAGGTTGATGGTTTCAGGACCTTTCTCTTCTGACTCCATGGTTGAAAATATTTATTGTGAGAAAGAACAATCCATTCCAGTCATCCTTGCATCCTTGTGTGAAGGATTTGAAGGAGTTGTGATTAGAATAATCTTAACTATTGTTCTTATAAAAATTCAACGAAGCTCCATTTTATAATTTTATTATGGGAATTCAGATATGCTACAGGCTAAAGGATATCCTCTCAAAACATGATTATGCCGTGGTACAGGTTCTGCTAGGAACCATGGCTGACTAGGGTGTGTGACGCTGACTGCCTAATGTGGGGGAATTTGAAGGTGACCAGAATATAATAAATTTCTAGAACTTCTCCTGTTTTGTCATGATCTCTTGTTTGGATTGGAATTGAGACTCTCTGACACTGGGTTGCAATGAAAATATGTTTCTTGGGAGACTAACTGTAACCTACTGATATCTAGTGGCAGTGAGTGCTCAGAAGTTTAAACTATATTTTAATATTTATCTGGGAACTATAGACTTGGAATATGAGGTAGCTTTTTTTTTCTTTTGGTCCCTGGGAGTAAGAGGAAAGAAACTTGGAAGATACATTTTTCTTCTGCAATTCTGCCTTGCCTGGATCACACACCTTGCCTGTATGTTCCTCTCCAATCTTAAAGCAGGTGGAGTGTTGTCCTGGTTTCTCTCATTGAGAGTTTTTTGGCTTTTAATGCAGTAGGAGCCCACAGAAAGAATTAATACGATCCTTGAAGCCACCTTGTTTATATCCTTGAAGTGTTTTGTTTGGATATTTCCAGACTGTCTTCTTTTGATGGGGACTGATAAGTGTCTTCTTTTCTACTTTGATGAAAATGTGAAATGGAAAAGACTAGAGTGTTTAAAATATAAACAAAGTAAAGACATCATAGAGGATGTGAAGGACACAGAAGAGAGATGTTTTTTCCCTTCTTACACAGCTCTGTGGAATGTGGCTTTGTTTAATCCTCTTCGAGAAAGGACGGAATGCACTGATGGAACAAACAAGTGGGGAGTCTGAGGATATTGGAATTGGGACCCATGTTTGGCTGTGCCTGAAGCTACTTAGAGAGGGAAAGGAGAGTGCTTCAGAAACACCCCGCGTGCTTGCCGGGGAGCAGGGAGACATGTCAGGTATACTCATGCTTTACCTGCTCAGGGGAGAGTTACAACAACTTTATCTTTCTTTCTCCTGGGTTGTTTGAAAGAGTGACAGGGTATATAAGTGATATTACTCAGATGGCTGTTTCTAGATGTCTCCATTTCTGGAAGTGAGAATATATCACTGTGATAAATGCTCTTGCTGTCTAAATATTCCACAGAAGCATGGCTCATGAGGGAGAATGTCCTGCCAGCTGGCAGGAAGGATGATGGATCTGGGGTGAAGAGTCTATTCTGGGCCTGGCTGGCTCTGGAAGGGGCTTCCTTGCTAGGGTCTCTCTCCAGCCTTGGTGACTTCTGGTTTGGGGACAGCCCTAGTTTCCTGATTAGGTGCTGGAGTGTGGTGGTACACTCGGGAGCCCCCCATGCTGCTTGGCCCATGATATCCGGCTTGCCCTTGGGAAGACAGGAAAGCAGGTGACACGGGCCCTGGGTGCCCGTCTACCTCCGTTCCAGTGCTGGCTTCTCTGCCTTGTGGCTGGCCTCTCTCTTGAGGCCGCGGCTTCTGCTTGAAGGCCCTCGCTTCTCGGGGCTCTTGTGGCAGTGCACTCAGTCCTGCCTACCACACTCGTCCCTTTTGGGCGCGTAATCGCTTAAAGCAAAAGGTGGTCCAAGCTGCTGGATGTGTCATGTCTCCCTGCAGTGCTTCTATTTTTTTTTTTTTAATTTAATAGACTTTATTTTTTAGAGAAGTTTTATGGTCACTGAAAAATTGAATAGATGGTAGAAATATTTCCCTGATATTCTCAAGGTGTTTCTATTTTAACAAGTGCCTTCTGGCAATGCAGAGGCTTCGCACAAAAGTGGGAGTTTCAGGCAGGTAGCATTTCAGCAAAGGGAAAGCTAGGGAGGAATCATTGTAAATAATAATAGTGATTACTAACTTTATCAAGCACTTTTATATGGTGAGGGTAAGCTCAATGCCACATGCCTGAGTTAATTGTCATGACAACATTCTGATCTGGGTTCTGTTAGGATCCCTGAGATGAGGAAGCTTGAAGAGGGCAGGTCAGTGGTCCAGGATAGCATAGATACTGACTGTGCCATGCTCCGTTTGCTCATTCGTGTCCTACTCTTTGCAACACCATGAACTGTATCTCACCAGGCCCCTCTGTCCCTGGGATGCTCCAGGCAAGAATACTGGAGTGTGTTGCCTGCTCCAGAGGATCTTCCTGACCCAGGAATCAAACTTGCGTCTCCTGCATTGGCAGGTGGGTTCTTTACCACTGAGCCATCTGGGAAACTCCATGATATTGGCTGGCAAAAATCAAAACTGACAGCAGAGAATTGGACCTTAAAACCCACATCACAGCTGTTGTAGTTGTCCTGAAGATCATATCAGGTGGGTATCTGTGTCAGGGCTCTGAAAAAACAGGTGGAACTCCTTGACAAAGGTTAAGGCAGGGGTTGTAACCTTCAGTGGAGTGTCAGATGTCAGCCGACAGTGCCATGGGAGGGAGTTGTTGGGAGAATGAAAACTAGGACCTCGCTCTCTGCCCTCTGTCCAGTGTCCTACAGTGCTGCTCAGTGACACCCCAGGCAGAAGCCAGAGGCTGGGAGGAGCCACTGCTGTAATCCATATGGATCAGGCCCACAGGGCCAAGGGCACAAGGGGAAGACGTGGCTATCAACAAGAGAGAGGGGCCCCCAGATATGAGTGCTGCCTGAAGTAGGGGCATGTACCCACTGCCAAACCACAGCCTGGCTTGGAGAGAACCCCAGCTTTTCTCTTTTTTGACTCCCATCTCTTGCCAAGGCTTCTTATCATCTGAGACCAATGCTAAAAGGCAGGGAAGCGGGGGTGAGGCAGCTTTCTGGGGCACAGAGCAGGGCGGAAAAGGGGAGAGTGAATTCCAAGGAGGACATAGGAAATGTCTTTGTCATAGCCCATCTGTGAGCCCGTCACTGAAACCAACCTCAGAAGACACACTGTGGCAGCTTGGAGGTCACTGGGTTGTTGGTCAGCAGCTGTATTTAAGTCAGTTACCTTTGTACATATGGCATCTTTCACTCGACCTCGTAACATATTAGTTTTCTCTGAGCCCTTCGGAAGAAGCTTGCATCAATTTGCTTTGCCTTCTGAGTAAAAAAAACCAGCATATTTGTAGAGGGTTAGTCTCCCCTCTCTGGATATCTGTGTTGTTTGCAAATTCTTGACCTTGAGTGGCGGTGGCATGTAGTTATCCCTCTGTGTCTGTGCCTGGTCCCTGGGGCATTTGTGTCCTTCAGACGCCCCTTCCTCTGATAAACTTTCCGAAGGTTCAGCATTTTCCGTGTCTCATTAAAATTTAATTTGCTGTAACACTGCCAAGCCCAGCCATAGCTTTATTTAAATGGCTTCATCACCTCATTCTTTGCATCAGCTCTGCTTTTGAGGATCTTGAGTCAGTAAATGTCATCAGCCAGCAGCCATGAAGGGCAGGCGGGGCCTTATCCATGAAATCTGTGTGTTCACAGAGTTCACTTCCCTACTGTGTGTGGTCAAGGAGTTATCGGGGAGTGCAGTAGATGGCAAGGGCCTTGTGGGATAGCAGAAGCATCTTAAAATACGATTTTAAGTTAGGATGCTCTCCTAATCTTTAGCCATAGAAATGTCCCCTAGATCCTATCTGAAATTGGTATAGAGACTGCATTGGAGTTTTACAGTTATTTCCATGCACCCAGGCTTGTGCATGAGTACTCTGAAAAGTGTTCTTAGTTTGAAGTTAGAAGACATGCAGGCTTTCTATTGGGCCCATTGTTGAGAAAGATATTGCACTGTGTGTCAAGAATAAGATGATAAACATATCAAGATATCTTCCTCGGATAAATGTGAAGAAAAGCTCTCCTTGGGCTACTGGGAGGGCAGTTGAACGACGAAGAAACCAGGATGGAGGCCAGGGCCGGGACATTCAGGCTGAGGATGGAGAACTCAAGGTCTACTAAGAAGCAGTGAGTAGGGATTTCTTTCCTGGGTTTTTAGAAGTGAATATATTAGAAGAAGGATTATAATGTGATTCAAATTGTATGTTTCTTTTAAAAATATTGATGCATCCAGAAAAACTGAGGTGTTTGGTTAATTTTAGCAATCAGTTCTCTGCTCATTGACTATTTGTTGTGTCCAGAGATGGTCTGTTGAGCCAGAACAAACAGAGGAATGTTAGGAGTGCATTTGAAGGATTTTGTGCACAGTGCTCTTATTGTGAATGTCTCGCCTTTCTTTTTGCCAGATTTCCATTATGCCTACCTGACCTCCCTTCTCTTCTGTTTTGTTTTCTATTCTGCTTCCTATTTATTCTCTTTCCACTTTACCTTTTACCTCTCCCCACTCCCTTTTTATGTTGCTGTTGTCTTGTTTTGTTTTTCTTTTTGGGTGGTTTTGGTCCAATACTCTCCCTCATCTGATATTATCAGTGCTGTGTACCTTGTCAGTTCATCCCCCAGGCTCATATCCTGGATCCTTAAGTAAGCCAAGATATGTTGATAGTCCTGTAGATTTTGGGGAAAGGAGGGCATGGGTGCATTTGACTTGACCTGAAGTAGTTCTGCCTTGACGTGGCTCTGTTTCCTCCTCATGGTTATCTAATGCCTTGTGAGCCCATGTCAGCCCACTTATGCTGCATGTTGGATGCTTGGTGAATGTGTGAAAAAGTGGCTGCTTTCTCTGCAAAAGGTGGGCAGTAAGAGTGAAAGATAAAGGTTACTCTTTGGAAAAATGGTGGAAAACGAAAATTTCTCTTGGATTTGCCTCTGTGTATGGTGGTTTTGCTGTTTTGGCTGCCGTTTAGTCTCAGGCTCTGTTTCCTTCACAATTGCTCAGTTTCAGTGGGTTCTGCTGTTTCTTTTCCGTTCTCTGTTCTTAACGTTGTTTACCCTAAGCTGCACCTTCCTCTTGCCTTAGCCTCCCGTGGGCTGTGTCACTGCCGGAGGCTCCTGTGCTTCTCCCTCCACGGCCAGCTTGGCGCCAGCTCCCTGCTTCCTCTGCCTGTGCGGCCTCGTTGCGCTGTCCTGTCCTTGCCATTGAGACGCCGCTACTTCCCTCCCTTCTATAGTACCTCTATGGCTTCTTCATTCTGCCTTCCTGAATGACACAGGTCTTTCTAGGATGGGGAGCTTGGGCTTCCTCACACCAGATGAGCACGGGGTGGTGGTGGGGGGACCCTGAGAGAGTGGGATGTCCACTGCAGGAGAGAAAGAGACCGTTCTTTCTCCCATCATGTAGTCTGTGCCATTCACTGTGACCCATTTAAAAATTTTCTGAGAGATTCATTTTACCATAGTCTCACTGGCCAAATCATGTCATATTTCTTGAGCATTTACCTAGGCCGGGCAGTGCAGAGTTAGTGAAGAGTGCACCCAGCCGACTTCCACGGAGCTGATCATCTAATGGGAGAATGTTAGATGTTATTCTAATGATGTGAAATTGCAGCTGTGCAGAGGCAAGATACACAAATGAAGAAATACATTAGGATCAGGGTGCCTTGTGTACTTTTAAAAGCTTTTTATTAAAGTATGATATACATATCGGAGAGGACATTTATAAGTATATGGCTTGATGGATTCTCACGACGTCAAAATTCCTATGTTGCTAGCACCAGATCAAGAAACTGATCAGCTTACAGATCTTGAAACTGATCAAGAACTTACCAGCACCCAGAAGTGCCCCCCTCACATCCTCTTCAAGTGCTGCTCCCTGTTGGAGAATGAACTCTGATGGCAGTCTCTAAAACTGTGGATTGGTTTAGTTGTTATTCACTCACCAGGTTGTATCTGACTCTTTGCAACCTGATGAATGCAGCACACCAGGCCTCCCTGTTCCTCTCCATCTCCTGGAGTTTGCCCAAGTTCATGTCCGCTGAGTCGGTGATGCCATCCAACCATCTCATCCTCTGTCACCCCCTTCTCCTCCTGCCCTCAATGTTTCCCAGCATTGGGGTCTTTTCCAGTGAGTCAGCTCTTTGCATCAGGTGGCCAAAGTATTGGAGCTTCAGTATCAGTCCCTCCAATGATATTCAGGGTTGATTTCCTTTAGGATTGACTGGTTTGATCTCTTTGGAGCCCAAGGGACTCTCAAGAGTCTTCTCCAGCACCACAGTTCAAAAGCATCAATTCTTTAGTGCTCTGCCTTCTTTATGGTTCAACTCTCACATTCGTACATGACTACTGGAAAGACCATAGCCTTGACTATACGGACCATTGTTAGCAAAGTGATGTCTTTGGGTTGGTTTAGAGAATGGATCAAATATGAAGCCAGGGAAGACCTCCTTGAGGAAGTATGCTTGAACTGAGAGCTGAAGGCTGAGAATGACAAGAATTCAGGCGATGATTGGAAAGAGTTTCCAGGTGGGTTCTCCTGTAGCAAAAGGGAGTGGGAAGCATTTGAGGAGCTGAAAGAAGACTGGTATGGGATGCTCAGAAAGAGGCGGGTGCAGAGTGAGTCTGGAGAGGAAGGTAAGCCTGAATTTTCTGGGTCTTGTGAATTGTCACGTGAGGTTGTGTCTCATCCTAAAAGCAGTAGAGTTGGAGAGAGGAGGGTATCAGATATCTTTTTATGAAGAGATGACTCTGGATGTAAGCTGAAGATTGGATTGGAGAAGAGCCAGGGTGCATAAAGGGAGATGGTTAGAAGCTTATTTCAGTATTCTAATCCAGAGAGGAAGTGGCTTGGTTAAGGGTGGCAGTAGCAATGCAGAGAAGTGAGTGGATTTGAGAGATATTTCAGAGCAAGTATTGACACGACTTGTTGATGTTAAGCTATAGGGACTGGGAGAGGAAGGTGTCAATCATGACTTCTAGGTTTCTGGTTGGAAAAGTGGCAGAAGGGTGATGTCAGTCACTGACGCCATCTGCCACCTCAACTAAATGGCTGTGAAGAATGCAGATTTGGGAAAGGGTTGGCAAAACCAGGGACAGGAGTGATTAGTTTTGTGTTCGTCTAAGCAGTTGCTGGCTGTGGTGGCTCTAAGTCATGACTGACACATGTGGGTATTAATAGAATGTGTCACATTTCCTCTTCTAACTTATTCCTCTGTACTCCCGAGGAAGAGACACACAAACACGCATCCATGCACACCCACACACATCTATCCATGCGTACCAAGTATATGTGTATGGAATCTATGTGTATGAATATACATAGATCTATACATAGATATGTATATAATATAAATATATAAACATACATATATTGAATATATGTATATGTGAATATAGATGTGAAGAATCCGCCTGCAATGCAGGAGAACCTGGTTCCATTGCCTGGGTCAGGAAGATCCCCTGGAAAACAGATAGGCTATCCACTCCAGAATTCTTGGGCTTCCCTGATGTCTCAGGTGGTAAAGAGTCCGCTTCAATCCCTGGGTTGAGAAGATCCCCTAGAGGAGGGCACGGCAACCCACTCCAGTATTACTGCCTGGAGAATGCCCATGGACAGAGGAGCCTGGTGGGCTACAGTCCATGGGGTTGCAAAGAGTCGGACATGACTGAACGACTAAGCACAGTATAGCACATAGGTGTGTATATGTCAGTGTGTAGTTTGTGTTTTCCCTTTTAGCAGGCAGGAGTTAGCTAGAGTAGGTATATGGAGGAATGATGAGGTCTGTTGAATTTGATGAATATGAAAGGACAAATCCTACTTTCTATTTGCAGCTCATAAAGCACTCTTCAGCGAGTTCACAGAGGGTCCAGCTGTCACTTTGATGATGCTGTACAGGATTTATTGATGCTGTGTCCCCGTACCTATGGTGGTGGTGGGAGCACTGATATCAAGAATAAAAATGTGTATATGCCAATCCTGATCTCCCAATTTATCCCCCTACCTTTCTTTCTTGTTTTCTATATCTTTGACTCAATTCCTGTTTTGTAAATAAGTTCATTTGTACAGCTTTTTTAGATTATGCGTAGAAGTGATATCATCTATATTTGTCTTTCTCTGTCTGACTTCCTTCACTCAATGTATATAAGAGATAACTAATAAGAACCTACTGTAGAGTACAGGGATCTTGATTCAGTACTCTGTAACGACATATGGGAATGGAGTCTAGAAGAAAGTGGATATGTATACATATCCAGCTAATTCGCTTTGCTCTGCAGCAGAAACGAATACAACATACTCCAATAAAAAATTAAAGAAGGATAAAAATGTGAATCTTGCCCTGAAACAATTGAATAGAGGTGATTAAGTCATTTATTCAATGTCTATTGTTTATATTCAGTTCAGTTCAGTCGCTCAGTCGTGTCCGACTCGCCGCGACCCCATGAATCACAGCACGCCAGGCCTCCCTGTCCATCACCAACTCCCGGAGTTCACTCAAACTCATGTCCACAGAGTCGGTAATGCCATCCAGCCATCTCATTCTCGGTCATCCCCTTCTCCTCCCGCCCCCAACCTTTCCCAGCATCAGAGTCTTTTCCAGTGAGTCAACTCGTCGCATGAGGTGGCCAGAGTATTGCAGTTTCAGCTTCAGCATCAGTCCCTCCAATGAACACCCAGGATCGATCTCCCTTAGAATGGACTGGTTTATATTAGTACCATATAATTTAATTAGTATTAAAAACCAAATACTGTACCAAGCATTGTGCTAGACAGTGTAAATAGAAAGATGAGCAACATTGACTCAATTCCCAAGTGTGTATAAATTTCTTTATGCTGTGCTGGTTGTTGGGTTTCCATGGTGACCTAAAACAAGCATGGCATCTCTGCTCTTAATGACACTTGCAGGCTCGTGATGTATCCCATAAGGGAGAAGTGCATGGTTTATGAGAGCTTATAAATAGGTATTGGATCTAGCGAGCGACATCAGCAAAGGCTTCCCTAGGGAGGTTGATGATTAAGGTGCAAGAAGAATAGTATCATTTGGGTAGGAGAAGGAGCTGAGAAAAACATATAGGGACGTTTGAAGGGGTAAGACAGATAGCCAGCTAGGTTATGTATGAATAACACATTCACCCCCAGATTCTAGGGGCTTAACTTTAAAGAGGCTTGTTTCCTCCTTTCACTACATGAATGATACACCTTCGTGAGGAGATTCCTGTTCTTCCTAGGCCCTGGGGGACCCCAGCTGGTGGTGGTTTCCCCATTGTAGAGCATTGCTGGTTGGTTCAAAATGAGAAGAGAACGCATGGAGTCCCCATGCCTTGCTTTTCTTTATTCCCATCCAGAAGTAACCTACTTCCCCTCAGCCGATTAACCAGACTGATTGCATGACCCCACCTAACTGCTGGAAACTGGGAGACAGAGATAACATTTACTGGAGTAATGATTATGGATATGTCAGAGGAGTAAAGCATATCAGTGGCCATGAAATGGTCTGTTAGAGTGACTTGGTGGTTAATAAGAAGTGGGTGGTAAAGGAGGGGAAGGAGTCAGGGAGAGAAGATGTGACCTTTAGCACCTGGTTGGATGTGCAGTTAAGATACAATTCATAAGGTTAAGGGAATGATAGAGGCTTTTGAGAAGAAGAGGGCAAGTCTGGCTGAGATCATGTTTAGTCTGGGGTGTTAGGTTGGAGAAGATGCCCACAGACAGTTGGAAATGCAGGGCTAGACCTTGCATGAGAAGGGAGGGTTGGAGATGGCATTTTAAGTGTAAGGACAAATATGGAGCCATAGGTGAAACTACTGGAGAGAATGAAGATAGAACTGTATCTTATTTCTTTTTTTGGATTAGTATATTTAGTATTTTTACATTTTTTATTGGAGTATAATTCCTTTACATTGTGGTGTTAGTTTCTGCCTACAGTGCAGGGAATCAGCTATATGTATGCATATATCCCCTCCCTCTTAGAGCTCCCCACCCGTCCCACCCCTCTGGGTCATCACAGAGCGCTGAGCTCTGCTCTCTGTGCTATATAGCGTGTTACCGCTAGCTTTCTGTTTTGCACGTGGTTGTGTATATATGTCAATGCAAACCTCCCAACTCATCCCACCTTCTTCTTCCCACTTTGTGTCCACACGTCTGTTCTCTGTGTCTGCGTCTTTATTCCTGCCCTGCAAATAGGTTCATCACCATTTTTTCCAGATTCCACATATATGCATTAATGTACGGTATTTATTTTTCTTTCTGACACACTCCACTCTGTATGACAGACTCTAGGTCACTTTGGAGAGCACTTTCCTGCAGCCAATACCAGGAGAAGGGCACATGAAGTTATGGTAGCCAATGAGGGACCTTTCAGAAGAAGAAACAACCAGCCCTGTCAAATGCTATAGACATTTAAGAATTTGGAAAACGAGGCCGGTCATCAGGTCCAGGGAATTGAGAACATCATTGATGATCAGCTAGGAAGGAGAAAGAAATGATGGAACTCAGGGTCATTGTTAAAGTCATGGGTTCAGTGATTTTTTTTTTTTTTTGAGGGAGGAGTAAATTCTGGATATGATGTTAAGCATAGAATAGAGACGATGCGGAGAAAGAGAAAATGAAAATACATGAAGAATAGTATTTAGGGGAGGCCAGAGCAGAGTACAAAGTTAACCTTGGTAACAAGGTGGGCGGGGGGGCCTTTCTTTCTTAGAGCTGAAAGCAGTAGATGGGAGGGGCATTTGAACATACAGAGAAGCATTTGAGGTGATGAAAAGGGTTGATACAAGAGATGAGAAGATGTACATAGCCCATGTAGATTCAAGGTCCTTAGAAGCTTCCTGTTCATGATCCTGGAAAATACAGTAAATTGCTTGGTGGGATCAAATATTCAAATTAGCTCTTTACAAAGATCAGAATTCCAAAATATCTTGATTATGGGCTGAAATACTGAGGACTCTATGAAAGGGCTATTTTGTGAAATTAAAAATAAGAGTAAGTGTTGCATTTTGAGTAATTGTGCATGTTATTGTGCTGTGTCTTTATGGGAACATAGAACCAACCTGCTGGCTGTAAGGGATTACAGATCTTTTAAAGCAGAGTCAAGGTAGCTTGTAGGGCTGTGTCTGAGATTAATTAATGAGACTATCTTTCAGATGTCAGGCACCTTATTACTATTTATTAAGTGGGCACAATGTGTCCTTGGTGGCCTATTGATCAGTGTTATCACTTTAAAACCTGTCAGTCAGACTAGCTGTGAATTGCCTAAAGAAAATTCAATTATAAAGTAGTTGACTAAAATAGCTCATGCATAAGGAAGGAATGAGTTATACCCATCAGAATTCATTTGCAGCATTAAGTTGAATTTTTTTTTCTTAGAGGGTTAGGTCTTCACTGTTCACTTTAAAAATTCAAAGTAGGGCAAGCCATTTTTATCCTAACTTAAGGACTTCCCTGGTGGCTCAGACGGTAAAGCGTCTGTCTGCAATGCAGGAGACCTGGGTTTGATCCCTGGGTCGGGAAGATCCCCTGGAGAAGGAATTGGCAACCCACTCCAGTACTCTTGCCTGGAAAATCCCATGGACGGAGGAGCCTGGTAGGCTGCAGTCCATGGGGTCGCTACGAATCGGACACGACTGAGCAACTTCACTTCACTTCAAGAGCCACACAGGTGACTCAGGTACTGTCTGGATTAGAGTCTCTTGCCTAGCCAGATGAATAGATCTCCTGCCCAGTGCCTAAGTTGTGTGAATGGCTGCTGTGTACTGTAAGCTGTACGCTTACACAGGGACTGGTAAGATCCCTGTGACTTTAGAAGTTGTGAAAAGAGTGAACAGTCCTGCAGACTCATCTGAAAAAATTAAAAAGGAAACACAAATGAAAAAGAATAGGTACTGGTTGTAAAGTGTTGCTGGATAAATTCCATTTATTTTTCATTTTGTGCTTGAGAGTTTTAAAAATAACTGGTAGTAACTTCAGACAGATTCAACCTGTCAAAGTATTTGAGAAGGAAAAGGAGAGAATTCACTCACACAGGGAACCTTGACCTGAAGTCCCCATATCCACCCTTCCAATACCGTGAATGCAAAATAACTCAGATGGTCCATGACCTTAGAAGTTACCATATTATAGACTCTAGTTTGCTTTTAATCAAGTTGCTTTTAATCAAACATTTAACATGCACCCTCCCTGAACAAGGTCTTGTTACATTCTGGAAGCACAAAGCACAAACTTAAATAAGACTCAATCCTTGACTTCAGAGAACTTTATAGTATTGTATTATCATATATGTGTGTATGTGTTGGGGAGGTGGCAGAAATAATCATGCAACTGACTGTAACAGGTGACAAAAATGAGACCCAGAGTATTATAGAAGTTCAAAAAGGGAAGGTAGTGTTTTTCAGTCAGGGGATCAGGAAAGTTTTTAATGAAGGAAGTAGTGTTTAAAATGGACCCTAAGTAAAAAGTAAACCCAATTACGGTGGTTTAGTGATAGAGAAAGATGGGGAAATGGGGTAAAGTTACAAAGAAGAGCATAAGATGGTGGAAGGGAAACAGGAGGTGGGCAAAGGTGAGGGGTATGCAACCACACAGTCAGGCGGAGGCGAGTGGAAGGGGTAGAGAAGTGACATAAAAAATATCCAGGAGGAAGGTAGGTTTGGGCGTGTTTTGTAGGCTCTTAGATGCCTGAATGAGGAGTTGTTAATTTTTTGAGTTGAGTGGAAGAAACTATATTTTTGAAGGCTAATGAGGTATGTATCCAGGTATGCATAAGAATGGTTAGAGGCAGAGAGATGAGTTTGGAAGTTCTTTTGATGATCTAAACGAACAATTGCAAAGATCTAAAGGATAGTTGAGCTTTGAATTGGTATGAAGGAGAAAAAACAAAGATTCTCTTGATGTCAAATTTTTGTGTGTTAGCTACTGAGGGAGGGAAAGAAACAGGGATGGAAGATGGTGATGAGATGTTGACATCCTTTTCATCAATAAGAGTGGGTAAATCAGGACTGTTCTTTATGGGGGTCAGCTAGCATAACAGGTTTTTATTTCTACTTCTTAAATCATTGAAGTGTTAGAATTTATCAGAGATGTTCTTCCTCAAGATGTCAGCCTGGGAGCCATGGACATGGCATTGAAGGAGTAAATCAGTTTCTGAGGAGGGAATGTGAGGCTGTGGAAGAAAGTAGTCAGCTGGGTCTAGGACACCCCTGCAGTGAAGAAGTGAAGGGGGGAAGCGGAGCTGGGGGAGGTGCTGGGGAGGAACGGCCAGGGAGGGAGAAGAATGAAGCCAGTGGAAGAAAGTGTGCAGTAGGAAACTACAAGAAAAATGAAGAATGAAAAATGTCTGTGGATGGAGCCACCAGGATCTCACTAAAAGCCAGGATGCAAGAAATTCAGGGGTGAGTGGGTGGTGGGGAGATAAAGGCAGTGTGTTGAATGGGTTCCCCTTCCCCGTGTCATGCTCTGCCATCAGCCACGGCCTGGCTTGGCCTTAACCTGTGTCCTTCTTCATAGAGAATTGTGCCAAGCAAAGGTGGCTGTGTGATGGGGCTGTTTGGCATCCTGGTACAGACTCTTCCATCTAGAATTTTGGGAGAGTAAGATTGTAGTTTAAAAGAGAAAATGAGATAAAGGACAGGAGAGACCTGAATATGGTTGTGACAAAGAGGGAGTCAGTAGAAAAACGCAGTTGAATTTTGAGAGAAAGGAACTCATAAAGTTACGCAAGTCAAGAGGGAAAGAGATCAAGTCTGGGTTTGGCTTGGCAAAATGAGGAGACATTTTTTCCTGCGATATGAGGGGGAAGGTAAATACAGAGAGTGATTTTGAAACAGATGGAAAGAAATTTGGAGCACTTTAAGTTGGATTTCTGTAGTCTTTTCCTTAAAATGTGAAATAAAGTCCTCAGTGTAAATAGGTGGGTAAGATGTGAGCTGAGGCCCTTTGATAAAGTCTAGGATAATTGCTGAGTGTCGGGTGATTCCGCATCAATGTGAGATGAATAAGATGTAGGCAACCTTGAGGACCAAGTAAGGTTGGATGTCATGTATTTATTCAGTTCAGTTCAGTTCAGTCGCTCAGGCGTGTCCGACTCTCCGCCACCCCATGAATCACGGCATGCCAGGCCTCCCTGTCCATCACCAACTCCCGGAGTTCACTCAAACTCATGTCCACAGAGTTGGTGATGCCATCCAGCCATCTCATTCTTGGTCGTCCCCTTCTCCTCCCACCCCCACCCCTTCCCAGCATCAGAGTCTTTTCCAGTGAGTCAACTCGTTGCATGAGGTGGCCAGAGTATTGCAGTTTCAGCTTTAGCATCAGTCCTTCCAATGAACACCCAGGATCGATCTCCCTTAGAATGGACTGGTTGGATCTCCTGGCAGTATAAGGGATTCTCAAGAGTCTTCTCCAGCACCACAGTTCAAAAGCATCAATTCTTCGGCGATCAGCTTTCTTCACAGTCCAACTCTCACATCCATACATGACCACAGGAAAAGCCATAGCCTTGACTAGACGGACCTTTGTTGCCAAAGTAATGTCTCTGCTTTTTAATATATTATCAAGGTTGATCATAACTTTCCTTCCAGGGAGTAAGCGTCTTTTAATTTCATGGCTGCAATCAGCATCTGCAGTGATTTTGGATCCCAAAAAAATAAAGTCTGACACTGTTTCCACTGTTTTTCCGTCTATTTCCCATAAAGTGATGGGACCAGATGCCATGATCTTTGTTTTCTGAATGTTGAGCTTCAAGCCAACCTTTTCACTCTCTTTTACTTTCATCAAGAGGCTTTTGAGTTCCTCTTCACTTTCTGCCATAAGGGTAGTATCATCTGCATATCTGAGGTTATTGATATTTTTCCCAGCAATCTTAATTCCAGCTTGTGCTTCTTCCAGCCCAGCGTTCCTCATGATGTACTCTGCATATAAGTTAAATAAGCAAGGTGACAATATAGTGACCTCGATTATGGCTTTTTCCTTCAGCTGAGGGCTGTGCAGTGCTTACTAGTACTGAGGATGAACAGAGCAGGAAAGATGGTAAAGAATAAAGACCTGGGAGCCAGGGGTAGTAGGGGTACATTATTGATACTATTTTGTTCCCTTTTTTTTTTTTTTTTAGGAAACTTACATTTATTTACAAGTATAATTATTCATACATTGATAAGAAGAAGCAGAATATATATATATATATATATATACTTTTTCATTGTAGGTTATTACAAAATTTTGTCACAAAGAGTCGGACACGACTGAGCGACTTTCAGTTCACTTCACAAAATACTGAGTATAGTTTCCCGTGTTATACAGTAGGTCCTTGCTGATTATCTATTTTATACATAGCAATATGTATACATAGCAGTATGTATATGTTAATCCCCAAATCCTAATTTATCCCTCTTTCTTTACCTTTCCCCCTTGGTAACCACACGTTTGTTTTCTATGTCTGTGGGCCTATTTTGTAAGTTCATTTGCATCCTTTTTTTTTTTAAGATTCCACATGTGAGCTATATCTGATATTTGTCTTTCTTTGGCTAGTTCACTTAGTAATTTAACATTTAGGTCCATCTATGATACTTTGGCCACCTCATGCGACGAGTTGACTCACTGGAAAAGACTCTGATGCTGGGAAGGGTTGGGGGCGGGAGGAGAAGGGGATGACCGAGAATCAGATGGCTGGATGGCATCACCGACTCTGTGGACATGAGTTTGGGTGAACTCCGGGAGTTGGTGATGGACAGGGAGGCCTGGCGTTCCGTGATTCATGGGGTCGCGGAGAGTCGGACACGACTGAGCGACTGAACTGAACTGATGATGTTGCAAATAACATTATTTCATTCTTTTTCAGGACTGAATAATATTCCGTTGTGTATGTATACACACACATGTGCATACACACACCATGTCTTCTTTATCCATTCATCTGTCAATGGACATGTATGTTGCTTCCATGTCTTGGGTATTGTGAATAGTGCTGCAGTGAACTTTGGGGTACATTCATACTGTTTTGGATGTGGCTCATTTTTTGCAGATAGGATCATGTGCACTGACTGCTTTTTTCTTCCCCACTCCTAGAGGCTGACATATCAGAATTAGTGTCATAAAATGGTGAAGAACAAAGGGGAGAAGAGGGAAAGCCATGGCCACACAGCCAGTGGGCCCTGGTCTCCCTAGCACCACTTCCTTGCCCTGGTCTTCCGGGCCTCCCCCTTCTAGTTCAGGCCCATCCAGTCCCTGAGCACCTTGATCAGGACAGGGAATGTGCACACTGGGAGCTTCCAGTCTGTTGGTGGGTGGAGATGGATTTAGTTTTGCTTCTGTACTCCCATGTCTGATATGGATGTGGTGGATTCTGGCCCTTGGGTGTCCACAGAGTTGTAGCCCTTCCTTGAGCCCCTTGGTATTTGCAGTCTGGGCAACTGTTTCTATTTCTTCCTAGTGCTCTTTTTTGAGTTTGGGATCACCTGAAACTCTGCCTGTATGGCCGGCCCTCCGTTGCCTTAATGGACTGAAAATGACCAAGCTCCTTTGTCCTTTTCGCCACCTTGGGCCTCTTCAGATACACTGCTGATGGCCCAGGTCAGGTCTGATTTCTCCTTGTCTCCTCAGACTCTGAATGCTGAACTCCCATAGCTCATCTTGGGGGACAGTCTTGATAGCTGGAACATCTCCATTGGACCCCAGTGGACCTGCTTCCTTATGAGTCTGTTCTGTGGAGACCTCAGGACTCCCTTGGCCAAAACTACTCAGATGTTCATATTGAGTTGGAAATGTGAGGTAGCAAGCAAACTAGCATTTAAGACGTGAGAAGTAGAATGTGAAGTAAACCAGAGAGTCGTAAAACATTAGGATTTATGGTGAGCAGAGAAACACCAGTTTGAAAATCAGCCTGCATCTTGATGTCTGGAAGGATAGTATGGGACAACAGCAACAGCAGGGCAAAATGGACAGGGCAGCAGGCAACAGATGATTAGTAATGTATGCCCTTGCCAAAACACCATTTGGCCTCCTGCTGGAGAGTATACTTTCTGGAGCTTGGGTTTCCTAGGGATTTCAGCTTGAATGAGCCTGGGGGCACTGGTGAAAAATAAAGGTCGGTTCTAACAAAGAATCACAAGAATCTTTCCTTTGATCACTGCTCTTTCCAGAAGATAATTTGCCCCTGCCCATAACGGGAGATGTCATGCTTGAAATAAAATGTTAGTGGAACTTTTTATTCAAACATGGGCTTTCACAAACATGAAAATATTTGTCCAGTTTTTCTTGAGCTGCTCTAACGTCATGATAACTTACCTGCCAGCAGAAGTAGCCATGTGCTGTGGTTCTGAAGTTTAGCATAATGAGAAGGTTGGAGCTGTGTTAGTAATCATGTCGCATTCATGACCCGGATGACCTCTCCACTAGGTGCTGCTGCCGGGAATTTTGTGCGTGAGGGAGCCTGGAGTTAGCGTAAAGTCACTGGCTCTGGAAGTATAGTAACCGTTGCTGTTGTTTAATCGCTAAGTCATGTCTGACTCTTTTGCGACCCCATGGACCATAGCCCTGCAGGCTCCTCTGTCCATGGGATTTCCCAGGCAGAATACTAGAGTGGATTGTCTTTTCCTTCTCCAGGGGATTTTCCTGACCCAGAGATTGAATCTGGGTCTCCTGCCTTGGCAGGTGGGTTCTTTACTGCTGAGCCATCAGGGAAGCATACCTGGCAGGTAATCACTTTAGTATAAGGAAAATATCGATTGGATGTATAAAACAGTGTCATTTAAAAAATATTCCTAGTGATTCAATTTGTTGGCTAAACATCCTATTTAGCCTGAATAGTCTCTGTATTATTCCAGGGCATTTAACCTTTCATTATTAGATTCTCATAGATCTTTGCAAAAAGCAAAAAAAAATTAAATGCACCTTACCTTTGGAAAATCATTTCATACAATTTGGTTTAGTTTTTAGTTTTCATCTCTTAAAAACAAATATGCTTTAGGAATGAAGTTGACACAGCCCTGAATAGTCCTGAGTCAGTACCCTGGGTATGCATCTTAGATCAGTCCTGTCCTTGAGTGATCCAGGGAAATACGCAAAGTCTCTTGGAAATGCCATTTCCTCATCTCTCAAATGAGGATAATGAAACCTTCATCAGGGAGATTGTGAAGAAACCTGTGGTCGCACTTTGAAAACAGGGCTGTATAAACATATGGTGCTATTCTTGGGCTAGAACTGAAACACTGAGACTTGCAGAGGGAAATAGGGCAGTGAGATTGGTAATTTATAAGCCCGGGTGTTCCATCCTCTTTCCTTCCTTTATGGATGCTGTGTGCATATCCTCCTGGATCCAAAGTGACTCAGGCATAGCTCTGCTGCCATTCTGAATGTTCATACATCACTTAACCAAATTCATATGCTAAGACTTATCACATTTAATCCAATCTGAAATTCTGCATGCATTCATTACAGCACAGTAGGATCACTTTGGTTCTATTCACACAATCTGTGCCTCATTTTAGGGCTTCCCTGGTGGCTCAGTGGTAAAGAACCTGCCTGCCAATGCAGAAGACATAAGAGATGTGGGTTTGATCCTTGAGTCGGGAAGATCCCCTAGAGGAGGACATGGCAACCCACGCCAGTATTCTTGCCTGGAGAACCCATGGACAGAGGAGCCTGGTGGGCTACAGTCAACGGGGTCACAAAGAGTCGGACACAACTGAAGCAATGCCTCATTTTACTTAGTCCACTTTACCTGACATTTACTGAGTGAGCATCAAAGACCTGTAAAGTATAACCTGGCCCCAGCTCTCGAAGACTCTCCATCTGGTGGAATGAGAATGAGCTAGCTGTACATTTGCTGTTTGAAGGGTGGAAATAGTGCTAGTGATGGGGCAAGTTTGTATTGTAGGTGAAGTGAAGTTTTGGAGCACCCTCCACATATCCTTTAATGATGCCCTTGACTCATGTACAGTAGCTGTCAGTTGCTCAGAGGTTCAAACCAAACCACATGCTGACTCTTCACCCCTTAACCCCATCTTGGCATCTGCTATCCTAGCTACTCTGGCATCTACTTTCCTGGCAACTAGAAAAGAGCAAATGAAAGCAGTTAACCATACATTCATTTAGTATGTACTCAATGAACATCTGCCATATACTGTGTTAGAGAATTTTAGAGTATTTTGAAGCTAAGAAGAGACAACTTCATGAACCCAGTTTTTCTCTAGTGGTGAAATTTCCATGATCAGGAGTGGGAATGTAGAGGAAATTTGAGGGGGTCAGTGGAGGTATGGGCTAATCTATAGCTATATAAGGGCTTCCCTTATGGTTCAGCTGGTAAAGAATCCGCCTGCAGTGTGGGAGACCTGGGTTCGATCCCTGGGTTGGGAAGATCCCTTGGAGAGGGGATAGGCTACCCACTCCAGTATTCTGGCCTGGAGAACTCCATGAACTACCGTCTGTTTGGTCACAAAGAGTTGGACATGACTGAGCGACTTTCACTTCAGTTCAGTTCAGTCGCTCAGTCGTGTCCAACTCTCTGTGACCCCATGAATCACAGCACGCCAGGCCTCCCTGTCCATCACCAACTCCCGGAGTTCACTCAAACTCATGTCCACAGAGTTGGTGATGCAGAGCTGTACAATAACCCATCTTAAAATTGAATTTTTTAAGTCTTTTTTCATTGTTCTTTAACTTCACTGATTTGTTGAAAATCTACTGAGTTATGACTTATGTCTAAAGTCAGTATGATTTTAGTTTTACTATTTTTGTTTAATGTTTTTGAAAAATTTTTTTCCACTTTTAATTTTTTACCACTGAGGTGTAATTAATATACATTGTTAGTTAGTTCCAGGTGTACAGCATAGTGATTTGGTGTTTGTGTATATACTAACCGATCACAGTAAGTCTGGTATCACCATAATATTAATAGTTACAGAATTTCTTTTCTTGTGGTGAGAAATTTCAGCATATACTTTCTTAGCAACTTTCATATATGGAATATACTGTAAGGCAGTCACTATGCTGTATGTTACATCCCCATGACTTATTTTACAGTTGAAAGTTTGTATCTTTTGATCTTCTTCAGGCATTTCACTTGCTCCCCTAGCCCTAGCCCCTGGTAACCATTTATTCATTCTCTGTATCTAGGAGTTTGGGGTTTGTTATTTTATTTTTAAGATTGCACACATACATGAGATCATACAGTATTTTGTCTTTCACTATCTGACTTATTTCCCTAAGCATAATATCCTCAAGGTTTATCCATGTTGTTGCAGATGGCAAGATTTCATTCTCTTGTACTGAGGTCTTGATTGAGGTTTGGATAACTGTAGGGTGTTTTTTTTCAGGGCCAACTTAATAATGGTTTTATATTTTTTAAAAAATTGGTATGAACAGGAGTACATCAGATATTTTGGGGCTTTATCTCAAACAGAATGATAGGCTTTGCTCATAGACTTGTTTCACTTTTTTCTGTAACTAATTGCTGAAAATGTCTCAGTCTAATACAAAAATGACTTTCACCCAGATTCCCTTTGTTTCTAAGGGTTTTTCTGAATGAGAAGTCTGGGTTTGGGCAATTAGATAAAGTGGTATAACTCAGGTACCCCCAGGTAATCAAGGTTGTCTTCATCTCACTGGGAGATGCTCATTCCCAGTGGTGGCCATCAATAAGCAATCCACACATTGTTAGGGGTTCATTAAAGTCTCTGTGGTAACTGGTACGTAGTGGCGCTTGTGTTTATGAGAAACTGTGGCAGGGTCAGATCTCATGTTCAGAGGAGGGTTGAGACAGGGCATTGCTGTCTCTTGCTTCCAGTCCAGTCATTACTGGCAAGCTCCAAGGTGCAGAGGATGTCCATGTGATGCCAGCACAACAGCTTACAAATAGAAAATGTAAGGACTCAGCTACATATCTCTAAACAGGGCATTTGGTTTGCCCACTTCTCCCTTGACTGAATCATTCCACTACTTTGGCAAAATATAACTACAGCTTCAATTATAATGCTTGAGAAATAAGAGGCGCCTCAGAGAACATTTCTTTTTCAAGACCACTTAAAGCATTTGATTAACAATGAGACCAGCAGGGACCAAATGAATACTTAGTTGCAGAACAGAACTAGAAATACTGCCAGCCGACAAAGCAAGTGAAAGTACTTAATTAGAGTGTAAAACTTGACCTTTCCTGGGCACTGTCACATCTCATAGAAACGCAGCCTAATCCAGAGGCGTGGAGTTTCCGTAGAGAGCCCCGTGGACTTAGATTGCTCAGTGTTGGTGCATAAGGGGAGTTGACCATCCTGGGGCTCTTTGTCTTCACTGCTGAGCACACTCAGAGAACTCCTGGATAGTGTTAATCTCTGTAAGTTTTAGTAAGAAATAAATTCTCCTTTAATACTTGAATGAATGTTTGGAGACAAGCAGAATAATTTACTTTTGAGGTTTTGTTTCCTTTGGGAAGATATTCTATATAACTGAATCATACACTACCTTGAAGTTTGCAGAGTCTCTGTTCCCTTCCTCCCTGTCTGCCTGCCTTGTCAGGTGAGTGGAGTGATGCGTGCGGTTAATTCCTGTCTCCATGAAGCCCTGGCTGGGATAATCCCAAGAGCATTCCTGTGTGTATAGAAGGCATGTTTGTTGGCGAGAGACGGAGTGGGACAGTGTAGACACCTGAGCTGTGGGGAGCACGGCTCTTGGGGACTGTGAACTAGTTCATTTTCCTTTTACAGTGGGGCACATATGATTTAGACGGGATTCCTTCTCAGCCCCTTTTCCTGATTTTATCTCCCTCAGTTTACAAACTGAAACATTCAACTGCCCTAGCTTTCAATTCTTAAACCCCTTCACTTTTCCATTCTCCTTATTCCATAGATGATTTTATCCCATTTCGTGTCACTCATACAGCTTTTATATCATTTTCTGCTTTTAACTTTCAAATTTTATCTACAGCCTGAACCTCTCTTCCAGAATTCCAGATTCTTGTATTCTTGTATCTCGTATTTGATATTTCTTCTTGAATATCCAGTAGGTTTTCAAACTTATTGAAAGCCAAACTTCTAATATCCTCATCCCCCCAAAACCTGTTCCTTGGGTTGCCTGACCTGTTTTCATAGAGAGTAACACCATCTTCACCATCTTTTCTGTTTCCCAGACCAGGAACCCATGTGTCACCTTTGACTTTCTCACATCCTTTCTTTCTCTGAAGTTTCATGTCCAAACTACCAGCAAATCCTATTGGCTTTGCTTTCAAAGCATACCCAGAATTCATCCACTTTCCCAACCTACCCCTCTGTCATCCTGGTCTGAGCAACTGTGGTTTCTCTCTGAGAATTTTGCAGTAGCTTCATAACTGGTCTCCTTACATGTCCCTTGCTCCTACTGGTCTGTTCTTCACGCAGCAGCCAGAGTGAGATTGTCATTCTATCACACTTCTATTCTCAACCCTCCTAATAGCTTCCCTTCTTACAGTCTGAAAGCAGAAATCCTTAAAGAACTCAGAAGGCAGGCCCTCTGTGGTCTTGCCCCCACCTTTCTCTCTGATCTCACCTCCCAACACACTTCACCTCACTTTCCCCTCCAGGCCATTATTGCAACCCTGCTTTTCAGCCACACCCAGTATGCTTTTGCCTTGGGACCTCTGCGTGTACTGTTCCCTTTTACCTTTAGCTGCTTTGTGTGGTTCTATTCAGTTCAGCTCAGTTGTGTCTGCTCTTTGCGACCCCATGGACTGCAGCATGCCAGGCCTCCTTGTCCATTACCAACTCCCAGAGTTTACTCAAACTCATGTCCATTGAGTCAGTGATGCCATCCCACCATCTCATCCTCTGTTGTCCCCTTCTCCTCCTACCTTCAATCTTTCCCAGCTTCAGGGTCTTTTCAAATGACTCAGTTCTTTGCATCAGGTGGCCAAAGTATTAGAGTTTCAGCTTCAACATCAGTCCTTCCAGTGAATATTCAGGACTGATTTCCTTTAGGATGGACTAGTTGGATACCCTTGCACAGTTTAGACCCTTGATTAAATCTCTGGTAAAATATCACCTCTGTAAGGAGGCTTTCCTGGATTTGCCTGTAACACAATGGCCTCATTCTGGTGTTAACCTCCTCCCCTTCTACCTTCCTTTATTTTTCTCCTGGTACATACTACTGTGTGAACTTAGTCTACCAGAATGCCAAGGGGAGGGGGTGGGGAGGCATTGCTCATGGATCCTGCTGGCACTCCTAAGTCTTACTTGAGGCGTAGAAACAGGGAAGAGGAGAAAAGAAGAGGCATCAGAAGGAAAGGACAAGCTATAGAAAGAACAGCTGTCCTTCTGACACCAGTTTGCCAGCAGTGTCAAAGTTGCCTATAGTTAAATCAACTTTCTAGATTGAGCCCTTCTGTGAGGACAATTCTGCTAACACAGCTACCAAAGGAGGTTAACCTTAATGTATATGAGATGAGTTGAAGAAAGGCTTGAAGTGTATACTTTAGGGTTCATGACTTTGTTTTCACTGAGGGTCTTGCTTGGCCTCAGCCGCCTCCTGAGTCCTGTTGTTGTTCAGTTTTCTTTGTCCCTTTACCTCATTGTCCCTGCTGTTGTCACCTACTTATAATCCGACCCTTAGTAAGTTGTCCGAATGAGGATGCTTAAGATACATCAGCAGTTAATTAAGACTTCCCTGTTGTTATATGAAGATAGGATAAAAGACCTTTGACCTTAAACGGGTGAAATATGGTTGCTTGAAATAAAAAGTGACTATTTGAGAACAAGGTCTTTAAAGATTTTTCTATTTGTGAATCTCCTTGTGGTTGCACACATGAAGACGGCCTTAGCTTTTTAAAAAATATATATATACAATGTAGATATAGTGTAATATGTAATTATGGACAATGAAATATGTTCATGGGCTTGGTTTGTGATATTTCCAACTGAGAAGTAGAAGCTGTTCTGAAATGGAACAGTTTTTGCAGACCCTAAAAATAGAGATGAACTCCTCTTCCTCCACCCCCCAGACCCATTTTCCTGCCAGCTTGCACCATCCCTAGTGAAGGCTACAGAACAGGAGTCAAGCCAGCTCCCTGAGCAGATCTCTGTAACAACCAGTACTGCTATTTCTGATCTTTTTTCCCTAAACAAAAAGATGCAGACTTGTAAAAAGATTGATTAAACCTGTTGGAAATGATAGTGTTTCAAGTGCTCATGGCCTTTTTACATATGGCACACACCTAAATCATTTGAACAATGTTTTGAGCCACCCAGCTTTTTATTCTTTTTCAGAAAGGTAATTGGTGTGTTCATCACAGTGCACAGACCCTTGTGTTCACTCCGACTGGGACCAGATGGGAAGGATGTGGCATGCCAACATGGCTCGGCGTGCTGGCATCCAGAGGGAACCCAGGGTAGGGGTGGAGGGGAGGGCCTTTGGGGTAGGTTTATTGAGTGCTCACAGCCCTCATGGAGCATAAATCTGGCTGTGTTTTACATGGTTAACCTCAGAAGACAACCAAATAGACTCATATTTCAACTGGAAACACTGGGGAGTGGGATTCACTGTAATTCAGGACTATTTTGAACTTCACCCAGAATTACACTTAAAATAAATGTAATTAGTCAAAAATCTAACTATCAGGATGTAGAAATATCTAGACTTTCTCCGGAGAAGGCAATGGCACTCCACTCCAGTACTCTTGCCTGGAAAATCCCATGGACGGAGGAGCCTGGTAGGCTGCAGTCCGTGAGGTCGCTAAGAGTCGGACATGACTGAGCGACTTCACTTTCACTTTTCACTTTCATGCATTGAAGAAGGAAATGGCAACCCACTCCAGTATTCTTGCCTGGAGAATCCCAGGGACAGGGGAGCCTGGTAGGAGGCCGTCTATGGGGTCACACAGAGTCGGACACGACTGAAGTGACTTAGCAGCAGCAGACTTTCTCCTCAAACATAATTTAGAGAAACAGGCTAAATGGTAGTGGAATTAGAGCCATTGCTGTTTGGTGTGAAGTTTGGTAGGCTCAGAAGACTTATATCAACAATTTTTCCTAAAAGTAAATTTCAAGGATAAATCTCATAGACTGTCTATGTTGACTCTTCTGTATGATGGTTAAATGAGGCCCTTGAAGCTTTATATATGAATTAATGGAGATGTTAGATCTAATTATGCTCCAGGTTAATGTATTCATTATTTTTTGGAAGATTTACTTGAGCTCTTCAGGTTAAGATTAAGTTAAATTTTGAAGTTTCTGAGGCTTTCACATATATATCAGAAATGATTTTCCATTATCCTATGGAATATTGAAAATAAGGATCTACTATTCAGAAGCAGACCCAGGTTTTATGGGACCTGAAGCACAAAATTTTGGAGGATCTCTTAAAGGAAAAACAATAGATTAAGTATAAATGGACTATTTAGAATGAGAAAAATCCCAACAAATTACAATTTCAAAAAGCCTGACAACACCATTATTGTAAATATCCAGAAAAATTATGTAATATTTTATTTGCTTCTACCGTTTGATTTTCAAAAAACATTTTTGGCTGCATGGTCTTTGACCACTTCATACAGCAATGGTTTTTGTGATATTTTCTACAAAGAGCTTAGATAATTATCTTGCCTTTATCAGCATTAATTGGACTTTGTTTTTTTTTAATCATTAGTTTAGAAAAATTTTAGATTTTATTAGTAATGTCATATGTTTTTTAGCACTATTGTCAAATTTGGGAAGCTCTAATTTCTTTCACACAAAATACTTTCTCTAAGATTTGTAAGACTTTTCCATAGACTGATTTCTGGCTTTGAACATGTATTTCAACCTTTGTTTTCTCCTTCCACATCTCATTTCTTTTTGGTGCTAGGCAATGCAGACCACATTTATTTTGCAGTCCCTGGCCCTGCATCTTTGGGTCATGACACAGGGGGAATTGGGACTGTATGGCAAGAGCGTCCCTGAAAATAATTTTCCACCAGGACCCCTAGTAATAATTTACCTTACACGGAAGCACATAAATGTATCCTTCTAAATCCCAACTAAATGTCCTCCCAACTCAACTTCTCCTTAGCTGGATCCCAACCTGCCCGTGGATGTTACCACACTGCCTGGCAGGGTGTTTGACAGGGTGTGTGTGAAGCGGGAAGATTTGGAGTAGAAGGAAGCAATCTCAATGGAAGTGGTAACAGATCTCACTTTTACAAAATTTACAGAAATCCAAGTCTGTTATGAACACATTGCTGGAGCTCCTCCCAAGTCCTTGGAAGAGGCCCATGTAAGTGATAATCCTAAAGATTAAGCTTCATTATCATCACAGTAAATTTGTCTCTGCTAATATGTATTGAGGATTCATCAAATCCATCACCAAGAGTGCTCCCTAGAGGAAGAGTGTGGCACTTTGCCTCACCAGCGGTGCCAATCCCCAGGGTCACATTCAGTCCTCCTAATTTAAGCATGTGAATTTAAAATCTCCTTGTATTTAATTGATGGTGTCTCATTCCTCCCGTTAGCGCCACCCACCCCCTCGCTAAAAAAATACCAGGAAGGAAAGCTGTTGTTTCTTTTTAAAGTTAGGGTATGTGTATGTATGTGCGAAGTTGAGTCAGCTTTTTAAGTTAGGCTGACTCTTGGGCATAAGACGGAGTTAACACCCATTCATTCCCTTGGGTTATCTCAGATGATCCATTACCAGAAACAGCACTATTAGATTTTTTTCCTTCCACATTAGCTTTGCTGGTGATTTTTATTTTATACTCAGCTTGGAGTGTGCATATCTGTCAGCTGGACTTCCGTTAGGAGTCTTGTCTGCTAAATGATTTCTCACAGTAATGGCATTGTCAGGCTAAGTGAGTGTCAGATTCATTTTGTGCAGAAATAGCCTGTCAAGGATACCCAACCTGTTTTCATTCTGCTGCAGGAATTAAGATCTTGGCGGGTGAATATATACATGTGTTTGTGTCAGCTGGGATTGGCTAATTTGCCCTTTTCCATTACAGTAATTAGTGATAGGATCCAGAAAGTTTTGATTTCTTGGAAATTGACACGATTTCAAGAATTGTGGAGGAATTAGTATTGTTTTTGTAAGTAGTATTCATATAATTTCATAATTTGATAGCAAAGAACAGCATCTTAAAATAGATTTTTCTGTTATTAATAATTCACTAGATATATCATTTCAGTACAGTCACTCATTCTTGTCTGACTCTTTGCAAACCCATGGACTGCAGCATGCCACGCTTCCCTGTCCATCACCAACTCCTGGAGCTTGCTCAAACTCAAGTTCATCAAGTTGGTGATGCCATCCAACCATCTTGTCCTCTGTCATCCCCTTCTCCTCCTGCCGTCAATCTTTCCCAGCATCAGGGTCTTTCAAATGAGTCAGTTCTTTGCATCAGGTGACCAAAGGAATGGAGTTTCAGCTTTAGTGTCAGTCCTTCCAATGAATATTCAGGACTGATTTCCTTTAGGATGGACTGGTTAGATCTCCTTGCAGTCCAAGGGACTCTCAAGAGTCTTCTCCAGCACCACAGTTCAAAAGCGTCTATTCTTCGGCGCTCAGCTTTCTTTATAGCCCAACTATCACATCCATACATGACTACTGGAAAAACCTTAGTTTTGACTAGATGGACCTTTGTTGGCAAAGTAATGTCTCTACTTTTTAATATGCTGTCTAGTGTGGTCATAGCTTTTCTTCTAAGGAGCAAGCATCTTTTAATTTCATGGCTGCAGTCATCATCTGCAGTGATTTTGGAGCCCCCTCAAATAAAGTCTCTCACTGTTTCCATTGTTTCCCCATGTATTTGCCATGAAGTGATGGGACCGGATGCCATGATCTTAGCTTTTTGAATGTTGAGTTTTAAGCCAGCTTTTTCACTCTCCTCTTTCACTTTCATCAAAAGGCTCTTTAGTTCCTCCTCACATTCAGACATAAGGGTGGTGTCATCTGCGTATCTGAGTTTATTGATATTTCTCCCAGCAATCTTGATCCCTGCTTGTGCTTCATCCAGCCTAGCATTTCACATGATGTACTCTGCATATAAGTTAAATAAGCATGGTGACAACATACAGCCTTGACTTACTCCTTTCCCAATCTGCAACCAGTCTGTTGTTCCATGTCTGGTTCTAACTGTTGCTTCTTGACCTGCATACAGATTTCTCAGGAGGCAGGTAAGGTGGTTTGGTATATGGTGTGTGTGTGTATATATATGTATGTATATATATATATATATATATAGAGAGAGAGAGAGAGAGAGATGAAGACTGATTTTTAAGAGTCCTAGGTAATTGAGTAGAATATTGCTACCACTCTGATTTGCAAAGAGAATATAGTAATAAAATACCAAAGAGCAAGAAAAGCTTTGAATGCAATAGTATCCTACCATTTCCATTTAAAAACTTGGGATGAAAAGTGATCTATACTTTGTGGATATCTGCAATATTATGTCAATTACTATGTACCTAGGAGTATAGTTGAGTTTCCACTTAAATCAAGAACTGTTAAACCTAGGTGTTATTTTTGTAGTTATTTTTACATGTTCAAATTAATTGTAGCAACATCCCATTTTAATTTTTTTGTTCTTGCTGTTTTAATATACATTGACTATTGTAATGACTCTGAAAGATTGGCTTTGCCTTGTGTTTGGATGGAGGTTGAAGGATTTAGAAGCATCCAGAAATCAGCACTAAAGATAAAGGTGATTAATTTAGGAATGCAAGGCAGGCAGGGTCCACATGCTTCTCAAACAGTCTTAAGTTGTACACCATGGGGAAACTACTGATTTATTATTGGTTCAAGTTGGTTTTGGGATGGACTGCTGCTGCTGCTAAGTCACTTCAGTCGTGTCCAACTCTGTGTGACCCCGTAGACGGCAGCCCACCAAGCTCCCCCGTCCCTGGGATTCTCCAGGCAAGAACACTGGAGTGGGTTGCCATTTCCTTCTGCAATGTGTGAAAGTGAAAGTGAAGTCGCTCAGTCATGTCTGACTCGTAGCAAGCCCGTGGACTGCAGCCTACCAGGCTCCTCCGTCCATGTGATTTTCTAGGCAAGAGTACTGTAGTGGCTTGCCATTGCCTTCTCCGTTGGGATGGACTAACATTTATCAATTGCTTGTTCTATTTTATATACTCTGCTAATTGATAGTTGCTGTATTATTTCTTTGAATCCTCACAACTCTATGAATTAGAATTTATTATCTCTATTTTCCAGTTGAGGAACTAGGCTTAAGGAGTTATAATAATTCACTCAAGATCCCACAGCTAATAAGTGGCAGGGCTGCAATTGAATCCAGGTCTGTCTGACTCCAGTGCAGTATACTACATCACCTCTCCTGTAGGATTTACTAACCTGGAGTTTTGAGGCTAGAATCAGATGTGGGTCAGTTTTGAGGAGCTGTGGATTTTGAGCAGAAACTGGTTTTCAGTAAAGACAATAATCTGAGTAGTGGATTACCATTGGACAGAGCACAGTGGGAGGATGGGTAGATCCTGTGTGTGCTTAGGCAAGCACAAGATTGGACTAAACAGCAAAGCTCTAGTGGAGAGGAGCAGATAGGTATCACTGGTTAGGCTGGCAGGGCTCAGATGCCAAGAAGGCGGGAGTGCTAACTAGAAGTGCGAGGCATTTTACACGAGCCAGAGCTTCTCTCTGCCCTATTTGATGGAGCATCTTTGCTTTGGGTTCACAGACACTCCACAGCAGGTGTCAGAGTTACACAGGTGATATTCAGGGCAGAGATGGTCAGGTTGCCTTATAAAGAGGCAAGCAAGTGATAGTAAATCCTTCAGTCTTTTTTCCCCTCCCTGTCCAGCTGCTCCTGATGAATTATTCTGCCTCAAAGTTTCAGATCACTTTGGTCTCCACTGCTGAACAGCTCTCTGTGTCTGATGGCAGACAAGGCAGAGAGACAAGGGGAGGCATTCCCTCCATCTGGGGAAGGTGAGAAGCCCCAGATCAGGAAGCTTCAAACCGAGCATAAAGACAGTGTGCTCAGGGGCAGAAACAGATCTAGGCTATTCCTGTCAGTGGCAGGCTGTCCCCGGCCAGGTCCCTGCTGTTGTTGACAAATGATGGCACTGATGACATGGAGGGAAAGGTACAAGCAAGTTATGCACCACTTGGATTTGTGAACTTCCAGTCTTCTTCCAGCTTCTGCCTGAACCTGGTGGAAAGCTAAGAGGAGTGGGTGAGGTGGGGTTTCATGTTCTAAATATGGTAGTCAAGCTGTCTGTGTGTGTGTGTGACTAATATGGTGATCCTGAACTTTGGACACAGTTTAATATGATGAGTAGACCACTTGTTTTTTCTCTCCTCACCTTCTCCACTCAAGTGAAAGTGAAGTCGCTCAGTTGTGTCTGACTCTTCGCAACCCCATGGACTGTAGCCTACCAGGCTTCTCTGCCCATGGGATTTTCCAGGCAAGAATGTTGGAGTGGGTTGCCATTTCCTTCTCCAGGGGATCTTCCCAACCCAGGGATCGAACCCAGGTCTCCCACATTATAGGCAGATGCTTTACCATCTAAGCCACCAGGGAAGTCCTACTATCAAACACCAGTAGAGTTATTAAATGATATTAATCCCTAAGGCTAAAGAAAATGGGGTAATGGCATTAGTGGATAGTAGACTTGAATGAAGTTTAGCAAGATCAAATGCAGAAAGAGGAGTGGTAACCAACTGAGCAAAACAGAGGAAGCTACCACTTAACATCTTACAGAGGGGTATGCTGCCCAGAAGCAAGTAGATTCATCTTATAGAACCTAGTACTCTTGCCTGGAAAATCCCATGGACTGAGGAGTCTGGTAGGCTACAGTCTATGGGATTGCAAAGAGTCGGACAAGACTGAGCGACTTCACTTCAATAGTCTTAGAGGTAGCAGGTACTACAGATAGTGGCAATGTGATAGATCTGAAAACTGCCAAAATACTCTTTTTTAGAAGGTTCATAACGTAGAACTAAAAGAAACTATGCAAATTAAAAAAAAAATCAGAATGGGGCCATTAATATAAATGTCTTGATAGCTGTTAGAACAAACAGAAAAATCCAGTTGAGGTGAAAAATTTGAACAAAATAGCTAATAAACTTAGTCACATTGACAGAGAATATTAAAATGAACATCTAAAAAGTATAAGTCTTTATTATATTCCTTCATGTACCTTATTATTACATTTTCCCCAAATGAACATGGAATATTTACCAAAGTGAAAGCAGTTTTCTCATTACATTGAAGTCATTGATCTCTATGGGCTTTCCTGGTTGTTCAGTGGTAAAGAATTCTCTTGTCCACACAGGAGATGTGGGTTCAATTCCTGGTTCAGGAAGATCTCCTAGAAAGGGAAATGGCAGCCCACTCCAGTATTCTTGCGTGGGAAATGCCATGGACAGAGGAGCCTGGTGGGCTACAGTCCATAGGGTCACAGAGTCAGATACAACTTAGCAACTAAACAACAATGAAATCCACAAGCCCAAATGCTTATCAGAAACAAGACAACAGGCCCAAAGTCACTTACGCTACTCCCAGTGTTACCAAACTGAGAGTTAATTACACTTTTAGCCTCGCTCAGAAGTTGAATTTTGGACCAGCATCTGCCTGATTAGCACTAATGAAGTAGCCTGCCTGGTAGATGCTTATCATGCCCTAAAGGACAGTGACATTGCCACAACCAATCCCCTTTGTAGTAATATAACTTCCTTCCCCACTCCCTTCTGCCTATAAAATTCTTACAGTTTGTACAGTTATTCTGAATGCCTTTTATTTTGCTAGAGGGGATGCTGCCCGATGCATGAATCATTGAATGAAGCCGATAATACCCTTATAATCTACTGATTTGAATTTTGTTACTTAACAACATATTAGCCAGAAATAGAAGAATTATGTTAAAAATTCAAAGAAAGGTGTAACTAGAAAGTATCCAAAAACTTTGACATTCAGTTCAGTTCAGTTCAGTCGCTCAGTCGTGTCCAACTCTTTGCGACCCCATGAATCACAGCACGCCAGGCCTCTGTGTCCATCACCAACTCCCGGAGTTCACTCAAACTCATGTCCATTGAGTCGGTGATGCCATCCAGCCATCTCATTCTCTGTCGTCCCCGTCTCCTCCCGCCCTCAATCCTTCCCAGCATCAGAGTCTTTTCCAGTGAGTCAACTCGTCGCATGAGGTGGCCAAAGTATTGGAGTTTCAGCTTCAGCATCAGTCCTTCCAATGAACACCCAGGATTGATCTCCTTTAGGATGGACTGGTTGGATCTCCTTGCAGTCCAAGGGACTCTCAAGAGTCTTCTCCAACACGACAGTTCAAAAGCATCAATTCTTCGGCGATCAACTTTCTTCACAGTCCAACTCTGACATTAGGCAATAGTATTTCAACTTTTGGAATAACCTTACCAGATGCAATGTTCTCCAGCCAGAGTAGGCCAGAAATATACTTGTTGTTGAATATGTTGAATTTATTACTTACTGTAGCAAGAGAGAATGTACATGAGGAACTACAGGATATCTCAGTTAGATGGTATTTTAAAAGATTTATTGTAGAATTTAGGTTTGTATTACATGATTTTGTGGAAAGTTTAAGGAAGTATGTGTTTGTTCTGCATCAGACATTGTCAGAAAACAGGGCTAATTCTATTATTGGGTATCTCAATAAATCTTCCCTCAGAGGCAAGACTAGACTGAAGCCAAAGTTGTAATCGGTAAAGAAGCTACAGTTTCATCTTTGCCAGGATAGAGGACTCTTCGGTAGTTTGTGGGTTGACAATATTCGTGTCCTGTCTCTTTCCATACTTGATTACAGAGTAGTCTTGTTTTGATCCAGCCTGGGCACTGGGTGTTCTTTTCTAGTATTCATGTTCATTGGATTTGTTTAACAGGAGAACATCAAGGCCTGTAGGCAGTGACTAGATCAGCTTGTAGCAACACAACTGTTTGGCTGATGGAATTGGCAAGCACCTAGATGTTTCTCTCTTTCTTGGGGAATTGCATTGAAACTACATCAGTTTGGATGAAAGTGATATGTTTGCCATATTGAACTTTTCAATCCATGGACAAAGGTATGTTAGTCCAATTATTTAGCTCGTCTTAAATTTTCTCGGGTTTTTTTTTTTTTCTTTTTCTGTTTTTCCATGGAGAAGTTGCATTCATATTTTGTTAGATGTACTCCTGGATATTTGATTTTTTTATTCTATTGTAAGTGGTTTCATTTAAAGTTTTTATTAAATTTTTATTGGATGTGAGGGCGATCTGGTTGCGACATCTGTCACCCCATTGATCGCCAGGGTTGATATGTTTGTTGCCATGTGTAGAAATAAAATTGAGATCTTAAATATCTAGGAAAAGCCTCATAAAAAACAGTAAGTCTGGGCATCATCGGCCCCTCTATATGTGACATGGTCATGTGATACTTTCTTCACAACCTCCCCCCTCTTTATCATAGAACTGAGGTTCTTTTTTGACAAATTAGCTGGGAAGCTCGGTACTTGCGAATATCATGTATATAGCAGGGGCAAAGATAAATTACAGGGGAAAGCAAGGAGATTCAGTGAATCTGCATGTAGATACTCCAGAGGCAGGAGAGCAGAAAATTAGTGTCTTGAGAAACAGCTTGACTCCTGGACGGAAAGATTTCCAGAACCTTACATTTGAGAGTCTCTTCAAAAAAAAGAAGAAACATCTCTCTGATTGATTCCTCTTCAGTGAAGCTACCAGGCAACATGCCAAGCCTGTACATGTCAAGCTCCCACTGAGATTTTTAGTGCTTTAACTTGTAAATATGAATATGCAAGCAAAGATCACAGCATTAGAGGAAACTTTCAATGTGGAAGAAACACTAATATGAACAAATTGAAAAAAATATAAAAATGGAGACAAGAAAAAGTCAAAATAGCCACAGTTAATATTTTTAAAGAGATTTGGGATGGTAGTTTATTTATGAATTAATATGATGCTATGATAAAGGAAGAATTAGGGAACAAGCAAGCAGTCTTGTAAATAAAAACATAGCCAAAATAAATTTTTGAAGGAAAATATGGAAAATAATTCTCCTAAAAAGTAAATAAAAAGCAAACATGGAAAATAGGAGATGAAAGATAAGAAAAGTAGATCACCCTGTGAGGTTCAAATCAATATGAATTCTACAGAGATCAACAACAAAGGATAGGAAATGAACATAGAAGCAATACAAAAACAAAAACAAGACATGTTTTTGAACAAATCAAAGTTCAGAAAGGCATGTATTTTTGAAAGGTACATTGAATGCCTTAGTACATGGTGTAAAACCTAGACCACTGTAGAATTCTACAACGTGGGGTGGGGGCAGGTGGGGGGCAGAGAAAGAAACACAAAGGAATTAGAGTCAGACTTTATAATAACAACATCAGCTAGGTTCTAGAAAACAAAGGAACAACGCCTTTGAAATTGAGGTGTCGTTACCTTCAACTGTATATTTCATGCCCAAGCAAATGATCAAAAAATTGTGAAGTAAAATAATGATATTTTCAGGGATAAAAGTGTTTTTAAAATGTACCTTCCATATAACCTTTCTTGGAAAGTTGTTGGAAGATCCACTCCAACAAAATGAGTAAATAAATAAATCAAGAAAGAGGAGGACATGGGTTCCATAAAAAAGACAATGCAACACTGAAGGGAAAAGGGAGCCCCAGGATGACGGCTGTGGAGTGGATCTGGCTGTGAGGAATAGGAGGACTTGGAGGTGACTCCAGGAGAGGACCCCAGGAAAAAAAACAGTTGATAGGATATCTGATGTTTGTTCACTGTGGGGAAAAAATCTTTTGTCAGACATAGCAATCTGCTGTCAAACATCAAAGATGAATGAATTGAAAACTCTGCAAATGGGAACTTTTTTTTTTTTTAAAAATCTTCAAGGCCTTTATTATCTCTGGGGAAAACCACAAACTGGTTAAAGCAAGCATAATCATGGGGCTTCCCTGGTAGCTCAGTCAGGAAAGAATCTCCCTGCAATGCAGGAGACCAGGGTTTGATCCCTGGGTTGGGAAGATCCTCTGGAGAAGGAAATGACAACCCATTCCAGTATTCTTTCCTGGAGAATTGCTATGGGCAGAGGAGCTTGACAGGCTACTCTCCGTGGGGTCGCAGAGTTGGATACAACTGAGTGACTAACACTTTCACTTACTTAAATATAATCATAGTAGACAGTACTAAAAACTTTTACTTCTTTGCTTAGCCTTATCAACCAAATCAGATAAGTCTAAAATAGTGTACCTCTGTAAGGGATTCTCTGATGGCTCAACGGTAGAGAATCCACTTGCAATGAACTTGGGTTTATTCAATGGGTGGAAAGATTCCCCTGGAGTCAAGCATGGCAACCCACTCCTATATTCTTAACCTGGAGAACCCCCCTGGACTGAGGAACCTGGCAAGCTACAGTCTCAGTTCAGTTCAGTTCAGTCGCTCAGTCATGTCCGACTCTTTGCGACCCCATGAATCACAGCACGCCAGGCCTCCCTGTCCATCACCAACTCCCAGAGTTCACTCAAACTCATATCCATCGAGTCGGTGATGCCATCCAGCCATCTCATTCTCTGTCATCCCCGTCTCCACCCACCCCCAATCCCTCCCAGCATCAGAGTCTTTTCCAGTGAGTCAACTCGTCGCATGAGGTGGCCAGAGTATTGCAGTTTCAGCTTTAGCATCAGTCCCTCCAATGAACATCCAGGATTGATCTCCTTTAGAATGGACTGGTTGGATCTCCTTGCAGTCCAAGGGACTCTCAAGAGTCTTCTACAACACCACAGTTCAAAAGCATCGATTCTTCAGCGATCAGCCTTCTTCACAGTCCAACTCTCACATCCATACATGACCATGGGAAAAACCATTGCCTTGACTAGACAGACCTTGGTTGGCAAAGTAATGTCTCTGCTTTTTAATATACTATCAAGGTTGGTCATAACTTTCCTTCCAAGGAGCAAGTGTCTTTTAATTTCATGGCTGCAATCAGCATCTGCAGTGATTTTGGAGCCCCAAAAAATAAAATCTGACACTGTTTCCACTGTTTTTCCATCTATTTCCCATGAAGTGATGGGACCAGATGCCATGATCTTTGTTTTCTGAATGTTGAGCTTCAAGCCAAATTTTTCACTCTCCTCTTTCACTTTCATCAAGAGGCTTTTGAGTTCCTCTTCACTTTCTGCCATAAGGGTGGTGTCATCTGCATATCTGAGGTTATTGATATTTCTCCCAGCAATCTTGGTTCCAGCTTGTGCTTCTTCCAGCCCAGCATTCCTCATGATGTACTCTGCATATAAGTTAAATAAGCAGGGTGACAATATACAACCTTGACGTACTCCTTTTCCTGTTTGGAACCAGTCTGTTGTTCCATGTCCGGTTCTAACTGTTGCTTCCTGACCTGCATACAGGTTTCTCAAGAGGCAGGTCAGGTGGTCTGGTATTCCCATCTCTTTCAGAATGTTCCACAGTTTATTGTGATCCACACAGTCAAAGGCTTTGGCATAGTCAATGAAGCAGAAATAGATGTTTTTCTGGAACTCTCTTGCTTTCTATATGATCCAGCGGATGGGTTGCAAAGAGTTGACATGACTGAAGTGACTAAACACGTGCGCCCACACACTTCTCTGCAAATTGCCCCTAACTCTTAAAGATAACTTGGGAGAGATGTGCTATTTTCTTTCTTCATGTCCCCTCTCTCCTCGTCATGATTATTTGGTATATTGTTTGATAAGTCCCATGTGTGTGTTGTGCCATTTTGCTTAACCTGTGTATTAGGCAGAGTTCTAGAGAAAAACAGAACCAAAGAGCATATATATGTGATACACACACAGAGAAAGAGGAAAACATTTAAGGGACAGTTGGGGAGGGGCGGTAAATCTGAAGTTTATGGGGCTGGGTAGCATATCAGAAATCTGGCTAAAGGTTAACGAGTCCAAAATCTGTAGGGCAGGCCAGCAGGCTAGAAAGTTGGGTAGAGTTCTTTGCTGTAATCTTGAGGCAGACTTACTTCTTTTTAGGGAAACCATATTTTTGTTCTTCAGGCCTTCGACTGATTGGGTCCACATTATGGAGGGTAATCTGCTTTACCTAAGATCTATCAATTGTAAATATTAGTCCCATTCACAAATCCCTTCACAGAAACATCTAGACTAGCGTTTGACCATACATCTGGGTGCCACAGCCCAGCCACGTTGACCCACGAAGTTAACCATCAAAATCTCTTAAGTGTAACCTGTATCTTAGCCTGTTGGGGCTGCCTTAACAAAATGCCACAGACGGGCTTAAACAACGCGAATCTCTCTCTCACTTTTCTGGAGCCCATGATCAGTGGCGTATCCGCAGGGCCAGGTGTCTGGTCAGCTTTCTCCCTGGGTTGCTGATGGCGCCTCCAGGGACAGTCTGGTTCCTTTACAGTAGCTCAGTTTAAACAAGGAAGCTGGGTGCTGGTGTTAAGTTGGCAGTTCTTTGATAAATCTTCCCCTAGTCTTTCCCAGTGGGCAATTTCTACTTGTACCTTTGAGGTCTGCATCCTATAATAATTAGAAAGTGGGAAAGGAGGTAAAATTTAAAACTAATCTTATATGGCCTCTCATGTTCAGAGCATGGTTCCTCCTGTTAAAACAGATGGTTGGTGGTTTTTCTCCTGAAAACTCTGGGAGCAGAACCCCAAAATGTCCCTCATTGTCTTCCTTGTTAAGATGTTCTTTCTTATTGTCCAGCTAGAATCTCTCCTGTTTTACATTAAGCCCACTTCCTTCTTGCACCCCAGACTTTTGGATTTGAAAAGAATTTTTAGTGATTTTTTAACCAGTCTCCCCATTTGACATCAGAGACATGGAAGCATAAGAAAATTCACCGCCTTATTTAAAGTCATAGGCAGTACTCAGACTTTGACTTGCTGTAAGATGATTGCTTCAGATATTACATTTCAGTGTTTTCTGGAAGAAATCCTTGACAGAATTCATATCTTCAGTGGTTCTCTCATTTATTCTCTCAGATAAAATGTTTTAGCCCTTTCTGTGTGCAAGATACTGCTCAGCATAAGGAAGGCAAGCATGAGTAAGATAAGGCTCTAGATGTGGCCTTGGAGCCTCCAAAGGGGCTGCTTCTTAATATTTTCTTCTTGGGGATCACCGTAATGGAGAGAAAGCAGCATTATCTCTGCTGGGTTTCTAAGAGGGGGTGACACTTTCTCTAAGTTTAGGAAGGTGAGTTGGAGAAGCTCAGAGGGAAGGACATGCGTGACAGAGCCATGTTACATGTATCACTAGTTGTGTGTGTGTGTGAGTTGCTCAGTCATGTCCGACTCTCTGCAACCCCATGGACTGTAGCCCACCAGGCTCCTTTGTCCGTGGAATTCTGCAGGCAAGAATACTGGAGTGGATTGCCATTCCCTTCTCCATTATCATCAGTTAATTATTTTCTAAAAAAAAATGTCTTCAGGTGTATGAATATAGCACAACTTGTTTATCCATGACTGTGTTGATGGGCATTTGGGTTGCTTCTAGTTTGGGACTATTTTAAATAATGCCTTCTGTGTATACCCATACATTTTCATTTGTTCTGACTAATACTTAGAAGTGGAAATGTAGGTCATAGGGTAGGTACATGTTGAACTTTGCTTAAAAAAAAATGCCAGATTATTTCTGAAAGTCATTGCACTCTTATCATCGAGTGCACGAGAGTTCTAGTTGCTTCACATACTAAAACAATATTCAGGCTTTTTAATTGTAGCCATTCTGGGGGGTATATAATGGTACCTTGTGGTTTTCATTTTCATTCTTCTGATTCACAGTTACACTCATCTCACACGCTAGTAAAGTAATGCTCAAAATTCTCCAAGCCAGGCCTCAGCAATACATGAACCGTGAGCTTCCCAGATGTTCAAGCTGGTTTTAGAAAAGGCAGAGGAACTGGAGATCAAATTGCCAACATCCTATAGATCATCGAAAAAGCAAGAGAGTTCCAAAAGAAGATCTATTTCTGCTTTTGACTGTGTGGATCACAATAACTGGAAAATTCTGAAAGAGATGAGAATACCAGACCACCTGATCTGCCTCTTGAGAAACCTATGTGCAGGTCAGGAAGCAACAGTTAGAACTGGGTATGGAACCACAGACTGGTTCCAAATAGGAAAAGGAATACGTCAAGGCTGTATATTGTCACCCTGCTTATTTAACTTATATGCAGACTACATCATGAGGAATGCTGGGCTGGAAGAAGCACAAGCTGGAATCAAGATTGCCGGGAGAAATATCAATAACCTCAGATATGCAGATGACACCACCCTTATGGCAGAAAGTGAAGAAGAACTAAAGAGCCTCTTGATGAAAGTGAAAGAGGAGAGTGAAAAAGTTGGCTTAAAACTCAACATTCAGAAAACTAAGATCATGGCATCTGGTCCCATCACTTCATGGGAAATAGATGTGGAAACAGTGTCAGACTTTATTTTGGGGGGCTCCAAAATCACTGCAGATAGTGATTGTAGCCATGAAATTGGCTCAGATGGTAAAGCATCTGCCTGCAATGCAGGAGACCCGGGTTCGATCCCTGGGTTGGGAAGATCTCCTGGAGAAGGAAATGGCAACCCACTCCAGTACTCTTGCCTGGAGAATCCCATGGATGGAGGAGCCTGGTAGGCTACAGTCCATGGAGTCGCAAAGAATTGGACATGACTGACCGACTTCACTTTCACTTTACTCCTTGGAAGGAAAGTTATAACCAACCTAGACAGCATATTAAAAAGCAGAGACATCACTTTGTCAACAAAGGTCTGTCTAGTCAAGGCTGTGGTTTTTCCAGTAGTCATGTATGGATGTGAGAATTGGACTATAAAGAAAGGTGAACGCCAAAGGATTGATGCTTTTGACCTGTGGTGTTGGAGAAGATTCTTGAAAGTCCCTTGGACTGCAAGGAAATCCAACCAGTCCATCCTAAAGGAAATCAGTCCTGAGTGTTCATTGGAAGGACTGATGTTGAAGCTGAAACTCCAATACTTCGGCCACCTGATGCAAAGAACCGACTCATTGGAAAAGACCCTGATGCTGGGAAAGATTGAGGGCAGGAGGAGAAAGGGACGACAGAGGATGAGATGGTTGGATGGCATCAACGACTCGATGGACATGGGTTTGGGTCAACTCCAGGAGATGGTGATGGACAGGGAAGCCTGGCATGCTGTGGTTAATGGGGTTGCAAAGTGTCAGATACGACTGAGCGACTGAACTGATAAGTAATAAGTACTTTTTGATGTGTGTGTTGGTTGTTTGTGTTTCTTTTTAATGAAGTGGGCAATTATTCTGGGTTTCTAAATTTGGATTGTTCATCTTTTTTATTAAATTGTTGGTGTTCTCTCTATATATATTTGCAATCAAGTCATTTGTCAGATAAGCATGTTTGATATTACACATTGTGAATAGTTTTTCAGTCTTTATGTTAATATTCATTTTCTGGAAGAACAGTGAGTCTTTAATTTTGATGAAGTCCAGTGTATCCATTCAAAAAATTTGAGTTTGTACTTGCTACCCTTTCTAAGAAATTGTTGTCTACTCCATTATTATCCTCTGTGCTATCTTTAACTAGAACTTTTATCACGTTAAGTTTTACCTTTTTAGATCTATTATTCGTTTAATGTCTTTTTTTTTTTTTTTTTACTAATACAAGGAATTGAAGGTTCTTCCCATTCCATAAGAATATCCTGGTTCCAGCCCAATTTGTTGAAAAAAAGTATTCTTTCTCCATTGACTGTCTTACACTGGTCCCTTTGTTAAAGACCCTTTGATCATATACGCGTGGATCTTTTCTGTCACATTTGTCTAAAAGACTGTCTTGATAACTGTGGCTTTCTAGAAAGTCTTGATATCAGATAGCCTAAGGCCTTGTTCTTAAGATTATTTCCATCATTTGAGATCAAATATATCTTGGAATCAACTTTTTACTTTCCAAAAAAAAAAAAGAAATGCCAAGTGGAATTTCAACTTGGGTTGTATTGAATCTATATATCTTAATAATAATCAAGTCTTTTAATTTATCCTCTGTTTATTTAGGTTGTTTCATCTCTCAGATTTTTTTTTATTTTTCAGAATAGCGGCCTTGCATTTCTTCTTAAAAATTTATTCCTAAAGATTTTTTTATTGAATAGCTCCATTTTTTTTTGCTTGTGTATAGAAATCAGTTGGTATTTGTATATTAACCTTTTGTCCTGTGACAGTATTAGATTCTCCTATTGTAGTAGTTGTTTAGTAAAATATTTAGGATTATCTGTGTAAAGGAAAAGAATCATGTTATCTACAAATAAAAGCATTTTTATTTCACTTTGCAATCTATGTTGCTTATTTTTATTGCCTTAATAGACATGTGCAAGCTTGCTCACTTGTGTCCGACTCTTTGCGCCCCTAGGAACTCAAATAATATGTTGAACAGAAGTGATGAGAGAGTCCTTTCTGAGCAGAGAAAGGGAAAGCATTTGATGTTTCATAATGGTATCATCACTTTTTTCTTTAACGTGATTGAGTTTTTCTTCCAGGTGTACCATTTTTAGTTAATTTTTGTGAAGAGTCTAAGATCTAGATTCATTTTTTTTTTGAATTTGAATGTCCAGTTGTTCCTGTCATTTTTTTGTAGATGTCCTTTGTAATGTTGTGCCCTTCTGTTCTAGTTTCCCGAGTTTTCATCATGTGTGGGTGTTCTGTCAAATATGTTTTCTATGTCTCTTGTTACAATGTATTTTTTTTAAAAATTCCTTTAGAGTGAATTACATTGATTTCTTGACCGTTAAACCAAATTAGTGTTTGGAGCAAACCCTGCATAATCATGACTTATTTTTGTCTTGCTGGGTGTGGATATTTTTACAATTATTTTTTCAGTCTATGAAGAATTTTGATTTGTAATTAAAATCATTTTGGGTTAGTTTTGGTATCATAGTTATGCTGGTTTTATTGAATAAATATTGATAGTTTGTATTTTTCAAGGAATGTGTCTATTTCATCTGTTTTTAAAGTTTCTGTTACATGATTGCTATATGTATAGGATCTATAGTAATATTACTATATAATTATTTTGATATTATATATAATATTACTATATAATTATTATTAGTATAATCATCTTTCCTTTATGATTATTTGCAATTTGTGTTTTTCTTTTTTTAAATCAGCATTGTTAGGGGTTTATTAATTGTCCTAATTTTTAAATTAATTACTTTTAGCTTTGTTAAATTTTTACTGGTGTTGGTGTTGTCTACTCTATTAAGTTTTATCTTTATCATTTCTTCTAATTGTTTTGAATCTAACCTTTCACTTTTGTCTAGCTCCTTAAAAAAGAAACTTATATAACTCGTCTTAAGCCTTTTTATCTTTTTTAAGTATTTAAAACTCTGCATTTCCCTCTAAGCACTTCTTTATCTGCATCCCATATATTTTGATATATTGTGATTTTTTTACTTATCAATTTTAAATTCCCTTCTGATTTGTTCTTAAATAAAAAAGTTACTAATAAGTGATTACCTTTTAAATACTTAGGTATTTATATATAGTATTCTTGATTTCTAATATAATTCTATTGTTTTTGTATCTCATACTCTATAATATGATTTTTATTGCTCTTTCTTGAGTAACCCATTTGTAATTGAAAAGAATGTGAATTCTGACATTCCTGGATATGCTAAGACACTTCAGTCGTGTCCGACTCTGTGTGACCCCATAGATGGAAGCCCACCAGGCTCCCCCGTCCCTGAGATTCTCCAGGCAAGAACACTGGAGTGGGTTGCCATTTCCTTCTCCAATGTGTGAAAGTGAAAAGTGAAGTCGCTCAGTCATGTCCGACCCTTAGCGACCCCACGGACTGCAGCCTACCAGGCTCCTCCATCCATGGGATTTTCTAGGCAAGAGTACTGGAGTGGCTTGCCATTGCCTTCTCCGTTCCTGGATATAGCCATTTCTAAATGTTCATTTGTTGATAGTGTTGAGCAGATCTCTTAAGTCCTTACTAACTTTTTAGTGTTATGGGATGACCTTTCCTTAGCGTGTGGTGCGTTTCCAAAGTGTAGCCATTCTGTGGTCTTAACTGAAGGCTAAGGTGTGTGATGAGGTCTCTCCACTCTGACTACAGCTAAACTCCAGTGTTTCTTCACGTTAGTGTAACACCTGGGATATTCATTTATTTTGGACTTCCAGAGTCTCCCTCTTCACTTGTACAACCCAGCCCTTGATCAGGGACCTGTGGGAGATCTACAAACTTTGTTAGGTTTCCCTTCTCTCAAAGATTTTCCACTGCCTGTTGTCTAGTGTCTGAAAACGGTTGTTAATATTCCATCCAACTTTTTAGTTGTTTATGCCAGGAAGGCAAGGCCAGTTCCAATTACTGTGTCAGGACTAAAAGTAGAAGTAACGTTCTCTGTAGGATGCATATTAAAGTTAAATGACTGATTCTCTGTCTTGCATTTTTTGTCTACCAGATGCATTAATATGTCAGGCTCAGCCTTTCAGACCCAGTATTTATGTGGGTCTTCATTCTTGGCTCCAAGTCTGCTATTTCTCTTTTATTTTCTCACTTTTACCCTTTTTGAATTCTTTCCCTTTTCACTGTTTGCCTGATTTTAAGAAATGGGACCTGGTACACCCAGCACAGAAAATTTTGTGCATATAAATGTGAACTACTTTGGGGAGTGTGACATTTTCTTCCCAATGTGGAGCAGGGCTTTAGGCCTCTTAAGTTCCTTCTCTGTTATCTTCAGGTTTTTCCTCTTTCCCAAAGAACTGCCATGAATCATGGAAGAGGTTCCCTGGGGAAGCCATAGCACCTGTCTCCTTGCTTTCCAGAGTTGGTGACAGCCTCACCTCTGAATACAATGCTTGGAAGCTGAATGACAATTCCCTCCACTGCTGAAAGGGATCACTGATGCTATTGTCATTATTCGTTGCAGAGGGATGGGTGGACTGAGAAAGACAGAGGCCTTTATATTAGTGTGATGAATAGTTTTATATCTGGTCACCCTTGTAGCATTTTTATTTGAAGCAAACTCAACATGACTCACCAGGGTTTATCTTCACTAATCGCCTCTCCATACCTAAAATTTCCTTTTGATGTTTTCTTCCCCTTTTAAAATCAAAATAATCAGATGTTTATAGATTTCACAAAGCAAGAAACCAGAAATGAATTATGATGAAAATCGCTGCCAGTTTTTAAGCTCTTCTTATAAACACAAACCAGTTTAATATTTTTGACTGATACCTTTCAATAAATAATGAAATTATTAGGAAATCAGAATTGGTTATGTCTGTATGCATATTTTAGCCTCAAAGAAAGTTTTAATTAGGCAATTTTGATGTATTACACATAATTATGTTTACCTTTAATTTGGCATGAAAATGACATTTTGAGAACTAAGTTCAGTGGTGTATTTTAGAGCACACCACTAGAGAAATACGTTTCATCTCCTGGGGCCCTGTTTCTGCTTCTCCCTGCCATTGCTGAATTCAAATCAATATTAAAAAAAAAAAAAATTTGATGGAGATGAAATTGTAGATTCTGAAACCAGAGCACCACAATTAACACTATTTTCCTAATCAATGAACCTTGCAAATTTGTAGTTTGGTGTCTGTATTAATAGTTCAAATGACTTGAGAAGGGGGGCATGGCATTTGCTCTCTAGTGAAAAAGTGATGATTGTTTCTAAAGGTCAGTGTGCAGATTAACTTGTGCCCCATGAATGGTGACCCTTTAGTTTCTGAGGGATTCACATGACATGACTGTTGAGTGACTCAACAGTGTTAGCAGAGATGGGAGGGGACTGGGGAGTCTGGGAAGCAGACCAAGGTTCCCGGTTACAGTACAGGCAGAGTTGCTTAAGCTGCCATCAGCATGTCCAATGAAAGTATATAGATTCATAAGTCAGTAGGCACCAGGACCCATGATTTCTGATTATTGGCTGAATTCAGTTTCACATTATCACTCCTTGTCTCTCTTTTTGCATAGATTTTTTTCATGTATTTATTCTTTCTCTATGTACATCTTACTGTTTACTGTTCATTGTGACAGACACTGAAGATAAGCATGACAATAAATTGTCAAGTAAATAGACTAGGCAGCATGCGTTCATGTATGCTAAGTTGCTTCAGCTGTGTCCGACTCTGTATGACCCGCCGTGGACTGTAGCCCACCAGCCTCCTCTGTCCATGGGATTCTCCCAGCAACAGCATCGTATAGTTATTCTGATATAATTGTGTGAGCCCTGGGAGACGCAGTTAACTCAGACTTTTTAAGGTATTTTAAGCAGAGGGAGCAGCCTGAGAGACAATGGCCTGCTTGGGAAGCTGCTTCATTTGCTTAGAATATAGAGTCCAAAACAGTTCAGGCAGAAGTGACAGTAGGGGACAGTGAGAGATGGAGCTGGAGAGATAGACACGCACCAAATCTTAAAGGGCCCTCTCAGTTGTCCCCCCACCATCTTCTTCACACAGATCAAGTTGAAGAGCTTGTTCTGGCCCTCAGGGTCTCGGTCAGACCCTATCCCAGAGGAGCCGGGGTAGTGATGGTCCTGGTTCTGACTCAAATCACCTTTTCCTGCTGTGATCTGGTTCTCTGTACTGTACCACTGTGGGTCACGTCCTTCTCCAATTCCCTCCTCTTTTCTTACATCAGTGCTGACATTTCAATTGTAGTGAGTTCTCAGTCTGTCTGTAGTCACCGAGAGAGATCAGTCTTAAATTTAATCCATTATCTGTCATTCTAGCTGTTTTGGTTCTGAATTATTAACTACATCATTCATGTAAATGCTGAAGGTATAACTTTTTGCCAGTACTAACATGACATCTCTATGTTTTTCAGTGCGCTTTTTCCCTGGTTTTGCTAGCAGGGGGCCTTAGGAAGGTTCGTCGGTCGTGCTGCACAGGGCGAGAGAGGAGCTTTTTGCCGTTTCCCTTGTTTGTGACTCGACATGCCTGACTCTCTGCCTCTCAGTAACGGTGAATGGGGGCAATGAATCCTCTCTGTGTTTATGGTGAAATTTTGCTCTTTAACTCTTCCAGGCTTACTCAACTTTAGTTTGAACTCGATAGTTAACATCACTAACAGTGATTGGTTAACTATCCAGAAGACAAACAGGAAAAGGAAATAGTGTACGTGATTCTGAAATCATAGAATTAACCTCTGGTCTATAGATCACTGACTTTTTTAAAATTTATTTTTGATTGAAGGATAACTGCTTTATAATGTTATGTTGGTTTCTGCCATACATCATCATGAATCAGTCATAGGTATACATATGTTCCATCCCTCTTGAACCTCCCTCTCACCTCCCACCCCATCCCATACCTCTAGGTTGTCACAGCCTAGAGTACCAGGTTGAGCTTCCTATGGATCGTTGACTTTTAACTGTCTTTTTCATTGTTTCAAGTTTATATCACCAATACATGTTTACCTTGAATTTGGCAAATGTCTCCTAAGAAAATTACATTTGGCATCTTCTATATATTCATATAAAAAATTGTTTCCCTGGTGTATCCTGTGAAATACTAATTCTTACGGATGTTCATTGGTGTTGGTAGAAAAACTGGTGCTGTTATCAAATAAATGTGGAAAATCTTAAAGCTGTGGTTAAATGAGGATAACCAGGCTTCCATACTGAAATTCTTCTGGAGCTTTTAATATATTAATGTGCATTGTGAATTTCCAAGGCAAAAAAAAAAAAAAAATGTGGCATGTTGCCTGGATTCATTTGATCATGTAACTCTATTTGGAGGATGGGAGATGATTTACAAAAACTATGTTGTGTGGGTTGTATGGTAGTCCTTATTAGTACAACTGATGATAAATTGGGAAACTCTGATCTTGGGAAAACTAAATGTATTCCAGAGACAAGTATCAAAGAATACAAATAGAACAGTGAGAGAATTAAGAGAATCTTGATGTCTTAATCTTTGAGTAGAGGCTCAACAACAAAATATACATAGATGGATCCATCCATATTGTGGCTCATCTCTTCACTTACTAGTCATTTAAGTGCTGGTAGAGTCTCCACTGTGAGATAGACACTGTACTGGGCCTTAGTGACAGGGTATTACCCACATCAGAGCCCAATTAGAGAGGTTGGAAAAACACATCAATAGACAATGGGACACATCAGAAGATAATGAAAAGAGCCAGTCGTGATGGCTGTGAAGTCATGGACTGTGGCTCTAAGAGGGAATATGATGGTGGGGGCTACCCTGGCTAGGGTACTTATAGAAGGCCTCCCTGGGTAGGTGATGTTTAAACTGAAACTTAAAAGATGAAAAGATGCTATTTATGTGAAAATTTGGGAGATCAGAGGGACAGTAAGTACAAAAGCTCTAAAGTAAGAAAGGACATTTGAGGAGCCATCAGAGCCCAGTGTGTTTGGAGCTTTGCAGGATAATGGAGGCTTCCCAAGTGATGCTAATGGTAAAGAACCCGCCTACAGTGCAGGAGACTTAAGAGACACAAGTTTGATCCCTTGGTCGGGAAGCTCCCTGGAGGAGGGCATGGCAACCCACTCCAGTATTCTTGCCTGGAGAATCCCATGGACAGAGGAGCCCAGCAGGCTACAGTCCATGGGGTTGCATAGACTCGGACACAACCGAAGTAATTGAGCATGCGTACATGTGGGACATGAAATTAGTCTGGCCTGCCTTTAATGTTGTAGGTCACTTGTAACTGCCTCAAACCTAGGCAAATAATGAAAAATACTCCACATGATCTGTTCTGGGTTACCAGGGGTCTACAGGAGTGCACAGTTCCTTTGGACATGGCATTTATACCTGTATCTTCCAAAGTGGCCACCAAGGCATTGTGGATTTTGGTCCTAGGCTTAGTGCCATCCCAACCCATCCCATCATGGCTAACATTAATGAGATCGTTTATAAAAAGAAGCTAAAAATGAAGTAATGTGCATACTTATGTAGGTGTAAATTTCTGGATATTTTAAAGTGAAATGATCCTGTGAAGCCCAGATGGAGGAATGTAACATACTCAGCCTTGTCATGTCATGGCACACAATGAAAATGAGAGCCCTTGTTACAGCACCGTGGAGTGAATGGGCCAGGCTGGAGAAGCACAGATTCAGGACTCCGGCCCCTTGGGCACTGGATGGCTGCTCCAGTCGGTGAGGGGATCAGTGTCTGTGGCCTATTAATGATCTATTTGCTGCCTACTAGCTGTCCCCGTTGGAATGTTCTACGCTGGGGGACTGAATGAAGAGAAAAGCCAAAGGCGTGCGTAAATGGGACTTATAAGTCAGTTTTTCAGCTCATGGTGTTTGCTTTTCATTCTGTAGGGATGGTTGCAGTCGTGTTATCTAGTCAGTGATGTTCTTAGTTTGGAAGTGGCCTCTTGGAATTAGTTTATCTTCTTGTTCATCCTAACCAGATAACTGTTTTCAGAATTGTTGTTCTTCTTGTTGAGTTGCTAAGTTGTGTCTGACTCTTTGCGACTCCATGGACTGCAGCGTGCCAGGCTTTCCTGTCCTTCACTATCTCCTGGAGTTTGCTCAGACTCATGTCCATTGAGTTAGTGATGCCATCCAACCATCTCATCCTCTGTCGCTGCCTTCTCCTCCTGCCCTCAGTCTTTCCCAGCATCAGGATCTTTTCTTTCTAGTGAGTTGGCTCTTCACATCAGGTGGCCAAAATATTGGAGCTTCAGCATCAGTACTTCCAATGAATATTTGGGGTTCATTTCCTTTAGTATTGACTGGTTAGATCTCCTTGCAGTCCAAGGGACTCTCAAGAGTCTTCAGTACCACAATTTGAAACCATCAATTCTTCGGCACTCAGCCTTCTTTATGGTCCAACTCTGACATCTGTACATGACTACTGGAAAAATTTCAGAATTGAGGATTCACATCTTTTCAGTCACTTGGTCTGTAATCAAACAGGGACTGACTGCTGATGACAGATAAAACCCTTACCTAAGCAGCATCAGAATTTGGGGATTGATGAATGAAAAGAGGATAGTGTTTCCAGGTTGCTGAGCTGGAGGGGAAAACTTCTAGAAATTTCACACTTAAGATTCTAAGTCTTCAAAGACACAGTGAACAAACTTATTATTACCAAAGAAGAAAAGGTAGGGGAGGGATGAGGTGGTGGGAGGGATAAATTAGGAGCTTGGGATAACAGATAAAATAAATAAGGCCCTAATGTATGGTTCATTTCAGTTCAGTTCAGTCGCTCAGTCGTGTCTGACTCTCCGCGACCCCATGAATCACAGCACGCCCTACTGATGGTACAGGGAACTATATCCAGTATCCTGTGATAACCTATAATATAAAAGAATCTGAAAACCTATAATGTAACTGAATCACTTTTCTGTATGTAGAAACTAAAACAATATTGTAAATCAACTACAATCCAGTATTCTTGCCTGGAGATTTCAGTGGACAGAGGAGCCTGGTGGGCAATAGCCCATGAGGTTGCATAGAGTCAGGCACGACTAAGTGACTTTTACTTTCAAATCAACTATACCTCTATTGACAAAAGAAGACCCTAAGTCTAATGAGATTTGCTGCTTTGAAGAGAGCTTTAGCAGTGAGGAAGTACATGGTGGTTCCCAAAGCCAGTACCTCCCATTGCTAGGTACCCAAAATTCTCAGAATGGGTTGGTGTTGTTCAGTTCAGTTCAGTTCAGTCGCTCAGTCGTGTCCGACTCTCCGCGACCCCACGAATCACAGCACGCCAGGCCTCCCTATCCATCACCAACTCTGGGAGTTCACTCAAACTCATGTCCACAGAGTCGGTGATGCCATCCAGCCATCTCATTCTCGGTCGTCCCCTTCTCCTCCCGCCCCCAACCCTTCCCAGCATCAGAGTCTTTTCCAGTGAGTCAACTCGTCTCATGAGGTGGCCAAAGTATTGCAGTTTCAGCTTTAGCATCAGTCCTTCCAATCAACACCCAGGATCGATCTCCCTTAGAATGGACTGGTTGGATCTCCTTGCGGTACAAGGGACTCTCAAGAGTCTTCTCCAACACCACAGTTCAAAAGCATCAATTTTTCTGCGATCAGCTTTCTTCACAGTCCAACTCTCACATCCATACATAGTAAAAATTCCAGCAGTGATTTTGGTAGTCGTGAAGACTAAGTATGTGATAGCAGAAACTTGAGTCGTTGAACTATATGCATTACCTGATAAGAGTCTTAGATTCAAGCATTGTATTTATAGCATCCAGATTGCTGAAGGAATATGCCCAATATTACATTTTTTTCTGCCCAGATCTTTTTCATTGACCAGTTGTTTTTCTTTCTTTTTTTAAATAAGCAAAACACCTACCTAAATTTCACCCACTAAAAATAGTCTCACAGTTTCAAATAAAGAAGTTAATTTGACAAGCATGTTAGTTGTTCAGTCATGTCCGACTCTTTTGTGACTCCATGGACCACCAGGCTCCTCTGTCCATAGAATTCTCCAGGCAAGAATACTGGAGTGGGTTGGCCATTCCATTCTCTAGGGCATCTTCCAGACCCAGGGATCAAACCCAAGTCTCCTGCATTGCAGAGATTCTTTACTGTCTGAGCCACCAGGGAAGCCCGTGTGTTTATTATTTATTTTTCCCTCACAGTTGTTTTTAAGAGCATTAGATCATTATTTCTGAACTTTATCCTAAATTTTATTTTCTTTTGTGTTCAGTTCATTCCAGTCACTCAGTTATGTCTGACTCTTTGCGACCCCATGAATCATAGCACGCCAGGCCTCCCTGTCCATCACCAACTCCCGGAATTCACCCAAACTTATGTCCATTGAGTCGGTGATGCCATCCAGCCATCTCATCCTCTGTCGTCCACTTCTCCTCCCGCCCCCAATCCTTCCCAGCATCAGGGTCTTTTCCAATGAGTCAAGTCTTCACATGAGGTGGCCAAAGTATTGGAGTTTCAGCTTTAGCATCAGTCCTTCTTTTGTGTAGTAAGACCTAAATCAATGTTTCCTTTGTGTTTATTAATCTGTCATCTTCCAGGATGGGTAGGTTTGTTTACAAAGGACCAGACTTTGCTTATGGGCTGTGCTGTAAGTCTAACTGATTAATAGCATACTGTTCACTCTTCTGTCTTTGTGATCTGGAAATTCAGCCTACACATGATAAGTGGGAAGGAGGTTGACCTCTTTCTGAAAGGATGCTACTGAAGTCCATCCTGAGGGTCCTCAGAGGGTGGCAGTCAGAGTGGATAGTGGTGCCTGGCTCCACTAAAGAGAAGAGACCCCTCTTTCTGAGGAGGGGTACTCTGATGCTACTCACTCTTGTTCCAGATCGTCTCTGGCCAAATTAAGGTCTGTGTAGTGACTTCTTCCCAGAAGCTTTAGCATCATTATCTAATGTAAGGAAAATCTTTGGGGGATAGAATGAGAAGGCTGCGCCTGGGGAAATCCCTGTCCCACCCACACCTAGTAGCTTCTAGCTTCAGGCACAGGCCTGGTGAGAGGGGGAGTGCCAAGTCACTTAGGTGGCTGCCCACGTGCTGTGAGCCTGAGGATTTCTGGGTCAGGATTCTGCAAATTTAGCTGACAGGGTTTTCTACTACTTTCCAATTAAGTCAGTAAAGTGTTGACATCTTTCTTACATATACAATAAGGAGACGGGAGGCAGGCAGCCCTGAAAGTGAAAAAAGAAGTCAGTTTTTAAAATGTGAAATCTACAGGAAGCAATTTTCCTTTCTTCTATGTGAAAATAACATCAGGAACTTTAGCACACTGACAGAATCTTGTGGGTATAGCTCTCACTGCCTCTTTTTATTCTCTTCCTTAATATTTCCCACTTAATAGAAGCTTCTAAATGTGTCTCATGGCCGTGTGTGTGCCTCCCTGGCTACCATCATAGCACCTGCATAAAAGGTGTGTCCCATATTTTAGAAAATGATCTATTGCTAAATGGTGCCAGGATGTTATAAAAACTGCTTATCATACCTACTGAGGAGTCCCTGGAATGTGGTAGTTTTCTTCTTTCCCTTTTCCATAAACAGCAAATGAAAACAACGAATAGAGACTTTTTTAAAAAATTACTGAAGTATAGTTTACACTGTTGTGTTAATTTTGGTACACAATATAGTGATTTATGGGTTATTAATAAGTATTGAGTATACTTGTGCTGTACGGTAGGTCCTTGTTGGTTATCTATTTCATATGTCCTAGTGTGTATCTATTAATCCCAAACTCCTTATTTATCCCTCTGTCACCTTTCTCCCTTGATAACTACAGATATGTTTTCTGTGTCTGTCGATCTGTTTTTGCTTTGTATATAAGTTCATTTATATCATTGAATTTTTCTTTTTTTTTAGATTCCATATATAAGCGATATCATATTTTTCTTTCTCTGTCTGGCTTACTTCGCTTAGCAGGATAATCTCTAGGTCCAAAGAATGGAGACTACTGAAGCACAGCTAAGCCTGTCAGAGAAGGCAGCATCACCAGACATCTATTATTATTCTATGGAGGCATCAAGTGGTCCCCACCCTGTTTTCGCCTAAGCAAGGTGGTGGCTTCTAGAGTAGAGAAGGGAATGTTAGTGGATTTTCACATTGAATGAGCATTAAGCAGGCATTATACTCAGTGCTTTTCACTGAGTTTATGACTTGTTTTGTAAAAAATTATAGGAGAGAGCACCTTGAATGTGAGGGAGGAAACAGTTTGCCTTGGGAAGGAATTTTCCATTTTCCTTGGGAAGGATTCAACCACCTCTAATAATGGAAAGAGGAAAGAACAGTTTAAACAATTTACATAGCAAATTAATAACACAATAATTATCCATTTGCTTATTTAAAATGGACCAGAAAGTCCAACTATTTTCATGAAAGATTATTTCATTGCATGTACTAAAATAGAATAATGCTGTACCAAAAGCTGTAAAAATGATATAAGACTTTTGAAAATGTATTAATATATAAAATATTTATTATGGAGGCTCAGTAGTGTTTGCATTTAATCATTTTTATTGTATATCAGGGGTTAGTCACTTCATTCTGAATTCTGAAAAATGAACATGAGATGTTTTGCAAGCACTGCTTTTTCTGGAGTGCATTCTCAGCGGGATTTACTGAGGAAATACTTATTTGTTGAGAGGTGGGGGCATGTATCTGTAAGCACATGCTTCCCACAAGGGCACTAAAATGATCGGGGGGATGAATGAGAAGCAAGCCAAGCCACATTGCTTCATTGAATTGAATTCTTATCAGTATGTTAAGTGGAGTATGGATGAGTTCGGGAAACATATTCAGGACAACAGAAAGGCAATGCCTTTCTTCTCGCTCTCTGTTTAGAAAACCACACCCTTCTCTTAGCTTTTTTGGACAAGTACAAGTTGTACTTGTCTGTGTTTTCCATTATGTGACCTTTATGTGACATATGTTTCCAAAGCATGCGTGTGTGGTTGTTCAAGTTTTAAGGCCAAGAGTTATGGCATTTGTGATGTAGCTATGTAATAAGGGAGAGTTAACCAACTAAATGCTGATATATTTCAAATGGAATCACAGTACAGGGCTAAGGAAAGTGGTTCCTCATTGGTGGGTTTTCTGTGTTACACTGAGGTCCCCAAGGACCAAGGGTATGCCCCATTCTCAGTCAATTCCAATAGTGTAGATGGTAGGAAGTATTTTCTCACTAAGTTCAGGTGAGTGTCAGAGCTTGCCCCCTGAAATGCTTTTGGGGCCTTGGGTGTTAGTACATTGAATTGGGTCCAGAGCTGCCTTCTCCCTCGGCCATTTGGCCAAACTGGGTGGCACTTGGCAGACAGAGCTTGGCACCAACCATTGGCAGTGTTTAGGGTTGTTTATTTTGAAAAAAAAGATGTCTGTGAAATGGTGGTAACTTTCAACCTGTTCCAAGTTTAAATCTCTATGATCTGCTATCAGCTACATAGTCACTCTGGGAAAGGGTTAGCTATGATTCCCAGGCTGTGCCATTCCATATAGGGCTGCAGAGATTTACAAGGTCATGCTCCAAACCCTGGAGCCATCTTACACAGCCATGGAACCTTCCTGGGGTTGATGGTATGTTGAAACATGATGATTCCTTGTTCGTGGATGCATTTGCTAAATCCAGCCTGTGCTGTTTGGGGATAATTGGAAGCTGACTTAATAGTCCTGGTTGAGAAATGGCAGCAGGAGAGAGAATATGCAAGACTGAAGTAATATCCAATGCTCTGTGTTCTATACAGAGGTAATTGCAGAAGTGAGGGTTCTGGTGTGTGAAGTTCCAGTCATGCCTGCATAGATAGGAAACATCATGGAATTTCAGATCTTGGAGTCTCCTAATGCAGGAGAGCCTTCATTTCAACCACATGATAGTCTGCGTTGTGGAGAAAAAGTGATACTGTTCCACAGTTGGTTAAAGGCACATGTTAATGCTTTCAGTAAGATCCTTACTTCTGTTTCTGCCCAGCTGAATATCTTAATTCAGAAATGTTTGAGGAATATCTTTTTAATATTTAAGTGTGTGTGCTTAGTCACTCAGTTGTGTCTGACTCTTTGTGACCCCATGACTGTTGCCTGTCGGGCTCCTTTGTCCATGGGAATTCTGCAGGCAAGAATACTGGAGTGGGTTGCCATGCCCTCCTCCAGATCTTTTAATATTATGTGATATCAAATCCTAAGGATTTGATGAGTTAAGGTATCTTTGGAGCCTACTACACCTTTTCCATTTTTAGATTTTCTTCCACTCTTTCTAGGACAACTTATGTCCAAGCAGTCACTTGAATGGTTCATGGTGACATCACCGATCTGAAGAGTAGAGAACAATTGGAAATTAGGAGCAGCAGCTAATTTAATTGCAAATAAAGCTCTGCAAGGTTAGAATTTTGTGGGCTTACTAATAAAGAGTATTTAACCGCACATATTAGTTCTGTTTACTTTTGTGGCCTTGGAAATGCTGTGAATTTATTAGCTAGGCAAATTGCAAAGGTCTAGATTGGAGAGGCCTGGGAGAGGATTGCAGGGCAGAATGGACAGAGCAGCTGGAGAGAGGGTAAGGACCAGATCAAAGGTACTAATCCTTCCTCAACTCTGTCATTCTGATTACCATTGTGGACACACAAGGTAGCAAATCCAGTCACATTGTAGCAAATGCCGGGGGTGGGTTGGGGAGCCGCACTTAGGCATGCATTAGCCTGGCAGGTCTGAATAAAGCTTTCTGCACCTGTAGTTTTCATGCATTATTTATCGTGACACCTCTGCTCTCACTCCTCTTATAACTGCACTCCATCTGAAAGAGAGAAGGGTGCACAGGAAATCCTCAGCTCTTGGCCTAGTGCACTTAGAGAAGATGGCCTGCCAATTTGGTAACTGTGATAACTGTGACAGTATTCTTGGGTAGCTTGTTTTCAGGGCATCTTTAATGGGCGGGAAGGATGTAAGGAGGCTATTAGCCTTGGCTGTGCTGAGCTTAGAGTGCTGTCAGCCATCCACTGCATGGATGCCCCCTGCTGATTTCTTCCTTGATTAGTCTTTCCTAATGTCCTTGCCTGGGTGCATCAGTGCTGCAGTCTAGAATTAAGATTCGTAATGTCTGCCTGGGATCTCAAGGCTGTTTTCTATTTTGGAGCCCAGACACCTTTTGTTTCCTTGCTTTGCCACTGGAAACACATTTCCTGGCAAGTGGGCTGGTTGTTGGATAAGCAGCATGAACAGGGGAAAGAAAATGCTGGGAGTGGAGGGTGGTCAGTTACAGTCTGTCTGACTCGGAAGAGGAGATTTTAGCTGCTGTGGAGATGGGAAAGGATGGTGGCTGGTGAACACTTGTCCTGATTCAAGAAATTGAGCAGGGTGAGGAACAGCTCTTTGTAAGCAAAAAGACAGAATGAATTAGCTCCCTGAAGTAATATTAGCTGCAAATCCCTGCCGCTCTCCTCATGAAATCAGCTTTTATTCCCACCCCATTGCTTTTTACAGCTGGATTAAGGTGTTTGATGCAGGGCTGGGAAGTGGGTTTTTGCTAACTAAAGGCCTACAGTTGTTCACTTCAAGTCCGAGTACAAGGGGGACCCATTTCTTAGATGTCCCAGGTGCAATGACTGTAAGGGCAAAATGGGGACTTGAAGAGTGAACTTTACCAGTTTGGGAAAAGCTGAACGATGTGAGCAGCCGGCCAGGAGACTTGACCTTTGGCACATTCAGTAGGCCCTATTCTGGGGAATAAGGAGTATAGTATCTGGAGAGAATGGTGGCAGATAAGAGGCACCTGGGTGACATAAAGGGGTATCCTAGTGGTGGCCCTGGGAGCTGCCAGCATTCAGAGACAGATAGTTCATGTAGATCCAGGCAGACCAGGCCCCTCCAAGGTGACTGAGATTCATAGAAAGGATTCCATGGGCCTTGGACCTGAAGGAGCTGGCTGCTGGACAAGTTATCAAGACACAGAATGAGATGTTAGGGGGAGGAAGGACAGGGCATGGTTCTTTGGGGAAGAGATGGGTGGAGTTTGGAGTTTGACTTTAGTGTCTAGACCATAAGACTTGAAGTTAAATACCATATGTTATACAAAGTAGGTTCTAAATAAATATTTGTTGAACAGGTAAACATAGAAAGCACTTTTTCTTGATGCTGAAAATAGATTCAGATGGTGTATCTATCAGACTCATTTGAAAAGACCCTGATGCTGGGAAAGATTGAAGGCAGGAGGATAAGGGGGACAGAGGATGAGATGGTTGGATGGCATTACTGACTCACTGAACATGAGTTTGGGTAAACTCCGGGAGTTGGTGATGGACAGGGAGGCCTGGCGTGCTGCAGTCCGTGGGGTCGCAAAGAGTTGGACCTTACTGAGCGACTGAACTGACTGATCAGCAAGTATAATATAATGATGGATCTGTTAGTGAGTTGACTTAGAGTTCCCCAGCAATCCCTTCTTCCCCTCCTCCTACTGTAACGGCAGATTTAGTCACCTCGGGTTGAGGCTGAGCCTGGTTGGGGGAAGAGAGCCCCCTAGAACATGATCAGTGTGTCGTAGTTGGGTGAAAGAGACTGTAGATGCAGAAAACATGGGTCACTCTAGCACACCACTGCCTGAATTTTCAAGGATGGAGTACCTTTCTGTTTGTAAACTCAGTTATAGTCTTCCCCGCCATCCCCCCCACCCCCAGATGATTTAAGGAAGCATTCCAAAGTAGTTACAGATAACCTGATGTAAAAATAGGTGGCAGCATGGGGCACTCTGGTCAGTGTGCATGGGCTGGCCTACTCTTTTCATCTCGAATCTGGAATGATGTTTTCTCCTAGTACAATTGCATTTGTGTTGGTTGCCTTGGAAAGACAGTGAATCTTACATTAAGAGTTTATGTTTTGAGTCACATTTAATCACATTAATTTTTTCTACAAACTGTGAATTTTAGTCTGGATTATCATCTAAGTAATACAGGTTTTGAAACCCTGGCTTTATTTTATAAGCAGCAATGAATGGAAACAGTAATATTCAACTCCCCCTCCCATTATTTTTTAATCTGTTTAAGTTGCATAAAATAAGTTTTTGTACCAGAAAATGTAAAAGAAGTCAACCTCTACACTTTGGATACTGCTTTTACTGAAATAATATAATGTCATGAAAGTATTTATGAGGCAAATCAAATTACTCAGCAGTCGCTAAATGTGTGTATTTGTGTGTGAGTGTGTGTGCAGAGTTCTGTCATGGGATGAATTAGTGGCGGGACTTCCTCTGAGTGTGGTCTTCCTACCACCCAAGAAAGAATCCCCTAAGGTGCCATTAAATATAGCTTCTTTGGCCCTACCTTCCAAGCTGAATTTCTTGAGGCATTATTCTGAAACACAGGATATCAGGCTGAATGAGTTTTTGGACAAAATGTGATTAACACCAAGTGAATAGCAAGTAACAAAGGGAAAGGCCACTGGAGATGGTGTTTGGGGTGTTGGGAAAAACTTTATAGGCAATGTGGAATTTGAATTTTTTTTAGGTTCTGAGACAAGAGATAGACATTTTCTGCACAAAGAATGGCTTAAACAAAAGATAGAGTTTCAGTTCAGTTCAGTTCAGTCGCTCAGTCGTGTCCGACTCTCCGCGACCCCATGAATCACAGCACGCCAGGCCTCCCTGTCCATCACCAACTCCCGGAGTTCACTCAAACTCATGTTCACAGAGTCGGTGATGCCATCCAGCCATCTCATTCTCCGTCGTCCCCTTCTCCTCCCACCCCCAACCTTTCCCAGCATCAGAGTCTTTTCCAGTGAGTCAACTCGTCGCATGAGGTGGCTTAAAAGACCATAAATAGACCTGCACCATCGGTTGAAGACTTTGTTTTCCCTAGGGCAGTAGATACCTAGATGGGCATGATGAAGTGAAATATAATGAAGGACTTCTGAGAACACTGAGAGACGGAAATGAGACTGATTGTAAAGCCACAGAGAATAACGTGTGATCTTTGGCCCACATAAGATCCCACCTCCAGACGGGCATGGCGTTCAGAAATTTGGACCAGAAAAACTAACCACGTGAATACAGGGGGAAAACTATTTGGAAGAAATGTATTTGCTTTTGTACTATTTGCTAAGGAATGTATTTGCTTTTGTACTATTTGCTAAGGACAATAAGATCTAGATAGAGGTGAATGTGTTCAGATAATGTTTTCTGAATACAAAGATATTTTTGTTTCCTCTGTTTTCTGCCATAAACCTAATATTAAACTAAAGGCATAATTGCAACATAAAGCTCATTTTTACAAATATCTCTGTTAGAGTCACTGTGAGCATGTGTGCTATATTTATTAGTGTGCATTATGTCAGCTCTTCTAAGCTTTTTATACCCTTCTCTACAGCCAGCCTGGTATAATAAGAATTGAGAATGAGGGTTTTTAGTAAATTGCATTTCCCTCTTTTTCTTTTATTTGATGCTCATGTGAACCCTATGAGGCAGATGAAATTGACAAGACTTTGTTGGTGCATTTAAGCTGATAACCTGAGTAGGGGAGAAGCTAAGATTTGTGCTCTGTGTCTTGCAGAGCTAGAGAGAGGAGCAAGCCCAGTGCCTTTCCGGTACACTTGTCATTCCCCCTCTGAATGGACTTGCTGGTTTTTTTTCTATTCTCTCCTTGACCCAGGTGTAAAGCTTATAGACTGCTGGAAATAATTACTTGTTTTACAGTCACAGATTTCTTATAAAATCCAGAGGCTTAATATGTTTCAACTTTTATCATAGGATTAGGTTTATCATCTAAAAGAAAATGTAATAGGAAATACTGGGCATTTATATTCTTTTTCTAAATATTTGATACTTATTGACTTATTTCATCCTTATATTAACAACTGTGAAGTAAGAAGATAAAGAAACAGAGACCCAGACTTGGTAAATACTTGATTAAAACTGAACAGGGAGGATGAAAAGAAAAGAAAAACAAAGTTTTTTTGGGGCTCTCCAAACTGGAGTAATATGTTGCTAATGTGATCACTCAGTGTCCACCACTCTTCTTGTATGACTGTAGTGTACTGTCTTCTGAGATGTTGATTATAGTACTTAACTCATAGCACATGCTGACAGTTGCAAACTGGACACTCTTTAGTGGATTTAGAAAGTTCTGATTGAATATATTTCTGATAATTGAAGTTTCAAAGAAATCCTTCCCTTTTTAGTTTAGTCATTTCCACATGCAAGGCATTTGGGGCTTACATAGGATTGTAAATCCTAGGTTCCCCAAAGCTTACTGGAGCATTTTTGAATGTATGTTGTAGAGCTGAAGATAAAGAATGAGGTTGAAACTTCCAAGGAAATCATTTCTTTCCCATTTAAAATAAAATTTCAACCATTTGAAAGTGATGTTACTATTCAGTATCTTATTAGAAAACATGACTTTCTTCATTATTTTTATCTTACCATATCTTAGTTCTTTTAATCTGGACCTAGACCCATTAAGATAAATGTTTTCCTGGTTTGTTTTCTTTTTAAAAAATTTTTATTGGAGAGTATAGTTGATTTACAATGTTGTGTTAGTTTCGGGTATACAGCAAAGTGAATCAGTTACACATATACTTTTTTAGATTCTTTTCCCATGTAGGACATTACAGAGTATTGAGTAGAGTTCTCTGTGCTTTATAGTAGATCCTTACTAGTTATCTGTTTTATATATAGTAGTGTGTAGGGAATATCCATACTGTTCTCCAGAGTAGCTGTACCAATGTACACTCCCACCAACAGTATAGAAAGGTTCCCTTTTATCCACACCCTGATTTTTTTCCGAAATGATCAAATGGCTAAATTTTATTGAAACCCTGCCCTATGTGCTATATACTGCAGTGGGTAAGCACTATGGTACAAAAGAAATTTGAAACATAGCACCCGTCATCAAGGAACATAGATTTCTCTTGCATCCATCACCTTCTTCCTTCACTCTTCATAGTATGAACTCTGTCCTAATTTCCATGATTTTTCTGAATATTTTTTAAAATGTTCTCTTTCTCTCCATTACACAATTATACTGTCCTCTTAAATTTACTTTCTCTCTACTTACAAAATTATACTGTCCTCTTAAATTGTACTAGTTTCTTAGCTTGTTATATACCTGTCTCTTATCACACAAATCTGGTCTATTCTTCCATTTATCAATTTTCAATGGCTATCCAATGCCCTGGTCAATGGACATTGCGAAGATAGGAAGAGGTTCTTCATCCCCTGACCTCTACCCGCCTTCGTGGCCTCTCTCCCACTTCCTTGGCACTACTTTTGTCCCCTTATGTCTGTCTGCATTGTTTCTGCATTAGGATACACTGTCCTTGCTCTTTGTTTATGTGCTACCCCTGTGAAGGCATCTCCAGCTTCCTCCTCAACCTAAAAAGAATCCTTCTCTGTGTTTTCATATCCCCGTACACCAGTCTTTTACAAACCAATCTCCCTGAATTGCAGTTCCTTACTTGTCTGTCTGTCCCCTGTGCTGGACTCAGAAAAAGCTACCTAAGGTCTATAATTTTTTCCTCTCTATATTTTATGGCCCCCATGCCCGTGCACCTGTGTAATGTTTAAATGAAAGAATATGTATACTGTCATGGTTCAAATTCAAATAGTTCTAAAGATATGATGCTGGACTAAGAACCCAGAGGACATCAAATGTTATTTTCTGCTCTGATACACCCTCAGTTCTTGGCTGGAGACCTGGACTAGAGTATATGCCTAATCAGTATTTGTTGCATGAAGAAATAGATAAAGATCAGCAAGGACTGTCATGAGTAGGACATGATTTGAACACTGAATCTGAAAGAATAAGTAGGCTTTTCTTGAAAGGTACCAGCCAGTAAAGGCATTCTAAAGTTGGTAATTACTAGGAGCAAAAGATTAGGGAGAAAGAGGAGTTTGCGTTTCTGAGAGCCTGATCATTTTCTCTCTCTGAATGGTTGCTCTGTTTACAGTGTAGATGAGAAACTACCAGGTCCTTTCTTTTTTTTTTTTATTGATTGCAGGAAGAAAATTCCTATACCCATAAAAGTTTTGAACTGTCTTTGGTGAATGCAAAGAGCAATTATTCGATTAGTATTGAGTATAGTTTAGACTCATGTTCTGGCGTTGTTAATGGACAAGTAACAGGTTGGTTGATGTATGTCCTAGTGCAGGCTGGTTGGAAGCCAAGAGTCTGTAAGGGCATTTTTGGGAACTGACACTGAGGGTTGAGGAAGTTCATCATATCAGGGAAAGCCAGGAGAAGCTGTAAAGAGATAAAGATGAGAACAAAAAGAGGAAAGAGTAGATGTTAGCTCTCTTTGTCCTACTGATGAAAGCAGCAGTTACATGAGTTATTTCAATTAGGTAGCAATTGTGATGGTTCCCTGCATTGCTGTGAATTGGGCTGTTGTGAGTGCATTCTCATTAGGAAATATGACATGTTATCTGCAGTCACATCCCATTTCATGACCAGTGCCACTGACAGGAAGGTTCACCTTACATTTGTGGTTTTTTATTGAAGATAGCACCTATTATTTGGGCTTTCTGGACTTAAGGGGAGATTCACAGAAGTGACATTTCAAATAATGTTTTGAAACACTGTCATGCTCACAGCAAACAATTGCACTGAAGATGGATTCTGAATAGAATTTTAATTCTAAGGAACATGATATGCATGCAGGTTTGACTTTTATGCAGTGATATTGATAATTTCCTCTAAGACTAGTGCATTTATATGAGGATTCACTGAGCCAAGTAGACATAATTATGAGGTGAAATAACAGTCTGTGATTTTATTTGCATCTGTGCTGGTGGAAGCATAGGAAATTCAAGTTATGGGAGAACTTTTAGGGCACTTGAAATAATACTGTGAGGAATGTGAAACTCAGAAATGTTGAAATAGCAAATGTATGAAAAAATGATTCACCTGATACTCAGTTTTATTCATGGGGGAATCTGGGAGACAGAAATGTGTCTCAAATATTAAAAAAAAAATTTTTCTTTAAAAAAAATTTTTGGTTGCAGTATTCAAGCTCTTTGTTGTGACGTGTGGTCTTCTATCTAGCTGTGGTGTGGGGCTCAGTCGTTGGGGCGTGAGGACTTAGTTGCTCCATGGCATTTGGGATCTTAGTTCCCTAACCCCAGGGATCAGACCCATGTCTCCTGCATTGAAAGGTGGATTCTTAACCACTGGACCACCAGGGAAGTCCTTATCTCAAATATTTTAAAGAAAATGTCTGACTTTAGTAAACTCTCTTTAAAATGTTTGATTTTAAATGTTTAGAAATTTAAAAAAAAGTTTTAATAATCCATGGAAGATTATCCTTAGGATTATTAGAAAACATTTTAATGACTGTATGAATATATTTAGAATATAATGCTATTGACACATTGTGACTTTAAGGAATGGAGGGCGAATACATAAATTTGTTAGTAATAGCTAACATTTACTGAACAGCTGACTGTGTAGCAGATACAGGTGTTAATTTGATCTTCCAATAAGTATGTCAAGTAGGTATTGGGTTGGCCAAAAAGTTTGTTCAGGTCTTACTGAACTTTTTTGCCAACCCAATATTATTATTATCCCCATTTTATTGAAGCACAGAGAGGCCAAGTAACCTACCCTAGTAAGTTACCTACTCACAGCTAGTAAGTAGTGAAATTGGGACTTGAACTTGGTAGTCTCTAGTTCCTGAAAAGCTAAAACATACTGCCCTGTGTTCTCAGTTAGGGGAGTTCTATTTATAGTATATGACCTGTTTCCAAATTTATTCAAAAGGCAAGAGAACAGCCAGTAGATAATGACACTGAGAATTTCTATAATTTGTGTATCTGCCCCAAAGGCAAGAAGATCAGGACTGTTAAAAGTATTATGATACGGAGGCCATTAGGTTCTGGTCACTGATGCCTTGGTCACCTAGGTGAGCTAACCAAAATCTCAATCAGAGTGAATACACTTGAATACAAGAAAATGAAACTTAAAAGAGATCGATCCTGGGTGTTCATTGGAAGGACTGATGCTAAAGCTGAAACTGCAATACTTTGGCCACCTCATGCGACGAGTTGACTCACTGGAAAAGACTCTGATGCTGGGAAGGATTGGGGGCAGGAGGAGAAGGGGACGACGGAGAATGAGATGGCTGGATGGCATCACCGACTCTGTGGACATGAGTTTGAGTGAACTCCGGGAGTTGGTGATGGACAGGGAGGCCTGGCGTGCTGTGATTCATGGGGTCGCGGAGAGTCGGACACGACTGAGCGACTGAACTGAACTGAACTGAAGGACACCCAGTCACAAACAGCCAATGAGACTTTTTCAAATAAGGCAACCACCAACCACTTACGCTATAAATAGTCAAGCACAATTGATCCTTCCTAGATAGGGGTTTTGTATCCTCAGATTCAATCATGATAGAAAATTAAAAAAAAAAAATCCAGAAAGTTCCAAGAAGCAAAGCTTGAATTTTCTGTCCCTGTTTTCATAGCATTTACATTGTTTTAGGTAATGTAATCTAGAGGTGATTTAAAGTATGCAGGAGGATGTGCGTAGGTTATATGCAATTCCATTCCGTTCCGTTCCGTTCCGTTCAGTCACTCAGTCGTGTCCGACTCTTTGCAACCCGTGGACTGTAGCCTACCAGGCTTCTCCATCCATGGGATTCTCCAGGCAAGAATACTAGAGTGGGTTACCATTTATTACTCTACATTATTTTATATAAGAGACTCAGGCTCTATGGATTTTGATATCTGCAGGGGGACCAGTCCCCTGTATATACTGAGGGAAGCTATAAATTCTTTGATTTCACATTTTCACTATGAAAACTTTGCCCCCAGTTCCTCTTGGTGGAACTTCAGCCACTTTTGGTTTAGTACTGCCCAGTGCCAATAGATGTTTATTCATAGGCTTTTCAAAATTTTAATGTGCCTTAGTTTACCTTTTAACAGGTTTCAATAATGCCCTAAGTTTCTTTACTTGCAGAATTCAGCAAATTGCATCTCAACATTCACTGATTAAAGTCATGGTCTCAGTTTTAATTGATTGGCTGGTTTATATGCTTAAAACTTGATATTGATATTTACAAGTGGGCACATTGGCTTTTGATTAACTGCTGAATTTAATTCTGTGTAGAGTGCTTTTGATTATGTAATCAGCATTGCTGATTTAATAATCAAGTACTCTTGTTTCCTGGATAATGATATTCGGTACCAAAAATGACAATTTGAAGATTGACACATTTCTTTTCAGTTGAACTATAAAGTTGTTCCAAGAAGAAATTCCTTCCTTTCTCATGCTCTTTGTTCCTTCTTTCACTTTCTTCACAAAAATTGTATTAAATCCTTAGGTGCCAGACTGTGCTCAATGATGTGGTTATGATGATAAATATAAACAGGGTGGTCTTAGCCTCTTCTTCTGTACCACAGGTTTTGTGAGACTTGAACATAGAAGAACTTCTGTCTTTCTTAGCAGCAATTTTTGAGGTGGATTGAAAATGTTTTATAGAAATATTCAAATTTTAGCTCATTGCATAACCATAGTGAAAATAATAACTTAAAATTGCTTTACCTACTGTCTTTATTGCATGTTGTTACCCACTGTCATGGCCTGTCTTAACTTGGTCTGCCGTAATGAAAATATCACAGACTAGGTACCTTAACAACGGAATTTTATTTCTCACAATTCTAGAGACTGGAAGTCTAAGATTCAGAGTCCCAGCATGATTGGGTTCTGGTGAGAGTCCTCTTCCTGGTTGTTGTATCCTTACATGGTAGAGAAGGTAGACCATCTCTCTTGTGTTTTTCTTAAAAAGGCACTAATCCCGTTCATGAGGGCTCCACCCTTATGACCTGATTACTTTTCAAAAGCTCCACCTCCAAATCACATGGGGTGATGATTAGGGCTTCACTGTAGGGATTTGAGGACATGTTTAGTCCATAGCATGGACTGTTTCTAGCTGAAGATCTGTCAAGTATCAAGTAAGCAATTTGATACTTGGTCAGGCAATAGATGGAGGAGAAAATGGCATCCCACTCCAGTATTCTTGCCGTTATAATCCCATAGACAGAGGAGCCTGGTGGTCTACAGTCCATGGGGTCAACAAAGTCCATTTTTCCAACAAAGAATTGAACAAAACTGAGCACACACCCATGCAGGCAATAGATATTTATTGAACACCTACTGTGTGCCAGGCCCAGGCTAAGTGAGTTTTAGCAGTGAGCAAAATGCAGCACCTGTCCTTCTGGACAAGATGATCTAGAAGGTTACTGCCAGATTCAGCATGATTATTGTCCAAAGTGGTTTACATTCTTCTCTTTCCCAGCCCTCATTATCTTGGAAAGGCATTTTGCCTAATTTAGGTTGATCGATTGAAAATTCAGAATGAGTGATTTTACTTGATTCAAAATTGATGTGACTTTCTTAATAATTTAGATTTTTAAACTGGAGATAAAGTTAAACATTTAAAGAATTTCTAGAACTTCAGCCCAAGCCAAAGATGTTTAGGCAGTCATCTTCATAATTTACTTCCAGGGTCTTAACTAGTTGAAATTGGAGTCTTTTAAATAGTTTATTGTAAATGTTTTAAAATTCATTTTTCTTTCTTTTCCTGCACATTATAGTATGACCACTTAAAGCAATTGCCTGCTTTTAGGTATGCAAAACAAGAAAAATAGCAAATAATGAAATTTATCATTATGAAATGTATTAATTCCATAATAAGAAATTATCATTTGTGCATTAAAAAAAACTGGGTTTAAGTCCAGTGTGAATCAGGACAGCTTTCAGTCAAGCCCCACACTGGCCTCTCTCATTTGCAGGAGTGACCCTGGTACCTTGCACAATGATAAGAGGTAGTGTAGAAACTTAATGAACTAATCCCTATTGGACAAATAGCCCTTTTTCTTCTACTGAGTGACACTGATGAGTGGAGGCTTTGTGTTTGCTCTTCTTTATTGATGTCTGCGTGTACAAGTGATAATGCTTAGCCTACTATTGATTATTTTGTGACAGTTATTTCTTATTCTTAGAGCAATTCTAGAAAATATTATCTTCATCTTACAGGTGAGGAAACTGAGAGTCAGTTAACGGTAGTGTACCTAGTCATTGGCAACACCATGATTAGAACAAATGTCTCCATGACTCCAAGGCCCATGCCTTGTCCATATCTGTGCTGTTTTACTTAGCAAGGAAAGATGGGGAATCCAGTGATGGCTTAAGTGGAAATAGCAGGATGCACACAGAGCCCAAGGGCATCCCAGCACTGACCTGCAGTGAAACTACGTTGATAGAAGAGCCTGTAATGTTACGTAGTTTTGCTCCTTCCAACATCAAGATGTTCCTGCCTGCTTCTGGCTTTGCTACAGAAGATGTAATATACCTTAGACTAAAGCAAACCTGATATAAAACGATTTGACATATAGAAACTTTGATTTATAAAAAAAAAAATCTTTTCCAAATACATCTGTTATGTACAGAGAGGTGGCTGTGACTCATATATAGGACTGACTTCTTGAGGCTTTTGAGCAGTGGCTGTTGGCAGTTGAGGTAAGCTTGGTGTGAGGAACAATGCAGGGAAGAAGGGCCTTTCCGAACACAGCCTTCATGACGTTATTGTCAGTAGCAAACACTTAAATGTCTTTAGGAAGTACATTTTATGTGAGTCGCTCCCATTCTGAAGTTCATTCAATCTGAAAGCATTCTGTTTTTCCTCTCTTAGCAAGACTAGATATGTAAAGAGGTGACCTGGTGGTTTGACAGCAGCCTAAGCCATCGTGGGCAAATCTTGACATTTCCTCAAACTAGTCATGGAGAAGCTGGTGTAGTTCACCATTTTCAGACATTTTTTCAAATGAGACCCTTTTTCAAGTCTTTATATTTTGGAGAAGTGTTAGAACAAAATTGAAAGGTACTAAGTTTTCCCACATATCCACTACCCCACACATGCATAGCCTCCCCCACTATCAACATCCCTCATCAGAGTGGTACATTGGATACAACTGATGAACCTACATTGATAGATCACTCAAAATCCATAGTTTACCTCGGGGTCCATTCTTGGTGTTGTACATTCTCTGGGTTTGGACAAAAGTATAATAGCAGATATCCTTCGTTTTAATATCATATAGGTTACCAGGGACGGGGGAGCCTGGAGGGCTGCCGTCTATGGGGTCACACAGAGTTGGACACGACTGAAGTGACTTAGCAGCAGCAGCAGGTTACTTTTACTGCCCTAAACATTCTCTGTGCTCTGCCTATTCATCCACCCACCCCTTTAATGGCAACCACTGATCTTTTTACTATCTCCGTTGTTTTGCCTTTTCCAGAATGTCACGGAGTTGGGACTATACAGTATGTAGTCTTTTCAGATTGGCTTCTTTCACTTAATAATATAGATTTAAGATTCCTCCATGTCTTTTAATGGTATGATGGTTCATTTCTTCTTAACACTGAGTAATACTTCATTGTTTGGATGTACCACAGTTTATTCATCCATTCTAGTGAAGAAGAATATCTGAGCTGCTTCCACTAGAGAGAGATTTAATTGATGTTCATTAAAATGTTTCTGTTCTGAAGTTCACTCTCAGCTATGTTGTTGTTGTTTAGTCACACGGTCATGCGACCCCATGGATTGCAGCCCACTCAGCTCCTCTGTCCATGGAATTTTCCAGGCAAGAATACTGGACCAGGTTGCCATTTTCTTCCCAACCCAGAAATCAAACCCACATATGTTGGGTTGGCAGGAGGATTCTTAACCACTGTGCTACCTGCAAGCTGTCTCTATACCTGCAAACTGTCTATATCTCTGTAGAAAGAACTCCTCCTTGCTCCTGCCTAACCTATTTTGGACTAAAATGGAGGACAGTGTTGGGGGAGCTCTCATCAATAGATCCATGTAAGGGTTCTGGGTTCAACCACTGTCACTTTTTACGGCATTTGGAACTGTGAGGATCCACTTAAAGTGGGAGTTAACAAGATTGCACTTTCTTTTGGGCTCAGAAAGATGTGGCTTCAAATCTTGACTGCTATCTGCTAGTTATTTGAACATTAGTGAATACTGGAGAGATGAATTTCCTGAACTTCACTTTCCCTCAACTGGAAAATTGAACCTAATGATAACCTACTGTGGATGTTTTTTTATGAAGCTCTGTCACTGTTGATACTACTATTCATTGAAAGCAGAGAAGGGGGGTTCAGCCAGAATGGCAATTATTTGTAGATGGAAAGAAACTTGTATTTTAGATGTCCACTGATTCCAGTCCTTTGACAGGTCTACAGTTACACTGAATCTGTGTGCCATGTACTGTATAGTCCAAGCTTCTTTGGCTTTGGAGTCCTAGCCTTGCAACTTATAGGCTGTTGCCTGGAGAGAGAGAAGACTGTTCCTTTGGGGGAAGTGAGGGGATTCTTCTCTTTGAAAACCAGAATTCCCTTTTGGATGTGGCAAAGAGAGGTGAATTCCCAGTTTCCAAAGTTCCAGACTCTAAAAGTGACCTTGAGACTGCCTCTTATAGAAATAATGGGAAAATATTATTAATAATAAGATAAGTCTGCTGTATTGAGAGTTGTTGAGATTTATTTTGATTAAATGGGAACCTGAGCATTCTTTCTGTGGGAAAAATTAGAAAAAAAAGCATAGTATATGAATTTATGTAGCAAAACTTTTTCATAAGATAACTTTACAGTGTAAACTTTTTAGATTTTATTTCTTGTCTGAAGACAGAATAAAGAAAATAAGTAACTTATGATGTGAATCCTTGTAAATGGTTAAATTTCTTGAAATCAGAACCAGCTCTTTAATCTGATTGGCAACTCTCTGCAGATATAGTTGTTTTGTAAGAATGTTTTATGAGCTTCTGCTTATAACACATTAAGTGAGACCATCAGCTTAATGATCGTAAGAGCTTCACAGACCCTGTTTGATATCACAGTCTCAGTTTCTAAAATGTTTGATAGTATAGTGATAACTTATCTAGTGGCACTGTATAAAATAGTTCTCAGAAAGTAATGGTGATGCTGACGGGTGAGGTGACAAGATTGTTTATAACATTTGATTAATAATAAAAGTGATTTTGAAAATCAATTTTGGGGCAGTTTGAACTGAGGATATGAATCTCCTTGATATTGGTTCGTCTTTTGACCGTCACATTTATTCAACAGCTTTAGGAAGGAATTTGAACAAATAAAGAAGCCATCATGTACCCCGTGGTGAAAAGTTGTCACTGACTTTGACCATTGTGCTAGCTGAGGGCAGGAAAGGATGTTAACTAGGAAACGGAATGCTTCTGAGAAGGTGCTGGGGTTTTGACAGTGGGGTTTGAAGCTGGATTCATCACAGCACAGTTGGCTAAATATAAGTCTAGCTCCATGCCTTTACTTTATGGCTGCTACTTGAGTTTTTGTTTGTTTGCTGCTTTGGTTGTTTTTTTTTGTCCACACCATGCAATATTCGGGATCTTAATCCCCTAACCAGGGGTTGAACTGACTCCCCCTGCAGTGGAAGCATGGAGTCTTAACTAATGGACCACCAGGGCAGTCCTGCTTCTTGAATTTTTATAATTTAATATGCACTTTGCCTAACAGAGAAAAAGGGTTTTCTTTCTTCTTGTATGTTTGCATAAGGCCCTGGGGCAGTCGTACTGGTCACATCATGAATCTCAGTTTAGCCCATATAACATATGAAGAACCAGGGACTTAAAGAAATGATATATTCCTGATCCCATCCAATTGTGGGAGGGCTGGAGTTATTTTGCTGTCTCTGGTTCCAACTACTGTTTAACCTACGTACTTGTAGTCTCAGGAAAGACAGAGACATGCCTTGGATGAAATGTCATGGCCATGTTCACTGATACAACTGATCGTTGAGCAGCTGCTGCTGCCGCTGCTAAGTCACTTCAGTCGTGTCCAACTCTGTGTGACCCCATAGACGGAAGCCCACCAGGCTCCCCCGTCCCTGGGATTCTCCAGGCAAGAACACTGGAGTGGGTTGCCATTTCCTTCTCCAATGTGTGAAAGTGAAAAGTGAAAGTGAAGTTGCTCAGTCGTGTCCGACCCTTAGCGACCCTGTGGACTGCAGCCTACCAGGCTCCTCCATCCATGGGATTTTCTAGGCAAGAGTACTGGAGACGAGGGTTTCCCCTAAATACATGAAGCAGTTTCTAGTGGACCATGGACCAGCCTAAGATGCTGTGCTGCTGCTAAGTCACTTCAGTCATGTCTGACTCTGTGCGACCCCATAGACAGCAGCCCACCAGGGGCCCCCGTCCCTGGGATTCTCCAGGCAAGAACACTGGAATGGGTTGCCATTTCCTTCTCCAAAGATGCTGTGGAGGTTAGCATATATTCTTGATGGAATCTTCCTTTCTATTCTGTCAACTGCAGCTACCAGAAGCAACAGGAAGTCCCAGGGTTCATGGGAGGACACAACAGGAATCTCAGAACAATTCTGTTTAGACAAAATGCACTTCCTTTATTCTAATTTATAACGAGGTCCTTGCAAAGTTGGACCACAATAATGATTTTATAGTAAGAACCAAATCAATCCAACTAGACTGATCAAGCAAATAAACAAAAAACTGATCAATTTTGCTTTAGTTTATTGAATTATCTGAGCACATTCTTAATTGATTTCATGTTCCCTGGGTTCTCTGACTGATTATTAGTAGTTTTTTTTTAAGTTTTTATTAAATATATGGCTATATCTGAGAATTATATGGCAAGGTTGTATGGAAAATTGCATGTGCTTTTCAGGAAGAAACGATTAATCCCATCAAAATTTTCACTGCAGGTTTATAGATGTGCATAGACAGGAAACAAAGTGTTGAATCCCTATTCCTCCCACAGCTCGAGCCATTTGTCTGTCTCTTGAATACATACCTTCCAGGAACTCTTGATCCTCGCAATGCCGGCAACTTTTAATTTAGGGAGTGAATGTCAAATATGGCTTTTCTACCCAGATTTCCTATAAGTTCAGTGGCAGTGTCCTTAAACATTTCTGTGGATATGTTATTCTTATGTCATTCTTATATATGTTATCCTTATATGTTGGTTGCTGCTGCTGCTGCTGCTGCTGCTGCTGCTGCTGCTGCTAAATCACTTCAGTCGTGTCCGACTCTGTGTGACCCCATAGATGGAAGCCCACGAGGCTCCCCCGTCCCTGGGATTCTCCAGGCAAGAACACTGGAGTGGGTTGCCATTTCCTTCTCCAATGTGTGAAAGTGAAAAGTGAAAGTGAAGTCGCTCAGTCATGTCTGACTCGTAACGACCCCATGGACTGCAGCCTACCGGGCTCCTCTGTCTATGGGATTTTCTAGGCAAGAGTACTGGAGTGGCTTGCCATTGCCTTCTCCGATATATGTTGGTATTTTGATTGAAATACAGAAGGGAGAGAATAATTTTGAGTTGTATTTTATTCCAGTATTTCTTCAGAATTCTTGGTCCTCTCTGGTGATAAGGCTCAGGGGAAGAGACGGAAGAGACTATAAGCTTTAACCTCATAGCCTTCTTTAACTGTTGTCCATTTTCTTCCTGCTCTCACCACATGGGAGCAGTCATACCATCCCTCAGGTCCCAGTGCCTTTTTCCATTCGACACTTTTCCATCAACATTTAAACAGAGGATTTTGGCCATTGCTGGCTTCTAGCTATTCTTATAAGAGTTGTTTACAGATTGCTTCTGGAAGCTTAAGCTAATGATCTGTTATTATCCTGGTTTGGCTCGTTTTGATGACTTTTCAATAAAGTGAAGGTAACTAACACTTAATGAGAATCTAGTGATCTGTCAGGTACCTTACTAAGAGCTTTACAATAATTCCAAAAATGGAGCAGTGGAAATTCTCTTTTGCAGATGTCAGACCAGTTCTATAGGCTGAGTGGCTTGTTCAGGGTCTCGCAGCTAGTGGAAGGCAGAGCAGGGATTCAAGCATCTGCAGCATTCTAATACCTTATTTCTCAAGGGTAGTACCGAGACTAGCAACAGGAGTGTCATCTCAGCCCAGAGTTGCTGGACCAAAATCCTACACTTTAAGGCGATCCATTAAGTCATTTGAATGCACGTTAATGGTGGAGAGGCACTGCTGTGCACGGAAGTCTGATAAACCAGAGACTGTTATAGATGGGAGGATGGGGCGCACTTGCTTCCTGGTGGCACTGTTGAGGTGTGACATTGGGCATTTGCTTTTCTGACTGCAACTAAAGCAGGAGGTAGGAGCAAAAGAAGAGGAGATGCTCTGTGTTAATGGTGACCTGCAGAGTAATTTTTGAGGTGTAGACACACCTGCATCGCTATCACGATCACTAGAAAGCAGCTATTGAAACCTTTTTCTTTAAATGGCAGCTCTCAGTTGATGGATTGATTTAGAATGCCTCTATTATGAGACATTTATTGGAAGAAAATTGAAGCCTAAATCAGAATTTCTTGTACTGTGTTTGAATACATGGAGACAGTGCTAAGCCAGCAAGAAAATCATTTTTAATTAAATGTTTATTGTAGTTACTACAGTGGTTTGGGTTTGAATTTATAATATAATGGGGTTGTATTTTGATATAGGTACAATTTATGATGCATTGGTATAATCATTGTGTACCATGCAAGATGCCTGTATTACAGGGTTTGAAGAAGAACTTTAGTGCATTCCATGATTATGAAGATTTATGATTATTCCATCTTTGCTTTTATGACACTGTAGATTATATTTGTGACAGCTGTTATACCGAATCCTTGGTCAGAAATAAACATCCAATTACTGTATAGTCTCAGAGGGAAAGCATGATCTGCTTTATGAGAGTCCACTTTATAAAGTGAGTTTAAGGATTTTAACTTGGCAAGAAGGAAATACTATCTGCACAGCACTTTGATTTTAACGTCTATTATTTGGTATTTATTGAGTGTCTTCTCTGTGCTAATTACATTCATCTCTAATTATGAAAATCTGACAATGTTCACTAGCCCTGAAGCTGATTTGATGTAGTGTTTCTGGAGTTTCACATGAAGAGAATTGACTTGGTGGTCTAGTTCTTGATCCTGAAATACAAAAGCATGATAACTGAGTTTGTAGAGTTCTTCATGCTTCCAGACTGCTTCATATACACCATCTTGCCTAACCCTCCCATGGGTCAGGATTTAACATGCTCATTTGATCAAAGGATTAATGAGTCAGATGGCCTCACTGCTTTTGTGTCCTCAGAGTCTTTTGTTATGAGCAGAGGTGAGTAATTGTCATACTGTCATCTGACCATTCATGGCTATTGTTGTTTGTACCATTCAGTTGATAGCTAGTCACGTTCTTTTTTATGGTAACTTTGCTTTCTGTTGTTATCTTAATAGCCACTTAAATCATATTTATCTTCTTATGCATTTCAGTTTTATTTTCCTAACTAGTCTGTGCAAATCTCACATGTGTTATACATTTCTTTATATTCCTTATATTACCTGGTACATCACAGGGCCTTGATAAATGTTGTTGAATCTGAAGTGGGAATAAGGAAAACTAATATCCTGATTTGCATCCTGCCTGCATTTGTTTCATTTCCTAGGCAGTGTTTTTTCTCTAGGTCTGTTAAGGTTAGGACTGCTGTCTTTTTCAGACTCTCAACTTTAAGCCTTGTTTTTGCCCAGCAGACCACAATGCAACAAAGAGGATTTGGAGCCCAATGTACTTGGTTTTGCCAAATGTTCACTGCTCTGATAAATCATCTATCAGCTAAGCTAACTTTGGGGAATTATCTGTGGAATTTAATTCTATTTGCTGGCCCTATCTGGTTACCATGGATACTTGCCCTGGCAGAAGTTTGTCCTCTTGGCCCTGGTACATGATGTTGCCTGTGGCAACAAATAGCTAGCTGGGTGGTGAAGGAACAGGGATGGGAAGTGAGTACCAGGTATTCACAGGGAGGGCAGGGACTTTACTTGGACCCCTGAGGCCATAGGGGGCCTTATAGTCAGGTCTGGGCCTGTGAAGGGAGCCAGGGTATGGTGTCAGGAGATGGGGTTCCTGCAGGCAGTAGTCAGCATTGAAAAGGGCAACAGATTTTGGCTCAGCCACCTTGAGATGAGGATTCTGGTAATCTGCAGAGATTCAGGTGAGCAGGCAGTTGAGACTGGATCTGATATTAAGTAGAGTAGAGTAGTTCAGGAGGCAAGGGTGGTCTTGATTGAGCTTGGGCTCTTAGCTATGGAAGGAGGGGAAAGGCAGAGCCTTAGTATAGTGAGGAGAGAAGTTTGGGCTGACCCACAGCTTCCTAAAAATGGATTCTGTGGTCAGAGTTGCAGTTAGAAACTGGGAGGTGCTCTGAAGAAAGAGTACAGCTCTAGAGTAGGACAGTTCTGAGTCTTATTCCTGTTCTTCCATATAGTAATCCTGCTGTCTCCAGAAATTACTTAGTTGTCTCATCTGTAAAATACAAAGGATGGGTTCATATGTGTTTTCCACCCTATGACCTGCATAGTGCTGCCTTCTGGAAAAGCATCCTGTGTTCATATAGTTTGGGAAATGTTGCATGGTTTGTCTTCCCTCAACGTTGACAAGATTTACAATATTCATTGTTATCTTCCAGTAGCCAGTGGTGACCTGCAATGATTTTTATTTAGCCCGGTGGTTCCCAGACTGATGGACCATGGCATGTCTTCTCCCAAAGAAGGTGTTGACTTGGTGAGGGAGTTTCAAGCTTGAGAAAGACTGTGCTCAGTGATCTCCCAGATGCCTGCCACTGGAGGGTACCCTAAGTACATCCATCATTCATTTAAGAGGCCATGGAGACACAAATGACCCATCCAGTTGAGGAGCCACAAGTGGTCCTTTCTACTTTAACTTGGTGTTCCTTCCCTCTTGAAAGTTATAGTGGAGACCCACTGCTCTTTGGAATTTCCTGACCCCCAGCTTGGGAGCACTGGTCCCTGATTCCCAATCTGGATTTAGAGGAAGGGGTGTGGAAGGTGCCTGCAATTGTTCCTCCTTCCTTTCCCAGAGCCTTGATGTTGGGCGTTAAGTCAGCCTCCCTGATGCCGTGTCTCTTCCTCTCAGCCCCTTTGGCTTCATCAGTTACAGGCTGCACCGCCCCCCTCCGCCAAACCTGGGGCATTATGTCAGTCACTTGGAACGTGTTTTCCTTTTTCCCAACAACTGGTTTACAAATAAACTTTTGGAATTCTGCCCACCCACCCCACCTCCCATTGGGTTGGCTGAGGTAACTTCTTAAATGCAATCTGTTTAAACATTTTGTAAACAAGAGTAGGAAAAATACTAATTGTTTTATCAGGCTGCATTTTGCATAAATAACTTTTTTTCCAGAAGTCTTTTGGGAATGGGGAAATTTCATTAAAAAACCTGATGGAAGTAAAAGTGACTATTTTTTAAGTGGCTGGATCTAGCTATGGAAATGACTTTGAGACTGAAAATATTTACCACATAGAAGGTATTTATGCAGCTTATACTGTGTGTCTGTCATTGTCCCTGACACCATGGAATATCAACCAAGCTTCTCCCTTCAAGGGACTGAAACAACTGGGGAGGTAGAACCACTGTTCTCATGGATACAAGAGAATGGAATCCAGTGTTATTCTGTGTGGCATTACATTGAGTTAAGGCAAAGTGTGGTATGAATTCAGAGCTGGGAGTGACTGTGACAGACTAACTTAGTCAAGGGAGTCTCTGCTGAGATGGAAGGACTTGAGGGCCAACTACTGAAAGACAGGTGGGAATTGTAGATCTTACAAAGAAAAGGGACAGTGTTTAGATGGGCAAAAGCATATGTAAATCACACCTTCTCAAGGAAAGGCTTCTTAAGCCCTGTTGTGTGCGAGGCAGTGTTTTGTATCGGGGGTGATCATGGGAACTTCCCCTTTGCGGTGGCAAGTGGACGTGCAGCACCTGAGAGAATGAGTGTGTCCACCTCAGACAGGAAGAATCCCATCCCAGCTGCCCTGCCTAATTGTAAGTTGGAACTTTCTCAGCTTGGGGGCTATACATAGAACACCCGTTTATGATAGGAGTCAGTTCAGTGGTGGACTTGGTGTTGGCAGATTTGGGACCAGATAGAGTGGTGATAGGGGAGCACAATGTTAATAATAAATAGTAACAATATATTCCTGAGACATACTTGTTGAAAAACTTAGATATTTGGATTAGTTGACAGCAAAGGAGATTATAAATTTCAAATAAAATGTTGCCTGTTTCCTTCTGGAATCATTCCAAGAACTGCCCCAGTGCCACATTTGGTTTCAATGGCATTTAACTATTAATCTTTGCCGGGACGCTTATATGATCGTACAGACACTTATATGGTTCTCCTATAACATGTTCTTCGTTATTAGGGACAAAAGCAGTCTGATTCCATTTGGATTTTTTCCTGTGCATAGGTAGATCACTCCAGTGATTTACCTGAGTTTTATTTTTGGTATTATTGACAGAAATTGACAGGCTGTTGATGAAGTACTGACTAGTTCTACTGAAGCTTTGAACTGGCTTGCAGTTATAGGCACAGTCTTAGTACTTACAAAAAGTCACTAATCTTCACTAGATCACTGTCACCTTCTCTGTCAAATAGTTATGATATTATTGTGAAAATAAAACATAGTGTCCAGAATGCACATAGTATGGGAATGTTCTGTTAAATGTATTCTACTAGAATATTTGTTTTCTATACAGACACATGGTTGACTGCCCAGAAAATGTTTTTTGAAAAAGTATGTGGTTAAGGATTTCCACTTCTGTTTCAGGCAATTATTCACAAAGTAGCAAAATGTCACTTTTCTATGATAAACAGGCATCATTGACATTCAATAAATTGAGAGTACTAATGGTCGTTGTCAAAAGGTTTTAAAAATGTCTTTTGTGTACATCTTACCTGTGGCTGAAAAAACATTCCTAAGCCAGAGTTATAATTTTTCTTCTATTTTGTGTTCAAGTGGACTTTCTCTTCAGAGGGGCAAATTTTAGCTTCACATATTGGAGAATTAACTCAGGCTATCTCACATTCTAAGAGATGCGTGTAGTAAATGGAAGATGGTGAAGTGGAAGATTTTTGTTATCAAAAGCCTGTATTTCCCGTAGCTAAGCCAATTCAGCAAAGACTTGGAGGCAATTATTTAAGATTTTCCTTTTGAGCTGCAAGCTTTAATTAAAATATATAGTTTCTGTGGTTTCTGAGGCCTCTCTTTGATCTATTTATCTGTAAAGATATTTTTACAACACATTAATTGGAAGTTTACCTTCCCTAATAAGGGGCGTACCTGCAGCAGCAGGTTGTAGTCCACAGAAAGTCTGAGCTGGCTTTGCTGGATGTAGCATTTGCCCCAAATCTTCTTTCCAAATGGAACATTATGCCATTTTTCATAAATATTAATGTATGAACTAAGGCTTTCTGTCTTGACCTGCCAGACTGAGTGAGAAATTAAATACTTAGCCAGGCAACTCGGTTTATCTATCCTCAGACTCTCTCTTCCCTCATTAAGAGGAAATTTTACCTAAAATATTGGAGTTGTCTTCATAATTGGAAAAGAATTTTTCAGAAGGGACTTGAAGAGGGTGTTTGTTTCAGAGGTCCTGCAGAGCATTGTGACTGATGTTCGTGAATAGCCTTTGAAATTTAAAACTTTTTAAATGATTTTTTAAACTCCAGGTTGTTCATGGATCTGCTTGGCTGTTGTCTCATCTCAAGGTCCCACTTTCTCTCTCTGCATCTCCTTCGTCTAGTCCCATGGTCTTTAAATTGTGAAGATGGGGGATTGTCTTTGACCACTTTACTCTTTCTTTGACCAACCAGATAATAACAAAACTTGTAAAATCCAATCCATCTTCTATACTCTTGTTATGAAAGCGGATGACTGCTTATGCACGTCATCTACTAAAATGCTTTCCTCTGGCGTTTTTGTGTAGTTAGTCCAGAGTGCTAGAGCCAGTTTAATCTGCCTTATCTGTACCTATCAATACATCACCTTCTAGAGAGATGTATGGAGTTTTAGAGCCAGAAGGGATCACATGAACCTAACCACCAGATACAGACGTGGTGCCTAATACTCTTCTTTTTATTTGGACTCAGTTATTTTATTTTTAATATTTCTTTATTTTATTTGGTAGTATCAGGTTTTAGTTGCAGCACATGGGGTCTTTGTTGCATCATGTGGGATCTTTCGTTGTGGTGAACAGACTCATTCTGCGCCCAGGATTCAGTAGTTGTGGCCTTATTTGCTCCACAGCACGTGGGATCTTAGTTCCCCGACCAGGGATCAAACCCATGTCTCCTGCATTGCAAGGCAGATTCTTAACCACTTGATCAGGGGAGACCCTATATTTTCTAATTAAAAAAAATAAATACTTTGCTCATCTCTACCACAGGGCCTCTGCATGCACTGCCCCTTTTGTCTAGAATGCTCATCTTCTAAACCATGGCTCTCAGTCATTATTTCTTCATTTAAATGCCCATTCTTTAGAGGGGCCTTCTCTAACTCTCCAGCCACTCCTTCATCACCCTTAGCACATTTGAAATGATTTTATTTTCCTGCTTATCTGTTGTTTGTTCTCCATTATAGCTCCCAGTTCGAAACATTCAACTATTTGCTGTATAAAAAAATATGCTTTTTTGGCCTAAATTCAGTGTTCATTAACAGCCAGAGGGTCACTAGTCACTTTATAAAGACTATAAGCAAATGATGTGTGTGCACATTTAGTTAGTTCTGCTCCCAAACATAGGCATTCCCTTTCCTTTGAATCTTCTTTCCCATTTGTATTCAGCTGGTTTTCACTCCCATTTCACAGATTCTCTTTGCTGATGTTCAGTGTTTGATGCAGTGGTCAGGCTGTGCTCAGTGAAAGGTGTGACTTACCAGGGTTCATGTGTATGGCTGAGACAGAGTAGCCAGAGAGCAAGGCTGAAGAGCCTGTGAAATGCATGTGCGTAGGAGACAGCATGCATGTGGAGCACAGTCCTGTCTGCCATTGAGTATCTGGAAGGAGGAGGGCCAAGCAAGCAGCCTGCCCCACTGCAGAGGCCCAGTGTTGCTGGTGGTGGTCTCAGAACCACATTGAGCACTAGGAGGGAGGCAAGTGTTAAGAACAGCTGGGGCTTACCCTGTGCCAGGCACTGTCCTAGGTGCTTCTACCTAGTAACTCACTCCGTCCCTACATCATGAGTGGATGATTGTTATTGATCCACTTTACAAATGAGGAAACTGAGTTTAATAACTCACACAAGGCTGCAGAGGAGGTGGTTGAGTGAGGATTCAAACTCAGGCAGTCTGGCTCCACGCTCTTCACCACTAGTCTATACCAGATCCCAGATGAATGTCTTTGGGGGCTGCACGGAGAGCAATGGGAAAATAAATTTCAAGTGAGTTGTTATTTAGACTAAGACAGTTTATCTCTTTATAAATCAGTTCATTAAAATGGACATTATGGAAAGATATATACATTTGTAAATTTAAGAGGCGTTCATCATTTTCCATGGATTTGAATTTACTTGGGCCATGGACCTACTGTTTTATTCTATCTTAATATTCCTGAGTACTTCTTATGGACAGACAGCAAATTAAAAACACTTTATCTTGTCCCTTTCCTGGGTCAAATGTGATGATTTAAGAAGCCTTTTCTAAATAAATCTAAGCCAGTAGCCACAAACAGGAGCCCCGGTTGGTTTGTTGGTGCTAATGGCAGAAAGCTGAGCGGTCCATAGAGGGGAGAAGGATATATTTATAAACAGTTCCATTAGTGGGTCCCACCCTGCTTCTTGCATTGTTGTAAATTCTTGCATAGCTTTATTCTCAAGGAGAAATATTAGATTCATAATTCTCTTTTCACGATGATGATACCCACCCCCAGAGCAGTGTACTCCCAGAGGAGTAGGAGTAGAATAATGTTAATTATTAATTGAAGGAGTACACAGGCAAGGGGTACGTCTTTGACCAGTCTCCTACCACCTAGCACGCCCTAAGATATCTCTTTAGAATGGAATTTTCCCAAGGCTGTAAAAACATCGTTTAATTATTATTGTTTTAATTAGAATCCTTCACTCAACCCATCTGAGACCAGGTAGACCTTTTTTCTTAATGTGTTTTAAAGGGAAATGTTTTTGTGATCTGATTTGTGCATCTGCTTCTTTTATTCACTGTTACACTTCTTTAAAGTCACCTGCTTGGACTTTTTTTCAGCTCACATACACTTGAACTTTATGGAGACATTTTTAATTCTTAAAATACTCAAAGGTCATTTTCATGTTGAAGAGGCATGCACCTTAGTTTCGCATCTATTTGAAGTTAGATACTGGTGCCAGACTTGTGTTATAAAGAAAAAAAAAAAGCACAGTCCCTTCCCTAAGGAATGTGGACTTCATAGTTTATTTTAGGATTTCATACTCTATATTATTTTTTCTTTTACTTTTTGACTTATGCATTTCTTTTATTATAATTTAAGGTTTTCCCTAAATAGAGACTGCACTGAGAAGAGTTAACACAAGTGAAAACTTAAAGACTTTCAATTCCATCTGCTTTGAAAGTTAAAGAAGCCCTCTTATATTTTGTGAGGGTGAATAAAAATCATTGATTCAATGATGTCATTTTATAATACAGCACATAACATTTCTAGGATAATACGTTATCAATCTGGAAATTAGTATAAACAGAATTTAGTCAATTCATTGCAGGGCCGAAATGAAGTGAAAATATGCTTTCCATTGTTGTGTGTATAATTTCAGACTCTACAGAGCTTGAGACATCATTGTTTGGTGATTACAGTTACTTTAGGTGTACAAGTTCATTGTACCTGCTCTTGTTTCTCATGACTCATTAGGTATTGATACATACTTTGAATGTCTATAGGATTTTGTGGTCAAGGATGATTACTTTAGAAATACTGTGTTGAGAAATTCGCCTTGGGGGAGTAACCAACTTCTGTCCAGATGCCTACAAGGTTGATGTATATCAGGTTCCCTTTTGCTATCACCAGGAAGAATGGTAAACAGCGTTGGTGGCTGTGACATTAAATTAAGCAGAATGGGTAACATTTCATTGGGTTTCCCAACGGTTCAGAAGCAAATCCCAGAAAGCAGCTGCTGTGAAAACAACTCAGATTAGACATCAGCAAACCAGAAGAAACTACTCTTTGCCTTTGTCCAGAATTTTCTTCTAAGCCTGTTGTCATTGTTGTTCAGTTGTTCAGTCATGTCCAACTCTTTCGAACCCCATGGACTGCAGCATGCCAGGCTTCCCTAGTCCTTCACCATCTCCTGGAGCTTGCTCAGACTGATGTCCATTGAGTCAGTGATGCCATCCAACCATCTCATCCTCTGTCGTCCCCTTCTCCTCCTGTCTTCAGCGTCTTTCCCAGCATCAGGGTCTTTTCTAATGAGTCAGTTGTTCACATCAGGTGGTCAAAGTATTGGAGCTTCAGCATCAGTCCTTCCAACAAATATTTGGGGCTGATTTCCTTTAGGACTGACTGGTTTGTAGGTTTCTGAATTGTAAGAAGTTTGTAAAATTGTTCAAAGAGCATGTTGTAAAAGGTATCGGTGTTCATTAAGCCCACTAATGACTTGGCAGTCTTCTCTGGTGGCTCCAATGGTAGAGAATCTACCTGCAATGCTGGAGACCGGGGTTTGATCCCTGGGTTGGGAAGATCCTCTGGAGGAGGAAATGTCAACCCAATTCAGTATTTTTGCCTGGGAAATCCCATGGACAGAGGAGAGGAGCCTAGCGGGCTACAGTCCATGGGGTCACAGAGTTGCACATGACTGAGCAACTTACACCTCAGCAGCACCTAATGATTTGGCAAATCCAAGCACTTAGTCGGGGTGGTTTGGTGGTTTTTGAACTAGAAACTTGCTGGCTTTACTTTGGCTGATTCTGGCTTACTTGAAGGTCAGTTCAGTTCAGTCACTCAGTTGTGTCTGACTCTTTGCAACCCCATGGACTGCAGCCTGCCAGGCTTCCCTGGCCATCACCAACTCCTGGAGCTTGCTCAAACTCATATCTATCGAGTCAGTTCTTTGCATCAGGTGGCCAAAGGACTGGAGTTGCAGCTTCAACATCAGTCCTTTCAATGAATATTCAGGACTGATTTACTTTAGGATTGACTGGTTTGATCTCCTTGCAGTCCAAGGGACTCTCAAGAGTCTTCTCCAACACTACAGTTGAAAAACATCAATTCTTTGGCGCTCAACTTTCTTTATGGTCCAACTCTCACATCCATTCATAACTAATGGAAAAACCATAGCTTTGACTAGACGGACCTTTGTTGGCAAAGTAATGTCTCTGCTTTTTAATATGCTTTCTAGGTTTGTCATAGCTTTTCTTCTATGGGAGCAAGCATGTTTTAATTTCATGGCTGCAATTACCATCTGCAGTGATTTTGGAGCACCCCAAAATAAAGTCTGCCACTGCTATCTATTAGCCATGAAGTGATGGGAATGGATGTCATGATCTTAGTTTTCTGAATGTTGAGTTTTAAGCCAACTTTTTCACTCTCCTCTTTCAATTTCATCAAGAGGCTCTTTAGTTCTTCTTTGCTTTCTGCTATAAGTGTGCTATCATCTGCGTGTCTGAGATTACTGATATTTCTCCCGGCAGTGTTGATTCCAGCTTGTGCTTCATCCAGTCCAGCATTTCTCATGATCTTGCAGTCAGGATTAAATTCATTATTACATGTGAAAAATGTCTTTGCCCCTTTAGTGAAGTACTTGATAAATGCTAGATCAAATGAAAATTATTGGCTCTTATGGGTATCATCTGTTATACTTGCTTGACCAAACTGATTAGTCTGTTGTTTGTTGCCTAGTAACTGTTTAGTGAGACAAGATGATTGGATCTTTGGGAATGGAAAATAATGCAAAGCTTTCTTAAACTTGCCCTCCCTCCTGCACTAGGTGTCTCTGAAAACAAAGGGCATGAAAACCATCATGAACAGGGTGCCCTGTGTTGGGTGTATTTAATAGGACTTCTGAGATTTGTTGTTGTTTAGTCACTCAGTTGTGTCTGACTCTTTGCAACTCCATAGACTGCAACACGCCAGGCTTTCCTGTCCTTCACCATCTCCTGGAGGTTGCTCAAACTTATGTCCATTGAGTCACTGATGCCATCCAACCGTCTCATCCTCTGTCATTCCCTTCAACAGCTTACAGTGAACAATGTGAGATTTGTGATCTCTGAAGAAGATTTGGCTTTGGGACCAGGGACCAGGCGTGATCACTCAAGAGCTTTTGTGTAGCAGAGTTCTATTACAGTGAAAAGGGACAAAGAAAGCTTCTGACATCGACATCAGAAGGGGGAAGGAGAGTGCCCCCCTCGCTAGTCTTAGAAAAAGGAGTTATAGACTGTTTCAATTGGTTATTACAATAAATCAAAAGAATGTCTCAAGGTTGTAAAGATCTTACTAGACCTATTCCCACAATTTATATTTTAAGATAACAGGATTAGAACTTAAGAATAGAAAGAACAGGATTAGTCAGAAGGTTTTCAGGAAGAAGAAACTGCCCTCAAGCAGGATGTAGTGTTGTTGTAAAATCCTTACTAAGAAATGCAGGGGAGAATAAAAGTTTGTCCTTTCCTCCTCCTTGATCATGCCAGACTCCTATTTCCTCCTTGCAAGCCTCAGACGCCTTTTTCCTTCTTGGAGACCCTGGACTTCTTATCAGCCTGCCTAGGAATGGACACTCTCACCTTCTCCTCCTGCCTTCAATCTTTCCCAGCAAAAGGGTCTTTTCTAATGAGTCGGCTCTTCACACCAGGTGATCAACACATTGAACTGATGCTACTGTAATGTACCAGCCTCCCTTCCCCAATGGTTTCCTGCTCCAAATAGTACAAAATCACATCTCCTTTTGTTGATTCGCTGACCCCATGGGTCTTGTCTCTGCTCCTCCAACTTTACCTCCCCTCACTTCTCTCGGACCACTACAGTCTTTCTTTTTGTTGAGCGTCTCTGGCTCATCCCCTTATTGGGAACTTTACAGATTTTATTCTTGCTGTTTGGAAAGTTTGTTCCCAGAATCTTTACATTCAAGCTTCAATTTGAATGCCTCAGGTCTTCTCTGATGATCTAGATCTCAGCTAAAGTTGTGGCGAGTGTACAGAGGAGCAATGTGCTTACTTATATGTTGGTATTTGCATGTCTGTCTGTCTTCCATACTAGAGTGCTCCTTGAGCAGAGGAGCCCTTTTTGTTTGTTTTCAGTAGAGTGAGTATAGCACATGAGAGTGTAGCACATAGAAATTACTTAATAAATGTATGTTAACTGAGTCCAAAGTGTTTGTTAACTAAAATAGCTAACCAAAAAAAAAAAACAAGTTTCACAGTATGCGGTCTTTCCAATTTATCTAAACTATTTAGCCATTATCTAATAGATTCATCCATTATCTATCTATATCACTTTGTGTGTGGATAGATAATGCTAAAATATTGTGAAAACTTTGCATTTCTTATGTAAGGCAATTATTCCTTAATTTTCACACTCTGAGTTTGTTTTGCCCACTACTTTTCATAGCCAATGCAGAGATTATATATTGGCTAAATTGAACAAAATTTTTATGAATTCCCAATTGATGAAATTCAAACTAATGATGCTTTGCTGTACAATGCCATAAAAATATTTTATTTTGCAGAAAAGTATGACAATAAAAAACTATTGTATATAGGCTTTTAAAAGCATCTAAATATACATAAAAATAAAAATAATTATCCTAAGAAAAAAATTTTATAGGCTTACTGTCTTTTGAAATCTGTTTTCTTATAGATTTGCTTCCTTGTTCATTCACTGACAATGCTGACAAGATGCACTTACAAGGGGGCCACATACATTGAAGGAAATTGTTACATTTCTTAAAATGACATGAATTTTTATCCTCCAGCATTGGGAAAAGGCAGTCATTTTTCCCTGGGAAATAACAGCAGCAGCAGCAGCAGCAACGTAACAGTGGAAAGTAAGGCACATTTTAACCCAGAGTAACTGTTAAAATGATACACTAAACAGCTATTTAGAATTTGAAATATTTTCCATAGAGTCACCAGTCCTTTAGGCCAGTTCAGTGCTACTTATCTAGTTTCTCCTTCATAGGGTTAATGTTTTCAGAGAGCAAAGTCAAAGGGAAAGCAATCTGAGGGCACACAAACTTCCTCTAAGCCAGACATCAGTTTAGATTGCTTGTTATTGGTGATCTTCTGGTGGAAATTTGACTGGATTTTGAGTTAAATGCTTCAAAGTGTTCTGGGAACACCAAACTTAGACAGCAACCAGAGCAGCTGGGAACCGAATGATGAGGACATTCCTTCATTTCTTCAACCAAAAGTTATGGGACACCTTCACACATAGCGCTGTGTGAGTCATAGGACAGCTCGGAATGTAACTACAAGGCCAAGGGCTTGCCATATGGAGCCTCTAGTTTCTGAAGAGAAATGGAAGCTGAAACAACCAGACACTAATTCCCAAGGAGTAGGTACAGGTGGATGTTGGCAAATAGGCAACAAAATGCCATTCTCTCTCAGTTTAAAAACACTCTCATTTGGAAAGAGGAGAAACTTGAAAAATGTTCGGTGATTATTTTCTGGAACAAAGCTAAGACATAGGCCCTGAATTTCTTTTCTGTTTTCTGAATTGGTTTATGTGCACATCATTGGATTTCCATACTCATTTAACTGTTTACTCTTTTATAGAAAATAATTAGTGAAACAAACTCTGGATTGTTTCCAAAAACATACCCCTTGCATGGCACTCTCAGGAGATAGCACTTGTGATTTTTCCTGTCAAAGCATTCATTTCCAGCCTTCATTCTAATTAAAATAAACAGGACAGCACATTGCTCTGTTCTCTTTTCCTTTGAAATGACAGGTTTTTCTCTTCATGAAGAAACATAACCTGTTTCGACACGGACCACTGCTCTCTGCCCTCCTCAGGCTGCTCTCTGACAGCTCAGAGCCCCTCACTCAGGGCCCAGCTGGCCCCTGCCCCATGCCCCACAGCTGTGATTGCTCCCCTGACTTCCCCCTCACACTCCCCTCCGTCGCAGGGATGGGCTGGGAGGAGAATGTCCAGGTGAAGTTTAAATTCCTTCCAGTGGCATTTCTAACCAAAATGGGGAACCTTATCAATTTGAGCAGATTTCCAGCTGGAAATACTGTGTTCCAAGACACTAGTGGCAGAAATGCTTCATATTGGCGTATTTCCCATGACTCTTTTTATATTTGTCTCTCTGTCTATCCCTCCTACTCTCCCTCACCTTGACTTTCCTTCTTGCCCTTTTTCCTTTTCCATGCGGCCCCTCCCCAATACAGAAAAAAAATTTTTTGAGCCTGATGAAAGCACATTTTAGATTTTCTTACCGAAATGGCCCACCAATGATTAGATCTGACATAATCTGAGAACTTCCCCAGTGTTTCCATCCAAAGTTTAATGTTCTGTAGAATGTTCTTCATATTCAGTGGCACAACCGAATTGATATTGGCTCCATTCAAATACAAACCTCCTTACCTGGTGTGATTGAAACGTGCAGACTTGTCCTGTGAAATAGTGTCCTTTCAGGGCACTGTCTGTGTAATTGGTTTGTTGATTTGTTCAATAAATTTTTATGGTGCCAGACACCATTTTAGGCACATGGAGTGCATCACTCAACACAGTGAAGATCCCTGCCTCCTGGAATTGACATTCTGATGAGGAGAGATGGGGCTTATACAGTAAACGTAGCATGTGAATAAGACAGTTTATATGATAGAAGGTGATAACGTATTTTGAAGAAAAATAAGGAAATAGAACAAGCTACCAGAGGTCAGGAAGATGTGGGGTGGAGGTGGGGACAGTTTGCAGGATTAAATGAGGTAGGCTTGGTGAGTTGAGAGGGAGGGATCTGCACAGAGGCCTGTAGGAGCGAGGAAATTAGCCAAGCATCTCCTTGGGATGAGCAGCCCAGAGTCTGGACAACAAAAGCAGGTGTGTCCCTGGGATGTTCTGAACAGAAAGGAAGCCTGGGGGCTGGAGCTGAGGTGCGAGGTCGTCGTGAAGTCAGAGACTTGCCGGGTATCCAGGTCATATGGGGCCCCGCTGGGCTTTTTAAGGACTTTGGCTTTAAGAGTATGTATTTCTTTGTTTTTGGCGGCACTGGGTCTTAGCTGCTGTGCATGGGTATGGAGAGCAGGGGCGCTAGTCTCCAGGTGTGGTGTGTGGGCTTTGCATTGCGGTGGCTTCTCATTTTGAAAGAGGAGCTGTCTGGCAAGGGGGCTCAGTAGTTGTGGCTACTGGGCTCCAGAGGACAGGCTTAGTTAGTTGTGGTGCACGGGCTTAGTTGCCCCGTGGCACGTCCAGGATCTTTCTGGACCAGGTATTGAAACCGTGTACCCTGCACTGGCAGGCGGATTCTCAACCACTGGACCCCCAAAGGAGCCCCAGGACTTTGACTTCTCTGTGGAGCAAAATGGTGAGCTGTTGTAGTTTAAGGAATGATGTGATCAGACATCATTTTAGGAAGAAAACCCTGGCTGCTGTGGGTTTGGAATAGATCTTGCATGATAGTAGATCCAGGAAAGGAGGTAGGGATAGGAGAGAGGACACCTGTTACGAGACTAGTAGGAGGTTGGATTTTCAGGATATTTTGGCAGCAGGGTCAACAGAATTTCCTGATGGGAGGGAAGCAGGGTGTGTGAGAGGGTGCAGCGAAGTGGAATGCTAAGGCTTTTGTCACAAAGAAAACCTGATAGTCAAAGGATTAAAGTCTAGGTCTAAGTGTAAATAGCCAAAGAGAACACAAGGTTTTTTAAAAATGTAAGTAGTAGAGAAAGGTGATGAGATAAACAGGTCCCAGTTTCAAGCTGCTGTCCCTTTCCCATTCACAGCTAGACCCCAGAAGGGACTCTCTGCAGCAGAGCCTGTGCACACCCTTCCCTGATGTGGAGAATTCTCTTCCCCAAGCCATTTGCATAGTTGACTTATTTGCAGCTTATCTTCCCTAGAGAACTCTTCCCAGGCCAGGCTCCCTAATGCAGCCCTACTTGTGCTCATTTCTCTTCCCAAGATCTCTGTTTTGCTGCCTTTATTTCTCATGTTGCCTTCACAAAAGAGTGTATTTGCTTTCCATTGTCTGTTTTCCCCTCTGGAATATGCTATCATGAACTCACAACCTTATTGCTCTTGCTTGCTGCTTTATCTGCAGTATCTAGAACAGTGTTTGGTACACAGCAGATAATCATTATTGGTGACACCAAGAAATGATATTACAGGAAATCAACAAGTATGTATTAAATCCCTTCAGGGAACACCAGTAGTTACTATGTAGGGTTTAAGGGAATGTTTTAATGTAGCATATTTGGGCAAGAAATGAAAATGTGAAAATTAATAACATATAAATCACTGCAAATGGTGACAGCAGCCATGAAATTAAAAGACACTTGCTGCTTGGAAGAAAAGCTATGACAAACATAGTGTATTACAAAGCACAGATATCACTTTGCTGATCATGGTCTGTATAGTCAAAGCTATAGTTTTTCCAGTAGTCATGAATAGATGTGAAAGTTGGACCATAAAGAAGGCTGAGTGGCAAAGAATTGATGCTTTCTTTTGAACTGTGGTGCTGGAAAAGACTCTTGAGAGTCCCTTGAACAGCAAGGAGATCAAACTAGTCAATCCTGAAGGAAATGAACCCTGAATATTCATTGGAAGGACTGAGCTGAAGCTCCAATACTTTTGTCACCTGATGCAAAAAGCCAACTCATTGGAAAAGACCCTAATGCTGGGAAAAATTGAGGCAGGAGGTGATTGGGGCGACAGCGGATGAGATGGTTAGGTAGCATCACTGAATCAATGGACATGAATTTGAGCAAATTCTGGGAGATGGTGGAGGACAGAGGAGCCTGGCATGCTGTGGTCTATGGGACCTCAAAAAGTCGGGCACGACTTAGCGACTGAACGACAGCAACAACATAAACAACTATGTAAAGAAAATTCCCAGGACACTCAATATATGATTTCTTGGCAAATGATAAGGAAAATTGAAAGGCACTTATGGAGGGAGAAGAATTTAAAATTGTACAATTATTGATTTTCAGAGGTAGAGATTAGCCCAGCAGCATATGCAGGTGGAAATCTTTGCTGATCTCATTATAAAGCTGTTTTTCATAACATACATAGAGGAATAAGGAGTATAGACTAGCTGAGAGAGATTATTTGGCAGGGACGGTGTGGGCAGAGACCCAGAGCTAAGAGAAGTTGGGGCCAGTGAAAAACAGTGAACAGGTTTCCACATGGGAGGATTGGAATAGAAAATAACCATCTCATATTTCTTTCAGATTGCCACCTAGAGAAGGGTCGGACAAGAGTAGAATTAGCTTCATAGATGATGAACCAGAGCAAGACCTGACATCATTTTTTTAACCTACTGAGGACAATTAAAGATCCCATTAAAAATAAAAAAATTCTGTCTCTCCCAATAAAGCAGACTGAATTAAATATCCAGCAAATCCTAAAATGCTGATGCCAACAAAATTTTTTTTAATAAGAAAAGCATCAAATTATAGTGAGAAATGGTAATCACTTATACTTCTGGAGCTAACATTAATTCTTAAGTAGGAGGCTGAAATTTGCTTGCCTGAGGAAGAAAGAGTAACACTTTTAGAACTGTAATAATTTTAAAAATATATAGTTCTGAAGACTTTCCCTCAGGAATAAGTAAAAGCCTGTGGATGGTGGGATTAATTTGGAACTAATTCAAAGAGTGTCTTTAGAGTTTGGGGTTTATTAAAGAGATTGCCTACAGATTTGAAATCATCTGGCTGTTGGACTTTCTCTTCCTGAGGGAGACTAACTTAGCCTCAGAAAAGCTAATGCCTGTAAACCCACAGTAGCGAAAGTCTTCCAGATGACTTTCCTCCTGCACATCCTTCCAAATACTGTAATGTGTTTTAGAATGGACCATTACCAAACTTTATTTTTTGCCCTGAAATCTTAAAGACCAGATGGCACTTTGTCTAATCAAAACCACTTAGAAGTTTGACAAACCTTAGACAGTTGCGAATATCAGCAGTAAACCTTTTAGGTACGATGATCAGAGTAACTCATAGCTGATTTCATGGATGGAAGTCCTCCAGGGAGAAAAACACCACTTTAGAAACCAAGGGGGAAATTAAAGGGTTTAATATGTCGACCAGGGTATTTTCAAACTAGCAGAGAAAAAAAAAAGTCAAGCTACTTTATATGACTGAATGCATTTCAGGTAAATTGAAGTGAAATCAAGTCCAGCATGTTATCCAAGGAGAATATCAAGTTATTTTAAAGGTAAAAGTCCATCCAGAATATCTAAAATCAGGAAAAAAATAAAAGAAGTTAGAATTTAATGATCTATGTGAGAAGCTTGACATCTCAGTGATTACAAGATCTGCAGTGGAAATCCCTGTGATGCCCCAGGAATGCAACAAAGTCTTTTGAATGTATGTAGCTAATCCCCAGTGTCGGAGGCCAAATTCACTAGCTTCTGGACTTTATTCTCTCATCTGCCAAATGAGTCGGGGTTAGGGATAGTTTAGATTAGGGAATCGCTTAGGTATATTTCAGTTCTAAAAGTGGAATCAATTAGAAGATGTATATTAGTGGAATTCTTTGACTGTTTCTTAGACTTGTTTTATTGCAAGAGATACTGTGAACTCATGTTCCATATAGGTTCAAAAAAAAAGTGAGATACATGGAGAGAATGGTTTCTGCCTTGAAAATGTGATCAAGATTTTCCCCAAAAATCTTGAGAATGTCATTGGATTTTCACAGTGGTATTGTTTGCTTCACCTAGCTTTTCTAATGTGTAGATGTCTGTAGATTTCCCAAGGTGGAAATGGAAAATGCCCTTGGCGGAAGTCAAAAGCAAATCTCACCATCTGCATATCTGTGATTTGACATTGGTTCTTCAGATCCGTGAGAGTGGGATGTACCTGGCTTCTCCTCTGTCTGCTCCCAGTATATCCCCTTCTCTTCTTTCGTGTAAATTCCTTCTCTCTTCCTCGTTTATAGCAGGATCATTCTTGTCCATCCTGTGACTTCACTGGCTTCTGTCTGATCTCTGAAGCTTTTGTTGATCCATTAGTGAGGTTTCTTCAGAAGAACTACAGACAGTATTGGTCTGTGTACCCCTGTTTTCACATGCTTCAGCTCGGAATATCATGTTACTTTATTGCTTTATTTTTTTCCCCTCCTTATCTCCCCTCAACTCTTTATACACTCCTTGAAGATAACATCCTTCTTTAATATGTTGGACATCTATGTATAGCCTCATATTTGGCTATTTTCTGCAGGGAATCTTGCTGCTCCTTTGGAACCTCATCCTCACAGTTCTGAAAGCCAAAAATGACATCCTGAAATCTGTTTTAACAGGTGTCAGCCACTGGTATAAATGTAGCTATCAGTTCAATGATAGCATGTTCTAATGCGGTTGTGTGTGTGTGCGTACGCATGCATGTATGTATCATTTTGTAATAAAAACACTTATTTCTGTCATATACTTCTCTTGGGAGCACAGCTGTACTCCACACTCCCTGGATGTAATGAAAGACCAGCTTATCTCAGAGTTGACACCACTCTGGAAGGTCCTTGAGAAAGGAAAGGAAAGGAAGCAGCAGCCTGGGGAAGGGACTGTTGCAGACATGGTCAAATGTATTCCGGCACACAAAGGGCTCTTTTTCTTTCTTACAAGATTTTATCTTTCTTTTCTAATGGTCAGCTAGGACTAGGATGTGGATTGTGCTGTATTTTTTGAAGTGGAATTTCTTGCACTTGATCCTATTACGTTTTATTAAAATGTTTACATATTTTCTGGACCATTATTGGTTGTGTACTAGTAGTCAGGCTTGGCTAGCCTATGGTGCAGTAACAAATCTTGAAGTCATAAGGGTGTAACAAAACAAATATTTGCTTTTCTGTCATGTCACAATTGAAAGATTGAATGATTCCTCAATAGCTCTTCATATAGGGACTCAGGGATTCAGTGATGATCTTCCAGTATATTCCAGAAAAAAAGTGTGCCTGTTCTACTGCCATGTAAAACCAGTGTATAATCAGTTTCTTGATGAACTAAACAGTGAACAGTGTGAATTCTTGTATCTATTTTTCAGATCAGCTATTCTTCCTGTCCCCTCTCCCTCCATACACACATACACACACAAACGTGCACGCACGCGCGCGCGCACACACACATGAAGAGTCTATTCATTGTATCCATTCATTGTTAAGTAATAATTGCAACAGAAACTGAACCTGGAAGAACAGGACCTTCTGGAACACAGCACATGGGTATGTAATCTTAAAACGGAGTCTGCATTCTGAGAAACTGAAGACTTCCGATAACTGGCCTTCTCTACATCCCAAACCCAATAGTGCCTTAACAGACATCAGTGACACAATAAATACTTGTGTGGAACAAATGAACTCAAAACTTTCCTTAACTCTGCCTTTACTGTGGAGATAACTTGTCTCATTACATTGCCTGTCTGAAAATATTCCCTATCATTTCCTGTCCCTGCCCATATTTGCAGTGAATGCTTTGAAACAAATATTTGGACTTCATCTGTTGTAACTTGACAGTAAAAATTGCAGTTGAGGAATGTTTTCCAAATTCAAGAATTTCCCATTTTTTTGGAATTGACATGATATGACTTTTGTAATATAAGTAGAAACTTAATGAAGTCATCAGATATGTAAACTGCAAAGATTTAAAGAAGAGAAATAGATTAAAGTGAATGAAGATAGTTATTGAGTCAAAATTCATTCAGTAGCATTTTTCAACTGTCACCTAAATCACTCTGTATAGTGTCATTCAGCTCCTTTCAGTATCCTAGCCTTAAAGATAGTGCAGTAAGTACAATAAAGATAGGGTATAAATTGTGAACGAAGTATAAAAGGATTGTATCTGTTCATAGTTTACATAGACTATTTCTGAGCACCTTTTCACTTCAATGGCATTTATCAAGTTTTTTGGTTTTTTTTTAAGAGAGGGGAGCTTGTAGAACTGTGTAAATCAGGGAATCTGTTATACATTCACATTTTGATGATCAGCAAATCACTTATTTCTTTGCTAGAGTAAAACAGATTCATGAAATCAATACGTTTGTTGATCATTTATGCCAGACACTTTTTCCTTTCTTGAAGTCCGTAAGGCAAACGCATAACATTTCATTGAGCTAAAAAAGAATGAGAACATATTTCTAGCAAATGTCACCAGTTTCCTTTACCTTGTGTTTCTTCTGTCTTGTTGAGAAATGCTCAAGGCAAGTCATCACCATTGGCGTGAGATCAGTGGATGGTTCTACTAATGTTAGTGATGGGGACTTCTGCAAACATTTATGAAAACAGGCAGGCTGTAAACCAGTTAGGGGTGTGTTGCGAGCGAAATGACACAAAGACAAGACACACAAAAGACAGACAAAGACACATCTGCTTCCTTAACCATTCTCTCTCGTGGTCACTGTTGGGCTCCTACAGGGGTGAGTTTAATTTTTATTTTGTGAATTAAGTACTGAAGTTTCTTAGGTGTTTTAAGAAAATAAAATGTTATTTTGTTGCTTTCAGTTCAGTTCAGTCGCTCAGTCGTGTCCGACTCTTTGCGACCCCATGAACCACAGCACGCCAGGCCTCCCTGTCCATCACCAACTCGCAGAGTTCACTCAAACTCATGTCCACAGAGTCGGTGATGCCATCCAGCCATCTCATTCTCTGTCGTCCCCGTCTCCTCCCACCCCCAATCCCTCCCAGCATCAGAGTCTTTTCCAGTGAGTCAGCTTGTCGCATGAGGTGGCCGAAGTATTGGAGTTTCAGCTTTAGCATCAGTCCTTCCAATGAACACCCAGGATTGATCTCCTTTAGAATGGACTGGTTGGATCTCCTTGCAGTCCAAGGGACTCTCAAGAGTCTTCTCCAGCACCACAGTTCAAAAGCATCGATTCTTCGGCAATCAGTTTTCTTCACAGTCCAACTCTCACGTCCATACATGACCATGGGAAAAACCATAGCCTTGACTAGATGACCTTTGTTGGCAAAATAATGTCTCTGCTTTTTAATATGCTATCCAGGTTGGTCATAACTTTCCTTCCAAGGAGTAAGCGTCTTTCAATTTCCTGGCTGCAGTCAGCATCTGCAGTGATTTTGAAGCCCAAAAAAATAAAGTCTGACACTGTTTCCACTGTTTCCCCATCTATTTCCCACGAAATGATGGGACCAGATGCCACAATCTTTGTCTTCTGAATGTTGAGCCTCAAGCCAACCTTTTCACTCTCCTCTTTCACTTTCATCAAGAGGCTTTTGAGTTTCTCTTCACTTTCTGCCATAAGGATGGTGTCATCTGCATATCTTAGGTTATTAATATTTCTCCCAGCAATCTTGATTCCAACTTGTGCTTCTTCCACCCCAGCGTTCCTCATGATATACTCTGCATATAAGTTAAATAAGCAGGGTGACAATATACAGCCTTGACGTACTCCTTTTCCTATTTGGAACCATTCTGTTGTTCCATGTCCAGTTCTAACTGTTGCTTCCTGACCTGCATACAGGTTTCTCAAGAGGCAGGTTAGGTGGTCTTGTATTCCCTTAGAGGTCACAAATGGAACTGGGTTCATATAACCAATTTTCATATAAAAATTATAGAGTTTCCATGATGAATTTCAGGTCAAGGTATTCATTTGCACACATAGTCATCCTAAGTGCAGACTATCAGGGGCTTCAAACGCTGTCTCTTAAATCCACAACCAACTTGGCCTTGCCTCTTTTTTGCATTTTTGAGGCTGAAGAACATGCACTGAGGATCTGTTGCTTTAATATTAACTGTGAAAGTGTGCTCTGGAGGAATTCTTTGGTCATGTACATTTCACTATACCTGAAGTATATTTGCTCTTGGCTAAGGAATGAATTCCAGCTATGTTGCAGGATGATGCTATGCTCTGGATTATTTTCGGTTTAATGAAGAAGCATTGCTGTCAAATCGTTGCTCAGAATGAAACTCCACATTTTTCCACATGTGGACCACATTTTCATAATGTAAAGCTATAAAATCTAGTGTTTCACTATGGAACAGACACTAACATGATGCTGATTCTGAGCTGTCAGCACACACCTGAGCTTGTTGAAGAAATGAAAACAACAAATTTTAAGTCTGCCCTGATTTACCTAAATAGGTAAAAACTTGAGCCAAAATCAAGTCAAAATTCAGACTAGCTCTATTATTTAGCCCTTTTGTAGCTGTTCTCTAGATACAGTCATAGGTATCTATAGATTTGTGAGAAGAACAAACCATTCCTCTTAAGATTTGAAAAAGTTTTTTGAGAAAATGAAGGGAGATGGGTATTCAAAATATTTTATTTTCAATTTTTTAAAAGACCTTATAATTTAGCTTGGTATAATGAATATTACAAGAAGGCTTATGTGTGGGAAAGCTCAAAATGCACAAAATAAGTAGAAAAGGGGGAATAACTATCTTCAAAATGTCTAATGTTCTGAAGGCTGCATGGTGTGCAGACGCCTACAATCTTACCACCTATATATTTCTATGATTCTCCTTAACATTGTGCAATTGTTCAAACTGCTTAGAGTTTTAATGGCTTCTGTTATAGTTTTTCTGGGGAGAGATCTTTTTCCTAAATATCAGACTAAGTAGTCACTACCTGATTTAAATAAATGGTGCCAGAAGTAGCCTGACAGCATACCAAACAAGACCTGTGTGTATAATGTGAGTTCTTTCTTTTCAATTTTAGAATCAACCTTGTCCTATGTTAGGCAGCTGGAGGCAAGAGTAAGACAGCTGGAGGAAGAAAATCGCATGCTGCCCCAGGTGGGTGACTTCTAGAAGCTCACAGCTAGTCAGTGTCATTTGAGTTATTTTATTTGGAATTTAAAGTCTGAATTACATTTTCTCCTTTAAATGATAGACATCATTTTGTCAGTAGTCATTCATCAGTGTACAGCATGATTGCTTTTCATAATGATTCATCATATTGTCCAGATTCTTAAGCGTGATACTAAAGGGAACATATGTCTAAAATGAGAATGTCGTATCATTTTGTAAGGAAGAAGAAAGAGAAAACAAGAGTAGAAAGTGCTTTGATGGTACTGCTCACATCTGTCGTGCATGTTGTTGGTGAACACAGGGAAGGGACTTTATTTTGGTGGAAATGTGTTAATTTACAAACTAGGGAGAGCTACAGGTAGTTTGAAGATTTCATATTTTAATTAAATGAGTACTTTCTAAAATTTTTTGTGATATAATTGAACACTTAGAGTGCAACAAAGAAATGACAGTAATTGACAGTTTTTACCTTCGGGCTTAATTTTTTTTCTCGAGTGAATATAAAATGATATTTTTTATGGGATTTAAGGCCTTGCCATATATTTTACTTAAAAATGTATTTTACTTTTTTCCATGGGCTGTTTATCTTGAAATGTTGTTGATTGAGGTCATGGTTCTTGGGAAATGTTTTGTTGAAGAGTTTAACAAATCTACTGATTTGGCTTGGTTTCCTTGACAGACAGGTAAACTGTAATGTATTTTAGTATTTCATAAAAAAGAATTTTCTCAACATTTAGTCACTAGTATTCTTTCTACATTCTGGTGACTCTTTCTATTTCATTAGTGACTAAGAGAAAATTAAACCTCTAATAGTAAACAATTTAAATGTCAAGACAAAGAGTGTTTATAGTTCAGGAAAAGATATATAAACATTAACAAAGAATTAACCAAAGACTTTGAAAAGCTGTTTTAGGTCTTTTAAACCTTGTTTTTAAACTAGTTTTGCTCTCTGATGGTGGTTTAGGCTGTCAGGTACTGCATGTAGGAATGTCTCTTTCTTTCTTTTATTGGTCAGTCATTGGAGATTAAATGAAATGCGGCTATTTCTCACCCTTCTCAAACTGTACATATGTCAATGCTCAGGATGACAGAAAGGTTTATTTGCATTATGAAATAAAATACTACTGGTCGAGTTTTTTCTTGTGTTCTTTTATACATTTTATTTTTAAAATTCCTTTGCCATTTTCCCTTTTATATTGGATTCAGGGTATGACTGTGCTAATATCCTTAACTGACAACATCTAACTTCTTTGTTCCAAGAAACCTAAAAAAATGTGATTAGTTTATTTTATGTATATTATACCATCTCTGAGGCAGCTGGGATTGTAAGCGACAAAGAAAGAGGGAAAAAAGAGATAATGTTTCTTGCTTTTCCTCTGAGTGGGAACTGAAATTTACACCCAAGTATTGAGTATATGTATGTGTTCTGTCTCATTGAAAAAGAGGTACAACAAATGGGAAAATAATTATAAAATTGATTTTTAAAAATCTGTGAAAGTGAGTTTTAGAGGTCTTGAAGGGAGATCAGAAGAGTCCTCAACTATACCTGATATGTGCATGTATATTTAAATATTTGCATAGTTAAGAATAGACGATATTACTTATTTTTTACAAATTCATATGATTTTAAGTGCATTGCTGCTTTTCATCAAAGAAGATTGCTGTTGTTTTTGGTTTTGGTTTTCTCTACAAGAAAGGGCTAAGAAAACCATATTTTATTGAACCTAGGATGTTATTAATGTGGGAGGCACCATTATCATATGTACTTTTCAGAAAGAAAAAAGATGTTGTCAATTATTGTCAGATTCTTGCTGATTTCAGTGATGGATGTTAAAAAGGAAAAATAATTTTTTTAGAATTCAACTTTTTATGTGTCTAAAGTACTTTAATGCAGAGAAAATCTATTGTTTGCAATACTCCTTTGGACTTATGCAATGAATATAATCTGACTCAGTTCAAAAATATTATTCATTTTAAATTTCTGTACTTGAGAGTGTTGCCTTCATTTATAGCTAAGATAGGTATGATAGAACCACCATTTGTGACTACTTGTATAAATACTGAAATGAAGTGAAATTGGTGAACAAAAACTGAACAAAATGAACAATAACAAAAAAAACCTGAAATGAACACGGACAGTAGATCAGATCTGAGGATGGAAAATAGTAAATGGACCTCAGAGCAGTGGGAATCATGTCAACTGAATCCTTGTAGAAGTCTGAGACTTGGACTAAATAACACAAAGACATATGTAACTTATTCTTAGATGTTTAATCATGAAATTTCCCTTCAGAAACAATTTCTGACTGCACGATATGAGCTGATTTTCAAGGTCAGTTCAATGTGACAAGCTGACATCCCTGTATAAATTAGTATCAGTATCTTGAACACTTGATTTTCAATTATAAGAACTTGCTCACTGTGCCTTGATTAGAAGGTATTATTTTTTTTATTCCCAAGTTTGTTTTAAAAAAAGTTGTCCACTTGTCTTGGATAAGCAGACTAAGAATACAGTAGACAATTGGAATTCCAAATGTATCAGATACGTTTTGTGGTTATAGCAAGGTTCCTTGCTGTTGACTGAGTATTTAGACTAAATTACATAAAACCTTTCCTGGATGAAGAAATCTCCTTAATGCCTACTTTTGTTCTTTATATAAAATTGTATATAATGAACAGAAAGTCACAACTTTGCCCTAGAAATACATATTTAAAACTAACCAGGATGAGTGTCATAAATGCTTATGGATTTTTCTCTGGGTAGTTGCAAAGGCTTCCATTTCCTAATATGTAAATGACAAGGTTTCTCCTAGCTCTTACATTTCATAGGCCTAAGTGTAATTAAAGCTTGGGTCCATTGTTACACCTATGCAAAGTTACCAGGTCCCAGAATGAAGGATTTTTTATAAAATAGAAAATTGTAGTGAAGACTCAGTTTGGTTCTGTCTGGTGGTGAAGAGGAGCTCACAGGCTGCATGGGTGAGATGTCAGTATGGCTGCTGTGCCAGGTCATCACTAGTAAGCATGGAATTCTTTGCTCAGCCACAGCCTTTGCAGTATCCTCTGAGGGCAACTAAGCTGCACTGGAAGTCCAGTTCTTAAACGCAGTATTTCAAAGGTGTCCTAAAGTAAGAACAGGCTCGTTAATTTCAGAAAATGCATTATTATTATTTGCTAGGTATTATTTGAAAATAAAATCCTTTTTCATTCTGTTTTTAAAATTTGTGAGGAAGACAACATGAGGTCTACCCTCTTAATAGATTTTTTCAGTGTATAATACAGTCTTGTTACCTATTGGCACAATATTGTACTTTAGATCTTCAGAATTTCCCTTGCATATTAAAAATTTTACACATGTAGATTAGTGACTTCTCATCTCTCCCTCCCCCTCTCCCAACTCCTGGCGACTACCATTCTATTTTTTGCTCCCATGAGTCTGATTGTGTTAGACACCTCATCATGTAAGTGAAATCACGTGATGTTGGTCCTTTTGTGACTGACTTTTTTCTCCTGCCATAATAGTACCATTTGATCGAGCAATCCCACTTCCAGACAATTTACCCAAAATAATTGAAATCAGGATCTCAAAGAGATATTAGCACTCTTATGTCTATTGCAGCACTGTTAACAATAGCCAAGCTATGGAAGCAACTTTAAATATCCATCAGCAGGTGAAAAGATAATGAAAATGTGATATAAACATACAATAGATCATTATTCAGCTTTTTAATAAAAAAGGAAATCCTGCCATACAAGACAACATGGGTAAACCTTGAAAATGCATTTCTGAAAGTTGGCATAAATGGTCATTAAAAATAGCGTGGACCTGGGATATTCTTCCTTGAACACATAAACTAACAACATTTTTTACAAATTATGTTTAAAAATGTTTCAAACGATTGCATCTACCCTCTGATAATACATATAATGATAAAACTGCTCAGACTGGTCTATCAACTCATCTATGTATATACTTAATATGGTGAAAGTTGCTTAGCTGTGTCTGACTCTTTGCAACCCCATGGACTATACATGGAATTCTCTAGGCCAGAATACTGAAGTGGGTAGCCTATCCCTTCTCCAGGGATTTTTCCTGACCCAGGAATCAAACCGGGGACTCCTGCATTGCAGACAGAGTCTTTACCAACTGAGCTATCAGGGAAGCCCACTTAATATGGTATGAACCCTAAATGAAGATTGTGTGTTACTTAAATAAATGTAGCCGCTATCTATGAAATTACGTTAACTTTCAAATCCAATAAGGTAGATTTACCCACAAGATCATACATAGCCATTTGTAACTAAAAGACCCGAGATGGTATAAAGTTGTAGTTAGATAAAATTTGTTATTACTATTATTATTTTAGCCGCCCTGGGTGTTCATTGCCCCATAGCATGTAGGATCTTAGTTCCCGAACAGGGATCAAACTTGCATTCCCTGCATTGGAAGGCAGATTCTTAACCACTGGGCCACCAGAGAAGTCTAAGGAATTTTATATGAAATTTAAAAGGAACATACCCATTTCATGTATATTTACGCATAAACACAAGCTTGCTCTGGATAAAGTTATAAATTTTTAAGTCTGACTGGAACCTTAGTTTTGTATCAGATTAGACAACCCCCTCCTTAGGGAGTTATATAAGGTTCAGAGTCTGGGAGTATAGTCCTGGTCAGACAGCTAATTACAGACTGACTCAGGCCAAGACGTAGGCCTGTTCAGCATTCTTTCTAGTGTACACACAGTGCCGCCTTTAATCATTTCATACCATTAACTTAATTCACTGGAATTAAACTGCTATATCTATTTTTGTTCTACTGTCAAATTCTTTTTTTAAACATTTATCTTTTTTAAAAAAAGGGGGGGGGGCTTTCCTCATAGCTCAGTCGGTAAAGAATCTGCATGCAAGGCAGGAGACCCGGATTTGATTCCTGGGTCGGGGAAAACCCCTGGAGAAGGAAATGGCAACCCACTCCAGTATTCTTGCTGGAGAATCCCACGGACAGAGGAGCCTGGCGGGCTACCATCCATGGGGTCACAAGAGTTGGACATGACTTAGCCACTAAACCACCACCATCTTAATAATTAACATTAGATCTGAGTAGCCATCTAAGATTTGTTAGGCCTTTATTCCTACTTTAAGGGAAATACTGTTCTTCAGGCTGCAGTATCCATCATAAATGAAAGAAAAACATATTTTAGTCTTCTCCTCCCTGACACATTTCCAAAATACTTCACAATTTTAAAATTGTATTATACAAACATACTGACTCATATCTGCATACTTAGAAATTGATTTCACAGCATGTGGTCCAAGACAGTCATTCGTTCAGATGATTGGGAGGCAGGTGGGCAGGGAAATTAGTAGATGCAACAGTGGTTTTTGAGGCGTATCCCAGTGACATTTGATATTTTAGCCTAAATTCAAAACCCTTACTTGGCTGTCTTTACTCATTCCATTGTCCTCTTCCTGATGGTCACAAAGATTTTTTTAATCCAGACCTAACTGATAACGTTTATGTGCTATGTCTGAGATGCAGTCTGTTCACCAGGAGAAAATATCTTAAAGTGGATGATGATTACCTATCTGATGATTTTATTATAAATAATGTCCTTTGAAGACGTCAGTTACTTTTCAGATACAACCATAAGGTAAAAACTAATATTTTAAAAGCTATTTTTACCCATCTTGTGTTGAGTTTGAATCTTGCATCACGGAGAGGGCTAGAGACAAGAAACAAGCAGTTTGCTGAAAATTCAAAGTCAATTAAGTACATTTATTACAAGTCTTACTGGGAAATCTGTTTTGTCTTCTAATGCTCTGGCACCAGCATCTGCTAGGAAAGCATTGTATGTCCTCTGTGCTCCAGAAACCCTCTCCAGGACAAACCACCCTCCTCTTGAGACCAACATTTTAGAGCCAGTTTCCAGAATCAGTGTTGGTGCCTAGTGTCCTGTGCCTGCCCTGTGCTGTGGGTTCAGCAGTGTGTTTGAAAGGCACTGGCAACTTGGATCACCACCGAGTGGGCCCTTTCAGCAAGTGTTGCTATTTCTGTTGTGCTAGCACACATGCAAGAGGCTAATTTTAGGAATGGAAATGAAAAATCTCCCTCTCATGTAATTTGGTTGCAATGTGGCCTCAAAACAGTGCGGGCTTTCAGTGTTCTGGGAAAGAGGCAGGGTCGTTTCTAGAACTGTTGCTGAACAAAAGAAAGAAGCTGTCACTGTTTCCAGAAGTGCTGAGGAGGGTGCACAGGAGCTGAGGAAATCGAGCCCCCCACTTCCATGGCAACACACCCCAGGTCCAGGGTCACATCTCAGAAAGGCCCGCTCACCTGTGTGCTTATGCAGACTGCCAGGCGCTGGGCAGAGATGAGGCTGGGGGTGCTTCTCTCTGACATGTAGATTTGCCTCCTGTGCTCTTCCTGTTTTGCTGTGGAGCTATTTATTGATTGTGTCACTCTTTCTCCTTTCCATATTTTTCTGACTTTATGTTTTGCAACACTTTTGCCTTATCAGGTCATAAATATATTTGACTTTTCTTGAGCTGTAATTGCTCTGGAAGGAAAATTCAGTAACAATTGCACAAAAGGAGACACACAGTGATGCTTTCTAGGAGGCTTCAAGTGAGTGGTGGTATCCTCCTGTTATTTGCATGTGACACTCCTGAGGAGTAACTTGTGCGAAAAGATTGTTTTTATGGATAGCCGCTCTAATTATTTTGCATAATCTGAGTAGAATCGGGATGCTACTGATAGGAGAGTTTAGTTGAATCTGTTAAGGGTTGGTTGCTGCTAGTCGTATTTGAGGAGAAAATAGACCTCCACCAGAGAAACAGTACTTGTGGAATATGATTTTCTCTAAATCATCATGATTTATATAATTAAACACAAGGAAAAAAAGCTTTTATGTATAGTTCAATCGAGTTTTCAAAGGACAGATGGGTGCTACACAAGTGGTGTGGGTGTATTGGAATAAAAGAGACAGATATGGAAAGTAAATTAATGGAGGAAAGTCATGCTGGAGAATCTAAATAAATGGAGATTAGGTTAAGGGAAGAGTGAAAATCTATCAGAAAATATAAAAAAAAGTAAAGCTCATAAGAAAAATGTCTATGGCAACATGGACTCTCTCAAAGCGGGTATTTATAGCTTTCCTCAGTGACCCTCTTTATGCTTAAGAATTCTTGTTTGAGAATCTGCTTCATGATGAGAAATCTTATTTCTAATGAGAGAAAATTGATGAAGTAGAAATGCAATAGGAAACGCAGCTATACTACTTATTAAACTTATTAATGTAACTATTGATTTTAAAAGGTACTCAATTATTAAGGTTGTGGTGTCAATAATTCATATTTAACAATGTTGTCTTTTTATACCTATACTGGTATGTTAGTAATTCACAAAGGCCTGTTTTTAAAAAGGTTTTTGATTTGTCATCACCATAAAAATAACAGCAGTTTTGTTACCTGTCTGTGGCAGAATTTGTCACCAAAAATGATGGGACTCGCTGAGCACAAAGTTTTGCTGTATAGTAATATCAGCTAGAGTCAAAGAATGAGAAGCAATATGGAGGAATATTGGGGGGAAATTTGAGATGGAACTATAAGAGAAATTAACGATGCCTTGTGTTGTAGTAATGGCTCTTTACTCATTTTTTTAAATCCAGAGTCGAGTCAAAAATTTTTTATAAGGTAGAGATGGAACAGTCTTCCCTTTTATTGCTCCTTTCTAAGGGTAAGAAAACAGTCTTATCAAAAGTGGTGGAGGGCCTGCCCTGGTGGTACAGTGGCTAAAACTCAGTGCTCCCAATGCAGGGGGTCCAGGTTCAATCCCTGGTCTGGGAACTAGGTCCCACATGCCACAACTTGTGATACTGTTTGCCACAAAGAAGACCTGGCTCAGCCAAATAAATAAATGTTAAAAAAAAAAAAGATGTGGTGGAAAACGTATCATATTTGACTTGGCGATTAAATTAAGGAAATTAAATACTACCGAAATATGGATATAAAAATGTAAGTTCTGACACCATGGTTAGTTGACACTTGTGAAGGTGCTGAGACCCCAGTGGAGCACAGCCTCATTCTTATCTCTGTTTCCTGCTGGAGGTCATGACCTCTCTGACTGATGGAGGAGAGGCATCTGAACCATGTTCTATCCTCCTCTTATCTCTAGTTCCAGTCTTTCCTACAGTGGAGTTTAGGCATTTTTTCACTTACGAATCTAAATGTTCAGTTTGTTTCTTTGCTGTAGCTTGAGGAAGTGTGTGGGCTTCCCAGGTGGTACAGTGGTAAAGAATCCACCTGCCAGTTCAGGAGATCCAAGAAACACGGGTTCGATCCCCAGGTCTGGAATAACCCCTGGAGGAGGAAATGGCAAGCTCCTCCAGTATCCTGCCAGGATAATCCCTTGGACAGAGGAGGGCTATAGTCCATGGGGTCACAGAGTCGAACACTACTGAGCACACATGCATGCTGCTAAGGAAAATGTGTAGCTTAGAATAAAAATTAAAATTGGTGTGTCTTAATAATTGGTAGTTACCTATATCTTCAGAGTGTAAAGTAGACAAACATAAATGTAATATAGGCAATATCTGTATTTCCAAAGTATAAATACAATTTACACAATAAATGTAATATAGGCAAATAATTATATTCTTTGACAAAGGAAGACAGTGTGTCAATATATTTCCAAGTGAGTTTAGATTTTCCTAAATTATATTTTAAAAGCTATCATTGTGTGCTAAATAAGCAAAACATAACTACATTGTTTTTAAAAAGCTGAGATATAGTCAGCCATGTCTTTGGACCTTTATTCGTAAACAATTAATGGAGTCGCTGTGGATATGATAGACCAAGCACCAACTAAGAATTACAAGAATTAGGACTTGACCTAATGAGCTGTTGGATCAGTTCGGAACCCTAACCTCTGTGAACCTTAAATGCCTTGATTTAAAAGGAAGATTGAATCAGCTATATATATACATATATCCCCTCCCTCTTGGACCTCCCTCCCACTGCCTTCCCCTCCCACCAGTCTCACCCCTCTAGGTCACCACAGAGCACTGAGCTGAATTCCCTGTGCTACACAGCAGGTTCTCACTAGCGATCTACTTTGCACATGGTATTGTATCTAAGTCAGTCCCTATCACCCAATTTATCCCCCATGTCCAACATCATCTCTACTCCTACCTTGCAAATAGGTTCATCTGTACCATTTTTCTAGATTCCACGTATATGTGTTAATATACAATATTTGTTTTTCTGACATCAGTCTGTATAAGAATTACAGATGGACAGTGTCTAGGTCCATCCACGTCTCTACAAAGGACCCGATTTCATTCCTTTTTATGGCTGAGTTAATATTGCATTGTATGTAGGTACCACATCTTTGTCCATTCCTCTGTTGATGGACACTTAGACTGCTTCCATGACCTGGCTATTGTATATAGTGCTTCAGTGAACACTGGGGTGCATGTGTCTTTTTTAATTATGATTTTTTTCAGTATAAGGACTCTCCAAACTGTTCTCCATAGTTGGTATATCAATCTACATTCCCATCAGTGGTGCAAGAGGGTTCTCTTTTCTCCACTTCCTTTCCAGCATTTATTGTTTGTAATTATTTTGTTGCTGTTACTGCACTGAGTTGTTTTGCGTGGGCTTTCTCTAGTTGCGGTGGGCAAGGGCTACCCTTTGTTGTGGTGTGCAGGCTTCCAATTGCAGTGGCTTCTCTTGTTGAAGCCCAGGCTCCGGGGCACACAGGCTTCAGAAGTTGCAGCTCCTGGCCTCTAGAGAGCTGACTCAGAAATTGTGGTGCACTGGGCTTAGTTGCTCCAGGGCATGTGGGATCCTCCTGGGCCAGGGATTGAACCAGTGTCCCCTGCATTGCAAGGCAGATTCCTAACCAGTGGACCACCAGGGAAGCCCTATTTTTTGCAGATGTTTTAAAAAATATATTGAGCTTCATGAACTATCTGCATGTTTTGGAGATTAATCCCTTGTCAGTTGCTTTGGTTGCAAATATTTTCTCCCATTCTGAAGGTTGTCTTTTCATTGTATTTATCGTTTCCTTTGCTGTGCAAAAGCTTTTAAGTTTCATTAAGTCCCATTTGTTTATTTTTGTTCTTATTTTCATTACTCTAGGAGGTAGGTCAAAATAGATCTTGCTGTGATTCATGTCAAAGAATGGTTTTCCTGTGTTTTCCTCTAAGAGTTTCATAGTGTCCTGATGGGGCACTGGAAATTCATGACTTTTTATCCAGAGAAAGTTTGTGTGTATGTGTAATGTATGCACAAAAGAGGTACGCCCTTTTTAATTCTGCTAGAAAGTTCGCTAAAACTGCAACTTGACACTGTGTTGGATCTTTTATTTACAGGTGTGTATCGTACATTATTCTACCTCATTGTGTTCTAACGTTAATGAAATTTCATCAGATAGCTATTAAGTTAACATACAGTCTTGTGTATAAAACTTTGAGGTTCATATCACATCAAGTATGCATATAATATGGGGCTCATATTCGAGTCTGGGTCATGCTAGCTTATGTATATTTTGAGAGGTAATGTGCAGTCCCCTTAATGTTTATTTTTATTCTTTATATAAAATTATATGTAATGAATATAAAAGGCACTCGTTTTCCCTAATAGTATGCATATTTAAAAATAACCAAGATGAGTATAATGATTGCTTATGGATTTCTCTCTGGTCAGATAAAAAGGCCTCTGTTCACTGAAAAGTGTAGTTCCTTTCAACCCTGAGCATTCTGAACCCAAGGACAAATAAAAGTGTATGTGTGTCTTAAAACTATGCAAAATCACCAAGCCCCAGAATGTAGGGGTCTGCAGTCCAGAACAGATAGAGAAATGCAATGACGACTGAGTTGGTTCTATCCAGTGATAACGACGAGCCAACGTGAAAAGTGGATGGGTATCACTCATCACCCAGGGAGCACAGGCTCTTTGTTCTTCCATGCTTTCTGTGGTACCCCACAAGCATCACTGAGCTGTGCTCTACATCCAATTTGTGAATACAGCATTTCAAAGAGAGCCCCAAAGTATGAACAGCCTTATTACATTTTGAAAATGCAGTATTATCTATTAGGTATTATCATTTGAGAAGAAATGCCTTTTCCAGGTTGATACCAGTGATAGTTAAAGATCACCAGAACTTAGGATATTCCCTCTTCAGCACAAAAACTCATGTAAACATTTTTTAAAAAATCATATTTAAAGTATTTCAAAGGATTTTATATAATAAATGGAGTATGATATTTCACACAATTTTTAAAATTATGATGAAAGAGAACACCAATATAGGAAATGTTAGAAAATCGACTTTTATTATTTACCTCTAATTTATGCCAAAATAATGTATATCCTTTATTCTAAAATATAACGTACTTTTCAGGACTTCGATTCTAAGAGAAGCCAAAATAAAGTACTGTGAAAAAGAGATGACAAAGATATGATGTACCAGACAGTCTTTTGCAGTGGGACTAAACTGAGGGAAATAATGCAAGAGGCCCTGCACGTGAATCAAAGGCGGATATACTGGGATCCACAGAAGGAAGAAAATGTTCCTTCAAAGGAAACTGATTTCTCATAGATGACTGTAGACTGCAGACTAAAGCATCTGAAACAGCAGCCAGCAAGAAGTGAACCAGGCCTTTCTTTGTATATAGTGGATGATACAGAGATTGAAAGAGAACTGGTAGGAGATACACTGTGAGACAGTGATCAGTGTTGCTTTTACAGTTCCCATGGAACATTTATATACCGTCTTGGATTGTGTGCCATGGAATCTGTATAAACTGGTAATGTGTTGACATATGAAGCTAATTAAAGCATGTGTAGAGAAGCAATATGAAGAAAAAGTGTATGAAATACACTACAGGCTTCCCCTTAATTGTTTTATGACCTAAGGGCCTTTAGGGGCTGGATTTAGGGTTTATTTTAAAATTTAATCTAGAAATTCTACAATGCAGTTTCTGTATTGCTAAACAGTGGAGTACTTTGAAAAGCAACCCCCACACACGTGTAAATGTGGTGTTCCTTTGAAAGTCATGGTAGACTGCTTGCTGAGGCCCAGCCAGCACAAGTTGGGTGGGTGGATGGGGTTCATGCTCAGCCCTTGGGGGCCTGCCTTTGGGAGCTGCTTCCCCCTCAAGGGTACAGGTTTCCCTGTCCTAAGTCTGGTCCTGACTTGGGCTGTTGACTGGCTGCTACAGTGATATCCTGGCCCTTTCCCAGGGATCCTGTGATCAGGGCTCCCAGCATTCTCTGGGCTGAGAAAATTCCCCAATTCCTATTTGTCATACGCCTTGTTCCAGGCCCAAAGCCCATAGGAAAAGTATTTCTTACCACAAGATTTTAGTGTTAGACCCAGCACTGGAGGTGGGAAGGAAGAGGTATGATTAGTGAAAGGACAGTCTATTTAAAGATTGTTCCTCCCTTTTGAAAGTATTTCGTTATCTTTGATTTAAGTGTCTCTTCCCTGGTGTAGTTCTTTCCTTTGGGAGAACGTCTTGTCTCTAAACTTTTTAGTAACTCATACAAATCCACTCATCTCAGATACTTGTGATTTCAGGAGTGCTTTAGCCATGGCACACAGATCATCAAGTCCTCTTTATGAGTTTTTAATCCTCTTTCAGATTTTTGTAACTTCCATAATGTAGTTTAGTGGAGTAGAAGCAAGTTTCGAATTATTATTTTTTAAAACAGAGAAAAATAAAACACAAAGAGACACCTAACCTTGCTTAAAACCTCTTGGACTAATTAGTATTACGGTAGTTTTATCTTCCAGCTATTGCTCTTAGAAATTTATTAGAAAAAAGATTGGATATAGAAATGTAAGGATCACAGAAGAAATGTAAATCTGACTTAAATGTAGTAGAAAAATAAAGAAATTTGATACTGTCTTTTTCTTGACCTAAAATGCCTCCCATTTGCAACACAACAACATGTGAAGCAGAAGTTCTAATGTTTGACAGATAGCAAATTAATAAACCCACAACCAGATGGGAGCCATCCTGGGCTTACATAAAAGCTGGCTCTAAAAAAGGCTTTTTAATCATCAAAATATTTCAGCTGTTTTTGACATTCAAGGCAGGTATGTCTTAATGTTAAAAAAAAGGGGGGATTTTTTAAAAAAATTAAACACTTTCATGTCCTAAGAAATTTATTAAAAATAATCCTTACTACAGAAATATCATAAAAGAAAAACATAAATTACACACTCAGAAATAAATTACAACTCCAGTAAATTTGATCACAAATAAATTGTGTGGGAATGATGGGTCTTTATCGTTTTGGGTGCCGAGCATGTATGGAGTGCCAGAAGGTAACAGAAGCTGCAGATAGAATCTGGATGCTTTCTTTCTGACAGAGGGGGATTTAGCAACTTTGCATTCTGAAATTAGTTATCTTGTTTGGGACAAATTCCATTGACTTTCTGCCTTTGTTCTCATCCCAATCCTGTTAGAATGCACAGATCCTTAACTAGCAAAACTCACATGTCTTTGTTGATAATTTCTGCAAATGGTAGGTAGAGATGGCAGCTCATGTTCATTGCCAGTTAAAAAGGATGTTTGAGAGGTCCGTTGAAGACTGGACCCTCTACTAAATGGCCACTTGTCAAGAAGGTGGCTCATGCGGCCTCACAGCTTTCATTTTATTAGAGAGGATTCTCTTGGTGAGGGAACCAGCTATATTGAGCCTTTGACACTTGAGAACAAGATCAAAATGGGCCTGAGAGCAGGTAAGGACAGTTGCCCTTCCAATGTTTGTCACTTAAAATAAGTGCCCTGCTCAGGATCTGGGTATTGACAAGGTCCTTCAGAGTTAGTCACCAGAATGTGATAAGACATCTCTAAATTGTAGGTGGTTTCTCAGGCCTTCAAGGTTATAAGTGATACCAGAGTAATTTGTGAATCATACTTCAGCTGGTCTTTAAACCAGGAAAATATGTTTAATTTTGTCATCTCATTGCTTTTTAAAAAATATTTTATTGTCTTATTCAGTAAGTTCAGTCACTCAGTCATGTCCTACTCTTTATGACCCCATGAATTGCAGCAGGCCAGGCCTCCCTGTCCATCACCAACTCCCAGAGTTCTCCCAAACCCATGTCCATTGAGTCAGTGATGCCATCCAACCATCTCATCCTCTCTCATCCCCTTCTCTTCCTGCCCTCAGTCTTTCCCAGGATCAGGGTCTTTTCAAATGAGTCAGTTGTTCGCATCAGGTGGCCAAAGTTTTGGAGTTTCAGCTTCAGCATCAGTCCTTCCAATGAATATTCAGGACTGACTTTCTTTAGGATTGACTTGTTGGATCTCCTTGCAGTCCAAGGGACTAGTCTTCTCCAACACCACAGTTCAAAAGCATCAATTCATCGGCGCTCAGCTTTCTTTATAGACCAACTCTCACATTCATACATTACTACTGGAAAAACCATAGCTTTGACTACATGGACCTTTGTCAGTACAATAATGTCTCTGCTTTTTAATATGCTGTCTAGGTTGGTCATAACTTTCCTTCCAAGGAGTAAGCGTCTTTTAATTTCATGGCTGCAGTCACCATCTGCAGTGATTTTGGAGCCGAAAAACATAAAGTCAGCCACTGTTTCCCCATCTGTTTGCCATGAAGTGACGGGACCGGATGCCATGATCTTAGTTTTCTTAATGTTGAGCTTTAAGCCAGCATTTTCACTCTCCTCTTTCACTTTCATCAAGAGACTCTTTAGTTCTTCTTCACTTTCTGCCATAAGGGTGGTGTCATCTGCATATCTGAGGTTATTGATATTTCTCCCAGCAATCTTGATTCCAGCTTGTGCTTCCTCCAGCCCAGTATTTCTCATGATGCACTCTGCATATAAGTTAAATAAGCAGGGTGACAATATACAACCTTGATGTACCCCTTTTCCTATTTGGAACCCATCTGTTGTTCCATGTCCAGTTCTAACTGTTGCTTCCTGACCTGCATACAGGTTTCTCAAGAGGCAGGTCAGGTGGTCTGGTATTCCCATCTCTTTCAGAATTTTCCACAGTTTATTGTGATCCACACAGTCAAAGGCTTTTGCATGCATAGTCAATAAAGCAGAAATAGATGTTTTTCTGGAACTCTCTTGCTTTTTCAATGATCCATTGGATGTTGGCAATTTGATCTCTCGTTCCTCTGCCTTTTCTAAAACCAGCTTGAACACCTGGAAGTTCACGGTTCATGTATTGCTGAAGCCTGGCTTGGAGAATTTTGAGCATGACTTTACTAGCATGTGAGATGAGTGCAATTGTGCGGTAGTTTGAGCATTCTTTGGCATTGCCTTTCTTTGGGATTGGAACAAAAACTGACCTTTTCTAGTCCTGTGGCCACTGCTGAGTTTTCCAAATTTGCTGGCATATTGAGTGCAGCACTTCCACAGCATCATCTTTTAGGATTTGAAACAGCTGAACTGGAATTCCATCACCTCCACTAGCTTTGTTCGTAGTGATGCTTCCTAAGGCCCACTTGACCTCACATTTCAGGATGTCTGGCTCTAGGTGAGTGATCACGCCATCGTGATTATCTGGGTTGTGAAGATCTTTTTTGTACAGTTCTTCTGTGTATTCCTGCCACCTCTTCTTAGTATCTTCTGCTTCTGTCAGATCCATATCATTTCTGTCCTTTATTGTGCCCACCTTTGCTTGATATGTTCCCTTGGTATCTCTAAGTTTTTTGAAGGGATCTCTAGTCTTTCCCATTCTATTGTTTTCCTCTATTTCTTTGCACTGATCACTGAGGAAGGCTTTCTTATCTGTCCTTGCTATTCTTTGTTAAATTATGCTTTTTATTTTATATGTCTTTTGTATGGTAATTCTGTCTGAAGGCATCAATCCTACTGGTTTTAAGTTTCTGTTTGTTCAGAATCGTAAGTTTTCAGAACCCATGGAAATACCCCATTGTAGGTTATGAAAAGGATAGTGTCTAATTCTTTTATTTGAATATGTTCTTCTTTTAAATGATATGGTAATCTGAAATGAACCTTTCTTTTTTTGAGAAACAGCTTGGCCCACAGTACGATGAGTGACTTAGAAGAATCTGTGACCCTTGCAGCCGGGTCCTCCTCAGGATGCAGACAGTGCACAGGATGTAGTGGTTGTCTCCCATTCCACCCAGGAGGCTCGTTTAGGTCACAGGCACTAAACCACAACCCTAGTAACAGCTGAGGTCCTGGGGACTGGACCAGCATTGAGTCCATCTTGGTACTGTTTCCCATTCTGACCGTGGTCCCTGTGATGATAGTCCCTATTGCAGGTGATTATATGTTCACGAATGGGCAGAGCCAAGCTTTGTGTGCAGATTTTCAGGTACCACTAGCATAGTATTCTTCCCGTTTTGATGAAACTTGTCCTGTGGCAAGTATGTTTCTCTTGAAACAAGACAGCTATGAAAACACCATGACCAGCAACGTCTCCGCCACCATCCAAGACAAACCTCTGGTGTGGGACCACTGAGGTGTGAATTGGGAATTAACTAAGAAACCCAGTTAATTTTCTAGTCCATCAGCTTTGCTGTTCACTGAGAGTTTTCAGTGTAATAATGTTTACAGTTTTCACTGTAATAATGATTTTCTCAGCATGGGAAGATCTCATCCTTTAATCAGTCTTAAGGACATTTCTAGCCCCTAGATAAGTGAGTACTCAGGAAAAAACATACTTGTTCACTTATATTACTTATCTTCTGGTTCAGTTATAGTGTCTCCTTAACTGCTTGCCTCCTTCTCCAGAAGCTTCCCAGACTATTCCAGTTGGCAGTGACCATGTTATCTTCTATACCAGGGGTTGGTGCTTTGTAAGTAAAGGGGCAGATAGTAAACATTTTCAAATTTGTAAGCCATACAGTGTGTTTCAGCATTACATGTCTGTCATTGTAGAACCAAAACGGCTGACAACAAATGCAGAATATCTCAATGAATAGGTTTGGCTGTTTTCTAAAAAGACTTTGTTTATGACATAGGTAAAAGGGGCTGAAATTAACTCAGTTAGGAGTAGTTTGCTGACTCCTGGCCTACACTAAAAATGTTTGTGTGTCAGTTGGGTTATCTGTTAATACCTTTTTTTATATTGGTCTCTCATAGAAGATCTTCTAGAGAAGGGAATAGCTACCTACTCCAGTATTCTTGCCTAGAGAACTCCATGGACAAAGGGGCCTGGCAGGCTACAGTCCATGGGGTCACAAAGAGTCAGACATGACTGAGTGACTAACACTTTCAGTGTTACATGAATTTTCATCTGTGCATAAAGAATTTATTGTATGCAAATAGTTTTCTCAATAAGTATTACTTTTTCATTGGTTTAAATTCCTTTGTCTCATCATTTCCAAACATGTTATCTCTATCTGGGATTTGAAAAGTAATTGAACTAAAGGAGTAGTTGAGCAAAAGTAGAGGTATTGTTTCCTAACAAACAACTTGACATTGGAAGGATTTTGTTGATGAAGGTGCTTGCATTTGACTTGAAAAGGCAAGTCCTCCCTTACAAGGACAGTTGCGATGCTAACAGGAATATGTATGTTTCTGAAACACATACATATGGTGACTGAATCTTCACTTAGTGAATGAGTGATTATATTGGTTTTGTGTCCTGGCTATTTTTGCCTGCCTTCAAGAGATGGCTTGGAAGATAACATGGGGCAGGCTTGTCTTTAATAGATACCATCTGCCTGGTGGCTTGGAAAGAATGTGAATTTCTATAAAGTCCTTCACAGACAAGCAAAATTTTAAATCCATGTTTATCAATAAATGAGGAAAACCACTTCTTGCTTGGGAGGAGGTCAGAAATCAGTTAATCTCCCTTTCCCTTTAGTGAGAGCATTTCATGAAAGAACGAAAATATAGGGAGATCGCTGACAGGAATTAAGTGAACTGTGTATTTTCAGGTCCTTTATATTAATCTTCTCTCTCATCATCTTTGTCAAATATGTGGCTTTCACTATGATCAGTGTGTGCGTAGAAAGGAAAGGAAAGAAAGGCCTTCACACACACACACACACACACACACCCTCTCTACACACACACACACACCCTCTCTACACACACACACACCCTCTCTACACACACACACACACACACACACACCCCCTCTCTACACACACACACACCCTCTCTACACACACACACACACACCCTCTCTACACACACACACACACAGACGCACATACACAGACACACACACACACACTGCTGTCTCTCTCTCCCTTCATAGGGGATCTGCAAGGTGCTTTGGAAACAAGAGAGGAATACAAAGGCTAGTTCATGTCTCCAGTAGATCAGGAAATGAGAAATGAGTGAGAGAAACAGGGGAATCCTCACTTGTCTTTGTCACCAGGAGTGATTGACATCAGGAGAGTCAAGAGGAAGAAGAGAGCTTAAAAAAAGCTAAGTGCACGCGCAGTGCTTAGATGGTGACTGATGGCAACCTAGCCATAAGCAAGCCTTTCTCTGTATTGCTTGTTGTTTTCAGAGTACCTTGCAATCAGCTTTTTGGTCACCTGCCTCAGTCACCATGTGAAGCTAGTTGACAGGCCTCTCTCTGCTTTAGCGTTGAGGACAGGTGACTTGCTGAGGGTCAGGCAGTGAGTCGCTTATGGAACTCATTAATCCCTGGGTCATCTCTCTTGGGTTAGCAAAATACTATCTCTCTTTTATTTTTAAAGACAACTCTACCTACTCATTGACCTGATTGTTTTCCAGGGTAATACTACTACTACAGAAATTCTGACTTTAATCTTTTTTTAAATTTGCCTTTCTTAAAGCTTTATAATGTCACTTTTTAGAACTTTTCAGAAAAAAATTAGCTCTGCATTTTAAAGTTTAGCCAGCTCCTTTGTTTAGGTAATGATCTCATAATTCTGGCCCTTTTATTTCTCTTGAGTTCTTCACCTAGAGACTTCAGGAGAGATTTCAGGAGAAATAAAAATTTTTAACCAGCAGACTTGGTTTGTGGCATTAACTGTTGTCAAAATCTGTATGGAAGGGTAAGGTAAAACTGCCATTTCAGTTATTCTGTCTTTTCTTCCCAGAAGCTACTATAGCCTAGACAAAAACAGTAACCTCAGTTTTTGGAAGGAGAGATGCTGACATTTGTTGTTAAATTGGTTCAGCGATAGTCATTCAATAATGAGTGATCACTGGGCTTTCTCTTCTTTTCTTAGTATAACCAAAACAACCCCTAACAAATAGGGAATGGAATTTCTGTAGGTCATGGGAGGCTGATGACTTGTATTGGCAACTCAGTCAGTGTTTTACCCCTCAAGTATTTTTTTAAGCATCTCTCACATATAGATTGGAGAAGGAAATGGCAACCCAATCCAGTGTTCTTGCCTGGAGAATCGCAGGGATGGGGGAGCCTGGTGGGCTGCTGTCTATGGGGTCACACAGAGTCGGACATGACTGAAGTGACTTCAGTTCAGTTCAGTTCAGTCGCTCAGTTGTGTCCGACTCTCCGCGACCCCATGAATCACAGCACACCAGGCCTCCCTGTCCATTACCAACTCCTGGAGTTCACTCAAACTCATGTCCACAGAGTCGGTGATGCCATCCAGCCATCTCATTCTCTGTCGTCCCCTTCTCCTCCCGCCCCCAACCTTTCCTAGCATCAGAGTCTTTTCCAGTGAATCAGCTTGTCGCATGAGGTGGCCAAAGTATTGGAGCTTCAGCTTTAGCATCAGTCCTTCCAATGAACACCCAGGATTTATCTCCTTTTAGAAGTGATTTAGCAGCAGCATATATAGATACTGTTTCGGACAATGGGGATACAACCCTGAATAAAATATTCATGCAGCTTACATTTTAATAGGTGGATTATTGTTTTAAAGCCATAAACACATAGTAATGGGAAGTGATGATAACGGTAAAGAAAACAAAAGCAGGGTAAGAGTTGGATGGTGACTGCAGCAAGGGGTATTTTACGTGGAGTTAGAAAAAAAACCTCTCTAGGATATGACATCCGAAGAGGCCTGAAAGAAGGAAAGCCTTATGGCTGGAAAAGAGGATTGCAGTAAGTGAGAACAGCAAGGACAAGAGCCTTAGGTAGGATTGAGATAGGTGTGTTTGAGGAAACAGGAGTTACAAGGCTAGAGGGGCTGGAACAGAATGCTTGGAACAGAGAGTAACAAGATGTGAAGTGAAGTCTGAGACAGGAGACAGACCCTGTGGGCTCTATTGACCAAGGTCAAGTGGGTGGATTCCAGGTCTTCAGTTCAGTTCAGTTCAGTCGCTCAGTCGTGTCCGACTCTCCGTGACCCCATGAATCACAGCACACCAGACCTCCCTGTCCATCACCAACTCCCGGAGTTCACTCAAACTCATGTCCACAGAGTCGGTGATACCATCCAGCCATCTCATTCTCGGTCGTCCCCTTCTCCTCCCGCCGCCAACCTTTCCCAGCATCAGAGTCTTTTCCAGTGAGTCAACTCGTCTCATGAGGTGGCCAAAGTATTGCAGTTTCAGCTTTAGCATCAGTCCTTCCAATGAACACCCAGGATCGATCTCCCTTAGAATGGACTGGTTGGATCTCCTTGCGGTACAAGGGACTCTCAAGAGTCTTCTCCAACACCACAGTTCAAAAGCATCAATTCTTCGGTGATCAGCTTTCTTCACAGTCCAACTCTCACATCTGTACATGACCACGGGAAAAACCATAGCCTTGACTAGACAGACCTTGGTTGGCAAAGTAATGTCTCTGCTTTTTAATATATTATCAAGGTTGGTCATAACTTTCCTTCCAAGGAGTAAGCGTCTTTTAATTTCATGGCTTCAGTCAGCATCTGCAGTGATTTTGGAGCCCCAAAAAATAAAGTCTGACACTGTTTCCACTGTTTTTCCATCTATTTCCCATGAAGTGATGGGACCAGATGCCATGATCTTTGTTTCTGAATGTTGAGCTTCAAGCCAACCTTTTCACTCTCCTCTTTCACTTTCATCAAGAGGCTTTTGAGTTCCTCTTCACTTTCTGCCATAAGGGTAGTGTCGTCAGCATATCTGAGATTATTGATATTTCTCCCAGCAATCTTGATTCCAGCTTGTGCTTCTTCCAGGTCTTAGTTAATGAAAAACCACTGGAGGAATTGGGTGAGGGTGTGTTTCCCAAAGGTCTCTGTGAATGCTGGATGGAGACTGGATTGAAAATGGTGGAGGCAGGGGAGGAGACTTAGGGACACTCATTAGGGAGCTATTTTGGAGGATTGAGGGCTGATGCTAGCTTGAAGTATGGGTGGAAATGGTGAGGAGGCGTGGGATTCACAACACTGTATCTTTAAGTAGAACTGATGGAACTTCATGACAGATTGGATGTGAACTACAGAGAAAAGAACCTGCATGGGTTGGGCATCAACCACCCCAGGAGGAGCTGTTTACAGAGACTGTGCAGCGAATGGTGGCTGAGGGGAAAATCAAGGATGAGCCTAGGATTTTGATCTAAGCAGCTATATGTATGATTGGTGGTGCTTCTTACTGAGATGGGGAAGCATGGAAGGAACAGGTGAGGGGTTGCAGGGGAATCGAGTTCTTTGGGCTGTGGGAAAGGTGAGCTGTTGGACACAGACGAGATGTCAGATGTAGAGTCAGATATGTGGAACTCGGGAAAGGTCAGTGCTGAATATAAAAATTTGAAAGAATACACGGCTAGGGGACTGAATAAGCAATTTTTGTGAATGCATGTTTGAGGGGGGAAGTGGTTTGTGGACTGTGCCCTGGGACATGGCACAAGTTAGAGGTAGGGAAGGAGAGGGGAGTACAGTGCACCCTAAGTTGTTTATGTTAGAAAGTAGTGCAGAAATAAACATATTTGTAAAATCACTTATTTTCTTCCTTCCCTAGTAAAAGCCATTTGTGAAAATTGAGCTTGTGTCCCCGTGATGCTTCCTTTTGAGCTCTAATGGTTGTCACTGATGGGAGATCTCAGTTCTCCCCACTGGTGATACCATGTGCAGAGACTATGGGGCCTCGGTTCATTTGGGCCACTCTGGTTTTTATAAACCTTTCGCACTCAGATCATTGTAAATTACTCCAAGGTAGCGTTTTCCACAAACGGCACAGCTTAGCTGCAGCCTGACAGGCAGCATCCTTATTTGTGTTATGAATGCCTGTCCTAGGGTGGTAACCGCCCTTGGAAGCTGACTCTTTGCACTTCTCTGTTGATCTCTCTCCTATCTTGACCTTCCCATTTTGTGTGGGACCCTTGTGGACTGGAAGCCTCTGAAGAAACTGGAGATCCTTCCGATTGCTGAAGCCCAACCAGCGGACACCACCTTGCAAGGATTTGTCTTAAGTTTTTGTTTAGTCCCACTGGGCTCTGAAGTGCTGAGGTATTTAACACAATCATTACTCAGCTCTGCTCTGTAAGCCAAATGCAGTGTTAATTAGCCTTACTCTTTTGATTTTGCATCTGTACTGTCATTTGTGTTCCAGGCCTTGAACTCTCACTCTTCCTCATGCTCTCCTTATTCCCCACTCCCGCCGCCTTTTTCATAAGCTCAAGACCTAAAAATATTCAGATATGTTTCTCTCAACAAGAGTGTTGTACACTTACTACTTACTGTCAACCTGATTGGAAACCCATTTAGATATCATCTTTTTTTTTCCCCCGTAGAAATTTCAGTCTTTCTCAACAGGGAGGTGTATGGTTAATACAGAACAAGAATTAAGCGCGTAAACTCTTTACTTAGAAGCAGAATGATGTAAATCTAATTGTCCACATTTCCTACCTATTGTTTAATAGCTTTAATTTTTTTTTTTTTTTGCTATGCCCTTGTTGTTATTCTTTGTTGTTGCTCTGGCCGCAGAGATAGAGGGTGTTCACTGTTCTGGCCCTTTCAAGATATTCATTCTTTTCTTCCTGGGGTTTGCCCTCTCTCATTCTTGTAAAAAGGCATCCTGCTAACCTCTGTAATTACTTTCATTTATTATTATTATTTTTGGAAACTGCATTTAAATATCTGCAGGTTTCACCTAGCGTCATAGATATTTCAGAATTACTTTCTTTTCCAAGAACATATTTTCATTATGGCATGAAGTTCAAGTCATTTACAATTTAAATATTTTGCAAGCTCCTATTTTACATGTCAGAAGGAAACCATTTTGGGGAATATTTGTGAGAAAGATGCTTTTGTGCTTTATACTGTTAATTCCCTCTTTGATCCTGATTTTAAAATCTGATGAAAGAGTTAGATATATTACTTCTCCTGGCATTTCCTATCCTGGTTAATGGCATGACCAGTTAGCTGGTCCCATCCTGGAGTCCTCTTTCAGCCTCTCTCAGCCTCCCTACTTACACTCAAATAAATATTAAAGCTCATAAGTTCCTTCCCTTTAATCCATCAATATCATCCTTTTTATTCTTTCGGCTGTTGTCCAGTGTAGGTGATGAGTAATCATGGTTCATTTGAACTTCTTTGTTAATCTCATAATTGGACTTCATCCCAGACTAGCTTGTCTTCATACCAGCTAGTCTGGTAGCTCAGCTGGTAAAGAGTACATCTACAATGCAGGAGACCCTGGTTGAATTCCTAGGTCAGGAAGATCCCCTGGAGAAAGGGATATGCTACCCGCTCCAGTATTCATGGGCTTCCCTGGGTGGCTCAGACGGTAAAGAGTCAGCCTGCAACACGGGAGACCTGGCTTCGATCCCTGGATTGGGAAGATCCTCTGGAGGAGGGCATGGCAACCCACTCCGGTATTCTCGCCTGGAGAACCCCAGGGACAGAGGAGCCTGGCGGGCTATAGTCCATGGGGTCGCAAAGAGTCGGACATTACTGAGCGACTAAGTACAAGTCTTGTCCCACCCAGATCAAGCTCCACGTTATTCCCAGAACAATCAACCAAACCACATCAGGTCTTGTCATGCAGCTCACGCCTCATCATAGAATAAATTTCAAATCCTGTATATGTTATAGAAGGTTCTTCATCACTTCCCCTCTTGCCGTTCATGTCAGCCTCATTTCTTGCTACCCTGTCCCTAATGTTCTAGGCTCACATACTTCTGAACAACTTCCTGTTTTCCTGAAAGTGACAAGTGCTTAAAATTTCAGGTTATCTGAATGGGAGCTCCCCACCACCTCAACCGTGACTTTACAGACCTCAATCTTAGACACTGTTTGGCATGATAAATGAGGAGTCATGCATGTATGCATGCTAAGTCATTTCAGTCATGTCGACCTATGGTCCATAGGATTCTTCAGGCAAGAATACTGGATTGGGTTGCTGTGCCCTCCTCCAGGGGATCTCCCTGACCCAGGGATGGAACCCATGTCTCTTATGTCTAACCTGCATTGGCAGGTGAGTTGTTTACCACTGGTGCTGCCTGATCAGTGAATGAATAGTACTTTCTTGAATCCTGAGCTGGGAACATGTGAATACTTATAGATTGACTGGCCTATACTTAATGAAGCCGAGAATAATACCTCTTTTGATAATAAATTTTTTTATATTCATCATTTGGTGTTTGGCATTATACAATGATTTTGATGGAAATCACCATATACTTTGCATGCCTCCATTCAGTTCAGTTCAGTTCAGTCGCTCAGTCATGTCCGACTCTTTGCGACCCCATGAATCACAGCACACCAGGCCTCCCTGTCCATCACCAACTCCCGGAGCTCACTCAAACTCATGTCCATCGAGTCGGTGATGCCATTCAGCCATCTCATTCTCTGTCGTCTCCGTCTCCTCCTGCCCCCAATCCCTCCCAGCATCAGAGTCTTTTCCAGTGACTCAACTCGTCTCATGAGGTGGCCAAAGTACTGGAGTTTCAGCTTTAGCATCAGTCCTTCCAATGAACACCCAGGATTGATCTCCTTTAGAATGGACTGGTTGGAACTCCTTGCAGTCCAAGGGACTCTCAAGAGTCTTCTCCAACACCACAGTTCAAAAGCATCAGTTCTTCGGCGATCAGTTTCTTCACAGTCCAACTCTCACATCCATACATGACCACTGGAAAAACCATAGCCTTGACTAGACAGATCTTTGTTGGCAAGGTAATGTCTCTGCTTTTTAATATACTATCTAGGTTGGTCATAACTTTCCTTCCAAGGAGTGAGTGTCTTTTAATGCCTACATAATAAGGTCTTATTTCTACCTTTGGTTTGCTAACTATTCCTAATAATCTTTTCAGTTACTTTTTTTTTCTTTAACATATTTGAGCTCACTGCAGCTTAGAAATAGAAGGAATTGATTCAGGATGTTCAGAATAAATTAATTTTGCTCTGGCTAATAAAAAATAACAGAAATTTAGTCTATATTTAAATTCTGATGAATCAGAAAAATAGAATGGAAATTTAGTCTGTTTTTAAATTCTGTAGACATCACAGAAATTTCAGTTTTGTTTCAGACCATTTTAGCACTCTAGAAGTATGCTTTAATGAATCAATAATAGTTGAGTACCTACTAACTGCAGAGTACACAGACACACAATTAAAGCATTTACACAACTACTTCTGAGATGCTCGAGGAAAAACCACTGTCCTGCACATAGATTTTTATTATCTATTAATATATTAAGTTTATTGAACAACTTCTATTTGGAGATAGGGTGCTGGTCATTGTCATTTTAGAGATAATAAAAGTCAAGAAGCTCCCTGACCTTAAGGAGCTCCAAGATACATGAAATATTACTATCAAATGGGACAGAGCTGTGAACAAGAGTCTTATCAGTTCACCTTGAAGTGAGTGGTCAGGGTAATTACGCCTTCTGTCAAACCATAAAAGTAGAGTCCCCATGATCATGACTTGTTCATCAGAGCCTGGATTGAAGCAAGCTTTTTTAGCACCTGTTCTAGAATAAGAGAAAGAATATGAATAAATATGAAGGAACCAGAATCAAGAGAGTGACATCCTGGATCACACCAGTATGGAAAAAGCAAAGCATGGGATCCAGAAAACTGTCACTGGAACTGCAAACCCAGAGAGCAGAAAGCTAGAATAGGAAATAGATTACTCTCTTGATAACTGTGTTGAGCTGGAACCCTGTTGTATTTCATTTATACCATGACTCACATAGTACTCCAAAGTGAGTTGCTAACAATTCTCAACAAATTCATTAGGTGACTTCATCAAATCTCAAGTCTCAAAATCTTTGGATCATTACAGCAGCAAGCTTTATGTAACTGTTGAGGCCACAATTCTGGGTCTGGAGTGGACAAAATCCTTGGGCTCACAGCTGATGTTCACCTGCTATGTACCAGTTCTTCTGCATCAGTTACTAACATGCTTCTATTCTGACCTCCCCAAGCCCCTAGGTCAGTCCTGATGCTCCCTAGGATCTATAGGATCTCCTTGTAGCCCAGAAGCTACAGGATGAGTCCCTGGAACAGAAGACCTTCAGGGCCCCAAACCAGAAAGAAAAAAAAAGTCACTACGAAGTATAAATTACTGAGAACAAGCGCCAGGCCAACAGTTCATGTCTTAATGGATATTATCATATAGCAGAAGCTCATATGAGCTACTCTTAATAATCTTTTAATTGACCGCACTTAGGAGAGTCCTAACATGTAGCAGGGGCTTAGTAATTGAGAGCCGTTATGATTCAGATGCACCCTCAAGGAGTCTTCTTCCTATTGAGGAGACAAACATGTAAACAGATTTAGCTACATCTGGAGAGAGTGGTCCGTGTTCTAGTCCAGTGTTCTCTGATTCCTCTCTGCCTATCACAGCATGTACTCATCTGCCTTGGGATGTTGTTTCATGTGTCAGAGCCCTCATTTCTATTTGTGGGCAATTTTATTCTTTCTTGGTATGACTACTTAATGTTAATGGCAGAATCTTTACCTTTTGTTTTGCTAAGGAAGATTCATTTTCTCCCATAATGTCCACAAAGCACCTCTGCCAATTTTACTTTCTGTGGGATTGGAGTCTCTGTTTTCAAGGTGCTGCAGTGTGCTCTCTCGCCACTCTTACAGTTCTTTGTCCTCTGGACTGCTGCCCTTTGCCTGCCCGTTCTGTGTGCTGTTTCTGCTAGTGTTATTACAGTAGGATGTATCAGGTATTTTTAATAATTTGCTTTTGGGGGGGTGGTGGAAATAAAGATGTCTTTATACTTAGATCACTTGAGGTCTTAGGCTCAGAGAATTTCCTTTAAAATCATCACAGGCTCCATTACAGTCTTATGGGCAACTTGTCTTCACATGCAAAATGCAGAGATTCACTAGACTGACTACATAAGGATTTCTCAACCTGAGCACTATTGACTTGTGGGGCTGGATAATTCTGTTGTAGTGGGCTGTCCCTGTCCTGTGCATTGTCAGATACTCAGCAGCATCCTTGTCCTCTACTGACTAGATTTCCATAGAAACTGCCCAGTTTTGACAACTAAAAATATCTCTAGGCCTCTTTGCCAAATATCTCCTGCTGGGGGCCAAATCACCTCAGGTTGAGAACTGCTCTAAATAATAAACATGTGAAAGTAGATTGACAAACAAGTTATAAAATGTGTTGACAAGCAAAGCCAAAACATTTGTGATAATGACAGCAATTACTTAGCACTTACTGTGGGCCTGGCATTGTTGTAAAGCTCTTTTCATGTAAGTAACCAAACCTGTAGACTGACTTTCCATTGTAGCATTACTATCCACATTTATAGACTAGGAAACTGAGGCACAGAGAGGTCATGACACTGCTAAGTGTCAGATTAAGACTCTGAACTTAAGCATTGTGATCCTATAGTCAACAATACAAACTTACTGTGCTTTTCTTGCAACAAAAATTTATTTTAATGCAAGTGTACTTGGCATCACTTGGAATATTATCTTTGATAGGTGCTTAGTAAATATACGTGAAGTGAATAAATGAATATCTGTAAATCTAGGAAATTATCTAATATTTTAAAGTAGTATTGATGAGATTCTTTAAATAAGAAGAGCTTTTCTCTGAATACAGCCAACTATTGTCTATTAGACCAAAGCAGAGGGTCTCTTAACATTCTTAAGTCTATTCTCAGGAATCTCTTGGAAAAGACTTGCCAAAGAGACCTTTAAAATCTCTTCTTATCTGAGCGTTTGTTTGCATGCTGTTGCAGTATTGCAATATGTCAGAATGAAGACTGATCAAACTGAGCAAAATATTATTTTCCAAAGCATCTGCTCTTGCCATATAATAAGGAAAAAGAGAATTCATCCTCACTCTTAAACTAGGTATGCATTCTCATGAGTTATGAGGCACACAGTTTGATAGTTTGACCTAGCTTCAGGATTTATAAAAAATTAAACATCTTTAACTAACAGGAAACCACTTTAGCCGATCAATCTTCAGGCTTTCATAGTTGGCTGTCTATAATAGGTAGGGGGCTGGGCTCTACTGTTTGTTACAAATGCATTACATCTGATTTATATCAAAGTGGGAAGCATGTATTTATGATAAAATATAAAAACGTAATAGTCTTCTATTCTTGTTAAAGACTTTTAAAAAATGTACTTCTATGAGGCAAAAGACTGGAAGCTTCTAGAGTGTCAGTTAAATATAATTTTATTAAAACTAGTAAAATATAACCATAAAATAGCAAGAAGATAATCAAAAAAGCTTTATCTTGCTAGTTCTCTTAAATCTCACATCGTGAATTGCAATAATTTTCTTCCAGGACCGTAAGTAATAAATATTCTGGGACCATAAGTATTTTCTTTTTGTTTAGTTGATCTTTTAAAAATTTGAATGGTTTCATATTTTTTCCTTAATTTCAAAGGGCAGTTATTTTAAGGACAATAAAAAATGGGTAGTAGGGACTTCCCTCGTTACCCAGTAGTTGGGACTCCGTGCTTCCATTGTAGGGGGTGTGGGTTCAATCCCTGGTTGGGGAACTAGGATCATGCATGCATAGTTACATATCTTTTGTATACATTCATCTATCAGTCAGCACTAAGGTTGTTTCTGTATCCTGGTTATTGTAAATAATGCTGCTATGAACATTGGGGGGTATCATTTTGAATTAATGTTTTTGTTTTCTTAAGATATATATTCAGGAATGGAATTGCTGGATCCTATGGTGGCTCTCTCTTTAGTTTTTTAAAGAATCTCTATACCATTTTCCGTAGTGGATTCATCAATTTACATTCCTAGCAACAGTGCACAAAGGTTCCCTTTTCTCCACATTCTCACCAGTGTTTGTTAGTTGTGCTGATTTTGATGATAACCTTTCTAACAGATGTGAGCAGGATGACCTCTTTGTGGTTTTGATTTGCATTTCGCTGATAGCTAGTAATGTTGAGCATTTTTTCATATGCCTGTTTGCCAACTGTGTGTCTTCTTTGGAGAATTATATATGAACTTTTAAAACTCATATATATATATATATATATGAGTTTTATATATATATATATGAATTTTATATATATATATATATGTGAGTTTTACATATACATATATATATGAGTTTTAAATATTTTGAATATTAACTTCTATTGGGCATATAATTTGCAAATATATTTTTCCCATTATATGTCTTTTCATTTTGTCAGTGGTTCCTTTGTTGTACAAAAGTTTTCAAGTTTAATTAGGTCCCATTTGTTTACATTTGTTTTTGTTTCCTTTGTCTTAGGAGACAGATCCAAAAAAACATTGCTGATTCATGTCAAAGAGTGTTCTGCCCATGTTTTCATCTAGTGTTATGGTGTCTAATCTTACATTTAAGTTTTAATCCATTTTGAGTTTATTTGTGTATATGGTATAAGTAAATGTTCTAATTTCATTGTTTCACATGTAGCTGTTTCAGTTTTTTTAAGCACCATTTATTGAAGAGACTATCTTTTCCCTGTTGTATATTATTAACTCCTTTGTCATAGATTGATTGACCATAAGTGTGTGGGTTTACTTCTGGGCCCTCTATTCTGTTCCATTGATCTAAGTGTCTATTTTTGTGCCAGTATTATACTGTTTTGATTACTGTGGCTTTGTAGTATAGTCTGAAATCAAGGCACATGATAGCTCCAGTGTTGTTCTGTTTTGTCAAGATTTCTTTGGCTATTAAGTCTTTTGTGGTTCCATATAAATTTTAGGGTTATTTGTTCTAGTACTGTGAAAAATGTCACAGATATTTTGATAGGGATTACATTAGGACTGCAGATTCCTTTGAATAGTATGGACATTTTAACAATATTTTTTTCCCAATTCATGAACACAGGATATATTTCCATTCGTTTGTATCATCTTCAATTTCCTTCATAAGAGTATTGTAATTTTCAGAGTACAGGTCTTTTACCTCCTTGGTTAAGTTTACCCCTGGGTAGTTTATTCTTTTTGATGCAGTGTTGATCAAATGTTAAATGTGATTGTTTTTTTGCTTTCTCTTTCTGATAGTTCATTATTAGTGCATAGACAAGCAACAGATTTCTGTGTATAAATCCTGTATGCTGTAGCTTCACTTAATTTACTGGTGAGCTTTAGTAGTTTTTTGGTGATGTGTAGGATTTTCTCTGTATAGTATAATGCCATCTGCAAACAGTGACACTTTTATGTTTTTTTTCAATTAGTATTTTTATTTCTTTTTCTTGTCTTATTGCTATGACTAGGACTTCCAACACCATGTTGAATAAAACTGGCAAGAGGAGAGGGGACATCCTTGTCTTGTTGCTCAGCTTATGGAAAATGCTTTTAGCTTTTCACCCATTGATTATGATGTGAGCTATGTCATCATAGCTGACATATTTAGCCTGATTTGTTTGTTTGCTTGTTTTGGATGGTATTTTTAGCCTATGTTATGTTGAGGTGTGCTTTTGTTTCCTGATCTAGGGTATTTGTTTATAGTAGTAGAATTTGTGACTTCTATAATGAGTACTTACCGCATATTAAGTGATCTGTAATTTACTTCTTGTACAGTCTGGGTGTGCAGCATTCCTTTGCTATTAACAAAAGAGCAAAGTTAAATAACATGCAAAATATTAAATAAATACTAAATAGAATACTAAATACTAAATAATTCTATAAATTATATAAACTAGCTCAACAGTAGCTGATGAGTACACATATTTCCATAGCAGGGTCATTCATGCATGCTTTTTAGGAAAAAAAATGAATTTGAAATTTGGAAAACTGCAGAAAACAAAGCAAAATAGGATTCCTTAGAAAACAGGAAATGACTTTGTTAAGGTGGTTGGGAATTGTTCTCCCAATTCCTGGATAGAATTTGGATGTCCCCACTTCAAGTTCTGAATTTGCTAGAAATCACTCCAACCAGAATTACCTCATGCGACGAGCTGACTCACTGGAAAAGAGTCTGATGCTCGGAGGGATTGCGGGAGGAGACGGGGACGACAGAGAATGAGATGGCTGGATGGCATCACCGACTCGATGGACATGAGTTTGAGTGAACTCCGGGAGTTGGTGATGGACAGGGAGGCCTGGTGTGCTGTGATTCATGGGGTCGCAAAGAGTCGGACAAGACTGAGCGACTGAACTGAACTGAATATTCTATGAATCTATCTTCAAAAACTAGCATGATTGACAACTGTAGAGCTAGCAGAAAACCTTCACTGTATTTTACTTAAAGGTCAAAAGTGATGGCCAGTTCAGAATACATTTTTCCAAGACCTGATTTAAAATAAGAAAGTTGCTGAAATGTGTAGAAAGTCAATAATCCTGATTCTAAAAGAGTACATTTTCCTTTAAAATGATATCTTCAAGTAGTTTATTCATCTGTGAAAATCTGGCTCATATCAGTTCAGTTGCTCAGTCATGTCCAACTCTTTGCGACCCCATGGACTGCAGCATGCCAGACCTCCCTGTCCATAACCAACTAATGTCCATTGAGTTTGTAGTGACATCCAACCATCTCATCCTCTGTTGTCCCCTTCTCCTCCAGCCTTCAATCTTTCCCAGCATCAGGGTTTTTTCAAATGAGTCAGTTCTTTGCATCAGGCGGTCAAAGTATTAGAGATTCAGTTTCAACATCAGTCCTTCCAGTGAATATTCAGGACTGATTTCCTTTAGGATGGACTAGCTGGATCTCCTTGCAGTCCAAGGGACTCTCAAGAGTCTTCTCCAATACCACAGGTCAAAAGCATCAATTCTTCAGCGGTCAGCTTTCTTTATAGTCCAACTCTCACATCCATACATGAATACTGGAGAAACCATAGCCTTGACTAGATGGACATTTGTTGGCCAAGTAATGTCTTTGCTTTTTATTATGCTGTCTGCTGCTGCTGCTGCTAATTCACTTCAGTTGTGTCTGACTCTGTGCGATCCCATAGACGGCAGCCCACCAGGCTCCCCCGTCCCTGGGATTCTCCAGGCAAGAACACTGGAGTGGGTTGCCATTTCCTTCTCCAGTGCATGAAAGCGAAAAGTGAAAGTGAAGTCACTCAGTGGTGTCTGACTCTTAGCGACCCCATGGACTGCAACCTACCAGGCTCCTCCATCTATGGGATTTTCCAGGCAAGAGTACTGTAATGGGTTGCCATTGCCTTTTCCGAATATGCTGTCTAGGTTAGTCATAATTTTTCTTCCAAGGAGCAAGCGTCTTTTAATTTAATGACTGCAATCACCGTCTGCAGTGATTTTGGAGCCCCCCCCAAAATAAAGTCTGTCACTGTTTCCACTGTTTCCCCATCTATTTACCATGAAGTGATGGGACCAGATGCCATGATCTTAGTTTTCTGAATGGTGAGCTTCAAGCCAACTTTTTCACTCTCTTTCACTTTCATCAAGAGGCTCTTCAGTTCTTTTTCACTTTCTGTCATAAGGGTGGTGTTATCTGCATATCTGAGGTTATTGATATTTCTCCCAGCAATCTTGATTTCAGCTTGTGCTTCTTCCAGCCCAGGAACCGATCTGTTGTTCTAGTCCAGTTCTAACTGTTGCTTCTTGAACTGCATACAAATTTCTCAAGAGGTAGGTTAAGTGGTCTGGTATTCCAGTCTCTTTCAGAATTTTCTACAGTTTGTGGTGATCCACACAGTCAAAGGCTTTGGAATAGTCAATAAAGCAGAAATAGATGTTTTTCTGGAACTCTGTTGCTTTTTCGATAATCCAGCTGATGTTGGCAATTTGATCTCTGGTTCCTCTGCCTTTTCTAAAACCAGGTTGAATATCTGGAAGTTCACAGTTCATGTACTGTTGAACCCTGGCTTGGAGAAATTTGAGCATTACTTTGCTAGCATGTGAGATGCGTGCAATTGTGTGGTAGTTTGAGCACTCTTTGGGATTGGAATAAAAACAGACTTTTTCCAGTCCTGTGGCCACTGCTGAGTTTTCCAGATTTGCTGGCATATTGAGTACAGCACTTTCACAGAATTATCTTTCAGGATTTGAAAGGGCTCAACTGGAATTCCATCACCTCCACTAGCTTTATTTTGAAGTGATGCACCCACTTGACTTTGCATTCCAGGATGTCTGGCTCTAGGTGAGTGATCACACCATCATGATCATCTGGGTCGTGAAGATCTTTTTTGTATAGTTCTTATGTATATTCTTGTCACCTCTTCTTAATATTTTCTGCTTCTGTTAGGTCTGTACCATTTCTGTCCTTTATTGTGCCCATCTTTGCATGAAATATTCCCTTGGGTATCTCTAATTTTCTTGAAGAGATCTCTAGTCTTTCCTGTTCTATTGTTTTCCTCTATTTCTTTGCACTGATAACTGAGGAAGGCTTTCTTATGTCTCCTTGCTGTTCTTTGGAACTCTGCATTCAAATGGGTATATCTTTCCTTTTCTCCTTTGCTTTTCCCTTTTCTTCTTTTCACAGCTATTTGTAAAGCCGCCTCAGAAAGCCAATTTTCTTTTTTGCATTCTTTTGTCTTGCGGATGGTCTTGATCCCTGTCTCCTGTACAATGTCATGAACCTCCATCCACAGTTCTTCAGGCAATCTATCAGATGTAATCCCTTGAATCTCTTTCTCACTTCCACTGTATAATCGTAAGGGATTTGATTTCGGTCGTAACTGAATGGTCTAGTGGTTTTCCCTACTTTCTTCAATTTAAGTCTGAATTTGGCAATAAGGAGTTCATGATCTGAACTACAGTAAGCTCCTGGTTTTGTTTTTGCTGACTATATAGAGCTTCTCCATCTTTGGCTGCAAAGAATGTAATCAATCTGATTTCGGTGTTGACCATCTGGTGATGTCCACGTGTAGAGTCTTCTCTTGTGTTGGAAGAGGTGTCTGCTATGACCAGTGTGTTCTCTTGGCAAAACTCTTTTGGCCTTTGCCCTGCTTCATTCTGTACTCCAAGGCCAAATTTGCCTGTTACTCCAAGTATTTCTTGATTTCCTACTTTTCCATTCCAGTCCCCTGTAATGAGAAGGACATCTTTTTTGGGTGTTAGTTCTAGAAGGTCTTGTAGGGCTTCATAGAATCGTTCAGCTTCAGCTTCTTTAGCATTACTGGTCGGGGCATAGACTTAGATTATCGTGATATTGAATGGTTTGCCTTGAAAACGAATGAAGATCATTCTGTAGTTTTTGAGATTGCATCCAGGTACTGCATTTCGGACTCTTTTGTTGACCATGATGGCTACTCCATTTCTTCTAAGGGATTCCTGCCCACAGTAGTAGATATAATGGTCATCTGAGTTAAATTTACCCATTCTAGTCCATTTTAGTTTGCTGATTCCTGAAATGTCGACGTTCACTCTTGCCATCTCCTGTTTGACTGCTTCCAATTTGCCTTTTGTGGACCTAACATTCCAGGTTCCTATGCAGTATTTCTCTTTATAGCATCAGACTTTGTTTCTATCACCAATTTCATCCACAACTGGGTGTTGTTTTTGCTCTGGCTCCATCTGTTCATTCTTTCTGGAGTTATTTCTCCGCTGATCTCCAGTAGCATATTGGGCACAACTGACCTGGGGAGTTCATCTTTTAGTGTCCTATCTTTTTGCCTTTTCATACTGTTCATGGGGTTCTCAAGGCAAGAATACATATATTGCCCCCTTTTATGAGATTAATCCTCTACAATCTGTATTGAGTATGTTTAAAAAGAATCTTTTATAGGATACTGAAAAATGTTGCTATTGCATGTTGTATCAACTTTCTGAAAATGAAAATAAATGACTGCTCCTTCCAGCAGGCCTCTAACTGGTCATAGATATTACCTTAGATTTTATGGTTATTGTAATAAGTTTTGTTACAGTGGAGAGGCATTGGGATTTAATCTCACTACACATTAAATACAAATGAAAGAAATTTTTATGTTTTATTTGGTTGTTGGATACAAAAAACATGAAATCTGTGAGATGTGTAAGTCTTGGAGAGAACCAAATTTAGAATATAGAGATCATTTGTAAGAAAATCTGCATTCATTGCTAATGATCATCCCAGGAACAAAACTATGCAGGTTGGGATGGGGGGTGACTTTTCAGCCATCCACCATATAATAAATTGTTGGATAATTCTTTATGATGGAAATAGACACTGATGTATGAGATGATTACTGAGAGAGAGAGCAAAGTTTCAATTAGTGTTGCTTTGAGGAAATGATCATTGTGGTCCAACTGCAAATATATAATTTTCTCTGCTATATGTGAAGAATATGTGTGAATTTCTTACTTAATAGGTTACTTGTACTTATTTTGTAGACTCAGAATAAAATTTTGTGAGTACCAAATCCTGGTCAACATTGCTCCCTTTCTGATATCACTTCAGACCATGGTATATTTTCTTTATTGTTCAGCCTCCAAAAGTCTTAGAAAAGTAAAAATTAGGTCAGTGCTGTTCACCATCAAGCAAATAACAAATTAATGAGAACTAAAATTTACTTTCTCATTTTAAGTCTCCTAAAATTAACTTAAATGTTTGGACACTGAATTTTTAGACTATATTTGCAAGTTTTCTATATTTCAAAAATTGTTTCTTATTCTTTAGGACATAGTATTCTTGGAAGGGCTTAGTGAAAGTTGGCAGGGAAAGGAAATTATGGACAAATGAGTTCATTTTGTTTCTGATCATTTTAATAAAATTACAGTTTGGTCATGGAAAAAACTGAAATTTAGGGATGAAAACTCTTTATTTTCTTTTTATATCAGTTATATGATAGCTCTAGTTACAACCAGTACAGAAATTTGGGAAATGACTGATTAATAGAAATTTTGATAATTATGTATATGCCCCATGTAAAATAGTTTATTGCAACAGTGATCTCTGAGTTCATTATATACTCCAGTATATAGAAATTTTGCTGAGAATTTGATGCAGTGTCAGTTTTTATGAGTGTTGAATATATCTACCCAACGTGTTTCTTAACATAAGGTCTGAGTGCTCCCAACTGCATTTAAATAATTTCTGAAGTTTCCACTTTAAATACTTAGAAGACCTATGTTAATTCTCTATTTCTCACAAATAAAAGCAACAAAATTAAGTTGTATAAATAGCTTCCTTTTTTTTTTTTTTGGTAGAATTTTGGCATTATCATCTATCTCTTTTTGATAGCTTGAGAATTAGTTATACCTCTGCCCAAAACTTAAAAAAAGTATATCAATATTAGCTCTTACTTACAGGACTTCACTGAGTTTTTTAATGTTCTCCCTTGTTAGAGGTGCATGTTACAGCTTGCCATTGTGGTCATTGTGGTTCATTTCATTAAGCTTCTTGTTCTATCTGCTTTCTTGAGACTTGGGAAACAGCATTTTTCTGAGTGATTGTACTATATTGTTCCAAATATAAGGCCACCCAGAATAGAAGGCAACCTCCAACTAGAAACAGCTCAAATATGGAGAAAGGCTGGGGGCCCAGAGCCCGGCGGGTCTTGCAGTGGTGGCAAGGGTGCCGAGGAATAGGACGATGCCTGCCCACTCTCCCGGTGAGTGAAGATGAGTCAGCTGCTGATTTGCTTGTGCATAACCAGATGGATTCTGTTGCTAGAGGAAAAGTTATACTGGGGGGAGAGAACACGTCTGCACGCATGAAAGAAAGTCACTGTGTGTCCGGATCAGGGGAGGGAAGGTGGGAATAGAGGCTTTTATCTTCTAAACAGTCACCTTCAGTGCTTTTCCCCCTGAACCTGGGGTGAAAGTTGAATAACCCCAAACATTGAAGAAGGAAAAAGGTACCTGCACCTTTTTTTTGAAAAGGGGTTTAAAGTCAGTGACCATGAAAATGAACTGTTAGACACCAACAGAAGTGTCAAGACCAGCTCAGAAAATTATTCCTTGCCCTTTCAAACTGACCGCTGACCCAAGTGGTGGTGTGTACACTGTGTGTGGTCATGTGTAGCTTGAAAACAAGCAACCCCAAAACTGGGACTCGCATTTCCAATTTCAGTAAGATTTTTTTCTTTTTAAATTCCCTGTGTCCTGAGTCAGCCAAGATACAATTTAAATAAGCAGGCTAAATCTTATTGAAATAAACTCCAAGGGACTCTTTTAAAATATTTTTTGTGTTAGTATTTTACCCAGTAGCATATTTTAAAAAGTACTTCAGTGAAAATATATTAATCAACTGAGAATACGTATTGATGGCCCCAGAGCCTAGAGAAAGCCCAGATAAAACTCTGCCAATAAGCACTGGAAATCTAAAATTTTACTTTATAGTAACTAAATTAGATGTGACAGAAAGAATGAGGTGCTTGTTTCTTTTATAATCAGGAAAACTATTTAGCATCTGTTAGTGCACAACTTAACCTGCATTCAGTAACCTTTGCAGCTACACAAAAACTACATGAAATATGAACCTTTACCTTTCTGGTGATGACTAAGCAAAGCACATTTGAAGTATAGCTCGAATCCCTGAATAAGTTGCCTGCCACCACCTCTTCCCCCTTCCCCCACCCATGTAGCTTCCACTGTAGCTTTTATGATGATGATGGTGGTGAAACTTCTTTAATAGAAGGGTATGTCTTTCTGAATAGGCAGGACTGTCCTTAAGTCTAAACAATGCTAAATTGCCCAAAGGATGTGGTTTAGGGAAGCTACTTATCATTGATTTCAGAAATTCTCTTAAACCAAATTACCCTGAAAGATAGAGGTCTTGTGCCCAAGGGCAAAGAAACTAGACTTGCACATGCCTACCACATTTTGCCAGGTCTAGGATTTGAAACAGGCTGGGCAGAAAAGGAAGAATTTGAAGGGAGTTTGTTCCAGAGGGGGAAGGATCTTTCCTGACAAGTTAGATTACCATTCAGAGGAAACAACACTGTAGTGGTGGAGCCCAAATGAGACGTGGATGTGAACTCTGTATAACCTCAGAAACCTTTTCCGAAGAGTTCCTAAGGGTGGTACCGGTAAGGAAAGAGAATAGTAGAGAACCAGAGCTTTTCAGGGAAGAAGAACTTCCTTTATAACTTATTTGTTTTGGAAATATTTGATTTCTACAAAGGAGAGAATGTCCAAATTTGGTGGTTGGATGGGGGGCATGTGCCTGTTATTAATCATCTTTAAACTTCTTATAGTTTACTTTCTATTATTTGTTTTAGGTACTCTATGTCTGATTTGATTTAAATTACAACAAAACAAACCTTCAATTTTTTTCCCAGAGGGGGTTGGGGCTGTGATAATTGTATGTCCTGTGTCATCACCTGCTATTAATTTCATCATTAATTGCAGTGGCAGACAGAAGCTAGAAGGTCACCTAAATGTCATAATCCATGGCTTCCTCTTCCTGTTGGTTAGTTAGGGTGGGAGCAGGACCTGACCTGATTGCATAGGAAAGAACATGGCTTCAGTTGGCTTGTGAGATGGCAAGGACAGCCTTCAGGGACATACAGATGGAAAGGACAGTGTCGAGGGAAGGGAGAAGATATTCTCAATTCATTATAAATAATAATCTCTGTAAAAATCAATAGCAAGAGTTAATTTCTCTGCAGTTAGCATGGTTTATGTAAAACCCATACCTGTAACTATTGCTGTGCTCAGCTTCTCCCACCCATCCCTAAAATGTACAACATAGAAGTGCTCCTGTAGATGCTAGAAAATTAACGTCCCAGATCACTGTTGTTTCTTCCTGCCAAGAACCCACATATGATGCGCCTTCCATGGCTCCTTCTCAGGGGATTAGATTCATAGGATCAAGTTAAAGGGAACAGTTATTAATCTAGTAGGTATGAAAAAAATCTGCAGATTTGTTGATGGATAGAAATTAAAATCTCTCAGACCCTAAAAACAGGAATATTCCCATTAGACTGTTTTTGCTAGGAGGGTAGATCACTACTGTTCTTTTTCTTTCCTTGTCCATTAGTATTTTACCCAAGGAACCCTGGAAAAAGAGACATTTTTACTTTTTCCCATTTCCTGTATTGGCGACTGTGACTCTTGCAGGTCAAATTAATAATGCCCAGGTTCTGACTTCTCAGCAATTCAGTTGAAAAGTCACTAAACTACAAATATGTAATTTGCAATCTGTTTTTTTTTTCATTTTTTAAAAGTTCATAAAATAAGAGAATTCTTGAAGAAAATGTTGCATATGGTTAAATTTCCTTGGGAAATGTTCTGCCATAGGTAAGGGACACCATTTCTCCAATGTGATGTATCTGCATTTTCTGAGACATATGGAATATGGCATTTGTCATGCTGAGTGAGCATGTTTAACTCAAATGTGGAGTAACTCACAAATTCCCTACTCTTGAGTATCTTTAAGTTTCAAAAATCATTCTTAAAATGTTCTTAATGGGCATTCCTTAGGGGGCATTGCTCTTTTCAGTAAATCAGAACTGACATCTGGAAATGCATAGAGATGGCTCTTGGTTACTTTTTTTTTTTTGCTGGTCAAGCAGCAAGTGTATTCCAATTAACAGGTTGATAGCATCTTATGACAGGCTAGGAAAAAAAAAGGCTAATTCTCATTTGGCAGTGAAATTGAATATTGAATGACATCTCTTCAGTTATAAACGACTTTTGTTTTAATAACAAAGTTGTCGATTTTCTACTAAGGGTTCTTTTAGGTTGTCATCTGGGGCTGATGGGAGTAACAGTTCACCCAACTCTCCAGCTAGCTTCAGTGGACATACCACACCTTCTCAGCAGCCTGAACCCGTGGTACACTCTCTTAAGGTAACCAACTGTGTACAACCATTTCTTCAGTACTTCAGTTGTGTTGTGGCTTGTTCACTATAGTCTGGTAATCCTCACGGTCTCGTTTTAACCATAGATACTTTATTTTTTGACCCCTATGGTATAACTTTTTTTAATCTTAAGTTTTGAAGAATGATTTTAATTTTATAAACTAATAGTGGGTTTGAGTACTTATGGTTGAATTGAATCTCTAATTTTATCATTTTGTTTTGAGTAATGTGATTCATATCTATCTGCATTGAAGTTGAAGTCTGATGTGCATGTATGTGTAAAATATTGTTACAGGTATTTTCTGTGCAATGTTTGTAGCATGGATGTCTTCAAATACAGGAACTTAATAATTAACCAAAATAAGGAAGGATACCATATTTTTTTTTTGCAACTGAAGTACATTGTGCAATTTACTAAAAAAAAAAGTTTTCAAATAAAGCCTACTCTGTTCACCACAAAATAGAAATTAAGTCTTCTAACTCTAGTTAATGCCTCTTTATAGACTATTCATAAAGATATTTATTTATTTTTATTTATTTATTTATTTTATTTTTGGCTTATAATTAAGATTCTGCAATAACTTAAAGAAAGATGTGGCTTAAATTTATCCTTTATTTTTCTTTACCAGTAATGAGCTTTCCAATAAATAAAATTAATAATATTCAATATAAATATTTACCTCTCTAAGAAGAAACTGCAGGCAATAAAAATCATATTAAAAACTGAGACAAGTCCTTGAAATTTCATCAGCTCCAAAGTATAAAACACTGTCCTCCAAATTATCTCTAATTCCTAACATGTCGCACAGAGTCGGACACGACTGAAGTGATTTAGCATGCATGCATGCGTTGGAGAAGGAAATGGCAACCCACTCCAGTATTCTTGCCTGGAGAATCCCAGGGACAGAGGAGCCTGGAGGGCTGCTGTTTATGGGGTCGCACAGAGTCGGACACGACTGAAGCGACTTAGCAGCAGCAGCCTTGAGTAAACCTTTCTGAGCCATAAAGTAAGTAGAGTGCTTCAGTCCTGCTTTTGCCACATGGATTTCACAACTTTTCTAAAGTTGTTTTGGTTTCAGAATGATTTATCCACAGGCTGATGAGGCACTCTTATGCAGGGGACCACACTTTCCTTGGCATGCAGAAAAGCAAAGAAGTGGATGAGAACTTCAAAATATTTACTTGACTTGAGGATGATTGTTTTAGCAGTTGATTTAGCTCCCTCATTACATTTTGCTGTAACTTAGATGAAATGAGTGTGCTTCTCCCAAGCACTTACAGATTGCTGACAAGGGGAGGTGGTAGAACTATGCTGGGGGCCAGTGGCAATGAACTTGGTGTTTCCTGTCTCGACTGGAAAACCTCACAAAATGAACAACTGAGGGGAATTTGTGGGAAGGCACACCAGAATGAGGGGCCCTTCCTGCCCTTTGTCTGACAGCTGCTGGTTTATCAACTGGCTTGCTCTTAGCAACAGCATTTGGATACTATTTAGTATGAACAGCATGCTAAACAAGCTGTTACTTGAGCATAAATCAGGCACTAGCAATCTGAAAGCACTTTAGCAATGGAAAAATGAAGGAGTGGCTTCAAGCCTGTAGTATTGGTATCTATACATACTCCAGAAATGACACACTGCCCTGCTTTCCAAACTGAAACCTGTTTCAGCACATTACCTTATTCAATGACAAGTGCAATTGGAATCAGACCAGTGTAGTGGGTCACACTGCCATCTTTCCTTTGTTTCTCAATGCAGCTGTGGTAGTATGGCCTAAAAGCAAGGAAGAACGCTTCAGTTTTCTCCAAATTCATTTTTGAATTTTCATATAAAATTTTATCTTGAGAGGAAGATATTATGTTATAATCAGAACACATTAAGTGTCCTCACTTGGCTGATGGGTAATGCTGAGCGACTAAAGCACCTTGCTTGGGTAACTGGAGGCTCTTGAATATAGAATGCATTTGCGTCCATGAGTTGAGACAGAAATATGTGCAAACATAGCCTCTGGGAAATGTATCTTTGGAATATCTCAACAGAAAAAAAATGTAGCCTCTTGACATGTTTTGTTTTTAAAAGGCTACCAATCTAGAGCTGATTTATATCATAAGATTTTTCTGTTCTGAAAGTAGTAGTTGAAACAGTGGCTCAGTTTCTCATCTTCTCGTAAAGTTTTAAAAATTTCTAAACTTTAATAAACTCCATGGTCATAGTTCGGGGGAAAGAGTTGTAAATCAATGTGAGGAATTAGTCCACTTGAAATACGCCACATTTTTCTTGCTTTAAAATTCATAACTATTAATTGGAGCTTCACTTCATTTAGGAGAAATTAACTGATTTGAAGTACACTTCTCTCAGGTGCATAATAAATCGAGTTTGTGGGCAAATGAGCTTGTTCCAAGGAGTGCTTTAAGTTTTCTATGAATATTCATTGCGCATCATCAATAATTTTCTCTAAGTATAACAAGAATGTGAACTGACTCTCTAGTGTTCTGCTTCAGGCTTTTAAGTGTGAATTCTCAGGTGACACCTTTAGGTGTGGCCATCAGCACTGACCGTGGCAATAGAACCAAGGGGTTTAGCAGTGTTACAGTTCAGTGTGGATTGTACAGGAGCTTTTAGGATAAACATTTTTTTAATACTACATCAGTAATTTGATTTAGAAGCTGATGTAGAGAAAAATAACAAATAGCACTCAAGGCCAAAGTTTTGTCTTCTTTTGTACTATATATAGAGTATTGACATGAAACTTTTAAAGACATTTTGAACAGGATCTTATTCTCAATTCATTTAGGAATAATTTAGACAGGTAGAATCTAAAATTGTTTAAAAGCATCACATTCTCAGATGAAAAATGAAAAATACTTAGTATTACATATTTTCACAACTGGGGAGCCATTGCTTCTCTTTGCTTTTGTCAAAGAGCTGTCTCCATAGTCCTGTCCTTGGCACCAGGAACACATCCAGGCAAGAACTCTGAGGTCAGTAATGTTCATGTTAAAAGTTCTTATGGATTCTGACAAGTTTCACCTGTCATTATTATCCTTTTTAGTCATTTTTTTCTATAGGCCGTGTCTACATATCATTTGGACTGTTGAGTAATATAATTAATTACATGCCAGTCTTTACAATGGAGCAGGATTTATTGACTATCTCCAAATGGTTGACAGTCAGCTTTATCTTAATGACCAAATTAACTAAATGCATCTAATTATTTTGGACATGAATGAATTCAATTGACTATTAATGATGCAGTAGATTGCTCTTAATGGCCATTTGAAAATCAAGTAGAATTGACTCCAGATAGCTTTCAGAACAATCACCTCTTTTAAAAGATTTTGCCAAATACCAACCTACTCTGATATGCAGACATGGAAAAAAAACTAAGATTTTTTTTTTTTTTTTTTAAGTGGAGCTCCTTGATGATTTTTATTCATAACTAACAAACTTTTTTTTTCCATGTGAAATTTGCTTTTCTTTTTCAACAAATCCAGGTCTTGGATGTTCAGGAAACTATAGATCGTCAGCAGGGTAAAGAGTATGAACATGACCTTAGTGAGACAGAAAAAGCTATAGTCAGAGAAATGTGCAATGTAAGTTTAATGTGCTTTATTGTGTATTCTGTGTTGAAAGCCTCATCATAGCTTAGATTTTGCTTCATGAATACCTACTTTTTAAAATGCTGGCCAAATGCCTTTATATTTTTATGTGAAAGTAAAACCAAACCTTGATTTTCTTTAGTAAATGTTATTGCAGTATTTTTTAACACAATAATCATGTAAAATATGCAGGTGAGCAAGAATCGGCCAATTCTGTGTTCCAGAATGAACTGTGAAAGTTTCTGAACAATAAATTTCCTAAAATGTTACTAGTTTTGATAAAATAAATCAGTTTCCATTTCATAGTTTTCCTTAAAGAGCAGTGTTTAAAAACCTATGATAAAGAAAACGCAGCCTTCTGCAGATTATTTGTAACGATACTTGGGGGAAAAAAATCACCATCTTAATATTGGGTTGGCCATAAAGTTTGTTCTGTTTTTTCCATAGAAACTGGAACGAACTTCTTAGCCAACCCAATAGGTAATATTTGCTAAGTTCTTTATTCATATGTTGTGCTTCATGACATGCCCAGCAGTATCTCAAAATAGTAAGAGATAGATATGAACTTATGAGATAGCCACACAGAAATCTGCCTATGAAATCACAGAAATAGAGTGGGGAAAAAAAAAAAAGACATGCCAGTTTCACAATGCTTAGCCTAGGTGATCATTATTGGGGTTTGGATTTGATTAATCTTAATTTTAATTTTTGAGTAATATGCTTTGGATATATCATTTAATCAAGAATATAATTTGTGGAACTTATTTAAAAACTAGAATATGTTGGGGAAGACATTTGTTAAAAGCAAAAATTCATGGTCAGCTATTTTAAGCTTTTATTTGAATTGGTGTTCCATTGTACTTTTATCCTTTGTTCATTAGGATATAAAAATTGCTTAGAAATACCCTTAAGCTTTAGGCTATTAGGACCAGGTATCTCATTTACCTACCTCCCCGAGGCATTCCTAGAATCCAGGAAATGTTAAATAAGTCCCATGGGCATTTAGCTTTGCCCCAGCACATATAGTCTCTTGCTTGCTTGTGTTGTTTTTCTTACATATCTGTTGTCTGTTTTCAAATGGTCATTGGTTCTAAATGTCATGATTTCCTAAATGCATCACTGTTTGTCTTCTGTAGCTTTTTGTCTGTTCTTAAACTTCAGTTTGATCACCTCCCTCAGATAAATTTTAAAGTTCAAACATTAGGAATTGTAAAACTGGAAGGGACCACAGGAGGTCATACCTTCAGTGGTTCTGTCATATTGAGGCTCCTTCATAATTCTGAAGTCTCGGTTTCGCACCAGATCTTGGGCAATTGGGGTAGGAACTCGCATTTTATACTTGAAGAAACTGAGATTCTGAAATTAAGTTACTTGCCCCAATTGTCCTCTAATGAATAGGGAAGTCAGGCATATACCCAGATTTTCTCTGAGGACCAGCTCTTTCCACTTTCCCAATTGTAGTGAATCTAGGCACTTCCATTTTCTTTCTCAAGAATGAAAATCAGTGTATCTTTCAGAGGAAACCATCTCTATTGCGCTCAATGCCAAAATTTGTCTGAAGAAACACAGGACTGTTTCCTGTCTCTTTTTTGATGAAATATTTTCAGATATTAGAAAATTTATTTCTTAGAGAAGGGACCCACTAATGAATTGGATCCTGATTAGTTTTGCATTGATCTTGATTTGCCTGTATTTCCAAAAATCCTTCAAAAGGACACACAAAGTGGTAATTATTGTTGCCTTCAGAAAGCCAAGAACTTTTTACCTTTGAAAGTTCTCTAGGGCATCTTTTCTGTTTTCGCCTTTGGTCACAGAAATTTGAGAAACAAAAAAAGTAGGCTAGTTCAAATCTGATTGTTAGCACTGTTATGTTTGGAAACTATTTAAAAGCCACAAGAAAAAAAAAAGTGTTGATTTAAAATATTTGTGTCACCATTGTAAGTTATATTCACATCAAGAACACATAGCAAATATTGGAGAATAAACAAAAATAGTTTGTGGGACAGTTTCAAAATTTCTAAGCAATAATGTACATAAGATTATGAAACCTATTAGAGGAATTATGGGCTTTTACAATAACATTACAGAAATGTAAAGCTTTCTCATAATGTGAGATCAGTTAAAAGACTCAGGTTTATATCCGTCTCTGGTATTCTTTCTGAAAATAGGTTGTTAACGTCTATACAGTCTTTCCATTTTATAGATGTTAACAACCTTTCTTCGCAGCACCATCATTTTGATTAGTAAGCATGTAGTGCTTCTAGTCTATTCCCAGCTCTACTACAAAAATACACTGTCCTCAAAGAAACAGTATATTACCTATCTTTTTGTAGTAATGGTTTTATCTTAGGTTTTTCTCTTTGGCCCTTGTCAGTTCCCTGGGAATAGCTGAGATACTTGACTGACCCGCTATCTCAGTAACCATCTCAGACACCCAACTGTTCAGCTCTCTTACTTATTTAACAAGTCACTACTCTGTGTCTGTCTTAGTGTCTTTGGCTTATTTCAAAGTTCTGTCTTCTCTGAGTTTCCTTTCATCGCGTAATTTCAGGGGTAAGGCCCACTACATTCTACATTTGAATACTTGAATAGGGGGTTGTGTACAACACTTTGGAGTTGTAATCATCTAATGCCTTTTGTTCCTGATCATTTGAATCTATCCTTTGCTTCTAAACAAGACGTCAAAGCATTCTGGGTATATGTAATACCATTTAAGGGCTAGAAAGGGAAAGTCCGTAGTGTCCCTTGGCTTCCTGATTCAGAATGTGTACCTCTTCAGTTAGTGTATTGAGAGAGGACACTTTCCTAACTCCCTTGGGTACAGTCTGAACCATTCACTGCTATATATGCTCATTAGTGTCCGACTCTTTGCAACCCCATGGACTGTAGCTAGCCAGGCTTCTCTGTCCATGGGATTTCCCAGGAACAAATGTTGGAATGGGTAGCCATTTCCTTCTTCAGGGGATCTTCCTGACCCAGGGATCAAATCCAGGTCTCCTGAATTACAGGTGGATTTTTTACCATCTAAGCTACTAGAAAATTCCTTCCCAAATATTTAAGGACCGTAACTACAACTCCCTTCAAACATGACAGGACATCTCTACCACATAATACTGTCTGCTAACACACAGAGATGAATAGTTCCACGGGTTTCAAAATGAAGGTAGACAGACTCCTACATGCTTATGTGTTACTATGACTAGAAATCTGCTTCCCTGGAATATCTGCTCTTTTAAAAGAGAAAACAAGTATTGATGAACCAGCTGGTTTATATTCGTGTTAGAGCAATGTAAATTTCTGTAGAAGTAATCAATCTGATCATAATCCTAACAGTGAAACACTAAGAGAGTTATGACTGTTACTATGTGGTTTCTTAATGTAGTATATTGGTATGTCATTGTTGGATTCAGTGGTTTTACTTGTTATTAATCTCACCCTTTGCTATTGTCTCTTCAAAATAGCCTGATTTTTAACATATTGTTTTTTAGTGACTCTTGAATTTATTCTTATCTTTTCCCTGCATCTGAATGGTTTCTATTGTGGTAATCTGAGATATACTATTGAGTAGCTAAGATTTTTGATAACTAAGGCCCCCATTCCACAGGGAAAACAAGGGAAGTCTACTAAGTGACCCTAAGGCTACTAGCTCAGAACTTTAAACCACTACAGACAGTGAAGGAGCTTTTGTTCTTAGTTATTTAACATTTTGGTATTCCTCATTTTAGATGTATAATATAGGAACCAGGATGATTTTGCTCCTGTATTCTTAACTACACATTAGAATCATGTTGACAGCTTTAAAAATAATAGACAACCCTACCTGTTTAAGAATAATTCCTAGTGGACAGCCAGAGTTGAGGACCACTCCCATAACCAGTTTAAGTTGGCATATTATTTTGTAATTTTGACCCTGATTGCTAAAGAAGCATGGCACTCCTGTCCCTTGAGCAGTTCTCATGATTTAGAAACTTGCATCACATTTCATTTTATTTTTGAGCTCATTTGTGTAAATATTTTGTCTCTTGTCTTATATTCCTCTTTGTCCTTCTCATAGATTTCCCCTCTTTAAAAAAAATACACACCCCTTTGTGGAACAGGACAATTAAGATGCTTACTCTTTTTCTTCTTTTTCTTAAGGTTGTATGGAGGAAACTTGGAGATGCTGCAGGTTCGTGTCCTGGAATTAGGCAACATTTGTCTGGAAACCAGTACAAGGGACCCATGTGAGATGCACTCTCTTTCAAACATGACATCACCACTGCCAGAGAGATAAGAGAGGAAAGAGTGGATTTCCACAAACCTGGAGTAATTGTACATTGCACATATTTTCCCTCGATAAACTTTAGTATGGCTGAAGTTGTATTTTTTGTCTCTCATTTTGATGTTCACTACAGTCCATCTCAAAAACAAGGTAGCTTTGAAAATCACCATTTTGGTACAATATTTTCATTAGAACTAAAATGTTTTTGACTCTTCAGATCTAAGATTGTAATGGGGAAACCTGCATGATTGGAAGAGTCCAGTAGAGCTTCAGTGGTTTTGATAGAATCGAATCATTGCATATCATGGTGGGAGTGTTCTACCATGTTGTTGAAGATAGCAAGTGGTTTCCAGCTTCCCAAGTTGGAGAGTTGGTCACCTATTATATTTTAGTCAATAAAATACTAGTTCCTGATGCATAATTAATTTGGATGGTTAGATTTCTTGGATTTTGTTTTGACTTTTGAGGTACTAAAAATACTACATCAGTTTTCCTTACCAGCTAGAAGGGTAGCAGAAATTGTCGAGTGCATTGTCAGAGTGCCATTTACTTAAACTGATCAAAGTAAATACATCTTTTCTTTTCATCTTAATGTATTATTCATGAAGACACATCTTGGGGACATATCAACCTCCATCTTCAGTGTATTCATTAATGTTAATATTAACAATTTCAATTAAAGAACAAGCAAACAATTTTTCTAAGTGTTTCCAGCTGTGAGATGTCAATTTCTACAATTTAGTTTCTAGACATGCTGTTATATTTAATAAACTTTCTGTAAACTTTAAAATATTGCACTGCATTTATGAAAAAAGCTTTCTTAGCCTACAGCAGCTATCTTAATGTTTTATGAAACTGACGCATGTCCTTCATTATTGAAGCTAAAAGCTCTTGTTCAGATTGCTTGAGATTTGAAAAGGAGGTGTACTAGCTTTAGTTTTTCCTTATTTTTGGTATATATATATATATATAAAATAATAGACTGTGTGTATTGGAAATGCTATGATAGGTATTTTGTGTTTATTCAAATGCAATGATAGTTTCTTGTATGAATGTGCAAGAGGCCTGTGACCGAATGCTAACTTTATATTGTAATATAAAATTATAAAAGTAGGAATGCAACGATTCCCAGTTTTCTTCTAAATTACTCAGATTTGATTCATAGCAGATATTCTGTTGCTCTTGTTTTTAAATGGGCTCATTACACATGTATTAATTGTCATTGGTGAAGGAATTGTTATATTTTTTTGAATGTTATTGTTATGAAAAGGCAATCCTGTTCTTAGAAAATATTTATGAATTAATTTGCTATAGAATTATCTTTCTAATTATTGTAATTGGGTTACCATTTAAGCTTTTCTTTTAAAACATTATATATTTTAAGAATATTATTACTTTATAAAGGAAAATTGCTTGCTATATTTACACCTTTTCTTGAAAAGCTTTTATCCTTAAATTGTTGTATTCCTACACTCTGAAGACATTTAAAAAAAAGTTTTGTGCCTGCAGTAGAGCCTGCAGAAGCTAATACAAGGAACACTGGTCTTTTGACAAAATACTTGTGTAAATTTTGATACTGTATTAAAACTATTTTTTTAAAGTTCTAAAGTTAAAATTGAGTATCAAGTATATGTGTTCATCTTAGCAATGGTAATAAATTATTTAACCCCAGTGTTTTTTCCTTCAAAATGTTTTCCCTAAATTGAAATTTCTCATAGTTGCTAAGTATCATATTGCTCATGTATGATGACAATAATGATAATAATAGAAAACAAAGGCATGTTTAAATATGCTCTTAATGAGGAATTTAATATTTAGAGATTACTTAATTCACTATTTTTTTAGTATAATGTAGTTAAAAAGTTTAGAATGATATTTAAGAATATTTAAAAATTAGGTATCTTTTAATTCATATAGATTAGTATTAAACATCAATTATTTATTTTTAAAATATTAGTAGTCAGAAGGACATAAACTAGAAGGGAAGTATTAAAGAAATGGAAAACTTGGTGTCTCTAAGAGACTTCTGCATTTTTTAGGAAAGAATGACTTAAGATGCAAGTCAGAGGATAGACATAACTTCTTGGAAATCACTGTGGAACAAGGCTTCTTACACTTAGCATTAGTCCCTGCTTTAAATGGCATAGTAGATGGACAGCTCAGGATCTGAATCTGGCTACTGCTGACATTTTTATCAGTAAAACTGAGTGATACCCTTCTTTTATGTGACCAGATTATTTATCTCATTTTCTCTGGAAAAAAAGGTTAATTTACATATCTTGGTAGGTTACCTTTACCAGCCTTGAAGCTGTCAGTCTATCAGAATCTAAGCTTTTTAAATTCATGCTGTATAAGTTTCTGCTGCTAAGTCACTTCAGTCGTGTCCAACTCTGTGTGACCCCATAGACGGCAGCCCACTAGGCTCCTCTGTCCCTGGGAATTCTCCAGACAAGAATACTGGAGTGGGTTGCCATTTCCTTCTCCAATGCATGAGAGTGAAAAGTGAAAGTGAAATCGCTCAGTCGTGCCCAACCCTTAGCGACCCCATGGACTGCAGCCTACCAGGCTCCTCTGTCCATGGGATTTTCCAGGCAAGAGTACTGGAGTGGGTTGCCGTTGCCTTCTCCAGTATAAGTTTCTAGCACATGCTAAATGCACTAAAGAATATTTAAATAGTATGTGGCATCCAGTAAAATACTGACAATCTTTCTTTAATTCAATGAACTTTTAAAGATTGTCTACCATTATCACATGAGCAAACATATTTTGGTTCCTTACTCAGGATGTGACTGTTCAGGAAATATGTGGAACCATAGTATCTTGGGTACCAGTAAGAGCTTTATTTATCCTTGAGACCTAGATATCTAAGTTTCCCTCAAATACCCATTTTTGTGATCTTGAGGAAGTGCTACATTTCCTAGTGACTTCTCATTTCCAGAGTTTTCACTGTATGGCAAGCTTTCTGTTGCCTCATCCTCCTTCACCTCAAAGACAAACTGATTCTGTTAGAAATCCTGTCACCCATTCTTGGAAAGGATCTGCCTACTTCAAGCCGGCTTATCAAGGTAAATTCCCAACAAGCTCAAGATACTTCTATGAGGAATTCATATATTTGCTTCTGAAAGAAAAAATTTTCCATCTCATTATACAATTAAAGGGCAATATATCAAACTGAACCATGAGATTACCAATATTTGACCATCTTTGGATTATAAAAACAGCGATTTCATATGGTACAACTTTGTATGATTAGTAGGTCTTTGGTGGGATTAAATGCAGTACAAGTTAGTGTCAGCATGTTGAGCTGGAGCAGTATGCTTTACTATGCAGCATTGAATAAAAGGCCTTTGTCTTAGTGAGGCTGACTTTGGGGCAGCAAGTTCGGCATGTGACTATTATTAGCTTTGTGCATTTGAACAACTTAACCTCATGGAGCCTCTCTGTCCTGACATGCCGAATGGAGATAACATCTGAGTTACTCTAAGCTTCTTAGTAGTCTTCGTAGTTCCAAAGTTCAGTGATCTTGACAGTTCACAAGAAACAATGGTGAGTCCTTTAAGATACTAGAGCCTAGACCTGTGAGCAGTTTATACCATTAGGCCGGGGGAAGGTCCCACATCAACACTGAGGCAACAGTCTACCCCACAGAGATTCTAGCTGCACATACGGACTTTCAGGTTCTCCTGTACATCTCATTCAGCTTACCACACCTGTCATGACCAATCACAGACTGTGATTTTGGAAATGCAGAAAAGGGCATTTGTCTGATTCTCACACAGGAAGAGTATGTTTGAAAAGCAATTTACACAACCATTTAATTCTTTACTTTTCATGCCACCACAGAAATGTTTGAGAATACTTTCCCTTCAAAAGGGCGGAATGAGTACATACTATAGCTTCTCCCTCTTGCCTTGATCCCGAAAAATGATGGAAAAGATACTTAATAAGCTCATAATTCCAGGAGAACATGAAAAAACAGTGTACTCTATAGACCCTCAATTATGATGAATTCTTGAAAGAAGGGAAACAAAACATTATCTCATTGAAGAATGGATCCACAATTCAAAATACATGATGGAAGGTATGGTTTAAGAAGGAGTCCTGGCTCCAAGGATGTTAAACAAGGAACAATTTTGTATGCCCATGGCAGGGGATCCTGGGATAATTGGCAGTAGTCAGGCTTTTTGACTCATGCATATAACCTCTCCCTCCCTAGCTCAGGCAGAGAACAAAAGAGATAGTTACTCCTGGGCCAGAATAGAAGAGAAACATGATTGAATCAGACACAGTGCAAAGGTTTTGGATTGGTAACACCCAGTAGAAAAGGGACCCTCTGTGTTCAGATCCTTAGCTAATGATACATCTTGCCTAAAAGATTGTCCCACCAGTCCTTTGCACTTAAAGAGGCTAAAGTATCTCCCACACCCAACATCCTTACCTCTTCTTCCAGCAAGTGGTGGAATAAACATAGCAGGCTAATATGGAAATTTCAATACTAAGATGCATATTACCACCAACCACCACCCAACATTTCTCTCACTTTCTTCCTTTTCCTTCTTCCTTCTCTTTCCTAATTGTTTAGTTGCCCTATTTTATGAGTTTAAAAGTTAAAGGTACCACAAAACCATTTGGAAGCAAGGAGCAGTCATAAGTGAAGCATAGTGTCTCATTTCACTGAAATTTCAGAATGTCTCTGTAAAACACAAGAGCCTCTCATTTTGTGGAAATGTTTCTCAGTTTTGATGCCCAAGTTATAATTCCATTTGGTCCTATTACCAAGAAGGCTTTCATTTTCTATTCTAGGACTGTTAGTTTTCTAGATCCTATTCTAAAGTGACAGCACACAATATACACCACTGTAATTGCCATGGCAACAGGATTCATATGCTAATCAGGAATGCAGTTTTAAAGAAGCACAAAGGATCTGAAATTGGCCTTTGATTCTATGGGCCATTTTTGTGTGTGGGCCAACCTGCATGGGCTTAATATAGCATTATACAAAATCTGTTTTCCCTTTTCAAAAATCTGGGTTAGGTAAGAATGAGTTTCTGACAGTCCAGATAACAGTCTCTAGGAAGAGCTTTGTTCTGTCTTTTTTAACCATCATCATTCACCAGGTTCAGTGTAGCCCTACCGCTCAACAGTGACCATAATAACTGGCTATCCAAGATTAATTTTTCTCTTTTTCCTAAGACAGTTCTCCTTTCCTTTAGAAAGACACTGCCCAAGAGAATGAGGAGAAGCTGTTTCCAATTCTATCGCTGTTCCTTGATTATTCTAAAGCCTAGACTCAGAGTTCATCTTGGTACCCTCATCCTAGTTGCCAGTAATTGGTTTAGGAAGTCCAGCATCAGCCCATCAGTACACAGTATTCCTACGGCCCAACTTTGGCAACACGATCCAACAGGGTTCATCTAAGTTTTACTGGGGAAGTTTTTTTTTTTTTTTGGATGTATAAGGAAGAGTTGTCTGTTGCATGAAACCATGCTGATTGTCATTGAGAAGTCATCCTGAGGAGAAATCATGCATACAGGAGAGGGTAGGGCCAAGAGAACTGTGAAGAAGGGAGCTGAAATAGGGATTATACCTTGTCTCAAGTCTACCCTAATTCTGGACTCTTAGAGATTAAAATTTTCCATACTGTTTTTGATTTGGGATTCTGTTACTAATATGGTACACTTTAAATGTTATGAATTGAATACCTGTTCTCCTGATGTGGAAAACTGCAGGATAAATATTCTATGATGACGGCTTAGTTGTATTGGGAAGAACAAGGAGTGTGTTCAAACAACTGATTCCTCTAACTGCTGTCACAAAAAAAGAGATTCTATGTTATCTTTATGTAGTAGAATAAAAATTAGCAGAAGGGAGGTCAACATGGTGGAGTAAGATGATGTGGAACTTATCACTTCCCGCAAACACATCAAAAATACATCTACACATGGAGTAATTTCTTATGAAAAACGAACTGGAAATGGGCAGAAGGTCTCCTATAAAAGCAATGCTGTAAGAAAGATACAGACATAATTGGGTAGGATGTGAAGAAAAGCACTGAGCCGGGATCTGTCCACCTGGGAGGGGACCAAGAGGAAAAGGGAGACTGCACATGTGAACACTCACCCTGGGGAGTGAATGGCTCAAGGCCCAGACAGGGTATCCCAGTCCTGGGGTCCTATGTATGGCAGACAAGCCCATTTGACTGATTAGAAAAACATTAAGACAGAAAGATTAGCGAAGTCTAGACTCTACTCCTGAGGAGTGTACAGGTGCTGGTTTGCCCCCAAGCATGGCACAGAGAGGTCCCCAGTCCAAGCCAAATGAATGCTCTGGTCCTGCCCACTGCATGCCATAGTCTAGCACTAGATCTAAGGTGGTTGCAACAGGGGAAAAGATGCACCATGTGCTACATCTGAGCAGAGCCCCAGATGCCTACACAGGCAGAGCACTGGACCTCTGTGAGCATACCAACTCTACTTCAGCAGTGCCCTCTTTTGGTACAAAGGTCCCAGTGTGGGGAGAAGGAAAAACACAATTAAGGGAATGGAGCTAGCTTGAGCCAAACCTTCAGGTATTCTATTTCAGCAACTTTAGAGGAGACCCTCCGACCTGACAGGGCAGTGATGACCACTGAGCAGAGAGCAAGTCCTGCCTCCCACCCCTATCAGACTCTAGCTCCTCTATCAGCAGCTGCCCCTCCTACCAAAGTGATAGCTGCCAGCACTCCCTGAGGAAAGACATGACTGGCATCCACATCAAATTGATCCCTATCATCAAAGGGGTTGAACACATGCTATTTACACAGGTACATTCCCACATAAGATCACCTCTTCAAGACCAAAATAGGTAACTGTTTCACCTAAATTCACAGAGACAGAGAAAGTTAAATAGAATGAAAAGACGAACTACTCTCAAATGAAAGACCAAGAGAAAAGTTCTGAAACAGAGTGTAATCTACCAGACAGATAATTAAAAATATTGGTAATAATAAGGCTGACTGAATTAGGGGAGAAAATTGATGCAAACAAAGTTAATTTTTCATGAAGACTCAGAAATTATAAAGAAGTAGCACACAAAAGATAGATAATTAAATATGTGAGATAAAAGCACACTAAGAGCAACAAATAGCTGACTAAATGTCACAGAAGAATGCATAAATGATCTGGAAGATAGACTAATGGAAAACGTCCAGTCAGAACAGCAGACAAATAAAAATATGTGAGTACAACATATGAAATCTCCAGGACACTATCAAAGGTGCCAACATAGGGGTTACAGGAAGAAAGAAAAAAAAAAAGGATTTCAAGAAACTATTTGAAGAAATTATGGCTGAAAACTTTCCAAACCTAAAGAAGGAAAGAAATACTCAGACAGGAAGCACAGAGGGTCCCAATCAAGATGAGCCAAACAGATCGACACTGAGGCATGTCATAATTAAAATGGCAAAAGTTAAAGATAAAAACACACAACAATGCAAAAAAGATCTTCATGACCCAGGTAATTACAATGGTGTGATCACTCACCCAGAGCCAGACATCCTGGAATGCCAAGACAAGTGGGCCTTAGGAAGCATCACTACAAACAAAGCTAAAAGCTAGTAGACGTGATGGAATTCCAGTTCAGCTATTTCAAATCCTAAAAGATGATGCTGTGAAAGTGCTACATTCGATATGCCAGCAAATATGGAAAACTCAACAGTGGCCACAGGACGAGGAAAAGTCAGTTTTCATTCCAATCCCAAAGAAAGGCAATAACAAAGAATGCTCAAACTACCACACAATTGCATGCATCTCACATGTTAGTAAAGTAATGCTCAAAATTCTCCAAGCCAGGCTTTAGCAGTATGTGAACTGTGAACTTCCAGATGTTCAAGCTGGATTTAGAACAGGCAGAAGGACCAGAGATCAAATTGCCAACATCCGCTGGATCATTGAAAAAGCAAGAGTTCCAGAAAAACATCTATTTCTGCTTTATTAACTATGCCAAAGCTTTTTACCATGTGGATCACCACAAACTGAAAAGTTCTTCAAGAGATGGGAATACCAGACCACCTGATCTACCTCCAGAGACATCTGTATGCAGATCAGGAAGCAACGGTTAGAACTGGACATGACCAACAGACTGGTTCCAAATAGGGAAAGGAGTACATCAAGGCTGTATATTATCATCCTGCTTATTTAACTTATATGCAGAGTACATCATGTGAAACACTGGGCTTAATGAAGCACAAGCTGGAATCAAGATTGCTGGGAAAAATATCAATAACCTCAGATATGAAGATGACACCATCCTTATGGCAGAAAGTGAAAAAGAACTAAAGAGCCTCTTGAAAGTAAAACAGGAGAGTGAAAAATCTGGCTTAAAACTCAACATTCAGAAAACTAAGATCATGGCATCTGGTCCCATCACTTCATGACAAATAGATGGGGAAACAGTGGAGACAATGACAGACTTTATTTTGGGGGGCTCCAAAATCACTGCAGATGGTGACTGCAGCCATAAAATTAAAAGACGCTTGCTTCTTGGAAGAAAAGCTATAACCAACCTAGACAGCATATTAAAAAGCAGAGATACTCAGTTCAGTTCAGTTCAGTCACTCAGTCATGTCCGACTCTCTGCAACCCCATGAATCACAGCACGCCAGGCCTCCCTGTCCATCACCAACTCTCGGAGTTCACTCAAACTCATGTCCACAGAGTCGGTGATGCCATCCAGCCATCTCATTCTCTGTCGTCCCCTTCTTTAGCCCCAGATTGTCCGTCTAGTCAAAGCTATGGTTTTTCCAGTCGTCATGTATGGATGTGAGAGTTGGACTATAAAGAAAGCTGAGTGCCGAAGAATTTATGCTTTTGAGCTGTGGTGTTGGAGAAGACTCTTGAGAGTCTCTTGGGCTGCAAGGAGATCCAACCAGTCAATCGTAAGAAAATCAGCCGTGAATATTCATTGGAAGGAGTGATGTTGAAGCTGAAACTCCAATCCATTGGCCACCTGATGAGAAAAACCAACACATTGGAAAAGACTGTGATGCTGAGAAAGATTGAAGGTGGGAGGAAAAGGGAAGACAGAGGTTGAGATGGTTAGATGGCATCACCAACGCAATGCACATGAGTTTGAGTAAGTTCCAGAGGTTGGTTATGGACAGGGAAGCCTGGCGTGCTGCAGTCCATGGGGTCGCAAAGAGTCAGACATGACTGAGTGACTGAACTGAACTGAAAAACAGAGAATAAAAGCAGCAAGAGAAAAAGTTATACAAGGGAATTCCCATAAGGCTATCAGCTGATTATTCTAAGGAAACTTTACAGGCTAGAAGGGAGTGGCATGATATATTAAAAGTCCTGAAAGAGAATAAGCTGCAACCCAGGGTACTCTACCCAGGAAGATTATTAAATATTTAGAATATAAGGAGAGAGAAAGAACTTCTCAGTCAGTTCAATCACTCAGTCATGTCCAGCTCTTTGCGACCCCATGGACTATAACAGGAGACAAGCAAAATCTAAAGGAATTTGCCCATACTAAACCTACCCTAAAAGGAATACTGAAGTATCTTCTCTAAATAGAGAAGAATCAAGAGTCTACAGAACAGGGAAAATCTCAATACGAAAGACAAATATATAGTAAGGATTGAAGATCATTTAAATAAGTCAGTATATTGATTAAAAGACAAAGATTTGTAAAAGCAACTATAACAATGATACAGTTAAGGGATAAGCTTAAGGTAGAAAATGTAATATTAGAAAGAAATGGGGAAGGAAAGTAAAAAATATAGATCTTTTGGAATGTATTTGAACTTAAATGAATATCAGTTTCAATCAAGTAGATATAATTATAGGTCAACAATAAGAACCTCATAGTAACCACAAATCAAAAACCTACCACAGACAAAAAAAGGAAACCAATCATGCTACAAAATATAATCAAACCACAAAAGAAACAAAAAGAAATGAACAGAGGACTACAAAAATAACCAGAAAACAATGATTAAAATGGCAATAAGTACATACCTATCCATAATTATGATAAGTATCAACAAACTGATCCAATCAAAAGACATAGTAGCAGATTAGATTTTAAAAAACAAAATAAGAACCTGCTATAAGCACACTTCAGTGCAAAAGACATATACACACAAAGTGAGAGGATGGAAAAAAGAAAGTTTCTATGGAAACTCCCAAGAAAGCAGAGACAGCAATAGTCATATCAGACAAAACAGACTTTAAAATAAGGATGATAATGAAGGACAAATAAGGCTGTTATATATTGATAGAATAATGCAGTAAGAGGATATTATAATATCCATTAACATCAGTCAGTTCAGTTCAGTTCAGTTGCTCAGTCGTGTCCAACTCTTTGCGACCCCATGAATTGCAGCTTGTCAGGCCTCCCTGTCCATCACCAACTCCTGGAGTTTATCCAAACTCATGTCCGTTGAGTCAGCGATGCCATCCAGCCATCTCATCCTCTGTCGTCCACTTCTCCTCCTGCCCCCAATCCCTCCCAGCATCAGGGTCTTTTCCAATGAGTCAACTCTTCGCATGAGGTAGCCAAAGTATTGGAGTTTCAGCTTCAGCATCAGTCCATAGGTGCCCCTTTATTTGGTGCATGTAAGTATATAAAGTAAATACTAACAGACTTCAAGGGAGAAACTGACAGTAGTGCAATAATTTTAACTGTAGCACTGACATCAACAGACAGCTCATCCAGATGGAAAAATCAAGACAGGAGTGGTATTAAATGACACAACAGATGAGTTGAATTTAATTGATATATTACAACCAAACAAAGCATAATACACATTCAAGTGCACATGGAACATTCTCCAGGAAAGGCACATACTTGGGCATAAAACAGTGCTCAACAAATTGAATAGGATAGAAGTTATATTAAGCACTATTTCTTAATAGTACAAAATTAGAACTCAACTACAGAAGCAAAAATGAGAAATGGACAAACACGTGGACACACCTATTGTCAACTAATCTATGAGGAAGGAGGCAAGAATATACAATGAAGAAAAAAATGGCTCTTCAATAAGTGATGGTGGCAAAACTGGACAACTACATGTAAAAGAATAAAATTAGGATACATCCTAACACCATACACAAAAATAAAATTGAATAAAGACTTAAATATAAGGCCAAATATTATAAAATTCTTAGAGGAAAACATAAGTGTAACACTCTCTGATATAAATAGTAACATCTTTTTTGATCCACCTCAAAGAGCAATAAAAATAAAAACAAACAAATGGACCTAATTAAACTTAAAAGTCTTTGCTCAGCAAAGGAAACCATAAACACAATGACAGGTCTCAGAATGGGAGAAAATATTTGCAAACAAAGCAATTGACAAGGGATTAATCTCCAAAATATACAAACAGCTCATGTAGTTCAATATCAAAAAACAAACAACATAATCAGAAAATGGACAGAAGATCTAAATAGATACTTTTCCAAAGAAGACATACAGATGGCCAAAATATATATAAAAAGATGTTCAACATCACTAATTATTAGAGAAATGCAAATCAAATGAGGCACACCTCACAAAAATGATCACATTTTTTACAGGCAACAACAAATAATCTTAAAATTCATATGGAACCACAGAAGACCTCAAATTGTCACAGTGTCTTCAGAAAAAAGAAAAAAGCTGGAGTTATAACCCTCCCAGACAACAGACAACAAAACTACAGTAATCAAAATAGCGTGGTACTGGCACAAAAACAGACAAATAGGTCAATGGACCACAATAGACTTCAGAAATAAGCCCCCAAACATAAAGTCAATTAATCTATGACAAACTGGCCAGAATATACAATGGAGAAAAGACAGGTTCTTCAAAAAGTTGCTTGGAAAACTGGACAGTCATATGTAAAACAGTTAGATTAGAACATTTCCTCATGCCATATACAAAAATAAATTCAAAATGGTTTAAAGACCTAACTGTAGGTCACTGTAGAACTCTCATCCTATGGAGTAAGCAGTCAAGCTACAATCTGAGTATCCTAGTCCTAGGGGGTCTGTGCAGAGGAGACAAATCCTGTTGCCTGCTGGGAGAACCACTGGCATAGACAGAAGGGCTGGAGAAGCCTAATCTGCTCATGAGGAGTGCATGTGTGCTGGCTTGCCAACCATCACGTTGGAGAAAGTCTTGCACTATGGGCTGCCACCTCGCTGCTGTACTCCCCAATCCAAACAGGGCAAACACCGTGGCTCCACTCTCTCTATACCAAAGTTGTCATGGCCCTCTTAGACTAGGTACATAGACACAGATGAGTGTCTGGTGTGTAATCTGAGTGGAGCAGTGGCAGCTGTTGTCAGCACATGCAAGAGGCAATATCATAGGAGTGCACTGCAGCTTAGATCTGGAAGACTGGTTGACAAGCTCTGGGAAAGGACTCAGAACCTAGCTATGCAGAGACACCTGGGGGACTTAGGTGTGGTCTAGGCAGGCAGTGGCAGCCATGCGTTGCAGGGGCATGCAGTGGTTCATCTCCCAAAGAGACCACCCTGCCCCTGCCCATTCCACACCAAAACTTAGCACTTGATCTGGGGCAGACAGGTCTTGGGAGAATACTGCCACAGAGGCAGCCCAGATATCGGGCAACATTGCAGCCACCTGAGAATGCCATACCCTCAGTCCCAGATTACTCCACAGCATAACCTTGGACTAGATCTGGTATGCACACAGATGGGAAGGGGTGTGATCTTGGCCTGCTTCTAAGGAGAACTGTAGACATCTACACAGGGAATCACCACATGGGAATCACTTTAGCAAATACCTCCTTTGGGGCAGTACATGCACTCAAGGGCAATGAAGCCTGATCAAACATGACCCTCAGGGCTTCTACTCCAACAACTGGGAAGCAGACCCCACTACCAACAGGGCAGTGACATACATAGAGCAGACAGCAAGTTCTACATCACATCTTGCACAGGTTTTACATTCTCCAACACCAACTGCACCCTCCTATCAGATAAAGGCCAGCACACCCCGAGGAAAGACATGACTGGTGTCTATACAAAAACCAGCCCTTGTACCAAAGACTTTGGACATACACAATCTGTACAAGGTTGCTTCAACATAGAAACAAACCCTCAAGGCCACAGTAAAGTGAAATGAAAAGGAAGAGGAATTATACCCAACTAAAGGAACAAACGACGAGTTGACTCACTGGAAGTCTGATGCTAGGAGGGATTGGGGGAAGGAGGAGACGGGGACGACAGAGAGTGAGATGGCTGGATGGCATCACTGACTCGATGGACATGAGTTTGAGTGAACTCCAGGAGTTGGTGATGGACAGGGAGGCCTGACGTGCTGTGGTTCATGGGGTCGCAAAGAGTTGGACACAACTGAGCGACTGAACTGAACTGAAAGGAACAAATAAAGGAATACCTGGGGCTTTCCAGATGACCCTAGTGGTAAACAATCTGCCTGCCAATGCAGGAGACACAAGAGATAGGGGTTCAATCCCTGGGTTGGGAAGATCCCCTGGAGTAAGAAATGGATGCCCACTCATGTTCTTGCCTGGAAAATTCCATGGACAGAGGGGCTTGGTGGGCTATAGTCCCTGGGTCCCCAAGAGTCAGACATGACCAAGTGACTGAGCACAAAGAAACAAGAGAAATCCCCTGAAAAACTAATGAACAGAGCTTACCAATCTACCACACTCTGTGATCAAAAGGGTGGTAATAAAAATGTTAACTGAATTAAGCCGGGGGAAGGAACAAGATGGTGGAGGAATAGGACAGCCAGACCACTCTCTCCCCCACAAATTCATCAAAAGAACATTTGAACGTGGAGTAAAGTCCACAAAACAACTTCTGAATGCTGGCAGAGGACATCAGGCACCCAGAAAAGCAGCCCATTGTCTTAGAAAGGAGGTAGGAAAAAACATAAAAGATAAAAAGAGAGACAAAAGAAGTAAGGATGGAGCTCCATCCCAGGAAGGGAGGCTTTAAAAAGAGAGAAGTTTCCAAACACCAGGAAACACTCTCACTGGCGAATCTGTGGCGAGCCTTGGAACCTCAGAGGGCCACATAACCCTCTTTTTTTTTTAAAGATTTTTTTAAAACCCACAGATTACCTGCCAAACGGTAACTCCCAGCAGAGAAGCAGCGCAGACGCCTGCAGACGCCATTAGCAAGCGGGGGCTGGGCAGGGAGGAGCCGGCTGAACTGCTTAGGGAGAGGACTGGGCTTGAATGCCGCGGGGGCAATCTGAGAGAACTGGGGATAGCAAAGCAGACTGGGATAGCTTCCCCACGAAAAGGCGGAAAGCTCTAACCTAAGACTCCACCAGCCCCGCTCACAGAACAAAGGACTGAGCAGAGCAAGATGGCTGTGGTCGGCCCATACCCCATCCCCCTGCCGAGACAGGCAGGGAGGGCAGCCAGAGCTGGAGGGGGCAACCGTGGCCCCAGAAAGGCATCCGATACGAACTGCAGGCAAGCTTGTTGCTAATAAAGACTTCTTGGGCTCGGGCCGGTCGATATCCATCTGAGAAGGTGCTCCGGTTGTACACCCAGAAAACTGAGTGGCAGGGACTGGGGAGGCGATAAGTCGCAGCGACCGCGCTCGCCAAACACCTGGTCACCTGAGCTGCTCGGACCGGGGAAGGCACAAAACGCAGGCCCAACCAAGTCTGCGCCTTTGTGGAGTACCCGAGAACCTGAACTTGAGCCGCTCAGACCTGGAAAGTGCATACAACCCAGCGCCGGCCTCAGACAGTTCCCGGCAGAGCAACCTAGAGCCTGTGCACTGTAGACTGGGACAGCACACGTGCTGTGAGCGGGGGCAAACCCAGTGTGATCAAGACGCTGCGAGCACTCCCCACAGAAGCCAGAGATATTTGGCTGCAGCGTTCCTCCCTTCCCAGAACAGCACTGAACAACTGAGCCTTAAAAAGTGTCCACCCACCCCCTAGTATCAGGGCGGAAATTAGACACTGAAAAGACCAGCAAACAGAAGCTAAAACAGAGGAAACCACCTTGGAAATGACAGAGTAGTCTAGAGGCTACTCCAAGAATAAGACCAAAAACCAGAGGCAAGAGGCTTAAGCCCGAATCCTGAGAACACCAGAGAAGTCCTGACTCCAGGGAACATTAATCGATAGGAGCTCATCAAACGTCTCCATACCTACACTAAAACCAAGCACTACCCAAGGGTCAACAAATTCCAGGGCAAGACATACCACACAAATTCTCCAGCAACACAGGAAAATAGCCCTGAGCTTCAATATACAGGCTGCCCAAAGTCACTCCAAACCCACTGACATCTCATAACTCATTACTGGACACTTCATTGCATTCCGGAGAGAAGAAATCCAGCTCCACCCACCAGAACACCGACACAAGCTTCCCTAACCAGGGAACCTTGACAAGTCACCCGTCCAACCCCCCACACACAGAGAGGAAACTACATAATAAAGAGAACTCCACAAACTGCCAGAAGAGGGAAAAGCCATCCCAAGCAAATCAATATAAGCAAGATGAAGAGGCAGAGAAATACCCAGTAAGTAAAGGAACAAGATAAATGCCCACCAACACAAACAAAAGAGGAAGATATAGGGAATCTACCTGATAAAGAATTTCGAATTTTGGTGGTGAAAATGATTCAAAACCTTGAAAGCAAAATGGAGTTACAGATAAATAACCTGGAGAAAAGGATTGAGAAGATGGAAGAAAGGTTTAATAAGGACTTAGAGGAAATAAAAAAGAGTCAATATACAATGAATAATGCAATAGATGAGATCAGAAACACTCTGGAGGGAACAAACAGTAGAATAACAAAGGCAGAAGACAGGATAAGTGAGCTAGAAGATAGAATTGTAGAAATAAATGAAACAGAGAGGAAAAAGAAAAACGAATTAAAAGAAATGAGGACAATATTAGAGACCTCTGGGACAATGTTAAATGCTCCAACATTCGAATCATAGGAGTCCCAGAAGAAGAAGACAAAAAGAAAGACCATGAGAGAATACTTGAGGAGATAATAGTTGAAAACTTCCCTAAAATGGGGAAAGAAATAATCACCCAAGTCCAGGAAACCCAGAGAGTCCCCAGCAGGATAAACCCAAGGCGAAATACTCCAAGACACATATTAATCAAATTAACAAAGATCAAACACAAAGAACAAATATTAAAAGCAGCAAGGGAAAAGCAGCAAATAACACACAGGGAGATTCCCATAAGGATAACAGGTGATCGTTCAACAGAAACTCTTCAGGCCAGGAGGGAATGGCAAGACATACTTAAAGTGATGAAAGAAAATAACCTACAGCCCAGATTACTGTACCCAGCAAGGATCTCATTCAAATATGAAGGAGAAATCAAAAGCTTTACAGACAAGCAAAAGCTGAGAGAATTCAGCATCACCAAAACAGCTCTCCAACAAATGCTAAAGGATCTTCTCTAGACAGGAAACACAGAATGGGTGTATAAACTCGAACCCAAAGCAATAAAGAAAATGGCTACGGGATCGTACTTATCAATAATTACCTTAAACGTAAATGGGTTGAATGCCCCAACCAAAAGACAAAGGCTGGCTGAATGCATACAAAAACAAGGCCCCCATATATGTTGTCTACAAGAGACCCACCTCAAAATGAGGGACACATACAGACTGAAAGTGAAGGGCTGGAAAAAGATATTCCATGCAAATAGAGACCAAAAGAAAGGAGTAGCAATACTCATATCAGATAAAATAGACTTTAAAACAAAGGCTGTGAAAAGAGACAAAGAAGGAAACTACATAATGATCAAAGGATCAATCCAAGAAGAAGATATAACAATTATAAATATTTATGCACCCAACATAGGAGCACCGCAATATGTAAGACAATTACTAACAAGTATGAAAGGGGACACTGTTTCCATTGTTTTTCCATCTATTTCCCATGAAGTGATGGGACCAGATGCCATGATCTTTGTTTTCTGAATGTTGAGCTTCAAGCCAACCTTTTCACTCTCCTCTTTCACTTTCATCAAGAGGCTTTTGAGTTCCTCTTCACTTTCTGCCATAAGGGTAGTGTCATCTGCATATCTAAGGTTATTGATATTTCTCCCAGCAATCTTGATTCCAGCTTGTGCTTCTTCCAGCCCAGCGTTCCTCATGATGTACTCTGCATAGAAGTTAAATAAGCAAGGTGACAATATAGTGGGCTCCAAAATCACTGCAGATGCTGATTGCAGCCATGAAATTAAAAGACGCTTGCTCCTTGGCAGGAAAGTTATGACCAACCTTGATAGTATATTAAAAAGCAGAGACATTACTTTGCCGACCAAGGTCCGTCTAGTCAAGGCAATGGTTTTTCCCGTGGTCATGTATGGATGTGAGAGTTGGACTGTGAAGAAAGCTGATCGCCGAAGAATCGATGCTTTTGAACTGTGGTGTTGGAGAAGACTCTTGAGAGTCCCTTATACTGCAAGGAGATCCAACCAGTCCATTCTAAAGGAGATCAATCCTGGATGTTCATTGGAGGGACTGATGCTAAAGCTGAAACTCCAATACTTTGGCCACCTCATGAGACGAGTTGACTCACTGGAAAAGACTCTGATGCTGGGAAAGGTTGGGGGCGGGAGGAGAAGGGGACGACGGAGAATGAGATGGCTGGATGGCATCACCGACTCTGTGGACATGAGTTTGAGTGTACTCCGGGAGTTGGTGATGGACAGGGAGGCCTGGCGTGCTGTGATTCATGGGGTCGCGGAGAGTCGGACACGACTGAGCGACTGAACTGAACTGAACTGAACTGAACTGATGAAAGGGGAAATTAACAACAATGCAATAATAGTAGGAGATTTTAATACCCCACTTACATCTATGGATAGATAAACTAAACAGAAAATTAACAAGGAAACACAAACTTTAAATGATACAATAGACCAGTTAGACCTAATAGATATCTATAGGACATTTCACCCCAAAACAATGAATTTCACCTTTTTCTCAAGCGCACACGGAACCTTTTCCAGGATAGATCACATCCTGGGCCATAAATCTAGCCTTGGTAAATTCAAAAAAATAGAAATCATTCCAAGCATCTTTTCTGACCACAATGCAGTAAGATTAGATCTCAATTATGGGAGAAAAACTATTAAAAATGCCAACATATGGAGGCTGAACAACACGCTGCTGAATAATGGACAAATCATAGAAGAAATCAAAATAGAAATCAAAATATGCATAGAAATGAATGAAAAAGAAAACAGAATAACCCAAAACCTCTGGGACACTGTAAAAGCAGTGCTAAGGGGGAAGTTCATAGCAATACAGGCACACCTCAAGAAACAAGAAAAAAGTCAACTAAATAACCTACCTCTACATCTAAAGAAACTAGAAAAGAAAGAAATGAATAACCCCAGGATCAATAGAAGGAAAGAAATCATAAAAATTAGGGCAGAGATAAATGCAAAAGAAACAAAAGAGACCATAGCAAAAATCAACAAAGCCAAAAGCTGGTTCTTTGAGAAGGTAAATAAAATTGACAAACCACTAGCCAGACTCATCAAGAAACAAAGGGAGAAGACCCAAATCAATAAAATTAGAAATGAAAATGGAGAGATCACAACTGACAACACAGAAATACAAAGGATTATTAGAGAACACTATCAGCAATTATATGGCAATAAAATGAATAACCTGGAAGAAATGGACAAATTCCTAGAAAAGTACAATTTTCCAAAACTGAACCAGGAAGAAATAGAAATCTGAACAGACCCACCACAAGCACGGAACTAGAGGCTGTAATCAGGAATCTTCCAGCAAACAAAAGCCCAGGTCCAGACGGCTTCACAGCTGAATTCTACCAAAAATTTAAAGAAGAACTAACACCTATTCTACGCAAACTCTTCCAGAAAATTGCTGAGGAAGGGAAACTTAGAAAACTCATTCTATGAGGCCACCATCACCCTAATCCCAAAACCTGGTAAAGACCCCACAGTAAAAGAAAACTACAGGCCAATATCACTGATGAACATAGATGCAAAAATCCTTAACAAAATTCTAGCAATCAGAATCCAACAACACATTAAGAAGATCATACATCATGACCAAGTGGGCTTTATCCCAGGAATGCAAGTATTCTTCAATATCCGCAAATCAATCAACGTAATACACCACTTTAACAAACTGAAAAATAAAAATCATATGATTATCTCAATAGATGCAGGGAAAGCCTTCGACAAAATTCAACATCCATTTATGATAAAAACCCTCCAGAAAGTGGGAATAGAAGGGACATATCTCAACATAATAAAAGCTATATATGACAAACCCACAGCAAACATTATCCTCAACGGTGAAAAACTGAAAGCATTTCCCCTAAAGTCAGGAACAAGACAAGGGTGCCCACTCTCACCACTACTATTCAATATAGTTCTGGAAGTTTTGGCTACAGCAATCAGAGCAGAAAAACACATAAAAGGAATCCAAATTGGAAAAGAAGAAGTAAAACTTTCACTGTTCGCTGATGACATGATCCTCTACACAGAAAACCCTAAAGACTCTACCAGAAAACTACTAGAGCTAATCAATCATTACAGTAAAGTTGCAGGATATAAAATCAACATACTGAAATCCCTTGCATTCCTATACACTACTAATGAGAAAATAGAAAGAGAAATTAAGGAAACTATTCCATTCACTGTTGCAACGAAAAGAATTAAATACTTAGGAATATATCTACATAAGGAAACAAAAGACTTGTACATAGAAAACTATAAAACACTAGTGAAAGTAATCAAAGAGGACACTAATAGATGGAGAAATATACCGTGTTCGTGGATTGGAAGAATAAATACTGTAAAAATGAGTATACTACCCAAAGTAATTTATACATTCAACGCAATCCCTATCAAGCTACCAATGATATTTTTCACAGAACTAGAACAAATAATCTCACAATTTGTATGGAAATACAAAAAACCTCGAATAGCTAAAGCAATCTTGAGGAAGAAGACTGGAACTGGGGGAATTAACCTGCCGGACTTCAGGCTCTACTACAAAGACATAGTCATCAAGACAGTATGGTACTGGCATAAAGACAGAAATATAGATCAATGGAACAAAATAGAAAGCCCAGAGATAAATCCACGCACCTATGGACACCTTATCTTTGACAAAGGAGGCAAGAATATAAAATGGAGAAAAAACAGTCTCTTTAACAAGTGGTGCTGGGAAAACTGGTCAGACACTTGCAAAAGAATGAAACTAGAACACTTCCTAACACCATACACCAAAATAAACTCAAAATGGATTAGAGAGCTAAATGTAAGACCAGAAACTATAAAACTCCTAGAGGAGAACGTAGGCAAAACACTCTCCGACATAAATCACAGCAGGATCCTCCAAGACCCACCTCCCAGAATATTGGAAATAAAAGCAAAAATAAACAAATGGGACCTAATTAAAATCAAAAGCTTCTGCACAGCAAAGGAAACTATAAGCAAGGTGAAAAGACAGCCTTCAGAATGGGAGAAAATAATAGCAAATGAAGCAACTGATAAAGGATTAATCTCCAAAATTTACAAGCAGCTCCTGCAGCTCAATTCCAGAAAAATAAATGACCCAATCAAAAAATGGGCCAAAGAACTAAACAGACATTTCTCCAAAGAAGACATAAAGATGGCTAACAAACACATGAAAAAATGCTCAACATCCCTCATAATCAGAGAAATGCAAATCAAAACCACAATGAGATACCATATCACACCAGTTGGAATGGCTGCTATCCAAAAGTCTACATGCAATAAATGCTGGAGAGGGTGTGGAGAGAAGGGAACCCTCTTACACTGTTGGTGGGAATGCAAACTAGTACAGCCACTATGGAGAACAGTGTGGAGATTCCTCAAAAAACTGGAAATAGAACTGCCATATGATCCAGAAATCGCACTCTTGGGCATACACACTGAGGAAACCAGAATTGAAAGAGACACATGTACTCCAATGTTCATTGCAGCACTGTTTATAATAGCCAGGATATGGAAACAACCTAGATGTCCATCTGCAGACGAATCGATAAGAAAGTTTTGGTACATATACACAATGGAGTATTTTTCAGCCATTAAAAAGAATGCATTTGAATCAGTTCTAATGAGGTGGATGAAACTGGAGCCTATTATACAGAGTGAAGTAAGCCAGAAAGAAAAACAATACAGTATACTAACGCATATATATGGAATTTAGAAAGATGGAAATGATAACCCTGTATACGAGACAGCAAAATAGACACAGCAAAAGAGAACAGTCTTTGGGACTCTATGGGAGAGGGTGAGGGTGGGATGATTTGGGAGAATAGCATTGAAACATGTATGTTGTCATAGGTGAAACGAATCACCAGTTCAGGGTTGATGCATGTTACAGGATGCTCAGGGCTGGTGTGCGGGGATGACCCAGAGGGAGGATAAAGGAAGGAGGGAGGTGGGAGGGGGGTTCAGGAGGGGGGACTCATGTACACCCAGGGCGGATTCATGTCAACGTATGGCAAAACCAACCAATATAATATTGTAAAATAATTCAGTTCATTCGCTCAGTAGTGTCTGACTCTCCACGACCCCATGAATCACAGCACGCCAGGCCTCCCTGTCCATCACCAAATCCCAGAGTTCACTCAAACTCATGTCCACAGAGTCAGCCATCTCAATCTCAGTCGTCCCTTTCCCCTCCTACCCCCAATCCCTCCTAGCATCAGACTCTTTTCCAGTGAGTCAACTCTTCGCATGAGGTGGCCAAAGTATTGGAGTTTCAGCTTTAGCATCAGTCCTTCCAATGAACACCCAGGATTGATCTCCCTTAGAATGGACTGGTTGGATCTCCTGGCGGTACAAGGGACTCTCAAGAGTCTCTTCTCCAACACCATAGTTCAAAAGCATCAATTCTTCGGCAATCAGCTTTCTTCACAGTCCAACTCTCACATCCATACATGACAGCCTCCAAAAAAAAAAAAAAAAAAAAAAAACAGCACTGTGAAAAAAATAATAAATGCATATGTATGTTCCTAAGTCAAAAAATAAAATGTTAACGGAATTAAGAAAATTATCAATAGAAGTACAGACACAGTAAAAAGGAACAGGAAGTATAAGAATAAAACAATCAAGAATAGAAAATTCAACTGTTGAAATAAAAGGCAATCTAGAATCAAAGATCAGTCAACTAAATGACACCAAAGAATGCTTAAGTGGTCTGGAAAATAGAATAATGGAAATCACCCAATCAGAATAGCAGAAAAAGAGACCAAAAAAGTACAACCTACAAGATCTATGGGATAATATAAAGCATGTTCAGTTCAGTTCAGTTCAGTTGCTCAGTCGTGTCCGACTCTTTGTGACCCCATGGACTGCAACACGCCAGGTTTCAGGGTCCATCACCAACTCCTGGAGTTTACTCAAACTCATGTCCATTGAGTCAGTGATGCCATCCAACTGCATAATAAGTGTTTCAGGAGGAGAAGAGAGAAAAGTGTATTAAAAATGTTATTTGAAGAAATTATGGCTGGAAACTTCCCAAATCTAAAGAAGGTAATAAATATCCAGGTACAGGAATGAAGATGAACATAAACTGTCATATTAATATAATTAATGGTAAAAATTTAAAGATAAAAATAGGACTCTAAAAGCAGCAAGAGGAAAAGTGATACACAAGGGAATTCCCTTAAGGCTCTGCAGCTTATTTCTCTACAGAAGACTTTACAGGCCAGAAGGGAGTGGCATGAGAAGTCCTACAAGGGAAAAAGCTACAATCCGGGATACTCTTACCTGGATTAGAATAGAAGAGATAAAGGACTTCTGAAACAAGTGAAAACTAAAAGAATTCAGCATACTAAACCTACCTTAAAAAGAGAACAGAAAGGTAGTTTTTAAACAGAAAAAAACCCAAAACACAAAAATCTAAAGGAAAGGGAAAAATCCCAAAATGAAAGGCAAATATATTGTAAGAATTGAAAATCATTTAAACAATCCAGTGCATAGATTAAAAACAGTCAAAAATTGTAAACATGATTATAACTGCAATAAAAGCAGAAGGATATGCATTTGGATAGAAAACAGAACACGAAAATCACAAAATGTGGGTGAGGAGTATATAAAAATATAGATCTTTTGGAATGTCTTTTAAATTGAATGACTCAGGTTAAAGCAAATAGATATAGTTACGTGTCAAATTCTTAAATTCCATAACCACAAATCAAAAACATAAAATCGATTTATAAAAAAAACAGAAAGGAACTCAAACATACTACAAAGAAAATGAAACCATAAAAGGAAAAAAACAGAACAACAACAGAACCAACTAGAAAACAAGGACAGAAATGGCAATAAGTACATGCCTAAGAGTAATTACTTTAAATAACAAAAAAACAGAATAATCTGATGAAAAGACAAAGTGGCAAAATCTTCCAAACAAACAAAATTCCAGGACCAGATGGCTTCACAGGCAAATTCTATTAAACATTTAAAGAAGAGATAGCATCCATCCTTCTCAAATACTTCCAAAATATTCCTGAGATAGGAACATGCCTAAGCTCATTCTATGAGGCCACCATCATCCTGATATCAAAAACAAAGATATAACCCCTAAAAAAACTTGGGGCAAATATCATTGATGAACATAAACACAAAAATCCTCAATAAAATACCAGCAAACAGAATCCAACAATACATTAAAAAGATCATACACCGTGATCAAGTGAATTTATCACAGTGATGAAAGGATTCTTCTTTATACCCAAATTAATCAATGTGATACACCACGTTAACAAATTAAAAATAAAAACATATATAATCATCATCTCATTCAGTCAGTTCAGCCACTCAGTCATGTTTGACATTTTGCAACCCCATGGACTGCAGCATGCCAGGCTTCCCTGTCCATCACCATGTACTGGAGTTTGCTCAAACTCATGTCCACTGAGTAGGTGATGCCATCCAACCATGTCATCCTCTGTCGTCCCCTCCTCCTCCTGTCTTCAATCTTTTCCAGCATCATGGTATTTTCCAATGAGTCAGTTCTTCACATCAGGTGGCCAAATGATTGGAGTTTCAGGTTCAGCACAGTCTTTCCAATGAATATGCAGGACTGATTTCCTTTAGGAATGACTGGTTGAATCTCCCTGCAGTCCAAGGGACTCTCAAGAGTCTTCTCCAGCACCACAATTCAAAAGCATCAATTCTTTGGTGCTCAGCTTTCTTTATAGTCCAAAACTCACATCTGTACATGACAACTGGAAAAACCATAACTTTGACTAGACAGAACTTTTTTGGCAAAGTAATGTCTTTGCTTTTTAATATGCTGTCTAGGTTGGTCATAGCTTTTCTTCCAAGGAGCAAGCACCTTTTAATTTCATGGCTACAGTCACCATCTGCAGTGATTTTGGAGCCCAAGAAAATAAAGTCTGTCACTGTTTCCATTAGTTCCCCATCTATTTACCATGGAGTGATGGGATGAGATGCCATGATCATTGTTTTTTTGAATGTTGAGTTTTAAGCCAGATTTTTCACTCTCTTCTCTCACTTTCATCAAGAGGCTGTTTAATTCCTCTTCAGTTTCTGCCATAAGGGTGGTGTATCTGAGGTTATTGATATTTTTCCCAGCAATCTTGATTCCAGCTTGTGCTTCATCCAGCCCATCATTTCACATGATGTACTCTGCATGTAAGTTAAATAAGCAGGGTGACAATATACAGCCTTGACGTACTCCTTTCCCGATTTGGAACTAGTCTGTTGTTCCATGTCCAGTTCTAACTGTTGCTTCCTGACCTGCATACAGGTTTCTCAAGAGGCAGGTCAGGTGATCTAGTATTCCATCTCTTAAAGAATTTTCCACAGTTTTTGTGATCCACACAGTCAAAGGCTTTGGCATAGTCAATGAAGCAGAAGTTGATATTTTCTGGAACTCTCTTGCTTTTTCAATGATCCAGCAGATATTGGCAATTTAATCTCTGCTTCCTCTGCCTTTTCTAAATCCAGCTTGAACAGTTGGAATTTCATGGACTGTGTACTGGTGAAGCTTGGCTTGAAGAATTTTGAGCATTTCTTTGCTAGCCTGTGAGATGAGTGCAATTGTGTGATAATTTGAATGTTCTTGGAATTGTCTTTCTTTGAGATTGGAATAAAAACTGACCTTTTCCAGTCCTGTGGCCACTGCTGAGTTTTCCAAATTTGCTGGCATATTGAGTGTAGCACTTTCACTGCATCATCTTTTAGGATTTGAAATAGCTCAACTGGAATTCCATCACCTCCACTAGCTTTGTTCATAGTAATGCTTCCTAAGGCCCACTTGACTTTGCATTCCAGTATTTCTGGCTCTAGGTGAGTGATCACATTATTGTGGTTGTCTGGGTCATGAAGATCTTTTTTGTGTAGTTTTCTGTGTATTTTTTTCCACCTCTTCTTAATACCTCCTGCTTCTGTCAGGTCCATACCATTTCTGTACTTTATTGAGCCCTTCTTTGCATGAAATGTTCCCTTGGTATCTCTAGTTTTCTTGAAGAGATCTCTAGAGTTCCCCATTCTATTATTTTCCTCTATTTCTTTGCACTAATCACTGAGGAAGCCTTTCTTATCTCTCCTTGGTATTCTTTGGAACTTTGTATTCAAATGGGTATATCTTTCCTTTTCTCCTTTGCCTTTCGCTTCTCTTCTTTAAAAAAAAAATTTTTTTTCACAAAATTCAAATTCATTTAGTCTAAAAACTCTCCAATGAGCGGGTATAGGGAGAAACTACCTCCACATAATAAAATTCATATATGACAGACCCACAGCAAACATCATTCTCACTGGTTTAAAACAGAAAACATTTCCTCTAAGATCAGGAACAAAACAAGATCTTCCACTCTCACCACTATTATTCAACATAATTATGGAAGTTCTAGCCATGTCAATCAGAGAAGAAAAAGAAATAAAATGAACCCAAACTAAAAAGAAGATGTAAAACTCACTGTTTCAGGTGATATGGTACTATACATAGAAAATCCTAAAGATGCCACCAGAAAACTACTAGAGCTCAATGAATTTGGTAAAGTTTCAGGATATAAAATCAATGCACAGAAATCTCTTGCATTTCCATACAACAGCAATCACAGATCTGAAAGAAAAATTAAAGAAACAATCCCATTTATCATTGCAACAAAAAAAATAAAATACCTCGGAATAAACCTACTTAAGGAGGCAAAAGACCTGTACTCAGAAAACTATACAACATTGATGAAAGACATCAAAGATGAAAGAAACAGATGGAGAGATGTGCAATATTCTTGGATAGAAAGAATCAATACTATGAAAATGACTGTACTACCCAAAGCAATCAACAGATTCAGTACAATCCCTATCAAATTACCAATGGCTTTTTCACAGAATTAGAACAAAAAATTACAATTTGTATGAAAACACAAAAGATAAAGCAATCATGAGAGAGAAGAACAGAGCTGGAGGAAGAGGCTTCCTGGCTTCAGATGATACTACAAAGCTACAATAATCAACTCAGTATGGTACTGACACAAAAAAAGAAATATAGATCAATAGAACAGGATAGAAATCCCAGAGATAAATCCACATACCTATGCTCAATTAATCTATGACTAAGGGGACAAGAAATACAATGGAGAAAAGAGAATCTCTTCAGCAAGAGGTGTTGGGAAAACTGAACAGCTACATGTTAACGAATGAAATTAGAACACTCCCTAACACAATATATAAAAATAAACTCAAAATGGATTAGAAACCTAAATGTAAGGCCAGATACTATAAAACTTGGAGGAGCACAGACAGAACACTCCTTGACATAAATCACAGCAAGATCTTTTTTAACCACATCCTACTATGCTAAAGCCTTTGACTGTGTGGATCACAACAAACTGTGGAAAAGTTCTGAAAGAGATAAGAGTACTAGAACGCCTTACCTGTCTCCAGAGAAACCTGTATGTGGGTCAAGAAGCAACAGTTAGAACCAGAAAGGGAACAACTGACTGGTTCAAAATTGGGAAAGGAGTATGACAAGGTTATATATTGCCATTCTGCTTATTTAACTTACATGCAGAATACATCATATGAAATGCCAGGCTGGGTAAATCATAAGCTGGAATCAAGATTGCTGGGAGAAATAACAGTCTCAGATATGCAGGTGATACCACTCTAATGCCAGAAAGCAAAGAGAAACTAAAGAGCCTCTTGATGAGGGTGAAAAAGGAGAATGAAAAATCTGGCTTGAAATTTAATATTCAAAAAACTAAGATCATGGCATCCAGTTCCATCAGTTGACGGCAAATAGAAGGGAAAAATGTGGAAACACTGATAGATTTTCTTTTCCTGAGCTCCAAAATCACTGCAGACTGTGAGTGTAGCCATGAAATTGCAAGACATTTGCTCCTTAAAAGGAAAGATATGATAAACCTTCAGTTCAGTTCAGTCGCTCAGTCGTGTCCGACTCTTTGCGACCCCATGAATCACAGCACACCAGGCCTCCCTGTCCATCACCAACTCCTGGAGTTCACTCAAACATGTCCATTGAGTCGGTGATGCCATCTATCCATCTCATTCTCTGTCGTCCCCGTCTCCTCTCACCCCCAATCCTTCCTAGCATCAGACTCTTTTCCAGTGAGTCAACTCGATGCATGAGGTGGCCAAAGTATTGGAGTTTCAGCTTAAGCATCAGTCCTTCCAATGAACACCCTGGATTGATCTCCTTTAGAATGGACTGGTTGGATCTCTTTGCAGTCCAAGGGACTCTCAAGAGTCTTCTCCAACACGACAGTTCAAAAGCATCAATTCTTCGGTGATCAGCTTTCTTCATAGTCCAACTCTCACATCCATACATGACCACGGGAAAAACCATAGCCTTGACTAGACGGACCTTGGTTGGCAAAGTTATGTCTCTGCTTTTTAATATGCTATCTAGGTTGATCATAACTTTCCTTCCAACAAGTAAGCGTCTTTTAATTTCATGGCTGCAATCAGCATCTGCAGTGATTTTGGAGCCCCAAAAAACAAAGTCTGACACTGTTTCCACTGTTTCCCCATCTATTTCCCAAGAAGTGATGGGACCAGATGCCATGATCTTCGTTTTCTGAATGTTGAGCTTCAACATAGGCAGTGTATTAAAAAGCAGAGACATCACTTTGCTGACAAAGGTCCATATAGTTAAAGCTATGGTTTTTCTAGTAGTCACGTATGGATGTGATAGTCAGACTATAAAGAAGGCTGAGCACCAAAGAATTGATGCTTTCATATTGTGGTGCTAGAAAAGACTCTTGAGAGTCTCTTGAACTGGAAGGAGATCAAAGCAATCAAAAAAATCTGAATATTTATTGAAAGGACTGATGTTGAAGCTCTAATACTTTGGCCTTATGCAAAGAGCTGACTCATTGGAAAAGACACTGATGCTGGAAAAGAGTGAAGGCAAAACAAGAAGGAGGTAGCAAAAAGTGAGCTGGTTAGATAGCATCACCGATTTGATGGACATGAATTTGAGCAACCTCTAGCAGATAGTGGAAGACAGAGGAACCTGGCATGCTATAGTCCATGGAGTCACAAAGAGTTGGACACTACTTAGTGACTGAACAGTAACAGAGTAAGAAAAATAAAACCAAAAATAAACACAATGGGACTCAAAAGCTTTTGTACAGCAAAGGAAACCATAAACAAGATGAAAAGACAACCCTCAGAATGAGAGAAAATATTTGCAAATAAAGCAACTCACAAGGAATTCGTCTCCAAAATATATAAAAAGCACATTCAGCTCAATATCACAAAAAGAAACAACCCACTCAAAAAATGAGTGCAAGACCTAAATAGATATTTCTCCAAAGAAGACATACAAATGGCTAAAAAGCACATGAAAAGATGCTCAGCATAATTAATTATTATAGAAATGAAGATTAAAGCTACAGTGTGGTAGCCATGATCAAAAAATCGACAAACAATAAATGCTGGAGAGGGTGTGGAAAAAAGGGAAAACTCTTGAACTGTTGGGGGGAATGTAAGTAAGCTGATACAGCCATTATGGAGAACAGTATGGAGGATCTTTAAAAAACTAAAAATAGAACTATTATATGACATAGCAATACCAGTACTGGGCATATACCCTGAGAAAATCTTAATTTAAAAAGACACATGCACCCCAATGTTCATTGCAGCATTAATTTACAATAGCCATGACATGAAAGCAATCTAAATGTCCATTGAAAAATGAATGGTTAATGAAATTGTGGTACACATATACGATGGAATATTACTCAGCCGTAAAAAGAAAAGAAATTAGGTCATTTGTGGAAGACCTAGAATCTGTTACACAGGGTGAAGTCAGAAATATAAAAACACATATTGTGTATTAACACATATATGTGGACTATACAAAAACAGTACAGATAAACCTATTTGTAGGAACAGAGATGCAGACATAGAAAACGGATGTTTGGACATAGGGTTGATGGCTGCAGGGATGAACTGGAAGATTAAGACTGACATAAATACGCTATAGGCTGTCAGGCTCCTCTGTCCATGGAATTCTCCAGGCAAGAATAGTGGATCTCTTCTCCAGGGGATCTTGACCTAGCGATCAAACCTGGGTCTCCCATATTGCAGGCAGATTCTTTCCCATTTGAGGTAACAGTGAAACTATATGTGTGTATCATTTCAGTCATGTCTGGCTCTTTGAGACCCTATGGACAACAGTCTGCCAAGTTCCTCTGTCCATGGGATTCTCTAGGCAAGAATACTTGTTTGGGTTGCCATGCCCTTCTCCAGGGACTCTTTCCAATCCAGGGATTGAACTTGCATCTCTTATGTCTCCTGCATTGGCAAGAATGTTCTTTACTGCCACCCAGGAAGCCCCATAAATACACTGCTGCTGCTAAGTCACTTCAGTTGTGTCCGACTCTGTGTGACCCCATAGATGGCAGCCCACCAGGCTCCACCATCCCTGGGATTCTCCAGGCAAGAACACTGGAGTGGGTTGCCATTTCCTTCTCCAATGCACGGTACTATAAAATAGATAGTGGGAACTGGAAATAAAGTGCAGGGAGCTCAGCTCAATGTTCTGTGATGACTGACATGGGTGGGGTGGTGGGAGGTGGGAGTGCGGTCCACAAGGGAAAGAGCATATGTGTACTTAGAGCTGATTCACTTCATTGTACAGTAGAAACTAACACAACACTGTAAAGCAAATATACCTCAATTAAAAGAAACAAAAACAGTTTGCAATATATTGCCTGCAAGAGATCCACTTCAGGGCAAAATACAGAATACAGTGATGTGATGGAAAAGATATTACTTGCATAGGGAAATGATGAGAATGTGGGAGTAGCAATATTCATATGAAACAAAATAAACTTTAAAGCACAGCTATAGAGAAAGATAAAGAAGGGCATTATATAATGATAAAGGCATCAATTCAGTAAGAATATTACATTTATTAATCTCTATGCACCAAATAGAGGGGCAACTAAAGCAAATATTGTAAAACTGATATTAACAAATGGATCAGTTCAGTCGCTCAGTTGTGTCTGACTCTTTGTGACCCCGTGGGCTGCAGGATACCAGGATTCCCTGTCCATCACCACCTACCGGAGCTTGCTCAAACTCACGTCCATTGAGTCAGTGATGCCATCCAACCATCTCATCCTCTGTCATGCACTTCACCTCCTGCCTTCAATCTTTCCCAGCATCAGGGTCTTCTCCAATGAGTCAGTTCTTCACATCAGGTGGCCAAAGGAATGAAATTTCAGCGTCAGCATCAATCCTTCCAATAAATATTCAGGGCTAATTTCCTTTAGGATTGACTGGTTGGATCTCCTTGCAGTCCAAGGGACTCTCAAGAGTCTTCTCCAACGCCATAGGTCAAAAGCATCAATCCTTCAGCACTCAGCTTTCTTTATAGTCCACCTCTCACATTCATACATGACTCCTAGAAAAACCATAGCTTTGACCATTTTTTGGCAAAGTTACGTCTCTGCTTTTTAGCAGCTGTCTAATGAAATAAAAAGACGCTTACTCCTTGAAAGGAAAGTTATGACCAACCTAGATAGTATATTAAAAAACAGAGACATTACCTTGCCAAAAAAGATCCATCTAGTCAAGGCTATGGTTTTTCCAGTGGTCATGTATGGATGTGAGAGTTGGACTGTGAAGAAAGCTGATCGCCAAACAATTGATGCTTTTGAACTGTGGTATTGGAGAAGACTCTTGAGAGTCCCTTGGACTGCAAGGAGATCCAACCAGTCCATTCTAAAGGAGATCATAACCTGCTGGACTTCAGGCTCTACTACAAAGCCACAGTCATCAAGACAGTATGGTACTGACATAAAGACAGAAATATAGATCAATGGAACAAAATAGAAAGCCCAGAGATAAATCCACGCACCTATGGACACCTTATCTTCGACAAAGGAGGCAAGAATATAAAATGGACAAAAGACAGTCTCTTTAACAAGTGGTGCTGGGAAAACTGGTCAGCCACTTGCAAAAGAATGAAACTAGAACACTTTCTAACACCATACACCAAAATTAACTCAAAATGGATTAGAGAGCTAAATGTAAGTCCAGATTCTATAAAACTCCTAGAGGAGAACGTAGGCAAAACACTCTCTGACATAAATCACAGCAGGATCCTCCAAGACAAACCTCCCAGAATATTGGAAATAAAAGCAAAAATAAGCAAATGGGACCTAATTAAAATCAAAAGCTTCTGCACAGCAAAGGAAACTATAAGCAAGGTGAAAAGACAGCCTTCAGAATGGGAGAAAATAATAGCAAATGAAGCAACTGATAAAGGATTAATCTCCAAAATATACAAGCAGCTCCTGCAGCTCAATTCTAGAAAAATAAGTGACCCAATAAAAAAATGGGCCAAAGAACTAAACAGACATTTTTCCGAAGAAGACATAAAGATGGCTAACAAACACATGAAAAAATGCTCAACGTCCCTCATAATCAGAGAAATGCAAATCAAAACCACAATGAGATACCATTTCATACCAGTCAGAATGGCTGCTATCCAAAAGTCTACATGCAATAAATGCTGGAGAGGGTGTGGAGAGAAGGGAACCCTCTTACACTGTTGGTGGGAATGCAAACTAGTACAGCCACTATGGAGAACAGTGTGGAGATTCCTCAAAAAACTGGAAATAGAACTGCCATATGATCCAGCAATCGCACTCCTGGGCATACACACCGAGGAAACCAGAATTGAAAGAGACACATGTACTCCAATCTTCATTACAGCACTGTTTATAATAGCCAGGACATGGAAGCAACCTAGATGTCCATCTGCAGATGAATGGATAAGAAAGCTTTGGTACATATACACAATGGAGTATTTTTCAGCCATTAAAAAGAATGCATTTGAATCAGTTCTAATGAGGTGGATGAAATTGGAGCCTATTATACAGAGTGATAAGCCAGAAAGAAAAACATCAATACAGTATACTAACGCATATATATGGAATTTAGAAAGATGGTAACCTTAACCCTGTATACGAGACTGCAAAAGAGACATAGGTATACAGAACAGTCTTTGGGACTCTGTGGGAGAGGGTGAAGGTGGGATGATTGGGGAGAACGGCATTGTAGCATGTATATTATCATATGTGAAATGAATCACCAATCCAGGTTCGACACATGATAAAGGATGCTTGGGGCTGGTGCGTGAGGATGACCTGGAGGGAGGATATGGGGAAGAGGGAGGTGGGAGGGGGGTTCAAGAAAGGGAACACATGTACACCCGGAGCGGATTCATGTCAATGTATGGAAAACCAACCAATATATTAATGTAAGGTAATTTGCCTCCAATAAAATAAATTAAAAAAAAAGAAAAACTCAAATCAAAGACACATTCCCCGTTTGGAATCCCTGGTACTGCTCACTCATCTGTGTGCGGGTGATGAAATGAAATAGCTTAAATATAGTGAGATGAATGAGATTAACGTAGTGTCCTTGCTTCTTCATATGTGTCTCCTAAGGGACCCAGATGTTCCGATGTGCTCTGGAAAAGAGATGCAGTTGGCCTCAGGGAGGTTATGGGCCACAGACCCTAGAGATCAGTCAGAGATGTTCAAGGATACCAAGGCCTGGGGATCAATAAGAAAGGCTGGAGAAAAGGACTCCAATGAAGGTGTGGACGAAACACCCCAGGGAGCCAGATGAGACTAGAGTTCATTGACAAGCCACAAAGAAGAGAAATCAGGTGAATTTCAAGGACATCAGATCTAATGCTCTATCTTTTCTATCCATACAATTTTCCAAGCAAGAATACTGGAGTGGGTTGCCATTTCCTCCTCCAAAGGATCTTCCCAACCCAGGAATCAAACCCATCTCTTGCATTGCCTACATTGGCAGGCAGATTCTTTACCACTTAGCCACTTTGGAAGGCTTTTCCTTCACTAGGAGGTCTCAAAAATATATTGCCCACTGTTAGATTGGAGAGAGAAATTATAAAGAGGAATTCTTGAAGAAAGACTTTCTCAAAAGAGACTCTACTTCCATCAAAATGATGCAGTTTAATCTCAAAAGACTATTTTTTTTAATTTACTTGAAATTATGCTTTATTGTTGTTCAACATTTTAAAATTTTCTTTTTTATTCACAAAAGTAAGATGTAATCATTGCAAAAATTAGTTCATTTGGAAATTAAGAAAAAGGTTAAAGAGGAAAACATGTGGCCTGTCCTCTCATCCCTATTAACATTTTAGCCTCTCTTTTCTCTCTTATGAACATTTTAACGTTTTATTAGTTTTTATTGTGGTATAGTTATTTTATAATGTTGTGTTAATTTCTGCTGTATAGCAAAATAAATCAGCTATACATATAAAAAAAAATAAAGGAGATCAATCCTGGGTGTTCATTGGAAGGACTGATACTAAAGCTGAAACTCCAATACTTTGGCCACCTCATGTGACGAGTTGACTCACTGGAAAAGAGGGGGCAGGAGGAGAGGGGAACGACAGAGAATGAGATGGCTGGATGGCATCACCGACTCAATGGACATGAGTTTGAGTGAACTCCGGGAGTTGTTGATGGACAGGGAGGCCTGGCATGCTGTGATTAATAGGGTCGCAAAGAGTCAGACACGACTGAGCGACTGAACTGAGGTTGGTCATAGCTTCTCTTCCAAGGAGCAAGTGTCTTTTAATTTCATGGCTGCAGTCACCATCTGCAGTGATTTTGGAGCCCAAAAATAATGTCTGTCACTTTTTCCATTGTTTCCCCATCTATTTGCCATGAAGTGATGGGACCATGATCTTAGTTTTCTGAATGTTGAGTTTTAAGCCTAGTTTTTCACTCTCTTCTTTCACTTTCATCAAGAGGCTCTTTAGTTCTTCACTTTCTGCCATAAGGGTGGTATCATCTGTGTATCGGAGGTTACTGATATTTCTCCCAACAATCTTGATTCCAGCTTGTGCTTCATTCAAGCCAGCATTTCACGTGATGTGCCATGCATATAAGTTAAATAATCAGGATGATTGTATACAGCACTGACACACATTGACACACTCCTTTCCCTATTTGGAACCAGTCTGTTGTTCCATGTCCAGTTCTAACTGTTGCTTCTTGACCTGCATACAGAGTTCTCAGGAGGCAAGTCAGGTGGTCTGGTACTACCATCTCTTTAAGAATTTTCTACGGTCTGTTGTGATCCACACAGTCAAAGACTTTGGTGTAGTCAATAAAGCAGAAGGAGAATCTTGTTTTCTAGTCAATAAAGCAGAAATAGAATCACAAAATCTATGGGATGCAGCAAAAATACAGGTGTTCCTAAAGAAAATAAAATACAGGTGTTCCTAAAGAAAATAAAATAATCTTAACAACCTAATCTACAACCTAAAAGAAGTCGAGAAATAAGAAAAAACAAGCCCTAAGTCAGAAAAAAGAAGGAAATAAAGATGAGAGAGAAAATAAATAACACAAAGATCAAAAAACAAGAGAAATGTTCAATAAAACCAAGAGCTGACTTTTTGAAGAGATTAAGAAAAAAAGATCAACAGACACCTAGTCAGGCTCACCAGGAAGATAAGCAAGGACCCAAAAATCAAAGGAAGTATTGAAAGAGGAGAAATAACAACCCATACAATAGAAATACCCTCAAAGTCATATCAGAATACTATCAACAGTTAAATGTCAACAAACTGGACAACCTAAAAGCAAAGGACAAGATTCTAGAAATATACAGCTTGCCAAGACCAAGAAAAGAAGAAATAGATGATCTGAACAGATGCAACTCTAGAAGCAAAATAGACTCTCTAAACACACACACACACACACATATACACACACACACACAACACCACCCAGGAATAAATAGTCCAGGACCAGAGTGCTTCACTGGGGAGTTCTAGTAAGTATACAAAGAACTTGCAACTATCCTTCTCAAACTTTTCCAAAAAACTGAAGAAGAGGGAACACTCACAAATTTATCCTATGGTACCACCATCACGCTGATACCAAAACTAGATAAAGAAACTACAAAAAAGAAAATGACAGTCCAGTATCTTTGATTAATATAGATGCAAAAATCTGAAAATATTAGAAAAATGAATTCAACAATACATAAATATCTACCATGATCAATTTGGATTCACTCCAGTGTCACAAGAATGAATCACATATGCAAATAAATGTAATACATCATATTAACAAAAGGAAAGAAAAAAATACCTGATAATCTCACTAGACGCAGGAAAAATATTTTACAAAATTCAACATCTATTCAAATAAAAAGTCTCACCAGTGGAGATATAGAAGGAACAAATTTCAACATAATACAGGCCATTTTTGAGAAACTCAGTCAATATCATACTTAAAGGTTAAAAGCTGAAAAAAAACCCTGCTAAATTTAGAAAAAAACATGAAAAGTTTGCCTATTTTCACCACTTCACTTAATACAGTATTGGAAGTCTTTGCCACAGCAATAAGACAATAAAAGAAATAGAAGTTATCCAGATTGATAAGGAAGAAGTAAAACTGTGTCTCTTTGCAGATGACACAATATTCTATATAGAGAACCACAAAGTCACGACCCAAAAACTATTAGAATAAATTCTGCAAGGTAGTAGAAATGAGGATTAATATATAGAAATCTGTTATGTTTCTTTACACTAATGAAATATCAGGCGGGTTAAGTTTAAAAAATCCCATTTTAAATTACATTTATAAAAATAAAATACCTAGTAACAAAATTCACCAAGGATGTGAAAGATCTATACTCTAAATACTGGAAAACATTGATAAAGAAAATTGTTCATGTAAATAAACGGACAGATATCCTATATGTTGCATTAGAATAATTAATATTATTAAAATAGCACTCATCTTACACACTAGCAAAGTAATGCTCAAAATTCTCCAATCAAAGCTTCAACAGCACATAACTGTGAACTTCCAGACATTCAAGCTGGATTTAGAAAAGGCAGAGGAACCAGAGATCAAATTGCCAACATCCATTGGATCATTGAAAAAGCGAGAGAGTTCCAGAAAAGCATCTCCTTCTGCTTTATTGATTATGCCAGAGCCTTTGACTGTGTGGATCACAAGAAACTGTGGAAAATTCTTCGAGAGATGGGAATACAAGACCATCTGACCTGCCTCCTGAGAAATCTATGTGCAGGTCAAGAAGCAACACTTAGAACTGGACATGGAATGACAGACTGGTTCCAAATCAGAAAAGGAGTATGTCAAGGCTGTATATTGTCATCCTGCTTATTTAACTTATATGCATGGCACATCATGCAAAATGCTGGGCTGGATGAAGCACAAGCTGGAATCAAGATTGCTGGGAGAAATATCAATAACCTCAGATATGCAGATGACACCACCCTTATGGCAGAAAGTGAAGAGGAACTAATGAGCCTTATAATGAAAGTGAACAAAGAGAATGAAAAACTGGCTTAAAACTCCACATTTGGAAAACTAAGATCATGGCATCCAGTCCCATCACTTCATGGCAAATAGATGAGGAAACAATGGAAACAGTGAGAGACTTTATTTTGGAGGGCTCCAAAATCACTGCAGATGCTGACTGCAGCCATGAAATTAAAAGACACTTTCTTCTTGGAAGAGAAGATATGACCAACCTAGACAGCATGCTAAAAAGCAGAGACATCACTTTGCCAAACAAGATCTGTTCAAAGCTATGGTTTTTCTAGGAGTCATCTATAGATGTGAAATTTGGACAATAAAGAAACCTGAGTCCTGAAGAATTGATGCTTTTGACCTGTGGTGTTGGAGAAGACTCTTGAGAGTCCCTTGGACTGCAAGGAGATCCAACCAGTTGATCCTAAAGGAAATCAGTCCTGCATATTCCTTGAAAGGACTGATGTTGAAGCTGCAACTCCAATACTTTGGCCACGTGATACAAAGAAGTGATTCATTGGAAAAGACCCTGATGCTAGGAAAGACTGAAGATAGGAGGAGAAGGGGACAACAGAGAATGAGATAGATGGCATCACCGAGTTGATGGACATGTGTTTGAGCAATCTCCAGGAGTTGGTGATGGACAGGGAATCCTGGTGTCCTGCAGTCCATGGGGTCACAAAGAGTCGGACATGACTGAGCAACTGAACTGACTGACTGAGTGATCCTACTGTAAGCAATCTACAGATTTAATGCAATACCTATCAAAATATCAATGACACTTTTTACTCAGAACTAGAACAAATAATTCCAATATTCATATGGAAGCACCAAATGCTGAGAATGGTCAAAGAAATCACAAGAAATAAAGAAAGCTAGATGTATAACCCTTCCAGACTTCATGTTATACTACAAAGGTACATAACCAAAATAGTGTGATACTGGCACAAAAACAGACATAAAGACCTAGGGAACAGAATACAGAGCCCAGACATAAACCTGTGCACCCATGGTCAATTGATCTATGACAATGGAAGCAAGAATATACAATGAAGAAATGAAGAAAAGACAGTCTGGTCAGCAAATATTGATTGGAACGCTGAGCAGCTACATATAAATCAATGAACACTCCCTTACACCATACACACAAATAAACTCAAAATGGTTTAAAGTCCTAAATATCAGATATGACATAATAAAACTCCTGGAAGAGAACATAGGTAAAACATCTTTGATAAAAATCCAAGCAATATTTTCTTAGATCAGTCTCCTAATGCAAAAGAAATAAAACAAAGAATAAACAAATGAGGTCTAGTCAAATTTAAAAGCTTTTCAAAAGCAAAGGAAACCATCAACAAAATGAGAAAAACATTCTATGCAATGGGAGAGAATATGTCCTACTGACAAAATTAATGTCCAAAATATAAAACAGCTCTGACTCAAAATAAAAAGAAAAACAAGAAATGGACAGAAGACTTAAATAGACACTTTTCCCCCCAAAAGAGACATAAAATGGCTAACAGGCACATGAAAAGATGCTCAGCATCGCTAATTTTTATAGAAATACAAGTAAAAATCACAAAGAGCTATCACTTCATACTGGTCAGAAAGATATCATGAAAAACTCAACAATTTCAGTACTTATGATTGGTCAGTTCATATTTTCTACTTCTTCTTGGTTCAATAATGTACCTGGGAAGAAACAGAAAATATGAACAGACCAGTCATGAATCCTGAAATTGAAGCTGTGATTAAAAATCTTCCAACAAATAAATGTCAAGGACCAGATGCTTTCACAGAAATTTCTATCAAACATTTAGACAAGAGTTAACATCTGACCTTCTGATGTGCTCAATTGCGTACTCATGTCCTACTCTTTTGCAACCCCATGGACTGTAGTCCACCAGGTTTCTTGGTCCATGGGATTTTCCCAGCAAGAATACTGTATCAGTTGGCCATTTCCTCTTCCAGGGGATCATCCTGTCCAAGGGATTACATCCATGTCTCCTGTGTCTCCTGCGTTGGCAGGTAGATTCCTTACCACTGAACCACCTGGGAGGTCAACCTGAAACTCTTCCAAAAAATTTTAATGGCTCATTCCACAAAGCCACCATCATGGTGATACCAAAGCAGACAAAGATATACCACCACACCTCCCCCGCCACCAAATTACAGGTCAATATCACTGATGAGCATAGACACACAAATCATCAACAAAATACTAGCAAACAGAATCAAACAACACATTAAAAGAATCATACACTATGATCAAGTAGGATTAATTCCAGGGATGTAAGAATTTATCAATATCTGCAGATAAATTAGTGTGATGTACCACAATACACAAAAACAAACTGAATAATAAAAAATGCATGATCATTTCAATAGATGCAGAAAAAGTTTTTGACAAAATTCAACATCTATTTATGATTTTAAAAAAAAAGCTCTCCAGAAAGTGGGTGTAGAAAGAACCTACTTCAATATAGTAAAGTCCATATATGACAAACCCAGAGCAAACATCATTCTCAATGGTGAAAAGCAGAAAGTATTTACTTTAAAATCAGGAACAAGACAAAAATGCCCACTATTGCTATTATTAGTCAACAGAAGTTCTAGCCAAGGCAATCAGAGAAGAAAGAGAAATAAATCCAAATTGTAAAAGAAGAAGTGAAACTGTCACTGTCTCAGATGGCATGATACTATGCATAGAAAACCCTAAAGATGCTACCAGAAAAGCTACTAGAACTCATCAATGAATTAGTGAAGTTGCAGGATAAAAAATTAATGCAAAGAAATTTCTTACATTCCTAAACACTAACAATGAATGATCAGAAAGAGAAATCAAAGAGTAAACCATGTTTACCATTGCATCAAAAAGAATAAAATACCTAGGGATAAACCCTCCTAAGGAAACAAAAGAATTACACTCAGAAAACTGTAAGATACTGATGAATTAAATAAAAGATGACACAAGCAAGTGGAGAGATGTACCATATTCCTGGATTGTAAGACTCAATGTTTTGAAAATGATTACACTATGCAAAGCAATCTACAGATTCAATGTAAACCCTATCAAATTACCGATGGTATTTTTTCACAGGACTAGAACAAAAATTACAACTTGTATAGAAACACAAAAGACAAAGCAATCTTGAGAAAGGAGAATGGGGCTGGAGAAATCAGACTCCCTGAATTTAGACTATTCTACAAAGCTACAGTAATCAAGACAGGATGGTATAGCACAAAAATAGAAATGTAGACCAATGGAACAGGACAGAAAGCCCAGAGATAAACCCATGCTTCTGTGATTATCTAATCTATGACAAAGGAGACAAGAATGTACAATGGAGAAAATACAGTCTCTTCAGTAGGTTGTGCTAGGAAAACTGGACAGCTACATGTAAAAGAATAAAATTAGAACACTCCCTAATAGCATACACAAACATAAATTCAAAATGGATTAAAGACCTAAATGTAAGGTCAGATACTATAAAACTCTTAGAGGAAAACACAGGCTGAACACTCTTAGACATAAATCTCAGCAAGATTTTTTTTTTGATTCACCTCCTAGGCTAATGAAAATAAAAACAATGATAAACAAATGAGACCTAATTAAACTTAAGGTTTTGCAAAACAAAGGGAACCATAAACAAAACAAAAAGACAACCTACAGAATGGGAGAAAATATTTAGGAATGAAGCGACTGACAAGGGATTAATTAAAAATATACAAACAGCTTATGCAGTTAAAGATCAAGATAGCAAGCAACCCAGTCAAAAAAAAAAATGGGTGGAAGATCTAGATAGACATTTTTCTAAAGAAGACAGACAGATGCCCAACAGGCACATGAAAAGATGCTGAACATCACTAATCATTATAGAAATGCAAAAAACAAACAGAAAAAACCTACAATGAGGTATCATCTCACACTAGTCAGACTGTCCATGATCAAAATGTCTACAAACAATAAACGCTGGAGAGACTGTGGAGAAAAGGGAACCCTCCTACACTGATGGTAGTAATGTAAACTTGTGTAGCTAATATGGAGAATGGTATGGAGGTTTTCTAAAAACCTAAAAAATAGAGCAACCATGTGATCCAGCAATCCCATTTCTCAGCATATATCCAGAGGAAACCATAATTTCAAAAGATATGTGCACCCCAATATTCATTGCAGCACTATTTACAATAGCCCAGACACAGAAGCAACCTAAATGTCCATCCACAGAGGAATGCATAAAGATGTGATACATGTATACAATGGAATATTATTCAACCATGAAAAGGAATGGGTTATTTAGGTCATTTGTAAAGATGTGGATGGACCTAGAGTCTGTCACACAGAGTCAAGTCAGAGAAAGACAAATAGTATATGATACTGCATATATGTGGAATCTAAAATAGGGGTGAAAACAAACTTCTTTACAAAACAGAAATAGAATTGCAGATGTAAGGGGAAAAAAAACAACTTATGGATACCAGTGAGTAAGGTGGGGGAAGGGATAAATTTGGAGATTAGGGTTGACATGTATACACCACTATATATAAAACAGGTAACTGATGCAGCCCTATTGTGTAGCAGAAGGAATTCTAGTCAATACTCTGCAATGGCCTATATGGGGAAAGAATGTAAAAAAGAATAGGTGTATGTGTATGTACTGCTGATGCTGCTTTTGCTTCTAAGTCTCTTCAGTCGTGTCCGACCCTGTGTGACCCCATAGACGGCAGCCCACCAGGCTCCGCCATCCCTCGGATTTTCCAGGCAAGAACACTGGAGTGCATCGTCATTTGCTTCTCCAATGCATTAAAGTGAAAAGGGAAAGTGAAATCGTTCAGTCGTGTCCGACTCTTCGCGACCACGTGGACTGAAGCCTACCAAGCTACTCCGTCCATGGGATTTTCCAGGCAAGAGTACTGGAGTGGGGTGCCATTGCCGTCTATGTATATGTACTATTGATTCACTTTTCTGTGCACTTGAAATTAACACAATATTTTAAATCTAATATACTCTAATTAAAAAAAATGTTAAAGCCTACAAATAATAAATAATGAGGAGGGTGTAAAGAAAGAAAACCTTCATACATTGTTGATTGGAATATAACTTAGTGCAGCTTCTATGGAAAATAGTATGGAGGTTTCCTAAGAAAACTAAAAATAGAGCTACCATATTGTACAGTGATCTCACTCTTGTGTATAGATCTGTGAAAACTTTAATTGAAAAAGATACATGCACCCTAATGTTTATAGCAGCACTATTTACAATATCTATGCCATAGAAACAGGGCAAGTGTCCATTAACAGGCTTAAGAAGAAATTATGTATTAATACACAATGGAATATTACTCAACCATTGAAAAGAGTAAAATATTTCCATTTTCAGCAGTATCAATAAACAGAGAATATTACACTTAGTGAAACAGAGAAAGGCAAACACTATATATACTGATACATGGAATAGAGAATATAGTATTCAGTTCAGTTCAGTCTCTCAGTCGTGTCCGACTCTTTGCGACCCCATGATTCACGGCTCGCCAGGCCTCCCTGTTCATCACCAACTCCCGGAGTTCACCCAAACTTGTATAAATGAGTCTATATACAAAAACAGACTCACTGACAAAGAAAACAAACTTACGGTCATCAAAAGGGTGATGGACGATTAGAAGTATGGGATGAAGTGATACAAGATACTGTAACTTATAACCATGTTGTACATGTAACCAACATATAAGCAACCAAGAATTTACTGTATAGCACAGGGAATTATATCCAATATTTGTAATAATCTATAATAGAACATACTCTGAAAAAAAATGAAATCACTACACTGTACACGTGAAACTCATGCAATATTATAATTCAACCATAATTCAATAAAGAAAAAATAAACCAATCATAATATGTACAGATCTGAATAGACATTTTTCTAAAGAATACATACAGATGGCTAACAGGCACATGAAAAGAAGCTCAACCTCACTAATTATTTTAGAGAAATGCAAATCAAAACAAGGAGCTATTATCTCACACCTATCAGAATGGCCATCTTCAAAGTGCTTATAAATATCAAATGTTGGTGAGATGTGGAAAAACGAGAACTCTTTTACACTGTTGGGAAGAATGTGAATTGGTGCAGTCACTATTGAAAACAATATGGGAGTTTCTCAAGAAACTAAAAATTGAACCACCATCTGATCTAGCAATCTCTTCCTTAGTATATTTCCAGAAAATATGAAAACATTAATTTGGAAAGATACTTGTACCCTAAAGTTCATAACTGGATTATTTACAGTAGCCAAGAAATGTAAGAAACCCAAACACCATATATACCTACACATATACATGTGTATATATACATACACATACATAATGTAATATTACTCAACCATAAAAAGAATGAAATACTGCCATTTGCAGCAACATGAATGGACCTAGATAATATTATGCTTAATGAAATAAATCAGAGAGTGAAAAATTCTGTATGATATCACTTATGTGTGGAATCTCAAAAATACAAATGAATATATCTGTAAAAACAAAAAGACTCAGATATAGAAACCAAACTTATGGCTATGAAACAGTAGAGAAAATAGGGAAGAATTAAGGGTATGGGATTAATAAACTACTGTGTATCAAATGGATAAGCAACAAAGATTTACTCTATAGCACAGGGTATTATAGCCATTATCTTGTAATAACATATAATAGAGTATAATCCGCAAAAATACTAAATCACTATGCTGTATGACTGAAAGTGTCAACTATAATTGACACAGTGGGGCTTCATGGCCTTCCTGCTTCCTTTTGCTTGTTTATTTTCATCTGTTGTGTCACGCCTCTCCCAACTCCTCCATCCTCCAATCCATCTGGGAAAAAATATAAAAAAGTGCTGAGGCAGAGTCTCAATGGTAAAGAAAGACTGTTTTTAGCGGATTCATGTCAATGTATGGCAAAACCACTACAATATTGTAAAGTAGTTAGCCTCCAATTAAAATGAATAAATAAAACATAAGAAAGAAATGCAGTGGGAAGAGTGGGAAGCAGTATTTCAGACCCCACTATGCTGGGAGCTGAGAAGAGAAGGGGCAAGGAAATGGATCAGTGGTGGATGGGAGAGGGCCACTGGAGGAAAATAAAGGAATCCTAGGAGTTTTAGAATTTCCAAGAATAAAAGGGAACCAGAGATATTAATAAAACTCTGGACTTGGAGTTTGCCCATTTTTCCAAGTTATAAAATATTTCAAAGATTTAGTGAAAAGAGAATGTTTTAACAAATGATGACATTTTGCTAATTGTTGATTTACTCTTAACAGAGAACATTTTTTACACAGTCTCTTTTGAATTCCCTTCTGTATTCATCTCCTTCTCCCCATTCTAAAGGTAAAATCTGTTTCAGGATTTTTTTGTGTCCTTTCCACTCATAATTTTATAACATAAATATGTTCATATGTATAGAAAATTGTTCTTGCGTTTTATGCATTTACATAAATGTCATCCTTCTGCAAATTTTTCATTCAATACTTGAGATACGTACATATTAATTCATGAGGATCTAATTCATATTTTTAAATGGCTGCATAATTTTTCATCATAAGAATATGCCACAATTTATTATGACCCAAAGTTAGATTTAGATTATAATAGCCAAGATGCTCAGTGAAAACCGTTGTGCATTTCTTTTTGTGCCCCTGTGTCAGAGTTTCTAGAATATACACTTAGAAATGGAATGATTTGTTTGAAGGGTATGAATATCTTCAATTATAATATATTACCAGACTGTCCTCTGGAATGATTGTGTCTACATACCAGTAGAACATTCAAGAGATCTATTTACCTATGTACTTAGCATTTGGTACATATGATCTTGTACAGGTTTTGTTGATCTGATAAGTATAAAATAGTATCTCATTGTGATTTTAGTCTGCTTTACCCCACTGTTTGGAGAAGGAAATGGCAACCCACTCCAATATTCTTGCTTGGAGAATCCCAGGGATGGTGGAGCTTGGTGGGCTGCCGTCTATGGGGTCACACAGTGTCAGACATGACTAAAGTGACTTAGCAGCACCCCACTGTTAGTGAGATTAACCATAATAATATTTATTGTCAAATGGTTTACCTCCTGAAGTCCATGTACTTAACCATTTGTCTTCTAGGTTGCTTTTTAAATTTTAGGGCTTTATATATTTTGTTTAGTATGCCTGAGAGCTTTAGGCACTGCACATAAATTCCCAATTTTTTTCGTTACTTCTTGTGTGTCAGTTGCTCATTTGGCCAACTCTTTGTGGCCTGTCCATGTAATTCTGCAGGCAAAAATACTAGAGTTGGTAGCCATTCCATTCTCCAGGGGATCTTCCAACCTAAGATATTTATGCAGGAAAAATTTTAGTGTTCCCTTATGAATTTTGCTTTTTTGCAGTTTAAGAAAGGCTTCTTAAGGAGACTGGCCAAGATGGTGGAGTAGAAAGACTTAGCTCATCTCTTTCACATCAAAATCACATATTTGCAGGAAAACCATCAATAAAAAAGATCAGAACCTATCAGAAGAGATCTTCCATAAATATATAAAGAAGGTACCACAATGAGGTGATTGGAGAGGTGGAATCATGATATACTCAAGTGCCAAATCCCCCTGGAGGGCAATCCACCTAAAGGGAGAATATCTACAATTGCTAAGTTCTCCCAAAGGAGTGAGAGACTTGAATTCCACATGCTCCCCAGACTGGTGGTCCTGCACTGTGAAGATGAGACCCCAGAGTATTCGACTTTGAAGGCAAGTTGGGTTTAATTTTAGGAGGGCTAGAGGAAATAGAATCTTCACTCTTAAAGGGTACAGATAGAATCTCACATACTCTGGAATCCAGGGAAGAGGCAGTAATTTGATAGGAACTTAGGTCAGATCCGGGCTTCCCAAATGGTGCTAGTGGTAAAGAATTCACTTGCCAATGAAAGAGACACCAAGAGATGCGGATTCTATCCCTGGATTGGGAAGATCCCCTGAGGCAGAAAATAGCAGCCTGTTCCAGCATTCTTACCTGGAAAGTTCTATGGACAGAAGAGTCTGACGGGCTACAGTCCATGGGACCACAGACAGTTGGACATGATCGAGCAACTGAGCACACACACATGGCTCAGACCTACTTACTTATCTTGGAGAGTCTCCTGATGATGCAGGAGGCAACTGCAGCTCACCCTGGGACACAGACACTGGTGTCAACTATTGGGAAGCTTGTTCTACTATGTGGACACAGGTGCTGCTGCTGTTGTCCGACTCTGTGCGACCCCATAGATGGCAGCCCACCAGACTCCCCTGTCCCTGGGATTCTTCAGGCAAGAACACGGGAGTGGGTTGCCATTTCCTTCTCCAATGCATGAAAGTGAAAAGTGAAAGTGAAGTCGCTCAGTCGTGTCCGACTCTTAGTGACGCCATGAACTGCAGCCTACCAGGCTCCTCCGTCCATGGGATTTTCCAGGCAAGAGTACTGGAGTGGGTTGCCATTGCCTTCTCTGGGACACAGGTGCTAGTGAGTACCATTTTAGAATACTCCCTCTAGCTTATTAGCCCCAGAACTCAGCCCAGCCCTGGACCAACAGCCCATTGCTGCTAGTTCCAGGATGCCTCATGCCAAACACTGAACTGAGGATGGACAAAGCCCTACCAACAGACAGGCTGCCTTAAGTCTCCCCGAGCCTAAAGTCACCCCTGCAAACATTCCTGTTCTTCAAAGGGTTCAGGGCACAGCTACGTATATCACTGCATAGGTGCTAGACTATAAACTTCCAGGGTGCTCCAACCAGACACTCTGGGACCCACCTCCACCCACCATGCACAAGTACCAGCCCCAGAATGCCTGAGTCCTTGCCTTCTACTCCAGAAAGCCTGCTCTAGCCTCAGGCACAGTTTTACCCATCAGTGAGCAGACACCAGTTGTAAGAAAACTGTAGTGCTTCAGTCTGTGGACTGAACTTGCTCATGAGCAGGCCAGAATCTGCCCTGTGACCTGCTGGGCTCTGGTCCCATTAACCAAAGACCAAAATAAGCTTCAAGACTGATTCCAACTGTTTCATGAACCAGTCCCACCAAATGAGTGATTTGACACCAGCTCTGTGACCCATGGGCTCTGCAACCAAGCCCCAGGACCTGGTTCTAACTGCCAGCATGCTGGCAGTAACCCCAGGGCTGGTTTCATCCACCAGGATATGAAAACAGCCCCTGGGTATCCTGGACTCTGAGTTTAACCACAAGTAATCTAGCACTGGCGTGCTGCAGTCTATGGAGTCGCAAAGAGTTGGACACGACTGAGCAACTGAACTGAACTGACTGACTGAAACTAGCACTAACCCCAGGGCCACTAGGATTCCACAGTCAGCTGCCTGTTGATTGAGTCCCACCAACCAGCAATTGGTAGCCTTCCCACAAGGAAGGACCTGGAAACCAAGTAGACTGGAAGCCAACCAGACCTATCAGACTACCCACATAATATTTCATAATAGATAGAGCCACACAACACTCACAGGGGGAACACCTAGAGCATATAACTTTGGGGATGAGGGTAGTGTGCTTTTGGGACCCATAGGATGCCTCCTAAAAAAGCTGCTTCTCCAAGGTTGAGACAAAACTGATGTACCAGATAAATAGAAACAAAAGGAGGAATTTTGGCAAAATAAGGTGACTGAGTAGCGTGTTCCAAAAGAAGGAACAATATAAAGCTCCAAAAGAAGAATGATGTGGAGATAGGCAATCGACCCAAAAGAGTTCAGGGTAGTGACTGTAAAGATGATCAAAGAACTCAAGAGCAAAATGGGTGCATAGGGATAGAAATGAAAAGTACAAGAGAAGGAGTCAGTAGTAGACTAAACGATACAGGACAGTGGTCACTGAGCTGAAGGAAGGTAGTGGAAATCACCAACACTGAAAGGAAGAAAAAGAAGGGAAAATAAATGCATGCAGTTTAGAAGACCTTTGGGACAATGCCAAGTGCACTAATATTTGTATTACAGAAATCCTAGAAGGAAAAGGGAGAGAGAGAAGAAATCTGAGAACATAATTGAAGACATAATGATTAAAAAATTTCCTAACGTGGCAAAGGAAACAGACCAGTCCAGGAAACACAGAGAATTCCATTGAGGAACCCTAGACATTCTAGGAATCAGTGAACTAAACTTGACTGGAATGGGTGAATTTAACTCAGATGACCATTATATCTACTACTGTGGGCAGGAATCCCTTAGAAGAAATGGAGTAGCCATCATGGTCAACAAAAGAGTCCGAAATGCAGTACTTGGATGCAATCTTAAAAACGACAGAATGATTTCTGTTCATTTCCAAGGCAAACCATTCAGTATGACAGTAATCCAAGCCTATGCCCCAACCAGTAACGCTGAAGAAGCTGAAGTTGAATGGTTCTATGAAGACCTACAAGACCTTTTAGAACGAACACCCAAAAAAGATGTCCTTTTCATTATAGGGGACTGGAATGCAAAAGTAGGAAGTCAAGAAACACCTGGATAAACAGGCAGATTTGGCCTTGGAGCACGAAATGAAACAGGGCAAAGGCTAATAGAGTTTTGTTAAGAGAATGCACTGGTCATAGCAAACACCCTCTTCCAACAACACAAGAGAAGACTCTACACATGGACATCACGAGATGGTCAACACCGAAATCAGATTGATTATATTCTTTGCAGCCAAAGATGGAGAAGCTGTATACAGTTAGCAAAAACAAGACCAGGAGCTGACTGTGGCTCAGATCATGAACTCCTTATTGCCAAATTCAGACTTAAATTGAAGAAAGCAAGGAAATACACTGAACAATTCAGATATGACCTCAATCAAATCCCTTATGATTATACAGTGGAAGTGAGAAATAGATTGAAGGGACTAGATCTGATAGATAGAGTGCCTGATGAACTCTGGACGGAGGTTCGTGACATTGTAGAGGAGACAGGGACCAAGGCCATCCCCATGGAAAAGAAATGCAAAAAAGCAAAATGGCTTTCTGGGGAGGCCTTACAAATAGCTGTGAAAAGAAGAGAGGTGAAAAGCAAAGGAGAAAAGGAAAGATATAAGCATTTGAATGCAGAGTTCCAAAGAATAGCAAGGAGAGATAAGAAAGCCTTCCTGAGTGATCAATGCAAAGAAATAGAGGAAAACAACAGACTGAAAAAACAACAGATCTCTTCAAGAAAATTAGAGTTTCCAAGGGAACATTTCATGCAAAGATGGGCTCGATAAAGGACAGAAATGGTATGGACCTAACAGAAGCAGAAGATATTAAGAAGAGGTGGCAAGAATACACAGAAGAACTGTACAAAAAAGATCTTCATGACCAAGATAATCATGATGGTGTGATCACTCACGTAGAGCCAGACATCTTGGAATGTGTAGTCAAATTGGCCTTACAAAGCATCACTATGAACAAAGCTAGTGGAGGTGATGGAATTCCAGTTGAGCTATTTCAAATCCTGAAAGCTGCACTCAATATGACAGCAAATTTGGAAAACTCGGCAGTGGCCACAGGACTGGAAAAGGTCAGTCTCCATTCCAATCCCAAAGAAAGGCAATGCCAAAGAATGCTCAAACTACTGCACAGTTGCACTCATCTCACACGCTAGTAAAGTCATGCTCAAAATTCTCCAAGGTAGGCTTCAGCAATATGTGAATCGTGAACTTCCAGATGTTCAAGCAGGTTTTAGAAAAGGCAGATGCACCAGAGATCAAATTGCCAACATCCGCTGGATCATGGAGAAAGCAAGAGAGTTCCAGAAAAACATTTATTTCTGCTTCATTGACTATGCCAAGGCCTTTGACTGTGTGGATCACAATAAACTGTGGAACATTCTGAAAGAGATGGGAATCCCAGACCACCTGACCTGCCTCTTGAGAAACCTGTATGCAGGTCAGGAAGCAACAGTTAGAACTGGACATGGAACAACAGACTTGTTCCAAATAGAAGAAGGAGTACATCAAGGTTGTATATTGTCACCCTGATTATTTAACTTATATGCAGACTACGTCATATGGAACGCTGGGCTGGAAGAAGCACAAGCTGGAATCAAGCTTGCTGGGAGAAATATCAATAACCTCAGATATGCAGATGACACCACCCTTATGGCAGAAAGTGAAGAGGAACTCAAAAGCCTCTTGATGAAAGTGAAAGAGGAGAGTGAAAAGGTTGGCTTGAAGCTCAACATTCAGAAAACAAAGATCATGGCATCTGGTCCCATGACTTCATGGGAAATAGATGGGGAAACAGTGGAAACAGTGTCAGACTTTATTTTTTTGGGTTCCAAAATCACTGTGGATGCTGATTGCAGCCATGAAATTAAAAGGCGCTTACTCGTTGGAAGGATAGTAATGACCAACCTAGACAGGATATTAAAAAGCAGAGGCATTACTTTGCCAACAAAGGTCTGCCTAGTGAAAGCTATTGTTTTTCCCGTGGTCATATATGGATGTGAGAGTAGGACTGTGAAGAAGGCTGATCACCGAAGAATTGATGCTTTTGAACTCTGGTGTTGGAGAAGACTCTGGAGAGTCCCTTGGACTGCAAGGAGATCCAACCAGTCCATTCTAAAGGAGATCAATCCTGGGTGTTCATTGGAAGGACTGATTCTGAAGGTGAAACTCCAATACTTTGGCCACCTCATGCGTCAAGTTGACTCACTGGAAAAGACTCTGATGCTGGGAAGGATTGGGGGTGGGAGGAAATGGGGACGACAGAGAATGAGATGGCTGGATGGCATCACTGTTTTGATGGACATGAGTTTGAGTGAACTCCGGGAGTTGGTGATTGACAGGGAGGCCTGGCGTGCTGTGATTCATGGGGTCGCAAAGAGTCGGACACGACTGAGCGACTGAACTGAACTGAATAACAGACTCAAAGTCAGATTCCCTGGAGATTGCCAGTTCCTTTGCTGGATTCTCAGGTTGGGAAGTCTGATGTGGGGCCTAAAGCCTTCACACAGTGTGCAAATTTCCTTGGTATTATTGTTCTCCAGTTTGTGAGTTGCCCAACCATTGGGTATGGGAGTTGATTTTATTGTGACTGGGCCCCACTTACCATCTCATTACAGCTTCTCTTTGTCCCTGGATGTGGGCTATCTTTTTTGGTGAGTTACAACATCCTCTGTCAATGGTTGTTCAACAGCTAGTTGTGATTTTGGTGTCCTCATGGGAGAAGAGACCACTCTACACACGGACATCACTGGCTAGTCAACCAAAATTAGATTGATTATAATTTTACAGTCAAAGATAGAGAAGTTCTATACAGTCAGCAAAAACAAGACCTGGAGCTGACTGTGGCTGAGATCATCAGCTCCTTATTGCAAAATCCAGGGTTAAATTGAAGAAAGTCCGGAAAACCACTAGTCCAATCAGATCAATTCAGTTCAGTTGCTCAGTTGTGTCCGACTCTCTGAGACGCCATGAACCGCAGCACGCCAGACCTCCCTGTCCATCACCAACTCCCAGAGTCCACCCACAGACATGTCCATCAAGTCAGTGATGCCATCCAACCATCTCATCCTCTGTCATCCCCTTCTCCTCCTCCCCTCAGTCTTTCCTAGCTCACGGTCTTTTCCAACAAGTCACCTCTTCATGATCAAAGTATTGGACTTTAAGCCTCAACATCACTCCTTCCAATGAACACCCAGGCCTGATCTCCTTTAGGATGGACTGGTTGGATTTCCTTGCAGTCCAAAGGACTCTCAAGAGTCCTCTCCAACACCACAGGTCAAAAGCATCAATTCTTCAGTGCTCAGCTTTCTTTATAGTCCCAACTGTCACATCCATACCTGACCACTGGTAAAACCATAGCCTTGACTAGATGGACCTTTGTTGACAAAGTAATGTCTCTGCTTCTTAATATGCTGTCTAGGTTGGTCATAACTTTCCTTCCAAGGAGTAAGCGTCTTTTAATTTCATGGCTGCAATCACCATCTGCAGTGATTTTGGAGCCCAGAAAAATAAAGTCAGCCATTAGTTTCTGCTGTTTCCCCATTTATTTGCCATGAAGTGATGGAACTTGATGGAATGATCTTAGTTTTCTTAGTGCTGAGCTTTAAGCCAAATTTTTCACTCTCCTCTTTTACTTTCATCAAGAGACTCTTTAGTTCTTCTTCACTTTCTGCCATAAGGGTGGTGTCGTCTGCATTCCTGAGGTTATTGATATTTCTTCTAACAACGTTGATTCCAGTTTGTGTTTCCTCCAGCCCAATATTTCTCATTATGTACTCTGCATATAAGTTAAATAAACAGGGTGACAGTATACAGCCTTGACGTTCTCCTTTTCCTATTTGGAACCAGCCTGTTGCTTCCTGACCTGCATACAGGTTTCTCAAGAGGCAGGTAGGTGGTCTGGTATGCCCATCTCTTTCAGAATTTTTCACAGTTTATTGTGATCCACACAGTCAAAGGCTTTGGCATAGTCAGTAAAACAGAACTAGATGTTTTTCTGGAACTCTCTTGTTTTTACCATGATCCAGCAGATGTTGGCAATTTGATCTCTGGTTCCTCTGACTTTTCTAAAACCAGCTTGAACATCTGGAAGTTCACGGTTCACATATTGCTGAAGCCTGGCTTGGAGAATTTTGAGCATTACTTTATTAGCGTGTGCTGCTCAGTCACTTCAGTCATGTCTGACTCTGTGCGACCCCATAGATGGCAGCCCACCAGGCTCCTCCACCCCTGGGATTCTCCTGGCGTGCATGTGAGATGAGTGCAATTGTGCGGTAGTTTGAGCATTCTTTGGCATTGCCTTTCATTGACCTAAATCACATCCCTTATGATTATACAGTGGTTATGATTATACAGTGGGGATGATGAACAGATTCAAGGATTAGATCTGGTATACAGAGCGACTGAAGGACTATGGACAGAGGTTCATAATATTGTACAAGAAGCAGTGACCAAAACCACTTCAAAGAAAAAGAAGTGCAAGAAGGCAAAGCAGTTGTCTGAGAAGACTTTACAAATAGTTAAGAAAAGAAGAGAAGTGAAAGGCAAAGGAGAAAGGAAAAGATATACCCAACTGAATGCGGAGTTCAAGAGATTAGAAAGGAGAGATAATAAATGCTTCTTAAGTGCACAATGCAGAGAAAGAGAGGAAAATAACGGTATGGGAAAGACTAGAGATCTCTTCAAGAAAACTAGAGATATCAAGGGAACACTCCATCCCAAAATGGGCACAATAAAGGATAGAAGTCGCAAGAACATAATAGAAGATATTAAGAAGAGGTGGCAAAAATACACAGAAGAACTAATTTAAAAAGTTCTTAATGACCCAGATAACCACAACGGCATGGAACTCACCTACAGCCAGACATCTTGGAGTGTGAAGTCAAGTGGGCCTTAGGAAGCATTGTACTTGTGTGTGTGAAAGTTGCTCAGTAGTGTCTGACTCTTTGTGACCCTTTGTACTCCATGTTCATGCAATTCTCTGGGCCTAAATACTGGAGTGGGTATGCTTTCCCTTCTCAAGAGGATCTTCCCAACCCAGGGATCAAACCCAGGTCTCTCGCATAGCAGGTGGATTTTTTACCAGATGAGCCACCAGGGAAGCCCAAGGAAGCATTTCTATGAACAAAGCTAGAGGAGGTGATGGAGTTCCAGCTGAGCTATTTCAAATCCTAAAAGATGATGCTGTGAAAGTGTTGCACTCAATATGTCAACAAATTTGGAAAACTCAGCAGTGGTCACAGGACTGGAAAAGATTAGTTTCACCTTCCAATCCCCAAAACATGCCATGCTAAAGAATGTTCAAACTACCATACAGTTGCATTCATCTCACATGCTATCAAGTTAATGCTCAAAATTCTTCAAGCTAGGCTTCAACAGTATGTGAACCAAGAATTTCCAGATGTACAGGCTAGACTTAGAAAAAGCAGAGGATCATAGAAAAGCAAGGGGATCCCAGAAAAATATCTACTCTGCTTCAATGACTATGCTAAATAGTTTGACTGTGTGGATTACAACAAACTGGAAAATTCTCAAAGAGATGGGAATAGCAGAACACACTACCTGTCTCCTGAGACATCTGTATGCAGGAAAAGAAGCAACAGTTGGAACTGGACATGGGATAACAGACTTGTTCCACTTTGGGAAAGGAGTATGTCAATGTTGTATATTGTCACCCTGCTTATTTAACTTACATGCAGAATACATCATGTGAAATGCCAGGCTGGATGAATCTGAAAGCTGGAATTAAGATTGCTGGCAGAAATATAAACAACCTCAGATATGCAAATGATACCATTCTAATGGCAAAAAGTTGAAGAGGAAGATTCTTTATAAGGAGTGAAAATTCTTTATAAGAGTAAAAATTTTGCTTAAAACTCAACATTCAAAAAACTACAATCATGGCATCTGGTCCCATCACTTCATGATTAATAGTTGTGGTAAAAGTGGAAACAGTGACAGACTTTATTTTCTCGGGCTCCAAAATCACTGTGGATGGTGACTGCAGCCATGAAATTAAAAGACACTTGCTCCTTGGCAGAAAAGCTATAACAAACCTAGACAGCATATTGAAAAGCAGAGACATCATTTTGCTGACAGAAGTCCATATAGTCAAAGCTATGGTTTTCCAATAGTCACGTATGGATGTGAGAGTTGGACCATAAAGACAGCTCATTGCTGAAGTATTGATGCTTTCCTATCATGGTGCTGTAGAAGACGCTTGAGAGTCCCTTGGATAGCAAGAAGATCAAACCAGTGTAACCTAAAGGAGATCAACCCTGAATATTCATGGGAAAGACTGATGCTGAAGCTCCAATATTCTGGCCACCTTACCTGAAGAGCTGACTTATTTTAAAAGACCCTGACTCTGGGAAAGATTGTGGGCAGGAGTAGAAGGGGGTGACAGAGGATGAGATGAGTGCATGTTATCACCAACTCAAAGGACATAACTGTGAGCAAAGGACATAACTGCGGGATATAGTGAAGGACAGGGAAGCCTGGCATGCTGCAGTCCATGGGGTCACAAAGAGTTGCATACAACTTAGGGACTGAACAAGAACCACAGCAGACTCACATCAGATCTAAAGACAAACACAGAATGAAAGCGAGAAGATAGAAGGAGGTATTTCAGGAGGTATTTCTTTTTATATATCAAAATGAAGCCATGATAAGAATACTTATCAGACAAAACAGACTTTAAAATATTGTCACGAATAACAATGGACAACATTACATGGTGATCGAGGGATAAACTCAAGAAGATACAACAACTGTAAATATATAATGCACCCAACATAAGAGCACCTAAATACAGAAAGTAAATAGTAACAGATTATTGACTGGAAGATTTTTACAGAAGCTACTGCCTGTGGCCAGCAATTTGTTACATACGTAAGTATTGAAATGTCTCTAGTCAATAATGTTTGGATAACAAAGGATGTATTAATATGTCTCCAGTTAATAAAATGTTAATAGACATAAAGGAAGAAATTGACAGTAACATAATTGTAGGGGACACCCTACTTACATCATGTACAGATCATCTAGACAGAAAATCAATAAGGAACTGAGACCAGATGGGCTTCAATATACACAGATAGAATATTCTATCCAATACCAGCAGAATATACATTCTATTCAAAAGCACACGGATATTCCCCAGGATAGATATCATGCTAGGTCACAAAAGAAAACTCAATCAATTTAAGAAAATTGAAATCATATCAAGCAACTTTTCTGACCACAATGCTATAAAACCAGAAATCAACTATAAGAAAAAAACCGCAAAATAAAGTAGAGACTAAATAGTATGTTCTTAAACAACTAATAAATCTCTGAAGAAGTCAAGAAAGAAGTACAAAAAATACTTAGAGAGAACTGGTAATGAAAACAGAACAATCCAAAATCTATGAGACTCAGCAAAATAGGTCTAAGTAGGTGGTTGATGGTTATGAGAGTTTACCTCAGGAAACAAGAATATCTCAAACAAACAACCTAACTTTACACCTAAGGAGCTGGAAAAAGAATAACAAACAAAATCTAAAGTTAGGAGAAGGAAAGAAATCATAAAGATCAGAAATAAATGAAGCAGCGACTAAAAAAAATAACAATAAAAAGATCAATGAAACTAAAAAGTGGTTCTGTGGAAAGATAAACAAAACTGATCAATCTTCAGCCAGACTCATGAAGAAAAAATTAAAGACGGCTCAAATCAATAAGATAAAAAAATGAGAAGGGAGAGGTCAAAACTAACACCACAGAAATACAGAGGATCATAAGAGACTATTACAAACAAATATATGTAAATAAAATGGACAGTCTAGAAGATATGGACAAATTCTTAGAAATGAACAATCTTTCAATACTACCAGGAAGAAATAGAAAATATGAACAGATTAATGGTCAATAATGAAATTTAATCAGTAGTAAAAAGTCTCCCAACAAACAGAAGTCTAGGACTAGATGGTTTCACAGATGATTCCTACCAAACATTTAAAGAGTTAAGACCTAACTTTCACAGACTATTCTAAAAATTTGCAGAGGTAGGAACTCAGCCAAATTCATTCTCCAAGGTCAGTATCATCCTCATACCAAAACCAGATAATGATATCACAAAGAAGAAAATTAAAAGCCGATATCTCTAATGGAGATAGATGCAAAAATCTTCAACAAAGTATTAGCAAATCAAATCCAACAGTATGTTAAATTGATCATACCCCATGATTAAGTGGGATCTATACCAGGGATGTGGAGAAGGCAATGGCAAGCCACTCCAGTACTCTTGCCTAGAAAATCCCATGGACGGAGGAGCCTGGTAGGCTGCAGTCCATGTGGTCGCTACGAGTCTGACATGACTGAGCGACTTCACTTTCACTTTTCACTTTCACACATTGGAGAAGGAAATGGCAACCTACTCCAGTGTTCTTGCCTGGAGAATCCCAGGGACGGGGGAGCCTGGTGGGCTGACGTCTATGGGGTCACACAGAGTCGGACACGACTGAGGTGACTTAGCAGCAGCAGCAGCATACCAGGGATGCAAGGCTTTTCAATATTCACAGAAAAATCAATGTGCTACACCACATCAACAAATTGAAGAACAAAACCCATATGACCATTTCAATAGATGCAGGAAAGCTTTAGACAAAATTTAACATTTCCTGGATAAAAATTTTCCCTGGAAAAAAATTCTCTAGGAAATGGGCATAAAGGGACCACATCTCAACATGACAAAGACTTTATCTGACAAACCCACTGCAAACATCATACTCAACGGTGAAAAGCTGAAAGTGTTTCCTATCAGAGCAGGGACAAGACCATTATGTCCACTCTTGTCACATTTACTCAATGTTGTACTGGCCATCCGTCCTAGTCACAGCGATAAGAAATAAAAATAATTCCAAATTGGAAAAGAAGAAATAAAACTGTCTCTGTAGAAGACATAATATTATACATAGAAAATTCTAAAGATGGTAACAGAAAACTACTGAAGATCATCAATAAATTAAATTTACAGAATACGAAATACACAGAAACCTGTTGAATTTCTATACACTAGCAATGAACTGTCAGAGAAATTAATGAAATAATTTTCTTTATAATTGCATTAACAGCAATAAAGTACTTGGAATTGCCTAAGGAGGCAAAGGACCTGCACTCCAAAAACTATAAGACACTGATAAAAAAAAAATTGAAGATGACACAAACAGATGGAAAGATAGAGCATTTTCATGGATTAGAAGAATTACATTGCCATACCATTGGCATTTTTCACAGAACTAGAATAATTTTAAAATTTGTGTGGAAACATAGGATCTCTGGCAGTCAAACAAATCTTGTGAAAGAAGAACAGAGATGGAGGAAATATGCTCTTTAACTTTAGACTATATTACAAACTTATAGTTATCAAAACAGTATTATACAGGCATGACATAGACACATAGGTCAATGGAACAGAATAGAGAGCCAGAAATAAACCCATTCACTTATGGTCAATTATGACAAAGGTGACAAGAATATACAATGGTGAAATGACAGTCTCATCAATAAGTGGCACTGGGAAAATCAAATAGCTACAAGGAAAAGGATGAAATATCTTCTAACACTATACCAAAAAATAAACTCAAAGTGGATTAAAGAACTAAATTTAAGACACAAAACTCTGAGAAGAAAGAATAGGCAGAATACTCTTTCACATAAATTGTAGCAATATTTTTGTCTGTCTCCTAAGGCAAAGGAAACAAAAAAACACATACGGAACCTATGGACAGCAAAGGAAACCACTGGCAAAGTGAAAAGACAATCTACTGAATGGGAGAAAATATTTTCAAATGATATAACTGATAATGGATTAATATCCAAGACATACAAAGAGTACATAGAACTCAACAACCAACAAAACAAAACAAGCAGATCAAAAAATGGGCAGAAAACGTGAATAGACATTTCTCCAAAAATGACTTACAGATGGCAAATAGGCACATGAAATGATGCTCAACATCGTTAATCAGAGAAATGCAAATTAAAACTACAAAGACATCACATCACACTGGTCAGAATGGCTACCATCAAAAAGAACACAAGTAAATGTTAGCAAGGATGTGGAGCAGAGGGAACCTTCTTACACTGTTGCTGGGAATGTATACTGTCATAGCCACTGTTGAAAACAGTATTGAGGTTTCTAAAAAAATCTAAAAATATAACTAACATCTGGTCCAGCAATTCCAAACCTAGGTATGTATCTGAAAAAAAAAAAAAACACTAGTTTGGAAAGATACATGCACACCTATGTTCATAGCAGCATTATTTACAATCGACAGTTTATGGAAGTATCCTGTGTTCACTGGCGGATAAATGGATAAAGAATGGATACACACACATGATGGAACACTACACAGTCATAAAAAAGAATAAAAATTTTGCAATTTGCATCAACATGGATGAACTTGGAAGTCTATAATGCCAAGTGAAATAAGTCAGAAATAGAATCTAATAAGTAAAAGTAACTAATGAGTACAACACAAAGAAAACAAATCTAGAGAACAAAACTGGTGGCTATAAGTGGGAAGAGGGAAGGGGAGGGGCAAGAGAACAAAGGGGTACGAGTGTACAAATTATTATGTATAAAATAAGCTACAAGAAAATATTGTACAATACAGGGGATATATCCAATATTTTATAATTATAAATGGAATATAACCTTTAATTGTGAATATCTATGTTGTACACTATGCTGTATACTGTGTTGTACACTATGTACTATGTTGCACATTGTAAAAGACCCTGATGCTGGGAAGGATTGAAGGCAAAAGGAGAAGAGGGCAGAAGAGGGTGAAATGGTTAGATGGCATCACCGACTCAACAGACATGAATTTGAGTAAACTGCAGAAGACAGTGAAGAACAGGGAAGCCTGGATATGCAGTGCATGGGGTTGCAAAGAGTCATACATGAACAGCAAATGTTATACACTTGAAACTTATTTAATATTGTATATCAACTATCCCTCCTTAAAGCTTCTTACCCTGAAACTATTCCGTTCCGTTCAGTCACTCAATCTTGTCCGACTCTTTGCAACCCCATGGACTGTAGCCTACGAGGCTTCTCCGTCCATGGGATTCTCCAGGCAAGAATAGTGGAGTGGGTTACCATTTCCTTCTCCAGGGGATCTTCCTAAGCATATAAAAAATTATATTATTTATATGTGTATCTAACCAGTTATAATTTTTATGTTTTATAAGATAGGAATCACGTTCTGCACTTATTTTTGGCTTCACTTGTTTAAGTTTAAAAATTTATACAAGTGTGTATGCACATGCATCTGTGTTTTTAGATCTCTTCTGGTTCATTGATTTTTTTTTTATGCCAATATTTCATTGTTGGTTTGAATACTGGTTCCTGCACAAGGAGGGAAAAGAAAGATGGAAGAAAGAGGCAGGCCACTCTAGATTGGTAGGCGCTATTTAACAGTTATGGAAATTAACGAGGCTTGTTTTGTGCAGTCGCAAGATGAGATCTTGGCACCAGCCTGCCTTAACCTTAAAAGTTCATAAAGAGGCCATAATGAGATTCAGTCAAGTATACTGTCCAGATGGTCTCGATATATTGCTCTCTCAAGGCCTCAGCTTTGAAAATAGCTCTCACTGTGGATACAGTGAGCAGAACATTCATTTGAAGGACAGGGGAGGCTGTGAGGAGCCTCCAGTTGCCTGGATCCAACTTCTGGGTCAAGCGGCAGTCATGTCCTATGGAAGATCTTCTCCAATGTGCCTCATACCTGGCTCTTACAATCTTATAGACACCCCAAGAGGTCAGCAAGGACTTCCACTAGCATGGAGATGGCTCGTTTGGTGTCTATCTGGCTGCAGTAGAGGCAGATACCACAATAGCAACAGAAGTGAAGGCAAGAAAAACCACATATGAAGATCAGTTCAGTTCAGTTCAGTCGCTCAGTCATGTCCGACTCTTTGAGACCCCAGGAACTGCAGCACGCCAGGCCTCCCTGTCCATCACCAACTCCCACGGTCCACTTAAACCCATGTCCATTGAGTTGGTTATGCCATCCAGACATCTCATCCTCTGTCATCCCCTTCTCCTCCTGCCCTCAATCTGTCCCAGCATCAGGGTCTTTTCAAATAAGTCAGCTCTTTGCATCAGGTGGCCAAAGTATTCAACTTCAACATCAGTCCTTCCGATGAACACCCAGGACTGATTTCCTTTAGGGTGGATTGGTTGGATCTCCTTGCAGTCCAAGGGACTCTCAAGAGTCTTCTCCAACACCACAGTTCAAAAGCATCAATTCTTTGGTGCTCAGCTTTCTTTATAATCAAACTCTTACATCCATACATGACTACTGGAAAAACCATAGCCTTGACTAGATGGACCTTTGTTGGCAAAGTGATGTCTCTGCTTTTTAATATGCTGTCTAGGTTGGTCATAACTTTCCTTCCAAGGAGTAAGTGTCTTTTAATTTCATGGCTGCAATCAGCATCTGCAGTGATTTTGGAGCCCCCCAAAATAAAGTCTGACACTGTTTCCACTGTTTCCCCATCTATTTCCCATGAAGTGATGGGACCAGATGCCATGATCTTAGTTTTCTGAATGTTGAGCTTCAAGCCAACTTTTTCAATCTTCTGTTTGACTTTCATCAAGAGGCTTTTGAGTTCCTCTTCACTTTCTGCCATAAGGGTGTTGTCATCTGCATATCTGAGGTTATTGATATTTCTCCCGGCAATCTTGGTTCCAGCTTGTGCTTCTTCCAGCCCAGCATTTCACATGATGTGCTCTGCATGTAAGTTAAATAAGCAGGGTGACAATATACCTTGACGTACTCCTTTTCCTATTTGGAACCAGTCTGTTGTTCCATGTCCAGTTCTAACTGTTGCTTCCTGACCTGCATACAGGTTTCTCAAGGGGCAGGTCAGGTTTTCTGGTATTCCCATCTATCCCCTCCCTTTTGAAATTCCCTCCCATCTCCCTCCCCATCCCACCCCTCTAGGTTGATTCAGAGCCCCTGTTTTGAGTTTCCTGAGCCATACAGCAAGTACTCGTTGGCTATCTATTTTACATATGGTAATGGAGTTGGTGATGGACAGGGAGGCCTGGCGTGCTGTGATTCATGGGGTCGCGGAGAGTCGGACACGACTGAGCGACTGAACTGAACTGACTGAATGTAAGTTTCCACGTTACTCTTTTCATACATCTCATCCACTCTTCCCCTGTCCCCATGTCTATAAGTCTATTCTTTTTGTCTCTTTCTCCATTGTTGCCCTGTAAATAAATTCTTCAGTATTTTTCTAGATTCCGTATATATGCATTAGAATATAATATTTATCTTTCTCTTTCTGACTCACTTCACTCTGCATAATCAGTTCTAGGTTCATCCACATCATTAGAACAAACTCAAATGTGTTCCTTTTTATGGCTGAGTAATATGGCATTGTGCATAGTAACCACAACTTCTTTATCCATTCATCTGTCGATGGACACCTAGGTTGCTTCCATGTTCTAGCTTTTGTAAATAGTGGTGTAATGAACAATGGGATACATGTTTCTCTTCCAATTTTGTTTTCCCCAGGGTATATTCCTAGGACTGGGATTGCTGGGTCATATGGTGGTTTTATTCCTAGTTTTTAAAGGAATCTCCATACCATCTTCCATAGTGGCTCTATGAATTTATATTCCCACCAACGGTGCAAGAGCGTTTCCTTTTCTCCACACCCTCTCCAGCATTTATTGTTTGTAGACTTTTGGAGAGGGCCATTCTGATTGGTGTGAGGTGATATCTCATTGTAGTTTTGATTTGCATTTCTTTAATAATGAGCGACATTGAACACCTTTTCATGTGTTTTTTAGTCATCTTTATGTCTTCTTTGGAGAAAAGTCTGTTTAGGTCTTTCCCCTACTTTTTTATTTTTTATTTTTTCTGGGGTTGAGTTGTATGAGCTGCTTGTATATTTTAGAAATTAATTCTTTGGCTATTCAGGGTCTTGTGTGTTTCCATATGAATTAATTCTGAGGGTTGTCTTTTCACCTTGCTTATAGTTTCATTTGCTGTGCAAGAGCTTTTAAGTTTAATCAGCTCCCACTTGTTTACTTCTGTTTTTATTTCCATTATGCTAGGAGGTGGATAATAGAGGATCTTGCTTTGATTTATATCATTGAGTGTTTTGCATATGTTTTCCTCTGAGAGTTTTATAGTTTCTGGTCTTACATTTAGGTCTTTAATCCATTTTGAGTTTATCTTTGTATATGGTGTTAGGAAGTGTTCTAATTTCATTCCTTTACATGTAGCTGTCCAGTTTTCCCAGCATCAGTTATTGAAGAGTCTGTCTTTGCCCCATTTTATATTCTTGCCTCCTTTGCCAAAAATAAGGTACCTGTAGGTGCATGGGTTTATTTCTGGGCTTTCTATCTTGTTCCATTTGTCTATATTGCTGTTTTTGTGCCAGTACCGTACTGTCTTAATGACTGTAGTTTTGTAGTGTAATCTGAAGTCAGGAAGGTTGATTCCTCCAGTTCCATTGTTCTTTCTCAAGAATTCTTTGGCTATTCAGGGTCTTTTGTGTTTCCATATGAATTGTGAAATTTTTTATTCGAGTTCTGGGAAAAATGCCACTGGTAATTTGATAGGGATCTCATTAAATCTGCAGATTGTGTTTGGTAGTATAGTCATCTTCACAATATTGATTCTTTCCACCCAGGAACATGAAGTATCTCTCCATCTGTTTATGTCATCTTTGATTTATTTCATCAGTGTCTTATAATTTTTTGTGTACAGTTCTTTTGTCTCCTTAGGTAAGTTCATTCCTAGATATTTAATTCTTTTTGTTGCAATGGTGAATGGGATTGATTCCTTAATTTCTCTTTCTGATTTTTCATTGTTAGTATATAGAAATTCAAGTTATTTCTGTATATTGATTTTGTATCCTGATACTTTGCTGAATTCACTGATTAGCTCTAGTAATTTTCTGATACTATCTTTGGGGTTTTCTATGTACAATATCATGTCATCTGCAAACAGTGAGAGTTTTACTTCTTCTTTTCTGATCTGGAGTCCTTCTATTTCTTGTTCTTCTCTGATTGCTATAGCTAGGACTTTCAGAACTATGTTGAATAATAGTGGTGAAAGTGGACACCCTTGTCTTATTCCTGATCTTAGGGGAAATGCTTTCAGTTTTTCACCATTGAGAATGATGTTTGCTGTATGCTTATCATATACGGCCTTTACTATGTTGAGTTAGGTTCCTTCTATGCCCATATTTTGAAGAGATTTAATTATAAATGCATGCTGAATTTTTTCAAAGGTTTTTTCTGCATCTATTGAGATGATCATATGGATTTTATCTTTCAATTTGTTAATATGGTGTATAACATTGATTGATTTATGTATATTGATGAATCCTTGCATCCCTGGAATAAACCCAACTTGATCATGGTGTAGATATAATGGTTATCTGAGTTAAATTCACCCATTCCAGTCCATTTTAGTTCACTGATTCCTAGAATGTTGACATTCACTCTTGCCATCTCCGAATGGGTGAATTTAACTCAGATGACTATTATATCTACTACTATGGGCAGGAATCCCTTAGAAGAAATGGAGTAGCCATCGTGGTCAACAAAAGAGTCCGAAATGCAGTACTTGGATGCAATCTTAAAAATGACAGAATGATTTCTGTTCGTTTCCAAGGCAAACCATTCAATATTACAGTAATCCAAGCTTATGCCCCAACCAGTAATGCTGAAGAAGCCGAAGTTGAATGGTTCTATGAAGACCTACAAGACCTTTTAGAACGAACACCCATAAAAGATGTCCTTTTCATTATATGGGACTGGAATGCAAAACTAGGAAGTCAAGAAACACCTGGAGTAACAGGCAAATTTGGCCTTGGAGCACGGAATGAAGCAGGGCAAAGGCTAATAGAGTTTTGCCAAGAGAACGCACTGGTCATAGCAAACACCCTCTTCCAACAACACAAGAGAAGACTCTACACATGGACATCACGAGATGGTCAACACCGAAATCAGATTGATTATATTCTTTGCAGCCAAAGATGGAGAAGCTGTATACAGTTAGCAAAAACAAGACCAGGAGCTGACTATGGTTCAGATCATGAACTCCTTATTGCCAGTCCTACTAACATTCCTGTTTTTCCCCCTAGTTCCTTCATCCTACCAAGTTTTGTGTGGGTCTATATATTCTTTTCCACTGGTCAGGTCCTCCTGTCTGCTCTCAGCTGGTGTTCTGCATGCACTTCTGTGTCTGAAGGTGTATTCCTGATGTATCTATGGAGAGAGATGTATTCCATGTCCACCTACTCCTCTGCCATTTTGTTGCAATTGGTCCAGGTGATTTTAATAAATCATCACTTTGAAGACTGAATCCTTGAAAATGGCTCCAGCTGTTGGAATGGCTGGGGAAGAAAGTGTATCTAAAGGACAGGAGAAGGGAGCAAGGGGCTTCTGATTACCTGGGTACAGCTCATGAATCAGTGTTTGGTCATGTCCTTTCCATGTGCTCCACCAATGCTGGCTGTCTTAATTACTTAATTACTCTGCCTTTTTAAAAGATGGAATTTGATTTTAAGAAATCTGCAGTATGCAAAATACAAAGCAAATATCCTAACACTAAGACTAAAAGTGTTTTGGACAAATAACAAGGTCTCACTGTATAATACAGAGAATTACATTTAATATCCTGTGATAAAACATAATGGGGGAGAATATGAAAAGAATTTGTATATATATAACTGTAGCACTAGTGGTAAAGAACCCACGTACCAATGCAGGAGACATAAGAGACAAGGGTTGGATTCCTGGGTCAGAAAGATCCCATGGAGGAGGAAGTGGCAACCCACTACAGTATTCTTGCCTGGAAAATTCCATGGACAGAGGAGCCTGGCTGGCTACAGTCCATAATGTCATAAGAGTCAGACAGGACTGAAGTGACTTAGCATATATATATATATATATATATATATATATATATATAAATCTGAATCACTTTGGTAGACAGCAGAAATTAATACAAAATTGTAAAACTATACTTCAATAAAAAAAATGACTGAAGGTGTTTAGTAGACAAGATTTTTTTCTTTAAAAATAATTTTTATTTTGTATTGGGGTATAGCCAATTAACAATGTTATGATAATTTCAGGTGGACAGTGATGGGACTCAGTCGTCCATATACATGTATCCATTCTCCCCCGAATTCCCCTCCCATCCAGGCTGCCACATAACATTGAGAAGAGTTCCATGTGCTATACAGTAAGTTCTTGTTGCTTTTCCTTTTTAAATATTGCAGTGTGTACTCCTTAACTATCCCTTTCCCCTTCCTTCCCCAGCAAACATAAGTTCATTCTCTAAGTATATGACTATGCCTTTTTTATATCTTGATATCTTACTTTTCTTTAGTCTCGATTAACTCTTCCATATTAGTTTTAGAGATTAATTGATCAATTTTCATAAAAGTCCTGCTTGGGAATTTAATTGGAATTGAATCTCTATCAATCTTTTTGGAATAGAGTATTGATTTTTTTCTCAGCCATTAATCTTTAAATTTATTCAGATTTATTTATATACTTTTATGATGCTTGACAGTTTTATTCATGAAGGTCTCAAACATCTTATGTTTATTCTGAAATGCTCTACAGTTTTTTTCAACTTTGTGAATAGGATCTTTTTTCTATTACTTTTCCTCTCTAGTTGGTTATTACAGAGATATAGGAACTCTTTGGGCTTCCCTGGTGGCTCAGACGGTAAACTATCTGGCTGCAGTGCGGGAGACCCGGGTTCGATCCCTGGGTTGAGAAGATCCCCTGGAGAAGGCAATGACAACCCACTCCAGTACTCTTGCCTGGAAAATTCCATGGACTTAAGAGCCTGGTAGGCAACAGTCCATGGGGTGGCAGAGTCGGACACGACTGTGCGACTTCTCTCACTCACTCATAGGAACTTTTATTTTCCTTTGTGATCTTTTATCAAGTAACCCTGGAGAATGGTTAATTTGTGGTATCCTGCTGAGTTTCCATGGAGAAGGCAATGGCAACCCACTCCAGTACTCTTGCCTGGAAAATCCCACGGGCGGAGGAGCCTGATAGGCTGCAGTCTATGGGGTCGCTAAGAGTCGGACACGACTGAACGACTTCACTTTCACTTTTCACTTTCACGAATCGTACAAGGAAATAGCAACCCACTCCAGTGTTCTTGCCTGGAGAATCCCAGGGACGGGGGAGTCTGGTGGGCTGCTGTCTATGGGGTCGCACAGAGTCGGACACGACTGAAGTGACTTAGCAGCAGCAGCAGCAGCAGCTGAGTTTCCAATGTAGACAATTATGTCATTATCTGCTGATAAGTTTGTTTCTCACGTTATAATTATTATAGTTGTTCATTTTTAACAAATCAGTTAAGAGATCAGTATTTGAAATCAGAATGCCTAGGCTCCAACCGTTAGTAGCTGTGTGACCTTAAAATTTCAGGAGTTTCCTTTGTAAAATTGGGATAATAATGCCAAGTTTACTTTTTTGGTGAAGTTTATACGTTGCTATGTGTAAATCACTGGTGACAGTGCTTCATACACAAATAAGCTTGAAATAAATAATAATATTATCATTACTATTATTGTTGTTGTTATGACCAAAGCATACAGTGTTGTGTAGCAATAGAACTCTCATCACCAGCATCATTGCATTTGCTCCAAAAGCAAAAGTGCTGTTAAGCAAAAACCCTTTTCTTGTCATGTGAGAGTATACATTATATGACTTAAATGTTGAATCATATATAAATATTTTTTTATAATAACATTTATTGGCTTTCTAAGAAATACTCACCTGTGGGCATCAACAGATCATTAGTTTACCCAAAGGAGAATGGCAGATTCTTCACCAACTGTTTTGAGAAAAGATCAGTCAATGCACCTGCTCATTTGGTTTCCAAAGCATGTGGAGCTTTCTTCAGTGCATGGTCAGTATAGACATTTGCTTCTCAAACACCAGTTGAGGAGTATAAATCTAATTTTTCTACCATCTAGTTTGTGACAAAAGCCTGGCTGAGAAAATATCCATTTAAGAAAAATAAAGTGCCTTCTACTTTTGGTCATTTAAAATTTTCATTAACATGACTCAGATTACCGGAATTTGCCATATAAGCATGACTCACAGGATCATCTTTATTCAGTTCAGTTCAGTTGCTCAGTTGTGTCCAACTCTTTGCGACCCCATGGACTGCAGCACGTCAGGCCTCCCTGTCCATCACCAACTCATGGAGTTTTCTCAAACTCATATCCATTGAGTTGGTGATGACATCCAACCATCTCACCCTCTGTCATCCCCTTCTCCTCCTGCCTTCAATCTTTCCCAACATCAGGGTTTTTTCAAATGAGCCAGTTCTTCACATCAGGTGGCCAAAGAATTGGAGTTTCAGCTTCAACATCAGTCCTTCCAACGAACACCCAGGATTGATCTCCTTTAGGATGGACTGGTTGGATCTCCTTGCAGTCCAAGGGACTATCAAGAGTCTTCTCCAACACTACAGTTGAAAAGTATCAATTCTTTGGTGCTCAGCTTTCTTTATAGTCCAACTATCACATCCATACATCACTATTGGAAACACCATAGCCTTGACTAGATGGACCTTTGTTGGCAAAGTAATGCCTCTGCTTTTTAATATGCTGTCTAGATTGGTCGTAACTTTTCTTCCAAGGAGCAAGCGTCTTTTAATTTCATGGCTGCAGTCACTATCTGCAGTGATTTTGGAGTCCAGAAAAACAAAGCCTGCCACTGTTTCCACTGTTTCTTCATCTATTTGGCATGAAGTGATGGGACTGGATGCCATGATATTAGTTTTCTGAATGTTGAGTTTTAAGCGAACTTTTTCACTCTCCTCTTTTGCTTTCACCAAGAAGCTCTTTAGTTCTTCTTTGCTTTCTGCCATAAGGGTGGTGTCATCTGCATATCTGAGGTTATTGATATTTCTCCCAGCAATCTTGATTCCAGCTTGTGCTTCATCCAGCCTAGACTTTCTCATGATGTACTCTGCATATAAGTTAAATAAACAGGGTAACAAATTACAGCCTTGATGTACTCCTTTTCCTATTTGGAATCAATCTGTTGTTCCATGCCCAGTTCTAACTGTTGCTTCCTGACCTGCATACAGGTTTCTCAAGAGGCAGGTAAGGTGGTCTGGTATTCCCAACTGTTTCAGAATTTTCCACAGTTTGTGGTGATCCACACAATCAAAGGCTTTGGCATGCTGCTGCTGCTGCTGCTAAGATGCAGTTTAGTCTTAAAGCATAAATAGATGTTTTTCTGGAACTCTCTTGGTTTTTCAATGATCCAACAGATGTTGGCAATTTGATCTCTGGTTCCTCTACCTTTTCTTAACCCAGCTTGAACAGCTGGAAGTTCACGGTTCACATACTGCTGAAGCCTGGCTTGGAGAATTTTGAGCATAACTTTACTAGCATTTGAGATGAGTGCATTTGTGTGGTAGTTTGAGCATTCTTTGGCATTGCCTTTCTTTGGGATTGGATAAAAAGTGACCTTTTCTAGTCTTGTGGCCATTGCTGAGTTTTCAAACTTTCACTTTTGCTGGCATTTTGAGTGCAGCACTTTCATAGCATCATCTTTTAGGATTTGAAATAGCTCAATTGGAATTCCATTACCTCCACTAGCTTTGTTCATAGTGATGCTTCCTAAGGCCCAAACATCACATTTCTGGATATTTGACTCTAGGTGAATGATCATTCACACCATCGTGATTACCTGGCTCATGAAGATCTTTTTTGTACAGTTCTTCTGTGTATTGTTGCCACCTCTTTTTAATATCTTCTGATTCTGTTAGGTCCATACCATTTCTGTCCTTTATTGGGCCCATTTTTGCATGAAATATTCCCTTGGTATCTCTGATTTTCTTGAAGAGATCTCTAGAGCTGACTGTGTCTCAGATCATGAACTCCTTATTGCCAAATTCAGAACTAAATTGAAGAAAGTAGGGAAAACTACTAGACCTTTGAGGTGTGACCTAAATCTAATCCCTTACAGTCATACAGTGGAAGTGAGAAATAGATTTAAGGGACTAGATCTGATAGAGTGCCTGTATGGACAGGGGTTCATGACATTGTATAGGAAACAGGAATCAAGACCATCTCGGAGAAAGAGAAATGCAAAAAAGCAAAATGGCTGTCTGAGGAGGCCTTGCAAATAGTTGTGAAGAGAAGTGAAAAGCAAAGAAGGAAAGGAAAGATATATCTATTTTAGTGCAGAGTTCCAAAGAATAGCAAGGAGAGATATGAAAGCCTTCCTCAGTGATCAGTGCAAAATAATAGAGGAAAACAATAGAATGGGAAGGACTAGAGAGCTCTTCAAGAAAATTAGAGATACCAAGGAAACATTTCATCTTTACTCTGCTGTGTTAAATATTTAACCATGTACCATTTCATGAAATGATTGTGCATTTGCTGTAAAATGTTACTAAGTGTAATGTCTAATGAACAAACATTATTTCATATAGACAATTCCAACTGAAAATTTCAGTCTAAAATTTAGAATTGAAAAATGTTAGCCTGCTTATTTGGGCTTCCCTGGTGGCTCAGAGGTTAAGGAATCGACCTGCAATGCGGGAGACCCAGGTTTGAGTCAGGAAGATCCCCTGGAGAAGGAAATGGCAACCCACTCCAGTATTCTTGCCTGGAGAATCCCATGGATAGAGGAGCATGGTGGGATACAGTCCACGAGGTTGCAAAGAGTCAGACACGACTGAGCAACTTCACTCAGCCTGCTTATTTAACTTACATGCAGAGTACATCATGAGAAATGCTCGGCTGGAAGAAGAACAAGCTGGAATCAAGATTTCTGGGAGAAATATCAATAACCTCAAATATAAAGATGACACCATCCTTATGGCAGAAAGTGAAGAAGAACTAAAGAGCCTCTTGATGAAAGAGAAAGAGGAGAGTGAAAAAGTTGGCTTAAAGTTCAACATTCAGAAAACTAAGATCATGACATCTGGTCCCATCACTTTATGGGAAATATATGGGGAAGCAGTGGAAACAGTGGCTGACTTGATTTATTTGGGCTCCAAAAATCACTGCAGATGGTGATTGCAGCCATGAAATTAAAAGATGCTTACTCCTTGGAAGGACAGTTATGACCAACCTAGATAGCATATTAAAAAGCAGAGACATCACTTTGTCCACAAAGATCCATCTAGTCAAGGCTATGGTTTTTCCAGTAGTCATGTATGGATGTAAGAGTTGGACTATAAAGAAAGCTGAGCACCGAAGAATTGATGCTTTTCAACTGTAGTGTTGGAGAAGACTCTTGAGAGTCTCTTGGACTGCAAGGAAATCCAACCAGTCCATCGTAAAGGAGATCAATCCTGGGTGTTCATTGGTAGGACTGATGTTGAAACTCCAATCCTTTGGCCACCTAATGCGAAGAACTGACTCATTTGAAAAGACCCTGATGCTGGGACAGATTGAGGGCAGTAGATGACAGAGGGGATGACAGAGGATAAGATGGTTAGATAGCATCACTGACTCAATGGACATGGGTTTGAGAAAACTCTGTGAGTTGGTGATGGACAGGGAGGCCTGGCTGCGGTTCATGTCGCAAATAGTCGGATATAACTGAGCAACTGAACTGAACTGAGTCTCATATAATGAAGTATTGATGTTTTTTCCCTCCATTGTCTTTTGTTTAGTGTGTTTAAACTTACCACATTTGATGTTCTGTAGGCTGTCACTACAGAAAAGGAAAAGGTCAGTCTTCATTCCAATCCCAAAGAAAGGCAATGCCAAAGAATGCTCAAACTACCGCACAATTGCACTCATCTCACACGCTAGTAAAGTCATGGTCAAAATTCTCCAAGCCAGGCTTCAGCAATATGTGAACCATGAACTCCCAGATGTTCAAGCAGGTTTTAGAAAAGGCAGAGGCACCAGAGATCAAATTGCCAACATCCGCTGGATCATGGAGAAAGCAAGAGAGGTCCAGAAAAATATCTATTTCTGCTTCATTGACTATGCCAAAGCCTTTGACTATGTGGATCACAAGAAACTGTGGAAAATTCTTCAAGAGATGGGAATCCCAGACCACCTGACCTGCCTCTTGAGAAACCTGTATGCAGGTCAGGAAGCAACAGTTAGAACTGGACATGGAACAACAGACTGGTTCCAAATAGGAAAAGGAGTATGTCAAGGCTGTATAGTGTCACCTTGCTTATTTAACTTATATGCAGAGTACATCATGAGGAACGCTGGGCTGGAAGAAGCACAAGCTGGAATCAAGATTGCCGGGAGAAATATCAATCACCTCAGATATGCAGATGACACCACCCTGATGGCAGAAAGTGAAGAGGAACTCAAAAGCCTCTTGATGAAAGTGAAAGAGGATAGTGAAAAGGTTGGCTTGAAGCTCAACATTCAGAAAACAAAGATCATGGCATCTGGTCCCATCACTTCTTGGGAAATAGATGGAAAAACAGTGGAAACAGTGTCAGACTTTATTTTTTTGGGCTCCAAAATCACTGCGGAAGCTGATTGCAGCCATGAAATTAAAAGATGCTTACTCCTTGGAAGGAAAGTTATGACCAACCTTGATAGTATATTAAAAAGCAGAGACATTATTTGCCAACCAAGGTCCGTCTAGTCCAGGCTATGGTTTTTCCCGTGGTCATGTATGAATGTGAGAGTTGGACTTGAAGAAAGCTGATTGCCGAAGAATTGATGCTTTTAAACTGTGGTGTTGGAGAAGACTCTTGAGAGTCCCTTGGACTGCAAGGAGATCCAACCAGTCCATTCTAAAGGAGATCAATCCTGGGTGTTCATTGGAAGGACTGATGCTGAAGCTGAAGTTGCAATACTTTGGCCACTTCATGGGAAGAGTTGACTCATTGGAAAAGACTCTGATGCTGGGAAAGGTCGGGGGCGGGAGGAGAAGGGGACGACGGAGAATGAGATGGCTGGATGGCATCACTGACTCTGTGGACATGAGTTTGAGTGAACTCCGGAAGTTGGTGATGGACAGGGAGGCCTGGCATGCTGTGATTCATGGGGTCGTGGAGAGTCAGACACGACTGAGCGACTGAAATGAACTGAACTGAACTGAGGCTGACAGGGGGTCCAGAGTGAAGTTGAGAGGTTCAGTCATATAAACAGCATTAATCTCCATGACAAGCATCTCTGAATTTGTATTTTTTCCTCAGTCCCTATTTTCCATTCCTGATTTATTTATTACCAATAACCATTCCAGAGTCATCTTTTCATAAGCTCATTAACTATTTTTTGAAAGAACCAGAGTATATATTCAGGAACTTAAAAATGTAACCATCAAGCTGTCTTTATCAAATTCCAACCAAAGCCACAGGAAGAGCATTAAGGAAATTCTAAATTAACTACTATAAAAGCAAAACAAAAATAAAACGACACTGCCATGAACTAAGGGGTTTTATTTCTTTTTCACATTTCTATGTGAATAAATATTTCCTCTGAGTTTGGATTAAATAAGTTATATTTTAATACAGTAATTTGCATTTATGGGGAAACAAAGATTTAGTTATTGAGTTAAAATCAATACAGTTAATTTACATAAATGATGAAACAGAGATTTAGTTACTGAATTCTCTCTTCCTTTAGCACACAATATCAAACATAGTTCTCATTCTTTTCAGAGATGTTATAACTATTTTCAAAATGTTAGCATGAAGCTTTTATAAGGAAGACATCTTTGCAGACAATAAACATTGACTTTTCTTTCCTCAGGACTCTCTCCAGCGCAGAGAAGGACCTAATTTATTTCATCTTGAGCAAGGTTCCTTAGCTCCCCAAGGGAATATGGTACAAGTTGGTGCCAAAGTCTTACAAATAATGAACACATCTTTTTCCATGTTACAACTCAAAATTGGCATTTATATTGGATGAATGAAATATTCAACTCACAGAGGAAGAAGACAACTTAAAAAAAGATTTAAAAAATGAAGAATTCACATTTGTTCAGCTTGCTTTTTAAAATTCTAGGCAGGAGGGCAGGAAGAATCAACTTTTTTTTTTTTCCATGTGTACTTTTCTTCTGTATACTTTGCCTTAACATTATTCAGGAAATACTTGTTGCCATTTGGTATCTTAAGTGAGTGAGAACACACACTGAGAGAATCAGTTAGTTCCTTTTCCTTCAGATGAACGGGTGGATTAATGCACACATTTTCGCTCCTAAATTTATTGCTCTGATGACCTGAACCATTTGCTGAGGCCTCACTTAGCAAACTGGAGCAGCAGAGGTGATGACTGGGGCTTGAACCATTAGTTGTGTCTTTTTTTGTGTCTGATTTTGTTCAAAGAATCTGATATTCTGAACATTGTTCAATTGATCATAGCTGTGAGGATGCAACCTTAGGGGAAGAAGGACTAAGTCAACCATGTATCCTGTGTAACTGGTACCTACTTAGCCCCGCTCTTGCTTCTGTCTTCTCTTTTAAGCAAAGTGATTGGAGCTGAAAATATAAAGAAGGTCCAGAAGGCTAAAATCTGACAAGCATATATTAAGGACTTTTTCATCAGTAAGTCTGGCTTATCTGTCTTAGGTTAATTCACTAACTCTACTTAGAGGCAATAAAGCATTGCTTCCTTTAAAAACATTACAAACATGTCACTGTTTCACTAATCTTGACCCTCTTGGTTTGTTCATTCATTCCTTTATAAATCCAACATGTATTTGAATCTATGTGCCACTAACAAGGTTAGATGCTCAGGATACAGCAGTGAGGACAACACAGTCACTCACACAGTTCACACACTTCAGGGAAAATAGATTTTGCATAAGTAATTGCCTGTGAGTTGAGTAATATGAAGCAGAAGTACAAGGTGCTATGAAAACTTACTACAAAATATTTCAGGTCACGTTTCTCAGAAGGACTCTTGTATTTGAGAAGCAGTCTCTGGAGAAACAGGGGGAATATGAACAGAAGGGGGATGGGTACCCTAGCCTGATGCTGCAAGGGTGTAAACAGTCCCAAGTCAAGGCAAGTAAGCTGGGCTGTCATCCTGCCATGCCATCTGTCACTTGCAAAGGACTGGATGCAGATTAAGGGTGTGGGCATGGTGGTGAGAATGGAAACCCAAATACTTTCAGGTTTTTGCACAAGTGGCTCTGGTACCCTGAGGACAACAGGTCACGACAGACAGCTGTAGCTCATTGGAGGCAAAAATCCATAAAAAGCTGGGAGCAGGGCAGACAGAAATTTATTGATCATTTGCATCTAACACTGAATACACCCCACCATATCATAGCTGCCATTTCTGACTCCAGTTCTAATGCTCTTTGAACTATCATTTTTTCCCTCTGCTGGTATGTTTTCTAAAGTTTTTTGTTGAAAGGTGGATATGAGATACTAAATCAAAGACCTTCAGTAATGCTGTGGTAAGGTGTGGTGGGGAGGGGAAGCATTCTATAATGCTAACAAGTCCTATAGTTAGATTTCAATCTCATAGAAAGCCTGCATCCCTGGACTGTGAATTTTACCAGTGCTTCTCAATATTCTTCTTCTCCTACATGAGACAGGATGGGCTGCAGTTGTGTATTTCCCTTCCCTCATATAGGTTGGATTCTGATTAAACCCCGGCAAATTAGGCTCTGGTAAAATAGTTTTACCTGAGGATAGGCCTTAAAATCAGAACCCTCTAGCATATTTTCAAAGGGTTTCTTTTTTTGTCCTCTGCTGGAGTCATGAAGACAAATTTTCTGATATTCACTGTGAGGATCTGTATGGCTCCTGGAGGTAAAACTTGCATAAATGTTGCGGTACCTTGTGAGTGGGGCCCCTGAAGTTTTAAACTCTCAAACTTTCCCACACTGAGCCTCCAGCAATTCATCAATTACAGGGCAAGTTTTTCTACACTGCACTGGTCCCTGTGGAAGTTACTGCTTACAGGTTCCCTCTACACTGTACTTGCCTCTCTGTGTACTTGCCTGTCTCCCCAATTTGAGGGACAATGTGGGGAAGGCTGTGACATCATTTCTGTGATGGAAGTAAGAAGAGTTGTTGATTTTGCAGTTTTTTATACGTTAGAGTGGAGTTATGAGTTCTGTTTCTTAAATCCCAGACAGGAAAGCAGAAGTCCAAACTCCACTTTTTTAAAAATTAGAGGTCTTGATCTTTCTAAGTCCACTCTTTGGCTTTGTATTCTCCAAGTTATGACATCTCCATCTTTCTGATTGCTTAAACCAAACACCTAGAGCCATCTTCAACTCTTCTCACTCTCTAATCCATCAGCAAATCCCATGGCATTACCTTTAAAACATATCTATTATCCAGGCCCCCGTCATGGATCACAGCATTGTCATGGCATATGGGTTTGCATAACTCAATGAAGCTATGAGCCATGCCATGCAAGACCACCTAAGGTGGACAGGTCACAGTGAAGAGTTCTGACAAAACATGGTCAACTGGAAGAGGAAATGGCAACCTACTCCAGTATTCTTGCCTGGAGAACCCTATGGACAGTATGAAAAGATAGCAAAAAGTAGTAAAAAGATGATACCAGAAGATGAGCACTCCTCCTCGGTCAGAAGGCAACCTATATGCTACTGGGGAAGTGAAAGTGAAAATCGTTCAGTAATGTCTGACTGTTTGCGACCCCATGGACTATGTACAGTCCATGGAATTCTCCAGACCAGAATACCAGAGTGGGTAGCCTTTCCCTTCTCCAGAGGATTTCCCAACCCAGGGATTGAACCCAGGTCTCCTGCTTTGCAGGCAGATTCTTTACCAGCTGAGCTACCTGGGGAAGCATGGCAGGCAATTACAAATAGCTCCAGAAAGAATGAAATGCTGGGCCAAAGCAGAAACGATGCTCAGTTATGGATGTGTCTGGTGTTGAAAGTAAAGTCTGATACTCTATAGAAAAATATTACATAGGAACCTGGAATGTTAGGCCCATGAATCAAGGCAAATTGGACATGGTCAAGCAGGAGATGGCAAGAATGAACATCAACATCTTAGGAATCAATGAACTAAAATGGATGGGAAAGGGTGAATTTAATTCAGATGACTATTATACCTACTACAGTGGGCAAGAATCCCTTAGAACAAGTGGAATAGCCCTTATAGTCAACAAGAGAGTCCAAAATGCAGTACGTGGGAACAATCTCAAAAACAACAGAATGATCTCAGTTCATTTCCAAGGCAAACTATTCAATATCACAGTAATCCAAGCCTATGCCCTAACCTCTGATGCCAAAGAAGCTGAAGTTGAATGGTTCTATGAAGACTGACAGAACCTTCTAGAACTAACACCAAAAAAAGATGTCCTTTTCATCATAGGGGGTTGGAATGTAAAAGTGGGAAGTCAAGAGATACCCAGAATAACAGGCAAGTTTGGCCTTGAATTGCAAAATGAAGCAGGGCAAAGGCTAACAAGAGTTTTGTCAAGAGAACATGATGGCCATAACAAAGACACTTTTCCAACAACCCAAGAGATGACTCTACACATGGACATTACCAGATGGTCAATACTGAAATCATATTGATTATATGATCTTTATAATGATCTTTATATGATCTTGATTATATGATCATATCTGCAAATATATGATCTTTGCAGTTAAAGATATAGAAGCTCTACAGAGTCAGCAAAAATAAGACCTGGAGTTGACTGTGGCTCAGATCATGCGCTCATAATTGCAAAATTCAGGGGTAAATTAAAGTAGGGAAAACCACTAGGTCATTTAAGTATGACCTAAATAAAATTCCTTATACAGCAGTAGTGATGAGTAGATTCAAAGGATTAGATCTGGTAGACAGAATGCCTGTAGAGCTATGGATGGAGGTTCTTAACACTGTACAGGAGGCAGTGACCAAAACCATCCCAGAGAAAAGGAAATTCAAGAAGGCAAAGTGGTTGTCTGAAAAGGCTTTACAAATAGCTGAGGAAAGAAGAGAACCAAAAATCAAGGGAGAAAGGGAAAGATATACCCAACTGAATGGAGACTTCTAGAGAGTAGCAAGGAGAGATAAGAAAGGCTTCCTAAGTGAACAATGTAAAGAAACATAGGAAAACAACAAAATGGAAAAGACTAGTGATTTCTTCAAGAAAATTGGAGATATCAAGGGAATATTTCATGCAAGGATGGGTATGACAAAGGACTGAAAATGATAAGGACAAAACAGAAGCAGAAGAGATTAGCAAGGGGTGGCTAGAATACACAGAAGAACTATACAAGAAAGGTCTTAATGACCCAGACAACCATGATGGTGTGGTCACTCACCTAAAGCCAAACATCTTGGAGTGTGAAGTCAAGTGAGCCTTAGGAAGCACTGCTATGAAAAAAAAAAAAAAAAACTAGTGGAGGTGATGAAATTCCAGCTGAGTTACTTCAAATCCTAAAAGACGATTCTGTTAAAGTGATGTACTCAATACGCCAGCAAATTTGGAAAACGCAGCAGTGGCCACATGATTGGAAAAGGTCAGATTTTGTTCCTATCCCAAAGAAAGGCAATATCAAAGAATGTTCAAACTACCATACAACTGTGCTCATTTCGCATGCTAGCAAGGTAATGCTCAAAATCCTTCAAGATAGGCTTCAACAGTACATGAACTGAGATCTTCCAGATGTACAAGCTGGATTTAAAAAAGGTAGAAGAACCAGCGATCAAACTGCCAGCATCCTTTGGATCATAGTAAAAGCAGGGGAATTCCAAAAAAACATCTACTTCTTGTACACTACACTAAAGCGTTTGACTGTATAGATCACAACAAACTGTGGAAAATTCTTAAAGAGATTGGAATAACAGACCACCTTACCTGCCTCCTGAGAAGCCTGTATACAGATCAAGAAGCAACAGTTAGAACAGGACATGCAACAGTGGACTGGTTCAAAACTGGGAAAGAAGTATGTCAAGGCTATATATTGTCACCCTGCTTATTTAACTTATATGCTGAGTACATCATGTGAAATGCTGGGCTGGATGAATCACAAGCTGGAATCAAGATGGCTGGTAGAAATATCAACAACCTGAGATATGCAGATGACACCACTCTTATGGCTGAAAACAAAGAGGAACTAAAGAGTCTCTTGATAAAAGTGAAAGAGGAGAGTGAAAAAGCTGGCTTGAAACTCATCATCCAAAAAACTAAAATCATGGCATTCAGTCCCATCACTTCATGGCAAATAGAAGGGGAAATAGTGGAAACACTGACAGATTTTCTTTACTTGGGCTCCAAAATCACTTTAGACAGTGAAGATTAAAAGATATTTGCTTCTTGGAAGGACAACTATGACAAACCTAGACAGCATATTAAAAAGCTGAGACTAATTGCTTTGTTGACAAAGAGTCAAAGCAATGGTTTTTCAAGTAGTCATGTACAGATGTGATAGTTGGACCATAAGGGAGGCTGAGAGCTGAAGAACTGATGCTTTTGAACTGTGGTGCTAGATAAGACTCTTCAGAGTCCCTTGGACAGCAAGGAGATCAAACCAGCCAATCTGAAAGGAAGGTGAAGTCGCTCAGTCGTGTCTGACTCTTTGCGACCCCGTGGACTGTAGCCTACCAAGTTCCTCTGACCATGGGATTCTCCAGGCAAGAATACTGGAGTGGGTTGCCATTTCCTTCTCCAGGGGATCTTCCTGACCCAGGGATCGAACCCGGGTCTCCCTCATTGGAGGCAGATGCTTTAACCTCTGAGCCACCAGGGAAGCCTGCAAGCCTGAATATTCATTGGAATGACTGATGCTGAACCTGAAGCTCCAATACTTTGGCCACCTGATGCAAAGAGCTGACTCGTTGGAAGAGATCATGATGCTGCAAAAGAAGGAAGGCAAAAGGAGATGGGGGCAGCAGAGGATTAAATGGTTAGGTAGCATCACTGACTTAGTGGACATGTGTTTCAACAAATTCTGGGATATAGTGTAGGACAGAGGAGCCTGGCATGCTGCAGTCCATGGGGTTGCAAAGAGACACGACTTAGTGACTGAACAATAGCAACAATTACTCAACCACTTCTCACCACTTTTTGCCACCTACACAGCTATTTTTCTGATCTCTGCTGCCATGCTCCCTCCCCTGAATAACTGTAACACCCTCCTATCTGATCTTTCTTCTAGGCTTGGCCTTACTCTCTACGGCCTAATCACAACAGAGCTACAACTTAAGTTAGATTACGGGACTCCCTACTTAAAAACCTTCCAATGGCTTTCCCTGCTACTTAGAGTAAAATCACAAGTACTTGTAGAGATTTACAAGTCTCCCTATTATCTTATCTTTTCTCCTATTACTCTTCTTTTCACTCACTCCATTAGAGGCACACTGGCCTTCCTGATATTCCTTGAATGCGTGAGATATAATTCCACTTTATATTAGTTGTACTGCCTCTCTCTTTCTCATCCTCTTTTCCCAGTCTGTAGCTAACCTCTTCAACACCTTTAAATCCTTCCTCAAAGACATCTCAGTGAGGTCTCCCTTACAACTTTATATAAGATTGCAACCCTGCGCCGACACTTGGTCCTTCTTTCTGTGCTGTATTTTCTTTTTTCTTAGCACTACCTACATTTTTACATATTGCCATAACATTTATTTTTTTTATTAGGGTGTTTGTAAACTACAAGCTCATTGAGTTAGTGGCCTTTTTCCATTCATGGATGTGTTCCAATTGCCCAGAACAGTGCCCAATGGACACTGTTTCAAGATGAATAAATTGATCATTAGGGTTTTCAAATAGATTTTTAAAAATCTTAGCTGAAAAATAACAGTTAAAAGTTGTTTAATATAGCAGACAAATGAGTGAGGTATGTCTAAAAACATCAATGGGGCTGAAATGAGATAAAAGTTCTCTGGTGTGCAAAAGCAAAGAAATTAACCTGATAAACAACAACAAAAACAAAACCCCAATGAAAACAAAAACCATCAACAACAGGGACAAAAACCTACCCCTGTGCTACCAAAGTTTGTTTTCCCACAATTGTTGATTTGCATTGTAAACTCTTCTGCAGAAAGGGATTTCCATGGCAATATGTCCAATTTCTAGTTTTGGTTAGTCCATAAAAATATCAGAAACATCCCCCAAACCTCAGAATAACATAAAAAAGTAATAAGAAAATTTTTATACATAAGATACATATATTATTATTATAAATTAGAAAGTAGTTCATATGAAGCCACACATTATTCTCATTTTAGAATTAAGCAATTTAAAGTACAATTATTAAGTACTAATGCTTTGAAAAATACACAGCTGTCTAATATTTTGTAATCAGAATTTGGAATTAAATTCCCAAAGCACACTGACACTTTATATTCAAGTGTTAACTTATTATTGTCAGTTCTGATATTCTATAGAAAGGTTTCAATCCCGAGTGAAAGATCAATGGCATCCAGTAGGGATTCTGTTTAATTACCATTTCTTTCATGGTCTAAAGGGACTTTTCTGACTGGAGAAGCAACTGACATGTTATTTTGACAGTTATTTGAATAACAATAAATAGTAAAAGGCTCTTAAAGCAACACATTAATGGTTTTGGAGAAGTAATCTGTTGAAAAAAATCCATTTTGTATAGCTTTAGTAGAATTCAATCGGGCCATTACAAAAAAAGGGGAATTATTAGAAGATAGAAAATCATTTGATTTTTAAAGTAATGCTTTTGCTGGATGATCACTTTGGGGATCCCATATTTTCACATTCCAGTCTTTTCACACAATGAACCACTTCCTTTTTCACTGGGAAGTCAAACGTTTTCATGTTTTCAATTACTTCTGCAAAGTTTTCCATACAATAATAACTATCATTATATATAATAATTATATGATTACATTATTATATACTTATTATAATAATATAATAATTATTATATATAGTAGTTCAGTTCAGTTCAGTTCAGTCGCTCAGTCGTGTCCGACTCTCCGCGACCCCATGGATCACAGCACGCCAGGCCTCCCTGTCCATCACCAACTCCCGGAGTTCACTCAAACTCATGTCCACAGAGTTGGTGATGCCATCCAGCCATCTCATTCTCTGTCATCCCCTTCTCCTCCCGCTCCCAACCTTTCCCAGCATCAGAGGTTTTAGTAGTTATTGTTAATTTCTGGGGTATGTGTGTGTTTTGGAGCAGCTATTCTTGCTAATGCGCTCATCTCTCTAGCCTCATTTAGACTGACAACTCTCAAAATTGTTTTGAAAGTCCCTAGTAGATCACATCAATTACATGATGACAGATCCCATTCTGCTCTGCTCAGTCTCTCAGTCTGACTCCTAGCGACCTTATGGATTGTAGCTTGCTAGGCTCTTGTGTCCATGGAATTTTCCAGGCAAGAATTCTGGAATGGATTGCCATTTCCTCCTCCAAGCGATCTTCCTGACCCAGGGATTGATTCTGGGTCTCCTGTGGCTCCTGCAATGACAGGCCAATTTTTACTGCTGAGCCACTGTAGAAGCCCCTGACAGTTCGCACTGCTACTCAAACCTGATGCCCAATGTACCAAAGCTGTATGAGGTTTAGGACTAAATCCCACATTTTAGGTGGAATTTGGTACTCTCTTTTGTATGTGTGCAGTTTTTCTACTACACAAAAGCATCTTGCTTTGAATTTTAACTCCTCCTAAGGGTTTACTCTTTCTTCTCCTCTCACCTTAGCTTTCAGTACCATAAGATTAGAGTGGATGGCAGCTAGAGTACCAGCCAAAGGTGAACAGGAGACACCACACTATGCTTGAGACTTGGTTAATGTGTCAAGCTTGCTGTGACTGGTTCCTTTTTCCCTTAGAAATTATGTTCTTTACCTGAGTCGACCAGCCCTAACTGGGTCTGAATAGATTGCAGCAGTTATATGAGCCTAGTGAATTTGTACAAACATTTTGTGGGTATGTGAATTTAACTAGAGGTATCTCAAAATCCCCCAAAGTAGGGTTGCCACTTAAAAATCATAACAAATTAACTTTCTGTCATCTTATGAAAATATGTCTAATTTGCCCATCCCATGAGTTTTGCTGACATGCTGATAAATACCTTAATTCTACAATTTTTGGTTCAGACTAGAATAATCTTCCACTTCTACCCCCAACCCTAGTACCATATTGATACCAAGTACTTGGTAGTTGGGGTTCCCTGGTGGCTCAGTGTTAAAGAATCTGTCTGCTAGTGCAAGAGGCATGGGTTTGATCGCTGTTCTGGGACAATCCCCTGGAGAAGGAAATGGCAACCCACTCCAGTATTCTTGCCTGGGAAATCTCATGGAAGAGGAGCTTGGTGGGCTACAGTCCATGGGGTCACAAAGAGTTAGACACAATTGAGTAATTGAACAACAACAGTTTAGTAGGTAGCTAGTTACAGCATGAGGTAATATGTAACAATATTTTAGGAGAACTACTTGAAAATAGGCAAAGCTGAACTTAAGTCCCAACGCTATCATTTTCTAACATGTTTTGACAAGTTACACAGAACATCTAAGCCTGTTATAAACAGGATATAGGGTGCTTGTGAAGAATATGGAAAATATATGGAAAGGCACATGCTTGGAATGCAGGGTGGAGTTCATGCTTCAGAATAAAAATAAGTACTTAAAAACATGTTGGGGCTTCCTTGGTGCTCACTGGTAAAAGAATCCACCTGCTGATGCAAGAGACATGGATTTGATCTCTGGTCTGGGAAGATCCAACATGCTGCGGGCTCACTAAGCCCATGTGCTACAACTATTGAGCCTGTGCTCTAGAGCCCAGGAGCCACAACTACTAAGCCCACATGCCACACCAGCTGAAGTGTGTGCACCCTAGAGCCTGTGCTCCACAACAAGAAAAGCTACTGCAATGAGAAGCCTGTGCACTGCAACTAGAAAGTAGCCCCCCCCACTGTAACTAGAGAAAAAGCCTGTATGCAACAAAGAAAACCCAGCATAGCTAAATAAAGAAATAAACAAAAATTACATATATAAAAAGTACGTCAATAGACTGATTGAGTAACTCCTTTTACCTCTTACCTGTGTTTTACATATCCTCACTAACACTCAAAAGGCAGAGAGGAAATAACAGCCAAAGACTAGATCCAGATTCAAAAAATGTACCTACACAGCTTTCCAGTCCTCCCACATCAAGCAAAAAAGGGCACTCTGAGAACTAAGCACTAAATCTTTAGAAACACCTATTCAGGTTTTGTCTGCCTGTAACAAATTCAGATTGTCCTAGATTGCACTTCTTGATACTTCACCGTTTTGCATGTGTAAAACATTAGTAATACTAGATTGCAAACCTATTTAGGGCAAATATAGAGTTTTACTCATCTATTTTTTGCAATCAAGCACATTGTTTCACATTAAGATTGAAGCAGTACTTATTGGGTTGATGCTGTGGGAAGCACAGGTAAGTATTAAATATTAATAAGTGTTAAAGTATTTCTAGAACAAAAGTGAATGAGATCATTTTGGTGGGTAATAGTCACTGCCTTTTAAAGACAGGCTTCTCTTTAAATGTCAGCATTGTCGGGGAGCCCAGGTGTCTCTGTGTTTAAGAGACTTGGAAGGAGATGAAGCTTTCCAGCCGGGTGGTCCGGGCTTCCAGATTCAACTGTGTAACGGGCAGCTCTTCAGGCCAAGCACTAAATGTCCTTGTGCTGGTGCCAGTGGCAGGTGGCTCACCCTAGCCACAGAATTTCACTGCATCCTTGGTTCTGGGAAACCTTAATTGCAGATAGTTTGTTCAGAGTAAAATGACAAGTCTTGTGATTAAGGAGGAAAATTATTTTCCAATGGGAATGAACTGGGAGACTTTCTTCCACCTGACTGATTCCACCAGCAGGCTGTGTATGACTGCACCCCTCCAAGTTGATTCTTTGTTACCATCAACTTCTTTCTTTCTAGTCTAAGGTTTTGTCTGTTTTAGCTGTCTTTAGGACAAACCCACCAATGAGCTCAATCCTGGTTCCTACTTTGGCCTAGCCCTAACCACTTGAGTCATGAGACTCCACAGTAGTCAGATGCAGAGTTTCAGGGTACAGGGGTATGCCTCTGGGCCTGTTTCATTGTTGTTGTTCATTTGCTAAGTCATGTCCGACTCTGCGACCCCGTGGACACATCAGGCTCCCCTGTCCTTCACTATCTCCATAGAGCCATACTTTCGTTTAGATTTCCCACCTTTGTTACCATGTTTCCCTCTAGAACCAAATGCCATGATTCATGATTGGATTCTAGTTGAACACTTTGTCTAAAATAGGTTTTATTGTAATATATTTTGATATTACACTGTAGACATTTTGAGCATGTAGGACTGGATTTGCACTAGGGCTATAAATCAGATTAAACTCCAGATTCTGTTTATTCAGGAGATTGGAGAATAAGGATTTTCCAGTTTTCTTCTGTTTTAGTAAATTTACCTACTATATATGGGTTTGATTCTGTTTGAAGAGATTGACTAAAGATTTTGACAACTAACATATAATGGGTGTTCATTGGAAGGACTGATGCTGAAGCTGAAACTGCAATACTTTGGCCACCTCATGCGACGAGTTGACTCACTGGAAAAGAGTCTGATGCTGGGAAGGGTTGGGGGCGGGAGGAGAAGGGGACGACAAAGAATGAGATGGCTGGATGGCATCGCCGACTCTGTGGACATGAGTTTGAGTGAACTCCGGGAGTTGGTGATGGACAGGGAGGCCTGGCGTGCTGTGATTCATGGGGTCGTGGAGAGTCGGACACGACTGAGCGACCAAACTGAACTGAACTGAACTGAACATATAATGGAACATGATAATACTACATGGTTCAGTTCAGTTCAGTTCAGTTCAGTCGCTCAGTCATGTCCGACTCTCTGCAATCCCATGAATCACAGCACACCAGGCCTCCCTGTCCATCACCAACTCCTGGAGTTCACTCAAACTCATGCCCACAGAGTCGGTGATGCCATCCAGCCATCTCAGTCTCTGTCATCACCTTCTTCTCCCGCCCCCAACCTTTGCCAGCATCAGAGTCTTTTCCAGTGAGTCAACTCGTCGCATGAGGTGGCCAAAGTATTGCAGTTTCAGCTTTAGCATCAGTCCTTCCAATGAACACCCAGGATTGATCTCTTTTAGAATGGACTGGTTGGATTACCTTGCAGTACAAGGGACTTTCAAGAGTCTTCTCCAGCACCACAGTTCAAGAGCATCAATTCTTCGGCGATCAGCTTTCTTCACAGTCCAACTCTCACATCCATACATGACCACTGGAAAAACCATAGCCTTGACTAGACAGACCTTGGTTGGCAAAGTAATGTCTCTGCTTTTTAGTATACTATCAAGGTTGGTCATAACGTTCCTTGCAAGGAGTAAGCATCTTTTAATTTCATGGCTGCAATCAGCATCTGCAGTGATTTTGGAGCCCAAAAAAATAGTCTGACACTGTTTCCACTGTTTCCCTATCTATTTCCCAAGAAGTGATCGGACCAGATGCCATGATCTTTGTTTTCTGAATGTTGAGCTTCAAGCCAACCTTTTCACTCTCCTCTTTCACTTTCATCAAGAGGCTTTTGAGTTCCTCTTCACTTTCTGCCATAAGGGTAGTATCATCTGCATATCTGAATTTATTGATATTTCTCCCAGCAATCTTGATTCTAGCTTGTGCTTCTTCCAGCCCAGCGTTCCTCATGATGTACTCTGCATATAAGTCAAATAAGCAAGGTGACAATATACAGCCTTGACGTACTCCTTTTCCTATTAGGAACCAGTCTGTTGTTCATTGTTCAGTTTAGTTCAAATAGCTGGATGGGTTTTTTTTTTTTTTCATACAAGTGGTTAGAGGCAACTCCCTTCTGTCTCTCCTTGTTCTTTGGCCTCTACCTGCATCACAGATACATAACATCCAATTGTCAGGATGCTTTCTCTCTCTGATCAGGCAGGTCTCATACTATGATCCTATGATATCACAGAAGGCACACTTATGCCTTGAAAAATAAGTCTTAGAATGCAAAGAAATAGATATATTTTATAGAGAGGGTTGCCTTCTTTTCAGAGAGCAAGTACCCAGTGGTCCTCATAAATTTTTGGTTTTTTGGTTAAACATTACAAGAAGAGGTAAGAACTTTAGAGTCAGCAGAGGGGTCCACTTGTACTTCCACTGCTAACATAAATGGAAAGGCTGAATTCCCCAGAGATGATAAAAAGGTATAAATATGGCAAGTGGCCAGAGGAAGGTCAGAGTGTCACTCTCTGGAGAGCCACTGGTGGGGGAAGCACTGCAGAGCAGGGCAGGAGCTGAGCCCCAGTGCTGGTCATCTGCCTCTTCTGACGCCCCTCTTGGCCGCACACAAGACATCGAAGAGCTGAGGGGCTCAAGGGACTTGGTGAGCAAAGATGCCATGCTCTGCTGGTTCCAGTGCCCAAGATCAAATGGTAGAGGAACCACAGCCCTTTACGTAGGCCTTCCAGCCTGGCTTAGAGTCTGTATAGAGATTCTCAGGGATTTACTAGTGGAATATCATTGCTCTCAGAATGAGATAAGAATCAGAAGTAACAAAGCAAAAGGCATTTTTAGTCATGAAGTCACTGATTTTATCCTGGTTCTTCCGGGAACCCACCTGTAGCAGGAAAGGCTCTTGCCTAAAGTCAGTGGTTCCTAAGTGTTCATATGCAGAAGAATCACCTGAGTACTTTTTCAAAATGGACCTCATTCCCAGAAATTCTGATTGGGACTAATGTTTCATGGCCCACAATTATGTATTTTGATATCAGTACCTTGAGTAATTCTTCCTGACAGTGTAGAACCAGTTTGGAAAACACTGAGAAAGCAATACCTAAATGCATATGGGTTTGGTGGACTCATTTCACATGGGTTAGGTAGCCTTTCTGGAAAAAAAACACATTTGTTTTTCAGGTATAAATAATGGAGGACACAGCCCTGAGACTCTCCCAAGAAGCCATCTGCAAACTGTTTTAAGACTCTCAGAATAAGCACATGACTGTGACTTGGTTGGTAATGTCATGGCTGTAAGTTGGAGGAGTGCAATTTAACGTCATGGCCATAAGTTGGAGGAATGCAATTATAGTATGCTGTGTATTTTTCGGTACTGATCTGTCTTCCTGATGAGCTTTCTGTCACTGAGTATGGAAAAGTGGCCCAAACTAGGAATCAGGAGACTTACAATCAGGTTTTTCAAATATGTGTGATACTGAGCAAATTGTTTCACTTTCTCATATGTAAAATTTAAATGTTGGTATAAATCATTTTAAGGTTCTTTTAAACCCTGTGTCATATGTGTGAAAGTGTGTGTGCGTTTTTTCAAATTTATTTTTATTGGAGTGTAGTTACTTTACAATGCTATATTCGTGTCTGCTGTATAGCAAAGTGAATCACTTTGATTTTTGTGATTTCCTTACCGCTTAGGTAACCACAGAACACTGAGTAGAGTTCCCTGTGCTATGTTCTCATTTATTATCTATTTTATACACAGTAGTGTATGTATGTAATTCCATATCTTCCAAGTCTTCCCACTCCTCCCCATTCCCTCCTGGTATTCACATGTTAGTTTTCTACCTCTGTGTCTCCATTTCCGCTTTGCAAATAAGACCTTATCTACCATTTTTTCAGATTCTACATATATGCGTTAAAATACAACTTTTTTTTTTTCTTCTGACTTCTCTCTGTATGACAGTCCCTAGGTCCATCCGCCTCTCTTCAAATGACCCGATCTCATTCCTTTTTATGGATGGGAAACATTCCACCGTATATAGGTACCGCATCTTCTTTCTCCATTCCTTCTTTTAATGAACTTTTCTGTGTACCTAAAAGGAAGAGTGAGGACACTAAATATTATTAATGTAGCTAATGTTATTATTATCTACATTATTGTCATGTCATTCTTATCATCATCATCATTTTCTTCCTCCCCAAAGAAACTGACTTTTAACCACAGAAAGGCTTAATGGCTATTTAAATAACCCCTCTAAATTCAACAGCTTCCTCTATACAATGAGTATAATAATGGCAACTATCAAGTAGAGTTGTTTTGAGACTTCAATGAGATAATGCTTCTAAATAATTTAGTGCAATCCTTAGCATATGGCAAGGCCTGAATAAATACAATTTTTGTGTGTATACCAGAGGTTCTGAACCTTTGCTGTGCAGCAGAATCTCCTGGGAAGTTTTTAATACATTGCAATGTCTGTGCTCTACCTGAGACTAATTATTTCAGTGCTTCTGAGGATGAAGTCAGGATACAGGCCTGTTTTGAAAGCTTCCCAGGCAATCCTGTGTGTGATACTGGTTGAGAATCTCTGGTATTTGCCAGCATAATATAGAAATCAGAGAGGAGATGATTCTTCTGGCCTCTTATGTACATATGACTATTAGACACAGCTGATACAGATCTCCCCCTACATGCAGAAGAGAGGTATTTAGTACTCATTACAGTGCTAGTCCTTAACTAGTCCCTGACAGGAGCCCTAGAGGTCAAGGCTATTATTTGGTAGCAAGAAAACAAGACAAGTTGGAAAGTCTACTTTAGCCTGTAAAGCCCAACATACTGTTCTGAATTTTATGATTTCTGATTTTAAGAAGATTTTTCACAATCCTTCTGGTCCAGTTACTATTAAAGCACACAACACAACAAAAAATAATCTATGGAAGCTGTGAGAGTTATATAAGGAAGGTGACATTTTCTGAGTGTGAGGGAAGATGAGTCAGGGCCTCTTGGGGAGGTCAGTATATTTTTTCACTGTTCGTTGATCCTCTGGTCCAACTTAGAGCACAGAACAAGCCCATCAATGTTGATCTGATTAGAAGGAATTTCCCTGAAGTGAGGGCCAGGAGGGGCCACTCTGGCAGCCCTAGACCTGGAGCAAGCTCTGCTTCCAGGCTTAGACCTCCAGTGCTGAGTTCCTAACAGATTTTTAAGCTTGGGCTTGTCTGAATGGATAAGGTAAATGACAGCCTTCTCGAGACGTTTTCTAAGACTTGGAGGCTATTCTTGTATGTTAGAGAGGATCCTGAAGCTCTGACACGAATTCAAATAAATGAAATTACACCTTTTGACTTTCTAAGAGAACTGCCTACACCCTGTACTCTGATGGGCTCTGACCTTCCTCCTTCAACAGAGGAGGCTCCTCTGTTGAAGGAATATTTCCTTCAGCAGCTCCAAATTTATGCATTCCATCCTTATCAGGGGCTGGAATTTGAAGGCTATAAAGTACAGAATGGAGAGGACAACAGTCCTTTCAGACACAAAGAGCATTGAGATGGGTGCTGGACAGTGGATGGGCAGTGAGAGGAGAGGAAATGCCTCACAGGGCAGCTGGAGGACGATGGTGGCGGAAAGCTATACAGCTGCTCCAGTGACTAGTACATGTCATTGTTTTGCCTTCCCGGAGCTCCCTCTTCTGGCTTCCCAAGCTGAATAGTGCGAGTGGACCTATCCCTGCTCCTGGCTTGGTGAAGCAGTGAGGGGTCTGGAGGTACAAATGGAACTCAAGGAGGGTCTATCAGAGTCGTTTTGGGGATTGATACTAAAACAGTGAAAACCAGATGTTGATGGTAACTGTCTGTCACCACAGGGAGAGAGGATGCCTTGAAAGGCAACAAACTTGGGACTCAAGAGGAGAGAGAGGGAAGGAGAGACCTGGGGATTCCTCTGTGCCTGGAGCTGACCCTGCCTTGTTTTTCCCAACATGAGCTGGCCAGTTCCCCTTTTAGCCCAACCAAAGTGAATAGAGTTTCCATCATGGAAATTTCCAGTACAATCCATTTCACAATTTTGACAAGAACTGGCCCTCCAGAGGGCAGTAACAATAGAACTTTGTCCTCAGAGTTATCTTGAATAGGCTGCCTCTCCTAACAGAAAAGTCCTGAAGCCTACAGTTCACCCAGAACTATCCGCTTTGTAGGCATTTTTCTATGGTCTGTTTCTCACATTTGTCCTGCCCCTGGTGGACTGAAAGCTCCTTGGTTGTATTCCAGATCTAGACTCAGAACACCTCAGCTCAGGGCCTGACAGAAGCTGCTTCCTACTCCCTCTAATTCTTTCAGACGAGGCAGTTTCTTCAGTTAAATGCTGCTGTATGTGTAGAAGGTGAAGGAGAAGAGAGTCAGGACTGGTCAGAACATGTACTGATGAGAAGTCCTCCTTCCTTCATCTTCACAGGAACCCAGGGCTGACTCTGCTTGGATCCAGGAACTAACCTAATCCATCAGGGTCATTTCTTGCGGGGGAGAGAGAGCTCTTTAGGAGACACAGATAATTATGCTCAGAGCTAGAGAGAGCTAATTGGATACTTTCTGCCTTTGCCCTGTGGCCCTGCTCCATCAGAACAATGGAGAGCCTTCCCTGAACCTCTCTCATTTTATCTGTCCAAGTCCTATAAACAGCCAAAGAAACCCTACTTTTAAAGGGCTCAGGTGATTAGGTTAGGCTGGTCTGGATAATCTCCCCTTTGATTAATTCAAAGTCAACTGATTAAAAACTTTAATTATATCCGAAAGATCCCTTTGCATGGAATATAACATAATCAGGGGCTTAACTTGAAGGAACAAAAATCATGGGGATCATTTTAGAATTCTGCCTACTACACTAATTAAATAATGATTGCTATTTTAATTAAGTAGAAATCACAGAGATTTTGTTGCTGACATACATATGCACAGAAAATAAACTTCACTAAGACTAAAAGCTCTAAAATAAATGAAATAAAGCATAATGTGAATAGATAAATGAACTTTAAAAATTTCCATAGCAGTAATAAATGTACCAAATAGTGACAGACACTTATACTTAAGTCTATAATTTCAGAGATCTCAGAAATACTACTGTTTATATATTAAATATTTACACAGTGTATCAGGCTACAATAAGTCAGTTTGAAATAAGACTTCATTATTCTAAATTTTGAGGCAGCTATTTTTCTAAAGTATAGTTATTTACTTTTAATTGAATAACATGCTTTGTGACTTTAATATTATCTGCTTGTCCCTTTCAATTTCCTCTATAAATTGCACCAGCTATTGTAAACTGGAAAACTATATGTTACCTTAATATGATGGAAGATATTTTAATATATTTGTTCTGTGAAAATGGTGAAATGGCATTAAATTCTTATGTAAAAATTCTCACCTGAACTTATTTCATGCCAGAACAAGTCACTACTACTTCATCAGGATGTACAGTCATTTTATTGAATGCTTATTAATTTTGTAAAAGATGATCTATTTTATAGCTAGACTTATAAGGAAAAAACAATTGATATTAAGCTTGCTATTAATAAGCTAATATTCCTCTTGTATTTATATGCAATCTCAAAATTACAATTCAAATTTGTATTAACCATATTTCTGCTTCATTGACTATGCCAAAGCCTTTGACTGTGTGGATCACAATAAACTGTGGAACATTCTGAAAGAGATGGGAATCCCAGACCACCTGACCTGCCTCTTGAGAAACCTGTATGCAGGTCAGGAAGCAACAGTTAGAACTGGACATGGAACAACAGACTGGTTCCAAATAGGAAAAGGTGTATGTCAAGGTTGTATATTGTCACCTTGCTTATTTAACTTATATGCAGAATACATCATGAGGAACGCTGGGCTGGAAGAAGCACAAGCTAGAATCAAGATTGCTGGGAGAAATATCAATAACCTCAGATATGCAGATGACACCACCCTTATGGCAGAAAGTGAAGAGGAACTGAAAAGCCTCTTGATGAAAGTGAAAGAGGAGAGTGAAAAGGTTGGCTTGAAGCTCAACATTCAGAAAACACAGATCATGGCATCTGGTCCCATCACTTCATGGGAAATAGATGGACAAACAGTGGAAACAGTGTCAGACTTTGTTTTTTTGGGCTCCAAAATCACTGCAGATGCTGATTGCAGCCATGAAATTAAAAGACGCTTGCTCCTTGGAAGGAAAGTTATGACCAACCTTGATAGTATATTAAAAAGCAGAGACATTACTTTGCCAACCAAGGTCCGTCTAGTCAAGGCAATGGTTTTTCCAGTGCTCATGTATGGATGTGAGAGTTGGACTGTGAAGAAGGCTGATCGCCGAAGAATCGATGCTTTTGAACTGTGGTGTTGGAGAAGACTCTTGAGAGTTCCTTATACTGCAAGGAGATCCAACCAGTCCATTCTAAAGGAGATCAATCCTGGATGTTCATTGGAGGGACTGATGCTAAAGCTGAAACTGCAATACTTTGGCCACCAAATGCGACGAGTTGACTTACTGGAAAAGACTCTGATGCTGGGAAAGGTTGGGGGCGGGAGGAGAAGGGGACGATGGAGAATGAGATGGCTGGATGGCATCACCGACTCTGTGGACATGAGTTTGAGTGTACTCCGGGAGTTGGTGATGGACAGGGAGGCCTGGCGTGCTGTGATTCATGGGGTCGCAGAGAGTCGGACACGACTGAGCGACTGAACTGAACTGAACTGAACAAAATTATCCCTTACGGAAATAGGTATGTAATTTCTATGATTATAAAAAAAGGAATTCTGGAGCCAATGATCTATAATATAGTGAAAAATGAAATTTAATGTGTGACTTAGCAGCAGCAGCAGCAGCAGCCATGATACTAAAGTGAAAAATGAAAAAGAAACTATAAATAGATATGCTGGTTTTGCAAAACAATGCATTTTCACATCCTTACCTCAGTAATATATTCTAATTTCTTTTACTTGATATTTGGTCTCTCTTTATGCAAAATAAATACTACTTAACTATCTCAATCAAAAAGGAAAATAATTTGAGAAAACTTAATAGTCACTCATAAAAACTTCTTACCAAAATAGACATATTTTTTTTAGTCTAATAAAATGTAAAAACATTTACAAAAACTGACCTTTTCCAGTCCAATAGCCACTGCTGAGTTTTCCAAATTTGCTGGCATATTGAGTGCAGCACTTTCACAGCATCATCTTTTAGGATTTGAAATGGCTCAACTGAAATTCCATCACCTCAGATTTGCAGATGACACCACCCTTTTGGCAAAAAGTGAAAAAGAACTAAAGAGCCTCTTGATGAAAGTGAAATAGGAGAGTGAAAAAGTTGGCTTAAAGTTCAACATTCAGAAAACTAGGATCATGGCATCTGGTTCCATTACTTCATGGCAAATAGATGGGGAAACAGTGGAAACAGTGGCTGACTTTATTTTCTTGGGCTCCAAAATCACTGCAGATGGTGACTGCAGCCATGAAATTAAAAGACACTTGCTCCTTGGAAGGAAAGTTATGACAAACCTAGACAGAATATTAAAAAGCAGAGACATTACTTTGCCAACAAAGGTCTGTCTAGTCAGTTCAGTTCGTCGCTCAGTCGTGTCCGACTCTCCACGACCCCATGAATCACAGCACGCCAGGCCTCCCTGTCCATTACCAAATCCCGGAGTTCACTCAAGCTCATGTCCACAGAGTCGGTGATGCCATCCAGCCATCTCACACTCGGTCGTCCCCTTCTCCTCCCACCCCCAACCTTTCCCAGCATCAGAGTCTTTTCCAGTGAGTCAACTTGTCGCATGAAGTGGCCAAAGTATTGCAGCTTCAGCTTTAGCATCAGTCCTTCCAATGAACACCCAGGATTGATCTCCCTTAGAATGGACTGGTTGGATCTCCTGGCGGTACAAGGGACTCTCAAGAGTCTTCTCCAACACCACAGTTCAAAAGCATCAATTCTTCGGCGATCAGCTTTCTTCACAGTCCAACTCTCACATCCATACATGACCACGGGAAAAACCATAGCCTTGACTAGACGGACCTTGGTTGGCAAAGTAATGTCTCTGCTTTTCAATATATTATCAAGGTTGATCATAACTTTCCTTCCAAGGAGTAAGCGTCTTTTAATTTCATGGCTGCAATCAGCATCTGCAGTGATTTTGGAGCCCTCCAAAATAAAGTCTGACACTGTTTCGACTGTTTTTCCATCTATTTCCCATGAAGTGATGGGACCAGATGCCATGATCTTAGTTTTCTGAATGTTGAGCTTCAAGCCAACCTTTTCACTCTCCTCTTTCACTTTCAACAAGAGGCTTTTTAGTTCCTCTTCACTTTCTGCCATAAGGGTAGTGTCATCTGCATATCTGAGATTATTATCTAGTCAAGGCTATGGTTTTTCCAAGAGACATGTATGGATGTGAGAGTTGGACTATAAAGAAAGCTGAGCACCGAAGAATTGATGCTTTTGAACTGTGGTGTTGGAGAAGACTCTTGAGAGTCCCTTGGACTGCAAGGAGATCCAACCAGTCCATTCTAAAGGAGATCAGTCCTGGGTGTTCAATGGAAGGACTGATGTTGAAGTTGAAGCTCCATTACTTTGGCCACCTGATGCGAAGAGCTGACTCATTTGAAAAGACCCTGATGCCAGGAAAGATTGAGGGCAGGAGGAGAAGGGGATGAGAGAAGATGAAATGGTTGGATGGCATCACCGACTCAATGGACATGGGTTTGGGTGAACTCTGGCAGTTGGTGATGGACAGGGAGGCCTGGTGTGCTGTGGTTCATGGGTTGCAAAGAGTCAGACACAACTGAGCGACTGAACTGAACTGCAGTTCTTTTTTATCTTGAACAGCACTGCAGGAGTACTATGAAAAAATAATTTTATATGCAATCCCAAAGAAAGGGAATGCCAAAGAATGCTCAAACTACCACACAATTGCACTCATCTCACACGCTAGTAAAGTCATGCTGAAAATTCTCCAAGCCAGGCTTCAGCAATATGTGAACCGTGAACTCCAAGATGTTCAAGCAGGTTTTAGAAAAGGCAGAGGCACCAGAGATCAAATTGCCAACATCCGCTGGATCATGGAGAAAGCAAGAGAGGTCCAGAAAAATATCTGTTTCTGCTTCATTGACTATGCCAAAGCCTTTGACTGTGTGGATCACAAGAAACTGTGGAACATTCTGAAAGAGATGGGAATACTAGACCACCTGACCTGTCTCTTGAGAAACCTGTATGCAGGTCAGGGGGCAACAGTTAGAACTGTACATGGAACAACAGACTGGTTCCAAATAGGAAAAGGAGTACGTCAAGGCTGTATATTGTCACCTTGCTTATTTAACTTCTATGCAGAGTACATCATGTGGAACGCTGGGCTGGAAGAAGCACAAGCTGGAATTAAGATTGCTGGGAGAAATATCAATAACCTCAGATATGCAGATGACACTACCCTTATAGCAGAAAGTGAAGAGGAACTGAAAAGCCTCTTGATGAAAGTGAAAGAGGAGAGTGAAAAGGTTGGCTTGAAGCTCAACATTCAGAAAACACAGATCATGGCATCTGGTCCCATCACTTCATGGGAAATAGATGGGGAAACAGTGGAAACAGTGTCAGACTTTATTTTTGGGGGCTCCAAAATCACTGCAGATGCTGATTGCAGCCATGAAATTAAAAGATGCTTACTTCTTGGAAGGAACGTTATGACCAACCTTGATAGTATATTAAAAAGCAGAGACATTACTTTGCCAACCAAGGTCTGTCTAGTCAAGGCTATGGTTTTACCAGTGGTCATGTATGGATGTGAGAGTTGGACTGTGAAGAAAGCTGATCGCCGAAGAATTGATGCTTTTGAACTGTGGTGTTGGAGAAGACTCTTGAGAGTCCCTTGTACCGCAAGGAGATACAACCAGTCCATTCTAAAGGAGATCAATCCTGGGTGTTCATTGGAAGGACTGATGCTGAAGCTGAAACTGCAATACTTTGGCCACCTCATGCGACGAGTTGACTCACTGGAAAAGATTCTGATGCTGCGAAGGGTTGGGGGCGGGAGGGGAAGGGGACGACAGAGAATGAGATGGCTGGATGGCATCACCGACTCTGTAGACGTGAGTTTGTGTGAACTCCGGGAGTTGGTGATGGACAGGGAGGCTTGGTGTGCTGTGATTCATGGGGTCGCAGAGAGTAGGACACGGCTGAGTGACTGAACTGAACTGAACTGAATTGAAAAACTCAGACACTAAAACAAAAAAAAATGCTGTATTTTAACTCAGTATATAGAACATTTATTCTCCAAGCCAGGCTTCAGCAGTATGTAAACCGTGAACTCCCAGATGTTCAAGCAGGTTTTAGAAAAGGCAGAGGCACCAGAGATCAAATTGCCAACATCCGCTGGATCATGGAGAAAGCAAGAGAGTTTCAGAAAAACATCTATTTCTGCTTCATTGACTATGCCAAAGCCTTTGACTGTGTGGATCACAATAAACTGTGGAACATTCTGAAAGAGATGGGAATCCCAGACCACCTGACCTGCTTCTTGAGAAACCTGTATGCAGGTCAGGAAGCAACAGTTAGAACCGGTCATGGAACAACAGACTGGTTCCAAATAGGAAAAGGAGTGCGTCAAGGTTGTATATTGTCACCTTGCTTATTTAACTTATATGCAGAGTACATCATGAGGAACGCTGGGCTGGAAGAAGCACAAGCTGGAATCAAGATTGCTGGGAGAAATATCAATAACCTCAGATATGCAGATGACACTACCCTTATGGCAGAAAGTGAAGAGGAACTCAAAAACCTCTTGATGAAAGTGAAAGAGGAGAGTGAAAAGGTTGGCTTGAAGCTCAACATTCAGAAAACAAAGATCATGGCATCTGGTCCCATCACTTCATGGGAAATAGATGGACAAACAGTGGAAACAGTGTCAGACTTTGTTTTTTTGGGCTCCAAAATTACTGCAGATGCTGATTGCAGCCATGAAATTAAAAGACGCTTGCTCCTTGGAAGGAAAGTTATGACCAACCTTGATAGTATATTAAAAAGCAGAGACATTACTTTGCCGACCAAGGTCCGTCTAGTGAAGGCAATGGTTTTTCCCGTGGTCATGTATGGATGTGAGAGTTGGACTGTGAAGAAAGCTGATCGCCGAAGAATCGATGCTTTTGAACTGTGGTGTTGGAGAAGACTCTTGAGAGTCCCTTATACTGCAAGGAGATCCAACCAGTCCATTCTAAAGGAGATCAATCCTGGATGTTCATTGGAGGGACTGATGCTAAAGCTGAAACTCCAATACTTTGGCCACCTCATGAGACGAGTTGACTCACTGGAAAAGACTCTGATGCTGGGAAAGGTTGGGGGCGGGAGGAGAAGGGGACGACGGAGAATGAGATGGCTGGATGGCATCACCGACTCTGTGGACATGAGTTTGAGTGTACTCCGGGAGTTGGTGATGGACAGGGAGGCCTGGCGTGCTGTGATTCATGGGGTCGCGGAGAGTCGGACACGACTGAGCGACTGAACTGAACTGAACTGATATAGAACATTAGATACTAAGTTGCTATGTACCTAAATACCAACAAGCAGTATTGGAGTATTTGTTCCAACCTTTTTAAGCTTCCAAATCACAGAAGCTTCAGTTTGGAAATTATCTTAATGTTTTTACAAATATCTGTAACTTAGCTGCCATTTGTTTAACGTTAGCACTCGCTATTAAAAAGTGAATTAAATGTTCATGGTCTTGTATATTTTCAAAATATCTCTGTATAGGGATATAGAATAGAGCAAATTTTCTTTTATATATAAAAATGAAAGGGAGTTTCAAGTTTCTGTTTTAAAAAAAAGATAAATGTGCTCTCTACATATCCATTTATTCATTCGTTACTCACTTTTCCCCCAAGACTTAAAATATAATTATATATGAATACTTTTTAAATGCATTTATGGATGGTGCACATATAAGCACAATAGAAATAAGTTTTCTACATGTTTTTATAAAGTTTACACAATATTTGCTCTCACTCCAAAATTTTGATGGAATATTCTCACTCTGAAACCCGTTATTTTTGTCATATTTTTTATCTTCATTTTTTTAAATAATATTTGCTCTAATAGCATGTGCTTTAATGTAATTCTGACAGTAAGTTCATGTTCAGTAAAACTTTTAAGTGTCATAATCTTTGAACAATTTATTAAACAAATACTTATCCATGTTATTAAGCATAGAAAATTATCTTCTAAAAGTCCTTAAAAGAAAAGAAGTAATGAATACAAAGTAAAATATATAGTATAATAATATATATGTATACACTCCTATGTGCATCTATACACACATGTGCATCTATACACACATGCCAAATGTGTTTGAATCAGTTGGATTTTAAAATGTATACTTATAAAATGTTGAGAATTTAAAATATAAATATAATAAATCTTACACTTAAAAAGTAAAAGGGCATCACTCCTGAATATTCATTAGAAGGACTCTGTTCAAGTGCCAATACTTTGGCCACCTGATGCGAAGAGCCGACTCATTGGAAAAGATCCTAATGCTGGGAAAGACTGAGCGCAGGAGAAGGGGGTGACAGAGGATGAGATAGTGCATAACCTCATTGACTCAGTGGACATGAGTTTGAGCAAACTCCAGGAGATAGTGAAAATAGGGAAGAATGGTGCACTGCAGTCCATGGGGTCGCATAGTTAGACAAAGTAATTAGCCTCCAATTAAAATAAATAAATTAAAAATAAATAAATAAAAATAAAAAAGGCAGTATTACGCTGGCAAAACGTAAAAAAATAAATATTACATGCATAGATGTCACACTTAAAAAAAAAAAAGAATACAGGGTTGCAGGCAGATTCTTTACCAGCTGAGCCACAGGGGCTCCTCTGTCCATGGGGATTCTTTAGGCGGGAATACTGCGGTGGGTTGCCATGCCCTTCTCTAGGGGATCTTCCCAACCCAGGGATTGAACCCAGGTGTCCCACACTGCAGGTGGTTCTTTACCATCTGAGCGACCAGGTAAGCGTCATATTTCTTTTTAGTTGTAGTATAATACATAAAATATGATTAGCTATTTTAACCACTTTTGATTATATTGGTCACTCACTGATATTACATTCATGATGTTATGCAACCATCATCACTGTCTACTGCCAAACTTTTCAAAATCCTCAGTAGAAACTTTGTACCCATTAAGCAATAACTCTTCATTCCTTTTTCTTCCCAGCTTCTGGTGTCTCTAATCTGCATTTTTCTTCATGAATTTTCCTAGTCTATATATTTTATGTAAGTGGGATCATAAATATTTGTTATATTTTGTCTGTCATTTTCGTTTACATGTTTTCATGGTCCTACAAGTTTTAGCATAATATAGAAATTTATTTCTTTTTATAGGTGTACCTATCACATTTTACCCATTCATCTGTTGATGGATAAGTGTACTTTTCACCTTTTGGCTATTGTGACTAATGTTGCAATGACATTGTTTTATAAGCTATTTGTTTGAGTCCCTGTTTTCAACTTTTCTGATTTTATACCTAACAATGAAATTTTTAGGTCATGTGGTTTCTCTAAATTTAATTTTTTGAAGACTCCAAAAGTATTTGTCATAGTTGTGGTACCAATTTACGTCCCCATCCGCAATGTACAAGATTCCAGTTTTTGTACATCTTTGTGAAAGCATGTTATTTTCCATTTTTTTGGATTATAGCAATCTTAGTATGTGTCCAAAGAAAGGAAATGCCAAAGAATGCTCAAACTACCACAAAATTGCACTCATCTCACACGCTAGTAAAGTAATGCTCAAAATTCTCCAATCCAGGCTTCAGCAATACATGAATCGTGAACTTCCAGATGTTCAAGTTGGTTTTAGAAAAGGCAGAGGAACCAGAGATCAATTGCCAACATCCGCTGGATCACCAAAAAAGCAAAAGAGTTCCAGAAAAACATCTATTTCTGCTTTATTGACTATGCCAAAGACTTTAACTGCGTGGATCACAATAAACTGAAAAATTCTGAAAGAGATGGGAATACCACCTGACCTGCCTCTTGAGAAACCTATATTCAGGTCAGGAAACAACAGTTAGAACTGGACATGGAACAGCAGACTGGTTCCAAATAGGAAAAAGAGTACGTCAAGGCTGTATATTGTCACCCTGCTTATTTAACCTATATGCAGGGTACATAATGAGAAACTCTGGGCTGGAAGAATCACAAGCTGGAATCAAGATGGCTGGAGAAATATCAATAACTTCAGATATGCAGATGATACCACCCTTATGGCAGAAAGTGAAGAGGGACTCAAAAGCCTCTTAAAGTGAAAGAGGAGAATGAAAAAGTTGGCTTAAACTCAATATTCAGAAAACTAATATCATGGCATCTGGGCCCATCACTTCATGGCAAATACATGGGGAAACAGTGGAAACAGTGGCAGACTTTATTTTGGGGGGCTCCAAAATCACTGCAGAAGCTGATTGCAGCCATGAAATTAAAAGACGCTTACTCCTTGGAAGAAAAGTTATGACCAACCTAGATAGCATATTAAAAAGCAGAGACATTACTTTGCCAACACAGGTTGGTCTAGTCAAGACTATGGTTTTTCCAGTGCTCATGTATGGATGTGAGAGTTGGATTATGAAGAAAGCTGATCGTCAAAGAATTGATGCTTTTGAACTGTGGTGTTGGAGAAGACTCTTGAGAGTCCCTTGTACTGCAAGGAGATCCAACCAGTCCATTCTAAAGGAGATCAGTTCATTGGAAGGACTGATGCTAAGGCTGAAACTGCAATACTTTGACCACCTCATGGGAAGAGTTGACTCATTGGAAAAGACTCTACTGCTGGGAAAGGTTGGGGGTGGGAGGAGAAGGGGACTACGGAGAATGAGATGGCTGGATGGCATCACCGACTCTGTGGACATGAGTTTGAGTGAACTCCGGGAGTTGGTGATGGACAGGGAGGCCTGGCGTGCTGTGATTCATGGGGTCGTGGAGAGTCAGACACACCTGAGGGACTGAACTGAACTGAACTGAACTGAAATAGGGATTTCTTTAGTTGAGCCAAAAAGAAGTCAGGATGTTTTTCTAAATAGCATTTCATGTGCAAAGAACCTGGAAGAATTAAAAACCACGCAGTCACTATAAGTGCCAAGTCTTCCATGATTACAAAAATATTCAAAATGCAAACAGTATGATAAGCTGTATTAAAAATTTTAGTTTGTTTAAATTACTGGAAATAATTCCCATTTTGACTAAACGGGATAATAATATGCTTAGTTCCTGATGCAATATTTTAAGAGAGGCTTTCATGTGACAGATTGCATTCACATAAAGTTAACCGAACAGGGAGTATTAACATCAAGTGAGATTAACTGAAAGGACAAGGAAGAATGACCATATAACTGATCTACAAAGACCTGTAAGGATATAAAAAGACCTGTAAGGATGCCATGAGGAAGAAGGACTACATTAAATTTATTTTCTGTTGATCAAGAGAACAGAATTGTGATTTAAAAAACGTTCTAAGAACAAATACTACAGTTGATTATAAGAATGATTTATCTAAAACTTGGGCTGCTTCTTACAGAAATGTCCTGTTCTGTGGTGTAATCAGGCATAAATTGAAAGATCATCTATTGATAGACTTTCTTATCAGTGAGACTATTTTGAGTATTTTGAGTAGGTGAGAGTATATAATTCCCAAGGATCTTTTAACTCTAAAATTTTCCAAATTAAGTGTAATATTGCCTAAAGGTAAAGATAAATTCTTCAATATTTTCACACAGAAATAGAGCAAAGCCAAATGCTATACACTCCCATTTCATTTTGTCATATATATAATTTGGTCTATTAAAATATATATTGAATGTTTTATGTGGGGTGGTCCTAAACCATCAAAAGAACACATAATCCAGGAGTTCTTCTGTCCTCGGTAACATTCAGTACATAGTTGGCAGGGAAAGGGCAGGAAAGATTTTATAACTAGATCTTTAGACAAAAACTGCACAATGCTCACAAGGTTCCAAGAGATAAAAGTGTAAAAATGGATAGTGTGAATAGATGACAATCTGTTCTGTTTAAAAGAGCTCCAGATACTTGCCTCTTCTTTATCATGTGTGTCAGAATGTATCAGTAGACTTAGCCTGTGTTGTTCACAACTCACTGGGGAATAAGAAGGTCTTTCTTTAAAGAGATGGGAAATTGTATCAGATTTTTCAATATCTTTAATTCCGCATTATTGATTTCCACTGTATAACTAGAGGCTCTGATTTTGTTATGTCATGTCATATTGCTTACATAAGTGGATATATATTAAATACCCCTGGTGGCTCAGCTGGTAAAGAATCCACCTGCAATGCGGGAGACCTGGGTTCAGTCCTTGGGTTGGGAAGATCCCCTGAAGAAGGGATAGGCTACCCATTCCAGTATTCTGGTCTGGAGAATTTGATGGACCGTATAGTCCACGGGATGGCAAAGAGTTGGACATGACTGAGCGACTTTCACTCACTCAGGTTAAATTCAATGCTCAGTCTCCTTTGTGTGTAGAATTAGATAAATTAATTAAAGAAAAGTTTTGATGTCAGGTGTGATTTGTGTGATAATATTTATCAGTGTGTCATATTTGTTATTTTTGTCTTGATGTTTACTCAAATAATATTTCTCCTATAGTATGTGCTTTAATATCACTTTGACAAGGAGTTTATGTGCAGTGAGGTTTTAAATATCATAATATTTGAAAAATTAAACAAATATCTCTTCATGTTATTGAGCAGATAAAACTACTTTTAAAGGACTTTAGAAAACCAATAATAAGCAAAAGTAAATTACTCTCTCATAAGCAGTAGTAATTTTGTAGGCTGGAATTTTTTTTCCAGTATAAATACATTTCTAAGTAACCAACCCATGCACTAAACGGCAAAAACATCGACCAATGAGAGCAATGAGAAGACTCATCATGAAATGCCAAATTTCACAAAATTTCTGTAGATTTTTACATGGATTGTTTCTTTTGCCATTTAAGTATTCTAAGTTGTGTGGTATATTAACCCCTCTCATTAATCTAGGAATTCACAAAATCTATCTGCATTTCATTACCTATTATATTTTTATCCTTCAGTTCAGTTCAGTTCAGTCACTCAGTTGTGTCCGACTCTTTGCGACCCCATAAATCACAGCACGCCAGGCCTCCCTGTCCATCACCAGCTCCTGGAGTTCACTCAAACTCATGTCTATCGAGTTGGTGATGCCATCCATCCATCTCCTTCTCTGCTGTCCCCGTTTCCTCCCACCCCCAATCCCTCCCAGCATCAGAGTCCTTTCCAGTGAGTCAACTCGTCGCATGAGGTGGCCAAAGTATTGCAGTTTCAGTTTCAGCATCAGTCCTTCCAATGAACACCCAGGATCGATCTCCTCTAGAATGGACTGGTTGGATCTCCTTGCAGTCCAGGGGCTCTCAAAAGTCTTCTCCAGCACCACAGTTCAAAAGCATCAATTCATTGGCGATCAGCTTTCTTCACAGTCCAACTCTCACATCCATACATGACCACAGGAAAGACCATAGCCTTGACTAGAGGAACTAAAAAGCCTCTTGATGAAAGTGAAAGAGGAGAGTGAAAAGGTTGGCTTGAAGCTCAACATTCAGAAAACTAAGATCATGGCATCTGGTCCCATCACTTCATGGGAAATAGATGGAAAAACAGTCGAAACAGTGTCAGACTTTATTTTTTGGGGCTCCAAAATCACTGCAGATGCTGATTGCAGCCATGAAATTAAAAGATGCTTACTTCTTGGAAGGAAAGTTATGACCAACCTTGATAGTATATTAAAAAGCAGAGACATTATTTTGCCAACAAAGGTCTGTCAAGGCTATGGTTTTTCCCGTGGTCACATATGGATGTGAGAATTGGACTGTGAAGAAAGCTGATCGCTGAAGAATTGATGCTTTTGAACTGTGGTGTTGGAGAAGACTCTTGAGAGTCCCCTGGACTGCAAGGAGATCCAACCAGTCCATTCTAAAGGAGATCAATCCTGGGTGTTCATTGGAAGGACTGATGCTAAAGCTGAAACTGCAATACTTTGGCCACCTCATGCGATGAGTTGTCTCACTGGAAAAGACTCTGATGCTGGGAAAGGTTGGGGGTGGGAGGAGAAGGGGATGACCGAGAATGAGATGGCTGGATGGCATCACTGACTCTGTGGACATGAGTTTGAGTGAACTCCGGGAGTTGGTGATGGACAGGGAGGCCTGGCATGCTGTGATTCATGGGGTTGCGGAGAGTCGGACACGACTGAGCCACTGAACTGAACTGAACTGATTAGAAAGACCTTTGTTGGCAAAGTAATGTCTCTGCTTTTTAATATGCTATCTCGGTTGGTCATAACGTTCCTTCCAAGGAGTAAGCGTCTTTTAATTTCATGGCTGCAATCACCATCCACAGTGATTTTGGAGCCCCCAAAAATAAAGTCTGACACTGTTTCCACTGTTTTTCCCTCTACTTTCCATGAAGTGATGGGACCAGATGCCATGATCTTAGTTTTCTGAATGTTGAGCTTCAAGCCAACCTTTTCACTCTCCTCTTTCACTTTCATCAAGAGGCCTTTTAGTTCCTCTTCACTTTCTGCCATAAGGGTGGTGTCATCTGCATATCTGAGGTTATTGATATTTCTCCCGGCAATCTTGATTCTAGCTTGTTCTTCTTCCAGCCCAGCGTTCCTCATGATGTACTCTGCATATAAGTTAAATAAGCAGGGTGACAATATACAACCTTGACGTACTCCTATTCCTACTTGGAACCAGTCTGTTGTTCCATGTCCAGTTCTAACTGTTGCTTCCTGACCTGCATACAGGTTTCTCGAGAGGCAGGTCAGGTGGTCTGGTGTTCCCATCTCTTTTAGAATTTTCCATAGTTTATTGTGATCCACACAGTCAAAGGCTTTGGCATAGTCAATGAAGCAGAAATAGATATTTTTCTGGAACTCTCTTGCTTTCTCCATGATCCAGTGGATGTTGGCAATTTGATCTCTGGTGCCTCTGCCATTTCTAAAACCTGCTTGAACATCTGGAAGTTCATGGTTCACGTATTGCTGAAGCCTGGCTTGGAGAATTTTGAGCATGACTTTATTAGCATGTGAGATGAGTGCAATTGTGCAGTAGTCTGAGCATTCTTTGGCATTGCCTTTCTTTGGGATTGGAATGAAGACTGACTTTTTCCAGTCCTGTCGCCACTGCTGAGTTTTCCAAATTTGCTGGCATATTGAGTGCAGCACTTTCACAGCATCACCTTTCAAGATTTGAAATAGCTCAATTGGAATTCCATCACCTCCACTAGCTTTGTTCATAGTGATGCTCCCTAAGGCCCACTTGACTTCACATTCCAAGATGTCTGGCTCCAGATGAGTGATCACGCCATTGTGATTATCTTGGTCATGAAGATCTTTTTTGTACAGTTCTTCTGTGTATTCTTGCCACCTCTTGTTAATATCTTCTGCTTCTGTTAGGTCCATATCATTTCTGTCCTTTATCTAGCCCATCTTTGCATGAAATGTTCCTTTGATATTTCTTATTTTCTTGAAGAGCTCTCTTGTTTTTCCTATTCTGTTGTTTTCCTCTATTTCTTTGCATTGATCACTGAGGAAGGCTTTCTTATCTCTCCTTGCTATTCTTTGGAACTCTGCATTCAGATGCTCATATTTTTCCTTTTCTCCTTTGCTTTTTGCCTCTCTTCTTTTCACAGCTATTTGTAAGGCCTCCTCAGACAGCCATTTTGCTTTTTTGCATTTCTATTCCATGGGGATGGTCTTGGTCCCTGTCTCCTGTACAATGTCACGAACCATCGTCCATAGTTCATCAGGCACTCTATGTATCAGATCTCATCCCTTAAATCTATTTCTCACTTCCACTGTATAATCATAAGGGATTTGATTTAGGTCATATCTGAATGGCGTAGTTGTTTTCCCTACTTTCTTCAATTTGAGTCTGAATTTGGCAATAAGGAGTTCATGATCTGAGCCTCAGTCAGCTCCTGGTCTTGTTTTTGCTAACTGTATAGAGCTTTTCCATCTTTGGCTGCAAAGAATATAATCAATCTGATTTTGGTGTTGACCATCTGGTGATGTCCATGTGTAGAGTCTTCTCTTGTGTTGTTGGAAGAGGGTGTTTGCTATGACCAGTGCATTCTCTTGACAAAACTCTATTAGCCTTTGCCCTGCTTCATTCCGTGCTCCAAGGCCAAATTTGCCTGTTACTCCAGGTGTTTCTTGACTTCCTACTTTTGCATTCCAGTCCCCTAAATGAGCTGAAGAAGCTGAAGTTGAACGGTTTTATGACGACCTACAAGACCTTTTAGAACTAACAACCCCCTCAAAAAAAAAAAGATTTTTATCCTTAGCTCTTAGAAAAACATCCATGTATAAAAATTGTTTTACTATTGTTGAACAAAACAAAAACCATATTATTTTATGACTAAGTAAAATGACCCAGTTTTTCAGACTTTCTTAAGATAAAAATGTTTTTGAAAAATAAAATTATTACATGAATTCAAGAAGATGAGTCCTTCTAGTGACCAGGAAGATCAAGAGAGAGAAATATTTCAAAGCAAAACAATTAAAATCATGAAGGAAATGGTGAGACATGTTAGTAATATGCCCAAATGAACTAAAATGCATGTATCAAATCAGAATACATAGAAACAGATGAAGAAGAGCCAATATTTATAGTGATATAGAAGGAAAATTTCCTCTATGTGAATAAAGACTTTAACCTGCATATTGAAGGGGCTAATCGAGTTCCAGGCTGGACTGATGAGAAAATGAGCATTACCTGAACACCTCTTGGTAAAAATTCTGAAACTTCTTAGTTCCTTGCTTAAATTTTGATAGATCTGGTCAAAGAAAAAAGAGTTGAAATGAAGATAAGGTGAATAATATAATCAATAATCTTAATTTAGCATATACATATAAAAAAACATTTTATCATTTAAAGAGAAAATACACACTCTTTGTTGTATATAGTTAAAACTTAAAAAAATGACTTTGTATTAAACATAAAGCATATATTTATAAAGTTCAAGTGTATAAAATTTTATTAGCAACATAGTATAGTTGTGAAAAAATATATTTAGAAATTATGAATAAAATGTAACCGACACAATTATTTAGAAAGACACTACCCAATTACTTTTGCAACAAAGGGGAAGTCAAAAGAAAAGTTAAAAACTATAATAAAATGAAAAAAAAGAGAGAACATGAAGTAACTAAATCTATATGTCGCAAATTACATTTAGATAACAAAATTATAGGTTTAAATATCTCAATTACTAAAGAACAGAAAAATTCCTTCAGTTAAGTTACATAGCAAAATTACCTTTAATAACAAAATCTGAAAAAATTAAGGTCACAAAAGGACACTCATTTATAACTTTAATTAGAAATACAGAGATAACAATTTGAAATAAATTATTAGCAAACGGACTCTGGTAATAGAAGAAAGAATACAGTGGCACCTAAAAATGATATAATTTATGCCAAATGAAAAAAAACAATATTGAAACAAGTTAAAAGGACAAATAAAACCTAGCGTCCATTCTTGACTAAAAATTTAAATAAATTAAAAGAGGATATAACACTTCCCAATTTATTTTCTAGAACCACTAACAGCCTGACACCAAACTAGAAGCTTTAAGAAAAAACATTATAGACAAATATCCCTTGAGAGCATAAATGTAAGTATCCTTAAAAATGTTAAATAAACCTTTGATTCTCAGGATAGACCTCACTGGGTATATAGAGGTAGTATTTTTTTTATATTGTCAGATAGCAAATTAAATCTTACAATATAAAAATTATACTACTTCTGGACCAAGTGAGGTCAATTCTGAGAATCAAAGATTTATTTAACATTTCACCATACAAACTGAATCAAGATGAATGAACATATATTGATAATTGTTTCCTTTAGGTACAGAAAACATTTTATAAAATTCAATACTCATTCATGCAAACCAAGAATAGAAACTTCTTCTAGCTTAAAAGATCATCTAAGTAAAATCCTAAATTAGCATTTTAATAGCAAAACATTGAATGCATTCTATACAATGTCTTAAACAAGGTAAATGTCAACACTTGTCACTGCTGTTCAACATTGTTGCAGGGATCCTAAACAGTGCAGTAAAGAGCGTGTGCATGCACACACACACACACACACACACACAAAAGCAAGTAAAAGATATGTCAAACGTCAATTTGGAAAAGAAGAAGTAAATTTTCTTTTATTTTCTAATAGTAAGTTTGCCTAAGTTGAAAATGTTAAGGAATCTACAAAAAAAGAAACTACTAGAACTACTGTTAAGCTTGTTGAATAAAAGATCAATGGTTAAAATCATTCTTCAAAAACTGAATGTATCTCCATATACTATCAAAAAAGTCACAAAATAAAATTACATTATTTTGTTTTTTTCATGTCAATGTATGGCATGTCAAGCCATACATTCATGTCAATGTATGGCAAAACCAAAACAATTTCAAAAGAAGAAAAACAAAGATTAAAAAAAAGCTACATTATGTTAAAAACTTCAAAAACATAAAATATTGATATTCAAGGATACACTTAACATGTGCAAGACGACTTGTACAAAAATATTTGCAGTGATTTTATTTGTAATAGCGAGAAACAGGATTCAAGATGAAGGTACATCAACAGATTGCTGGATAATGCACTTGAATACTAGTTAGCAATATAAATTAATGAACCAGTGGTACATGCACTAATATCAAGGTAACTCAAAACAATGTTCAGTTCAGTCACTCAGTCGTGTCCGACTGTTTGTGACCCCGTGAACTGCAGCACGCCAAGGTCTCCCTGTCCATCACCAACTCCCGAGTCTACCCAAACCCATGTCCATTGTGTCGGCGACACCATCCAACCATCTCATTAGTCATCCCCTTCTCCTCCTGCCCTCAATCTTTCCCAGCACCAGGGTCTTTTCAAATGATTCAGCTCTCCTCATCAGGTGGCCAAAGTATTGGAGCTTCAGCTTCAACATCAGTCCTTCCAATGAACACCCAGAACTGATCTCCTTTAGAATGGACTGGTTGGATCTCCTTGCAGTCCAAGGGACTCTCGAGAGTCTTCTCCAACACCACAGTCCAAAAATATCAATTCTTCAGCGCTCAGATTTCTTTATAGTCCAACTCTCACATCCACACATGAATACTGGAAAAACCATAGCCTTGACTAGACAGACCTTTGTGGTCAAAGTGATATCTCTGCTTTTTAATATGCTGTCTAGGTTGGTCATAACTTTCCTTTCAAGAAGCAAGCGCCTTTTAATTTCATGGCTGCAGTCACCATCTGCAATGATATTGGAGCCCCTCAAAATAAAGTCAGCCACTGTTTTCCACTATTTCCCCATCTATTTGCCATGAAGTGATGGTACTGGATGCCATGATCTTAGTTTTCTGAATGTTGAGTTTTAAGCCAACTTTCTCACTCGCCTCTTTCATTTTCATCAAGAGGCTCTTTAGTTCTTGTTCACTTTCTGCCATAAGGGTGGTGTCATCTGCATATCTGAGGTTATCTGATTGTTATCAACAATCTTGATTCCAGCTTGTGCTTCTTCCAGCCCAGCGTTTCTCATGATGTACTCTGCATATAAGTTAAATAAGCAGAGTGACAATATACAACATTGACATACTCCTTTTTCTATTTGGACCAGTCTGTTGTTCCATGGACAGTTCTGACTGTTGCTTCCTGACCTGCATACAGGTTTCTCAAGAGGCAGGTCAGGTGGTCTGGTATTCCCATCTCTTTCAGAATTTTCCAAAGTTTATTGTGGTCCACACAGTCAAAGGCTTTGGCATAGTCAATAAAGCAGAAATACATGTTTTTCTGGAACTCTCTTGCTTTTTCAATGATCCAGTGGATATTGGAAATTTGATCTCTGGTTCCTCTGCCTTCTAAAACCAGCTTGAATATCTGGAAGTTCACAGTTCACATATTGCTGAAGCCTGGCTTGGAGAATTTTGAGCATTACTTTACTAGTGTGTGAGATGAGTGCAATTGTGTGATAGTTTGAGCATTCTTTGGCATTACCTTTCTTGGGGATTGGAATGAAAACTGACCTTTTCCAGTCCTGTGGCCACTGCTGAGGTTTCCAAATTTGCTGGCATATTGAGTGCAGCACTTTCATAGCATCATCTTTTAGAATTTGAAATAGCTCAACTGGAATTCCATCACCTCCACTAGCTTTGTTCATAGCGATGCTTCCTAAGGCCCACCTCACTTTCCATTACAGGATATCGCACTTTAGGTGAGTGGGTTTGATTACACCTTCATGATTATCTGGGTCGTGAAGATCTTTTTTGTACAGTGCTTCTTTGTACTCTTGCCACCTTTTCTTAATATCTTCTGCTTCTGTTAGGTCCATACCATTTCTGTCCTTTATCGAGCCCATCTTTACATGAAATGTTCCCTTGGTATCAGTGTTTCTTGAAGAGATCTCTAGTCTTTCCCATTCTATTGTTTTCCTCTATTTCTTTGATTTTTTTTTTTTTTTGGCAAAAGCAAGAATGGGGTTTATTTCTAGCTTGAGCTAGGGCTCATGCCTCCTCCAGCGCAGTGGAGTGCGGACAAAAGCCCTGAGCCCAGGTCACAGCGGTTTTTATAGTCTCAGATTACATAAGCACCTATTTTTGTTCAAATGATCAAGCTGGCAGAAGCTCATTGGCCAGTTCATGTGCGCGCAGAAGCTCACTGGCCAGTTCATGCACGTGCGGGGTTTTTCTGGGGGATTTCCCGTTTCCCTCTGATTGGCCTGATTTTTGGCGCCGGCGGGACTTTTCTAGGGAGGAGTTTCTTATTTTTGGTGCTGGTGGGATTTTTTTAGGGAGGAGTTTCTGTGACCTTAGCCTCCACCCTGTCTCCAGGAAATTGAAACTTAGGCCTAAGCAAGGTCTCAAGGTCTCAGGCCTATCCCGGCTACTCAAGGGCTCCTAACATCTCCCCCCTTTTCTGTTGTTCAAACGGAGGAATGTTCCTCCGTGGGTAGAGTTTGATCCAGGGATCTTTATACAGCCTTACGCAAAAACAATTTTAGGAATCTTTACTTAAAAACAACCTTATCTAAAATGGAGTAACTTTGGTTTTACGAGCAGCAAGCAAAGTACAGAAGCAAAAATGCATTACAGAAGCATTAAGTTCTACATTAGGTTACAGCGTCTAATCTGAAATCACACCCAAAATATCATTTTTCAGGATATCTGGGAAATAGTTATTTCCCAGGATGTCTGAACCATAGCTACTCTATTTTCACTTTTAATTGTAAAAAATTTTTTTTAATAGCCAAAGCAGATGTCACCATTAATGATGTCAGTGTTTTTCTAGGTATGAGAAGATGCAAGAATTGGAACTCATAAAGCCTTTTTCTGAAAAGATCTAACTATCTGAAGGCCTGTTCTGCCAGTTTTTTTTTTTCAGAGCACAGAGTGCCTCATTCCTGATTTCACCCTGAACTTCTTTCAGGGGATGTTGAAGGTCAGCAGCTTGCAATGGTCATGATGGCTTTCTTATCTCTCCTTGCTATTCTTTGGAACTCTGCATTCATATGGGTATATCTTTCCTTTTCTCCTATGCTTTTCACTTCTCTTCTTTTCATAGCTATTTGTAAGGCCTCCTCAGACAGCCATTTTGATTTTTGCATTTCTTTCTCTTGAGGATGGTCTTGCTCCCTGTCTTCTGTACAATGTCGTGAACCTCCGTCCATAGCTCATCATGCACTCTGTCTATCAGATCTAGTCCCTTAAATCTATTTCTCACTTCCACTGTATAGTCATAAGGGATTTGATTTAGGTCATACTTGAATAGTCTAGTGGTTTTCCCCACTTTCTTCAATTTAAATCTGAATTTGGCAATAAGGTGTTTATGATCTAAGGCACAGTCAGCTCCTGGTCTTGTTTTGCTAACTGTATAGAGCTTCTCCATCTTTGGCTGCAAAGGATATAATCAATCTGATTTCAGTGTAGACCATCTGGTGAAGTCCATGTGTAGAGTTTTCTCCTGAGTTGTTGGAAGAGGGTGTTTGCTATGGCCAGTGTGTTCTCTTGACAGAACTCTGTTATCCTCTGCCCTGCTTCATTCTTTACTCCAAGGCCAAATTTGCCTGCTATTCCAGGTATCTCTTGACTTCCTACTTTTGCATTCCAGTCCCCTACAACAAAAGGACATCTTTTTTGGGTGTTAGTACTAGCAGATCTTATAGGTCTTCATAGAACCATTCAACTTCAGCTTCTTCAGCATTGCTGGTCGGGACATAGACATGGATTACTGTGATATTGAATGGTTTGCCTTGGAAATGAACAGAGATCATTCTGTCGTTTATGAGATTGCATCCAAGTACTGCATTTCGGACTCTTTTGTTGACTATGATGGCTACTCCATTTCTCCTAAGGGATTCCTGCCCACAGTAGTATATATAATGGTCATCTGAATTAAATTCACCCATTCCAGTCCATCTTAGTTTGCTGATTCCTAGAATGTTGATGGTCACTCTTGCCATTTCCTGTTTGACCACTTCCAATTTGCCTTGATTCATGGACCTAACATTCCAGGTTCCTATGCAATATTGTTCTTTACAGCATCGGACCTTGCTTCTATCATCAGTCCCATCCACAACTGGGTGTTGTTTTTGCTCTGGCTCCATCTCTTCAATCTTTCTGGAGTTATTTCTCCACTGAATCCAGTAGCATATTGGGCACCTGTGGAGTGAAAAAAAGCTAGATAGAAAGGAGGATATGTTATTTCAATGGTCATCTTTAGGAAATACAAAGTAATCCAAAGTGGCAGAAGTCAGATATATAATTGCCTGAGAGCTGTACAAAGGGCAGGCTTGCCTGTAGAGTTATGAAGACATTTTCAAGGGCCCCAGAAAAATTCTATACATTGACTGTGCTGGTTTTATGTCTGTATATATATCTGTCAACCTCGCAGTCTCCTCTGTCCATGGGATTCTCCAAGCAAGAATACTGTAATGAGTCACCATGCCCTCCTCCAGGGGAATCTCCCCAATATAGGAATCCAACCTGTTTCTCTTACGTTGCGTCTCTTATGTCTCCTGCATTGGCAGGATGTTTTTTTTTACCATTAGTGCCACCAGGGAAGCCCTGTATACCTTATATATGGGGAGAATTTATTATACAAAAATTATACTTTAATAAAGTTGATTTTGAAAATTGTAAGTAAAATAGAAATAAAATACATTTAGACAAAAAATAGTAAGTATCATTCTAATCCTCAAGATTTTTAAAATATAAATCAGTGACATATAGAGATGTCTACTCTCACTTTATTATTAAAGATATACTGGAAGACTTTGAAAAAAATAAGAAAAAAATTGGCATAACATAAAAATATTTGCTATAATATGAATATAACCTATAAAACTCAAGAAAACCTCATAAAATATACCTATCAGAATTAATAATATATATTCTAATTCAGTTAATAGCTAAATAAAATTATATATATATATTTATATACCATAGTTCTATTCTATAGTACAAATTCCTGTAAGTGGAAGTGGGAAACATATTTCACTCACAATAGTAAATAAAACTATAAAATTTTTAGAAATAAATGTGTAAAAAAACTATGGGTCCCTATAATGAAAAATGTATTAGTCTAAACAGATAACAGTATATGATCTAAAAAAATATAAAGTCATATCATAATCTTGGAGGGGTACTTGTTAATAATACCTAGTTTCAAAAATCTTTCCAGGTTGCATATGTATGTGTAAATATTTTTGACAGTTTGCCACATCTAATACAGTAAGTTCTATTAATAAAATTGAAAATAGGAAATGATAAAATAAGAGTAAGTAGCAACTGGAGGAGGGCATGGTGATTCATTCCCGTATTCTTGCTTAGAGAATCCCATGGACAGAGGAGCCTGCCAGGCTACAGTCCATAGGGCTGCAGGGAGTTGGACATGACTGAAGCCACTTAGCACTCAATCATAAGGTAAACAATGTGAATAGTTTTGACAGATATACATACAGACATAAATATATTGTTGGTGAAAGCAAAAAATGGTACAGTTATTGATAAAAACAGTTCAGTAGTCTCTTGTTAAAAATATACTTACCATCCAACCCAGCAATTTTATTCCACAGTATTTACCAAAATAGAATAAAAACTTATGTTCATACAAAAAAACTCTTGTACTATATGTTTAATATGGCCTTATTCATATAAGCAAAAAATTGGAAACAAAAATAATCATCTGGCTACTAACCAAATGGTAGTCTGTCTATATGATAGAGCACTGCTCAATGATTAAAAACAAATGAACTGAGACTTCTCCTTGTGTGAAAATAGTGATACTTTTCCTTATTTCCTCTGCTAAGACAACTAAGAAATGTGGATATTATATATAAAACAACTCCAAGAAGACCAACAGTCTAAAGCCCTCAAGACCAACAGACATTTTGTGTTTTATTTGCTTGTTAGTTTGGTTTTTGCCACACATATCCAAGACTGGGTTTTAAATATAACAGTCTGATATGGTTCTAGATAAAGGTAAAGGAAATGGTTAATGATAACTATGTTATATGTGAGAAAGGATAGACAGTTATAAAGGGAGGTGTTTTGCTCAAACTCATAAAATTATGTCACCAGTACACTGTAAAGAATGATGTATGTATTGTTTAATTCCTCGACCCACTGAAAAACCACACAAAGAGATTCATTCAAAAACACTATTAAGATAAGAATAGGATTCTAAACAATATTCAAGGAAACATTAGAAAGATTAAGTAATATATAGAGAACAAACATTAGACATAAAAAATAAAAAGCAGAAAAAGTTCAAAGATATCAATACATACAATAAAATGTATATGGTCGAATATACCAATTAAATGACAGAGCTTGGCAGAATGAACTGAAACACATGGCCTAACTATATGTAATAAATCGACTTCATTTCAGCATTAAAAGTAGAATCTTTGAGATCTAGGCAAAGATTGACACCCTAAATATGATCCATTAAAAATAATCAAAAAAGAAAAAAATACCTTGAGAGGAATGAAAATGAAAACACAATATACCAAAACTTATGAGGCACGGCTATGGCTATTCAGTTAGAGGGAAACTGAATCTTGGTTCAGTTCAGTTGCTCAGTCGTGTCCAACTCTTTGCAACCCCATGGACTGCAGCATGCCAGGCTTCCCTGTCCATCACTAACTCCCAGAGCCTACTCAAACTCATGTCCATTGTGTCAGTGATGCCATCCAACCATGTCATCCTCTGTCGTCCCCTTCTCCTCCTGCCTTCAATCTTTCCCAGCATCAGGGTCTTTTCCAATGAGTCAGTTCTTCGCATTAGGTGGTCAAATATTGGAGTTTCAGCTTCAGCATCAGTCTTTTCAATGAATATTCAGGATTGATTTCCTTTAGGATTGACTGGTTGGATCTCCTGAAGAGAAGAGAAAACTGAACATAAAGCAAGCAGAAAGAAACAAGAAATATTAGAATAGAATTTAAGGAAACAGAGACTAGAAAAGCAATATATATCAACAATACCAAGAACTGACTCTTTGGAAATACCAACAAACTTAACAAATTACTACACTGACCAATAAAAAAGAAAAAAAGACACCAATTACTAGAATCAGAAATAAAGAAGGGTCTGCTACTAACAACTTTAGAGAAATAAACAGTCTTCCCTGGTGACTCAGCAGTAAAGAATCTACCTGCAGTGTAGGAGACAGCTGCTGCTGCTGCTGCTGCTGCTAAGTCGCTTCAGTCGTGTCCGACTCTGTGCGACCCCATAGACGGCAGCCCACCAGGCTCCCCTGTCCCCGAGATTCTCCAGGCAAGCACACTGGAGTGGGTTGCCATTTCCTTCTTGAATTCGATCCTTTGGTCAGGAAGATCCTGGAGCAGGGCATGGCAACCCACTTCATTATTCTTGCCTGGGGCCACAGTCCATGGAGTCACAAAGAGACATGACTTAAGAGACTAAATAACAACATGAAGGAGTGCTGAGAACAATTGTATGCCAATACATTCTGCAACCTGCATGAAATAAAATTCTTCAGCTAAAATGGTGACATAGAGCTCCTGAGTTTCCCTGCTCCACAGACACATGGAACATGCAGTCACACAATCTTCTGAAAGATATCCAGAAACTAGCTGAGGCACTCCTACACACCAGATTGTTTAATTAATTAACAAAGAGATCCTTTGACTAAGCCTTAGCACACTATTTAAGCACAAAAACAACCTAAGCCTGTAAATGTCTCAGGTTAAGAAATCAAAACTTAACGACAACCAATCACAAACAGCCAACGAGGCTTTTCCCCCCAAAAGATGACCACTTAAGCTATATAGCCAATCAATTTCTTTGTTTTGTTTATGAGTTTGGTAAAGAATCCACCTGTAATGCAGGAGATCCCAATTTGATTCCTGGGTTGGGAAGATGCCCTGGAGAAGGGATAGGCTACCCAATCCAGTATTCTTGGGCTTCCCTGGTGACTCAGTTGGTAAAGAATCTGCCTGCAATGCGGAAGACCTGGGTTTGATCCCTGGGTTGGGAAGATCCCCTGGAGGAGGGCATGGTAACCCACTCCAGTATTCTCGCCTGGAGAATCCCCATGGACAGAGGAACCGGGCAGGCTGCAGTCCACGGGGTCACAAAGAGTCAGACATGACTGAGCAACTAAGCACATTTCTCTATAAAACTCTTGCTGCTAGCTCCTGTCAGTGGAGCACTCCTAACCACTTCCCATTTGGTGCTAATTTGAATCAGTTTGCTCAAATAAACTCTTTAAAATTTTATATATATTTTAGTTGATCTTTTAACAGGGTAAATGAAAAAATATCTACATTGAAACAGATAGGAAAGGCTGAGACACACTCTTGTCATAAATTCCACTCCCAGTGTAGTGCCACAATTATTAGGAGGGAACCCCAAGTATCAGCTTCTTCCTGAGGATTTGAAACCATAAAACTCCTAGAAAAAAACCCTATGGGGATATAAATCCATGACATTGTATTGAATTTGATACCAAAAGCAAAGGTAACAAAAGCAAAACAAGTGAATCCATATCCAACTAAAAGGCCTCTAAGGTAAACCATCAACAAAATGAAAGGCAAGCTACTGAATGGGAGAAAATATTTGCATACCATATATCCAAAAGGGGTTAATATTCAAAACACACAAAGAATACATTCAACTCAATTGGCAAAGCAACAAATACACTGATTAAAAATGAGCAAAGGATCTAAATAGACATTATCCAAAAGAAGACATACAAATGGCCAAAAGGTACATGAAAAGATGCTGAACCTTACTAATTACCAGGAAAATGCAAATCAAAACCACACCTGTTACAATGGCTATTATCAAAAAGACAAGAGATGTCAAATGCTGGCATGGATTGGAGAAAAGAGGAACTTTGCACACTGTTGGCTGGAGTGTAAACTTGCATAGCAGCCTTAGGAAGGAGCAGGGAATTCCTCGGGAGAAGGAAATGACAACTCACTCCTGTATTCTTGCCTGGAAAGTCCTGTGGACAGGGGAGCCTGGTGGGCTACTGTCCGTGGGGTCACACAGAGTCGGACACGACTGAAGAGACTTGGCATGCACATATGCATTGGAGAAGGAAATGGCAACCCACTCCAGTATTCTTGCCTGGAGAATCTCAGGGACGCAGGAGCTTGGTGGGCAGCCGTCTACAGGGTTGTGCAGAGTTGGACACGACTGAAGTGACTTAGCAGCAGCAGCAGCGGGGAGCTCCTCAAGAATTTTAAAATAGAACTACCATATGAACCAGCACTCCCACCTCCTGGCGTATAACCAAAAGAAACAAAGTCATTATCTCAAAGCCACATTTGTACTCTCCTGTTTACATGTTCATTGCAGCATTATTTATAATATTTACATTGTGGAAACAATCTAAGTATCCATGGAGGAATGAATGATGAAATGTGGTAGATGGTACACACACATATAGATGTGCACGTATACATACACGTATACATGAAATGAAATACTATTTAACCTTATAAAAGAGGGAAATCCTGCCATTTGTGATAAAATGGATAGAGCTGAAAGACAGGTATATTTCTTTGTTTTGATGTTTCAGGACAGAGACAGTCAGATAATTCTCTGATTATAAAGCCATTCAAAATTTTAGGGTGCATGCCTGATTTTATCTCTTCTGAGAAAATTTTGATATGATATTTTTAAAACTCAAAGCAATATTTATATTGGTATTAACAATAGTAATGCCTTTGTTATTAACAAAGACATGACACCAAAAAAAGTAATGTTCAGTATTTTTCAGAGAAAAACACTATTATATTTATAATGTTATTTTTTTATCCCTCCAATAAAAAAGATAAAAATAAAAGTAAATAAGTAGGCCAATTGGTAAATAAGTAGACCAATTCTTGATTTTATTTTATAGTGCAGAGGGAACAGTTACATTTAATGAAACTGAACTTGATATAATCCTAGGATGAGAAACTGATGACTATGTCATGATTTCATTGGCTATTATGAATCAAAATAAATCAAATAGAGATATAGGATGACCATTTTTTCTCTCAACATTACCCAAGAGGAACTGGTAGAATTTTGGAGTCAAAGAGCTCTACAGATAATCCTTAAGAATAATTTGGCCAGAATATATCAGTTAGGAATTCAACTGTGTAGAGTAACAGAATATTCAATTCACAATGCTTCACCCACAATAAAAGTCTGGAGGTAAAATGCTGTAAGCATTACTTTAGTTCTCACGACTCTTTTTTTCTGTTTCACTGGACTTAGTTCATACCCACTCATCTGCTATTTGTTACCTTGTATGTACAGCATGGCTACTGAATATACAGGCATCATTTTCACAATCAAAGCAATAAGAAATTGAAAAAAGGTGCCTGTCCTGTCTCCTTCTTGGGAACATAACATTTCTTAAAAGAAAAGCCCTATCCCAGGAGATCATGCAACGTCCCATGGAAAAGAATGGTTCACATGGCCAGGGAGAGCGGAAAGGGAGTCTGGAAAACTATCTGTCCAAGGGTTAGAGAAACACTGAGACTGTCTTTTCCCGACTGTTTGACCTTGCCTGGTGTGGGACACATTAAAATTAGGTTCTGTTAGAAGGAGGTAATGAACGGCAGCTAAAGGGAAAGTGAATACTAGTGCTTACTATACACAACGCAAGTGTCCTTATTGAAATACTACAATCTCTAAAGATCTGGAGATATTCTAGCTAAAATATTGAAATCATTAGAAATAGTCATTGTTTCTTCCCTTCTCTCTTTCCTTCCTTCTTAAGGAAGCTGGATATCCCACACAAATCAGTTCTCCAGCAGCTTTCTCCAAAGCCTTCAGTCAGTTCCTGAGTCAGGTTATCTAGTACCTGCATGTGGCTGTCTGGCACCCATTCTTCAGCACACTGCTTACCATGCAGCTCTGTCTCTCACTAGACACCGCCATAGTTACATTTGACTTTAGAACTCACTCAGACTAGGATGAGAAATTTCTTCTCCATTTGCCAATAGAGCCATACTCACATTATAATAGTAATAGGATACAAGAGGTCACATGTGAGTTGTTAAATTCTGGGTCATGAAACAGGCGAAGAAAAGTCTAAGACAACTCTAATTTCAGATGGGAAGTTGTTTATCAAGTTTTCTTTTGGCCCTTAGATCTTTTACTGTAACTGTGAGCTAGAAGGAAAACTGAGTAATATGAGTATCATATCTCATTTTCTTCTTCCTTGCCTGTAATTGCAGTCCTAATGACCAGGAGGCAGGAGGTGAGAAGTCTTACGGCCACACAGACAATCTACCCTCTGAAAAACTAATTTTATGTTACACAAGAATAAACATTTATTCTTTACTTTCATATGCTGAGACATAGAGATTAATTTCATTATTTATCTGTACAGGCAATACATGAATACTGAATACTTATATTGTATTTTCTAAAAATTAAACAAAATATCAGGGAAGTTTTGATTTTTCCAAACTGGCCTGATATGCAACATTTCCTCAAAACTATAGTCACTGACCTACTTGCAAAGCACTAATTTTTCCTACTTTGAATATTTTCTGGTGATGCAACAAATTCTATGCAATTTGCAAGAGTTGAATCTGAAATATAAGAATACTGCAGATGTGCAAAAAATGTTTTTAAGATTTTATTTTGTTAAAGAAAATGTAGAAACCAGTCAGATGTCTACAGATGGCTTCTTTGTTATATAAAGAAATCATGCCAGAAACAATACAAAATCTTAGATCCAAAGGACTTCCCTTATATATTTATTTTTACAAAACATTTTACTCCCTTTACTATCACAAACATACTTTGTAATATAATCTTTTTTGTTCACATTAATGACATAAAAACACAGTTTGAGGAAATACAGTAGACTTTACATGTCAATGAATTCAAATAGCACAGAAAATTTAATTGTACACAACTTCTGGTTTTTTTTTATTGCCTTGTTTACTAGTTCTAAGATTACTACATTTGCTGATATATATATATGTGTATTTCCAAGTTTAGTAAATATTTTTCCTGCAAAAAATGTACTTTTTTGACTCATCAGTAAAATAAACTATATTATTGTATTTAACCAAGTCTACAGAATTTTGTGAAGTGCAAAGTTAAATATTTAACTGGAATATCTGATTAGCCCACATCTTTCAGGTTCCTAAGTATCTTGTCACTATCTATCCTCTTATCCTAAATTCCTTTTTTATCCTTTTATCCTAATTTCCACCTACATTAGCTTAGTCAGTAATCCACTTGTTTGGGTTATTTCAGTTTTGGGCCACAGACTTCCAGAATTGACTTCAGCTCAATCAGAAAGAAAGAAGCTCCAATATAAACATTGTTAGGACTATATGCAGATTTCCCCAGTCCATTTCCTGAGTTAGGACGCAGTGTTTTTCTTGATCTTTTTGCTTCTTGGCAACTCTCTCCAAATTTTTCTTGACTTCTGACTTCTTTGTGTACCCAAACTCTTCCTAAGAACTGGTTGATTGCTAAGCCAATCCCAAACTCTCTCAGTTTTCCCTTGTCTTTTTATTCTCTGGGAAGAAACCCTACCTGTGCAGTCTCTGTGATTCAGTTTTCCTATGATTTTCATTCTTTTACTCAGTGGCAATTTCCCTCAATTATCATAATATATTTGACTCCAGAACTTCTACTTTAGACTTGTCTCTGTGATTTGAATTCTAGACTTGTATATCTACACCAACTGGACATTTTTGTTTGAATTTCTATTAGGAATCTCAAGCTTGACACTGGAAAATTCCACTCCTGATTTCATTTTCTTCACATACTTCTCCTCTCCTTCAGCCGTTACCATCTTAATGCCTATCCTGTTGCTGAAACCAAAAATTTAGAAGTCATCTTTATTCCCTTCTTTCTCTCAGTTTCTGTATGACATACCTTATCAAGTCCCGTCAGGTCAAACTACAAAGTCTATTCTGTCTCCACCCACCTCTTCTCATGCTTTCACCCTTCAACCCAAGTCAAAACCACCTAATTCCTGGACAAAACTGTAATTCAAAAAGATCCATGCAACCCTATATTCATAGCAGCAGTATTGACAATAGCCTAAACATGGAAAAAACCTAAATATCCATTGACAAATGAGTGGATAAAGATGATGTGGTACATATATACAATAGAATATTAGCTATAAAAAGAAACAAAATAATGCCATTTGCAGTAACATGGATATAAATAGAGATTATCACACTAAGTGAGTCAGAGAGAAAGACAAATATCAGATGATATCACTTATATTTGGAATATAAAATAGGGCACAAATGAACCTGTCCACAAAAGAGAAACAGAATCACAGACATAGAGAACAGACCTGTGGTTGCCAAAGGGGGGAGGTTTGGAGGAGAGGGGAATACTGGGAGTCTGGGATTAGCAGATGCAAACTGTTTTATACAGGATGGATAAACAGCAAGGTCCTACTGTATAGTGCAGGAATTTATATTCAAGATCCTGTGATAAATCATAATGGAAAAGAATGTCTATATGTGTATAATCAGGTCACTATGCCGAAAAAAAGAGACTGGTACAACATTGTAAATCAACCATACTCCAATAAAAAAAAATTACAAAACTCACCCATTATATGAGAACCTATTCTAACTTAGTATCCTTGCTTCCTCTCTGATTCTTCTTCAATTTTTTCTTCACATTATACCCAGGATGGCCCCATTCTTTTAGTGTAAATCAGACTATATACTTCCCTGAGTTAAAAGCTCTGAATGAAAACCAAACTCACTGGTTTCAACTACAAAACCCGCTATAAGGTGACTTCTACCTACTATTGTGCCATCTCTTCTTGCTTCAAGCCCTTTACAGCCTTTTCTTTCCTGTTCCTTAACACTGAAGTGAAAGCTTTAGTTGCTCAGTCATGTCCAACTCTTTGTGACCTTGTGGTCTGTAGTCCACTCGGTTCCTCTGTCCATGGGATTCTCTGGGAAAGAATACTGAAGTGGGTTGCTATTCCCTTCTCCAGGGAATCTTTCTGACCTCGGGATCAAACCTGGGTCTCCTTCATTGCAGGCAGATTCTTTACCATCTGAGCCATCATGGAAGCCCCCTTCCCATTCCTTAAATGTAAGTTAATAACTCCCAAAGAGGACTCCCTTTATCGTCTGCCTACAATTTCTACTCCTTCACCCAAATAAGTGCACTTATCAATAACTGAACTTTGTTTGTTACTCCTCCTTTGGCACAACCCCAAAATGTACTCCATAAGATCAGGAAGCTAGACAATGTTCACTGCTTTGTTCTGAATGTCTTGAATTATAATAATAGAAAGTGCTCAGCAACAGTATTAATGAAACATGAAAATCATATTTCAGCCCCATACTTTACTGTGAATGTATCGTAGTCCACCAATGAAAACGTAATACTTCAAACCCTCATATTTTGTCTTGAGAGCAATCACCAAACCATCTAAATCAGTAGTTCTCAGACTTGGCTTTATTTTAATATCATCTGGAACTTCTACAAAACACAGATGGTAAGCCTCAACTCCTAAATTGCTCATTTAATTGATTTGGACTGCGTGTGCATCAATATTTGTATAAAGTATCCACAGGTGATCCTACTGTTATCTGTGAATAAAAACCTTTGATTTACAGTTTTTATTTTAAAGAATTTTAGATGTTTATAAATCATATTTATTAGAGAATACCTACAATTCCTAAAATATATGGGTTGTGCGACTTCCCTGGCAGTCCAGTGGTTTAAACTTTGCTCTCTAATGCAGGGGCTGTAGGTTCAGTCCCTGTTTGGGGAGGTAAGATCCCACATGCCTCTGGGCCAAAAAACCAAAATATAGAACAGAAGCAATATTGTAACAAATTCAATAAAGACTTTATAAAAATGGTCTAAATAAAAAATATATATATATATATGGGCTGTAAAAAGTCATAAAATCTAGCTCCAACTTGCCTCTTCATAGCTGCCTTCCCTCTATATAGTTGTTTTAGGTGTATGCATACCATTTATTTTTGCTTACACAAATCTTTAAATACCACAAATTACTGATTTAGGACAAAAATTCCTAGTTGGCACTGAGAATAATGTCTCACAACTTAATTGATCTCATTTGCCTGCTGAAACTGTGATTCACAATAGAATATTTTCTTGACAGAAAATCCATGTAATTAATCTCCTTGTTAATTTTTTCTCCATCAATCCAACAAAAACACATTTAACAAATTCAACAAAAGTAGGACATCCTAATTCTCTCCTAACCATTAAGGAAATTAAATCCTTAATAAAAACAAAGAAACCAATCAATCAAACAAAAAAAATTCTCCACAAAGAAAACTTCAAAGCAGATGATTTTACAAAAAAGTTTTACCAGATGTTTTTGAATAAATATCAATCTTACATAAACACTTTCAAGAGAATAGAAAGAAAAATCAACTACTTGTCTTACAACTTGCTTATCTTGCTTACAAAATAGGACAAAGAGATTATGGAAAAGGGTAATTACAGGTCATTTTCAGTCAAAAGCATAGATGAAAAATGCCATATAAAGCATTATTTAAGTTTGGAAAGGTGTGGGACTTTCCTTTGCACCCAAAAACTGAAACACCAATGTATTTTTCTTTTGTTTTCTATCAGTACCTCTGTAGACCCAACGATGTGTTTGGTGAGAAATTTCAGAAATCTGTTTAGGTCAGGTGCTATATGGATATTTGAATGCTAATTCTATAGAACCAAAGAAAAAATAGAATGAAAAGGGAGAAAGAAAGTGAGGAGACGCTCCAGAGACTGAGAGTCCAAGGGCAGAGATTATGTCTAATGAATCAGAGGCAATGATCAAATAGCAGAGGTTATCCAACTCAAATACATTGCAGGCTGTGTACAGTATCAGGGGGGTAGAATATCAGATATAGGCCAGTATAGGAAAAGCAGAGGCAGCAAAAGTGTGGGTCCAGAAAGACTCAGGTCAACACTAGGTGTTAGCATTTTTGTTTGGCTGAATTTTCTTTGGTTCCTGCCATATAGGCTTTCAGCCCAAAGCTTTTACAAGGTATTAAGTTGGTGTCTACAGGGATTGCTGCTGTTGTGGTTCAGTTGCTCAGTTATGTCTGACTATTTGTGACTCCATGGACAGCAACACACCAGGCTTCCCTGTCCTTCACCACCTCCCAGAGATTGCTTAAACTTATGTCCATTGAGCTGGTGATCACATCCAATCATCTCACCCTCTGTCATCCCCTTCAATTCCTGCCTTTAATCATTCCCAGCCTTAGGGTCTTTTCCAATGAGTTGGCTCTTCACATCAGGTGGCCAAAGTATTGGAGCTTCAGCTTCAGCACCAGTCATTGCAACAAATATTCAGGACTGATTTTCTTTAGGATTGACTGGCTTGATCTCCTTTCTGTCCAAGGGACTCTCAAGAGTCTTCTCCAGCACCATAGTTCAAAGGCATCAATTTTTCAGTGCTCAGCCTTCTTTATTGATGGTCCAGCTCTCACATCCATACATGACTACTGGAAAAACCATAGCTTTGATTAGATCGACTTTTGTAGACAAAGTAATGTCTCTGCTTTTTAACATACTGTCTAGGTTTGTCACTGCTTTTCTTCCAAGGACCAAGCATCTTTTAATTTCACAGCTTCAGTCATGCTCCACAGTGATTTTGGAGCCCAAGCAAATAAAGTCTGTCACCGTTTCCATTGTTTCCCCATCTATTTGCCATGAGATGATGGGAGCAGATGTCATGATCTTCATTTTTTGAATGCTGAGTTTTAAGTCAGCTTTTTCACTCTCCTCTTTCACCTTCATCAAGAGTCTTTTTAATTCCTCTTTGATTTCTGCCATAAGGGTGGTGTCATCTGCATATTTGAGGTTATAGGTATTTCTCCTGGAAATCTTGATTCCAGCTTGTGCTTCATCCAGCCCAGCATTTCACATGATGTACTCTGTATATAAGTTAAATAAGCAGGGTGACAATATACACACTTGACATACTCCTTTCCCAATGTGGAACCAGTCTGTTGTTCCATGTCTGGTTCTAACTGTTTCTTCTTGACCTGCATATAGGTTTCTCAGGAGGCAGGTAAGGCGGTCTGATATTTCCATCTCTCTAATAATTTTCCACAGTTTGTTGCATTTACACAGTGAAAGGCTCTTTAGTGTAGTCAACAAAGCAGAAGTAGATGTTTTTCTGGAATTCTCTAGCTTTTTCTCTGATCCAACAAATGTTGGCAATTTGATCTTTGGTTCCTCTGCCTTTTCTAAATCCAGCTTGAACATCTGGAAGTTCTTGGTTCACATGTTGTTGAAGCCTAGCTTGAGGGATTTTGAGCATTACACTGCTATCAGGGATCATAGCAAGCAAATTTAGGGGTCTTGCATCGAAACCAGTAAATTTGATTCTCATGTTAGTCCTCGAATTGTTCTGTGTTCCAGAGTCAGTGATTACAACCTTACCCAACAGGACTAGACACAAGTAACTAGAGGATGAAAAGAGTGAATGGCACAGTTAAACTGCTCCCAGTTGCTGGATAAATAATGTAAAGTAGTTTCCCTACTAAGCTTGGGTCTAGAAGAGATTTAATGACTTGTCAGTATACAACCTTATGATGAAAGAGAAATTTTATTTTAATTTGCATTTTTATTCTTATAATTTATGCAATTATTCTCTCCAAACTCCAGTACAGATGTAAAGTTGGAGAGAGATAAATCTATAAATGTAACATTATATTATGTATTAGTATATACTATGAAGGCAATGGCAAGCCACTCCAGTACTCTTGCCTAGAAAGTCGCATGGACAGAGGAGCCTGGTGGGCTGCAGTCCATGGGGTCGCTACTAGTCAGACACGACTGAGCGACTTCACTTTCACTTTTCTCTTTCACACATTGGAGAAGGAAATGGCAACCCACTCCAGTGTTCTTGCCTGGAGAATCCCAGGGACGGCGAGCCTGGTCGGCTGCCATCTATGGGGTCACATAGAGTCGGGCACGACTGAAGCGACTTAGCAGCAGCAGCAGCAGCAGCATTCTTATGTATATAGCATTTTCTGGTTAATTATTTACTGAAATTAGGCAAGATCACAAAGTTTGAATAAACTTAGCCAATACTGAATTGATTTTAATTTTTTTTAAAATAGAACTCAATATAAATGAACATTATGCATTTCTTCTAGGTCTATCACCAACTTTATGCAAAGTTCAGTTCAGTTCAGTTCGGTGACTCAGTTGTGTCCGATTCTTTGCAGCCCCATGAGTCACAGCACTCCAGGCCTCCCTGTCCAACACCAACTCCAGGAGTTCACTCAAACTCACCTCCATCGAGTCAGTGATGCCATCCAGCCATCTCATTCTCTGTCGTCCCCTTCTCCTCCTGCCCCCAATCCCTCCCAGCATCAGAGTCTTTTCCAGTGAATCAACTCTTCCCATGAGGTGGCCAAAGGATTGGAGCTTCAGCTTTAGCATCAGTCCTTCCAGTGAACACCCAGGATTGGTCTCCTTTAGAATGGACTGGTTGGATCTCCTTGCAGTCCAAGGGACTCTCAAGAGTCTTCTCCAACACCACAGTTCTAAAGCATCAATTCTTCGGCGATCAGCTTTCTTCACAGTCCAACTCTCACATCTTTAATAGCAAAAGTATTTCTGTACCTGATAAATTGACAGTGGCTGTACAGGGTCATGGGAGAAGGCAATGGCAACCCACTCCAGTACTCTTGCCTGGAAAATCCCATGGAAAGAAGAGCCTGGTAGGCTGCAGTCCATGGGGTCGTTAAGGGTCGGACACGACTGAGCGACTTCACTTTCACTTTTCACTTTCATGCACTGGAGAAGGAAATGGCAACCTACTCCAGTGTTCTTGCCTGGAGAATCGCAGGTACGGGGGAACCTGGTGGGCTGCTGCCTATGGGGTCGCACAGTGTTGGACACGACTGAAGCGACTTAGCAGCAGCAGCATACAGGGGCTTATTAATCTTAAAATAAATAAAGGAATAAATGCTTACATGGATATGTTAATTATCATTTTTCATCTAAATGTGCTGAATTGTTAGTTTCTTGCCTATTCAACAATTTTTAACATCTCTCTTAATTGATAAAATTGTGTCTCCAACAAATAATCCCCAAACTGTATTTTAGAAAAGAAATTAATTTCTTAGTTACAGGAATGCAAAGCCAGCCATGCTGCCCTCCCATATTTACTTTTTTATTACTATTTTCTTGTTTAGAATTTGTTTAACCAGTTTAAACTAAACTTGAATTAAAAAATAAAGCACCCCAAGCTGAATCCTCATGTGCTGAATTTCTGTCTCAGAGCCAGTTTTATAGCTGAGTTACAAACACTAAAGAAAATTTATAATAAACCCGGGACCACCTCATTTTGTAATGGGAGGTAATGGTCACCAGCAATGAGAGAGTATATTGTGCTCAGATGTCAACCTCTTTACCTTTCTAAAACAGTGGATCTTGAGTTTAGAAATCAATATCCACATATTTTGTTTCATACACCACTTTGTCATAACACAATATCTTTCTCTGCTGAGGTGAAAAAGGGTCTAGTTTAGTAACAAAAATGAGGTGGGCAGGAATTGTTAGACAATTTATAGCTCTTCCTAAAAATAAATTGAAGGCTATTACCAATAAAGTACATAGAAATGAGGGAGAGAAAAAAGAGAAGAGACCAATAGATCTTTTTATTTTGCAAACTCAAAATGTAAGAAATGAAAAATTCAAAGTTTTGTATCTTTATATAGGCAAAGTATATCACATGCAAAATAAATAACATTTATTCTTCATAATAAAATTAAAAAGAATAACTTAAATTCCCTTAAATTACCAGGCTAAATTACTAGGTTTAAGCATTTTGGTCAGTATCTAAAATGATATAACAAATCACATTGAAAGAAATCATTTTCTTGGTAAAACAAAAAAGTGCTCTGCTATAGGCTAGGCAGAATTAATACAATTTTAACATTAAAATAAATATTATAACACCTAAAATGTTCATTTCATTTATCTATGACTGAACACCTTACAAAAGACAGGCATCATCTTAAATCTATTAATCTAGGTTGTATTTTTGAATCTAAATATTTTCTTCCATATTATATGATCCTCAAATAACATATTCATCTTTAGCAGAGCACTCAATTTCTTCAAGTTCATTTTATATGCTTTTAGAGTTTAATGTCTTTGCATAGTTGAGCCGTTTTTAACATTTTTCTATAATCTAATCAATGAAAGCAGTATTATCCTCTTCCTCTTGGTAATTATGGAAAAGAAGTGAGAAACTCTTCCCAGTGTTCCACAAAACAGCACTTCATAAAAATGAATTTCCGAATCCCCAAACAATCAAAACTAATGATGTTTGACACTGGTGGTTGAATTTATGACTAATACAGTAACAGTTTGAATGTTCTCATTAGACTTGCCATCCGATGTAATCGAGTTTAAAATATGTCTTTAACTTGACCAGGTCATTGATTTTGCACTGGACAATGGCTTTCTCGGATATTAAATTTTTTCTCAGAGTCCACTTGAGCCTTTGGTTATGTAGTGAAATAGGCTTTAATTGTGTTGTGAAAGAAATTCAACTTAACACAGCAGAGAAAAGCCGGGAAAGCCATGCTATTTGTCAAAATCTCTTTTGGCTTCAGCTATTGTACATTGTAAATGGATTAGCTTTCAAAAAATTCTATCTTTACTATGTTTTTCATTGGAGGGAAAGGAGAAATAGTGTTCAAAACTGTCTTTCATCAGGGAGCAGCTCTTTTTTTTGTTTCTTTTAACTGGTGCATTAACTGGACTATTTATAGTGAGTAGTATAGGCCGTTCTAATATGGATGTATACATCTTTAAAAAATATTTTCTTAGCAGTATTTTAATGTGAAGATGAGTCCTGACTGGAGTCCTCTATCAATAGACTTGAAATTTCATAAATGCCTTCACTCACTCCATTTCCTGGTGAAAGCTGGGTAATGGAAAAGTGATATCACACATATTTTGAAAATAGTTGATTTTGCTTTATTCTATTTAATTCTAGATATGAAAATAGTCGTAACCCTAGAGATAAAAATTAATATTAGGGTGCATGAGTAATTATTTGCACAATTCTGATAATTCACATTTCTTTCTCTCATATTTTACTAAGTTATATATTTTAAATGGTGTATAACAAGGGCATTTATTTTTCCAGAACTGATTCTTTCAAATTGTGGTGTTGGAGAAGACTCTTGAGAGTCCCTTGGAGTGCAAGGAGATTAAACCAGTCAATCCTAAAGGAAATCAATCCTGAATACTCATTGGAAGGACTGATGCTGGAGCTCTAATAATTTGGCCACCTGATGCGACGAACTGATTCACTGGAAAAGACTCTGATGCTGGGAAAGACTGAAGGTAGAAGAAGAAGGGGATGACAGAGGACTAGATGGATGTCATCACCGACTCATGGACATGAGTTTGAGCAAACTTTGGGAGATGGTGAAGGACAGGGAAACCTGGTGTGCTGCAGTCCATGGGATCGCAAAGAGCTGGACGTGACTGAGTGACTGAACAACAAAAACTGCCAAAACCAACACCTGAGTAGAGATTATATTCTTGCATTTGCTCTATGTGTTTAAAGATTTTATAAGATCCAATGATTTTTTACTTTCTTATTTAAATGAATTGATCCACTTAACAAATAATCATTGAATACATTTTATATAAGGTACTACATATAGTATATGTGGCCTGTGGCCACATGGAACTTACATTCTAATGATAGAGATGGCCATTAATTAAATAACCACATGTATGAACACAGAAGTGAATGATTTGCAGCAGAAAAGTTTACTTTCAGGCAAATAGAAATATGACCTCATTTTGGTAAGGGAAGTGAAAATGAAAGTCACTGTGTCGTGTCTGACTCTTTGTGACCCCATGGACTATACAGTCCATGTAATTCTTCAAGCCAGAATACTGGAGTGCATAGACATTCCCTTTTCCAGGGGATCTTCCCAACCCAGGGATCGAATCCAGGTCTCCTGCTTTGCAGGTGGAAATGACACTAAACCTGAGACCTGAAGAATGCATTAACTAGATGAAGGCAAAGGGAGTTATCTGCCGCATAGCCAATGACATCTGCAGTATATGAGATTAAAAGAAACACAAAACTGTTTAGAAACTTAAAAAAAAGAAAAAGAAAAAAGCAAGGGAATTATAAGTCATGGTAGGATTTTTTTTTTTTTTGTCCTAAAGGCAATTTGAGATATTGAGTACAATTATGTTTAGTGAAGGAAATACCAGTACTGGCTTGCCTGGCTGCTTTTTACATCAGAAAAAAAGACCCTCTTAAACTTTTACCCAGATTGCTTTAACTAATTAATAGAAGTCTTGGGCATAAAATTTAGAAAGTGAGAATTAGTACTAATTACTCATAATGAAGATGAGAGTCAAGAAGTTGGGAATATTCAGTATAAATTTCTTGAACTTTGGCTATAGCAGATTACCTCATATGCAGAGAATAACTGTGCCTCATTTGTGGAGAATCTTGTCCCACTCTACTCTGCTCTCTGCCGACAACACTAGGACCAGATTAAGTCAAGGTTCTCTCTCCCTTGGTTGGAAGATGAGTCAAAGTCTTGAGGACTATCATACTATGAGATTAGTTCAGCTGAGTCGCTCAGTCGTGTCCGACTCTCCGCGACCCCATGAATCACAGCACGCCAGGCCTCCCTGTCCATCACCAACTCCCGGAATTCACTCAAACTCACCTCCATCGAGTCGGTGATGCCATCCAGCCACCTCATCCTCTGTCGTCCCCGTCTCCTCCCGCCCCCGATCACACCCAGCATCAGAGTCCATTCCAGTGAGTCAACTCGTCGCATGAGGTGGTCAAAGTATTGGAGTTTCAGCTTTATCATCAGTCCTTCCAATGACACCCAGAATTGATCTCCTTTAGAATGGACTGGTTGGATCTCCTTGCAGTCCAAGGGACTCTCAAGAGTCTTCTCCAACACCACAGTCCAAAAGCATCAATTCTTTGGCGATCAGCTTTCTTCACAGTCCAACTCTCACATCCATACACGACCACGGGAAAAACCATAGCCTTGATTAGACAGCCCTTGGTTGGCAAAGTAATGTCTCTGCTTTTTAATATACTATCTAGGTTGGTCATAATGTTCCTTCCAAGGAGTAAGCGTCTTTAATTTCATGGCTGCAATCAGCATCCGCAGTGATTTTGGAGCCCCCAAAAATAAAGTCTGACACTGTTTCCACTGTTTCCCCATCTATTTCCCATGAAGTGATGGGACCAGATGCCATGATCTTTGTTTTCTGAATGTTGAGCTTCAAGCCAACCTTTTCACTCTCCTCTTTCACTTTCATCAAGAGGCTTTTGAGTTCCTCTTCACTTTCTGCCATAAGGGTGGTGTCATCTGCATATCTGAGGTTATTGATATTTCTCCCAGCAATCTTGATTCCAGCTTGTGCTTCTTCCAGCCCAGCGTTCCTCATGATGTACTCTGCATATAAGTTAAATAAGCAGGGTGACAATATACAACCTTGACATACTTCTTTTCCTATTTGGAACCAGTCTGTTGTTCTATGTCCAGTTCTAACTGTTGCTTCCTGACCTGCATACAGGATTCTCAAGAGGCAGGTCAGGTGGTCTGGTAGTCCCAACTCTTTTAGAATTTTCCACAGTTTATTGTGATCCACACAGTCAAAGGCTTTGGCATAGTCAATGAAACAGAAATAGATGTTTTTCTGGAACTCTTTTGCTTTCTCCATGATCCAGTGGATGTTGGCAATTTGATCTCTGGTTCCTCTGCCTTTCTAAAACCTGCTTGAACATCTGGAAGTTCACGATTCACATATTGCTGAAGCCTGGCTTGGAGAATTTTGAGCATGACTTTACTAGCATGTGAGATGAGTCCAATTGTGCCGTAGTTTGAGCATTCTTTGGCATTGCCTTTCTTTGGGATTGGAATGAACACTGACATTTTCCAGTCCTGTGGCCACTGCTGAGTTTTCCAAATTTGCTGCAATATTGAGTGCAGCACTTTCACAGCATCATCTTTTAGGATTTGATATATCTCAATTGGAATTCCATCACCTCCACCAGCTTTGTTCGTCGTGATGCTCTCTAAGGCCCACTTGACTTCTTATCCCAAGATGTCTGTCTCCAGGTGAGTGATCACGCCATCATGATTATCTTGGTCATGAAGATCTTTTTTGTACAGTTCTTCCATGTATGCTTGCCGCCTCTTCTTAATATCTTCTGCTTCTGTTAGGTCCATACCATTTCTGTCCTTTATTGAGCCCATCTTTGCATGAAATGTTCCTTTAATATTTCTCATTTTCTTGAAGAGATCTCTTGTTTTTCCTATTCTGTGGTTTTCCTCTATTTCTTTGCATTGATCGCTGAGGAAGGCTTTCTTATGTCTCCTTGCTATTTTTAGGAACTCTGCATTCAGATGCTTATATCTTTCCTTTTCTCCTTTGCTTTTCGCTTCTCTTCTTTTCACAGCTATTTGTAAGGCCTCCTCAGACAGCCATTTTTGCTTTTTTGCATTTCTTTTCCATGGGGATGGTCTTGGTCCCTGTCTCCTCTACAATGTCACGAACCTCTGTCCAGAGTTCATCAGGCACTCTATCTATCAAATCTAGTTCCTTAAATCTATTTCTTACTTCCACTGTATAATCATAAGTGATTTGATTTAGGTCATATCTGAATGGTCTAGTGGTTTTCCCTACTTTCTTCAATTTACGTCTGAATTTGGCAAAAAGGAGTGCATGATCTGAGCCACAGTCAGCTCCTGGTCTTGTTTTTGCTAACTGTATAGAGCTTCTCCATCTTTGGCTACAAAGAATATAATCAATCTGATTTCGGTGTTGACCATCTGGTGATGTCCATGTGTAGAGTCTTCTCTTGTGTTGTTGGAAGAGGGTGTTTGCTATGACCAGTGCATTCTCTTGGCAAAACTCTATTAGCCTTTGCCCTGCTTCATTCCGTGCTCCAAGGCCAAATTTGCCTCTTACTCCAGGTGTTTCTCGACTTCCTACTTTTGCATTCCAGTCCCCTGTAATGAAAAGGACATCTTTTTTGGGTGTTAGTTCTAAAAGATCTTGTAGGTCTTCATAGAACTGTTCAACTTTGGCTTCTTCAGCGTTACTGGTTGGAGCATAGGCCTGGATTACTGTAATATTGAATGGTTTGCCTTGGAAATGAACAGAAATCATTCTGTCATTTTTAAGATTGTATCCAAGTACTGCATTTCGGACTCTTTTGTTGACCATGATGGCTACTCCATTTCTTCTAAGGGATTCCTGCCCACAGTAGTAGATATAATGGTCATCTGAGTTAAATTCACCCATTCCAGTCCATTTTAGTTCACTGATTCCTAGAATGTCTACATTCAGTCTTGTCATCTCCTTTTGCCTTGATTCATGGACCTAACATTCCAGGTTCCTATGCAGTATTGCTCTTTACATCATCGGACCTTGCTTCTATCACCAGTCACATCCACAACTGGGTATTTGTTTTGCTTTGGCTCCATCCCATCATTCTTTCTGGAGTCATTTCTCCACTGATCTCCAGTAGCACACTGGGCACTTACCGACCTGGGGAATTCCTCATTCAGTATCCTATCATTTTGCTTTTTGATACTTTTCATGGGGTTCTCAAGGCAAGTATACTGAAGTGGTTTGCCATTCCCTTCTCCAGTGGACCACATTCTGTCAGACCTCTCCACCATGATCCGTCCCTCTTGAGTGGCCCAGCACGGCATGGCTTAGTTTCATTGAGTTAGACAAGGCTGTGGTCCATGTGATCAGATCAACTAGTTTTCTGTGATTATGATTTCAGTGTGTCTGCCCTCTCTTGCCCCCTCGCAATACCTACTGTCTTATTTGGGTTTCTCTTACCTTGGTTGTGGAATATCTCTTCACAGCTGCTCCAGCAAAGTGCAGACGCTGTGCCTTACCTTGGACATGGGGAGCTCTTCTCTGCCACGCTTCTGCACGTGGTCAGTTGCGCCAGAGCTGGCCTGTCTCGCGTCTGTGCAGCTGGAGCCAAATTTTTCTTACCCTCCTTAAGATGTCTAGCTTCTGCTAGAGAGGGAGACTGTGCAGTCTGCATTCACCTAAGAGCAATGCTCTTCCTACCCATCACTGACTCTCCTTCATGAACCAAAAGATGAAGAAACAAGGAGAATGAAAGGTAAGCTTGTGGACTTCCCTGGTGGTACAGTGGTTGAGAATCCACCTGCCAATGCAGGGGATACAGGTTTAATCCCCGGTTCAGGAAGATTCCATATGCCATGGAGAAACTCAGCACATGTGCTGCAACTGCTGAACCTGTGTGATGCAACTACTGAAGCCTGAGTACTTAGAGCCTGTGCTTCACAACAAGAGATGACACGACAATGAGAAGTCTGCACTGCAAGGAACAGTAGCCCTTCCTTGCCATAACTAGAGAAAGTCCATGCAGTGATGAAGACCCACTGCAATAAAATAAATAAATAAATAAAATTCAAAAAAAAGATTAAAAGTATGCTTGCTTTTCTGAATGTGCATATATGAGTCTTTTATCCCTAGGCACCAATAAAAAGTAAAAGAATCTAAGAAAAATCAAGAAACAGATAACTGAGTTTTCATAACCAACTGCATAATCAGATTTGCACCTTTAAAAGATGGCTCAGACAGCAGGGAGTCAGAAAGATCACAAAGATTTGGACAAGATTGAGCATGCATGCCTTTTCATGCTGAGATGGAGAGGCTCTAAACAGTCAACAAAAACAAGACTGGGAACTGACTGTGGCTCAGATCATGAACTCATTGCCAAATTCAGACTTAAAATGAAGAAAGTAGGGAGAGGCACTAGACCATTCAGGTATGACCTAAATCAAATCCCTTATGATTATACAGTGCAAGTGAGAAATAGATTTAAGGGAATAGATCTGATAGAGTGCCTGAAAAACTATGGATGGGGGTTTGTGACATTGTACAAGAGGCAGTGATCACGACCATCCCCAGGAAAAAGAAATGCAAAAAAGCAAAATGATTGTCTGAGGCCTTACAAACAGTTAGGAAAGGAAGAGAATCAAAAGGCAAAGGAGAAAAGCAAAGATATATCTATTTGAATGCAGAGTTCCAAAGAATAGCATGGAGAGATAAGAAAGCTTTCCTGTGATCAATTCAAAGAAATAGAAGAAAACAATAAAATGGGAAAGACTAGAGATCTCTTCAAGAAAATTAGAGATACCATGGGAACATTTCATGCAAAAATGGGCAAAATAAAGGACAGAAATGGTATGGACCTAACAGAGCATAAGATATTAAGAAGAGGTGGCAAGAATACACAGAAGATCTTTACAAAAAAGATCTTCATCATCCAGATAACCATGATGGTGTGATCACTCACCTAGAGCCAGACATCCTGGAATGTGAAGTCAAGTGGGCCATAGGAAGCGTCACTACAAATAAAGCTAGTGGAGGTGATGGAATTCCAGCTGAGCTATTTCAAATCCTAACAGATGACGTTCTGAAAGTGCTGCACTCAATATGCCAGCAAATTTGGAAAACTCAGCAGTGGCCACAGGACTGGAAAAGGTCAGTTTCCATTCCAATCCCAAAGAAAGGCAATGCCAAAGAATGCTCAAACTACCATACAATTGCACTCATCTCACATGCTAACAAACAAGTCAGACATGGCTGAGCGACTTCACTTTCACTTTTCACTTTCACACATTGGTGAAGGAAATGGCACCCCACTCCAGTGTTCTTGCCTGGAGAATCCCAGGGACAGGGGAGCCTGGTGGGCTGCTGTCTATGGTGTTGCACAGAGTCGGACACGACTGAAGTGACTTAGCAGCAGCAGTACATGCTAGCAAAGTAATACTCAAAATTCTCCAAGCCAGGCTTCAACAGTATGTGAACCGCGAACTTCCAGCTGTTCAAGCTGGATTAAGAAAGGCAGAGGAACCAGAGATCAAATTGCCAACATCCATTGAATCATTGAAAAAGCAAGAGAGTTCCAGAAAAACAACTACTTCTGCTTTATTGAGCACGTCAAAGCCTTCGGCTGTGTGGATTACAACAAACTGTGGAAAATTCTTCAAGAGATGGGAATACCAGACCACCAGACCTCCTGAGTAATCTGTACGCAGGTCAGGAAGCAACAGTTAGAACTGGACATGGAACAACAGACTGGTTCCAAATGGGAAAGGAGTACGTCAAGGCCGTATATTGTCACCCTGCTTATTTAACTTATTTGCAGATCTTGTATATAAGAAATTCCAGGGTAGATGAGGCACAAGCTGGAGTCAAGATTGCTGGGAGAAATATCAATAACCTCAGATAGGCAGGCGACACCACCCTTATGGTAGAAAGTGAAGAAGAACTAAAGAGCCTCTTGATGAAAGTGAAAGAGGAGAATGAAAAAGTTGGCTTAAAATTCAACATTCAGAAAACTAAGATTATGGGATTCAATCCTATCACTTAATTGCAAATAGATGTGGAAACAATGGAAACAGACAGATTTTATTTTTTGGGCTCCAAAATCACTGCAGATGGTGACTTCAGCCATGAAATTAAAAGACACTTGCTCCTTGGAAGAAAAGTTATGACCAACCTAGACAGCATATTAAAAAGGAGAGACATTACTTTGCCAACAAAGGTCTGTCTAGTCAAGGCTATGGTTTTTCCAGTAGTCATGTATGAGAGTTGGACTATAAAGAAAGCTGAATGCCAAAGAATTGATGCTTTTCACCTGTGGTGTTGGAGAAGACTCTTGAGAGTCTCTTGGACTGCAAGAAGATCCAACCAGTCAATCCTAAAATAAATCAGCCCTGAATATTTATTCAAAGGACTGATAATGAAGCTGAAATTCCAATACTTTGTCCACCTGATGCAAAGAACTGACTCATTGGAAAAGACCCTGATGCTTGGAAAGATTGAAGGTGGGAGGTGAAGGGGACGACAGAGGATGAGATGGTTGGATGGCATCACCGACTCTATGGACAGGAGTTTCAGTAAGCTCCAGGAGTTGGTGATGGACAGGAATGCCTGGCATGATGCAGTGCATGGGGTTGCAGAGAGTTGGACACAACTGAGTGACTGAACTTAACTGAGCACGCATGCACTGAGCAGTTCAGTGTTCCTATTTAGTTCCTCCTCTTTGGGGCTTCCCAGGTAAAGAATCTGCCAGCCAATGTAGGAGAAGCAAGGGACACAGGTTCAATTCCTGTGTAGGAAAGATTCCTTAGAGAAGGAAATGGCAACCCACTCCAGTATTCTTTCCTGGAAAATCCCATGGACAGAGGAGCCTGGTGGGCTACAGTCCGTTTGGTTACAAAGAGTCAGACACAGTTGAACACACATGCATGCAAACAGCAGGAAGTAGAAGAACTGGAAGAGAGCATGAGTGTATGCTGAAGGAATAGTTAAGAGGTCATGATAGTTGTCTGGCAGCTTTGATTAGAGAAGGAATGAGGTGGGCAGGGGGTATGTGTTTTATTTTGGATAGGTTGAGTTTAAAGTGACTTTAAGCAAGAAGGTTGAAATGCTAAATAGATAGTTGCTTTTATGAAGTTTAGAGAACAGTTTCAGAACAAATATGAATTTGCAGGTTATTAGCATCCTGATGCGGAGAAGGCAATGGCAAGCCACTCCAGTACTCTTGCCTAGAAAATCCCATGGATGGAGGAGCCTGGTAGGCTGCAGTCCGTGGGGCCATTAAGGGTCGGACATGACTGAGCGACTTCACTTTCACTTTTCACTTTCACATATTGGAGAAGGAAATGGCAACCCACTCCAGTGTTCTTGCCTGGAGAATCCCAGGGATGGGGGACCCTGGTGGGCTTCTGTCTATGGGGTCACACAGAGTCGGACAAGACTGAAGTGATGCAGCAGCAGCAGCAGCATCCTGATGACCTCATATTCAATATAATTTTTTCAATAGATTTATTCTCAATGCTATAAAAGTATTCACATGAAGCTTTTTTCTATTTTTAAATGAAAAACTATGAGCATAAAAACATACACATAAGCAAACACAAAAATGGGCTCAGACACCAAAGCTGATCTCAAAACCCCACTGAAACAGACCTTCATTTGCCTTAATCTACAAGCCTTGGTATTAAACTAAGGAGAAAAAGTGTTTATTTTCATAAGCATTCAAAATATTAATACTAAAGGATGCTTATAAGTATTGAGATATTAATAAAAAATTATGACTTTTAATTTAGAAGTACTAACATATTTTGGTCATTATTTAAAACAAAGAGAGTCTGGAAAATGCAGGCTTGTTTGTATTTTTCTTTAAAAAGGCATCCATTTTACCTTTAGCCAAATGCTTTTCCGTGTCATTATCAGTTAATCGATTGGAGAGGAATTTTTATACGTGTTTCGCCAATGAGCCTGACATATTTTGAAAATAATTTCTGTGTCATTTTCTGGTTTTCATTTTTCTTTCCAAATGAGTGACCTACTCTTCAACACTAATTTTAGATGTCACGGTAAATAAAATAAATATAATACCTGATGCTTGATATTACTACTTTGGCTTTAGATGAGCTAATTTCAGATAATTGTAGTTGTATGGTATGCAGACCTTCATCTTTCATTGTCTTTTAAAGACTGGAGGAAACTGTGATTAGTCTCTCTTCTCTTTAATCAATCCTTCTGCTCCCGAAAAATTACTGTCTGCAAGCTAAGCTGCAAAAATCACCAAACGTGCCTCCATGGATCAATCTTTGAATGCCATGATACATGGACTTATTTGCAAACATGGCTAGAGGCTTCTAGCATTAGCTTCTCTCAGAAATTATTATTGCTGCCTGTGACTGAAGGTTATTGCTGCTGAATTGATGACTGAATTAGTGAAATAAGTCACTGCTAGAATCTTCACATCTAACACACAAATGGGTCATTAACTGAAACACAAATGCTATCTGCTCAGTTTAAGTTAGGAATTCTGCAAATCTTCAGGAAAAGAAGATGGTAGAATTATAAGCCCAAGTATTTTATCAATTAGATATTAGATTAAAGAGATATTAACATCCAGGCTTGTAAAGAGTCAATAATGACCCAATCTAAAATATCAGAAATGTCATTGCTATCTAAATAAAATGAAATATCAATTTATATTGACGTTTCCACCTTTTTTTTTTTTTTTGCCCTTTCATTAGGCCATCAAGCTGGATGATTTGTCTGGCCACCTGTTTGACAGATGTGGAGGGTAACTGGGATGGTTCGGTTTCTTGGGGCAGTGGCTTTGAATGTGCCATATACCAAGGTAACTGGTAACAGAAGTGCAATCCAGGTGTTCCACGGTGGGAAGCTAAAGTGATTTGTAAAAAGTTCACACCAACACTGCTAGGTAGCTCAGCTTGGGATGTGTATATGTAGTTCTGCTTCTAAGATATTTTCTTTTAAAATGTGGATTGGCATAAGGGGTCTCCTTTAAACACATTCTTGAATCACATGATTAGAGCTAAGGAAATCTATCAAGAGAAGAAGAGTGGTAGGTAGAGAAAAACAGGAAATAGACAAGTAAGTTTTGTCAGCAGACAGGAGTCTGGAAAATATCTTTCAAGACTGTTTGATTTCTTTTTGTATAAACTGTGCTTATGATGACACTTTCCTTTCACTTTAAAAGTATTAATTTTACTTGCTTGGATCCTAGGATAACTAGAGTATGGTAATTTAGATATGTATTTGGCTGAGGTATATCAAGTAACTACTATATACCAGAAATTACAATGAGTAAAAGGAAAGTCTCTGCCTTCAAGATATATCCACCCAGAATGAAGATAAACAAATAATAATTCTAATGTAATAGAGATAAATGTGTACACAGAAGGGCTAGGGAATGCAGGAGAGGTTGGGAGCCCCTCAGAAAGCCTTCCTAGGGAGTTGTTACGTGAGCTTAATAGTATAATTCAGTTACTTCTGTATGCATAAAGAAAATTCTCCTTTTAGACCAAAATGATTTGCCAGTGAGTCTCAAGCCATTTAATTATCTATGGCCAATTCACTGATCCCGATTCACTGTGAAAGGTGTGAAATTTGGGGCCTTGTTTTTCTTTTGTGAGTTGTATTCCTTACCTATTGCTCTATAACAAATGACCCCAAATCCATGGGATTCTTCAGGCAAGAATATTGGAGTGGGTTGCCATTTCCTTCTCCAGGGGATCTTCCTGACCCAGGGATCAGATCTGGATCTCCTGCCTTGTAGGCAGATTCTTTACCAACTGAGCTATGAGGGAAGTCCTTGTTAATTGATAACATAATTCATTATATTTCTGAACTTTTTAATATAAGTAAATATGAAGAAAATTAAATTGGATTAAAAAATCATAAGCTCCATTAGAATAAGATATATTTATATATCAAAAGACTTTATAAAAAACAGTGCTCTGAATTATTTCAAAATTGGCTATTAATTACAAGTTTAGTTCTACTTGTTATTCTAAATGGTGGACAATTTTAGCAGTAGATTTTGAACAAAAGAAGTTTACTGAAATCCCTACTTCACTGTCATTTAAAAAATTACATTTTGGAGCCTATTTCCTCCTACAGCTTTTGAGATTTGTGGTAAATGTTCAATCTTGCATACTATTTTATAACTTCAATCTATGAAACCAGCAATAACATGAGATTTCAAATATGGATAGCAAATGTCAGTAGGACACTATATAAAATCATGGAATAAAACATAAAAAGTTATTTAAGTTGCATATAAAACACCACTTCAGTGTTATACTGCAAATTACTTAAACACCGTGCAGTCTTTGAGCATAGAAAAAAGCAGTGCTTTGTAAAGGAGTGATATTTTAAAATATTAATAGTAACATGTAAGGACAGTTTTATTATTGTGTTAAGTTTCTTTCCAAAACATCAGGCATGTTAAACAAATGTTATTTTTCAAGGAAGAAAAGCCATTGCATTCAACTATGTAAAAACACAGTGAGATAATGTTTCCCACCTCAGAACTGTGGGAAGAGGCAGTCGATGTTATAACTATGACAAGAGAGCATACGGTGAGGAGAGGACCAGTTCTCTCCAGTTGTAAACCTAGATCCTGACTCTCTGAGTCAAGGATACCTTGAGGGAGTAGGTTTTTAAGGCTAGATGTAATCATCTTTAAATTTTTCTGAAATGTGCATTTGAAGCTCACTGTTTTGATCTTAAAACCAAAGTTATGAAAACAGATCTGATCTGACCTTTAAATGCACCAATTTGTACTGGTTAAAAAAATAATATATTCACAAATTAATACAGTTTAAATAATAATAATAATAGTTTAAAAAGTTCATTAATTAACCCATCAATTTATTGACACTTTAAAGCAATTCATCCTAGTAATAAATATTTGTATTAGCAGTTTATGAAATATTTAGGTGTATATTAACTTATTTATTTCAATAGTAATTTAACATATATTGAGTAATTACTACTTGCCAAGCATTGCTCTCAGTGCTTTGTATGAGTTGGCCCTCTTCATCCCCATCTCAACTCTGCATCAAAGAAGAGGAAGCAGAAACACTGGGAGTGTGGATAAGAGTGTAGCTAGGTCACAATGCTAGTGATGGTGGTGGAGATAAGTTCAAACTCTGGAAGGTGCTCTTAGCATTTCACCACATAACAATGTGAGGCTATGAACAGGAATTAGGCTTACACTGTTATTAGCACTTGCAAATAAGGAAAAAGGTACTTGCAGGAGTAAAATACAAAGGCTGTTAAATGGAAGAGTATGGACTTTAGTCTCGATTTCCTGCCACCAAGTCTACTATAATGATTTCCCTTGGATCTTAAGGAGCTCATCTTCAGAGGAAACACACACAGAAGCAACTGAAAATACAATGCAAGGAGAGATATAAAAGAAGTGCTGCTGTACTGGATTTTAGAGGAGGGAGATTACCTTCTCTGGGTGTCAAGAATGTGAAACAAATCTTTAGCAACAGGGCAAATCACAAGTTCTAGGAAAGCAGATTTCTAATAAAGCATCAGACAGTTTGACAACAACCCAAAACCTCTGGGACACTGTAAAAGCAGTGCTAAGGGGGAAGTTCATAGCAATATAGGCATACCTCAAGAAACAAGAAAAAAGTCAACTAAATAACCTAACTCTACATCTAAAGAAACTAGAAAAGGAAGAAATGAAGAACCCCAGGGTCAGTAGAAGGAAAGAAATTGTAAAAATTAGGACAGAGATAAATGCAAAAGAAACAAAAGAGACCATAGCAAAAATCAACAAAGCCAAAAGCTGGTTCTTTGAGAAGGTAAATAAAATTGACAAACCACTAGCCAGACTCATCAAGAAACAAAGGGAGAAGAACCAAATCAATAAAATTAGAAATGAAAATGGAGAGATCACAACCGACAACACAGAAATACAAAGGATTATTAGAGAATACTATCAGCAATTATATGGCAATAAAATGAATAACCTGGAAGAAAGGGACAAATTCCTAGAAAAGTACATCTTTCCAAAACTGAACCAGGAAGAAATAGAAATCTGAACAGACCCATCACAAGCACGGAACTAGAAGCTGTAATCAGAAATCTTCCAGCAAACAAAAGCCCAGGTCCAGACGGCTTCACAGCTGAATTCTACCAAAAATTTAGAGAAGAGCTAACACCTATTCTACTCAAACTCTTCCAGAAAATTGCTGAGGAAGGGAAACTTCCAAACTCATTCTATGAAGCCACCATCACACTAAGCCCAAAACCTGGTAAAGATCCCACAGAAAAAGAAAACTACAGGCCAATATCACTGATGAACATAGATGCAAAAATCCTTAACAAAATTCTAGCAATCAGAATCCAACAACACATTAAGAAGATCATACATCATGACCAAGTGGGCTTTATCCCAGGAATACAAGGATTCTTCAATATCTGCAAATCAATCAACGTAATACACCACATTAACAAACTGAAAAATAAAAACCATATGATTATCTCAATAGATGCAGAGAAAGCCTTCGACAAAATTCAACATCCATTTTTGATAAAAACCCTCCAGAAAGTGGGAATAAAGGGACATATCTCAACATAATAAAAGCTATATATGACAAACCCATAGCAAACATTATCCTCAATGGTGAAAAACTGAAAGCATTTCCCCTAAAGTCAGGAAAAAGACAAGGGTGCCCACTCTCACCACTACTATTCAACATAGTTCTGGAAGTTTTGGCTACAGCAATCTGAGCAGAAAAAGACATAAAAGGAATACAAATTGGAAAAGAAGAAGTAAAACTTTCACTGTTCGCTGATGACATGATCCTCCACACAGAAAACCCTAAAGACTCTACCAGAAAACCACTAGAGCTAATCAATGAATACAGTAAAGTTGCAGGATATAAAATCAGCATACAGAAATCCCTTGCATTCCTATACACTACTAATGAGAAAATAGAAAGAGAAATTAAGGAAACTATTCCATTCAGTCTTGCAACGAAAAGAATTAAATACTTAGGAATATATCTACCTAAGGAAACAAAGGACTTGTTCATAGAAAACTATAAAACACTACTGAAAGTAATCAAAGAGGACACTCATAGATGGAGAAATATACTGTGTTCATGGATTGGAGGAATAAATATTTTTAAAATGAGTAGACTACCCAAAGTAATTTATACATTCAATGCAATCCCTATCAAGATACCAACTATATTTTTCACAGAACTAGAACAAATAATCTCACAATTTGTATGAAAATACAAAAAACCTCGAATAGCCAAAGCAATCTTGAGGAAGAAGACTGGAACTGGGGGAATTAACCTGTTGCGCTTCAGGGTCTACTACAAAGCCACAGTCATCAAGACAGTATTGTACTGGCATAAAGACAGAAATATAGATCAATGGAACAAACTAGGAAGCCCAGAGATAAATCCACACACCTATGGACACCTTATCTTTGACAAAGGAGGCAAGAATATAAAATGGAGAAAAGACAGTCTCTTTAACAAGTGGTGCTGGGAAAACTGGTCAGCCACTTGTAAAAGAATGAACCTAGAATGCTTCCTAACACCATACACCAAAATAAACTCAAAATGGATTAGAGAGCTAAATGTAAGACCAGAAACTATAAAACTCCTAGAGGAGAACGTAGGCAAAACACACTCTGACATAAATCACAGAAGGATCCTCCAAGACAAACCTCCCAGAATACTGGAAATAAAAGCAAAAATAAACAAATGGGACCTAATTAAAATCAAAAGCTTCTGCACAGCAAAGGAAGCTATAAGCAAGGTGAAAAGACAGCCTTCAGAATGGGAGAAAATAATAGAAAATGAAGCAACTGATAAAGGATTAATCTCCAAAATATACAAGCAGCTCCTGCAGCTCAATTCCAGAAAAGTAAACGACCCAATCAAAAAATGGGCCAAAGAACTAAACAGACATTTCTCCAAAGAAGACATACAGATGGCTAACAAACACATGAAAAAATGTTCAACATCCCTCATAATCAGAGAAATGCAAATCAAAACCACAATGAGATACCATTTCACACCAGTCGGAATGGCTGCTATCCAAAAGTCTACATGCAATAAATGCTGGAGAGGGTGTGGAGAGAAGGGAACCCTCTTACACTGTTGGTGGGAATGCAAACTAGTACAGCCACTATGGAGAACAGTGTGGAGATTCCTCAAAAAACTGGAAATAGAACTGCCATATGATCCAGCAATCGCACTCCTGGGCATACACACCAAGGAAACCAGAATTGAAAGAGACACATGTACTCCAATGTTCATTGCAGCACTGTTTATAATAGCCAGGACATGGAAGCAACCTAGATGTCCATCTGCAGACGAATCGATAAGAAAGCTTTGGTACATATACACAATGGAGTATTACTCAGCCATCAAAAAGAATGCATTTGAATAAGTTCTAATGAGGTGGATGAAACTAGAGCCTATTATATAGAGTGAAGTAAGCCAGAAAGAAAAACACCAATACAATATACTAACGCATATATATGGAATTTAGAAATATGCAAATGATAACCCTGTATACGAGACAGCAAAAGAGACACAGATGTATAAAACAGTCTTTGGGACTCTGTGGGAGAGGGTGAGGGTGGGATGGTTTGGGAGAATGGCATTGAAACATGTATATTATCATATGTGAAACGAATCACCAGTTCAGGGTCGATGCATGTTACAGGATGCTCGGGGCTGGTATGTGGGGATGACCCAGAGGGAGGATAAGGGGAGGAGGGAGGTGGGAGGGGAGTTCGGGAGGGGGAACTCATACGGGGTGGATTCATGTCAATGTATGGCAAAACCAACCAATATAATATTGTAAAATAATTAGCTTCCAATAAAAATTAAAAAAAAAAAATAAAAATATCCATGACACAACTTTCACTGTGGCCCAGTTTGGTGCTTCAAATTGCCTTTAAGTAATCATTCTTGGGGCTTCCCAGGTGGTACAGTAGTAAAGAATCTGCCTGCCAATGCAGGAGGCGCAAGAAATGTGGATTCGATTCCTAGGTCGTCTAAATACCCTGGAGGAGGAAATGGCAACTCACTCTAGTATTCTTGCCTAGAAAATTCTTTGGATAGAGGAGCCTGGTGAGCTACAGTCCATGAGGTGGCAAAGAATCAGACATAACTGAGCATGCACACACACATTTCAGCTAAAAAAAAATCATTCTTTTTATAGTTAACAGCAAAGACTTCATGAAATACCTTTGTGAAATATTTCCTGAGGAGAGCAAGGGTTATAAAGTTGTACTTTAATAATGACTAACATCATCAAGCTCTTATCATGAACCAGGTACTATTTTATGTACTTCATAGGTATTCAGTTCAGTTCAGTTCAGTTGCTCAGTCGTGTCCGACTCTTTGCGACCCCATTATGTTTTTCTTATTCCTCAAAGCAATTTGTTTGACAGTTAAAATAATTGCCTCATTTTACTTTTGAAGAAACCAGGGGACAGTTTTCCAAGGGCCCAGTTTCCCAGGAGAATGGCTCGGGCTCCTTGGAGGAAGGTTATGGAGAAATTCACTATATGCATTTGTATGTATATCTCTATTGAGATCGATCTTCTAAAATAGAGTTTTAAGGCTCATACAAAAAGGCTCAGTTGATGAACTGCCTCAGGTCTAATAATGGTTGAGGGTCCATAATTCTTGGGTTTGCTGTCTCAGGTCTATTCTTTAGTTGGCCACATCTGGAGTGTTTTGGGTATGTAAATTAAGTAAGATCTTGGAGATATAATGATTTTATTCTTAGGAACCCCATGAACCATTAACCTGGGCAGAGATTTTTATTGGTTCAACAGAGTTCTACCATCCCTCTTGCTGCTGCTGCTGCTGCTAAGTCGCTTCAGTCGTGTCCGACTCTGTGCGACCCCATAGGCGTCAGCCCACCAGGCTCCCCCATCCCTGGGATTCTCCAGGTAAGAACATTGGAGTGGGTTGCCATTTCCTTCTCCAATGTGTGAAAGTGAAAAGTGAAAGTGAAGTTGCTCAGTCGAATCTGACTGTTAGTGACCCTGTGGACTACAGCCTACCAGGCTCCTCTGTCCATGGGATTATCCAGGCAAGAGTACTGGAGTGGGGTGCCATTGCCTTCTCTGATCCCTCTTGTCCTGTTGACTAGTCTTGTAGTCACATCCACTATTTTCACTTCCTGAGATCAGCCATCTGGGATCCTCCCACCTCCACTGAGATTTCAATTCCCTCCAGTATATTTTTAGTGTAAAGATAACAACCAATGAAATGCCATTAAAAAAAAAAATATTTTATCCTACTTTTTAAATAATCCTGTGCTTTTGCTAATTAACCTGTCCCCTAAAGCCTTTATAAGGGAAAAACAAATCTCTTGGGGGAATATGGTGAAGGCATAATTGGGACAGATTTACATGACAAATAAAATATAGAACATGTTGATCTTGGAAAATGATTACTAATTTAACAGTGAGATTAGGGGTAACAGAGAACACATCAGCTTTTTCCTGTAAATTTAAAATAATCCAAATGCACGCATCTTCCCAGAACCCTCAGTCTGATTGCTAGAATTTGCTTCTTTGCTAATTGATACACTAGCTTTCTTTAGGGCTTCCCCAGAGGTACAGCAGTAAAGAATCTGTCTGCTAATGCAGAAGACCTGGGTTTGATCCCTGGGTTGGGAAGATCCCCTGGAGGAGGGCATGGCCACACACTCCAGTATTCTCACCTGGAGAATCTCATGGACAGAGGAGCCTGGTGGGCTACAATCCACAGTGTTGCAAAGAGTTGGACATGAGAGAAGAAATTTAGCATGCACACATAATAGCTTTCATGTTGTCATTTTGGTTGTTCAGTCACTTAGTCATGTCTGACTCTTTGTGACCCCATGGACTGCAGCACTCCAGGCTTCCCTGTCCTTCACCATCTCCTGGGATTGCTCAAACTCATGTCCATTGAGTTGGTGATGCCATCCAACCATCTCATCCTCTGTTATCCCCTTCTCCTCCTGGTTTCAATCTTTCTTAGCATCAGGGTCTTTTCTAGTCAGTCAGCTCTTTGCATCAGGTGGCCAAAGTACTGGAGCTTCAGCATCAACTTTCCAATGAATATTCAGGACTGATTTCCTTTAGGACTGAATGATTTGATCTCCTTGCAGTCAAAGGGTGTCTCAAGAACCTTCTCCAACACCATGGCTCAAAAGCATCAATTCTTTGGCATTCAGCCTTTTTCATGGTCCAACTGTCACGTCCATACATAACTAATTAAAAAATCACAACTTTGACTATAAGGACGTTTGTTGGCAAACTAATGTCTCTGCCTTTTAATATGTTGTTTAGGTTTCTCATAGCTTTTCTTCCAAGGAGTGAGCATCTTTTAATTTCATGGCTGCAATCACCATCTGCAGTGATTTTGGAGTCCCCCAAAATTAAGTCTGTCACTATTTCCATTACTTCCCCATCTGTTTGCCATTAAGTGATGGGACTGGGTGCCATGATCTTAGTTTTCTGAATGTTGAGCTTTAAGTCAGCTTTTTCAGTTTCCTCTTTCACTTCCATCAAGAGGCTCTTTAGTTCCTCTTCCCTTTCTGCCATAAGGGTGGTGTCATCTGCATATTTGAGGTTATTGACATTTTTCCAGGCAATCTTGATTCCAGCTTGTGCTTCTTCCAGCCCAGCATTTCATATGATATACTCTGCATAAAAGTTAAATAAACAGGGTGACAATGTACAGCCTTGACGTACTCCTTTCCCGATTTGGAAACAGTCCATTGTTCCATGTCCAGTTCTAACTGTTGCTTCTTGACCTGCATACAGGTTTTCAGGAGGCGGGTAAAGTGGTCTGGTATTCTCATCTCTTGAAGAATTTTCCAGTTTGTTGTAATCCACACAGTCAAGGCTTTAGCGTAGTCAGAAGCAGAAGTAGATGTTTTTCTGGAATTCTCTTGCTTTTTTGATGATCCAGTGGATGTTGTCAATTTGATCTCTGGTTCCTCTGCTTTTCCTAAATGCAGCTTGCACATCTGGGAGTTCTTGGTTCATGTACTGTTGAAGACTAACTTTGAGAATTTTGAGGATTACTTTGTTAGCATGTGAAATAAGTGCAACTGTGTGGTAGTTTGAACATTGTTTGGCAGACCTTCTTTGGGGTTGTAATGTAAGCTGTTTCCAGTCCTGTGGCCACTGCTGTGTTTTCCAGATTAGATTTCCTGTTAACCCTGATAAACTCAAATGATTTTCAACTCTGCACCTCAAAAACTAATTCTCTGAAAGTTTTGTTTGTTATTTTAATTTGTTTCTTTTGTTGTCATTATTGTTTCATTATTATCTTAGCCAAGGCTTAGAAAACCCAAGTAATTCAGTATTTTCAAATTAACCTTCGAAATGCATGTGAATTTCATTATAGATCTTGACAAAAGGATTTATGTGATTTTAGTTTACTGTTCTCTCTTTCCATCTCATTGTTCTATACATTGCAAACTTAAAGCTTACTTATTATCTTCCTTACTACCTAACCTTACTATCTTTCTTACAGTTTACAATTCAGGATGGTGCCTTTTATCACATCTTAGGCCAGGAATCAATTCAACATTTTCTTGAAGACCTCTGGCCCACTATAGGACCAATTTTTGTATTATCTAGGAGTCTTAATTTGCAGGATACAAGCAATGACAACTGGGCCAAGATAAGCCAGAAATTATTTTTAAAAAGTAGCAGTCAAAAAAATCAAAAGAAAAACATTGACTTTGCAACATATATCAACAGGGAACAACTCCAGGATCCAGATGGCAGTACCGATAATCAGTAGCCTATAGTCTGAAATTGGATAAATCTATGCCAAATATTTTCTGTATTTATCAATTCCCAAGAGAATAAGGCTTATTGATGAAACTCAGACCACACGCTTACTCCTTTATCAAGGGAATACAACACTAGTTAAGTGACAATTTTATTAAAATATCAGATAATTGCCAAAACAAGAACTGAGATACTGTTACTAAAAATGAAGGAAAGTAAGAAGTACAGGCAAAAGTACTTTTAAGTACTTAAGTTCGTAAGACTGCATTGAACCTTGGACAGTAAGCAGTAAGAAGCAATCTCTATGACTAAATGTCTTAAGGACCCAGACAGTTTAAATTTTTTTTAAAGACAAGAAGGAAGAAGGAAAAAACCTTTGAATACCAAAACATTAACTGCTGTTTTCTAAGTACTGTTTCTATAAATCTTTTAAATCAGAGACTAAACAATTTTTTATATTTTCTAATGATTCTACAATAAACTTTTATTGCATTCAAAATGAGTAAAGCATATTTTTTAAATATCAGGGAACTTCCCATTTCTTCCCAGGACAGATAAACTGCTATTGTATTTATCTTTATGCCATAAACCACCATAAAATGTATAAGGCAAATGTTTTCAGGAATTGTTCAACAGCTAGTACAGGGTTGCTATTCTTAAGAGGAACATGTGAATTGAATCCCACATTTCCTCTGGAATTCTGCTTCGGAATATTTTATAAACTGGAAGGTGGAACATTCAGCCCAAGTAGAGCAGGATGAACTCACTAAGCTAAGGAGGCAGAGATTGGATTTGGGAGCTGCTGGAGTGACTGGAATTTGCAGATCCCTGTACTAGCTAATACAAAATCTGCATAGGGGTTCCTTGAGGTCTTGATGGAAGGCTGGACTATGCAACAGGCTTTGTAAGGAGAAAGTGTCATAGCTGTGAGAGACAAAGAAGATACTAGAAATGATGCAGTTCTTTGAGAGTTTGGAGCTCTGGTTAGACTGGAGAAATATTACTAAACACTTGGAACAACTGATTGAAATTCCAGAGAAAACACCCTGTAGGATTAAGTATAATGCTCTAGGTTAAGTGCCATGCCCTAAAACTATGGAAAAAAGTTAAAATACACCATCTCCTAAAACCAAGCCTTTCAAGACCAATCAGAATCACCATAAATTTAACTGTCAGAATAAATCTCAGCACCATTTAAAGGAAGACAGTGCAGCCTATATTCCTACAATGTAGGACCCCAAATGCCAAACATACAATAGAAAGTACTAGACATATGAGAAATGATAAAAATTAACCCATATTTTAAAAAATGATAACAGAAATAGAAAAGACCTCAAGATGACTGAGATGTTGGAATTATAGATGGTGATTAAAACCTATGTAATTATATTTAAAGATGTGAAGGAGAAGATGGACATACTGGTGAGATGGAAAATGTCAGCAGAGAACTAAAAATGATAAAAAGAAAAACCAAAGGTAAATTTATTTAAAGGGTTTAATAGCAGCTAGAGACAGACAGACATACAGTGTCAATTTCCTGCAAAGGCATCAAATTAAATGGGGGGGTATAAATGTAAATGTAAATATAAATTTTCATCATGTGTTGGTGAAAAAACTTGACAAATATATGGGGGAAAGTGAACCTCTACCTTTACATTATAATAGGATTAATCTGAGATGATGGTTCATAGGTCAAATCTTAAGTGTCAAAATTATAAATCTTCTAGAATAACATTTAAGGGACTATATCTGGGACTTTGGGAAGACAAATATTTCTTAGAGAACACAAAATGCACTAATCATAAAAGAAAAAATAAGACGAACTTCAAACTTGTCTTTACATCAAATAATAATTAAGAAATTGTAAATGGTAGCTATGATTTGGAATAAAATATATATGTGACTCTAATAATCTGCATTTTGTAACTTATATATTTATATAATATTATATACAAAATTTCTAATTATATGAATCTCAAGAACAGGCAAAAATTTTTCTGGTGATAGAAATAAGAAAAGTGGTTACCTATGAAGGGTAGAAGTGGACTGGAATGGGAACGAAGGCACTTTCTGTGGAGATGAAACTTTTTGTCTTAAGATTTTGTTTACATTGTTATATAAATTTATTAAAAATCTCATTAAATTATATTCTTAAAATGTGTATGTTGTATTGTACATACTACTGTATATAAAAATTTTACCTGATTATCTTGAATTGCTTTCTATGTGCTACAGTCTTCACCAGTAGCTCTCAATTGGCTACAATTTCGTCTCTAGGGGTCATTAAACAATCTGGAGTCATGTTTCTGTTATGACTTGGTGGTATAGCATGGGCATCTAGCAGGTAGAAGCCAGAGATGCTGCTAAACACAGGATATCATTCCACTCAGAGGATTGTATGACCCCAAATGTCACATTGCAGAAGTTGGGAAACCTTGCTTCACACCAAGCAATTTACATGTATTAGATAATTTCTAAAGTACTCTAAGAAAAGTCATAGACTAAGATTAACTGATCATTTTGGTCAATCACATACAGCTCTTAAAGGACATATCAGCACTGCCATGTTTTACAGAACAGGCAAACTAGATCCAGAATTTAGGAGAACAGGTCATTTTTGGTTAATATCGATCTTTGCCATTGGGATCTTTCAAATTCAGTGTGGGGACAGGACTCTCATTAAACATAAATGATCCAAGAAATATGTAACAAAGACAGGGGTACTCAGGTTTGGAATAAAAAAAATTCTGAATTGCCACATTTAAATGGCTAGTTGAGAGAAGAGCCAAGTACACTAAGTTACCATGTCCCTAATGATGACCTCCAAACCTGGCAGCAGCAGATTCGGATAGAAATGCAAAAATCATGGTACAAAGCCAGAGACAGACTGATAATGAGGGAGACCAGTGGATTAAAGGAGTGCGACTGGCTTTATGGAGATTTCCAAATCAAACAGTCACTATGAATTTTTCTTCATAACCTGTAGAAATGGCTTGAAATGTGAGAAAACCTAGAGAAGAAACCTGTGAGTAACTGGGGCAGTGACACCATACTTTCCAGTGGGATTGTGACATTTATCAGGTTAGTCCATATTGGTAGCTTCAGTCTCTTCATCTATAAAATAAAAGACAGGAGTGGCTGAAATTATGAGGTCTTTTCACTAATTCACCTATTAGTTTTTCTTTCCCAGCTTGACAGCATTTTGGAGTACAGAGAAGACACCAAACATACAAGGAGCAATGCCTAGAAAAATGATCCGTGTAAACCCCCTCTACTCCTTTTTATCCTCTTACTTTATACTGTTATAGCATTTATAGGGCTTCTTATTTATTTATATCACAGTTCAGTTCAGTTCAGTCGCTCAGTTGTGTCTGACTCTCTGCAACCCCATAAATCACAGCACGCCAGGCCTCCCTGTCCATCACCAACTCCTGGAGTTCCATCATGGTTTATCATAGGATATTGAATATAGTTCCCCATGTGCTATACGTTAAGATCTTGTTGTTTATCCATTCTAAATGTACCAGTTTGCATCTACCAACCCCAAACTCCCAGTCCATCTCTCTCCCTCCCTCCCCACCCCCCGAATCTGCCTTGGCAACCACAAGCTAGTTCTCTAAGTCTATGAGTCTGTTCCTGTTTTGTAGATAGGTTCAAAGCAGTCCTTTTTATGCAGTTGTAACTATTTGCATAGAAGGTTTCCATTCATACCATATTACTTCTATAATTGCAAACAGCCTGTTTAACCTTTAGAACCCAAAGTGCTCATTTCTTGCCCAAGAAATCTTTGTTATGGACAAACAGCTCTCTTATTAATCTTTCTGAATTCTTAGCCAGTCAGAGACTTGTCCACTGGATTAAAAATCTGTGATTTTAACCAGACAAGTAAGCGAGAAATTTGATTTTTAGGTTCAACAACTCAGAAAATCTGTACTAAAAATATAGGTACTTTATTTCAGTGCATTGACTCCAGCTATCATCTATGTCTTTTGTTTTCACTGGTTCTTACCTTTTCATAATATATAACTTTTCCTTCCCAAAGTAAGCTTAGCAGTGGAGATGAGGACTCATTACCGGGTAGCTGTGCAGTCCTGGCACTAAGCTGAACAATTATTTCTAAGAACTCAGACTTAAATAGCCCAAATTTTTTGGCAGCCCCAAATCAGTCTTGCTGCTCTATGGCAGCTGTCCAAACTGTGTGCTATGGGCCTTTAGTTCTCTGTGTGCCCAAGGATTTGTTGTTTTTTTTGTTAGCTTTCAACATATTTTTCCAGACCATGTGATGAGCTTCTGTGTTAGTTTTTTAATTTTAATCTTAGGTCCCAGGATCTTTCATTTGTCCTGAACTGCAACCATTTCACTGGGACCTACTGAATAAGTCTAATTTATTAGTGTGTGTGTTAGTTGCTCAATCGTGTCCAACTCTTTGCGACCCCACAGACTGTAGCCCATCAGGCTCCTCTATCCATGGAGTTCTCCAGGCAAGAATACTGGAGTGGGGTGCCATTTCCTTCTGCAGGGATCTACACATCCCAGGGGTTGAACACAGCTCTCCTGCATTGTAGGCAGGTTCTGTACCATCTGAGCCACCAGGGAAGCCCCCAGTGTATGGAATATTATAATCTAACTCATTATTTGGATAAGGCAATGGCAAGCCACTCCAGTACTCTTGCCTAGAAAATCGCATGGACAGAGGAGCCTGGTGGGCTGCAGTCCATGGGGTCGCTACTAGTTGGACACGACTGAGCGACTTCACTTTCACACATTGGAGAAGGAAATGGAAACCCACTCCAGTGTTCTTGCCTGGAGAATCCCAGGGACAGCAGAGCCTGGTCGGCTGCCGTCTGTGGGGTCACACAGAGTTGGACACGACGGAAGTGACTTAGCAGTAGCAGCAACTCATTATTATTCCCCATAAATCTTGATTCTGATTTTACTTCCAGTTATCATCTAGAATTCAGGCTAAAATCTTAAGATCTAAAATCATGGCTCTACACTGTTTTACCATGATTACTCTCACATTCAGTTCAGTTCAGTCACTCAGTCGTGTCCGACTCTGCGACCCTGCGACCCCATGAATCACAGCACTCCAGGCCTCTCTGTCCATCACCAACTCCCGGAGTTCACTCAAAATCATGTCCATCGAGTCGGTGATGCCATCCAGCCATCTCATCCTCTGTCGTTACCTTCTCCTCCTGCCCCCAATCCCTCCCAGCATCAGAGTCTTTTCCAGTGAGTCAACTGTTCCCATGAGGTGACCAAAGTATTGGAGTTTCAGTCCTTCCAATGAACACCCAGAACTGATGTCTTTTAGAATGGACTGGTTGGATCTCCTTGCAGTCCAAGGGACTCTCAAGAGTCTTTTCCAACACCACAGTTCAAAAGCATCAATACTTCGGTGATCAGCTTTCTTCACAGACCAACTCTCACATCCACACATGACCACTGGAAAAACCATAGCCTTGACTAGACGGACCTTGGTTGGCAAAGTAATGTCTCTGCTTTTTAATATGCTGACCAAATAGGATGGTCATAACTTTCCTTCCAAGGAGTAAGCGTCTTTTAATTTCATGGCTGTAATCAGCATCTGCAGTGATTTTGGAGCCCAAAAAATAAAGTCTGACACTATTTCCACTCTTTCCCCATCTATTTCCCATGAAGTGATGGGACCAGATGCCATGATCTTTGTTTTCTGAATGTTGAGCTTCAAGCCAAATTTTTCACTCTCCTCTTTCACTTTCATCAAGAGGTTTTTTAGTTCCTCTTCACTTTCTGCCATAAGGGTGGTGTCATCTGCTTATCTGAGGTTATTGATATTTCTCCCAGCAATCTTGATTCCAGCTTGTGCTTCTTCCAGTCCAGCATTCCTCATGATGTACTCTGCTGTGTAAAACATTGTTTCTGCTGTGTCTCAAGTACCCTCTACCTCACTGAACTTCTTAGGAAAGCATCAACTTTCTAATGATATTTTGGGTACTGATTCAGACTGCTGGCTATGACAACAAAGAACCAACTCTCTAATCAGGTATTTGATGTACATTTGAGGATATTGATTTACTCTGAGAACTTCCCCTGTGCCACACAGTAGATGGGCTGCCTGGTTTATTCTAGGAAATCCTAAGCCAATGTTTAGCTCGCTGTTTATTAAGGTGCCAGCTACTAAATATTTTATTTTCTGTGCCCTATACAATTTCTGTTGCTACTACTCAACTCTGCCATGGCAGTGTATACTGGCCATAGACAATGCTTAAATAAATAGATATGGTTGTCTTCCAATATGATTTTATTTATGAAAGTCTGAAGCATACTCAGTCTGGCCCAGGTGAAGTAAGTTTTCAGACCTTTTCCTAAGACTTCAACTAGCAGTAAGCATGTGATCTAAGTTTGGATTATTTTCCAGAACTTTGAAGTGGGATAAGAAGAAAATATGTAATTTGTCTTTCTTTGTGATTTGAACTAAAAAGACAAATATACATACTTTACAGGGGGGACAACTCTTACCTAATAGCTTCACATAAAGATCTGGTCTACCAGTGTAATGGCAGCAGTAGAAGAACATTTTTTACTGAAGTCCTTCCTAATGCACTGGTCTCCAGCTACTCTTCATTCACCACTCAGTTGCCACTTGAGATGATAGCATGTCTTACAACTGAGTTCAGTCAAAAATTAAAATACATGAGTTAAGAAGTTTTAGACTGTAAATGACAAACAATTCAGCTCACTTAAACAAAATAAAAATGTAGCGTAAGAAAATAGAATTGACCCCCAAATTGAAAAAAGACTTCCTCAAAAATGAATTACCCAAGAGCAAGTGGAAAACATTTTGCTACACCTGCTAATGTTTTCTGAAAACACAGAGAATATGATCACCACGAAATAGAATCAAGGGAGTCATAAACAGGCAAAATCAGAAATAAGGACTGGGAGAAACTTTTATTTCAAGTTGTGGCAGGTTAGCTTTTGTGAGAAAAACCCTTTGGCAAAGAACAATTAGAAAAAATGTATACATAAAAGAAAAGAACAATGAACTAAATGAAGGCATTGGAAAATCACCAAGAGAATGAGAGTTTGAGGGGTGAATAATTCAGAAAAAAGAAGAACTCAGATTAATAAATTGATATTGTATACCACATTATGTCTTAAGGTATTTACCAAATCTAAACTAGTAGTCTTAACCAAATTGTTGGTTTGGTTAAGACTTTCAGGCTTTCAGCCAAGGTACTCAAGGTGTTCAAATTAACAAATTTGCATTATTATTCTTAGGATACAGAACTGAGCATAAAACAGACAAATTGTCTTTGCTAATATTCCAGTTCTAGAGAGACACAGCAAGCAAAATGAATGAGTAAATCTGTATAGTACATATCATAGTCATAAGTGAGTTATAAATGGGAAATTCTAAATAAGGAAGGAAGACAGTCTTTGAATTGGAAATCTGTGAGTTATTTTCTATATAAGCACTGACTCTACCCACCTTTAGCTACCTGATTCCATCTATTGTTGATGTGTCCTAATTAACTTCCCTATTATGGCAGAAAGTGAAGAGGAACTAAAAAGCCTCTTGATGAAAGTGAAAAAGGAGAGTGAAAAAGTTGGCTTACAGCTCAACATTCAGAAAACGAAGATCATGGCATCTGGTCCCATCACTTCATGGCAAATAGAGGGGGAAAAGTGTAAACAATGTCAGAATTTATATTTTTGGGGCCAAAATCACTGCAGATGGTGATTGCAGCCATAAAATTAAAAGACGTTTACTCCTTGGAAGGAAAGTTATGACCAACCTAGATAGCATATTAAAAAGCAGAGATATTACTTTGCCAACAAAGGTCTGTCTAGTCAAGGCTATGGTTTTTCCAGTGGTCATGTATGGATGTGAAAGTTGGACTGTGAAGAAAGCTGATCGCCGAAGAATTGATGCTTTTGAACTGTGGTGTTGGAGAAGACTCTTGAGAGTCCCTTGGACTGCAAGGAGATCCAACCGGTCCATTCTAAAAGAGATCAGTTCTGGGTGTTCATTGAAAGGACTGATGCTAAAGCTGAAACTCCAATACTTTGGCCACCTCGTGCAAAGATTTGACTCATTGGAAAAAGCCCTGATACTGTGAGGGACTGGGGGCAGGAAGAGAAAGGGACGACAGAGGATGAGATGGCTGGATGGCTGGATGGCATCACCGACTCGGGGACATGAGTTTGGGTGAACTCTGGGAGTTGCTGATGGACAGGGAGGCCTGGTGTGCTGCGATTCATGGGGTGCAAAGAGTCGGACACGATTGAGTGACTGAACTGAACTGATCTAACTACTTTCCAATTAAGCCTACATAGATTTGCCAGAGATCTTTCTCTAAATACTAATCCAGGTATTAATACTCTTTCCTGCTCTAAATTTTTCAGTGATGCCTCGACTCCACATAAAAATATGACAAAGACCCATATTTATTTTTATCCAACCAACCTGGATCAGGTTAACTTGTTCTAACATGATGTTGTTATTCAACTCAAATATCCACTGATCCTTATTATGCCCTTAATTTTTTCATTCCCAATCATATTTTAATAGGACAAGATCTGTCTTACCAAAACACAATTCTATCACATCACTCTCATTTATAAAACGTTTCAGTGATTCTGCATTATCTAAGAGTTATAGAGCTGGCTACTTATCATGACAGGAAGCCTCATTTCATACCATATCCCCAGTTCATGTTTCAGTCATTGATATGAACTGTATGTCTCAACATAGAGTGGCTAGCACCTCAATTCTGCCTAATAAACTGCTAATTTTTTTAGAATTCAGCTCCAACATTTCCTCTTCTGGTTCTTATCCCTGCCAGAAATTAGGTGCTCATCTAGCACTTTAAATAAATATCTATTGTAATATACTAAAACCTATAATTTTTCATTTTGTTCCTTCTATCAAAAAAGCACCATTTGTTGTGAATTTCCTGATACATAAATATTTCACAAATATTTGATGTGCGTAACATTATACATTTCAAGCAGCAGACAGTATTGATATATGCACATCTGTTAACTAAAGGACTAGAGGCAGAATTCTCAGGAAAGAGAATATCATACTGTGAAAAGTTAGGTGTGATGCAATCACTGAAACAGAAGAGGAAATTCTTGATTGAAGAGGTGAAAATCAGTTACTGCTAGTTTTTTGGGAAACAAAAACAAATGCTGTAGAGGGTCTGGGGAGCATACACTCCCCAGTAGAAGTTTGGCTAGCAGCGAGCATGTGACACAAAGCCAGATTTATGAGCTTTTCTCTTTTCCCTTTTGACCTGCCTTGTGCTGGCCCAGTTATTATTAAGCTATCACCTTAGTGAACAAATTCTTTGTGCCACGTGGTTCATTTCCTACCTGTGCTGTATTTATTGCTATGTGTGCATTTGTGTGTGTGGGTTTTTAATGACTGAAGAGAGGTGAAAAACTTATAACCTCCATATTACCTCTGGCCATGCCTGGTGGGACGTTAATTGAAAGTTAAAACCTTTATGACAAATGGTGCTTTTCTTGTCTATAGAAAGGTTATTTTTACAATAGTTGGAGATCAGTTCTCCTAAATATCTCTTCTCATTTGGCACCATATTCTATAACTTATCACACAGTTTCTTAGATAATTTTGGTGCATTTCTGCTCTCTTCATTAACCAACAAATTACCAAGAACAGGTTTCACTTTTCTTGATTTCCCCCATAAAATTTGGCCCAGTTCTCATCAGTAGGTAGTTACATAACTGAATTCATCTAACACTATTCTCTTGGACCGCAGGGAGATCAAACCAGTCAGTCCTAAAATCAACCCTGAATATTCATTGGAGGGTTTGATGCTGAGGCTAAAGCTCCAATATTTGGCCACCTAATGTGAAGAGATGACTCACTGGAAAAGATCTTGACGATGGGAAAGACTAAAGGCAAAAGAACAGGGTAGCATAGGATGAGATGGTTAGATAGCATCACTGTGTCAATGGACATGAATCTAAGCAAACTCTGGGGGATAGTGAAGGACAGGGAAGCCTGGCATGCTACAGTCCATAGGATTTCAAAGAGTCAGACATGACTTAGTGACTGAATAACAACACTACTCAGTTTGTTTAAATGTAAAGTCACGCTTAATTCTATGGGTTTACTTTAATATTGCTTCTTAAGCTAAACAACTAACAGTGTATTAGAAATAAGAGAAACGCTGTGTTAATCGATTAACCCATGAATTTATCTAAAAATACTTTATAGGATGACAAGAAGTATAAATAAGAAGCTTGTAATTGAATTAGAAGTAAGTTCCCCTGTTGGATGAATATATGGAGTTCCAAAGCATATCACACTGATTTGTAAGGCTGTCTGCATTAATAAAGTGAACCCATAAAATTGCTGTATATCGTTATGTTAGGCAAGCAGTTAAAGTGATTTACTTTTATTATTTACAAAAGCAATTTATAATTAATATGAGTCTGTTGCTAAAATAAGTTTCTTAACATTATTTTTCAGCTTCTAACATTGACATAAACATCACACTAAGAATAGTAACATATATTACTAAAATATAACACCTGAATTCTTCCCCAGAATCCTTAATCAGTGCTTTAATTAATTCAGTGACTGTATTACATGGAATTAAGGTTTACTTTTGTGACAAATGCATGCCAACAAAAAAGGAAGCTGGTAATCAATGTCAGAATTTGTTTTATGATATTCCTGGGAAAGATGACTGCAAGGTAAAGAGAGCAGAAGGGCTCCTCTATGAGAAAAAAAGAAGCTAAATATTTTTTAAGTCAAAGCACACAAACAAACAGAACTCTTCCATTCCTTACTCATTTTTTAATTCAATTGTTATTACCCTGATAATTGGCTCAATACATCAGCTTCTGTTTGGCAAAGAATTATTTTAGGTAGTAAATGAGCTGTGTTTGAGTTTCATAACTGAGCATGAATCATTGCCTTTGCAGTAGCCAAATCTTTGAAGACAGCTGTTGAGACAATTTCAACTGATGATAATTTTAAAAAATCATAAGTACCAATTTACAATGTGTCTCAGAAAACTGAACTACTTATTACATTCAGTAACTTGTCCCTTTAGGGTGAGGAAGAAGCAATAATTGTTTCTAGCGCAACTTATGGTGATATTTTATAAAACATTAGAAAACTAAATGTCATTTTTCACCTTACTCCCTTAAATATTAAGCAGTACAAAGCTCTGTTAAGGTCACCATTCCCAAAGGGTTTAATCAGTGATACAAAGGACTGTGGCAAAGAACTCAATTGCCATTTAATATTTTTCATTCAATCATACATAAGTTTTGTTAGATAGATGAAAGTCAAAATAGATATTGTACATTAAAAGCTCTTTTTATTTCTCAGTCCTTCATCAGGAGAGGTGAAAAGGTAGTTGTGGATTTTACATTCCCCTTGATTTGGATGGTTGTGAGCCCATGGGAACTATTGTTTTCTAGCTGGATGGATGATTTATGATAAGGAGAAGCTGAATGGGTTAGAAAGAACAGGAAGAACAGTGAAAGATAATGTTTCCACATCTCTTTCAATGAAAAAAAGTCCATGCATAAAGTGCTGAAGAATCACTCATTGGGTGTCATTTTGCATGCTGTGATTTTAAGTTCTTCTCATCATATGGTCAATATAGATATTTTCTCATTATTCTGTATATCTAAGCCAACTGAATTTATCTAAGGATGCCTGCTAGTTAGTTTTACAGAAGTATACAATTGTTGGGAAGAAAAAATATCCTTATTACCTTTTTCTATCCAAAACTAATTCTTTAGTGAGCTGATTTATTCTTTCAATAAAAACAAAACTTGATTCAAAATATGGAGCCCAACAAATATGTAAGTTTAGAGCAAGGGACAGGTAAATTGCTTTGAAATTACTACCTAGGCATCAATTGTTAGAAATTTAGTGAAAAAGACTTGTGTCCAGAAATAGGACAAAATCATAAGATAATATTAAGCTATAATATCCAGTGTAAATTATTCTCATGGTCATTCAAATGTCAATCAAAACCCCTCAAAAACCTAATGACATTAAAACCAAATTTATGACTTCCAGTTTCCAGATTCACTAGAAATAAACTTGATGTCTCCATTCTACCAAAAAGTTAAAAGTCTGAACGGAACTTCCAAACAGAAAGTACTAGGCCCAGATAGGTTCACCAGGCCCAGATAGGTTCATTTGGTGAGTTCTACCAAATGTTTGAATGTCAGTTACCTACAATCTCTACAAAAGATAGAAGCAGAGAGAGAATATTTTTTTAACTCATTCTGTGAAACAGCATCACTCTAATGCCAAAACCAGACACAGCCATTACAAGTAAAATATAGGCCAAAGTCTCTCATGAACATAGATGCAAAAAATCTTAACAAAATATGAGAAAATTGAATCAAAAAAATTACAAGAGAGAATTATACACCATGACCAAGTGGGATTTATCTCAGATATGCAAAGCTGATTCAATACTCAAATATTAATTAATGTAACCCATTACATCAAAATACCAAAAAAAGAAAAAAAATCATATGAACATATCAATATGCAGATAAAAACATTTGACAAAATCTAACACCTATTCATGATATTTCTGGTAAACTAGGAATAGAGAGGAACTGCTTCAACTTGATAAAACTAACTGCAACTAACATCATAATTCATGGTGAGAAACCCAAAGTCTTCCCACTAAGATAAATCATGAGACAAGGATATCTCTTCTCACCACTTCTTTTCTATATGTACTAGAAGTTCTTGATAATGGAATAAGGAAAGAAAAGAAAAGGAATGAAAAGAAAAGAGAGGAAAAGGTTTATAGACTGGGAATGAAGACATAAAACTACTTTCAATTGTAGAAAACATGAATGTCTCTGTAGAAAATCTGAAAGAACTGACAAAAGAACTCCTGGAAAAAAGTGCTGGGAGAACAGAAACTTCACATGCAAAAATAAAGGCTCCCCAAAACTTTTTCTCATTTTAAAATAAAAGGTGTTTTATCTTGGGAAGAACTAATACCTTGGGAAGACAGTTATTAACCACAGATTATGTGAGGTTCATAAAAATCATTTTATTGTGGGAAAATTAGATGTGTTGAAAATAGGAGGACATTCCAATAATACAGAGACACAGAGAAGGCACACAAATATGGCAATTCCAAACTTAAACGAAACTATCTCCTTTTTGCTAGTAAATACTTATATATATGAAAAAATTCAACCTGAGACATAATTTCATTTATACTTTGTGGACAATGGATTCTATTGCAAATCATAGCTACCAATACGTGTAAAGAAGAACTAGATAAACATGAAACTGCCCAATTAGTTTAGGTCAGTTCTCAGCAGGACTAAATGTAAGTGTCACTAACAAAAATGCGTTAACATACATTGGTTCATGAGAACAAAATCTGACAATTTTAATACTACTAAAGCCCTTTAAATATTGGAATTCTTTCATAGTAGCAACATAATCTTTATGAATGTTATTTTCATAGATAAAGTAATGATTGACCTAGCATAAATAATATGACCACTAATGGGAATATATATTGTAAGTTGACATGCTTTCCAGGGGTGGTCTTTGGAAATAATTTAGCAGCTTTACATGTTTAATTAATAAAAATTTGCTATTTTGCACACTTGTGTTAATTGATATTATGAATAAATCACAGTGAAAACCTCATAATATTTTATTAAAATATGAATGTTCTGAAATAAATTTTATTCTATCACCATAGAATTTAGGCTTGCTATTGGGTTGCAGGGGAGATTTCAAAGAATTCACAATCTTCATTACTATTATCTATTATTCACGATCTTAGGTAACCCTCAGTAACACAGAATTGTTTTTCTTCACAGGAAACTATAGGGATTTATGTGAAATTAAAGTGCCTTTCTCTTTTAGCCCTTATGTTTCTGAGACTTGATCACATATTGCATGCTGAATGCCAAAATCTGAAGATATGAGCAGGTTATGATTTTTTCAGGGTCACAATAAAGTTTCTCTGGGTAGGCTAGTGTGTATGGAATATCTGTTTCTTGATGATATTCATATATACAACTGAATATAGTTCATATTTCCATAATCTGTGACTTTGAGCAAGTTCATTAAATTTCCCTATACTTGGATTTCTCACTTGTACAGTTGGTACTAATGTTTTTTGCCTGCCTTGTACTTTACAGATATACTTGATTCTCATGCTTCTCTTCCAAAAGTGTTCCTTGCTCAGTAAAAGAGTTAATAAACAAGAATATGTAAGCCTGAAATTGGAAAGACAATAAAGATCAAGAGAGACATTTAGGTTAGCAGCCTGTGGAACTTGTAAGTCACTGTTCCTGGAACTCTAGGGCAGATTTAGATGAGGTTGGAATCTGTATGAAAAGTTTTCTGCCTGGTAGACAATGATTCCCAGTAAGGTTGCTCCAGAAGTTTGTTTACTGTTATTTTGATTTTAAAAGCAAACTGGTCTTTGCTGGGTACTCATTGCCCTTTCTCAGTAGAGAGACAGGTTTGGCTTGTGACCATCTGAGTTTTTTGCCATCCTCAGCAATGTGCTGTCATTCTCTCAATAGAAGCAAAAACTGTTAATTTATACTCTTATTAGCATACAATCCTATTTGAACAGAAGAGACTCCCATCAGTATTTGCCTGCTTGGGTACTAAAATTTTAATTCAATTTTCCTCAAGAAATTTAAGAGTGAGGTTCAAACATCAATTTATTAAAATGTTTAGGCTTTTCTGTGAAATATAATCTGTCTCAGCAAAACGCAAATCCTGTCATTATATCCAAAATGTATAGTTCTCAATGGATGTCTCTGTGTACATTTATCAAAATGATAACCAGTCTGTTTTAAAGCTCTGTTTTTTTTTTTGAAATCCTAACATATCGTGGAGACAAACACAATGGTTGCCACCACTTACAACTAAATGCCTCTTAATGAGATGCAAAATATATGTAAAATGTAAAAAGAATGCCACTGCCAGCTAAATAATGATATTGTCTCTGAGATAGTTTATGATATTGATGTGGTTGGTTATCTGTCTCTGTGAAAGAAAAATGCAAATTCAAATTATTGAACATCCAAGAGAGTCCTCTGAAGTCTAATTTATATTCTAAAAAAGTAACATCACACAGAAACACTGTTTCCAGAATTATTCTGTGAAAATGTCTTTACTAAATTTTCAAAGCAAGCTCTGAAGAATTCAGAGTAAGGTTAAAATATAAAGTTCCTACTATAATCCCAAAATAGAAAATGGCAAACTAATCAGATCTAATCTTGAAAATGGAAGAGCTGACTCAGTAGCAGAGATCTTATTTAACAGGTAAATAATGGAAAGTTTGGAGAAAAAAAAAAAAAGACAAGAATGCAATTAAAAAAAATTATCAAGACTTGCCTCTAGGGACTTCCCTGGTGGCTCAGTAGATAAAAATCTACCTGCCAATATAGGAGACACTGTTTGATCCCTGACCTGGGAAGATATCACATGCCTTGGAGCAATTAAGCCCCTGTGTCACGACTGTTGAGCAAATGTGCCACAACTACTGAGGTCCATGTGCCCTCGAGCCTGTGCTCCACAATAAGAGAAACCACCACAGTGCGATGCCTGCGTACCACAAGTAGAGAAAGCCAGCGCAGCAATGAAGACCCAGAGCAGCCAAAAATAAATGAATTAAATTAAAAAAAAAAAGAATTGCCTCTAGAAGAGAAACTTGGAATAATCTTACTTTTGCTAACATATTTTACTATACCTAGAAATCACCTAAAAAGGAAATCTGCATCTCTGTTCTGTGCTCAGTCATGTCTGACTCTTTGCGACCCCATGAATCGCAGCACGCCAGGCCTCCCTATACTAGACATCACCTAAAAAGGAAATCTGCATCTCCATTCTGTGCTCAGTCGTGTCTGACTCTTTGTGACCCCATGGACTGTAGCCTGCCGGGCTCCTCTGTCCTTGGAATTTTGCAGGCAAGAATACTGGAGCGGGTTGTCATTTCCTACTCCAGGGGATCTTCTCAACTCAGGAATCGAACCCGTGTGGCTTGCGTCTCTTGCACTGGCAGGCAGATACTTTACCTCTGTGCCTCCTGGGAAGCCCATATATAATGTGTGTGTGAGCTCAGTTGCTCAGACTAAACACACAGCTGTCAAATATAGTAAAGATAATTAAGAGAACTCACTGAATTTAGATTTATTTCTTACTTGGATTTTCATATTTTTCCCTTTTTATTGTCTGTCCACAAATAAAGTTATAATGCAATATTATTTACTTTTTGGAGATAAGCTACATTTGACATGATTTTTGTTACACTTTGTTTCAGCTCAGGTGTTTATATATATATATTTATATATATTTGAGACACAAAGAAAGATATTTTATAAAACTAAAACAAATGTAGTTTAAATAAGGCCATTTGCAGCAATATGAATGAATCTAGAGAGTATCATACTGAGCAAAGTAAGTCAGAGAGGAGAAATATCATATGATATTCCTTACATGTGGAATCTAAAAAGAAATAATACAAATGAACTTACTTACAAAACAGAAAGAGACTCATGACTTAAAAAACAAACTCATGGTTTGGGATAGTTAAGGATTTTGGGAAGGTCATATACACACTGCTTTATTTAAAATGGATAACCAACAAAACCTATTGCATAGCACATGAAACTGCCCAGTGCTATGTACCGGCCTGGATGAAAGGACGGTTTGGGGAAAAAGAGATACAAATACAGTATGGCTAAGTCACTTCATTATTCATCTGAAACTATCATAGCATTGTTAATTGGCTACCAGTTCAGTTCAGTCGCTCAGTCATGTCCGACTCTTTGTGACCCCATGAATCACAGCATGCCAGGCCCCCTGTCCTTCACCAACTCCCAGAGTTCACTCAAACTCATGTCCATCGAGTCGGTGATGCCATCCAGCCATCTCATTCTCTGTCGTCCCCTTCTCCTCCCGCCCCCAATCCGTCCCAGCATCAGAGTCTTTTCCAGTGAGTTAACTCGTCACATGAGGTGGCCAAAGTATTGGAGTTTCAGCTTTAGCATCAGTCTTTCCAAAGAACACCCAGGATTGATCTTCTTTAGAATGGACTGGTTGGATCTCCTTGCAGTCCAAGGGACTCTCCAGCACCACTGTTCAAAAGCATCAATGCTTTGGCGATCAGCTTTCGTCACAGTCCAACTCTCACATACATACATGACCACTGAAAAACCATAGCCTTGACTAGACGGACTTTGGTTGGCAAAGTGATGTCTCTGCTTTTTAATATACTATCAAGGTTGGTCATAACTTTCCTTCCAAGGAGTAAGCGTCTTTTAATTTCATGGCTGCAATCAGCATCTGTAGTGATTTTGGAGCCCCAAAAAATAAAGTCTGACACTGTTTCCACTGTTTGTCCATCTATTTCCCATGAAGTGATGGGACCAGATGCCATGATCTTTGTTTTCTGAATGTTGAGCTTCAAGCCAACCTTTTCACTCTCCTCTTTCACTTTCATCAAGAGGCTTTTGAGTTCCTCTTCACTTTCTGCCATAAGGGTGGTGTCATCTGCATATCTGAGGTTATTGATATTTCTCCCAGCAATCTTGATTCCAGCTTGTGCTTCTTCCAGCCCAGCGTTCCTCATGATGTACTCTGCATATAAGTTAAATAAGCAGGGTGACAATATACAACCTTGACGTACTCCTTTTCCTATTTGGAACCAGTCTGTTGTTCCATGTCCAGTTCTGACTGTTGTTTCCTGACCTGCATACAGGTTTCTCAAGAGGCAGGTCAGGTGGTCTGGTATTCCCATCTCTTTCAGAATTTTCCACAGTTTATTGTGATCCACACAGTCAAAGGCTTTGGCATAGTCAATGAAGCAGAAATAGATGCTTTTCTGGAACTCTCTTGCTTTCTCCATGATCCAGCGGATGTTGGCAATTTGATCTCTGGTGCCTCTGCCTTTTCTAAAACCTGCCTGAACATCTGGGAGTTCTACAAAATGTTTTTGGTGCTAAAAACAAAATAATTAAATTAAAAAGAAAGAAATTTTTTGGAGGTTCCCTTTGAACACTAATTGACAGTCTATAACATCCATAAATAATGACAAATTATCCAAATTCAAAATAAACTAAATTAGTAACCCATCTTAGAACTTTCCCGTTATACCTTTTTGTTCTAATCAAGATTGCTATTTTCAAAAATACCTTCTATGTATTTTGAACTGGAGATATTTTATTATCTCAAAGATATGTTGTAATTGGAATAAATATAAGAATTGCAGCCAAAAATTAATGGTAAATCATTACATTTAAAAGTCTTTGAAACAAGAAAATGGTCTGCAAATATTATTTACTTAAGTACTACATTTATAAGTCAGCATTTTATAGTAGTTTAATGTTTTTAAAATGTACTATAATAGTCTCTATCACAAAACTGTATTCTACAAGTCAGAAGATGGGTCATCTGAGGTCTCTTCCACTGGGTGAGTTATTTCAAATGGACATTACATTCTTGGGATTGGCTTACTGGTAGTGGGTTACCTGGTTTGTTTGAATATCACAGGAAATAGAAATGCCTTGTTGTTGACAACTTAAAGACATAATTCATGCTGATGTTGTGCTACCTCTTTTGTGAATATAATTATCTGGGTTCAGATTTTAGTCTCCAGAAATTTTGCAACCATATGTCTTCAGAATTATTTGCAATTTCTATAAAAAAGTGACCATATTCAAAACAACCTTTTCTCCTAGAATATTCAGCAAAATACTTTAAACTATAGCAAATATCTTGTAATTATCTCTTTAAAGCTGTAATGAAGCTATAGATAATATAATCTTTATAAAGGAATGTGTATAAATTCATAAATGTACTATAAATGGTAAATGAGGAGAAATAATTTTAGTAGAATATGTATTTGTATATGTATATGTTCAGGTACTACTATATAATATTTTCCATCCACACATTGAACCACTATAAAAAAAAAGAATTTTAATTTCAATTATGTCTGCTCTTATAAACTGTGCATTATGAATTATTTCTGAATGCATATACATCTATGTATTTTCTTCTCTGTTATTAAAAAGATAAAAATAATTTACATGTAGGAAAATGTATCATGAACTACCAAAGTGACCCAGAAGGCACATATGGTAGTAATGAGTAAATACAATAAAGTGAATATACCTTTTGTATGTCTCATTTTTCCTAAAAGCTTAAAAGCAGAAACTTCTTTACATTACAGTGAATGTACTGTAATTAAGTTTAAGGAAACTGTGAATAAAAGATACATGACACTGTAGTGTGACTAAATTTACACAACTCCAGATAACTCTTTATAAAGATTGTATCTGGAGTTGTGCAAATTTAAAGATTGAGCTAATATAAATCTGCTATATGAAAATCAACTATAGTAAATACAAGTCTAAATAAAGAGTGGATTGCTGAAAACTAGATTTTATAATTCATTTACATTTTTGTTTCACAATGAGTATAATTTTTGAATAAGAATTAAAATTATAATATTTTGAATTATTTCTTGATTTTTATATCATTAGGCACAGGTTAAAGAATTTCAATCTTGAGACTTTTCAAAGGATAGGATTTCCAAATTCATAATGGAGCATTCATTGTTTTGTGATGAAATTTTAGGACTTAGACATCTCCATTTACAATACAGAATTTCTAAGACAAAAGGCTAAAATAAGCTTATTTAAATATAATTTTGTAGAAATGCTTACATTTTCAATAATTCAGCTTGCTATCTTCTTTTAAAGGTACTTTCAAAATTGCAGTTAGACCCACCTGCCAATGCAGGAGACATAAGAGATGCGGGTTTGATCCCTGTATTGGGAAGATCCGCTGGAGAAGGAAATGGCAATCCACTCCAGCATTTTTGCCTGGAGAATTCCATGGATAGAGGAGGCTAGCAGGCTGAAGTCCATGGGGTTGCACATAGTCGGACACGACTGAAGCGACTTAGCACACACATACGCACAACTGTTTTACAAAATCAATATAACAACCAGGACTCTTTGTTATTTAACAATTTTGTCTGAAGACTGACACCTTACTCAAGAAAGTAGGCACCAATGTAGGCATAGAAGTGACAAAGAGCACTTGGGACAAACGGTTGTATTTATGTGACAATGACAGTGACAAGAAATATGGTGGAGAAGGCCAGGATAGCTCCCCTCAAACTAATGACATCATTTTGATGCAGCAAGTGTCATTTCCAGTGGAATAATACCACCACACCAAACAATCTGTTCAGAAAAATTACATTACAACTACTTTTCCTGATACCATTGAAGGGGAAAGAGAAGGATAAAGAAAAACAGTACATTTCAGCAAAAGGTTGAGGTAGAAGATAATCCTGTTTCTTTCAGGGTGGGAGGATGAGGAGGACCACAGAAGGAAATCAATAAAAAGTTTCAAAAGAAATTGTTGGTATAGCTTGAAGAATTTTAGTACTGTTTTGAGTGAAAGTGAAGCCGCTTAGTCGTGTCAGACTCTTTGTGACCCCATGGACTGTAGTCTACCAGGCTCCTCTGTCCATGGGATTTTCCAGGCAATAGTACTGGAGTGGATTGCCATTTCCTTCTCCAGGGGATCTTCTCAACCCAGAGATCGAACACGGGTCTCCCTCACTGTAGACAGACGCTTTACCGTCTGAGCCACCAGGGAAGTCCTACTTGAGTAAACATTATCAAATCTTTTATATCCATTCTAAAGAAAAGGTACACTTCCTCTTCTACCATTTTTATAAAAAGGCATAAGATCTTAAATGATCTATTAGATAAAATAGATATATAAGTTCAACAGCAACTATAAAATGTAAAACCTGTGACATTTTCCTTGAGTTTCAATGCCCTTACAGGTCCTCACCTTGGTACCTTGAGGGATTTCGCTCCAGCTCCTAATCAAGAACCCCAGTCTTGCCTGAGGCTTTCCACAGTAGCTGTCAGAAGAGGTTTAGAATGAGGCATTTCTATTCTAGAACATGGATATTTCCTCCTTCAGAGGGGGTTTACATTTTAAACTTTCTTTATCCTCATGGACTTTTCTTCTTATAGGAGAAATCTGAAGGGTAGAAGACCTTACCAGAGTGCAGATGTAACAGCAGCAGCCACAATATTTCCCCACTGCATAAGACTAGTTCTTCCCACAAAGTCACAGGATAGTCAATTTACACCTCTTTTTCACATATGTCTTACACTTCTAGCTTCAATTTATTTAAACACTTGCTGGAATTTTAATTTCTCAAGTGATTCAGAAAATGAACCAAATGAATCTCTGAACTGTCTTGCTGCAGTAGAGTCTAGTAATTATACCTGTGGGCCCAAGAGATAACCCAACCTGGGCTCAAATCCCACTCCTGTTTGGCAGTCACTATCTACGCTATTATAAAAGTAATTTGGATCTGTCTCAGTTTTCTCAACCAAAAAGTAAGATGAGTAACATTACCAACTTCACAGAAAAATCATGAATATTCAACCAAATACATGAAAGCATCCTGAACATTTCACACATATGTTAGTGAATGATATTAACATTATGATCATTGTCCTCACTTCACAAAGCTGTGATAATTAAATGACAAAAGTAATATAAACCACTTAACCCAGTGACCGGTATATTAAATGTGCCTATAAATGGTTTGGTCTATTAACAGAAGGATCTGTTTGGCTGACTTAATTGATAAAGGGGTTAGTTAGTTAGTTTGTTCAGTTGCTCAGTCGTGTCCGACTCTCCGCGACCCCATGAATCACAGGACGCCAGGCCTCCCTGTCCATAACCAACTCCCGGAGTTCACTCAAACTCATGTCCATTGAGTTGGTGATGCCATCCAGCCATCTCATTCTCTGTCATCCCCTTCTCCTCCCGCCCCCAATCCCTCCCAGCATCAGACTCTTTTCCAGTGAGTCAACTCGTTGCATGAGGTGGCTAAAGTATTGCAGTTTCAGTCTCAGCATCAGTCCCTCCAATGAACACCCAGGATTGATCTCCTTTAGAATGGACTGGTTGGATCTCCTTGCAGTCCAAGGGACTCTCACGTGTCTTCTCCAGCACCACAGTTCAAAAGCATCAATTCTTCGGCGATCAGCTTTCTTCACAGTCCAACTCTCACATCCATACATGACCACTGGAAAAGGTCATGGTTGGTAAAGTAATGTCTCTGCTTTTTAATATGCTATCTAGGTTAGTCATAACTTTCCTTCCAAGGAGTGAGCGTCTTTTAATTTCATGGCTGCAATCAGCATCTGCAGTGATTTTGGAGCCCCCAAAAAATAAAGTCTGACACTGCTTCCACTGTTTCCCCATCTATTTCCCATAAAGGGGTTAGTTATTTTATGCATGTTTGGTTCTTGTCTCCAACACTGTGCATATAAAGGTTAAACACATTTTGGTGTATGTATATACCTAAATCTTGTTACAATATTTATCTTATGATTGCAAAGGTTGTCTCTTAACTAGAGTTTAAGTACAATATTTTATACATCTTTTGCAGCCAGAAGGAAACAGGGGGTAGCAAAACAACATTTGTGTTTTCTGTATGCTCAGCTCTATTCTGGGTGATTTACTTACATTTGGCCACTCAGTCCTCCCAGGAACCTTTGAGAGGGTTGTTATCTCCATCTGACAGACAAGAATGCTGAGAGTCAAAATATTTTTAAAGCCAGAGCTAGAACTAGGTATATAAATATTCACATTTATTGCCAAGAATATACAATGAGGAAGGTATAGGCTCCTCAACAAATGGGGCTGGGAAAAGTGGATACAGACACACAAATTGGAAACATATTATACACAAAAATCAACTAAGAGTGAATAAAACATCTAAAACTTCTGAAAGGAAAACAGGAGAAAAGCTTCATGACATTGATCTTAGCAATGATTTCATAGATATGACACCAAAAAACACAGGCAACAAAACCAAAAATAAATAAGTAGGACTACATCAAACTGAAAAGCTTCTGTAGACCTAAGGAAACACCATATGAAAAGGGAACTTCTGGAAGAAAGTATTTGCAAATCATATGTCTGATATGGGGTTAGTTCCCAAAATATAAAAGGAAGACATACAAATGGTCAACTGGTTTAGGAAGAGACTCTCAACACTACAAATCATCAGGGAAATGCAAATCAAAACAAGGAGATATAGCCTCCTATCTGTTAGGATGATCATTATTTTAAAAGTACAGAAAATAACAAAGGTTAATGAGTGTGTGAAAAAATTAGAACCCTCTTGCATAGCTGATGGAAATGCAAAATAGTACAGCTGCTACAGAAAAGAGTATGCTGTTCTCTCAAAGAATACCACATGAGCCAACAATTCCACTTCTGGGTACTTATCCAAAATAGTTGAAATTGAGATCTCAAAGAGATTAAAACTCTGGTGTTCACTGAAGCACTCTATATAACAGTAAAAATGTGGAAACAACCTAAATATCCATTGAGAGATGGAGTGATAAAGAAAATGTGGTATATACATACAATGGACTACTAGTCATCCTTTAAAAAGAAGAACATTCTGAAATAAGTGAGATCAATGAACCTTGACGACATTACCCTAAGTGAAATAAGTCAATAACAGAAAGACGTAGACTGTATGATTTCACTTATGTAAGATAATTCACATAATAAATTTTATAGTCAGATTGTGGAATGCTGGTTGCCAGGAGATGAGAAGAGGAAGAAACAGGGAGCGACTAATCAATGGGCATAAAGTTTCAATTAGTAAAATAGATAATCTCTAGTGATTTGCTGTAAAATATTGTACATGTAGTCAACAATGCTGCACTGTGCACTTAAAAATGTGTTAGGAGGATATATCTCGTTGTGTTCTCACTACAATAATAACATTTAAAAAATTTCCAGTATCAAGGCAGTGTGACTGAAAACACATATCTCTCTTTCCATTAAACTGTTCAGTGTGAATTAATTAAACAAGTAAATTTATTTCTGAACTCACTAGGCCAAAAGTATATGCTCCAGAATAAAAAAAAACAACATCTTAAGCCATTTAGTAATACTAGCAATGAGCACAGAGATGTCTGATCGTAAGTGATGGATTGATGTTATGGCTGTCCTGAAGAAGCAAAATTGACACCTCTTCAAAATTTGGTTCAGAGTGGCAATGTCATATACATACTAAATGTGTGTAAAAAACACTTACTATTCACAAGTGAGATTTTTCTGGGGAGAGCAGTGTAGCTTTCCCAAGTTGAACTGAAAATGGCTTGGGTTTTTACGGTGGTTAGGGGATAATATCTAGCTGAAGGTTGCTGCAAGTTGTTTGAACTTGTTGCCTGTATCAAAGGTCAGCATACACCTGGCTTTCTTGCCTGCTTGCTCAGATACAGATGAGAAGAGGAAAAGGGAAGAATAATATTAAAAGTTAACATTAAGAATAATGTTAAAAAGTAGTTTTTTAAAAAATTTAGTCAGACTTCTCTTTGCTCCAAAAGGATAGAACAATTGTGGGAATATAAAAATGAAAAAAGAAAAAGTTATGGTAAATTTAAAGTAAGTATGAAGAAAAGTTAAGTATAAAGTTAGGAAATAGCAAAGTTAGTTTGTTGTACACAATATAATCTGAACAGTTAGAAATTTTAAATTATCAAATATTATTGCCTTGCTTTTAGAAATGGAAATTTGTAAAAGTGATTCAAGAAGCAATACTTTGAAATCATTTGAGTCTCAAGCATTGCTTTAATCATAAAACTTGCTTTTAACTTTAGAAAAATATAATGGGGGAGATTTTTCTTTGGCTTTCAGTGAATTTCTCAAGTTTTAGTGAATTCATTCTATCTTAAGGCCACCTCTACATTTCATTATCACCTGCTCTGTTTTAATTAAGAAATTATCTTCCTAGAGCCTCTGCTCCACAACAAGAGAAGCCACCACAATGAGAAGCCAGTGCACCATGATGAAGAGTAGCCCCTGACTGCTGTGGAGAAGAAAGCCCACGTAGCAACGGAGATGGCACAACCACAAATAAACAAATAACTAGATAAATAAGTACTTTTTAAAAAAAGAAATTATTTACCAAGACAAGTAGAGTTAAATATAAAAATGGATGTGTCTTGAATTTACTCAGCTCTGTCCCTTTGCACTTTGTTGGGAATGGGAAAAACTCATCTGCCAACTACGTATGGAAAGAGGATAAGAATATCCATGAAGGTACCAATTGAGTGGCACTAATTTATCATGGGTTGTCTTAAACATGGAATATGTTTACATTAAAAGCAATCACAAATAATCTGCAATTATTTTCCTTAACTATTTAATAATCAGCTGAATAATCATCTCAGTTAGCTTTCAAATTCTATTAATATGAATTCTTTTTCCCATCTTTGCTTTGTTTCCCTTTCTATTGCTCTTTCCCTGTGTGATTTTTTTCCCTCCTGTCTTTTCCTATTGAACATGAGACCCTTCCCAATCTGGAGATTTAATAAATATTCATATTCTTCTACTTTAAAAAACAACAACAACAAAAAACCTAATCTTTTAGACATAAGACTAAACTTATGTCTAAGTTTAGTCACTATTTTTTGTTTGTTTGTTTAAATATGTACTAACATATACAACTGAGCAGAGACTGTGCTAGAATCTTGGGTGGTGGGAACAATGGGAGGATAAAGTTGAAAATAGGCTGCTTTTACTAGTTCACAGTCGAGTAGGGGAACAAGAGAAGAGTAAACACATAGCTAAATATAACATAACCAGAGGTATATAATTATAATAGAGGTATATAAAAAAGGTAGACAGTAGGAGGTTTTTGTTTCTTTTTCTTTTTTTAGTAGGAGGTTTTAATGGACATTAAGAATTAATCTGTGAGATGTTAAGAAAAGGTGTTCTATGTATGAAAAGAAAAGATGCATCAACTTACATGAAAGACTGTGGCTAATTTAAGAAATTATAGACTAATTTGGTATAACAACATAGAAGGCTTTGGGGGAATATATGAAATGTGGTTGAAAGAGAAATATGCAGTCTCACTGTGGAAGATTACAAATGTTCTGAGAAGAATGTGCATTCTGGAGGCAAAGAAAAGCCATTGAATGCTTATGTGATCAAGGTGGGCTTTAGAAACACTTCTGATGATGGTGTGGGTGATGCCTGGGAGCAAAGAGGAAGGAACAGGGAAGCCAGGTGGGAGGCTGAGACACTTGCTTGCCTGAAAGGATTCAGTTCTGATCTGAGACAGCAGTTGTGAAGAAGGAGGGGGAAGAGATGAGTTTGAGGGCTCCTCCAATTACAGTGGACAGGAGTTTGTTTAAGGATGAGGTAAAAGAAAGAGAAATATCTAATAACACTTTCCTGTTTCACTTGGTGAATTGACTATGATGATTTTTATCGGATATGGGAAACCTAGGAGAGGAGCATATTTGAAACAAAAGATCATTATTATTATTAATGTGTTGTGTCTGCATTGCTTACCTGATAGCTATATAGATATACCTGACTACAGGAATGGGGCTTCCCAGGGGACGCTAGTGGTAAAGAACCTGCCTGCCAATGCAGGAGACATAAGAGACACCGGTTTGATCCCTGGGTCGGGAAGATCCCCTGGAGGAGGGCATGGCAACTCATTCCAGTATTCTTGCCTGGTGAAAGAATCCCATGGACAGAGGAGCCTGGTGGGCTACAGTCCATAGGTTCACAGAGTTGGACATGACTGAAATAACTTAGTATGCATGCATGTGACATCATGACTACATGAATATTTGCTAACTTCTATTTTTCCTTCTGTGATACACTTCTTCTTATGTTTAAGCCTAGAATGCTTTGGTACCATGTTGTCATATGCTAAAATTAATCATATTCAAAATGTACACTAAATTGTCCAGTCTTAAAATTTTCTAATTTCCACATCTATTGCCCACTGCATAATTGTATTTGTCCTTCAGAATGGCCATTGGCAAGCATCCTTTTAGCCACTGGACTCAGAATAATGGAGCACTGAACCCTATATGTCTGAGGGTAGTTTCTGCCCCACAGAACTCATTTTTAAGTGTAAATCTTCAAGTACATTATTTGGTTTCTCATAAGAAGTTTGACTATAAAAGAAGCTTCTCTATTGGAGATATAATGTAAATAATATATATTATATAATGCATTTTAGTCAAAGCTACGATCTTTCCAGTAGTCATGTATGGATGTGAGAGTTGAACCATAAAGAAGGTTGAATGCCAAAGAATGGATGTTTTCGAACTGTGATGTTGGAGAACACTTTTGAGTCCCTTGGACAGCAAGGAGATCAAAGCAGTCATTCCTAAAGGGAAGTCAACACTGACTATTCATTGGAAGGACTGATGCTGAAGCTGAAGGTACAATACTTTGGCCACCTGATGAGAAGAGCCGACTTATTAGAAAAGACCCTGATGCTGGGAGAATTGAAGGCAGGAGGAGAAGGGGATGACAGGGGATGAGATGGTTGATTGGATCGCATCACTAAACCAATTCAATGGACATGAACTTGGGAACTCTCTGGGAGATAGTGAGGGACAGGAAGGTCTACTGTGCTGTAGTCCATGGGATTGCAAAAAGTTGGACATGACTTAGTAACTGAACAATGTAAATAATGATAAAAAGTCCAAGACCCATAGGAAAATCTTACTGTGGTTCCTATTCATCACAAGTCATCTAACAATGAAAATACTGCTAATATGGACATGAAAGATATGGGGGGGCACTCATCTCAAAATGCTCCAAGCAAACAAATGATCCATAATAATTCAGGGCCCTCTGACTTCAGATCCACTCTGCTAAGATTCATGTTCAACTTTTGGAAGAAATCAGCTTCCAGATGCCCACTGAATGGAGAAGCTCTGCTAGCCAGATGGCATATCACCTAAGGTGTTTTTGTTCAGATCTTATAATGTTAAGAGCATCAGCAGCCCTGGGTTGAACTAGAACCTGTCCCTTTAGAGCCTTGAGTATTTTGTAAATTGAAAACAAGGAAATTCCGAGAGTTATAATCATTTGTAGTCACAGAAATGGATAAAATTGATCGGGTTTACCTGACCATGGATCAAATAGCTGCTTACTGTACTGCTTGGTATTTAAACTGTTGGCTCTACTATATTAGGAATCAATTTGGCAGGGATGCACTCTGCCCTAATTGCATTTTTTAGCTCTTCTGATAAGTATTTCCTGTACACTAAAATAATACAGATAACTTGAAGCACAAAATATTATTTACTTGGAATATCTACTTCATCCTCTTTACCAAGATGGCACCAAAGAATCAGAATTGGAAAATAAAATCATTTATGTTTTAGTTTTATTTAATTACAGAATCTATTTGGGGCTATTGAGTTGGTGATGGACAGGGAAGCCTGGCATGCTGTAGTCCATGGGGTCACAAAGAGTTGAACACGACTGAGCGACTGAACTGGACTATTGCTTAGTTTCATAAAACGACTGCATACTTGGAAACAATGCCACTGTCTTAGGCCAAAAGCACTCAGTGACTGACAAGTTCAGTTGCAAAATTGTCACTGCTTAGCTTCCAAGTTGTGTCTGACTTTTAAGAAATCATGGATTGTACATAGCCCATGAAGCTCTTATGTCCTTGAGATTTCCCAGGCAAGAATACTGTAGTGGGTTGCCATTTCCTTCTCCAGGGGAGCTTCCTGATCCAGGGATTGAAGCCATGTCTCCTGCTTTGCAGGCAGATTGTCCACCACTGAGTCACCAGTGAAGCGGCCTATGCAAAGTTAGGGACCAATTATTTTTGTAAGATCAAAATCACTAATCAAAACCATCATCACTCCATTGAATAGGAATGCCAAAACATTATGGGAGATTTAGATTCAAGTTGGAGGCCTAAAGATCTGAGGAAGTTTAGGACGCCTTACATCCAACTCATCTTTAAATAGAAGAGAAAAAAGGAATAAACTTAGAAAATTTCTCTCTCAAAATAACCATGAAACAAAATTCTCAAACACATGAAGAAATCTAATGTCAAGCAATTTAACTAAACTGATAACAGAATTATGTTCTCATTCCTGATAAAAAGAATGTTATGCAACAGCATAACAGAAATTTTAAAATAAATATGTTGAAGTTGATAAAAGAGATAAATGAGGAGCAACCATAAATTAAAAGTGATCAATACAATAAGCAACAGTATGGATTAATCTCACAAACAAAATTTTGAACAAAATAAACCACATAAAAGGATATATAGCGTATAATTTCAATCACAAATAAATTGCAAAAACATGAAAAAAAATCTTCCCTGACTTCTGGTTTAAATATGTCCTCATTTTTTTCTTATTCAAAAATATGCCAGCTTTTTTTACACTTATCTGCACCTTTGCATTTGCCATTTTCTCTTTTTGGAATGTTCTCACTCAAATTTTAAATCTTGATTAATTCCTTCCTTAAAGATTAAGCTGGGATGGTTTCAGGAACGGTGTATGCATATGTCCAAACTCATCCAATTGTATACATTACACATGCACTGTTTTTTGCTTATCAATTACACTTCAATAAAGCTTAAGTTGGATTGCTACCTTCTCTGGGAAGTCTTATCCCTCATCTATGATAAGAGTTAGCAGTCAATCTAGTACCGCTTCTCAGACATGTGAGATCATTACAGCAGTTATACGCTCAGGTTTAGAGGAGATAAGGCCTGGGGTGTAACATCTTTCCCACTACTTCCCGATCTCGTGATATTGATGATTCATCCAACCTCTCTATGCCTTAGTTTCCTTGTCAGTAAAATGTGAATAAAATATAACCTTCTTCTTAGGCTTGCCTTAATGATTAAAGCACAAATTCATACACTAGTATCTGACACATACTAAGTGTTAATTAAATCTTAAAGATTATTTTTGAATCACAGCTTTTTGTGTTCTATAACTTGGTCACTGCTAAGCTCCCTAAGATTCCTGGTTTCATTTTTACTATATCCTGTAGGCTTTGTACCATGTATAGCATTTGGCATATATCAGGTACTCAATATTGTCTCATTATTTGAATTGAATCTCATTAGTCAATTATTAAATGTAGATTTAAAATGATGATTATGAGGCTCTTGACAAATTTGAGGGGACTTAAATATTAACAAGTATTTAAGTTATGTTCAACATAAATGTTACATCAAACCAATGAGTACTCATTTTGCCAGAGTTCCACTCGCTGTCTATGGGCTTACCTGTACATATGTCTCAAAAAATGAACTCCCTTTTTACAAAGATTGGTAAAGGGACAGAACCACACAAACATCAAGCAAAGAAGAATTCTAAATGAGTGAATAAGACTCTGTTCTCAGTTTGCACCTTCCTTCAAGTTTCACTCACTCTGATTTTCTCCACCTGTGGCTATAGGCAAACGTTTCCCTTGCAAAATATTTGTCCATGTCTGTACAAAGATGTTATCAAAGTTCAAGATGGTAAAAGAGAACTCCACTTGAGCTCTCTATAACAAGAGGGTGGGCTTCAGGGGGTGATATCAAAAATATAATAATATATTAGAGACTTCAGTGGAGAAGGAAATGGCAACCCACTCCAGTACTCTTGCCTGGAAAATCCCATGGAAGGAGGAGCCTGGTAGGCTGCAGTCCATGGGGTCGTTAAGGGTCGGACATGACTGAGCCACTTCACTTTCACTTTTCACTTTCATGCATTGGAGAAGGAAATGGCAACCCACTCCAGTGTTCTTACCTGGAGAATCCCAGGCACCGGGGAGCCTGGTGGGCTGCCGTCTATGGGGTCACACAGTGTTGGACACGACTGAAGCGACTTAGCAGCAGCAGCTGCAGAGACTTCAGGGCTGGGAGAAGAATTGAAAAATAGACTTTATACAAAATAATCATCCTTCTTCCTTCTCTTTCTTTTGCTTTCTCCTGATTCTTGGCTTCATTCTTCTTTGTGTGTGCCAAGTTTTCTCTATTTTAGTCCACATGGCAGAAAGCAATCATTCAAAGTTTTACTTATAACCCCATTCACAATAGAGTTGGGGCCCTATATTCAGTTTTCAATAACTAGTTGGATTCTCAAAGTCGGTCAGTCAGTTATGGTTAAGGAGGCAGAATTATACTAAAACAGCTTGGTTATATTCACATTCACACACACACACACACAGTGTGAGTCTGATTTTGATGATAACATCAATGATACAAAGAATCTTAACTATAGTGGGTTTTACAATGTCACTCAAAATCTGTGTCTACTGGAAACCTCAACATGTAACCTTATTTGGAAATATGTTCTTTGTAAATATAATTATAGTAAGGAACAAGATAAAAAAAATGATCCTTAATTATCCTTAATTAGGCTTAGGTCAAAACCCAATGAGTGTATCCTTTATAAGAAACAAAAAGGACAAAAGGAGACACACAAAGAGAAGAAAGTGATATGAAGATGGAACCAGAGATTAATGATGTGTCTATAAGCTGAAGAATGTTATGGATATTGTACAACTGCTAGAAGCTAGGAGAGAGGCATGGGAATGTTTTCCCCTAAGAGATGGTAAGACATGCAATGGAGAAATTGCATGGATAAATTATAACATTATGACAGAATGAAATCATGACAGAGTGAAGCAGCAATGTTGAATCCTTGATTTCACACCACTGGCTTCATGAACTGTGAGAGAATACATTTCTGTTGCCCTATAACCCACAAGTTGGTAGTAATTTATTATTGCAGCCCTAGGGAACGAATAGACTAAGCAAAGAGAGAAGGAATGAAGGAGACCAAGTGAGTAGTTATTTTTCCCCACCAAGAGATTCCCCTGTCTTCTTCTCTGATATACCATGCATTCTGTACACCAGTCTAGCTATTTGCTTCAACTGTCCAGATTCAATTAATTTGTGACTATAAAAGGATCCCAAGCAACTTAACATAAAATAATGCAATAATCAGTTCAGTTCAGTTCAGTCGTTCAGTTGTGTCCGACTCTTTGTGACCCCATGAATCACAGCACGCCAGACCTCCCTGTCCATCACCAGCTCCCGGAGTTCACTCAAACTCATGTCCATCGAGTTGGTGATGCCATCCATCTATCTAATCCTCTGTCGTCCTCGTCTCCTCCCGCCCCCAATACCTCCCATATCAGAGTCTTTTCCAGCTAGTCAACTCATCGCATGAGGTGGCCAAAGTATTGCATTTTCAGCTTTAGCATCAGTCCTTCCAATGAACACCCAGGATTGATCTCCTCTAGAATGGACTGGTTGGATTTCCTTGCAGTCCAAGGGACTCTCAAGAGTCTTCTCCAGCACCACAGTTCAAAAGCATCAATTCTTCGGTGATCAGCTTTCTTCACAGTCCAACTCTCACATCCATACATGACTACTGGAAAAACCATAGCCTTGACTAGATGGACCTTGGTTGGCAAAGTAATGTCTCTGCTTTTTAATATGCTATCTAGGTTGGTCATAACTTTCCTTCCAAGGAGTAAGCGTCTTTAATTTCAATGCTGCAATCAGCATCTGCAGTGATTTTGGAGCCCCAAAAAATAAAGTCTGACACTGTTTCCACTGTTTTTCCATCTATTTCCCATGAAGTGATGGGACCAGATGCCATGATCTTTGTTTTCTGAATGTTGAGATTCAAGCCAACCTTTTCACTCTCCTCTTTCACTTTCCTCAAGAGGCTTTTAGTTCCTCTTCACTTTCTGCCATAAGGGTGGTGTCATCTGCATATCTGAGATTATTGGTATTTCTCCCAGCAATCTTGATTCCAGCTTGTGCTTCTTCCAGCCCAGCGTTCCTCATGATGTACTCTGCATAGAAGTTAAATAAGCAGGGTGACAATATACAACCTTGACTTACTCCTTTTCCTATTTGGAACCCATCTGTTGTTCCATGGACAGTTCTGACTGTTACTTCCTGACCTGCATACAGGTTTCTCAAAAGGCAGGTCAGATGGTCTGGTATTCCCATCTCTTTCAGAATTTTCCACAGTTTATTGTGATCCACAAAGCCAAAGGCTTTGGCATAGTCAATAAAGCAGAAATAGATGTTTTTCTGGAACTCTCTTGATCCAGTGGATGTTGGCAATTTGATCTCGTGTGCCTCTGCCTTTTCTAAAACCCGCTTGAACATCTGGAAGTTCACAGTTCACATATTGCTTAAGCCTGGCTTGGAGAATTTTGAGCATGACTTTACTAACATGTGAGATGAGTGCAATTGTGCAGTAGTTTGAGCATTCTTTGGCATTGTCTTTCCTTGGGATTGGAATGAAGACTGACTTTTTCCAGTCCTGTGGCCACTGCTGGGTTTCCCAAATTTGCTGGCATGTTGAGTGCAGCACTTTCACAGCATCATCTTTCAGGATTTGAAATAGCTCAATTGGAATTCCATCACCTCCACTAGCTTTGTTCGTAGTGATGTTCTCTAAGGCCCACTTGACTTCACATTCCAAGATGTCTGGCTCCAGGTGAGTGATCACACCATCGTGATTATCTTGGTCATGAAGATCTTTTTTGTACAGTTCTTCTGTGTATTCTTGCCACCTCTTCTTAATATCTTCTGCTTTTGTTAGGGCCATACCATTTCTGTCCTTTATCGAGCCTATCTTTGCATGAAATGTTCCCTTGGAATCTCTAATTTTCTTGAAGAGATCTCTTGTTTTTCCTATTCTGTTGTTTTCCTCTATTTCTTTGCATTGATCGCTGAGGAAGTCTTTCTTATCTCTCCTTGCTATTCTTTGGAACTCTGCATTCAGATGCTTATATCTTTCCTTTTCTCCTTTGCTTTTCACCTCTCTTCTTTTTACAGCTATTTAAGGCCTCCTCAGACAGCCATTTTGCTTTTTTGCATTTCTTTTCCATGGGGATGGTCTTGGTCCCTGTCTCCTGTACAATGTCATGAACCTCTGTCCAGAGTTCATCAGGCACTCTTCAGATATATTGCTCACAAATGGCAAAAATACAGAAAATATTCATTCTTTATTTCTATTCCTTTACTGATTTGAACTCATGTAACTAAGTGGTAATGTTTCTTCAGTTTAAGGACAAAATATACTCACTTAAGTTCTCACTTAAGCATTCTTCACCAGGTCTCAAGGTCCTTGTATCATTTGAGATCGATTCTGTACAAAGGTGACTAAAATAAAATGCTTGAACTGGTCCTTAAATATTCCTGCAGTCATTGAATACCTCTGCAAATAGCTTTTTAATGGCAAAGTTGCCACATTATGATTGAATTTGTACTGAACAAATGAGGATATATTATCATCTCAGCCAATATTTGAGTTAGCTCAGAATTTCAGCTAACTTGGATTTTGTATGAGTTTGTCTGCAATGCAGTGCCTGAAATAAAATAAACTTTGTTTTTGTCTGTGTGTTATGTAAAAATATAAGTACATATAATGAATAGAAAATAACCTTCATTTTATATAACTAGGATAAAACTAAAATGGAAAGATGCCAGTATTTTTTTCTGCAGTAGAAAATACACTGACCTTTCATTCATGGCTTAATCATGTCTCAAGTGTCCTGTGAAGAGAAAATAAAGCAATAACATGTCATTTTTATGAAGGTCACTAACTGTCTAACTCAGCAATTTGGCATATCAATGAGAACTTGGTAATATTGAAGAAAAGCCCATGATAATAGAAAGAGATGTTCGTACATCTTTTGATTTGATGATTTAGCAAAACATTTGATTTGGCCATTCACAAAGAAAGCATTTGATATATAATTGTGGCTCCTGCCTGCAGTCTGGGAGACCTGGGTTTGATTCCTGGGTTGGGAAGATCCCCTGGAGAAGGGAAAGGCTACCCACTTCAGTATTCTTGCCTGGAGTGTCCCATGGGCTGTATAGTCCATGGGGTCACAAAGAGTTGGACATCAATGAGTGACTTTCATTTCACTTACTTATTTTTCTGTTATAGTAATGATTTTATAAAGTCAAACTAACTTATATGATTATCAACAAATTAAAATTAATCAGAATTAGGGAGCTCTAGAGTTAGTCACAGAGATGACAGAAGGAAATTAACAATCTGGGAGCAATGGAGGAAACAGATTATACTTTAAAATTCAGAAAGGAGAGAACTCACTAAAATGATAGGAAAAAGAACTCCTGATAAATAGTGCAAATTCACAACTTCTCAAGCCTCCCACAATGTCATCTGGACACATATAAACGAAAGAACAAGTATTGACAAATAAAATTGCCATAATTATGAGATTTTTTTTTCATAAACTAGATATGAAGTAATACAGTTACTAAACATTCTGGGCTAATTCAGAAACATTGAAGGCCCAGGGGGGAGGGTCAATGTAACAGAATCTGTGCTTTATTTGGGAGGTACTCATAAAATGTGCATAATGGCAAAGAATCAGAAAATATAATGCAAGGAGAAGAATACATTTTTATTGACTGAAAACTCAAGCAGGATTTCTAATACATGAAGCCAATCTAGACTTCTTTAATGTATTTAATGACATAAGTCCAGAAATAAATTAACCACACTGGATCAGAATCCAATGATAGGTGAAACATGCAAAGCCTGTCTTGGGAAACTTGTGTCATGGAAGGCCAAGATTAAGTCTCTTTAAGACAGTTATGTTGGAGAAGGAAATGGTAACCCACTCCAGTATTCTTGCCTGGAGAATCCCATGGATGGAGAAGCCTGGTAGGCTACAGTCCACGGGGTTGCAAAGAGTCGGACACGACTGAGCGACTGAACAGAACAGAACAGAAGACAGTTATGTATTCCCTCGATGTGTAACAAAGTAATATCTGTCCAAAGATGACCTTGCAAATAAGAATTATAAAGTACTAGAGAAAAACCAACACAACTGACAAAAATAGTTATTACTGAGAACATAGAGAAAAGTACAGCAATTTGAAAAAGAACTGTAAAGTAATTGATTTAATGTTTTCCACAGAAAAATAAAAGTGAAAGCAACCAAAACAAGAATTAAAATGTTATCACACTGAAGTTGGTGGCTATTAAATAAGAAATATTTGAATAGATTTACTTCTGAGCCAACTGGAAAGAGTTGAGAAATGAAATAATAGCTGTAAAATCAGTGAAAACGTTCTTGAAAACAGAGTAAGGAGATTAAAAAATACAAAATATAAAACAAGGTTCAGTTCAGTCGCTCAGTCGTGTCCGACTCTTTGCAACCCCATGAATCACAGCACGCCAACACACTAAATATTGTAGCTCAATAACATAAGTAAATTGGGACAATAATACCAGGTGAGAGATAAAATGGTATAGAGGAAAGTATAAGTATGCTAAAAATTTTGTCTCATCCCAGAGAAAGGTAGAATTACATTATGTATTTGTTTGGAAAAAAAAGTTGATGCCTTATGAATAAAAATTTAAAGAAATCCAAAACAAGATGAGGAGGAAGAAAAAGGAAAAGGAGAAGAGAAAGGGGAAGAAAAGAAGAGGGGGAAGAAGACATATTGAGAATTAAACTGTGGGGAGATGGGAGGGAGGTTCGGGAGGGAGGCCACATGGGTGTACTTATGTTTAATTCTTGTTGATGTTTGACAGAAAACCATAAAATTCTGTAAAGCAATTATCCTTCAATTAAAAAAAATAAAGTGGCAAAAAACGTATGACACAACAATGGGCTTTCCTCAAGAAGGAAAAAAAATGAATTAAACTGTAAAATTTATTAACCTATAGAGAAAAAAATGAAAAAAACAATGGAATAGGGAAAGAATGTTGGACAGTTAAACAGTGGTTGAAAAAAATGAACTAGACAGTAAATGGTGCTGGAAAAACATTATAAAAATAAAACCCTGTTCATTCATACTTTTCCCCATATACCAAGAATTTTAATAGATAAAATACACAAATAAAAAATATATTGTTTAATAATCTATATGAAAACATGGGTGGTACTTTCAGAATCTCAGAGTGAGGCAATCTTTCTAAACTTTCACAAAGGGGGGTTCAGGAGGGGGAACTTATGTAAACCCGGGGCAAATTCATATCAATGTATGGCAAAACCAACCAATATAATATTGTAAAATAATTTGCCTCCAATAAAAAATAAATTAACTACAAAAAATAAAAAATAAAATAAAAAAAAAAAAGAAATCCTAACTAAATCAAATATGAAAAATTCAATGTCTTAAAACATAAAAAACTAAATATTAATAATGATAAATTAAAAAATTATAAAAAATGCCTTAATTCATCTTTCAAAAGGTTAACTGATCTAAGTTGAAAGAAAAAGATCCACAGCCAAAAAAAAAAAAGAAATGGGCAAATAATATGAACACTCATTTCAATGAATGAGAAACAGAAATGGCTTTTATAAACATACAAAATATTTCTAATCTAACTCATAAAATAAGAGATGCAATTAAACTATATGCTTTGTGTTTATCAAGTGAGCAAATTTCTTAAATCTGGTGACAAATGCCATTAGAGAGTTTTCTGCAAATACTTTCATGTATCTTTAATCTAGCTATTCTGCTTGTAATAAATTTTCCTACAGCTATATCCATGCTATGTGAAATGATTTATGTTCAAATTTATTTCCTATAACATTCTTAAGAGAGCAAAAGAATGGAAACAATCTAAATGAGAAAGAAAAAGAGAATTCAGTGAAGAAATTATATTTAGTCAATGACATATTATGTGGATATAAAAGATAAGAAGTCTTTTATGAACTGACATAAAGATTTCCATGATACATTGCTATTTGAAAATAGTGAATAATAGTTTGCATATGTAAACAATTATGCATAAAAGAAAAAAAAACATAATTTTCATTGGTTTGAAATGAATAAAATTACCTGGAAGGATAAACAAGAAGCCTGTAGTGATAGTTATATGCTAAGGTCTGTAAGAAGTTTTCATGTGAGAACAAAATTGGAAAGAGACACACTGTAGATTTTAAATTTGTGATGCTTGACTTACACATTAAGTGTGCAATATGATTATATTATTGAAAACCTATGCCTTAAATATAATTTTTAAGAAATAGAAATAAAATAGGAAAAAATGTTAAAGCAAAAGCAATGAATTAAACAGAAAGTACAAATATACTGATTAAAATGTTCTACATTATAAAGAGTTGACCAGGGCATGATCAAAGACAGGACAGGTTATTTCATTGGTGGGATTATGTGAATTACTTCTGTTTCTGAGACTAATTCTCAGTACTACTGAAACAAAAAATCACCTACTTCCCATACAGTTTTCTTCTAGATACATATATTGCAAGTATATTTATACATATGCACAATAAATTAGGCACAATTATCGTACTGTGGCATTGTTTGTTATAATAAAACTTTGGTAGCAATGTAAATGTCTACCTGAAGAGAAATAGTGGTATATTAAAAAATGGAATTAACACTAGTTAAAAAATAAACTTGAGCTACACATGTCAACCTGGAAAATGTTCCATCAGTACAATAATTCCCTTTCATCCAGCCTCATGTTCCTTGCCAGACTATCACTACATTGCACTTAGCCATGAAAGCCCAACTTTCCCTCTATTCTCCCGTCACTATGGCCACTCAATCTGATGAGAGAAAACATACAATCATGCTGACTAGTTAATTTAAGTTCACTTAGCAATTTGCACTGTGATTCTGTTACCAGTTAGCAGCAATTTTGCCTTCTCTCTGTATTCCATTTAATTATTATCTCCTAAAGGATATTTTTATTTTTACACTTGATTCTCCCCAACCTCCAATTATTCCCATTATTTTCATACTCAGCTGATTATTTTAGCCCCTATTTTACTGAGAAAATAATAAAAACTGCAGAGAACTTTATTATATCAACTAAATTACCATTATCTGTTCCAATATACCCTGCCTTCTCCTCTGCCATTGTATAAGTTGTCCATGTAGAGCCAATCCATTCATTCCCCCACTATTTCTGATTATTTTTTTCTGCCTCATTTTTTTCCCATCAGCAAAGAAACATCTTAAAAGAAAAGCCCTCATGACCTCTGTATCTTTTTTAACTGATGCTTTTTTTCTGAACTCCTTACGTGTTACTTATCTATTAAAACATGATGGTCTATTTTATGGGAATAGAAGGAACCTACCTCAACATATAGGTTGAGGCCATATATGATAAGTTTACAGCAAAGATTATTCTCAATGGTGAAAAACTGAAAGCATTTCCCCCTAAGATCAGGAAAAAGACAAAGGTGTCCATTTTCACCACTGTTATTCAACATAGTTCTGGAAGTCCTAGCTACAGCAGTCAGAGAAGAAAAAGAAATAAAAGGAATCCAGATCAGAAAAGAAGTAAAGATCTCACTGCAGATGACATGATACTGCACATAGAAAACCCTAAAGATAGTATCAAAAATTTACTAGAGCTAATCAGTGAATTTAGCAAAGTTTCAGGATACAAAATCAATACACAGAAATCACTTTCATTTCTGTATACTAACAATGAAAACTAAGAAAGTGAAATTAAGGAATCAATCCTATTCACCACTGCAACAAAAGTAATTAAATATCTAGGAATAACTTACCTAAGGAGACAAAAGAACTGTACACAGAAAATTATGACACTGGTGAAATAAATCAAAGATGACATAAACAGATGGAGAGATATTCTGTATTCCTGGGTAGGAAGAATCAATATTGTGAAAATGATTATACTAAAAAATGCAATCTACAGATTCAATGCCATCCCTATCAAATTGCAGGGCATCTTCCAAAGAACTAGAACAAAAAATTTCACAACTCATATGGAAACACAAAAGACCCTGAGTAGCCAAAGAATTCTTGAGAAAGAACAATGGAACTGGAGGAATCAACCTTCCTGACTTCAGGTTATACTACAAAGCTACAGTCATCAAGACAGTAGGGTACTGGCACAATAAAGAAATACAGAACAATGGAACAAGATAGAAAGCCCAGAAATAAACCCATGCACATATTGGTACCTTATTTTTGACAGAGGAGGCAAGAATAGACAATGGGAAAAAGACAGCCTCTTCAATAAATGGTGCTGGGAAAACTGGACAGCTACATGTAAAAGAATGAAATTAGAACACTTTCTAACACCATACACAAAGATAAACTCAAAATGGATTAAAGACCTAAATGTAAGACCAGAAACTATAAAACTCTCAGAGGAAACATAGGCAGACCACTCAATGACATAAATCAAAGCAAGGTCCTCTATGACCCGCCTCCTAGAGTAATGGAAATAAAAAGAAAAGTAAACAAGTGGGATCTGATTAAACTTAAAATCTTTTGCACGGCAAAGGAAACTATAAACAAGGTGAAAAGACAACCCTCAGAATGGAGGAAATAATAGCAAATGAAACAAGTGACAAAGGATTAATTTCTAAAATATACAAGCAGCTCATACAACTCAATGCCAGAAAAACAAACAAGCCAATCAAAAAGTGGGAAAAAGACCTAAACAGACTTTTCTCCAAAGAAGACATACAGATGGCTAACAAAAACATGAAAAGATGCTCAACACTGCTCATTAATAGAGAAATGCAAGTCAAAACCACAATGAGATATCACCTCATACTGGCCAGAACGGCCCTCATCAAAAAGTCTACAAAAAATAAATGCTTGAAAGGGTGTGGAGAAAAGGAAACGCTCTTGCACTGTTGGTGGGAATGTAAATTGATACAGCTACTATGGAAGATGTTATGGAGATTCTTTAAAAAACTAGGAAGAAAACCACCATATGACCCAGCAATCCCAGTCCGAGGCATATACCCTGAGGAAACCAGGGTTGAAAAAGACACATGTTCATTGCAGCATTATTTACAGTAGCTAGAACCTGGAAGCAACCTAGATTTCCATCAACAGATGAATGGATAACGAAGTTGTGGTGTATATACACAGTGGTATATTACTCAGCCATAAAATGGAACACATTTGAGTCAATTCTAATGAGGTAGATGAACCTAAAACCTATTATACAGAGTGAAGTGAGTCAGAAAGAGAAAGATAAATACTGTATTCTAAGATATATATACGGAATCTAGAAAAATGATACTGAAGAATTTACTTACAGGGCAACAGTGGACAAACAGACATAGAGAATAGACTCATGGACATGGGGAGGGGGTGGAGAGGGTGAGATGTGTGGAAAGAGTAACATGGAAACTTAATTACCATGTGTAAAATAGCCAATAGGAATTTGCTGTATGGCTCAGGAAACTCAAACAGGGGCTTTCTATCAACCTAGAGGGGTGGAATGGGGCAGGAGATGGGAGGGAGCTTCAAAAGTGAGTGGATATATGTATACCTATGACTAATTCATGTTGAGGTTTGACAGAAAACAGCAAAATTCTATAAAACAATTATCTTTCAATAAAAAATAATCTAAAAATATGATGGTATATTTTAAAAGTTTGCATTAAGATATAACAAACTTATGGTATAAATAAAACAAATAATAATCTCATAATTTCTGCAGGTCAGGAGTCAAGTACGAACTAGTTGCGTTTTCTACTCAGACTCAGTGGGTTGAATCCAGAAGTCAGCTGGGGCTCTGATTTCAAATGAGGGGTTTATTGGGATTGTCCTCTAAGCTCACTAGTTCCTGTCACAATTCATTTCCATGTAGTTGTAGGACTGAGTTCCATGTTTCCTTGCTGGTTGTTTGTGGGAGGTAGGTCCCTGTCATCTCACAGAAGACTCCAGCTCACAGACTCTTTCAGAACATAGTAGTTTGCTTTTTCTTCAAGGTCAGGAGACAAATTTATCTAGCATATTGAATCTCTGATTTCAGGAGAGGCCTTGTCCTTTTTAGAGCTCATTTGATTACATTAGGGCCACCTGAATAACTCCACTTTTGATTAACTAAAAGTCAACTGATTTGGTGCCTTAAAGGCAAATGCAAAGATTTCCTTGTCTTTGTAATATAAACTAAACGTGGGTGAAACTCGTCATACAAGCAGTTACATTTGCACTCAAGGAGAGTAGACAGAAAGCGTGTACCCTGAAGGTGATGAATTCAGATGTTTCAAGGATCATTTCTACCTACCACACCTTTGACATAACATTATTTTAAGTATTTGTCTATACCAATTGGTTTGTCACTAATATTCCTAGCCTTGAGCCCTCTCTAAACAGGTTTTCATCCATATTACTCCATTACATTGATCCCTCTGAAAGTTATCAATGATATTCGCACTACTAATTCTATCAGTCAGTTGAATCCTAAGTTTACTTTCTTACCTATAGTATTTGACATATTTAATCTTGTTCTTTCTTTTTTTTTAAATCAATTAAGGTCATTATCTTAAGTGGGCATAGTTCACAGTGCCCCTAAATAATGACAATAGTAATATCAAAGCTCACTGATCATAGATCACCAGTAAGTTTTTATTTACCACCACCATTTCCTTTTCCAATGCTTTTCATTTCTCTATGTACATCTGACTTTCTGACCTATGCAAGTTTTCTTCTCTCCAAAGAACTTCTTTTAATGTTTCTTGTAAGGCACATCTACTGGCCACAAATTCCCTCAGTTTTTGTTTGTCTGATAAAGTCTTTATTTCTCCTTCACTTTTGAAGGATGATTTCACAGGGCACAGAATTCTAGGTTGGTGTTTTCTTCTCACAGCACTTTAATTTCATTCTACTCTCTGCCTGTTTGCAATGTTTCTGAAGAGGAATTGGATGTAGTCGCTCAGTGGTTTGACTCTCTGTGACCCCATGGGCTGTAGCCCGCCATGCTCCTCCATCCATGGAGTTCCCCAAGAATACTGGAGTGGGCTGCCATTTCCTACTCCAGGGGCTTGTTCTCTTTCTTGAATCACTTTTTCCATTTCGATTTTAAGGCATCATATTCTCCTGGCTTTCCCCCTATTTCACTGAATATTCTCTTTATTCTTCATGACTAGTTCTTCATTCTCTCCACAAAACCCTTAAATGTTACAATAAAGCTGGGCCTCATCCTTGAAATCTGTACTCATTTCCTTAAAAACTTTGTCGGTGTTATGGTTTTAAAGAATCTCAATATGGCACTTTTGACCTTTCTCTTGAAATCCAGATTCTTATATCTTGCTCTCACTTATCATCTTCATTTAGATTTCTTCCTAAAAAGCATTCATTAATAAACTGACTAAAAGTAACATCCTAGTTATACCAGGTGTCACATATGTTTTCTCTATTCCTTGACTTAGTGAATTTTGAGTCCAGTATTTAAATTGCTCAGGTGCAAACCCATGGATTCATCATTGACATTTTTCTCTCATACCACATTCAGGATACTGAGAGAGGCATTTGGCTACATCTTAGATATATCCTTTGTGTGTGTTCATGTGTGTGTGTGTGTGTGTGTGCGCGCACGTGCATGCATGTGCATTCGCGTGCTCAGTAGTGTCTGACTCTTTTTGCCCTCAAGGACTATAGCTTGCCATGCTCCCCTGATCATGGAATTTTCCATGGAAGAATATTTGAATGGGTTGCCATTTTCTACTCTAGGCAATTTTCCTGATACAGGGATCAAACACACAGATTCTTTACCACTGAGTCACCTGGGAAGCCCTTAGATATATTCTATTATCCAACCACTTTAAAATTTCTACCACAGTGTGGAAAAAAAGAGAAAAAATATTATCAATTAAGGGGTTTATAAATCAATCTAACATACATTTCCTAGTGAAATAATTTTTTGTTTAAAATTATTTAATGACTCACATTTACTTTAGAATATAATTAAAATTATTTTTATGACCCTTATATGAAGCATGTAGAATTTTCTCTGCTAGAAATGTCATCACCATAATCTGTCTTTTCTACATGAATCCTAATATTCCTTCTGTGTACTCTATTCATTTTCCACAAATTAAAGAACCCTGGATCATACAAACACATTAGTTGTCCAACTCATTCAATGAAAATGTTAAATATAAAATGGATAAAAGTCCATGTTCACATATGGAAGGTGTCTCAAGGCACGGTATTTGAAATAGGTCCTCATTAGTGACCTCTTGTCAGGGAATAATTTTTCAGGTAATAATATTTCAGAAGTACTATGAAGATCAATCAAAATTCTTCCAGAATCTATTTGATTTTCATAAACATATATATCTATACACACTGATGTAAAGGCAGTATCAAAATTCATTAAGACTGAATAAAAATATTACTACTGTCAACTCCATACTTTGAGGCATTTAATTATTAGCAGTCTGGTCTTAGAGAAGAGAAATTCATTTATGGTGTTACAGACTAATGGTTCCTCCAAAGATGTCCATATCTTAATTCTTGGAATAGGTGAATATGTTATGTTAAAAGGCAAAAGGGAATTAGGTTGCAGATAGAAATAAGAATGTAACCAGCTAACTCTAAGTAAAAAAATTTGTTATTCTATAATATCTGGATATGCTCAAGTCATCACAGTGATTCTTAAAAGTGGAAGAGGGAGGCAGAAAAAGAGAACATGATGATGGAAACAGGGAGAACAATTGACACTTGGCATGAAGTCTATTGTTTAATTCTTTCTTGAGGTCTGATAGTATCTCTCTTTTTTCAATTTGTGAAATACTGTTATATTCTTATAATAAATCTCCTAAACTTACCTTCTTTTGCTTCAGAGGGCTCAAATAGAGTTCTGTTACATGATTCAAATAAAGTCTGAACTTTTAACATAATCGAGAGGAAAAAAGAAAGAATAAAAAGGAGTAAATCACTAACTGGGGTGGGGGGAACATTAAGAAAAGATATATCTGACAAAGAACTTGAATCAAAAATATATAAGGTACCTCCACAACTGAACAATTAAAAACAAACATAAAAATGGGCAAATAATTAAACAGACAATTCAAAAGAAGACATGGTCAAAAAGCACATAAAAACGTGTAATCTCTTTAGTTTACAGGGAAACGCAAAGTAAATCACAGCTTGATACCAATACACATCAGAAAGAAAAGTTAAATTTAAAACGACTGTCAATTATGTTTGTTGGCAAAAATGTGTAGCAATTGGAACTCTGATACAGTGATGGCAAGAATTTAAATAAAGTAAAACCATGTTGGCAGGGTGTTTGGAAGTTTGTTGTCATCTTAAACATACATGTACAATATGACCTGAAAATACCATTCCCAAGAAAATTAAAAATTAAGTGTCCATTAAGACAAACAAGAAAACTTATATTGGAAATGTCTAAAGACTATTCGTAATAGCCCCAAGATGGGTACAACTCATAAGTCTGGCAAAAGAAGAATGAATCTGTAAAATTGAGTTACATTCTTAGAATACTATCCAAAAATATGAAGGAAAGAATTAGTGTTATTTGCAATGGCAAGCCACTCCAGTACTCTTGCCTAGAAAATCCCATGGATGGAGGAGCCTGGTAGGCTGCAGTCCATGGGGTCACTAAGAGTCAGACATGACTGAGCGACTTCACTTTCACTTTTCACTTTCACACATTGGAGAAGGAAATGGCAACCCACTCCAGTGTTCTTGCCTGGAGAATCCCAGGGACGGGGGAGCCTGGTGGGCTTCCGTCTATGGGGTCACACAGAGTCGGACACGACTGAAGTGACTTAGCAGCAGCAGCAGCAGCAGCAGCAGATGAATAACAAATTTATGCTGAGCAACAGCAGACAGACAAAAAGGGTACATATTGTACGGTTTCATTTTAATGAATTTCTAGAACAGGCAAATCTAATCTATGGTGAAATTCAGTACAATGGCAGATAAGCACTAGGGATTGTTTTTTTGTGGCAATGGAAATGCTCTATCTTCATAAGAGTTTAAGTTACATGGGTGCTGCCTGTCAAAACAGCGTACAGATCACCATACATATCTTACTTCAGGAACACAAAGGACTAAAAGGAAGTGAACTCTCTTATATATACACACCAAATTTTTCTTCTCATGAAATAGGAATCTGAGTAATCATAAAAAGAAAAAGTTTATACTTTTGTAGGTGTGGTATGTGTGTGTGTTCTAAGAAACACAATTGTTTACAACATGTGTCCAACCAGATATTTGCTATGTAATTAAGGAACATTTGAGTACACAGGATTTATGATGATATCAAAACACTATCTGTTTTTTCTTGCAGTTTGGGGAGAAAATGTTGGGAGTTAGGTAGCTCTGAAACTGTCCACAGTTACAGTATCAGTGAAGGTAATGAAGATCAATTAAGGTCTACCTCAGGAAGTTATTACCTCCATAGGCAGCTGTGGTCCTGAAAATACAGATGGTTTCTATCAACTGCCTCTAAAGCAAGCATACACTACTTCTTTAAATGTTCATCATTCCTCCAAGACCTACCCACGTGACTTAAAAATGGTCACAACCTTCTCTTTGTTCAAATAGTTTGTCCCTACTGTACCATGTTTCAAATATTGACTTAAACTCTCATTATTTTTGAACTTATCTCCTTTAGATACCGAGAATGTAAGTTTTTGAGACCAGCCTCTTGTCTTAATCACTTATATTTCCTCATAATAACTAGTATCATAGCAAATGCCATGTGAGTATATGAGGGATTATTTATCTTGGTTTACACTAACAGATTAGAATCCATTCATTACTTTCTAAAAATTCAATCAAATTATAGAGCACTTAAAGACAGGTTTGTCTATTTTAAAAATATCCTTGAGGTTTTCCTCAGTTTGAAACATGAAAAAGCAGTTCTCTATATGGTTAATGAGAGCAGAAACTGTCTCCTGACATGATCCATTGAATGAAACTGGAACACAGGTTGATTAACCTATTCTATTCCATGAAGATAGAATGAAAGGTCATATGAACTTTCCCAGTTATGACAATCAAAAGAGAACTGCATCAACAGATGAGTCATCATATTCACATAGAGGGCTATCTTCAGCACAGACTTGTTTCTCAGGTTTGTTAATTCTGAAGGTCTTGTGGTGATTTACAGGGCAGATTACATTCCATGAAAGGAAAATGACGTATATAAATCCTGAACCCAGAGAAGTGTGGAGAGCAGTATGACCTCTGGGCTAATATGTGGAAGGGAAGTAAGGAGAAGGGTGGGGCAAGTGCAAAAGTCATGTCTTAACATCAAAAGTCTTGTAGTAAAAAGTGTTTTTGTAATACTGATAACACATACAATAAGCATTAAATACTCATAGAGTTCTAGTTTTCCATAGTGCTTTATGCACTAATGCTATTAATGAAAACAAAATTCTCATACTAAAATGAGTAATAAGTAATAACTTATGGCTTCTCCAGATAGACTACTGGAAATTCTCTTAAGTAGAGAAGTGATGTGGGAAAAAGCAAATTTGTTTTAAAAACTCAAAAATCCACTTAAATACCTGAGAATTTTGGCAACTTTGAAAAACAAACACTGCATAGCATTGAGACTGGATGCTAGGAAAGTGATGTTCAAGAAAAGATGAAGTCCAATTTTTAAAAAGGATTTACTCTGGTATATGATTTCTAATTTTTGTACTGGTAAATGATTTTTAAACTGTTAGATATGGCCTGTCTTCAGTGCTGTGGGTTCCTGAAACTGTTTTGATACCTTTTATTTTCTTTCCCATTTAAACAGGGAATGAATCAGTTTTTACTAAGCTGGATTTGGAAGGCACCCAGTTCCAAGCAGAGAAGACAGTCCAATTTTTACTTCTGGGCTGTGCTTCTCACATTTACTCAAATGAATTGTTTTCAATTTTCAAACACTCCAAATTAAACTTATAATCAGGTAGACATAAAGTGGAAAACACATAAATAAATATAACAAGCGAATTCTCTTATGTTTTTTAAAGTTGCTTCTGTGTCATTATTATATATGATCTTTAAAACAATATTATATGCACTTTTAAAGAGGCCTAGAATAAGCACAGGATTGAGTACAACATGATTAGGAAAGAAGCACTGTGAAGGTTAATTTTTTGTGTCAATTTGCCTGGGCCACAGTGCTCAGATATTTATTGGAACGTTATTCTGGATAATTCTGTCAGAGTGATTTGGATAAAAATGTACATTAAAACTGGTAGGCTCTGAGTAAAGCAGATTGCTTTCCATCATGTAGGTGGCCAATTAAAGGCCTGAAGAGAATAAAAGACGGGACTTCCCTGTAGTAGGAAGGAATTCTGCAGCTTGATAGCCTTTGAACTTGAACTGCAACACCATCTCTTGCTGGAGCTCCAGCGTACTCTATTGATTTTAGACTTGTCAGCCTCCATAACTGTGTGAGTTATTTCCTTTTATATAAATAAATACACACACAGAATTTATTGGTTCTCTTTCTGATAAACCCTGACTAATACAAGCTATATCTGAAACAGTCTCCATATGAAGCACCCTGTTATTTGAGGTTTTTTGGGATATGAGGTAATCAACTTTCTTCACAGGACAACAAAGATTCTGTTGAAATAAGAACAAGAAATCTGTTTGGAGATCATTACAGATTGGTCCAGAGTTGGTGAAAAGAGAAAAATCATGTAGCCTTCTTTCTTTAGAAAGACCATTCCTCTTTTGACAGTATCTCCTATTGCTCACTTAAAAGATGAATAACAGATGGTGATACACAACAAACATTCCACTGAGTTACCCAATGATACCCTACCAGTAATCAAGTCCAGAGTTTTTCAACCCCAGTTGAACATTTTGGACCCATAATTCTTTATTGTGGGTACCCCTCCTCCCCTGCCTCATATGTAGAGTACTTAGCAGCATCCATGGCCCCTCCCCAATAGATCCTAGTTGTAGTTCCAAACTGTGATAATCAAAAACGTGTCAGATATTGCCAAATTGCCTTTGACTGAGAGAAACTGGCCTAGACCAAAGCTGCTATCTTAGTCTTCTCAGGCTTCCATAAAAAATACCATAGTGTGGGTGGCTTAGACAACAGAAATGTATATTCTCATGGTTTTGGAGGCTTGCTTGAAGTCCTAAATCAGGTCACCACCATGGTCAGTTTCTGGTTGCTCTCACATAGTGGAGAGAGAGCTAGAAAGAGAGAAAGGAGAGGGAGAGGAAGAGAATATGAGAGGAAGGAAGCTCTCTATTGTTTCTTCCAATCAGGAAAATAATCCCACCATGATGCCCACAATCATGACTTCATCTCAACCTACTTACCTCCCAAGTTCCCATCTTCAGATAACAATACTATCACACTGGGTGTTAGGGCCTCAATATATAAATTCAAGGGGACATAATTCAGCTCATAGTGGCTGCCCTTTGAAAATCTGGAAGTATTTGAAACCTCATATTGACATTAAAATTCTTACTATGTTTCTTACTAATATAAAAATAATGAGGCTTCTTTGAAAAAAATCTTTATGGAAAAGTAAGCCTACCCTGGGTCTCCCTTCACATAACTCCAGAAGAAGGGTCCCAACTTCAAGAATGGCAGACATAAAGAGACCAAAGTTCAGGATCTTGCTGTGTACTTTTTACTATTATTATCTCCAATATTAGTATTTTGTGACAATGTTTTTATAGAAAAAAGAAGTATACTAGATGATTTCTAAACTTTCTTCCATTTCCTAAAAACTGGTGCATCTTTGAATTTTCAAAAACTGGTTGTAGTAACTTGGAGTGTCTCACTATTTTAACAGGACCTTGTGAGGATATATTAATAGTAGATTAAAATATGTGACAGGTTATAAAATAAATGAGAGCTTATTTTTTCTGTATACTTCTAGAAAGCAAAATTAGGGTTCAGGTTACAGAAAGGTGAGGGGTAGAGATGTCAACTCAATATAAGAGAAAAACTTTCTTACACTCAAAGCTGCTAAAATGGAATGAGATGTTTGATGAGGCAGTAAGTTCCAAGTCATTTAAAGTGCTTGAACTGATAAATCATTTTAGTGGATGATATAAAGGGATTTACGCATTAGAAAAAGACTAGCTTGCTTTTGAGGTCTCTTTCAGTCTTAAAATTATGTGATTCTGAAGAGATAGTTTAAAAAAATAATGTGAAAATAAAGTTGTTCTTTTTTCCTAATATGCTAGGGAAAAAAACACAAGCAAAAGAAAAACACTAAGTGCCAAATATGGCAATTGTTCTCAACTAAAACAATGCCCTTGGCAAAGTAAGATTCTCTGCGATGTACTTTTAAGGAAGTGAGGTCAGCCATCAGGGTCACTTGTTGGAATCCCTCACACAAAAGCTGAGGTCAAAAGTCACCACAGGGAGCTTTTACATCCATTCTGTCTTCTGGTGCTTAACACTTGCTTGTGCTATGCCCACAGAGAAGAAGAGAGCCGCAATCAGAGTCACAGTGTGAGAGAGGTGACTCCAGCGACATCATTTCTCAACTTACTATTTCACAAATGAACAATCAGGGAAGTTTAGCAGGTTCATCAGATCCCTAGATAAACAGCTCACGTACAAATGCCTGCACTTTATTAGCCATTCACCAACTTGTGACCCATCAATTGCACCATTTCTAAATGGCTACAAAGTTTTCAGTCACCTCTGGTTAAGTTTTTTAATGTGAGAGTGTTTTAGGACTAATTAATTATCCAACCAGTCCATTCTAAAGATCAATCCTGGGTGTTCATTGGAAGGACTGATGCTAAAGCTGAAACTGCAATACTTTGGCCACCTCATGTGACGAGTTGACCCACTGGAAAAGACTCTGATGCTGGGAAAGGTTGGGGGCGGGAGGAGAAGGGGACGACAGAGAATGAGATGGCTGGATGGCATCACCGACTCTGTGGACATTAGTTTGAGTGAACTCTGGGAGTTAGTGATGGACAGGGAGGCCTGTGCTGTGATTCATGGGGTCGCGGAGTTCGGACACGACTGAGCGACTGAACTGAACTGAACTGAATTGTACTCAAGGAATTCCTTGGTTTTCACATCAAGATTGATATGATAATGCTTTGAGACCTCTGGGAAGCTATTAGTATCAAATGCAGATGAACAACCTTCTTTCCCTGTTAGAAGACAGAATCCAGGGACTGAAGTAGGACTTCGATTTGAAAGTTAAAGGTGAAATCAGAAAGTCTAGATAATAGACTGGCTTGGGGCAATATCTTACAATAGGGAAGATTTACTTAGAGTTTTCTGTGCACTGGTTCATATTCATTCAACAAATATCTATTGACTACAAATTATGTAGAAAACCAAGTCCTCCCAGTATTCAGAACGTAATTCTCCTGCCTTTCTCCTTCTTTTCAAAGACAAGTACCTGATGATTTCCCTAAGGCCCTATTGTTTAAGAAATTAATCACATAGAAATAATTAACATGGCTACTTGCAGATTTGGGTTTTTCTTACAGGATACTTCCAGAAGATACCAAAGGACCGAAGTTTTAGTTTGTACCAGCTGTACTAGGAAACTGTATTAGGTAGAGAGGTTGTAAATGTCCTTTCAGGCTCCCACAAATGATGGCAACACAAAATTCTGGCTTATTCTGTATAAATAGGATTCAGTTCTGTTCAGTTCAGTCGCTTATTCGTGTCCGACTCTTTGCAACCCTTAGTACAATTCTTTTCAAAACTATTTTAAGAAAAGTTATTTAATAAATTTTGTTGAAGGAATGCATAAATGAACAAAGAAAAACAAAACCCTCATAACTTCTTCAGCAATAACTTTTTAAAAAAGAAAATATTAAAATAAAAAAAATTCCTCGGTTTTCTCATCAATCAAACCCAAACATGACAGGAGTGATTGACTGAATGCTCTCCCAAATTTTCTCTAATCTGAAGTACAAAATTACTAAAGCTTCCCAAATATTGGGCATTTTGTATGTCAATAAGACTATGAACCCAGAAGGGAAATCTGTAGGGAGGAAGAATAACTTACTTTCAGGGGAATTCAGATGCAATATTGTATTTTCTGGAATACTTGAAGAGCAGATGGTGAAGGATAAATTTAAGTCTATAGAAAAAACAAGTGCATCTATCAAGGGAAACCAGCTACCAGCATGAAAAACGTGTTGCCCTTTTATTTTTAGTGTGAACTATAAGGCAATTCCCTGAAATAGCAGTGCTGCTGTCATAAATATCCTGTAATTATGGGGTTTTCTCAGTGTGTGACCAGAGAAATCTGCATGGTTATCTGGAAATAATCAAGGGATGCTTTCTGCTTTTGAAGGTCCTTTGCTATCAGAAAAAAATAATAATAAAAGGAAGACTGAAAGAACAAACTAAGCTAAAGTCAAACAGTACCAAAGCCATGTATTATGGAAAAGATGGTTTATACTCACATAAAACTTGAGAAAATAAATGCACGAAGGTTGCAAGGCCTATAAGGATGAAAGAAACATTAGCTAAAAGATTCCACTTTGAAACTGTAAAAGGCAGGCAGACCATCTCCTCTATGCATCACTGATGGGATGAGAAGCTTTTCAGGCCCTTCAATAATTCTTAGTATATGATTTCACTGAATCTCTCATTATTTTAAATGTCCTTGGTGGTTGTTACATATAAGCTTACTGAGAACTGAAGTGTAAATTACTACCATACTAAAGTGAACTTGGTGTGTCACTTATATCCACTTTTGTAGAGGCTGAAACAGAAAATAATAGCTACTTTAACCCAGAATATAAATTCTACTTATGGATGGAACATTTATTAGAATTTTAAGCACAAATATCTTGAAATATATATTCTTACATCAATAACTCAGAAAATAGATTTACTAAGTTTCATGTAGATTCTACTAGTAGAAGTCTTGACCTCAAAGAAAATGCAGTCTGAACTCAACTAGATTTAAGAAATTCTGGCGTACCAGGAGCATCCATATTCACAACTGTAGAACAGTGAACAGAAGTTTTTTTCCCAACAAACAGTACAATCCATAGAGAGCTAGAATTCTTGATATTCTGATGCTGAAAGAAGCTTTTCCAATTTACTAACTGAAAAGTTTGTTTTTCTTCAATGTGTGCCTTAAAACCCATTAGAAAAATGGCTTAAAAATAAAAGATCTTCATGAGCTATTTCATCAGAACTTGCATTCATAATGTTCCTGTGTTTTTACCATTTAATATACATAAAAGTGTCTTTTAAAATAAAAATATCTAATATTAAACTGAAATGTTTCAAAGAACTTCAACATTAAGACTTTATTCCAAAATAATTCCATGTAAGTTTTTACAAATTGAAGCAAAGTTCTTTTTTTTAAATAATCTTGGGTACTTTAAATGTCCAATCTTCGACACTTTTCAGAATAAAAAGATACAGAGGGCTTTTCTTTGGAGGAGAAGGGATGGCTAGCTACTGAGAAAACAAACACACAAGTACGCATAAGGAGAAAATAGAGTACACCTCTGATGCTAAAGCTGAAACTGCAATCCTTTGGCCACCTCATGCGAAGAGTTGACTCACTGGAAAAGACTCTGATGCTGGGAGGGATTGAGGGCAGGAGGAGAAGGGGACGACAGAGAATGAGATGGCTGGATGGCATCACCAACTGGATGGACATGAGTCAGACACGACTGAGGACTGAACTGAACTCAACTGAACTGAATCTATACTTCAGCATTTAATTCCGTTCCGTTCCGTCGCTCAGTCGTGTCCGACTCTTTGCGACCCTGTGGACTGTAGCCTACCAGGCTTCTCCGTCCATGGGATTCTCCAGGCAAGAATACTGGAGTGGGTTACCGCTTCCTTCTCCAGGGGATCTTCCCGACCCAGGGATCGAACCCGGGTCTCCCGCATTGGAGGCAGATGCTTTAACCTCTGAGCCACCAGGGAAGCCCACCTTAAATTAACTCAGTGTTCATTATGTTTCCTTAATTTCCCTCACAAAGTTATTTCAGTACATTAGAACCCATACAGATAATTTCACAGCAGGAAGGGAGCTTCTTTTTGTTTTCTTTTTCTCCAAATGGCTAATTTACAGGTGGTCATGCCTTCAACAAATATTTTGTCCAGAATGGGGCTAATCTCATCACCAACGATAGGAAAGAGAAGAGAACAAGAGGGTAAAGTTCCCAGTGTTTATTGAGCTTAAATTTTATTGGGAAATCCAAGCCATAAAAACCACATAAACCACTTAATATACCATTAGATACTGATACACATCATGCAGAAAATGAAACAGGTAATAGACTAGGGGTGGGATGGAATAGGAGTGGGTAGGGAGGTTAAACATGTGGTTTAGTTAGTTGGTTAGTATTAGTCACTCAGTTGTATCTGACTCTTTGTGACCCCATGGACCACAGCCCAACAGGCTCCTCTGTCCATGGGATTCTCTAGGCAAGAATACTGGAGTGGCTTGCCATCTCCTGTGGTTAGGGAAGGTCTTCTAATCATATAACATTTAGAAGCAGACCAGAATACAGACAGGCAAAAATGGAGAAAAAGAGCACATCAAGAAGAAGAAATAACAAAAGGACAAGCCCTTCCAGAGAGGACTTTTTCCTGGAACTGACCTAAAATTAAAAATGCCATCAGTTATTTACTGTTCCTCATCAGCTACTAAGAAATTAAGTTAAATCACAACAATCACCAAATAAGAAAAAAATGTCCTTGTGACTTTAAACATTATTTGTGGGTTTTATTACTATCTTTTTCATCTGTTTAAAATTAAAGAATCTATTTTCCAAATTAAAAAAAAAAAGGAAAAGTCCTATATTGAAAAGATTTTGTTTTCAAAATCTCCCCAGGAGGCTGGTGAGACAGGAGCTGTATAAGCAATGAAGGTGAAGGCGTTTATGAGAGACAGTGGCAGGACCAGACCCTGCAGGGCTTGGCAGGGCAGCCTGTGATGTGAAGGTTGGAAGTTCCATAGACATTTATTAGAGGATTTAATACATCTCTGGCTGCTGTGAGGAGAAGGATATTTAAAGGTATTTAATATGCCAGGTCGAATGGACTTCTGCCTCCTCTTGGCACACAAGGCTCTGTGTTTGTGATATTTCACCTTTTGTTCTATTTGCATAGAAACTATTCTTGCTGTACTAGGTTGCAGAAATTACTTTTTTTTTGTCTACTTTTCCTTAGGCAAATGGTCTTACTCCCCTATGCTTTATTCTATTGAAACATTAACTTTTTTATATATTTCTGCTGCTGCTGCTAAGTCACTTCAATCGTGTCCGACTCTGTGTGACCCCATAGACGGAAGCCCACCAGACTCCCCCGTCCCTGGGATTCTCCAGGCAAGAACCCTGGAGTGGGTTGCCATTTCCTTAATACCTTATTTTTTCCCCTCTAGAACTTAGGCTTATTGACCTGGTGTTACCAATATAAACAATATGTGTGTTCCCTACCAAATTATTAAAGCCTTTGATTAAAAAATGATCCATTAAAAAATACATTTAGATAACACTAGTCAATACTACTCTCACCATATATGCTGCACTCCCCTTCCTCCATTAAAAACCCAAATATCTAGAAAAGAATTCCATCCATAATAATAAACTTTCAACAAGTTTTTTTCCGCATTAAACAGAAAGCTTTTTTCTTTTTTCATAAAATGGAAACAGATCAATCTGACATTATTCATTTGAGACACAGTGATCTTCCAGGCAGTGTTGAAAACTGGCTTTATTATTTTTCCATACTCTATATTTGGAGGCTTTAAAAATAGGTTTGATGACTTCATGCTTATTCTTCATGCCTCAAAAATAGCCGAAGTCACCTCAGTTTACTTATGTCAAACAGATAATTATCATATACTATGGCAGAGGAATGAATAAGTCACTTTCCCTACCCTCTAATGTCCTATGTCTAATATTACAATCTGAAATTGTGAAAATTAATCCAAAGACTATAACAGAATATGATGAATATAATATTCAGATATGAGGCTCAATGAACACACAGAAGAACAATGCATGCTCAATCACATCTGACTCTTTTGCAACCCCATGGACTGCAGACTGCCGAACTCCTGTCCTTGGGATTTCTCAGGCAAGAATACTGGAGTGGGTTGCCATTTTTACTCATGTAAACACCTGAGTGATTCTTTAATGCCTCTTGCTATATATAACAGTTCTGATAGTGGTTCTTAGAAATCATTATCCTTCTATTAAAAAATGAGCAGAAAAAGGAATTCTGTACTGACCTTTCTTGAAAAATGTTTGCAGGAATGTTACTGATACATTTATAGACTCTGAAATGTCAACCATGATTAACATGATACATGGAAGGTAAATTTAAAATAAAAAAGTTCTAGCAGTCATTTTAATTTTTTTCCAAAAATGAAGCAAATTTCAGATTATAGAGTTGATTTAAAAAAAAATAATAAGTTCCTAACAGGTAGTAAGTGACAGTAATTTAGTTTTTCTTCCCCTTGTTTTTTTATTTATTTATTTATTTTAGGTAATTAATTTATTTTTTATTGGAGGCAAATTATTTTACAATATTATATTGGTTGGTTTTGCCATACATTGATTTGAATTTGCCCCAGGTTAACATAAGTTCCCCCTCCTGAACCCCCCTCCCACCTCCCTCCTCCCTTTATCCTCCTTCTGGGTCATCCCCGCATGCCAGCCCCGAGCATCCTATAACATGCATTGACCCTGAACTATTGATTCGTCTCACATATGACAACATACGTGTTTCAATGCCATTCTTCCAAATCATCCCACCCTCACCCTCTCCCATAGAGTCCCAAAGACTGTTCTATACATCTGTGTCTCTTTTGCTGTCTCGTATACAGGGTTATCATTTGCATCTTTCTAAATTCCATATATATGTGTTAGTATACTGTATTGGTGCTTTTCTTTCTGGCTTATTTCACTCTGTATAATAGGCTCCAGTTTCATCCACCTCATTAGAACTGATTCAAATGTATTCTTTTTAATGGCTGAATAATACTCCATTGTGTATATGTACCAAAGCTTTCTTATCCATTCGTCTGCAGATGGACATCTAGGTTGTTTCCATGTCCTGGCTATTATAAACAGTGCTGCAATGAACATTGGAGTACACGTGTCTCTTTCAATTCTGGTTTCCTCGGTGTGTATGCCCAGGAGTGCGATTGCTGGATCATATGGCAGTTCTATTTCCAATTTTTTGAGGAATCTCCACACTGTTCTCCATAGTGGCTGTACTAGTTTGCATTCCCACCAACAGTGTAAGAGGGTTCCTTTCTCTCCACATCCTCTCCAGCATTTATTGCATGTAGACTTTTGGATAGCAGCCATTCTGACAGGTGTGAAATGGTATCTCATTGTGGTTTTGATTTGCATCTCTCTGATGATGAGGGATGTTGAGCATTTTTTCATGTGTTTGTTAGCCATCTTTATGTCTTCTTTGGAGAAATGTCTGTTTAGTTCTTTGGCCCATTTTTTGATTGGGTCATTTATTTTTCTGGAATTGAGCTGCAGGAGCTGCTTGTATAATTTGGAGATTAATCCTTTATCAGTTGCTTCATTTGCTATTATTTTCTCCCATTCTGAAGGCTGTCTTTTCACCTTACTTATAGTTTCCTTTGCTGTGCAGAAGCTTTTGATTTTAATTAGGTCCCATTTGTTTATTTTTGCTTTTATTTCCAGTATTCCGGGAGGTGGGTCATGGAGGATCCTGCTGTGATTTATGTCGGAGAGTGTTTTGCCTACGTTCTCCTCTAGGAGTTTTATAGTTTCTGGTCTTACATTTAGCTCTCTAATCCATTTTGAGTTTATTTTTGTGTATGGTGTTAGGAAGTGTTCTAGTTTCATTCTTTTACAAGTGGCTGACCAGTTTTCCCAGCACCACTTGTTAAAGAGACTGTCTTTTCTCCATTTGATATTCTTGCCTCCTTTGTCAAAGATGAGGTGTCCATAGATGTGTGGATTTATCTCTGGGCTTTCTATTTTGTTCCATTGATCTATATTTCTGTCTTTATGCCAGTACCATACTGTCTTGATGACTGTGGCTTTGTAGTAGAGCCTGAAGTCTGGCAGGTTAATTCCCCCAGTTCCATTTTTCTTCCTCAAAATTGCTTTGGCTATTCGAGGTTTTTTGTATTTCCATACAAATTGTGAGATTATTTGTTCTAGTTCTGTGAAAAATATCTTTGGTAGCTTGATAGGGATTGCATTGAATGTATAAATTACTTTGGGTAGTATACTCATTTTTATAATATTTATTCTTCCAATCCATGAACATGGTATATTTCTCCATCTATTAGTGTCCTCCTTGATTGCTTTCAGTAGTGTTTTATAGTTTTCTATGTACAAGTCTTTTGTTTCCTTAGGTAGATATATTCCTAAGTATTTAATTCTTTTCATTGCAACAGTGAATGGAATAGTTTCCTTAATTTCTCTTTCTATTTTCTCATTATTAGTGTATAGGAATGCAAGGGATTTCTGTGTGTTGATTTTATATCCTGCAATGTTACTGTAATCATTGATTAGCTCTAGTAGTTTTCTGGTAGAGTCTCTAGGGTTTTCTGTGTAGAGGATCATGTCATCAGCGAACAGTGAAAGTTTTACTTCTTCTTTTCCAATTTGTATTCCTTTTATGTCTTTTTCTGCTCTGATTGCTGTAGCCAAAACTTCCAGAACTATGTTGAATAGTAGTGGGGAGAGTGGGCACCCTTGTCTTGTTCCTGACTTTAGGGGAAATGCTTTCAGTTTTTCACCATTGAGGATAATGTTTGCTGTGGGTTTGTCATATATAGCTTTTATTATGTTGAGATATGTCCCTTCTATTCCCACTTTCTGGAGAGCTTTTATCATAAATGGATGTTGAATTTTGTCGAAGGCTTTCTCTGCATCTATTGAGATAATCATATGATTTTTATTTTTCAGTTTGTTAATGTGGTGTATTACGTTGACTGATTTGCGGATATTGAAGAATCCTTGCGTTCCTGGGATAAAGCCCACTTGGTCATGATGTATGATCTTCTTAATATGCTGTTGGATTCTGATTGCTAGAATTTTGTTAAGGATTTTTGCATCTATGTTCATCAGTGATATTGGCCTGTAGTTTTCTTTTTTTGTGGGGTCTTTACCAGGTTTTGGGATTAGGGTGATGGTGGCCTCATAGAATGAGTTTGGAAGTTTCCCTTCCTCAGCAATTTTCTGGAAGAGTTTGAGTAGAATAGGTGTTAGCTCTTCTCTAAATTTTTGGTAGAATTCAGCTGTGAAGCCGTCTGGACCTGGGCTTTTGTTTGCTGGGAGATTTTTGATTACAGTTTCAATTTCCGTGCTTGTGATGGGTCTGTTCAGATTTTCTATTTCTTCCTGGTTCAGTTTTGGAAAGTTGTATTTTTCTAGGAATTTGTCCATTTCTTCCAGGTTATTCATTTTATTGCCATATAATTCCTGATAGTATTCTCTAATAATCGTTTGTATTTCTGTGTTGTCAGTTGTGATCTCTCCATTTTCATTTCTAATTTTATTGATTTGGTTCTTCTCCCTTTGTTTCTTGATAAGTCTGGCTAGTGGTTTGTCAATTTTATTTACCTTCTCAAAGAACCAGCTTTTGGCTTTGTTGATTTTTGCTATAGTCTCTTTTGTTTCTTTTGCATTTATCTCTGCCCTAATTTTTACGATTTCTTTCCTTCTACTGACCCTGGGGTTCTTCATTTCTTCCTTTTCTAGTTGCTTTAGATGTAGAGTTAGGTTATTTAGTTGACTTTTTTCTTGTTTCTTGAGGTGTGCCTGTATTGCTATGAACTTCCCCCTTAGCACTGCTTTTACAGTGTCCCAGAGGTTTTGGGTTGTTGTGTTTTCATTTTCATTCATTTCTATGCATATTTTGATTTCTCTTTTGATTTCTTCTATGATTTGTTCGTTGTTCAGCAGCGTGTTGTTCAGCCTCCATATGTTGGCATGTTTAATAGTTTTTCTCCCATAATTGAGATCTAATTTTACTGCATTGTGGTCAGAAAAGATGCATGGAATGATTTCAACTTTTTTGAATTTACCAAGGCTAGATTTATGGCCCAGTATGTGATCTATCCTGGAAAAGGTTCCATGTGCACTTGAGAAAAAGGTGAAATTCATTGTTTTGGGGTGAAATGTCCTATAGATATCAATTAGGTCTAACTGGTCTATTGTATCATTTAAAGATTGTGTTTCCTTGTTAATTTTCTGTTTAGTTGATCTATCCATAGATGTAAGTGGGGTATTAAAATCTCCCACTATTATTGCATTATTGTTAATTTCCCCTTTCATACTTGTTAGTAATTGTCTTACATATTGTGGTGCTCCTATGTTGGGTGCATAAATATTTATAATTGTTATATCTTCATCTTGGATTGATCCTTTGATCATTATGTAGTTTCCTTCTTTGTCTCTTTTCACAGCCTTTGTTTTAAAGTCTATTTTATCTGATATGAGTATTGCTACTCCTGCTTTCTTTTGGTCTCTATTTGCATGGAATATCTTTTTCCAGCCCTTCACTTTCAGTCTGTTTGTGTCCCTCGTTTTGAGGTGGGTCTCTTGCAGACAACATATATGGGGGTCTTGTTTTTGTATCCATTCAGCCAGCCTTTGTCTTTTGGTTGGGGCATTCAACCCATTTACGTTTAAGGTAATTATTGATAAGTACGATCCCATAGCCATTTTCTTTATTGCTTTGGGTTCGAGTTTATACACCCTTTCTGTGTTTCCTGTCTAGAAAAGATCCTTTAGCATTTGTTGGAGAGCTGGTTTGGTGATGCTGAATTCTCTCAGCTTTTGCTTGTCTGTAAAGCTTTTGATTTCTCCTTCATATTTGAATGAGATCCTTGCTGGGTACAGTAGTCTGGGTTGTAGGTTATTTTCTTTCATCACTTTAAGTATGTCTTGCCATTCCCTCCTGGCCTGAAGAGTTTCTGTTGAAAGATCAGCTGTTATCCTTATGGGAATCCCCTTGTGTGTTATTTGCTGTTTTTCCCTTGCTGCTTTTAATATTTGTTCTTTTTGTTTGATCTTTGTTAATTTGATTAATATGTGTCTAGGAGTATTTCGCCTTGGGTTTATCCTGTTGGGGACTCTCTGGGTTTCTTGGACTTGGGTGATTATTTCTTTCCCTATTTTAGGGAAGTTTTCAACTATTATCTCCTCAAGTATTCTTTCATGGTCTTTCTTTTTGTCTTCTTCTTCTGGGATTCCTATGATTCGAATGTTGGAACGTTTAACATTGTCCCAGAGGTCTCTAATATTGTTCTCATTTCTTTTAATTTGTTTTTCTTTTTTCCTCTCTGTTTCATTTATTTCTACAATTCTATCTTCTAGCTCGCTTATCCTGTCTTCTGCCTCTGTTATTCTACTGTTTGTTCCCTCCAGAGTGTTTCTGATCTCATCTATTGTATTATTCATTGTATATTGACTCTTTTTTATTTCCTCTAAGTCCTTATTAAACCTTTCTTCCATCTTCTCAATCCTTTTCTCCAGGTTATTTATCTGTAACTCCATTTTGCTTTCAAGATTTTGTATCATTTTCACCACCAAAATTCGAAATTCTTTATCAGGTAGATTCCCTATATCGTCCTCTTTTGTTTGTGTTGGTGGGCATTTATCTTGTTCCTTTACTTGCTGGGTATTTCTCTGCTTCTTCATCTTGCTTATAATGCTTTGCTTGGGGTGGCCTTTCCCTCTTCTGGCCGTTTGTGGAGTTCTCTTTATTATGTCGTTTCCTTGCTGTGTGCGGGGTTGGACAGGTGACTCGTCAAGGTTCCCTGGTTATGGAAGCCTGTGTCGGTGTTCTGGTGGGTGGAGCTGGATTTCTTCTCTCTGGAGTGCAATGAAGTGGCCAGTAATGAGTTATGAGATATCAGTGGGTTTGGAGTGACTTTGGGCAGCCTGTATATTGAAGCTCAGGGCTAGTTTCCTGTGTTACTGGAGAATTTGCGTGGTATGTCTTGCTCTGTAACTTGTTGACCCTTGGATTTAGCGTAGGTATGGAGACGTTTGATGAGCTCCTATCGATTAATGTTCCCTGGAGTCAGGACTTCTCTGGTGTTCTCAGGATTCGGGCTTAAGCCTCTTGCCTCTGGTTTTTGGTCTTATTCTTGGAGTAGTTTCTAGATGTCTCTATCTGTCATTTCCAAGGTGGTTCCCTCTGTTTTAGCTTCTGTCTGCTGGTCTCTTCAGTGTCTAATTTCCGCCCTGATACTAGGGGGTGGGTGGACACTTTTTAAGGCTCAGTTGTTCAGTCCTGTTCTGGGAAGGGAGGAACGCTGCAGTCGAATATCTCTGGGGTCTGTGGGGAGTGCTCGCAGCGTCTCGGCCACACTGGGTTTGCCCCCGCTCACAGCACGTATGCTGTCCCAGTCTATACTGCACAGGCTCTAGGTTGCTCTGCCGGGAACTGTCCGAGGCCGGCACCGGGTTGTATGCACTTCCCAGGTCTGAGCGGCTCAAGTTCAGGTTCTCAGGTACTCCACAAAGGCGCAGACTTGGTTGGGCCTGCGTTTTGTGCCTTCCCCGGTCCGAGCAGCTCAGGGGACCAGGTGTTTGGCGAGCGCGGTCTCTGCGACTTATCGCCTCCCCAGTCCCGGCCACTCAGTTTTCTGGGTGTACAACTGGCGTACCTTCTCAGGGGGATATCGACCGGCCCGAGCCCAAGAAGTCCTAATTAGCAACAAGCCTGTGTGCAGATTGTATCAGATGCCTTTCTGGGGCCGCGGTTGCCCGCTCCGGCTCTGGCTGCGCTCCCTGCCTGTCTCGGCGGGGGATGGGGGATGGGCCGACCGCAGTCGGCTCACTCTGCTCAGTCCTTTATTCTGTGAGCGGGGCTGGCCGAGTCATAGGTTAGAGCTTTCCGCCTTTTTGTGGGGAAGCTGTCCCACAGTCTGCTTTGCTCTCCCCAGTTCTCTCAAATTATTCTCGCGGCATTCAAGCCCAGTCCTCTCTCTAAGCAGTTCAGCCGGCTCCTCCCTGCCCAGCCCCCGCTGCTAATGGCGTATGCAGGCGTCTGCGCTGCTTCTCTGCTGGGAGTTACCGTTTGGCGGGTAATCTGTGGGTTTTAAAAAAATCTTAAAAAAAAAAAGAGGGTTATGTGGCCCTCTGAGCTTCCAAGGCTCGCCACAGATTCGCCAGTGAGAATGTTTCCTGGTGTTTGGAAACTTCTCTCTTTTTAAAGCCTCCCTTCCCGGGACGGAGCTCCGTCCTTACTTCTTTTGTCTTGCTTTTTATCTTTTATGTTTTTTCCTACCTCCTTTCGAAGACAATGGGCTGCTTTTCTGGGTGCCTGACGTCCTCTGCCAGCATTCAGAAGTTGTTTTGTGGACTTTACTGGCATTCAAATGTTCTTTTGATGAATTTGTGGAGGAGAGAGTGGTCTCGCCGTCCTATTCCTCCACCATCTTGTTCCTCCCCACATCCCCCTTGTTTTTTAACTTCTGAAAACTATTTCAAACTATAGAATATCAGCAAGAGAAATGGGTACGCACTTTTCTCCCTCAGAATTCACATATAGTTTCCATGAAGACATAAGCTTCTCTTCAACCAAAATAAAACAAAGTAATATAAAGTTTATTTATATTTTTAAGAGTCACAGTTCAGAACAGAACATTCCAACACCCAGTTTATTTAACTTACATGCAGAGAACATCATGCAAAATGCCAAGCTGGATGAAGCACAAGCAGGAACCCAGATTGCCAGGAGAAATATCAATAACCTCAAATATGCAAATGAAATCACCCTTATGGCAAAAAATGAAGAGGGACTAACTAAAGAGTCTCTTGATGAAGGTGAAAGAGAGAGTGAAGAAGCTGGCTTAAAACTCAACATTCAAAAAACTAAGATCATGGCATCGGTCCCATCACTTCATGGCAAATAGGTGGGGAAACAATGGAAGCAGTGACAGACTTTATATTCTTGTGCTCCAAAATCACTGCAGGTGATGACTGCAGCCATGAAATTAAAAGATGCTTGCTCCTTGAAAGAAAAGCTGTGATCAACCTAGACAGCATACTAAAAAGCAGAGATATTACTTTGTCAACAAAGGTCATTATAGTCATAGCTTTCCAGTAGACACATATAGATGTGAGAGTTGGACCATAAACAAGGCTGAAAGCGCCAAAGAATTGTTGCTTTAGAACTGTGGTGTTGGAGGAGACTCTTGAGATTCGCTTGGACTGCAAGGTGATCAAACAAGTCAATCCTGAAAGAAATCAATCCTGAATATTTATTGGAAGGACCGATGTTGAGGCTGAAGTGCCAGTTCTTTGGTCATCTGATGCAAAGAGCCAACTCATTGGAAAAGATTGTGTTGCTGGGAAAGATTGAAGGCAGGAGAAGGGGACAGCAGAAGATGAGATGGCTGGATGGCATCACTGACTCAATGGACATTAGTTTGAGCAAGCTCCAGTAGTTGATGAAAGATAGGGGAGCCTGGTGTGCTGCAGTCCACAGGGTCACAAAGAGCTGGACACGACTAAGTGACTGAACAAAAACAGAAGGACAGAAGGACTGGTAACTTTTGAATGTGCTTATGTTTCTAATAAGATATACTTTCTTTCAAGATATCTAGAAGTGCCCACCCATATTGAATCTATCCTTCTCCCAACCTCCAGTATTCTTATTTCATTTTCATGGAAATAATAATAATAAAAGAAACCATCACCCCTATTTACTCACACATCTGTGCTGTACACCTCAAATAATAACCGAGAAGTGAGTTGTCTTGCGTAAAGCTGAATTTAGTGGGGTTTTATGCAGTAATTTCCAGGCTTTGCCTGCACCGTAGATGTGCAAATGCGGTCCTGAGCTCCATTTTTAGACAGGGAGTACAAAAGTTCACACACATTTTCTTCATAAAGAAAATTTGAGGATATTTTCCTCTTATATATGAAAGAGAAAGAGAAGCAAAAGAGTGAAACAAAAGGATTAGCTCCTCATGATGGTAAGAGCTGAATCAGGGGTAAGAGTGAATTTAGATTCCTCTTGTAGATCACCTCATTGTCTTCTGGGCCAGCATGTTATCCAGTCATGGCCATAGCACTAGCTTCACACAGGTGTACCTGGAAGCATCTCCAATCAGTTGCACTGTGGAGCTCTTACTTTCTGCCATAAGGTTGCTCTGACTACACGATTAAAGTGCTCATGAAAAGCCACCAGGCTTCTCATGAAAGTAGGGCCTGGTTATGCATGAGAGTGAACATCTCGTGGGGCAGCACTTGATCAATAGGAGATTGGACCATGCAGATATAGTCTCTGCTCTTCTGTCTCTTGGGAAAAAGATTCTGAAATGCATATTTTGAGGTTATGCAGAAGGTCCCAATGGATTAAGTTCTCTGTATGTGCTGTGTAGGAGAAGTCTTCTTTCATTTCAGTCTTTTCTTAGTCCAAAATTACTATTCCTTGTCAAATCTTTTCTAATAATTGACACCTAAGCCTAAACTGTATCAGCCTAGTGCCTAGTGTAGTTATCAGGCAGACAGTGTTCAGGAAGTATTCATTGCATGAACTGACAAATGAATGTCATGAGATAGGATAATGTATACAAAATATATGCTTAATGCAAGTAACATAAGAGAGGTTTTTTAAATACTTGATTTGTAAAGAATCCTAATGGTTCATTTGCTATTATTTTCTCCCGTTCTGAAGGCTGTCTTTTCACCTTGCTTATAGTTTCCTTTGCTGTGCAGAAGATTTTGATTTTAATTAGGTCCCATTTGTTTATTTTTGCTTTTATTTCCAATATTCTGGGAGGTGGGTCTTGGAGGATCCTGCTGTGATTTATGTCAGAGAGTGTTTTGCCTACATTCTCCTCTAGGAGTTTTATAGAATCTGGTCTTACATTTAGCTCTCTAATCCATTTTGAGTTTATTTTGGTGTATGGTGTTAGGAAGTGACACCGAGGAAACCAGAATTGAAAGAGACACATGTACTCCAATGTTCATTGCAGCACTGTTTATTAAAGCCAGGACATGGAAGCAACCTAGATGTCCATCTGCAGATGAATGGATAAGAAAGCTTTGGTACATATACACAATGGAGTATTTTTCAGCCATCAAAAAGAATGCATTTGAATAAGTTCTAATGAGGTGTATGAAATTGGAGCCTATTATACAGAGTGAAATAAGCCAGAAAGAAAAAATCAATACGGTATACTAACACATATATATGGAATTTAGAAAGATGATAACCTTAACCTTGTATACGAGACTGCAAAAGAGACATAGGTATATAGAACAGTCTTTGGGACTCTGTGGGAGAGGGTGAAGGTGGGATGATTGGGGAGAACGACATTGTAGCATGTATATTATCATATGTGACCAGTCCAGGTTCGACGCATGATACAGGATGCTTGGGGCTGGTGCACGGGGATGACCTGGAGGGAGGATATGGGGAAGAGGGAGGTGGGAGGGGGGTTCAAGAAAGGGAACACATGTACACCCGGGGCGGATTCGTGTCATGTATGGCAAAACCAACCAATATATTAATGTAGGGTAATTTGCCTCCAATAAAATAAATTAAAAAAAAAAAAAAGAATCCTAATGGTATTGAAAGTGAAGGTGAAAGTCGCTCAGTCGTGTCTGACTCTTTGCAACCCCATATACTATACGGTCTGTGGAATTCTCCAGGCCAGAAAACTGGAATGGGTAGTGTCAGGTATAGTTCAGGCAAAGTAGAAAAAGGAAAGACGATCTCAACAGCAAGGAGGGGGCGACAGTCAGCTTAACGACCAGGCTGAGCGCTGAGAGGGATCAGGGAGGCTCCATATTTATAGGGAGGTTTGTGGAAGCAATAAGGAAAACATTAATCAGGCGGGATGGTTTGGGTATTTAGTTGAGATGGCATTTGTAGTTGGGCAGGGGATGATAAGTCTTTTGGGCAGGTGTAGGGAGTGGAAAGTTTTCTGGCAGGGGGTGATAAGTCTTCAGGGCAGGTGTAGCGGGTCGAAGGTTTCTGGACAGGAGGTGATAAGTCCCAGTTGATGCAACCGGCTTGGAGCATCAGGGTGGGACCTAAAGTTCTGTTTTGTTTTATCCGACATTAGGTGATTCAGCAAGGGCCTTTGAGACTGTTGTTTTCTTTTCTAGGCCCAAGAGACTCCTTCAGGTAGCCTTTCCCTTAACCAGGGGATCTTTCCAACCTAGGGATCAAACCCAGGTCTCCCACATTATCCACCTGCAATGCAGGAGACCCCAGTTTGATTCCTGGGTCAGGAAGGTTTGCTGGAGAAGGGATAGGCTACCCACTTCAGTATTCTTGGGCTTCCCTTGTAGCTCAACTGGTAAATAATCCACCTGTAATGCGGGGGACCTGGGTTTGATCCCTGGGTTGGGAAGATCCCCTGGAGAAGGGAAAGGCTACCCACTCCAGTATTCTGGCCTAGAGAATTCCATGTACTGTATAGTCCATGGAGTCAGAAAGAGTTGGACATGACTAAGCAACTTTCACTTTTCACTTTCAAAGAGTCTTAAAACATTCAAAGAGCACTTCTCAAAGTATGATAGTGACAATTCATACAAATTTGAGTTAGAAAGGACTTTAAGTTTATCTAGGACAAACTATTTCCAAGATAGAAATTCTTCTCCAGCATTCTGGACAGATAAAATCCCAAATTTAGTTCTGTGTGTATGTATGAAAAGAAATGTAGGACTTCAGATAGGAGAACACTCAATTTTTTTAAACATATCTGTTCATAAGTTTTGCTTCTATCAGTATAATTTGCTTCATAAAACTTCCAATTATTAGTCTTATTCTGCCTTCTGGCTAATAGGCTTCAGTTATCTTATAGTCTTCTATTTTGACTGAAAAGAGATAAAATTTATACTGCCATCTTCCAAGCCTTCTTTTGACTAAGATTTCCATGGAAATTTTTCTAATGCCCATCAGGTGACATGGTATGTATTCAGATGCTTTATGAACTTGCCAATGTCTTCTGAGCATGCATGTTTATTAATGATCTTCTTAACTTATGTTATCAAAACCAATATACAATATGTTGGTAGTGTTCTGGCTACCCTGGAGTACAATGGGATTAAAGTACTTATATTCTAGGAGCAGTTCTTTTCTTTTGGCATCTTAAAAATATTCACTTCAGCAGTCAATTGAACACAGTGCTTTCTCATGATCCAGTCAAATTTTAGAGCTCCTTTTACTGGATTCAAAGCTACAATCGATAAACAACCTTGATGCAGGCCATTTGCCTTGATGGGATCCTCACTTTCAAATAGAGGAATAAAATTAAGAAGGCTGACACAGTTGGATTTCAGCTGAATTTGAGGGCTTTTAAAGTGTTATATAGGATCTAATGTGTTATTTCTTTCATTATCTATTAACTGAATCAAAAATTGAGAAGCCATAAGAAACACAAATTCTTCACTAAGCTACAGGCCTAATATTTGCTTTTATCAGCTTACTTACAAATTCATTTTTCTCCTTACATTTTAAAATGTGAATTTTTGTCTTCCTATATGGATTTCAGCAGGATATATTATAGATGGGTATAATTTTTACAGCAAAGCATGTTGACAGTTTTCTAACGTTACAAAGATCTAGGGATTTGCCAGCACATTAGTGTGGAAAACTTTCTTTTACTCAAGAGAAAATAATGCCTAGAAGCATAAACAAATAAAACTAACAGAGCAGACCTACTCTGGTAGAATGATATGATGCTCATTCTTACTCTTAAGGATCTGCATTGATGGATCTGCATAGAATTCTTAGAGTTCTTCAAAGAACAGTTTTCAAGCCATTGTATTTTAAATAGCAGAGAGAGGAACATGATGTAGCAGCAAACTTTTAGATACTCAGAAATAAGGATGAGAGCCAAAGAGTGGGAAACTTAAAGTCGTCTGAGAGACTTTCTACCCAGAGTATTCTGTTTAAATCATGAAGTAGTCATCCAGCTTATACATGAATTCTTTTGAAGGTCTTAACATGCTTCCTTGAGGAATTTTTCTAATTATACTCCAAAAAGAGATTTTTTTCTGTCAGAGGCAAAAGAGGTCTGTATGTCTTAGTAATTCTAATTTTCACTTAGCTACTATTTAAACTACCTCTTTCCGTTTCCCTAACATTTTCCAAAACAAGTCTCTCTTCCTTGTCATCGTTATTTCATCTATAGTTTAACCAGTATCGCCATTGAAGAAAGAGTAGATACAAGCAGGGAGATTTTCAGTAGACCATAACTTACGTAGTACCAAGATACCATACTTCCTTTTTCTTTCATTTCAGTTAAGTTCAGTTCAGTCGCTCAGTCGTGTCCGACTCTTTGCAACCCCATGAATCACAGCATGCCAGGCCTCCCTGTCTATCACCAACTCCCAGAGTTCATTCAAACTCATGTCCATCCAGTCGGTGATGCCATCCAGCCATCTCATTCTTTGTCGTCCCCGTATTCTCCTGCCCCCAATCCCTCCCAGCATCAGTGTCTTTTCCAGTGAGTCAAATCGTCGCATGAGGTGGCCATAGGATTGGAGTTTCAGCTTTAGCATCAGTCCTTCCAATGAACAGCCAGGATTGATCTCCTTTAGAATGGACTGGTTGGATCTCCTTGCAGTCCAAGGGACTCTCAAGAGTCTTCTCCAGCACCACAGTTCAAAAGCATCGATTTTTTGGTGATCAGCTTTCTTCACAGTCCAACTCTCACATCCATACATGACCACTGGAAAAACCATAGCCTTGACTAGGTGGACCTTTGTTGGCAAAGTAATGTCTTTGCTTTTTAATATGCTATCTAGGTTGGTCATAACTTTTCTTTCATTATCTATCCTCTATATCTGTCTCTATTTCATATCTCTATCCTGACAGGTTTTTGAGATTTGCACTTGCATATCTATTGAAGAGGGTCACTCAGTACTTTCAACTCCTGCTGACCTTCACCTTTTATCCTAGATGACAAATAAGAGTTAAATGACATTTTTGATGTCAAGATAGTGAATAAGCCAGAATCTGTTAGGGGAAAAAAAAAGGTTCAGTGCTCCTCGTGGTATATTCTATTTCAATAGCTTTTTTGGATTCACAGGGCTGAGCTGGAGTCAATCACCCTGCAAAGCCCTGTTTATCCATTTTCGCAGTATATGTCCCACTAGTTAATAGAATGTGAAGTGTTCTGCTACTGGGAAAGGGAATGGGGAGGGCTAGAACTGGAAGATTCCTATGAAATCTGCAGATGTGATCACACAGAATCCTCAAATATCTGGATTCCTTCAGCCTACTGGGATCATCCTCCCCCATAATATTTAAATTAAAATTCTTTGCCAAAATGTACAGATACACACACATTGTAGTTGATCAGTCGCTAAGTCATGTCCAACTCTTTGGGACCCCATGTACGGCAGCATACCAGACATCCCTGTTCTTCGCTGTCTCTAACAGTTTGCTCAAACTCACATTCATTGAGTTGGTAGGCCATCCAACCATCTTTTTCTTTCCCTCCTGCCCTCAATCTTTCCCAGCATTAGGGTCTTTTTCTATGAGTTGGCTCTTCACATCAGGTGGCCAAAGTATTGGAACTTCAGTTTCAGAATCAGTATCAATCCTTCCAATGAATATTCAGGGTTGATTTTCTTTAGGATTGACTGATTTGATTTCTTTGCTGTCCACGGGACTCTCAAGAGTCTTCTTCAGTACCATGGTTTGAAAGCATCACTTCTTCGGTGCTCAGCCTTCTTTATGGTCCAACTCTCACATCTGTACATGACTACAGGAAAAACCATCATAATGAAACCAAAATACCTGAAGATTCTGATTGTCTGGTTGCTTTCCTTCTTTCACTGAATAGTGTGTGTATTTGAGTAGTGTGACGTCTTTGTTCAGTACACTGAATGAACCCATTTTAGGTTAGATTATTTTTCCTTGATCCTGCCCTGCTGCAAACACTAGTCACTCAGTGCAAGAGTCACTGACAGGGCAGGGTGGGTGGGGGGTCATTAGGTAGAGACACAGCCAGGATATATTCATATATTCACTACCATACTTCCCTAAGTCTGGCAACCACTGAATCTATTCTCCATGCCTATAATTTTCAATAATGATATCTACTTGTTTGTGTGGCTTAGTCACTCAGTCATGTCCAACTCTTTGTGACCCTCTGGACTGTAGCCTAACAGGCTCCTCTGTCTATGGGGATTCTCCAGAAAAGAATACTAGAGTGGGTTGCCATGCCCACTTCCAGGGGATCTACCCAACCCAGGGATCAAACCCAGTTCTTCTGCATTGCTGGCAGATTCTTTACCATCTGAGTCATCAAGGAAGCCAAAAGTATATAAGGCCTTGATAAGACTAGCAAGTGGGGCACTCTCCATCCCCCTTCTGATGTCTATGTAAGAAGCTTTCTCTGTCATTTTTCACTATATTAAAACTTCTGCCACACAAAAGTTCTGAGTGATTGAGCCTGGTCGCAAAGCTAAATCTTCTTTGGAGATCACGGATCCGACATTGTTCACCATAAGCTATCAATCCTAGAGCTAGATCTAATATATAGTAATGTGTGGATTTGGCAAATGAGTTAATGGCAATAATAATAGTACCTTACGGTTAGCACTCATAAAGTTGTTGAGAGGGTTAAATTTGATAATGTACTTATGCCAGAGACTGGTAATTATCTCCTAGTGTCAAGTCTTCCTTTCTTCTTCATAGAATGTCCAACTTTTATTTGGGCATGTCATTGCTCAGAGTAAATGCTTCATTTTCCACCATGCTTTTCAATTCATATACATGTTTACTTACAGTATATAACCTTTTGAGATTGGCTTTTCTCACGAATTCCTTGGGCATTCATCAAATTGTTCCATGCATCAGTAACTTGTTCTTTTTAATTGATGACTAATATTTCATAATATGGATGTATTAGAGTCTGTTGAACCATTTGTCTGTTGAAAAAGTTTCTAGTTTTTGGCAAATTGAAATTATAGAACTTAAAAATACAATAATCAAAATAAAAACTCGATGGATGGACTTACTAGTAGAGATTACAGAAGACAAGTCAATAAAATTTAACCAATATGAACAAGAGAGTTCCAGAAAAACATCTACTTCTGCTTTATTGACTGTGCCAAAGCTCTTGACTGTGTGGGTTACAACAAACTGTGGAAAATTCTCAAAGAGATATGAATACCAGACCCCCTTACCTGCCTACTGAGAAATCTATATACAGGTCAAGAAGCAACAGTTAGAACCGGACATGGAAAAACAGACTGGTTCCACATTGGGAAAGGAGTATGTCAAGGCTGTATATTGTCACCCTGTTTATTTAAACGATATGCACAGTATAACATACAAAATGCCAGGTTGGATGAAGCTCAAGATTCAAAAAATGACAATCATGGCATCTGCTCCCATCATCTCATGGCAAATAGATGGGGAAACAATAAAAACAGTGATAGACTTTATTTCTTTGGGCTCCAAAATCACTGCAGATGGTGATTGCAGCCATGAAATTAAAAGACGCTTGCTCCTTGGAAGAAAAGCTATGACCAACTTAGCATATTAAAAAGCAGAGACATTGCTTTAGCAACAAAGGTCCATCTAGTGAAAGCTATGGTTTTTCCAGTCATGAATGGATGTGAGAGTTGGACTATAAAGAAAGCTAAGTGCCAAAGAACTGATGCTTTTTAACTGTGGTGTTGGAGAAGACTCTGGAGAGTCCCTTGGACTGCAAGGAGATCCAACCATTCAATCCTAAAGGAAATCAGTCCTGAATATTCATTGGAAGGATGATACTGAAGCTGAAGTTCCAATCCTTTTGCCACCTGATGCAAAGAACTGAGTTACTGGAAGAGACCCTGATGCGGGGAAAGATGGAAGGCAGGAGGGGAAGGGGACAACAGAGGATGAGATGGTTGGATGCCATCACTGACTCGATGTACATGAGTTTGAGAAAGCTCTGGGAGTTGGTGATGGACAGGGAATCCTGTTGTGCTGCAGTCCATGGAGTTGCAAAGAGTCAGACACGACTGAATGACTGAACTGAACTGAATTTGAACAACAGACAGAAAAGAAAATGGAAAACAGTAACAGTCTCAGGGACCTGTGGGATCATAACAAAAGAGGTAACATTCATATTATGCTTTCTTTGTCACATTAGGACCAACATAGGAGCGATGAATACATTCATTACTCTTTTTCTTCATAGGACTAGAATGTCAAGCCACTGCAGTGAGGCAAGGAGAAAAAATAGAATACTTAGCTGTAAAGCATGGAACTGAAGCAATGAGGCTATTCTAACTTGGCAAAAACTGATTTTCTGTTCTTCATTTATTTTGTTCATTGATTTTTCACCCAACTAATATCCCTGATTTTTAAAAAAATGCAATAATTCAACCACACAGAAAAATACAGAAGACGATGTGAGGAATGTTGAGCTTTATCAAACCATATTTGTCACTTTAAATAAAACATGCTGCTGCTGCTATGTCACTTCAGTCGTGTCCGATTCTGTGTGACCCCATAGTCGGAAGCCCACCAGGCTCCCCCATCCCTGGGATTCTCCAGGCAAGAACACTGGAGTGGGTTGCCATTGCCTTCTCCAATGCATGAAAGTGAAAAGGAAAAGTGAAGTCGTTCAGTCGTGTCTGATTCTTTGCGACCCCATGGACTGCAGTTGACCAGGCTCTTCGGCCCATGGGATTTCCAGGCAAGAGCACTGGAGTCGGGTGCCATTGCCTTCTCTGAAATAAAACAAAGACACAGGTAAATCACCTCTCTAATCTCATTCCTTTGGTTGCATCCCATTTTGATTTCTATACTATAAAGACATCTATATGTAGTCCATTTTTTGTTGTTCAGTTGCCAAGTCATGTCTGACCCTTCCTGACCCCATGGACAGCAGCATGCCATGATTCCCTGTCCATCACCATCTCCTGGAGTTTGCCCAAGTTCATGTCCGTTGAATTGGTGATATACAATAGTATTTGAAGTTTTTCAAACTTGAGTAAATTGTGACAGATAATACATTTTCTCTCCTAAACTGCATTTACCTTAAAATTAGAAACTATTAGTAGTTTACTTAAAAGGCTAAATCCATGCTTATAAATGAAGTTCCAATGTAATTTATTTTCTTGAATTGTCACTATTCAATTTTAGTATTTATATTATTAGGGCTTCCCTGATAGCTCAGTTTCTCTCCTAAACTGCATTTTACCTTAAAATTAGAAACTATTTGTAGTTTACTTAAAAGGCTAAATCCATGCTTATAAATGAAGTTCCAATGTAATTTATTTTCTTGAATTGTCACTATTCAATTTTAGTATTTATATTATTGAGTATTCATTTAAAGCAAATACCATTTATTTCCTATTTATTCAGTTCTGCCTCTTGTGACACTTACAGCATGTTTCTTAACTGCTCTTTCATATTTCTATCTTTATTTTTTTCATTCTGGGTAATTAACTCACATTATGTTCTAATTTATTCATTCTTTAGCTGTGCCTGGTCTGATGGTTATCTTATTTTATTGCCTTTTAAATTTTAATTAGAGATTATTTCTTCATATATGAACATCTGAATTATGTTTTTTTTTTAAAAAAACATGCTGTCCGTTAAATTTAATCTTGCGTAGAATAAAATTCAGATTGTTGATTTTGCTAGTGTTGTTTCATTTTGAAATTTACTTATTATTTTTTATTTCCTTTATAATTTTGTTATGCAGGTTTATTTTGAGTAGTAAGATTTCACTTTTTTCTCTCTCTTTCTTCCCTAACTTCCTGTCTTCTTCTATGCTCACCTACCATTATGTAGTAACTTTAGAGTTGCCTACCTCCTACATTTGGACTTCCCTGGTGGCTCAGATGGTAAAGCGTCTGTCTACAATGCGGGAAACCTGGGTTTGATCCCTGGGTCAGGAATATTCCCTGGAGAAGGAAATGGCAACCAACTCCAGTACTCTTGCCCAGAAAATCCCATGGACGGAGGAGCCTGGTGTCCATGGGGTCGCAAAGAGTCGGACACGACTGAGCAACTTCACTTTCACTTTCACCTCCTACATTTAGGCTTCCCAGGTGGCTCAGTGGTAAAGAATCTGCCCTCAATGCAGGAGACATGGGTTCAAACCCCTCGGTTGGGATGATCCCCTGGAGAAGGCAATGGCAACCTGCTCCAGTATCCTTGCTTGTGAAATTCTGTGGACTGGGGAGCCTGGTGAGGTATAGTCCAGAAGGTCGCAAAAAGAGTTGGCCACAACTTAGTGACAAACACACATACAGATAAACACACAGAGACACACACACTCTACATTCATCCCTGAGAATCCCCAATTCTTATGATATTTCAAAACTTCATCCTTGTCATGTTATTGAAGTCATTGGTCAATTTGCTGAGCTAGAGATTTTAATTTTGTTCCTGAAGGGTCTTTATCCTCCACTTTCCTAGACACACTACTTCTTATAAAGCTGTAACCTAGGGCATTAGGTGAAAAGCACAACAGTATTATTTTTATTATTTTATACATCTGTGGACTTGATCTCAGCTCTGGATATAAGCAAGGAGCTTGGTCCTGTGTCAGACTTAAGCTGTGTCTCTTTTAGTCTCCATTTCCTACAGAGAATAGCTCCTGCAAAGTTGGGTGCAACTTCAGCACCACACACTGCTTTGTTTCTTTTCCATTTCTGATCTCTATTCTTGTTTTGAGCTCAGCTATGTTTTCTTAATTTTCCCTTAAATTCTATCCAAGATTGCTTTGTGTTTGTATCAGAGGAAAGCATCAAAGATGAACTTACCATGCCATCTCAAACTGCCCTCCACTAACAACCTATTCTTGTTCTTTGCAACTTAAATTAATGGCAGATGTATTTAAAATGATACCACAGCAGGAGCAATCAAAGGCTTTTTATCCACTCCATCTCTGCAATTCTTTTAATGACACCAGAACAATATCTGTTATTTAAAGTTTGACAACTCTTATTCACATAATTTTAAAAATTCATTTTAAATTTGTATTTTTTGTGTCTCAGGTACACACCCATTAAAATCTAGAACTTGTGCTCATATGTAGGACATATGTAAATAAAAATCTTAAATTTTGTTTAGAAATATGTTGTACTTTCTTTTAAAACCATCATTAAAAAGCTGCCAATGTTTTCCTCTGAGAATTGTGCCTCTTAATCCACCACTTCAAGAGAGCTGCTTTCAAGCTCAGTCTGATTAGTCTTTTGAGATAAAATTCATACAGCAAAACTAGCCACCAAAAGTTTTATATGTTTAAATGAATTTTTTTCATTTAAATTTCCACTAGTAAGTTGCTAATTTTTAGAAATCCAACTATCTCTCTTATGTTAGTTAAGTAAGAGGGAAAAAAGTCCGAAAACTATGAGTTTACCTGAAGGAAAAATTGGATGATAGAGTGGCTAAAAGAGTTTACATATGAATTTTATTCCAAGTGGAAGCCAGTAGACATAGGTAGGAAGCCCAGAGTGTGTGTCTGAATATTCTAGGAGAGAAGAGACCGTGGGGAGTTCATGAACTTAAAGCCCCAGTGCTTATGCCCCCAAGAACCTCATCATTCAAAGTTTCAATACTTTGCAGGGCACAGATAGACCCTTTCTGAGAGGAGTGACTACAATCAGAGGATGTGAAATAGCATCAATCTTGTATGTGTGCTGCTGAGGGGATTTTAAAGATCTCTGTTTTGGTAAAAGGACTATTCAGCCTCCAAATGAAGAGTGAACCACTTCCATGACATGGAGAATATGAGTGCACTTAGCAAGCATATTGGAGAAGTCGATGGCACCCAACTTCAGTACTCTTGCCTGGAAAATCCCATGGATGGAGGAGCCTGGTAGGCTACAGTCCATGGGGTTGCTAAGGGTCGGACACGACTGAGCGACTTCACTTTCACTTTTCACTTTCATGCATTGGGGAAGGAAATGGCAACCCACTCCAGTGTTCTTGCCTGGAGAATCCCAGGGACGGGGGAGCCTGGTGGGCTTCTGTCTATGGGGTCACACAGAGTTGGACACGACTGAAGTGACTTAGCAGCAGCAGCAGCAGCAGCCGCAGCTAGCAAGCATGATTTGGACAGAAATCTAGGGTTACAAGTTGGGTTGAGATGTGGTAAGGAGTAAAATTTTTTAAAAATCCCCAAAGTAAAGCATGCTCTTTATCTTTTTTTTAATAAGGAGAAAACCTACATGGCTAAGCTAGATTGATCAAGCATTATGATTCATATTCTAAAGGAAGAAGCAAGATTGACACAGGAAATCAAATAACTTGTCTGAGAGATTATATCTCAAAAGTAGAAAAGACCTCTTGGTTAAACATTCAATAACATAAATATGACTTTTGGCAATAAAGAATAACACAATCATCATATAGATGTTTCGGTGATATAAACAATGTAACAATTTTAAGCTATGTTTTCAGTGAGAAATGGTTTAATGATCTAATGTTTGTATCCATTTGTATACATGCTGTCTCTGATAATGAACAGAGAAGGCAATGGCAACCCACTCCACTACTCTTGCCTGGAAAATCCCGTGGACGGAGGAGCCTAGTAGGCTACAGTTCATGGGGTCACTGAGTCAGCCACGACTGAGTGACTTCACTTTCATGCATTGGGGAAGGAAATGGCAACCCACTCCAGTGTTCTTGCCTGGAGAATCCCAGGGATGGGGGAGCCTGGTGGGCTGCCGTCTATGTGGTTGGACAGTGTCGGACACGACTGAAGCAACTTAGCAGCAGCAGGAGCAGCTGATAATGAAGTCAGTGATAAACTTTTATTTATCCTCTAGGTGTCCAATGAGATAAAACATAATATAAGAATAGGGTAGTTACACGTTTGAAAAAGAAGTTAATGTACACTAAGTCTTGTCAAGGCTATGGTTTTACCAGTGGTCAAGTATGGATGTGAGAGTTGGACTGTGAAGAAAGCTGATCGCCGAAGAATTGATGCTTTTGAACTGTGGTGTTGGAGAAGACTCTTGAGAGTCCCTTGGACTGCAAAGAGATTCAACCAGTCCATTCTAAAGGAAATGAGACCTGCGTGTTCACTGGAAGGACTGATGCTAAAGCTGAAACTCCAATCCTTTGGCCACCTCATGCGATGAGTTGACTCACTGGAAAAGACTCTGATGCTGGGAGGGATTGAGGGCAGGAGGAGAAGGGGACGACCGAGAACGAGATGGCTGGATGGCATCACTGACTCTGTGGACATGAGTTTGAGTGAACTCCGGGAGTTGGTGATAGACAGGGAGGCCTGGCATGCTGTGATTCATGGGGTCGCAAAGAGTCGGACACAACTGAGTGACTGAACTGAACTGAACCTTTAGTAAGGAAGAAAGGTAAGTTTTGCAGTCTATATAATAGTTATTTTAAAAGGAAATAAAACCATTTAGGTAGAATTTTATTCTTGCTCCAAATCAAAATGAAATTTATATAAGCTATGTATTATTTATGCAATATTTCATCTTTTTAAACAAACTGTTACATAAAAGAAAAAAAAAGTTGTTGCAGAAGAAAAAATAATAAATTAGTAGATAATACATACACTGGCACTCAGAAACTCACTCACTTAACTTCAACTTACTGTATATACAACTCAATGTTGAAAACAAATTGCCCTACAATATGTACACACTCAACAATGCTGAGTGATTGAATTAAAACATATTCTTAGGACGTACAGGAAAAGGAAGTTTGAAAATGAAGTTATTAAATGGATGTTTCATTCAGCTCAGACAGAAAATGCTTCTGAAGTCACAGCGCCGCAGTTGTCTGTCTGTCAACCTTGCTTCTTAAACTCAAGTCTGGAAAAAAGGGATGTTAATATTTGTTGTTATTTATCTACCCCTAGAGGAACTCTGTTTTTCTTGAATATTTATTTTGTGTAATGTGCTAGAAAGAAGTACTTTCAGCAGGTAAACTGTCTTGCTGTGTGGACATAAGTAAGTTAGATGAACTATCGTGGGGGACAGAGACCTTAGTCCTTGCTCAGTTCATTGTCACAAAGGCTTTTGAAGGAGTTCGCCTCATACGCTGGGCTGTGGTTCATTCTGTGGGGAGGGAGAGGACCTTTCATTAGAATTGTGAGGCTAAAAATAAAGCTTGCATTTCTTTTTCTTATGGGAATGCTCCAGCAGGCTAAAGCAAGTAATATCCGGTGCTGAATTCTGTAATGTTATCTGATGGATTTCTTCACAGAATGCTTACTCCCTTCCCTTCATTGCTGTAATACTTTCCTCTTTCTCTACCTCTTACTCTTTTTAATTTTCTGCTTACAGAGATTATTCACACTGCATTTGTATCAGTCTGAATCTCTACTGAGACTTCCAGGACAAGAAATCGATACATCTTTAATATTTAAGCAGTTTACAAGCAACAATTAAATTTTCATTGTTGTCATAATCTTCTAATTTAAGCACACTGTTCTGTAAATCAGAAAAAAATAAACCAAGTATTTAAAGTTAAATACTTGGTTTAATTTAAAATACTTATGTGTAAAAGTATTGTATATGTGTTAGTGAAAATAATATAACCAAAACCCATTATAAAATGCTCATTATCTTAAAGACAATGACTAATTAATGTTTTGAAATGTAGTAATTACATAGAATAAAAACTTGATAAAAACTCAGTCTGTTTAATTAGTCCCATTTTGTATTTAAAATTGCAAATCAGAGCATGTGATATTTGTGTTTTCACTGTTACAATGATGTGCTTGCTCTTAGAACAAAACACAAAGTCAGCTTGGCTACAGAACACTGCAAGTTCTGATTCAGTTGTCCAAATTCATCTTTCATAACTCTGACTCTCTCGTTCTCCTTTATAATACAGCTATATTGACATTTTGCATTCCTCAATGTGTCATGCTTTTTCTGCCATAAAGTTTGCATTAAGATATTTGCATATATCTCTTCCTTTACCTCCCCCCCCCACCCCTAGGCAGTTAGAAACTTCTTTCCTCCCAGCTCCCAAATAAATACAATTCTTTAGCAAAAGTTCCTGAATTATGCTGTGTTAGACTCAGCTGTTTTCTTTAATATTGAATTGTTTTATTTCATTCACAGACTTCACTGTTTTCTGAAATCTTTCTTTTTTCATTCAGTTGATTTAACTATTGATAGGTCTTGTCACTAGAAATGAAAATTCCATAAGATCAGGGGGCATTTTTGTCTTATTCACCACGATATTACCTGAGTCTAGAATAATAAGTGACACAAAATGATGCATGTTCTATAATTTAATTTACAGGAGAGTCAGGTGGGACTAGATAAAAAGACAAAATGCAAAACAGTGTAGCTTTAAAGATGAGGACCATGTCCTGATGTTTTTTTCCTTGAAGAAGTTAAGTAAGCTCTCAATAGAGATTATGTGTTCAAGCATTTATTAACTACTCTTTCACACATCCCACAAAAGGTTAATAAAAGAAAAGGGGAAAAAATGAACCTCTTGCTTTGAAATTGATGAGGAATCAGAGATATATTTTGGTCTCTCTAACCTCATCTACTCCTATATTAGCACAGTAGCTACTTGCAAAGCACATGGAAACCAGTAAAGAATGCACACAGATGACCGAAATAAAAATATCTGGGTAACAGAAGTGATACTGAATCTTAGACTAATCATATATTAAGAAATTTGTGACCCAATGAGTCAAGATTAAAGAACAGAATCTACAATAAAATGGCACCAAAGAAATTGAATGGTTTTAAAAAAAATGAATAGCTAAAAATGTCTTTAGCAGTCCTTCTTTCTTGAATTGTTTTTCACTCTCAATGCCATACATCCTATATATATACCCACGACACCAACACCCACCTTCCAAGCTTCTCCCTACAGTTCAGAAACCGGACCCCTTTCCTAAGCTCCTTTGACTGATGGGTTGGTTCTAATTTAGTTACATCAATGAGAGGTACTCTTGAGAAATTTGAAATGTGTGAGAGGGAAAGAAGCCCTTATTCTTCTCCAGCAGGTAGATATACAGGTAGATAGAGTATACAGTTTCAGTGGCTTCCCTGTGAGCTCCTATTTTGCTGATACAGGAAGCTAGCGTCAAGTTTCTTTGTTTGCATTTTGTATGTTTATGAAAGCTAGCAATAGCTTTTTCTGAAAGTTGGCATCAGTAGTAGCTCTTCCTGATTTCATTTTATTTCTTTCCTACAGGAAAGAAAATGAGGCCAGGGCTGGGAAGGCTAAGAAAGTCATTAGATCATGATTCAATTATGAACCAGAGTTAAGAGGAGGGAAGCAAGGGTGGGTGGAAGTGCTCAGGGAAGATTAAACACAGCCACTGGGAGTCCTCTAACCAAAGTCAGCTATTCTGAGGAGTCCTATGTTACCTACAAATCAGGCTTCCTTGGCATTCCTGTGATGGAGTTCAGAGGAAGTAGCTGGGGTCCTCCAACAGTTAAGTTTCAAGTAGTTGGGAATCTTCCAGGTGCATTCTCATGGTCATCACAGTTACCCAACTCTCTTTGGTCTCTTTGTCTTCATGTGACAAAAGGCAATGAAATTACTTATCCTATCTCATAGGGTCCCAGTGAGGAACCTATGAGTAAATTCATGTCAAAATATTGAAAATGGGAAATGTTCCATAGCCAATAAAGGGAAGAATTAGTGGAAAGGGAGGATAGATAATTTTAGATATGATCTAACATGCTATGATAAAGTAATTCTCTATGGAGCAAAGAGCTATGAAAACAATTAGTACTTCAGACAGTGCTGTTTTACCAGTATTAAGAGAAGCTCACCAGGATCCAGTGCAAAGACAAAAAGCAACACCCACATGATTGATGCCTTGGTCTTGATATCAAATCTCACTTGTCTAGCTTAGCATCTCAAACTAAGAAAGAAAAACTGACATAAAAAGTCAGTTCTCAGAATATGTATACTTCTTAAGACCATCAGTATTTTTCTGATTTAATAGCTAATTTAATAATTGTATTATTCTGCTGCTTGTTAAAACATAAGGCCTTTGTACTTAACTATTAACTGAATCAGAGAAGGCAATGGCACTCTACTCCAGTACTCTTGCAGAAAATCCCATGGATGGAGGAGCCTGGTAGGCTGCAGTCCGTGGGGTCGCTAAGGGTCGGACACGACTGAGCGACTTCACTTTCACTTTTAACTTTCCACTTTCACACACTGGAGAAGGAAATGGCAACCCACTCCAGTGTTCTTGCCTGGAGAATCCCAGGGAAGGGGGAGCCTGGTGGGCTTCTGTCTATGGGGTCACACAGAGTCGGACACGACTGAAGTGACTTAGCAGCAGCAGCAGCATTAACTGAATAGTTCCTCTAGAGGTGTATCCTTTAGAATGTAATTCTAAATTCTCTGCTTCTTCCCTTTTTAAGATGAGAAAGAAGCTATGAACATAAAATTTTGCCTTAAGAATTGAAAGCCCAGAGAGAGAACAACAAGACGGTGGAGGAGTAGATGGGGGTGGAGTATCTCTCTCTCCACGGATACATTAGGAATATACCTTCAGAGACAGAACTGCATGCAGAACACCAGCTGAGAGCAGACTGGGGTAAATGACCAGAGAAAAAGAATGTATAGAACCATGCGAAACTCAGTACGATGAAGGAGCTAGGGGGAGAAACAGGAGTGTTAGTAGGACTGTACCAGCCCTCAGCAGGTGAGGAACTGAAGCAGCCGTCTGATTCCCAGATAGGGGCAATTGTCTGAGTCAGAGGAAAAACATTTAAGGCTGAGAGTGAAACAGCTGATCTGTGGCAGCCTAAATGGAATAAGAATCAGACAGTCCTTGTCACAGCCATACATACCCCAGAGAGGGACCTGAAGTTTGGGGATGGTGGAGTGATCCCAGGGCTAGGGCTGCTGTTGAGATGGATCGAGAGGAGGTGAGGGAGGAGATTGTGGCGGGAAAGGCCTGTGGAGGAAAGCTGGGCAGCCATGGAACCAAGGAGATACTGTTGTCATGTGTAGGGGGTGGAGCCCCACCATAGGCTCTCTCTCCCCTCAAGCCAGCATCCGCAGCTGAACAATAGAGAGGCTGGCCCATCAAATGCCTGACACACTGAACTACAGAGCAGGACCCCACCCAGGGTGCTCCTTTAAGTGACTGACGCACTGAACTACAGAGTAGGACCCCAGCCGGGGTGGCCCCTCTATGTGCCTGATGCACTGAACAACAGAGAAGGACCACAGGGAAGGGAGCCCTTTAAGTCCTGAATGGGAGGAACTACAGAGAAAGACTGGCCAAAGATCACCAGCATCTGAACACCAGCTACAGAGACTCTTGTAGCTGATAGGTTACAGAGATTCTGATGGGGCCATAACTCTTGAGATAGAAATCAGCACAGTGTTGGAGCGCTGCCAGGGTCCCTGCAAGCCAAGCAGCTGCGCCACCTTCACATTCAACTCTCACTGGGGCAGAGCTGCCATAGGCAAAAAGATTCTTGCATCTATGTGCACAGGGTCTGACTCTTTGTGACCCTGTAGACTGCAGACTGCCAGGCTTCTCTGTCAGGGAGGGGGGTCTCCAGACAAGAATACTGGAGCGTTATTAGCTGATACTGGTTGCCATACCCCTCTAGAGCACTATATTTCTTGCTTCCCTAGCCTCCAACTCCCCTGAGTACCTGGTGCTGCCAGAACCCCTGCAACCCAAGCAGCTGCACCACCTCCACACCTGGCCCTCACAGGGGAAATCCCAAGTCTTCCAGGGCAGCCTCAGGAGCAAACTCCAGTGGAAGACCCACATGCAGAGGAGAAAACAAAACCACAATTGAAACCCAGGGGCAGTGTAGATAAGGTAGAAGAACCAAAGCCTTACCACCAGCTGTACAAGCTGCAGATTAAATCCACACATCCAACTGGGAAGACTCCGTGTCTATGGAATATATAAAAGTTCATTGAAAGCTCCCACAAAAGAAAATGCACTAGTTATGACAGCTGTGAACACTGGTGGCAAGAAACATAGAATGAGGACCAGATTAGAATCTCAGCTGCCCCACAGCAGATCCAGAGATCAGCACAGTGTTGGAGAGATCTTAAGGAGGTAAGGTGGACTGTGATTCCCAGCGAGGGAAAGGACTCTGACAGCAGTGACTCAAGAAAAGGATTTGTCATTCTTAAGTTTTGACTTGTTCTGTAGATTATTTTGGATTTTTTTTTTCTCTTTCCCTGCCCAACCCTATTGTAGTTGTTGATTTTATTGGCACTATGGCCTTTGACTGTGTGGATCACAATAAACTGTGGAACATTCTGAAAGAGATGGGAATACCAGACCACCTGACCTGCCTCTTGAGAAACCTGTATGCAGGTCAGGAAACAACAGTCAGAACTGGACATGGAACAACAGACTGGTTCCAAATAGGTAAAGGAGTACGTCAAGGCTGTATCTTGTCACCTTGCTTATTTAACTTCTATGCAGAGTACATCATGAGGAACGCTGGGCTGGAAGATGCACAAGCTGGAATCAAGATTGCTGGGAGAAATATCAATAACCTCAGATATACAGATGACACCACCCTTATGGCAGAAAGTGAAGAGGAACTCAAAAGCCTCTTGATGAAAGTGAAAGAGGAGAGCGAAAAGGTTGGCTTGAAGCTCAACATTCAGAAAACAAAGATGATGGCATCTGGTCCCATCACTTCATGGGAAATAGATGGAAAAACAGTGGAAACAGTGTCAGACTTTATTTTGGGGGGCTCCAAAATCACTGCAGATGCTGATTGCAGCCATGAAATTAAAAGACGCTTGCTCCTTGGAAGGAAAGTTATGACCAACCTTGATAGTATATTAAAAAGCAGAGACGTTACTTTGCCAACAAAGGTCTGTCTAGTCAAGGCAATGGTTTTTCCAGTGGTCACGTATGGATGTGAGAGTTGGACTGTGAAGAAAGCTGATCGCCAAAGAATTGATGCTTTTGAACTGTGGTGTTGGAGAAGACTCTTGAGAGTCCCTTGGACTGCAAGGAGATCCAACCAGTCCATCCTAAAGGAGATCAATCCTGGGTGTTCATTGGAAAGACTGATGCTAAAGCTGAAACTGCAATACTTTGGCCACCTCATGCGACGAGTTGACTCACTCGAAAAGACTCTGATGCTGGGAAAGGTTGGGGGTGGGAGGAGAAGGGGATGACAGAGAATGAGATGGCTGGATGGCATCACCGACTCTGTGGACATGAGTTTCAGTGAACTCCGAGAGTTGGTGATGGACAGGGAGGCCTTGTGTGTTGTGATTCATGGGGTCGCGGAGAGTCGGACACGACTGAGCGACTGAACTGAACTGATGAAATCTAATTAAGGTTTTGAGATTTTTTTATTCTTTTTTTTTTCTCGGTCACAATTTTTATTGTTGTTACAAACCTCTGCCTCTGCTTCTATGTTGGGTTTTTGCAGTTCTGGGGAGTTTTTTGTTTCTCTTTTTTTAATTTTAATTTTTTAAATCGATTATTATCATTTTTCTTCATTTATTCCTTTGTTTGCTTCTTCTACTGTTCTTTTCCCCTTGCAGTTAATCTTTATATAAATCTCCTTCATCTACCTTTATTTAACTTTGCATATCTATTCTTTCTTTCTTTCCTTTCCTCTCAACATATTTCTCAGTTTTGTTTTCATTGCTTTATTCCCCACTTGGGACCTTGCTTTAGTTTTGTTTTACAGTCTGTGCTTTAGTTAGTTTTGTTCTTAACCCATAAATATAATTTTTGATTTCCTTTGTTCACCAGGTCAATCTCTTGTACTTTATTTTGTTGGACTGTTTTGACATTGCTCATGGGTGTATATGTATATGTGTATGTGTATATTCCTTAATTTTAATTATTGTTTGCCTGATTTTGTAACTGCCATTTGTCTTGGGTTCATCTTTGGTTTCTCATTTTTGGATATTTGTTTTAATCTCACTTACTGCCCTAACAAGTTACTTGTGGAATCTTCATTCCTGACCAGAGATCAAACCCTGAGCCTTTAGAGTGGGAGCACTGACTCCAAGACCCTAGACTACCAGAGAACTAACCCTAGGGAGTATCAAATAGTGAGAACTCACACAAATGAAACCATTTGAACACAAGACCCAGCATCACCCAATCACCAGTAGCACCCTGTGCAGGGCGCCTCATCTAAACAGCAAACAAAACAAAAATACAAACCCAATCATCAGCAAACAGGACTACCACTTCACTCAGCTTTGCCCATCAGAGGAAAAACAAACAAACAAACCAAAAACTCAGCACAAATCACACCCTTTAGGAAGCTTACACAAACCACTGGACCAATGTTTGGAGGGCAAAAACCAAAAGGAGGAAAGAATTCAATCTTGAAGCCTGGGAAAAGGAGAATTCAAACACAATAATTTTTTTAAAAAAGTAATGAAAAGGCAGAGAAATACTACACAAGTGAAGGAACAAACTAGAAACACAGAAGTCCAAATAAATGAAGGGGAAATAGGCAAACTACCTGAAAAAGAATTCAGAATAGTGATAGTAAAGATGATCAAAAACCTTGAAAACAAAATGGAGAAAATGCAAGAATTGATTAACAAAGACCTAGAAGAATTAAAGAATAAACATAGAGAGACAAACAACACGATTACTGAAATTAAAAATACTCTAGAAGGAATCAATAGCAGAACATCTGAAGCAAAAGAACAAATCAGTGAGCTGGAAGATAAAATGGTGAAAATAAATTCTGAAGAGCAGAATAAAGTAAAAAGAATTAAAAGAACTGAGGATAGTCTCAGATACTTCTGGGACAATATCAAACACACAAACATTTGAATTATAAGGGTCCCAGAAGAAGAAGAGAAGAAGAAAAGGTATGAGAAAAATTTTGAAGATATTATAGTTGAAAATTTCCCCAACATGGAAAAGGATATAGTCAATCAAGTCCAAGAGGCACAAAGAGTCCCATACAGGATAAACCCTAGGAGAAACATGGCAAGACATATACTAATCTATCTAACAAGGACTAAACACAAAGAAAGAATATTAAAAGCAGCAAGGGAGAAGTAGCAAGTAACATACAAGGGAAAACCCATACGTTTAACAGCTAATCTTTCAGCAGAAACTCTGCAGGCCAGAAGGGAATGGCAGGGTATATTTAAAGTATGAAAGGGAAAAGTCTACAACCAAAATTACAGTGTCCAGCAAGGATCTCATTCAAAATTCAAGGAGAAATAAAAAGCTTTTCAGACAAGCAAAAGTTAAGAGCATTCAATACCACCAAACCAGCTTTCCAAGAACTGTTAAATGGACTTATATAATAAAGAAATACACAAGAAGAAAAAAAGATCTACAAAATCAACCTCAAACAATTAAGGAAATGGCACAGGAACATATATACCAATAATTAATTTAAATGTAAATGGATTAAATGCTCCACCCAAAAGACACAGACTGGCTGAATGGATAAAAAAACAAGACCCATATATATGCTGTGTAGAAGAAACCCACTTCAGACCTCAAACACATATAGACTGAAAGTGAGAGGATGGAAAAATACATTCCATGCAAATGGGAAGCAAAAGAAATATGGAGTAGCAATCCTTTTATCAGACAAAATAGACCTTAAAATAAAGAAGATCATAAGAGATAAGGAAGAACACTACATAATGATCAAGGGATCAGTCCAAGAGGAAGACATAACAGTTGTAAATATCTATGCACGCAACATAGGAGCACCTCAACATAAGGCAAACAATAACAGACAAAAAAGGAGACATTGACAGTAACACAATAATTGTAGGAGACTTTAACACCCCACTCACACAAACTGACAGAGCATCAAGACAGAAATTAATAAGGAATCATAAGTCTTAAATGATACATGAGATGAGATGGACCTCATTGATATCTTCAGGGCATTCCATCCAAATGCAGAATACACCTTCTTCTCAAGTGCACATGGAATATTCTCCAGGATAGACCACACTTTTGGTCACAAATCAAACCTCTGTAAATTTAAGAAAATTGAAATCATATCAAGCATCTTCTCCAACCACGATGCTAAGAGACTAGATATAAATTACAAGAAAAAAAAAAAACTGTAAGAAACACAATAACATGGAGGTTAAGAAACATGTTCCTAAATAACCAACAAGTTATTGAAGAAATCAAAAGAGAAATAAAAAATTTCTAGAAACAAAAACAATGAAAACATGACAACTCAAAACCAATGGGATGCAGCCCAAGCAGTTCTAAGAGGGAAGTTTATAGCGATAAAAATCCTAAATCAAAAAACAAGAAAAGCATTGAATAGACAACCTTTCAGTTCGGTTCAGTCACTCAGTCGTGTCCAACTCTTTGCCACCCCATGAACTGCAGCACTCCAGGCCTCCCTGTCCATCACCAACTCCCGGACTACACCCAAACCCATGTCCATTGAGTCGGTGATGCCATCCAACCATCTCATCCTCTGTCATCAGCTTCTCCTCCTTCCCTCAATCTTTTCAGCATCAGTTCAGTTCAGTTCAGTTCAGTTCAGTTCAGTCGCTCAGTCGTGTCCGACTCTTTGAGACCCCATGAATCACAGCACACCAGGCCTCCCTGTCCATCACCAACTCTCGGAGTTCACTCAAACTCATGTCCATAGAGTCGGTGATGCCATCCAGCCATCTCATTCTCTGTCATCCCCGTCTCCTCCCGCCCCCAAACTTTCCTAGCATCAGAGTCTTTTCCAGTGAGTCAACTTGTTGCATGAGGTGGCCAAAGTATTGGAGTTTCAGCTTTAGCATCAGTCCTTCCAATGAACACTCAGGATTGATCTCCTTTAGAATGGACTGGTTGGATCTCCTTGCAGTCCAAGGGACTCTCAAGAGTCTTCTCCAACACCACAGTTCAAAAGCATCAATTCTTTGGCGATCAGCTTTCTTCACAGTCCAACTCTCACATCCATACATGACCACTGGAAAAACCATAGCCTTGACTAGACGGACCTTGGTTGGCAAAGTAATGTCTCTGCTTTTTGATATACTATCTAGGTTGGTCATAACTTTCCTTTCAAGGAGTAAGCATCTTTTAATTTCAATGTTGCAATCAGCATCTGCAGTGATTTTGGAGCCCCCAAAAATAAAGTCTGACACTGTTTCCACTGTTTTTCCATCTATTTCCCATGAAGTGATGGGACCAGATGCCATCATCTTTGTTTACTGAATGTTGAGCTTCAAGCCAACCTTTTCACTCTCCTCTTTCACTTTCATCAAGAGGCTTTTGAGTTCCTCTTCACTTTCTGCCATAAGGGTGGTGTCATCTGCATATCTGAGGTTATTGATATTTCTCCCAGCAATCTTGATTCCAGCTTGTGCATCTTCCAGCCCAGCGTTCCTCATGATGTACTCTGCATAGAAGTTAAATAAGCAAGGTGACAAGATACAGCCTTGACGTACTCCTTTACCTATTTGGAACCAGTCTGTTGTTCCATGTCCAGTTCTGACTGTTGTTTCCTGACCTGCATACAGGTTTCTCAAGAGGCAGGTCAGGTGGTCTGGTATTCCCATCTCTTTCAGAATTTTTTCCAGTTTATTGTGATCCACACAGTCAAAGGCTTTGGCATAGTCAATAAAGCAGAAATAGATATTTTTCTGGAACTTTCTTGCTTTTTCAATAAGCCAGCAGAAGTTGGCAATTTGATCTGGATCCTTTGCTTTTTTTAAAACCAACTTGAACATCTGGAAGTTCGTGGTTCATGTATTGCTGAAGCCTGGCTTGGATAATTTTGAGCATGACTTTACTAGCATGTGAGATGAGTGCAATTGTGTGGTAGTCTGAGCATTCTTTGGCATTGCCTTCCTTTGGGATTGGAATGAAAACTGGTCTTTTCCTGTCCTGTAACCACTGCTGAGTTTTCCAAGTTTGCTGGCATATTGAGTGCAGCACTTTCACAGCATCATCTTCTAGGAATTGAAATAGCTCAACTGGGATTCCATCACCTCCACTAGCTTTGTTTGTAGTGATGCTCCCTAAGACCCACTTGACTTCACATTCCAGGATGTCTGATTCTAGGTGAGTGATCACACCATTGTGATTATCTGGGTCGTGAAGATCTTTTTTGTACAGTTCTTCTGTGTATTCTTGCCACTTCTTCCTAATATCCTCTGCTTCTGTTAGGTCCCTACCATTTCTGTCCTTTATCGAGCCCATCTTTTCATGAAATATTCCCTTTGTATCTCTAATTATCTTGAAGAGATTTCTCGTCTTTCCCATTCTATTGTTTTCTTCTGTTTCTTTGCATTGATCACTGAGGAAGGCTTTCTTATCTCTTCTTTCTATTCGTTGGAACTCTGTATTCAAATGGGTATATCTTTCATTTTCTCCCTTGCTTTTTCTTCCCTTCTTTCCCCAGCTATTTGTAAGCCCTCCTCAGAGAGCCATTTTGCTTTTCTGCATTTCTTTTTCTTGGGGATGGTCTTGATTCCTGTCTCCTGTACAATGTCATGAACATCCATCCATAGTTCCTCAGGCACTCTGTCTATCAGATCTAGTCCCTTAAATCTATTTCTCACTTCCACTGTGGGGATTTGATTTAGATCATACCTGAAAGGTGTAGTGGTTTTCTCCAGCTTTTTCAATTTCAGTCTGAATTTGGCAATAAGGAGTTCATGATCTGTGCTCCTGGTCTTGTTTTTGCTGACTGTATAGAGCTTCTCCATCTTTGGCTGCAAAGAATATAATCAATCTGATTTCAGTGTTGACCATCTGGTGATGTCCATGTGTAGAGTCTTCTTTTGTGTTTGCTATGACCAGTGCATTCTCTTGTCAGAAGCCCAAGACCACATGGCTTCACAGGAGAATTCTATCAAATATTCAGAGAAGAGCTAATGCCTATTCTTCTAAAACTCTTTCAAAAAGTTCAGAGGAAGGGACACTTCCAAACTCACTCTACAAGGCCACCATCACCCTGATACCAAAACCAAGAAAAAAGACAACACAGAAAAAGAAAACTACAGGCCAATATCGCGGATGAACATAGACACAAAATCCTCAACAAAATTTTAGCAAACATAATTCAGCAACATATCAGAAAGCTCACACACCATGATCAAGTTGTGTTTATTCCAGGAATGCAAGGATTCTTCAACATACACAAATCAATCAACGTGGTACATCATATTAACAAATTAAAAGATAAAAACCGTATGATCAGCTCGAGATGCAGGAAAAGCCTTTGACAAAATTCAGCACCCATTTATGATTAAACCTCTCCAAAAAATGGGCGTAGAAGGAACCTAACTCAACATAGTAAAGGCAGTATATGATACGCATACAGCAAACATTATTCTCAATGGTGAAAAACTGAAAGCATTTCCCCCTAATTTCAGGAACAAGACAAGAGTATCCACTTTCACTACTATTCAACATAGTTCTGAAAGGCCTTGCTACAGCAATCAGAGAAGAAAAAGAAAAGGACTCCAGATCGGAAAAGAAGAAGTAAAGCTCTCACTGTTTGCAGATGACATGATACTGTACATAGAAAACCCTAAAGATAGTATCAGAAAATTACCAGAGCTAATCAGTGAATTTAGCAAAATTTCAGGATACAAAATCCATGCACAGAAATCACTTGAATTTCTATATACTAACAATGAAAAATCAGAAAGATAAATTAAGGAATCAATCCCATTCACCTTTGCAACAAAAAGAATTAAATATCTAGCAATGAACTTACACACGGAGACAAAACATCTGTACAAAGAAAATTATAAAACTTGATGAAAGAAATCAAAGATGACATGAACAGATGGAGAGATATTCCATGTTCCTGGTTAGGAGGAATCAATATTGTGAAAATGACTATACTAAAAAAATGCAATCTACAGATTGAATGCAATCCCTATCAAATAACCAATGGCGTTTTTCACAAAACTAAAACAAAAAATTTCACAATTCATATGGAAACACAAAAGACCCTGAATAGTCAAAGAAGTATATATAAAGAAGAATGGAGCTGGACGAATCAACCTTCCTGACTTCAGATTATACTACAAAGCTATAGATATCAAGACAGCATGGTACTGGCACAAAAACAGAAATACAGACCAATGGGACAAGATAGAAAGCCCAGAAATAAACCCATGCACCTATGGGTACCTTATTTTTGACAAAGGAAGAAAGAATATATAGTGGGGCAAAGACAGCCTCTTCAATAAATGGTGCTGGGAAAACTGGACAGTTATATGTAAAAAAGGATAAAGGTAGAACACTTCTTAACATCATACACAAAGATAAATTCAAAATGGATTAAAGACCTAAATGTAAGACCAGAAACTATAAAACTGTTAGAGGAAAACATAGGCAGAACACTCAATGACATAAATCAAAGCAAGGTCCTCTATGACCCAACTCCTAGAGTAACGGAAATAAAAAGAAAAGTAAACAAGTGGAATCTGGTGAAACTTAAAATCTTTTGCACAGCAAAGGAAACTATAAGCAAGGTGAAAAGACAACCCTCAGAATGGGAGAAAAAGATAAAGCAAATGAAACAAGTGACAAAGGATTAATTTCCAAAATATACAAGCAATTCATACAACTCTATGCCAGATAAACAAACAACCCAATCAAAAAGTGAGGTAAAGACCTAAACAGACTTTTCTCCAAAGAAGACATACAAGTGGCTAACAAGCACATGAAAAGATGCTCAACATTGCTCCTTATTAGAGAAAAGCAAATCAAAACCACAATGAGATATCACCTCACACAGGTCAGAATGGCCCTCATCAAAAAGTCTACAAACAATAAATGCTGGAGTGGATGTGGAGAAAAGGGAACACTCTTGCACTGTTGGTGGGAGTGTAAATTGATACAGCCACTATGGAATACGTTATGGAGATTCCTTAAAAAACTAGGAATAAAACCACCATATGACCCAGCAATACCAGTCCCAGGCATATACCCTGTGGAAACCAGGGTTGAAAAAGCTACACATATCCCATTGTTCTTTGCAGCACTATTTACACGTAGCTAGAACATGGAAACTACCTAGATGCCCATCACCAGATGAATGGATTAAGAAGTTGTGGTACATATACACAATGGAATATTACTCAGCCATAAAAAGGAACACATTTGAGTCAGTTCTGATGAGGTGGATGAACCTATTATACAAAGTGAAGTGAGTCAGAAAGAGAAAGATAAACATCATATTGTAACGCACATATGTGGAAAATAGAAAAACGGTACTGAAGAATTTACTTACAGGGCAGCAGTGGAGAAACAGAGAATAGACTTATAGACACGGGGAGAGGGGAGGAGAGGGTGAGATGTATGTAAAGAGTACCATGTATGGAAAGAGTAACATGGACAATTATTTACCGTATATAAAAGAGAGAGCCAACAGGAATTTTCTATATGGCTCAGGACATCAAACCGGGGCTCTGTATCAATCTAGAGGGATGGGGTGGGGTGGGAGGTTGGAGGGAGGTTCAAAAGGGAGGGAATATATGTATACTTATTGGCTGATTCATATCGAGGTTTTTTAGAAAACAACAAAATTCTGTAAAGCTATTATCCTTCAATAAAAAATAAATTAAAAAAAAAAAATTGAAAGCCCATTCTCAATTATGCCTGTGAACAAAGAGAAATGATCAGTGAACTAGCTACCTCTGGATCTCTGAAACCCCTTGTTCTACTGATGCTGCTGAGCACTTTGGTGAGAGTTAGCAAAAAAAAAAAAAAAATATATATATATATATATATATATATATATCTAGTAGATTTGTTTTTTGACTTTCTGTAAAGAATTAGGATGCTTTCCATAACATTAAACAATAACCTTTCCATGAGAAACCTCAGTTAATATTTCTCCCTCAACCTAATACAGGTAGTCTTCACCACAGCATTGTAAAAATGACTATTAAAGGTAGAACTGTGAAAATTTGTCTTATTAATCAATAGAAAATAGATTTTTATTGTTCTGTAAACTTTAAAAAAATTGTCAAAACATTAAAATTCTCTTAGACTTAGGTTTTATAGAAAACAACAAAATTCTGTAAAGCTATTATCCTTCAATAAAAACATATGGGGAAATAAAGAATTAAAACATAATATTAAGTGTACTATAATTCAAACCATGAGAAACATTGAGAATTAAAGTGTTTTATTTCTTTGTTAAAAAAAAATCTTATCAAGAGTAACTTCAACAGTGCTTGCCTTCTTGTGTTATAAGTTAGGATAGGGAGCAAGAACCTTTTATATGTCTTGACAAATTGTCATATATTAATTTCTAACTTTGCATCAGCTTCCAATACATTTTTCTCTTTATGCTTTCAATAATGTAAAATAATTTTAGAAAGTTCCATCAATGTGAAGTTTTGACAGCACCACTTCCTCTGCATCTTTTTTAACCCAACCACATCCCTCATTTATGTCTATAAATTGGCTTTTACTGAGTTCCCCAGACTGCATATCTAGACTTCTCAGATGATGGCAGTGCCAACATTCTCACAATCAGCCACGTATTTTATGACTCCATATATTTTAATTAAAATTTCACTTCCACTGTTATGATTTTTTTGTTTATTGATTGCATTTCTTTATTGGCTTATTCTCTTTTGATCATTTATTTTTTAATGTGTCACGTGGGTTATCACTTGGAGACAAGAAGGCAACACAAGTACATGTTTTACCGTCTGTGCACGCTGTCTGAAAACAACATGCAGTAACCAATCAGCAAGAGACTGAGAAGGAATTTCATGTTACTGAACATGATGTACACAGATATTTGTGAAATGAATAGCTAGGAGTGGAATCTACACTTTATATAACAACTCATAGTTAATATACCACAGTAACTACAATTCGGATCATGTTATTGGAGGACTAGTATTAATTACCTAAACTAATGGAAACTGAAATCCGTGCATATCAGAACTATGCAAAGTGAGGACTGTCTGCATTAGGAATAGTGGTGATTTCCTAGAGTAATGAAATTGTTTTACTATATGAACTAGTGCTGTCATAAAGAAATATAATGAATTGTAATTGTAGGCCACTTATGTAATTTCAAAAACTTTAGTAGCTACTCTAAAAGTGAAGAGACATAGGCAAAATTAATTTTAATAATATATTCTGTTTAAAACAATATACCAAAAGTATGTTAATTTAATATGTAATCTCTATAAAACTTACTAGTGAGATATTTACATTCTTTTTTAAATTCTATTCTGAATTCAGAGTACATTTTCAATTTGGACTATTCACATTTCAAGTGTCTATGTCACATGTGGTTAGTGACTACTTTATTGGACAACAAAAATATAAATTATTTTCCCCTCCTTCTCTTGGATTTTCAAGAATGTATGTCAAACAGAAAGGCTACTCCTTGCTAAGTGCATTTGACATGATGGCATGGATACTGGGAACTAGTCAGGCTCCAGTTCCTGGGCCCTTGTTTAATATACTTTATTCTTCATTTTCTTACTTATTTAAACTTACTTTATGTTGCTATATTTTTTACCTATTCCTAAGTTATTTGTATCCTTTTCAAAATAAAGTAGGACATAAATTTAGAAAGTACATATAAAATAAAGTGGGGCATGCAGTAGAAAGCACATAAACAAAAATATATCCAGATCTAACTTAAACATAATTAAAACCTTAAAATGTTGCTTCTGTTGAATGGGTATGAGTACCAAAACCACATTTAATATATCTCATCATGAAAGTTGCATCTCAGACAGTATATTAGTAAAACATAAAAGGGAGAAAGAAAATATACAATATGGGAGGAAGATAATGACTTAATTTCCACTCTCATTTTTTTTTCAGTGCAAAATGCTGGTAAATGGGATCTAATAATTAATGCTCTGAGGAATTACATAAACAGAGAACATATTCTTTTCTGAGTCCCTAGATACACAGAGAATCTAGAAGAACAGAGATTACTTTCTGGAGTTTTAAGAACATTCAGCATGTTATTCCATCAAATCTTTGTTTCAGAAAGAAAACTGGAAAAGGGGGTTGTTTCCCAATGTTGTCATTGTTGAACTTAAATTCTTGTAATCCTGAGCTCTCTCTTCCTTCCTGAGGAAATATACTCATGTGTTCATCTTATCTGGGGCATCACTTTCTGTACACTATAAATTTCTTGACAGCATACATGACTCTAACATACTGTTCATTCAAATAACAAGCTGTCTTTTGTATTCTCTTCCAACAAGGTATAATTATTTTTTTAAATATTAAAAATGTTTGCTATGAATGTACCTTATTCATATTTTGAGGATGTGAAGGTCTCAAGCTTGTCTTGGGAGTAGAAAAAGACTGTGTACAAAGAATTAGTGTAAGAGTCACACAGAAGCTATATCATTCACACAAGAAGCTATATACATTTTGGTTGCCCAAGGTCGAATATCATATCAACTGAATTATTTTAATAAAGATACATAACTTGTATCTTGTAGATATAAGTTGTAGATCAGGACTTTTGGTTGCAAAATGTGTGAAATTAAAATAAGCCAAAATTAGCCTCATGGAGAATTATCGACTCATATAAGTGAAGAATAATAAAGGCTTCAAGGATGGTTGGTCACTGTAGCCCCAAAGCCACTGGACATTCTTTGTGAGTCACTCTGTCTGTTCTATTCCTGTTTTTTCTTTATACCAGTTTCTTTTAACATTAGAATCATGGCTATTACTGTCTTACCTCATGTTTTCCAATTTCAATACAAGAAAGGCAGTGGCTCTTTACTTAGTATCAATTCAAAATCACTTTTCATAAAACTCTGATTTCTGGTTGGGTCTTTGTATAAACTACTCGGACAAATCAGGAAGAAATGTTGCAATTAATCCTCTAGTTTGGGTGAGGGAATAAATAGTAGAGCATGACCAGGGAAGTGGAGTCACTTAAAAGATGATGACACCTCCTACCTGGAGGTGTCTGAATGAGATAGGAACAGATCTGCAAAAGCTGGAAAGAGAGGCAGGGAAAGGGTGCTATTACTGGAAGAAAGAGTTGTGTAAATGTTTTTCACTATAATATTAAAGCACAAGATTTTTTCCACATTTTTGTCCAGTTGTTCTGTGCTCTTTGGAGACAGCTATAACCTAATGAAATGACTTGACAGTCTAAATGGCACATCTTTTAGATATGAGGTATCGCAATAACGGGAAACTGAAAAATGAATAATATGACTACACATGCTAGAAATTTCATTCAGGTATGAACAACAGAGGTTCATTAAACAATAGCTTAAATAAGGTAGTTTCTTTTTTTGCATTAAAAACATCCAGGTATGGATAAAATAAATGAGCATGGCAGCCCCATCTTCCTTAGGGAACCATATTCCTTTAATCTTTCTTGCTCCACCATTCTAGCTTTTCTAAAGTCCCGAAGAATTTCTGCTTAAGTTATTTGCTAGAATTTGGTTACATCATTATACTTAGCTGCAAAGGAACTTTGAAAATGATGAATTTTTAACGAGATACTGCTGTGCCAAGAAAGATCATTATTCTGTTACTAAGAATAGTTGATAGAATTTGGTGATCTCTGGCTCAACTGAGCATGCAAAGTCTGAAAGCACTTTAAATATACAACAGACTCAGAATGTATAAATGATAGCAATGCTATCCTTGTTTTAAAATAGTTTCCCTTTTAAAGGCAAAACCAAATATATCTGTATTTATCTATCTATTTGCAGTTGACTCTTGAATGACATAAATTTGAACTGCATGCATTCATTTATATTTTATTTTTCAGTAAATACTACAATAATACATGATCCACAGTTGGGTGAATACAAGGATGCAGAATTGCAGATATGAGGCCCAACTATAAAGTTCTGCACAGATTTTTTATTGCATAGGGGTGGGTGCCCCTAGTCTATTTCAAGTACAAGGATCAATTGTATATATGTGTATGTATATAGAGATACAGATACAAATATAAATATAGATGATATTTAAGAGTAAGACTTTGGAGTTAGAAGAGATCTTTTTTTTCTAATATTGATACTCATTTAGCAAGTAATGCATACATGTAAAACAGAATAATCTCTTTTGTCTATTTTGGAAATAAAATTGGTAGCTATCTCATCTCACTGAGTTGTTAGAAATATGGATAGAATCTTGAATAGCATTTGAACCAAGTTCCTAAGTTTTCATTTTAATATTATTTCAAAGTTAAAAAGAAAAGCTCACTATTTAGTTAGTCTTTCAATTAATACATCCTTTTCTATGTAATAAAACAAATTGATAAGAATATCATCTGGAAAGGGGTAATCTAAAACTACCAAATGCTATATGATTATTCAAAATCACATAATATTTCATTCAAATTCACTCTTAAATCTATCCCATGTATTTAGAGATTTTCCTAGGGACAGTACTAATATTACATTTACTGCTTAATTTAGTAAATGAAAATAACAGTTACTTAAAAGTAATTACAAACTCAGTGCTAAGATAAATAGACTTACCAAGCAGAAACTTATTTTTTATCATGCCCAACAGATAAATTAATTAGATTTTATTTTTAATTCTTAAATATTCTTAGCATAAATTATTGATATTATAAAATTTGTTATAGACTATATTGACATACATGAAGTTCCTCCGCTAACTTGACAGAAACTATAAGGAAAAGGTAAAATTAATTCAAAAAAATTTGTTTGATTAACTGCCCTTGCTAATACACTGCAAAATGTACCACTTTCATCCCATGGAAATGCATCAAGCAGCTTCAGTTCAGTTCAGTTCAGTTCAGTCGCTCAGTCATGTCTGACTCTTTGCGACCCCATGAATCATAGCACGCCAGGCCTCCCTGTCCATCACCAATTCCCGGAGTTCACTCAAACTCATGTCCATCAAGTCGGTGATGCCATCCAGCTATCTCACTCTCTGTCATCCTCTTCTCCTCCTGCCCCCAATCCTTCCCAGCTTCAGAGTCTTTTCCAGTGAGTCAGCTCGTCGCATGAGGTGGCCAAAGGATTGGAGTTTCAGCTTTAGCATCAGTCCTTCCAATGAACACCCAGGATTGATCTCCTATAGACTGGTTGGATCTCCTTGCAGTCCAAGGGACTCTCAAGAGTCTTCTCCAGCACCACAGTTCAAAAGCATCAATTGTTCGGCACTCAGCTTTCTTCATGGCAACCCACTCCAGTGTTCTTGCCTGGAGAATCCCAGGGATGGCGGAGCCAGGTGGCTGCCATCTATGGGGTTGCACAGAATCGGACATGACTGAAGCGACTCAGCAGCAGCAGCAGCAGCTTTCTTCACAGTCCAACTCTCACATCCATACATGACCACTGGAAAAACCATCAAGCAGCTTAACCAAGCTATATTCATTGACTATAATCAGATATCTTTATGTTGTTAAAGTAATTCTATGATATAAATGCCACCTCCCATAAAGATTTGATATTCTTTTTTCTCTTTAGGTAAAAATGTTAATTGGAATAAAATGTAATGGAGAAATAGAAGATAAATGTGAAGCTGACAAATGTTTAACTTCCATTTCTCTGAAAGTTAAAAAGGTACATGTTTGTAGAATTCGGTGACTTATTTGGAGTAAACTCAGTTATTTGTAAGGCATCCTCAGACAGCCATTTTACCTTTTTGCATTTCTTTTTTTTGGGGATGGTCTTGACCACAGGCTCCTGTAAAATGTCACAAACCTCCGTCCATAGTTCTTCAGGCACTCTGTCTATCAGATCTAATCCCTTGAATCTATTTGTCATTTCTGCTGTATAATCGTAAGGAATTTGATTAAGGTCATACCTGGATGACCCAGTCATTTTCCCCACTTTGTTCAATTTACGTCTGAATTTTGCAATAAGGAGTTCATGATCTGTTTGTTCTACAGTCAGCTCCCAGTCTTGTTTTTGCTGATTGTATAGAGTTCTCCATCTTTGGCTGCAAAGAATATAATCAATGTGATTTTGGTATTGACCATCTGGTAATGTCCATGTGTAGAGTCTTCTCTTGTGTTGTTGGAAAAGGGTGTTTGCCATGCAATGTTTTCTCTTGGCAAAACTCTGTTAACTTTTTCCCTGCTTCATTTTGTACTCCAAGGCCAAATTTGCCTGTTACTCCAGTTATCTCTTGACTTCTTACTCTTACATTCCTGTCCCCTATGATGATAAGGACATCTTTTTTGGTTGTTAGTTCAAGAAGGTCTTGTAGGTCTTCACAGAACCATTCAACTTCGGCATCTTCAGCATTAATGGTTGGGGCATGGACTTGGATTACTGTGATATTGAATGGTTTGCCTCGGAATCAAACAGAGATCATTCTGTCATTTTTGAGATTGTACCCAAGTACTGAATTTTGGAATCTTTTGTTGACTATGAGGGCTACTCCACTTCTTCCAAGGGATTCTTTCCCACAGAAGTAGGTATACTGATCATCTGAATTAAATTTGCCCATTCCAGTCCATTTTAGTTCACTGATTCCTAAAATGTTGATGTTCACTCTTGCCATCTCCTGTTTGACTACTTCTAATTTACCTTGGTTCATGGACCTAAGTTTCCAGGTTCCTATGCAGTACTGGTCTTTACAGCATCAGACTTTACTTACATCACCAGTCACATCCGCGACTGGCTATTGTTTTTGCTTTGGCTCCATGACTTCATTCTTTCTGGAGTTATTCCTCAACTCTTCTCCAGTAGCATATTGGGCACCTATTGACCTGATAAGTTCATCTTTCCTATCTTTTTGCCTTTTCATTCTGTTCACGGGGTTCTTAAGGCAAGAATACTGAAGGGGTTTGCTATTTCCTTCTCCAGTGGACCACGTTTTGTCAGAACTGTCCACCATGACCCATCCATCTTGGGTGGCCCTACACGGCATGGCTCATAGTTTCACCGAGTTATACAAGGCCGTTGTCCATGTGATCAGTTTGATTAGTTTTCTGTGATTGTTGTTTTCATTCTGTCCACCCTCTAATGTCTAAGGTTAAGAGGCTTCTAGAAGCTTCCTGATGGGAGAGACTGACTGTGGGGGAAACTGGGTGCTGTTTCGATGAACAGGGTCATGCTCATCTTTCATCCAATTTTCTGTTGATTGGCGGGGCTGTGTTCCCTCCCTGTTGTTTGACCTGAGACCAAACTATGGAGGATGTAATGAAGATACATTACCTCCTTCCTCCTGGTTCCTGACACACACAAGGTTTTGTCTGAACCCTCTGAGCATGCCCACCATGTGCCAGACACTGTGGAAGGCACTGGATATTCAACAGTGACTCAGACAAGGTCTCTGCTCTTATGGAGTTTACATTCTTGAAAACCACCATCAGACTAGCAGAAGTCGCTGAAATCCCACTTTTCCCAGTCAGCAGAATCCCCACATTGAAACCTCAACATAAATCAAATAGTTCTTTGGGCAGGGAATGTCTATGTCAGGCAAGAATTAGAGACCAGCGATCAGTAGAGCCTTGGTGCCCATCACCGCACCAACCTGGTTGGGAAAACAGTGGGCACCCATTTATGGGCCACACAATCTGGTGGAGGAACTCCATAAATGTGAGGCCCACTTATTAGGCCACTTCTAAGGCTGGCTCTTGGGAGAAATGGAGGCAGACATGGTGGAGTTAAAAGCCAGCTCGAGGCAGCTGGCAGGTGGAGCACACAAGACTTTTCATGTGGTTGGGGCTGAACACCTCTGCCAGCCTTCAGGCCTCCACAAACCGTGCATGCCACCAGCACGAGGGTCCTACCCAGCAGCTCCAGGAGGAAGCTGGTCGCAAGGAATCCTGGGGCAACTGGGATGCAGGAACTCGCTGCCAGACACCCTCTTCTTTGGGGAAACAGCTCTGCAAGAGAGCTACAAGTAGCAGGCAGGATGCCATGTTTGGAGTACCATCTTTGGTGGGAGCAAGGGTGTATTGGGTGCCTGGTTGGCCAGTACTGTCCCATCCCTTCCATTGAGGAAATGAAGGGTGTAGAGATTAAGTATTCAGCACATAGTAGATTTATGGAATGGAGGAAAGAGAAGGAAGTGAGGGAGGCCTACCAGGATTCCTCTCCAACCCAGCCTGGCCCTCACCCTCTGTCTGAAAAACAAAACAACAAAACAAAAAACAGTTTACTTCACATTTTATTATTTTTTTTTAAAGTAACAAACTAATAGAATGACTGTAGCCTACCAGGCTTCTCTGTCCATGGGATTCTCAAGGCAAGAATACTGGAGTGGATTACCATTTCCTTCTCCAGGGGTTCTTCCCGACCCAGAGATTGAACCCAGGTCTCCCACATTAGAGGCAGACGCTTTAACCTCTGAGCCACCAGGGAAACCCACAATAGAATGATAGTGCTGCTAATTTCTAGATTCTCGAATTGTCTTTTATTTATCCTACAAAAGAGCATAGTATTTACATGCTATTCACTACAGAATGTTTTGTAGCTACAACATGATAAGTAGGTAAACATTAGCAAGTAAATTTTATTTGCAAAACTGAAAATTATTAAGTATTTTACAATATTCTTGAGGTCTTTAGTACACATAACTAGCTTATCATATATCAAAAACTCATGGATGTTTTTAAGAGTCTGGAAATACACTGCCTTAGGAAATAATGTCTACATATGGCTTTTGTCTCAACAAAACGTACAAACTGGAAGGGTAATTTTCCTTTGCTAATTTACATATTAGCAAAATATGTAAATTATCGTAAAGCAGCTTGAAAAAGGATGGTTTTTGCTTGAACGTTATTATTCGCGGGAAGAACATTTGATTCTTCTTTACATATCAAATTAAAGAATTTTTAAACGAGCAATATGTTTTATTTTAAACTAAGTCAACTACCAATTATGAAGACTACAAAATATTATTGATTAAAATATGTATATTTACATTAAGTTATATGCTGTTTAGATTTGTATAGTATTTTACTCTAAAATAATAACTTCTAACCAGATATTCCTTGGATAAATATGTGCTTTTCTCTCTTTTGGAATTGTTGAGCCAAGAAAACCATGAATTTAAATGCAAAGAAAGCCCTTTATGAGAATTTTTAAATTCAGTTTTTTTAACTAGGTGTTCAGTTCAGTTCAGTTTCTCAGTCGTGTCCAGCTATTTGTGACCCCATGAATCACAGCACGCCAGGCCTCTCTGTCCATCACCAACTCCCAGAGTTCACTCAAACTCATGTTCATCAAGTTAGAGATGCCATCCAGCTATCTCATTCTCTGTCATCCCCTTCTCTTCCAGCCCCGAATCCCTCCCAGCATCAGAGTCTTTTCCACTGAGTCAACTCGTCGCATGAGGTAGCCAAAGGATTGAAGTTTCAGCTTTAGCATCAGTCCTTCCAATGAACACCCAGGACTGATCTCCTTTAGAATGGGCTGGTTGGATCTCCTTGCAGTTCAAGGGACTCTCAAGAGTCTTCTCCAACACCACAGTTCAAAAGCATCAATTCTTTGGCACTCAGCTTTCTTCACAGTCCAACTCTCACATCCATACATGACTACTGGAAAAACCATAGCCTTGACTAGACGGACCTTGGTTGGCAAAGTAATGTCTCTGCTTTTTAATATGCTATCTAGGTTGGTCATAACTTTCCTTCCAAGGAGTAAGTGTCTTTTAATTTCATGGCTGCATTCAGCATCTGCAGTGATTTTGGAGCCCCCAAAAATAAAGTCTGACACTGCTTCCACTGTTTCCCATCTATGACCCATGAAGTTATGGGACAGATGCCATGATCTTAGTTTTCTGAATGTTGAGCTTTAAGCCAACTTTTTCACTCTCCTCTTTCATTTTCATCAAGAGGCTTTTGAGTTCCTCTTCGCTTTCTGCCATAAGGGTGGTGTCATCTGCTTATCTGAGGTTATTGATATTTCTCCCAGCAATCTGATTCCAGCTTGTGCTTCTTCCAGCCCAGCGTGCCTCATGATATACTCTGTATATAAGTTAAATAATCAGGTTGACAATATACACCCTTGACATACTCCTTTTCCTATTTGGAACCCATCTGTTGTTCCATGTCCAGTTCTAACTGTTGCTTCCTGACCTGCATACAGGTTTCTCAAGACGCAGGTCAGGTGGTCTGGTATTCCCATCTCTTTCAGAATTTTCCACAGTTTATTGTGATCCACATAGTCAAAGGATTTGGCATAGTCAATGAAGCAGAAATAGATGATTTTCTGGAACTCTCTTGCTTTCTCCATGATCCAGCGGATGTTGGCAATTTGATCTCTGGTTCCTCTGCCTTTTCCAAAACCAGCTTGAACATCTGGAAGTTCATGGTTCATGTATTGCTGAGGCCTGGCTTGGAGAATTTTGAGCATGACTTTACTAGCATGTGAGAAGAGGGTAATTGTGTAGCTTGAGCATTCTTTGGCATTGCCTTTCTTTGGGATTGGGATGAAAATTGACCTTTTCCCGTCCTGTGGCCACTGCTGAGTTTTCCAAATTTACTGGCATATTGAGTGCAGCACTTTCACAGCATCATCTTTCAAGGATTTGAAATAGCTCAACTGGAATTCCATCACCTCCACTAGCTTTGCTCGTAGTGATGCTCCCTAAGGCCCACTTGACTTCACATTCCAAGATGTCTGGCTCTAGGTGAGTGATCACGTTATCGTGACTATCTTGGTCATGAAGATCTTTTTTGTACAGTTCTTCTGTGTATTCTTGCCACCTCTTCTTAATATCTTCTGCTTCTGTTAGGTACATATCATTTCTGTCCTTTATAGAGCCCATCTTTTCATGAAATGTTCCCTTGATAGCTCTAATTTTCTTGAAGAGATCTCTTGTTTTTCCTAGTCTGTTGTTTTCCTCTATTTCTTTGCATGATGGGTGAAAAAGGCTTTCTTATCTCTCCTTGCTATTCTTTGGATCTCTGCCTTCAAATGCTTATATCTTTCCTTTTCTCCTTTGCTTTTTGCTTCTCTTCTTTTCACAGCTATTTGTAAGGCCTCCTCAGACAGCCATTTCGCTTTTTTGCATTTCTTTTCCATGGGTATATTCTTGGTCCCTGTCTCCTGTACAATGTCACGAACCTCCGTCCAGAGTTCATCAGGCACTCTATGCCACAGTCAGCTCCTGGTCTTGTTTTTGCTAACTGTATAGAGCTTCTTTATCTTTGGCTGCACAGAATATAATCAATCTGATTTCGGTGTTGATCATCTCATGATGTCCATGTGTAGAGTCTTCTCTTGTGTTGTTGGAAGAGGGTGTTTGCTATGACCAGTGCATTCTCTTGGCAAAACTCTATTAGCCTTTGCCCTGCTTCATTCCGTGCTCCAAGGCCAAATTTGCCTGTTACTCCAGGTGTTTCTTGACTTCCTACTTTTGCATTCCAGTCCCCTATAATGAAAAGGACATCTTTTTTGGGTGTTCCTTCTAAAAGGTCTTGTAGGTCTTCGTAGAACCATTCAACTTCGGCTTCCTCAGCGTTACTGGTTGGGGCATAGACTTGGATTCCTGTAATATTGAATGGTTTGCCTTAACTAGGTGTAAGTTGTTTAAAAATCACCTTATTTCATTGTTTCCTTCGAGTTTTTTTGCAACATAATTCAAACACAGCACTGTATAATTTAAGTAATACAGTATCATTATTTGAGTTACATACAACATTAAATGATGACCAAATAAGTTTAGTGAACATCCGTAATCCCAGAAAAAGAAACAAAAAACATTGTTTTCTTTGTGATGAGAACTCCCAGGATTCAGTCTTTTAACAACTTTGACATATAGGTGTGTGTGTTTGTATGTGTTTGTGTAGCAGTGTTAGTTATATCTATCATGTTGTACATTCAGTTCAGTTCAGTTCAGTTCAGTCGGTCAGTCGTGTCCGACTCTTTGCGACCCCATGAATCACAGGACGCCAGGCCTCCCTGTACATCACCAACTCCTGGAGTTCACTCAAACTCATGTCCATCCCTAGTATTTACCTTGCAACTGGAAGTTTGTATCTATTGACTGTCTTCATTTAATTCTACCTCCCTCACCTGCCACTTCTTGTAATCACAAATCAGATCTCTTTCCCTGTGAGTTGGTTTGTTTATTTTTGAATTGCGATTGACCTACAACTTTATGTTAGTTCCTGGTGTATAAATTGTGATTCAACATTTCTATACACTTTAAAATGATCAACACAATAAGTCTTTTGACTATTTGTTATTATACAAAGACATTGCATTATTATTGACTATATATTCTCTGCACTACATTTCATACACATGACTCAATTATTCTGTACCTAAAAGTATATACCTCTTAGTCTCTCTCACCTATTTTTCCATCTCCTCCGGCAACCACCTCTTTGTTCTCTATATCTGTATAGACACTTTCATTTGTAAAGATAGATTTAAAAATGTAATTGCCAATGGCAAAACTAGCATGTTGTTATAAAGTCAGCTAAAGCGTGTATGACTAATAGTGTGTCTTTACCTCAAAGCTGATTTGGCCATAAGGTCTCACAGGTAGTAGGCTCGTAATTGTTGGAGGAGTCAGAGAAGAGGAGAATTAGGCAGAAAGAGTGAAAGTACAAATCCAAACTTAAACCTATATTCATTTTGTGGAAGCATATGTCTTAACTGACGTAATCGAAAAAAAATCTTAGATTGTGCAAATAATAATAGGCCAATTTCTCTAGAGAAATAAAATGTAAATACAAATATATTTAGAAGGCAATGAAAGGCTTTATCTGGTTTCAAATTTTAGTAGACTTATTTCTGCCTCACAAGCGGAATTATCTGGGAAAAATAAGTCATTATCCTACCTATTATACAACTCTTTGTATAACACAATTCATAATATGTTTAGCAAATCATGTTATCAAGGCTTTTGAACATTTAATGTTCTGTTCCCTTAAGAGACACTCAATAAATAACTGTTGAGCTGAATTGAATTAATCAAGTTGATGAAGTTCTTAGTTATTCCTTTTAAAGTTTTTTTTTAAACAGGTTATTATAAAAATCTTCTAAGACAAACACTGATCATTAGTCTACCCCAAAGTTGGTTCAAAATTTTCTGTACTTGTCAATTAAAATTTAGATGGCATTGAGAATAAATGAATTCACTTTGAATAGCACTGCAAGTAGTAGTCTTCTTTCTGGTTGCTTACTTTCCTGACTTCAAACATCTAATCACTCCAGAAAACTCTTTCCAATCCATTATATAATTTATTATATACTCTATCATTATATAATATAATTAATATATAATATGTTATAATATGATTCTTAAGTGTATATCTCTTTAGATGAATTAGATAAGCTCCATTTAAACTGGATCTCTATTAAAACCAAGGATCTAGTGGTTGGTGGATCTAGGATAAGGTTCTGAGTTTATTGATCCTCCAAAAAGTCAATGATGCACTGGTTTCATAGCAGAAAAATGATGAAGTAAGTTAGAAATATATTCTTCAGAATTATAGCCTAGGAAAACAATAACTCTATTACCTTGACTGTGCCAATTTGTGTTGTTCATATTGCTTCTGATATATTAAAAATTAAACTTCGTTCAGTTCAGTTCAGTTGCTCAGTCGTGTCCGACTCTTTGCGATCCCATGAATCACAGCACACCAGGCCTCCCTGTCCATCACCAACTCCCGGAGTTCACTCAAACTCATGTCCACAGAGTTGGTGATGCCATCCAGCCATCTCATTCTCTGTCGTCCTCTTCTCCTCCCACCCCCAATCCTTCCCAGCATCAGAGTCTTTTCCAGTGAGTCAACTCGTCACATGAGGTGGCCAAAGGATTAGAGTTTCAGCTTTAGCATCAGTCCTTCCAATGAACACCCAGGATTGATCTCCTTTAGAATGGACTGGTTGGATCTCCTTGCAGTCTAAGGAACTCTCAAGAGTCTTCTCCAGCACCACAGTTCAAAAGCATCAATTCTTTGGCGGTCAGCTTTCTTCACAGTCCAGCTCTCACATCCATACATGACCACGGGAAAAACCATTAGTGCATCTCAATATTTTTCTCGTCATGGCACACAGAAAGTGATAATATTCTTATGGTAAACTAATGCAAACTGAAGGTAAATGGGAGGCTTCTCTAGGGAGCCCAGTGCGGGTAAAACAGTGTATTTTCCTACACAAACACACACATATTTAATAAGCATGAAGTGAGATTAAAGTTGGCTGCAGCCAAGATCTGTATCTACCAGCAACTCCCCACTACCCCACTGTCACATTTCCCATCAGCCTTAGCTCAGCCTGCACTCACTGCTTCCTGGGTTCCTTGATTGCTCTTCTAGCATCTCATCTGGCCCATTATACTCACTGGGCAGTTGAACCCTAGGTAGTTGCAGTTATGGTAGATGTTAGATAGGAGAGCTTCTCTTTGGGCCTTACTAATAGTAAAGGAGGGCAGCAAATTCATTCACTCTCTTTGTACCTATTGACTACGGGTTTTATCTTTAGACTTCTCTGATCAGACTGTCTTTGAAAGAGATTTGAAGTTATTTACAGACAGAGATTGGAGAAGGAAATGGCAACCCACTCCAGTGTTCTTGCCTGGAGAATCCCAGGGACGGGGGAGCCTGGTGGGCTGCCGTCTATGGGGTCGCACAGAGTCGGACATGACTTAGCAGTAACTTAGCAGCAACAGACAGAGATATAAGATGAGACAGCTATATGAAGGTAAGCTTGACTTTGTCTCTAAGGGAACAGAGGGGATCAACGTCTTGTAAAGTGTTTGTAACCCCTTCCTGGTACCCACATAAGGAAGCTATGAATTATTCAATGGCAGAAATTACACTGCATCCTAAATTAACTATTTTTCTGGATTCCATAGATTACAACAGTTGAGGAAAGTTTGTGGATAATCTGGAAATATGATGCTTATAAGGTATCTGCTGCTGCTGCTGCTGCTGCTGCTAAGTCACTTTAGTCGTGTCCGACTCTGTGTGACCCCATAGACGGAAACCCACCAGGCTCCCCCATCCCTGGGATTCTCCAGGCAAGAACACTGGAGTGGGTTGCCATTTCCTTCTCCAATGTGTGAAAGTGAAAAGTGAAAGTGAAGTCGCTCAGTCGTGTCCGAACCTTAGCGACCCCATGGACTGCAGCCTACCAGGCTGCTCCATCCATGGGATTTTCTAGGCAAGAGTACTGGAGTGGCTTGCCATTGCCTTCTCTGAAGGTATCATCAGACCACTGCAATTCATTTAAATACAATTGTTATAGTAGGGCAGCAAAGCCAACAAATTATATAAAGTTTAATTACTTAGAGTCAAATATACCCTCATCCATTCAGATGTTCAAAAAAACCAGGTAATATGCAGTAACACAATACAGCATAACAAACCAGATGAAATGCACTCATAAACAATGTCAAATTTACAAACGACCAAGTGTATATCCCATACCATGAATCAAAATGATATTGACCAGTGGCCTCAAAAATGTTTTTAGCTTTTGTTGCACACTGTAATCATTCAGGTAGACTTTTTAAAGATTAATTAATTCCAAGGACTCACCCCAGAAATTGTAACTGAATTGGTCTGATGTGGGACTCAGGAATATGTATTATTTTAAAGTTTCCTACATGATGCTAACAACTAACCATTGAAAACCACTGCATTTGACTTCTGTTCTGTTGTCTTTCTCTCTCTACCAGGAAAAAACTAGATAGTCTTATCTCTTTTTCCTGCAGTGTTCTAATCGCTCTGGCTTTAGAATCCCTTTTTCATGTTCATGACATACTTAACTGTGCAGTAAAATGGCTTTTCTTTTTTCTCAATATCCTAAGTATTTGCAGACCCATTATCCCCTGAAATTGAAGAAAGTAGGGAAAACCACTAAACCATTCAGATATGACCTAAATCAAATCCCTTATGATTATACAGTGGAAGTGAGAAATAGATTTAAGGGTCTAGATCTGATAGATAGAGTGCCTGATGAACTCTGGATGGAGGTTCATGACATTGTACATGAGACAGGGACCAAGACCATCCCCATGGAAAAGAAATGCAAAAAAGCAAAATGGCTGTCTGAAGAGGCCTTACAAATAGCTGTGAAAAGAAGAGAAGTGAAAAGCAAAGGAGAAAAGGTAAGATATAAGCATCTGAATGCAGAGTTCCAAAGAATAGCAAGGAGAGATAAGAAAGCCTTCCTCGGTGATCAGTGCAAAGAAATAGAGGAAAATAACAGAATAGGAAAAACAAGAGATCTCTTCAAGAAAATTAGAGATTCCAAGGGAACATTTCATGCAAAGATGGGCTTGATAAAGGACAGAAATGGTATAGACCTAACAGAAGCAGAAGATATTAAGAAGAGGTGGCAAGAATACACAGAAGAACTGTACAAAAAAGATCTTCACGATGAAGATAATCACGATGGCGTGATCACTCACCTGGAGCCAGACATCTTGGAATGTGAAGTCAAGTGGGCCTTAGAAAGCATCACTACGAGCAAAGCTAGTGGAGGTGATGGAATTCCAGTTGAGCTATTTCAAATCTTGAAAGGTGATGCTGTGAAAGTGCTGCACTCAATATGCCAGCAAATTTGGAAAACTCAGCAGTGGCCACAGGACTGGAAAAGGTCAGTCTTCATTCCAATCCCAAAGAAAGACAATGCCAAAGAATGCTCAAACTACCACACAATTGCACTCATCTCACACGCTAGTAAAGTCATGCTCAAAATTCTCCAAGCCAGGCTTCAGCAATATGTGAACCGTGAAATCCCAGATGTTCAAGCAGATTTTAGAAAAGGCAGAGGAACCAGAGATCAAATTGCCAACATCTGCTGGATCATGGAGAAAGCAAGAGAGTTCCAGAAAAACATCTATTTCTGCTTCATTGACTATACCAAAGCCTTTGACTGTGTGGATCACAATAAACTGTGGAAAATTCTGAAAGAGATGGGAATACCAGACCACCTGACCTGCCTCTTGAGAAACCTGTATGCAGGTCAGGAAGCAACAGTCAGAACTGTACATGGAACAAAAGACTGGTTCCAAATAGGAAAAGGAGTACGTCAAGGCTGTATATTGTCACCTTGCTTATTTAACTTATATGCAGAGTACATCATGAGGAACGCTGGGCTGGAAGAAGCACAAGCTGGAATCAAGACTGCTGGGAGAAATATCAATAATCTCAGATATGCAGATGACACTACCCTTATGGCAGAAAGTGAAGAGGAACTCAAAAGTCTCTTGTTGAAAGTGAAAGAGGAGAGTGAAAAGATTGGCTTGAAGCTCAACATTCAGAAAACAAAGATCATGGCATCTGGTCCCATCACTTCATGGGAAATAGATGGAAAAACAGTGAAAACAGTGTCAGACTTTATTTTTTTAGGCTCCAAAAAAATCACTGAAATTAAAAGACGCTTACTCCTTGGAAGGAAAGTTATGACCAACCTTGATAATATATTGAAAAGCAGAGACATTACGTTGCCAACAAAGGTCCGTCTTGTCAAGGTTATGGTTTTTCCCATGGTCATGTATGGATGTGAGAGTTGGACTGTGAAGAAAGCTGATTGCCGAAGAATTGATGCTTTTGAACTGTGGTGTTGGAGAAGACTCTTGAAATTCCCTTGTACCACCAGGAGATCCAACCAGTCCATTCTAAGGGAGATCGATCCTGGGTGTTCATTGGAAGGACTGATGCTAAAGCTGAAGCTGCAATACTTTGGCCACCTCATGCGACGAGTTGACTCACTGGAAAAGACTCTGATGCTGGGAAAGGTTGGGGGCGGGAGGAGAAGGGGACGACCGAGAGTGAGATGGCTGGATGGCATCACCGACTCTGTGGACATGAGTTTGAGTGAACTCCGGGAGTTGGTGATGGACAGGGAGGCCTGGCGTGCTGTGATTCATGGGGTCGTGGAGAGTCGGACACGACTGAGCGACTGAACTGAATTGAACTGAACTATCCCCTGATGCCTAGTAGTTATTCAGGGTACTGTTGGGTCCTGTGTCCTCCCAAAGGAAGCCCCTGTCCCAGTCCACACACCTGTCCTATATAAGAAGTTATTTATTGAATTATTGGCATCAGTTCAGTTCAGTTGCTCAGGGTGTCCGACTCTGCAACTCCATGGACTGCAGCACGCCAGGCCTCCCTGTCCATCACCAACTCCTGGAGTTTACTCAAACTCATGTCAATCGAGTTGGTTATGCCATCCAACTATCTCATCCTCTGTTGTCCCCTTCTCCTCCCACCTTCAATCTTTCCCAACATCAGGGTCTTTTCCAATGAGTCAGTTCTTCACACCAGGTGGCCAAAGTATTGGGGTTTTAGCTTCAGCTTCAGTTTTTCCAATGAATATTCAGGATTGATTTATTGGCATAGCCAATAAAATACATTTGAAACAATGAGCTTTTATCCTTTCTGTTTCCTTAACTTGACCTGTGGTACCAGACTGGTCACTCAGCTCCTGAGATACTGGCAACAGTAAGACACCATTTATTCTGCAATAATTTAGGTGCTCTTTTCTTTTTCTCCAAGCATATATGCTTAAATGTCTGAGAATACAGGTGGAAAAGAAGATTAGAAATGATCTCGGAGCAGAATAACAGTGTTTTCCCTACACAATTGCTAAATGGTTCTATAACAAATAGAGCAGATCTATAATAGAAATACTTTTACCACACATTCAAGACATCAGTTATAGAAACCAAGCAGTTTTGTCTGAGTTTCCCCGACATTTCACAGTTCAACTGTCAGATGGAAGGATGGAAGGAAGGAAGGGAAGAAGGAAGGGAAGTGAGGGAGGGAGAAAGAAGGAAGGGAGGGAGGGAGGAAGGAGAAAAGAAAGGAAAAGAAAAAGAAAAAATGTTACAGATTTTAAAGTATCCAAAAGAATATGATACCTGAATTACATGGACTTATTAAACCATGTCCTATTAAACACTGAGAGTATAGTTCTTGGTAATTCAAGTCAAATAATAATGTGTATGAAATTCAGCAACTGAATTTTCCTATATTATGGTAAATCTATACCAGTAAAGTGTTTTATATCACCATGGAAACCATGCTCAAGCTCTTAAAATTATTTTCACAGAATATTTTTTTACAGTTGATAAAAACACTTACGCTAGTTGAAAGGGGGGAAAATGAACCTGTCATGTAGAGTGAAAGAAATGATAGCAAATGCAGTTCTTTTTATATATACATGCACTACATATTGCAGCTGTCAAATGCAGCTGCATGCATTTCATGAAATGCAGTATCAAATCATAAAAAAATGGGAACATTAATGATCTACTTCTAAAGTTTATATAATCTTACTTCTTTCATTTAGAATAATAGCTTCAGAGCAGGGGAAATGATTTAATAAAATTAAATTATTGTGCTTGAGAGAACAATGTCTTCTCAATAAAATTTTATAAATCTTGTGTCTTTTATGATTTGGGAGCAATATTAAGATACAGAATACCATTATGTGAGGATTAAAAAAGATTGTCTAGTTATTTTATTTATTTATTTTTTACTTTGTATTGTTACTTTATTTTTTTTTCCTTTATTCTGATTTTATTTATTTATTTTTATTGGAGGCAAATTACTTACATTAATATATTGGTTAGTTTTGCCATACACTGACACGAATCTGCCCCAGGTGTACATGTATTCCGCCTCTTGAACCCCCCTCCCACCTCCCTCTTCCCCATATCCTCCCTCCAGGTCATCCCTGTGCACCAGCCCCAAGCATAATTGAAAGAAACACATGTACTCCAATGTTCATTGCAGCACTGTTTATAATAGCGAGGACATGGAAGCAACCTAGATGTCCATCTGCAGATGAATGGATAAGAAAGCTTTGGTACATATACACAATGGAGTATTTTTCAGCCATCAAAAAGAATGTATTTGAGTCAGTTCTAATGAGGTGGATGAAATTGGAGACTATTATACAGAGTGAAGTCAGCCTGAAAGAAAAACATCAATACAGCATACTAATGCATATATATGGAATTTAGAAAGATGGTAACCTTAACCCTGTATACGAGACAGCAAAAGAGACATAGGTGTATAGAACAGTTATTTTATTTTATAGAATGTACAGCAGCTCTGTGGTAAAGAATCTACCTGCCAAGCAGGAGGTATGTGTTTGATCTCTGGGTCAGGAAGATCCATGGAGAAGGAAATGGCAACCCACTTCAGTATTCTTGCTTGGGAAAACCCACAGACAGAGGAGTCTAGTGGGCTACAGTTCAAGGGGTCAAAAAGAGTTGGACATGACTTAGTGACTAAACACACACACACACACAATTATCTACACTTTAAACAGATCTTCAGTTCAGTTCAGTTCAGTCGCTCAGTCATGTCCGACTCTTTGAGACCCCATGAATCACAGCACGCCAGGCCTCCCTGTCCATCACCAACTCCCGGAGTTCACTCAAACTCACCTCCATCGAGTCGGTGATGTCATCCAGCCATCTCATTCTCTGTCGTCCCCTTCTCCTTCTGCCTCCAACCCCTCCCAGCATCAGAGTCTTTTCCAGTGAGTCAACTCTTCGCATGAGGTGGCCAAAGGATTGGAGTTTCAGCTTTAGCATCAGTCCTTCCAATGAACACCCTGGACTGATCTCCTTTAGAATGGACTGGTTGGATCTCCTTGCAGTTCAAGGGACTCTCAAGATCTTAACATTTCTCAAATTAGTAAATAGCTATTTCTCATGAGGTAAATAACAAGTTCTGCAAATATACATTTGGAGATATCTTCTTTACCTATTGGTCCTTTGCACATATGTTTATTTTTATTGTCAATATTTTTGAACCTCTGACTTATTGAAAATGGTACATTGGTAACAATATTAATTTTTGTGCTCTAAACTGCAAGTTAAATTGAAAAATAGGAGAAAAATTGATTATAATGAATTATTTCTTATATTTTCACTGTCACTTGGCATATAAAACTGTTGCAAACCTTAGAGTTCAAATAGCCCTGGATGTTTGCTTTGAATAAAATAGCTGAATTCTTATGTAGTCATATATCTGTGCAATAAAATTGATAATTATGCAAAATCACTCCTCATTGGATAAAAAATAAACTGCAATAAAACCTGAATGGCATAAACCTTTCTGCAGCCATTCAGAATTGTATCTCCTTTTTTTAAGGAACAAAAGACAAAATGTCACTCTGAAAAGTATGATTACACTATAGAAAAAAAATCATGTTCAGGGTATTCCACGCCATTGCCTCTGTATATTCAGGTACTTTACTCTCTCTGAGATATCATGGTTACTTCTGTAATTCACTGTCATATATAATGAAGACATTGTTTTATTTTTCTGATACTGGAGTCCTACTTGGGAAATGTTACAGTATGAAACTAAATTAGATCTGTAGAGACAGCTAATTAAAGATCATTGGCAATATCCTGGTTTCCCTAGGAATGTCCACGTCTATTTGGACAAGAAAGACATCTGTCTTTCAAAGGGCATCTGTCTTTACTATGGGAAGCTAAATACTTACTAAATACTTTGACTCCACAGGCAGCAGTTTCAGGACAGATCTCCAGAAAGCTGGTATGTTGTCCAACCTGCCAAATCTGTCTCAACCTCGGTTTCCTTCTACCCATTATTAGAGATTCTGATTAGGTATTTGTTGAGGTCCTTTTCATCCATATTCTTTCTTGATTAAAAAAAGACTTCAGTCCTAATTTGCTTCAGATAGTGTTGTCCTATGTCTGTATTCCTTCTGGAAGCCTGAGGCACACTGACAAGCCTCTTTCAACACAACACTGAATCCTGAAGAGAACCACATAGTCATTTCTAATGTCAACATTTTAAGTTCATTTGATATGTGTTGATTATAGAAATTCAGAATGGCAAAATGTCTGAATAGAAAGAATCCTAGACAGAAAACTGCAGTTAATCATCATCTGGCCAAAAAGGCCAAAAGATACTTTGCCAAGCCTCATTTGAAAAAAACAAAGTAGAAAGGAGAATAAGTCCCCAGAATTTACCAGTTTGAAAGAATGAAGACACTTGTCTTAAAGAGCTAAATTTTAAAGGATAACCTGTAAATCTAAGAAAACATTTACAGTTTTAATTCCATAAGTAACTACACAGGAAGGGTTTTTGGGAGAGAAGATGCCCTAAATGGTGATAAAGAGAAAAGAGAGTCAATGGCAGATTCTAATCATATTTCACTAATCTAGTTTGTCCCTGGTAATATTTTTCCAATAATAATATAAAAATAAAGTCAGAAATAGAAAGTTATTTAAAAAAAAAATCTTAGTATATGAAATCATCTAATTATGCATAAAACATGAATAAAATGTAAGTATCTCAAAAAAACCTTGTTTTCAAAGATATTTTCTCCTCTAGCTCATACTAAAGAGTATATTGTAAGTTTAATTAAGTTGGCATGAACAGATTGATAAAAAATAAGAGGTTTATTTGGGAAAATGTACCTTTCACATTTCTGTTTTTCTCAAGATTTATCTGTCTGAAAATAAAGGAATATAGTTGAGAACAGAAAGAGTAATTAAATAATTCCAGTCCAAATTTGCTGGTCAAAAATCATTAGACCTTAATTTGCTCATTAATAAGACTTTTAAAGTTGCAAATTAATAGGCGGTTTAGGTGTGCTAAAATCTATTGACTCAGCAACTAATACCATAGTTTCTTTTGTGTACTGATTTTTCTCCCTCTGCATTCTGAATAATGCAATCCCAAATAAGCAACTTATGCAGTTAATATAAAATTATCTAACATTAAAACATGCTAAGTTTACATGGCCAGGTTTTTCTATTATGAAACAACAAGAATAAAACATTTTCAAGGAAAACTGTCAAATTCTCAAGCATATTTTAATATGGCCTAGACTGGGTAAGAGCTTGGGAGAAACAAACTAAAGAAGTTAGCCTACAACCTATGGTTCATTTGTCTCTTTATAACTGGTGTGTCCTCCAAATTTTAAAGACCATCTAGAAATGTAAAAGGTAAAGAAGTAACATGGCTTTCCAGGTGGCTCTGTGGTAGAGAATCTGCCTGGCAAGCAGGAGACGCAGGTTCAATCCCTGGGTTGGGAAGTTTTCCTGGAGAAGGAAATGGCAACCCACTTCAGTATTCTTTTCTGGAAAATCCCATGGACAGAGGAGACTAGTGGGCTATAGTCCATGGTTGCTAAAGAGAAGGACATGACTTAGAGACTAAACAACTAAAGAAATAATATCTAGTCTCTGACACTGAATTTTGGCTTTGGAAAACCTTCTGACACCTTCTTTTCATCTAATACCACAGTGTTAAAATATTTAAGAACATTTTCGTTGTGTTAATCTATATCATTGAATTAAGATTTAAAAAGCAAATTAAGTGCTCAGTAAATGAAAGCCATTGCCCCAAAAAATGTATCTTTAGAATCTTAATATTTTTGAAAGAAAATGTTCCATGATATAATTAAAAAGGAAAAACATAGGTATGGAAGCCTACTTCTATAATCCCTTTCTCCATGAAGAGTACCAGTGTTATTTTCTACGCATCTCATTCCAATGCTTTTTACCCTCAGTCTCTATCTTTCACCTCCTCCGCCCACCTCTCATCACTTCTCCTTTGAGTACGTAACCAGAATGAGTCCTTGTTGGTTAACTATCCCATAAGAGACTTTTCATGCATAATTACTAGACTCAAAAATATTGACATCTTCATTTAAGAAATCCATATTGTAGAAACATGCTTTATATTTTTCCTGGGAATTCTTAACATACTTTGAAGAAGTTCCCTTTTAGGTCATGAGTGAAATTTTAGAAAAAAAATAAGTGGAAGAATAAATGATACACATTTTTTCCAATTCATTAAAGTATTTCCTATGATATAATTGAAAATTTTACTACAAACTTTATTCCTCTACAAACTAGTACATAGTTTTAAGTTTTCTTAATACCCACTGAGAAGCAGTATTTCTCTGTGATTTCTCAGCTAACCATATTTCAGAAAAAGAAAAAAAAAATAGGGCTCTCAATTTTTTTCGAGTTAGAGATTTAAAATGTTCCCTTAACTAGCATTTGAACTAACTACTGTGAAATAAGAAGGCAAAAAGGATATGAAAAATTTCTTCTCTGCGGTTCTGATAGAGATTCAATTATCTATTTCTTTATCTTTTCCAGAAACTGCTCTGAGGACCCCAGGGTATTTGCAGGTTTACATCTTTATGGACTCGTACTATTTTCACAGTGGAAAGATGGTGGTCTCATTAATTGCTATCTGACAACAAATGGACACAGACTGTTCAAGGCAAAGCAGTTTTGGATAATTTTGGTTTTATACCCACATGTGCAAATGTTGTATATCCTTCTGTCATTTCTGGAACTTCCATTAATTACTCAACACCAACCTATCTATTCCCTTGGACTGCAAGGAGATCCAACCAGTCCATTCTAAAGGAGATCAGTCCTGGGTGTTCATTGGAAGAACTGATACTAAAGCTGAAACTCCAATCCTTTGGCAACCTCATGCAAAGAGTTGACTCACTGGAAAAGACTCTGATGCTGGGGAGGATTGGGGGTGGGAGGAGAAGGGGACGACAGAGAATGAGATGGCTGGATGGCATCACCGACTGGATGGACATGAGTTTGAGTGAACTCCGGGAGTTGGTGATGGACAGGGAGGCCTGGCGTGCTGTGATTCATGGGGTTGCAAAGAGTCAGACACCACTGAGCAATTGAACTGAACTGAACCTATCTATTCAGGATTTTAGCATATTACATGATCCCTCGTGTGTCTGAGTGTGTACTCAGTTGTGTCTAACTTTTTGAGACCCTATGGATTGTGTCAGTCTGGAATATTCATTGGAAGGAATGATGCTGAAGCTGAAACTCCAATACTTTGGCCACCTGATGCAAAGAACTGACTCATTGGAAAAGACCCTGATGGTGGGAAAGATTGAAGGCAGGAGGAGAAGGGGATGACAGAGGATGAGACGGTTGGATGGCATAACCGACTCAATTTGAGCAAGCTTCAGGAGTTGGTGATGGACAGGGATGCCTGGCATGGTGCAGTCCACGAGGTTGCAAAGAGTTGGACATGACTGAGCGACTGAACTGAACTGAACTGATGGATTGATTGTAGGCCACCAGGCTCCTCTGTTCATGGGATTTTTCAGGCAAGAATACTGGAGAGGATTGCCATTTCCTCCTCCAGGGGTTCTTCTTGACCTAGGGATCGACACCGTATGTCCTGCATTGGCAGGTGGATTCTTTACCACTCAGCCACCTGGGAAGCCTTTCATGCGTCCAGTGGAATTTAATTTGAAATTTGCTTGGTTTTGGGCCAAGCCATCCAGGTACTAATTTTGCTTTTAACTTTTAAAATCATATTTTCATATAATTCTTGTAATTACTCTGGAAAATTTTAAATTTCAAAAGAAGTCTTATTGAAAATTTATATAGAATTCCACTACATACACATATTTTATTTAATCCCAAACTTCTGGGACTATTTGTAACTCATCAAATTGAGCATAATCAAAATACTATTTGAGAAAAACAACATCGTCGAAAAATGTTAATAAATTAATTGTTCTTTTTTAGTTTATTCTCATTTTTTACTTAAATTTATATGATCAAATTTATTTAATATTTTAATTTATTAAAATTCTAATTGACCATTGATTATATTTAGAAAAATCCTATAATTGTGGGTTAATTTTACCTCAGCTAATTTAGTAAGCTTTCCTAGGAATGATCTGAATTTCTCAGTTGATCTTACAGATTTTCCAGGCAGATGATCATACAAGATATTACCTATAGAAATGACTATTCTTTTACCCAATGATGTGGTCACTCTGATCCTGACACTAATACGAATGCTTCTAATAAATCCTATTTAAGTTTTGGTAGTTATTAATTTAGATAAATATGATTTATCATTTTGATAAGCTTATTTTCTGAAGAATAGAAAAATTTGTAAATGCCTTTTAAACATATTAATAGATGTGAAAGTTTTGTTTGTTTTATATCTTAAGATCACTTGATACATATGCAATTACTATACTGTCCAATTTTTATTTTTTAATATAAAGCAGAATTTGGGTTTCATTTTATTTAGGATTTCTGTATTTGTCTTTATGAGAGTGATCTCTCTGTTGTGTTGTATTTACTCTTGCTATTAATTTTTTTGGGTTTTACTATTAATGATATGAAACAATTTTTGAAAGAACTGGAAAGTTTTCCATCATTTTATATGGGTAACAGAGTATATAAAATGTAAATTATCTCATCTTTAAAAATAGAAATACTTTGTGTATGTGTCTGGGGGAAAGGAGTGAATACCAGGAATTCCTTACCTAACATGTAAAACTGTTCAATACATATGTCTCATATTACTTGTGAATTACTGAATATATCAAGAGATATCAGTCATAAGAATGTATTGTGAATGTAAATTTTGTGGAGCTCGAGAAGTAGTTGAGATACATAGTGGGAAAGGACTCACTGTGTTACTGTCTGGATCCACTGTCTTTTGTTAGGGATAATGGATGACTGTCTTCTATATTATTACTGCAATGGCTATAACTCTGCTACATTTTACACTTCATTTTAGTTATTTTTGTTTTATGTATTTGAGCTTCGATTTCTACATGTATTTTTCTTATATTTTTAAAATTTTTATTAAGATAATTGCATTTCATTAGATGGCATGTTATTCTCACATATATTAATAACTATGTATCTGTACTACATTTTCTTTTCTATTATTATTTTAAGCTTGTATTATTATGTATTAAACTATTTATGTCTTTCCTATTGCTTTACTCTCCAAATACCCAGATCTTGTATTCATTCATATTATGGGCTGAACCATGTCCTCCAAAAAGGTATGTTGAAATCCTGTCCAGCTGTAAGTTAGAATATGACCTTATTTGCAAACTTTATCTTTACAGAAGTCATAAAGTAAAAATGAGGTCATTCAAGTGAGCCCTAATCCAATATGACTGCTGTCTTTATAAAAAGGAAATATAGTGGCAGAAACACACAGAAGGAAGACAACGTGAATACAGAGAGGGTGTCACGTGGAGGTAAGGTAGCGATTGGAGTGATGCACCAACAGACTAAGGGACAGTGGGACTCCCAACACATTTCCAGAAACTGCAAGAAACACATGCAACACATTCTCCCTCCCACTCCTCAAAAGTAACCAACTGTGCTGACCTCTTAATTTGGGGCTTCCAGAATCTACATCTGTGAGAAAATAAACCTATATTATTTAGGCCACCTTGTTTAGTTGCAGTAGCCCTAGAAAACGAATACAATTTACATCTATTTTTTTTCTGTTTTCTTATTAATTTATGCTCTTGCATTTCTTAATTATCTTCCTTCTCCTCCTCCTAAATTTGTTTTCTTCTTGAGTAAAAATTATTTTCTCTTGATATAGGAATATAAGTCTAAGAAAAATCTCTTAAATATATTTTTGGCTATATTCTACAATTTTAATGTGTCATACATTCATTTTCATTTTATTTTTGTTCTAAAATTCTGTTTTGATTTCTTTGCTGCAACTGGAGATGTTTAAAAAAATGTTTTTTAAATTAGAAAGAGAATGTCTTTTCTAAACTCTTATTGTTTTCTATTCTTTTTGAAATGTGTCAAAATTCTATGTCTGTGATATTTTTCCTTCTGTAATGTACTACATTTTATATTTTGACCATAAGTATGATTATATATTTAAGAATTTTTAAATTGTATTAGTATTTATATATATATATGCATACATATGTATATACATATATAGAGATATTTGAGGACTTCTCTGGTGGCTCAGATGGTAAAGTGTCTGCCTACAATGAGGGACACCCCAGTTCAATCCCTGGGTCGAGAAGATTCCTGGAGAAGGAAATGGCAACCCACTCCAGTATTCTTGCCTGGAAAATCCCATGGACGGAGGAGCCTGGTAGGCTACAGTCCATGGGGTCACAAAGAGTTGGACACAGCTGAACGACTTCACTTTTACTTTCACTTGAGTACTTCTACAATATATATATAATTGAAGTATTTTACATTTTTCTTTTTTTTTTTAATTTTGTTTGATCTGATAAATGGACAAAATGTTAAGCTTGCTAGTAGTATGATCCTCTTCATCTCTTTTACGTAACAAATTTGTTTCAGTAATTACTCTGTTATATGTTGTATGTGCTTTTCCTTTCATATCTAAAAGAACTTTATGTAATTTTAACTTAAATTTGATTGTTTATTTTTCAGTTTTAAAATGCAGTTGAGCTTAATCCTATACTTTTCAAATTCAAAACTAAATGTTTTTGAGTGCAAGATTGAGATAAATAATTTAGTTCAATTATATTTGACAGATTTATTGACTTTATAAAGCTCAGTTATTACATTAAATTTGTTTTAACTAATGCCTTTTCTTTGAGAATCATTTTTGTATATTTGCCAAAGTATGTATCAATATTTAATATAAAATTGGTTTAATTATATATATTTGTCTTGGTTCAATATTGACCATTACTTTTATGTTAGATCTTGTCCTTTCTTGATATCTGAATTTTAATTAAGTTCAGCTTTAGTACTTCAGCTAAACTTTTTCATGAAGTTATGCCACGTATTTTCAAAATTATGAGTCATATATTTTCAAAAGCTATGAGTCATGTATTTTCAGAATTTTGCTGTATCTGAGAAGTATTGCCTAGCACATGTTCCCAATGAGGTGTTACCATTTGGTTAAAAATATATAACTTGGATCAAACTTCAACCATCAAAATTCATGCTGCTTCACTGTCACCTGGTACTAAATGAACTAAAGAAGCAGACTGAGGAAAACTCTTAAGTGTGTAAGATTTTACTTTGCCTTTGAAATTCAAAAATGTCATAAGGATTTTTCTAAAAATGCGTTTTCTTTCTATTACTTATGCCTGCAAATCATGAGGACTTTTATCTATAGAATCTGATTTTCACTTCAGAAAGTCTTGACTTTTTAATTAAACCATAAATTCTTACTATGTTTAACTTGTTCCAGATTCTTCTTTGGAAATACCTCAAATATTGTAATAGCTCAGGCTTCTTTTAACAAATACACCATGGCTAGCTAGCTTTAACAACAAATATTTATTTCTGACAGTTTTGGAGACTGGGTCTTCCAGGATGTAGATGGCTGCAGATTCGAGGTCTGGTGAGAAGCCACTTTCTGGTTTGAAGATGGTCATCTTCTTGTATCCTCATACAGCAGAGACAAGAGAGAAAAGCTCTTTGTGTCTCCATGTAAAGGCACTAACTCCATTAATCAGGGCTCCACCTTCAAGATCTAGTTACATCCCAAAGGCAACACTTCCAAATATCCTCACATTGGGGGAGTCATGATTTCAACATGAGTTTTGGGGAGACACAAATATTCAGTGAATAGCAAATATTATCTATTTTGCTGTTTATTCCTTTCAATCTAGTTTTAAATTCCTCAATATTGTATTTGTTTGGTTTTCTTCTTTTCCTGAGTTTCTGTTATAGCCTGAGTTCTCGTGTATACACACACACACACACACACATACACATGGGATTCCCTGGTGGTTCAGATGGTGAAGCGTCTGCCTGCAATGTGGGAGACCCGGGTTTGATTCCCGGGTCGGGAAGACCCCTGGAGAAGGAAATGGCAACCCACTCCAGTACTCTTGCCTAGAAAATTCCATGGATGGAGAAGCCTGGTGGGCTACAGTCCATGGGGTCACAAAGAGTCGGAAACGACTGAGCGACTTCACTTCATATATATATATGGTCATTCAGACATGTCCAACTCTTTGCAGTTCCATGGATTGTAACTCACCAGACTTGTCTGTCCATGGAATTCTCCAGGCAAGAATACTGGAGTGGGTTGCCATTTTCTTCTCCAGGGGATCGTCCTAACCAAGGGATCAAACCCGGGTCTCCTGCATTGCAGGCAGATTCTTTAAAATCTGTTGTCAAGGAACTTGCATGCTGCAATTCCTGAGTTCACATGCCTCAACTAGAGAGTCCACATGCTGCAAACTACAGGGCCCATGCACTCTGGTGCCCACACAACACATCTAGGGAGAGAAGCTCACGCACTGCAACAAAAGATTCCACATGTCACAGTGAAGGATCCCACATGCAACAACTAAGACCAACACAGGCAAAAAGAAAATAAACTTTATAAAATAAAGTTTCTTTTTTCATGCTCATAAGCAAACCATTTTCATGCTTTTTTTCCCTTACATAATAATCTCCCTTTTTTTATTATACATTTTTTTCTTCTTTTTAGGTCTAGTCATTTAGGAATGCCAATCTAATTCCTATAATATCAGTCATCATTTACTCTGATAAAGACATCCTTCCAGATATAAACCAGTGCTGTTTTTTGTCAAATTTTAAAAAATATATATGCAATTATATAACTGTAAATATATACACACACACACAAAAAAAGGTATTCCATTTACAGGTATTACAAATTATTGACTTTGTTCCCCATATTATACAATACGTCCTTGAGCTTATCTTATATGGAACAGTTTGTGCCTCCCACCCTAATGTTATAGTGCTCCTGCTTTCCCTCATAATAGTTTCAGGTATGCAATGTAGTGAATCAATATTTTTATATACTATATTCCATTTAAGAATATTATAAAACAATGGCTATATTTCTCTGTGCTGTACAATATATCCTTTTTGCTTATCTATTTTACGCATGGTAGTTTGTATCCCTTAATCCTACACAACAATCTTGTCTCTTCCCCCTTCCCTCTCCTGATTGATAATCACACTATCACTAGGGTGTTCTCTACATCTATTAGTCTGTTTCAGTTTTATTATGTATATTTATTTCTTATATCCCACATATAATTTATAACAATTATCTTTGTCTGACTTGTTTCACTAAGCATAATTCTTTCTAGGCCCATCTTCATTATAGCAAATGGGAAATTTTATTCTTTTTATGGATGATTATCAAGGCTTTTGATGTTGGAGAAGACTCTTGAGAGTCCCTTGGACTGCAAGGAGATCCAACCAGTCCATTCTACAGGAGATCAGTCCTGGGTGTTCATTGGAAGGACTGATGCTGAGGTTGAAACTCCAATACTTGAGCCACTTCATGCGAAGAGTTGACTCATTGGAAAAGACTCTGATGCTGGGAAGGATTGGGGGCAGGAGGAGAAGGGGACGACAGAGGATAAGATGGCTGGATGGCAGTACCGACTCGATGCACATGAGTTTGGGTGAAGTCCGGGAGCTGTTGATGGAAAGGGTGGCCTGGCGTGCTGCAATTCATGGGGTTGCCAAGAGTCAGACACGACTGAGCAACTGAACTGAACGGAACTGAACTGATCTTGGCTATTGTAAATAATGCTGCTATGAACATTGGGGTTCATGCATGTTTTCAAATTAGTGGTTTTGTTTTTTTCCAGATATATATTCAGGAGTGGAATTCCTGGGTCATAGGGTAGTTCTCTTTTTAGTTTTTTGAGAAACCTCCATATTGTTTTCAACAGTGGCTGCACCAATTTATTTTCCCATTTTCCCACCAACAGTGTATGAGGGTTCTTTTCTCTCCACATCCTTGACAACATTTATTATTTATGTTCTTTTTGATGATAGACATTTTTGACAGGTGTGGGATATTCTATCACTGAGCTTTTAATTTGCATTTCCCTGACGATTAGTGATGTTGAGTGTCTTTTCATGTACCTATTGGTCATCTGCAATTCTTCTTTGGAAAGATATCTATTCATTTCTTCTGCCCATTTGTCAATGGAGTTGTGTTTCTTTGTTTTGTTTTTGTTTTTGACACTGAGTTGTATGAACTATTTAAATATGTTGGATATTAATTATTGATCGTATCATTTGCAAATATTTTCTCCCATTGAGTTGGTTCTCTATTCATTTTTTCAATGGTTTCTTTTGCTATGCAAAAGCTTTTGATTTTAGGCCAGGTCAGTCATTTCAGTTACTGTCATGTCTGACTATTTGCAACCCCATGGACTGCAGCATGCCAGGCTTCCCTGTCCATTACCAACTCCTGGAGATTGCTCAAACTCAGTCCATCAAGTTGGTGATGCCATCTAACCATCTTATTCTCTGTCGTCCCCTTCTCCTCTTGCCTTCCTTCTTTCCCAGGGTCTTTTCCAACAGGCAGTTCTTCGCATCTGGTGGCCAAAGTATTGGAGTTTCAGCTTCAGCATCAATCATTCCAATGAATATTCAGGATTGATTTCCTTTGGGATTGACTGGTTGGATTTCCTTGTAGTCCAAGGGACTCTCAAGAGTCTTCTCCAACACAGATTAAAAAATGTTAATCAATTTATGTCAGAAAGTGTTCTATGTTTTCCTCTAGGAGTTTTATGGCTTCCATCTTACATTTAGGTCTTTAATCCATCTTGAATTTTTTTTTTTAAATATATATGGTGTGAGAAAATGTTCTGACTTTATTCTTTTACATGCTGCTGTCCCATTTTCCCAGAACTAATTATTGAAGAGACTGTCTTTTCTCCATTGTATTTTCTTGCTTTCCTGTCACAGTGTAATTGACCAAAAGTGTCTGGGTATATTTTGAGACTCTCTATACTGTTCCATTGACCTATGTGTCTGTTTATTTGCCAGAATCATATTGTTTTCATTACTATAGCTTTGTAGTATAGTTATGAAGTCAGGGAGCATAATTTCTCCCTGAAAGTTATGTTCTTCTTTCTCAAGTTTTTGCTAGATGGGGTCTTTTGTGTTTCCAAAATATATTTTAAGTTATTTGTTTCAGTTCTATGAAAAATAACATTGGTATTTTGATATGGATTGCACTGAATCTGTAGACTGCTTTTATACCAGTGTTGAGTTGATCCACAAGTACTTCTGCTAAATTTCTCATTTTTTTTGGTCTTGTAATCACTTACCTACAGATAATCTACCATTTACTTAATATTTTATAACTTCTACATCTCATAGAGGAACCTGAGCTATAATCCACTAATAAAGTGTCTCAAAATTAATCTCTGACCAAAGGGCCAAAAACAAATTACAGGCTGATCTTTATATGAAGTTTATTAGCTGATTTTCTTTAAAACAAAATATAAAAATGATTAAAGTTATTTCAAGTAAGTTTATGTGAAAATCTTACAAGATATGATAGCGGTTTGTATATCTTTATAAATCATAATTTTTTTAGTTTCATAAGCTCAGATGAAGATTATAGAATTATACTTAGAGAGATCTTAAATACAACAGTAATTTATAACTATGTGCATACAGTTAAATATTAGCCTTCACTGAAGTATAAAATCATTAATTATAGTTTTCTATGAGGAGTTTGCAATGATATTTTTATGTTTTTATTACAAATTCAAAGTATATATTTTTCAGTATTTTTCATATTAATTTCTTGCTTGGATTTAAGTTGAATTTTAAGAAAATTGCCATTTTTTCTGTTATTTCAGGAAGAAAGTTATGCTAGTTTTTAGAGTTATTAGCACCAAAATATGATCTTATAAGTTTATTCCTGGACTGGACTTTAAAACTTGATTTCATAATGATTACTGAAAATTTTAATATAATAGTTTTCTTACAATTACATTGTTAACTACGCCATGTTAGACTTGCCATGGTTTCCTAATGTGACTAAAGAAAATTAGATGAAAACATTAGAAGAAACTCTAGCTTATTGAAAGAACAATTATATATGCAAATATGTAGATGGAAATGTTTTTACATAAAATGAGAACCAATTTTTATAATGTGGAGCTAAATAAAGCCAAACTAGAATTGTATATATATATATATATATATATACACACACACATATATATAAGCATTGTAGTGGGCCCAATGCTAAACATTTCTTCACAAAATAGCTATTCAAAAGTGATCGTGAACAAAATTATATTGGGACATTTTGTTTTTAATTGTAAGTATCACACTATAGATCAGAAAGTTAAGATGTGAGTTATAGTACTATCTTTTACCCAGGGTCATAAACTCAGAAAATCACTCTATGCCTTTCTTTTTTGTAGGCTCTATTCTTTTACCTATTAAAACTGTTATCATTATACCTACCTTGGAGGTGTTGGGATAGGCTCATATATAAAAGTAACTTGTGGGTTTTTAAGCCTGTATAAACATCTAATTTTTTTTATTGAAGGATAATTGCTTTACAATGTTTTATTGTTTCTGCCATACAACACCATGAATCAGCCATAAGTATACATATGTTCCCTTTTCAAACCTACCTTCCACCCCTCTAGGTTGTCACAGACAATGCTACTCTCTCAATTGGCCACATCCTCTCTTTCCCTCACTGTGTCCATAAGTCTGTTCTCTACATTTGCATCCTGTCCTGCAAATAGGTTCATCAATACCATTTTTCTAGATTCCATATATATGCACTAATATGTGATATCTGTTTTTCTCTTTCTGACTTACTTCACTCTGTATAATAAGCTCTAAGTTCATTCACCTCATTAGAACTGACTCAAATCTGTTCCTGTTTATGGCTGAGTAATATTCTGTTGTATATATGTACCACATCTTTATCCATTCATATGTAGATGGACATCTAGGTTGCTTCCATGAACTGGCTATTGTAAATAGTGCTGCAAGGAACACTGGAGTACATGTGTCTTTTTCAACTATGGTTTTCTCAGGGTATATGCCAAATAGTGGGATTGCTGGGTAATATGGAAGTTTCATTCTTAGTTTTTTAAGTAATCTCCAGACTGTTCTCTGGAGCTTCCCTGGTGGCTCAGACGGTAAAGAATCTGCCTGCAATGCGAGAGACCCATGTTCTATCCCTGAGTCAGGAAGATTCCCTGGAGAAGGGAATGGCAATCCACTCCAGTATTGTTGATAATATACTTCTGTATTACAAAAAATGTAAGCTGTCTTTTTTCCAAGTAGAGAAATGCCTGCTATTAGAAAGCCTACAAACAATACAAAAAGAACCAATTAATTAGTGAAAATGTAGTGAATTTAGCAATTGGAGGCAGAATGGGAAGCTGTTTAAAAATATTTGATACTCTGCACCTCTGGAGAAGGAAATGGCAATCCATGCCAGTATTCTTGCCTGGAAAAATTCCATGGAAGAGGAGCCTGGCAGGGTATGGCCCATGGGGTTGCAAAGAGTCAAACATGACTGAATACTTGCCAGCATACCAAAATATCAGTAATTTTTTAAGCTGAAAGCTTGGAGTTAATGAAGGGATTTTTTAAAAAATACAAATTTTAAGAATAAAATTTTCGTTAGCAATGCACAGTACTTCTTAAACGAAAGTTAAAATTTATATTTACTTTTTCTAGTTTTATCTTATTCTGGTTATATAGGACATTGATTATATTATGCAGAATAGATTTTATGAGTTTAAAAGAGAATCTACCATCCAAGAGTGTTATAACTTAGGAAATACATGATATCGCTGAAGAAACAAGGGCTTCCCTTGTGGCTCAGCTGGTAGTGAATCTGCCTGCAATGTGGGAGACCTGGGTTCAATCCCTGGGTTGGGAAGATCCCCCGAAGGGAAAGGCTACCCATACCAATATTCTGTCCTGGAGAATTCCATGGATTGGACTATACAGTCCATGGGGTCACAAAGAGTCGGACAAGACTGAGCCACTTTCACTTTCAAGGAAACAAAGGTTACACAAATACATAATATATTACAAAAAAATAACGTATTACCTTCCCAACCTAGGTCTCCCACACTGCACAAGGGAAGTCCAGAAACACTGGAGTGGATAGCCTATCCCTTCTCCAGTCGATCTTTCCAACCTAAGAATCAAACCAGGGTCTCCTGCATTGCAGGAGGATTCTTTACCAACTGAGCTATCAGGGAAGCCCTATTACATAAAATATCATTCTTTATTAGTCTGGATTCTTTACCAGCTGAGCCACAAGGGAAGCCCTTATTAGTTTGCAGATGATAAAAATATAAGTAAAGAAGACATTTTCAAAAATACTAAAATTTATATTATAAATATGTATATTTTAAGAAACTCTTAAGTTGTCTTCATTCAAGTGGTTCTCCAAATGTCTTTTATTCTTTGTATATACAAGCAGTTATCCTAAAAAAAAAGTGCTCTCTAGTACTTCAATCTATGGACATATCAAATTACTCTAAAATTTTCTCGGAACCCAACTATAAAAACAGTCTCTTACTATTCTTAGGAACTACATATGACTTCTTGAGGACTGTATTCTAACTTGTGTTTATCACTTTTGAGGTTCCAGTTAGTGATCTCTTCACTGATCTTCAATGTCCAATGTTTCATTGTCTGTGATTGCATGCATAGTGGCTCTACAATCTCTATCAGAAACAAAGCATCTATAACATTCACTTCTAGGCAAGATGGAGTAAGAGGGACCAGATTTATCTTCCTTCTTGAAGTAAATTAAAAATAGACAAAATATATGATATCAACTTTTCAAGGCATAATAATAATAAAGCACAAACCAACTATATGTTAACTACAAGAAATCCACTATAATTATAAAGACACAAATAGGTCAGAATTAAAATGGTGAGAAAAGATATACCAAGCAAGTACCAGTCAAGAGAAGATTGAAGTGCTACATTCAGTTCAGTTCAGTTCAATAAAAGTAGATTTCAGAAGAATGGTACTGTGGTATGGCATCACCGACTCAATGGACATGAGTTTGAGCAAACTCTGGAAGACAGTGAAGGACAGGGAAGCCTGGCATGCTGCATGTCCATGGGGTGGCAAAGAGTTGGACATGACTGAGTGGCTGAATGAGGTGATATATATTGTGGTAAACCAAACTATCAAAACTTACTCAAGAAGACAGATAATCTGAACAGTTTCATATCATTTACTGCCCTCAAAGTAAATACAAGGCCAATGACTTCACTGGGAAATTATAATGTGTATATATATGAAAAAATAGTACGAATTCTAAAAAGCTCTCCAGGACATTGAGAAGTAGAGACTATTTCTAGTTAAAGAGCTGTCCATAGATGTTCATAGCAGTTTTATTTGTAATAGCTCCAAACTAAAACAACTCAAATGTTCATGGAGAAACAAATTATGTTTTCTTATATATATATGTATTTATTATATATATATATATATATAATGGAACATCATTCAACATTTTAAACAAGTATGCTACTGGTAGATGAAATAATGTCCATTGATCTCAAAATAATAATGTTGGGTGAAAGAATTCATACAAAAATAGTGTGATTATATAAAATCGTAGAGAATGCAAACCTATCAAATTTTGTACTTTATTATATTTTAATTCTATTTAATAAAGCTGTGAAATAATTTTAAATAAAATAATTTCTTGCCTCCACAACAATTTCAAGATCAGTCATAAGATAGTACATATTAATCATATATTATATATAATGTTATATAACTATGTATATCTATATAATATATAAAATATATATTAGAGGCTATGCAAATGATTTCTAAATAATGAAAGAAATACAAAAATAAAAATGAAGAATTGAAACAATTCATTAAAAAATTATCATCTGAAAAGCAATTCTTTGAATATTCAGTACTTGATTATCTGAAAATATTAAAAATTAATTCCTAAATGATATCTGATTTTTTTCAATACTGCCCAGAGAGTCCAGACTCTTTTCCATACTATTCATAAAAGACATCTAACCAGTTTAAAAAATCCCTTCTTTTGAGTATTTTTAGTGTCTAGAGTGGTGAGGAAGAGAAGTACATTGGTTTCCAAGGACAAGTTGGAGACCCATTGCTCTATTAGCTTCATGCAAAGTCTATCTCTAGTTGAGATAACAGTTATCATAGATGTATCTAGGATAATGCCTGTACATAAGAAATATTCACTATATAGTTGAAGAGTGGATAAATCTGATTCATAAATGGTAATGCCATTATCTAAGAATGAAACACAAGAAGAGAAGAGGCTATAAGGGAAGAATCTATTGAATTTGTTAGTTGTAAACCAGGTTAATATATTTGTCACACACCTGGAGACATCAATCTAAAGATGGATCTCTAAGACTGAATTTAGAACAGATTAGCACAGAGGTAGTAATTAAAGCTGCTTAAAAGATAGCATCTCCAGGGGAGAAAAGGCCCCATGTACAAAGCTCAAAACACAAACGAAGAAAAGTCAATGCTGGAGAAAAATTGTGGAGGTCAGAAAAATATCATTTCACAAATGTTGAGAGAATAATTTTTAAAAACTATTTAAAGAAATTAATATCCCATTGAAAGATGAATAAGGAAACAGTTCAATTGTATCCAATCCAATGTTTCATCTATAAAATCTAGTCAAACTGATACTTAGATTAGGCCTATCATATGTAAATCATGTGGATAACTGAGTTATCAATGACTTTTAATGGGTTGACTGTGTGGATCATGATAAACAGTGGAAAATTCTGAAAGAGATGGGAATACCAGACCACCTGACCTGCCTCCTGAAAAACCTGTATGCAGGTCAGGAAGCAACAGTTAGAACTGGACAACAGACTAGTTCCAAATAGGAAAAGGAGTTTGTCAAGGCTGTATATTGTCACCCTGCTTATTTAACTTATATGCAGAGTACATCATGAGGAACTGGGCTGGAAGAAGCACAAGCTGGAATCAAGATTGCTGGGAGAAATATCAATAACCCCATATAGGTAGATGACACCGCCCTTATGGCAGAAAGCAAAGAACTAAAGAACCTCTTAATGAAAGTGAAAGAGGAGAGTGAAAAAGTTGGCTTGAAGCTCAACATTCAGAAAACTAAGACATGGCATCTGGTCTCATCACTTCTTGGGAAATAGATGGGGAAACAGTGGAAACAGTGTCAGACTTTATTTTTTGGGCTCCAAAATCACTGCAGATGCTGATTGCAGCCATGAGATTAAAAGACACTTACTCCTTGGAAGGAAAGTTATGATCAACCTAGATAGCATATTAAAAAGCAGAGACATTACTTTGCCAACCAAGGTCCGTCTAGTCAAGGCTATGGTTTTTCCCGTGGTCCTGTATGGATGTGAGAGTTGGACTGTGAAGAAAGCTGATCGCCGAAGAATTGATGCTTTTGAACTGTGGTGTTGGAGAAGACTCTTGCGAGTCCCTTGGACTTCAAGAAGATCCAACCAGTCCATTCTAAAGGAGATCAGTCCTGAGTGTTCATTGAAAGGACTGATGCTAAAGCTGAAATTCCAATCCTTTGGCCACCTCATGCGATGAGTTGACTCACTGGAAAAGACTCTGATGCTGGGAGGGATTGGGGGCAGGAGGAGAAAGGGATGACAGAGGATGAGATAGCTGGATGGCATCACTGACTTGATGGACATGAGTTTGAGTGAACTCCAGGAGTTGGTGATGGGCAGGGAGGCCTGGTGTGCTGTGATTCATAGGGTCGCAAAGAGTTGGACACGACTGAGCAACTGAACTGAACTGAACTGAACTGTTCTTGGGCTTCCATCCACAGTTCAAAAACATCCAGAGTTTAGTGACCTGGCTGTAACTTGTGGTACATAATGATGCTCAATGGATATGAATTTTTGTAAACTCTGGGAGACAGTGGAGAACAAGGGAGCCTGGCATGCTACATTCCATGGGGCTGCAAAAAGTCAGACATGCCTTAGTGACTGAGCAACAACAATGAGGCCAAATAAATGTTTCTTATTTGCTATGTGTCAGAGAATTACTCATTAAATAAAAACAAATTTATTTAAATTGCTGTTTGGAGAACTATAAAACTGGATGTCATATGATGAAATGTTAATTGCCACCTCTGGGAATCTGAGTTGTGTTAGAAATAGTATATGCTGCAACACAGCCTCCCTCTCTTTATGCCTTGTATTAAATGTTTGATTTTTACTTTCTTCATCCTCTCCCCTTCAAAAAATGATGTTTCATTTCCCAAAATAGTTTCCACAACAATCTTCTACTATATATAGATACAAACCCATAGACATACTTACATACACATGTACCTATTAAATTTCACTTTATCTCATTCTAAAGAACACTCATTATATGCTACTGGGTTTCCCAAAAGGAAAAAAAATATATTATTTCCCATCTCAGTGAAAATAAACTGAGAATTGGAAGTAACAAAAGAAAGTGGAGGTTATATTTTCTGTCTGATGGTGAAACATTTTACACCTCATATCTTCTGATATGTTTCCCTAAAGATCAGTTAAAGATTCTGCCACAGAACTTGATTCAAGGTCATAAGTAAAACAGCATGGTCTCTCTTACTTAGGACAGAGAGAGATACATAAAAGAAGCTTACTACTGAACCTTTAAAAAATGTTTCCTTATTCTAAAGATAAAGATACAATCACGATGTTAAGAACACACTCTCTGAAGCTGCATCTCTTCCTTTTGATGTGTAATAATGATCAGTGGGGGCTTCCCAGGTCGCTCTAGTGGTAAAGAATCTGCCTGCCAATGTAGGAGATGTAAGAGGGGCTGGTTTGATCCCTGGGTTGAGAAGATCCCCTGGAGGAGGGCATGGTAACCCACTCCAGTATTCTTGCCTGGAGAATCCCATGGACAGAGGAGCCTGGCAGGCTACAGTGTATAGGGTTGCAAAGAGCCGGACATGACTGAAGTGACTTAGCATGCACACAGAGTGATCAGTGAAGCATTTGGGATTTCATTTCATGAAAACATTTGTAATGAATGGCAATGTTATTTTACTTTTAACGTATTCTCTTTAGTTTTCAGAACATAAAAAATCGATAACATTGGTATTGTCATATATTTTAAATTTATTTTGAAAAATTTGCAAGTGTCTGTTTTCAAATTTGCAAATGTTCTCATATAATTTATCTTTAAACTTCAGAATATCATTTGGTTTGCTCAACAGAAGTTCTCTAAGGTGGTTAGGAACAATTCTAAGCCAACTAATATCAAAAACAGAAGCAACAACAACAATTACAGCATCAAGTAAGGAACTTATTTTTAGGAAGATTGGCTGGATTTTTTTTACTTTTCAGGTGGGGAAAGAGAATTATGTCTAGTTTAGTAGACATAAAATAATTTAGAACCAAGATGTCCATGTTGAATTAGCTTAGTGCCCAATTTATTTCACCTCCCAGATGTTGCTAGTGGTAAAGATTCCATCTGCCAATGCAGGAAATGTAAGAGACACAGGTGGGATCCCTAGGTTGGGAAGATCCCCTGGAGGAGGGCATGGTAACCCACTCCAGCATTCTTGCCTGAAGAATCCCATGGACAGAGGAGCCTGGTGGGGTACAGTTCATAGGATAAACACAGAGTTGGACATGACTGAAGTGACTTAGCACGCATGCACGTACAAGTATTGTAGCATTAAGCAGTAATATTTTCCCTACAATCTCTTCAGCACCTGGAGTACTTTTCTCTTTCCTATATAAGACTGAACATTTACACAGAATTGTTAACAATGCTTTCTCCCCCAAAGATAGTTTTAGAGAATTGCATTAGATCACCTGATAAAATTTATTTTGGAATCTTTCATACTGTTAATTCTATGAATAAATTATAGGTTAGCTTTCTCCTGATGAAGGTCCTAAACGTAAGGCTTCTTCTCTACCTTGAAGCCCCAGCTCTTTCATCATCCATACTGTCACTGGCATGTTTATTGGTACTTCAGCTCTGTTATTCCATCCTCAACTGCTTATCACTATATACTCTGCAACCTCCATTTCATCTTACCCTCTTCTACATGCTGAAATGAACATAAATTCTGCACACCCACCGTTGCTTCAGCATGACTCTTTCTCAGGAATACTCTTCCTCTGTACTTCTCTTGAGTACAAAATTTAGTAGGAGAGAGTTAGATCTTCAGATATTGCCTTTGTCACTTCTAGACCTTTTCACTCCGACTGCAGCCCACAAGGCTCCTCTGCCCATGACATTTTCCAGGTAAGGATACTGGAGTGGCATGCCATTTCCTTCGCCAGGGGATCTTCCCAACCCAGGGATTGAACCCATGTCTCCTGCACTGCAGGCAGGGTCTTTACCGAATGAGCTACAAGGGAAGCCCTAGACTAAGTAAGGTAACATGTAAAATAACCAATCCAAATAGCTAGATATAGGAAAATGAGATTAAAATAATTTCATATAAGCTACAAAATTATTTTCCATCTTGCTCCTGCTTAACCTCTTCTGATATTCTCCCCTATGAAACCTAAACTCGAATTATGATGAAAGAGAAATTATGTGTGCTCTCCTGCTTCTATACCTCAGGTACATTTTGTCTTATCTGTCAAAACTCCCTTGTTTTCTCTAATTAATAGTTTTAACTACTAAGTCTCAATCTGATTACTGCTTCCTCTGTGACATCTTTTTGGAATTTCCCAGAATTTTTCAATCCTCTAGCCCTTTATTTGATTTTACAAACATTTCCAATTGTCACATGATTTTGTATTTTCTGTTTCTCTGTTTCTCTTCTTATAGCCACACACAAGACAAGACTAACCATAGGCTTTAGTTCAGTTCAGTTCAATAGTGCAGTCATGTCAAATCTTTGCGATCCCATGGACTGCAGCATGTTAGGCTTCCCTGTCCATCACCAACTCCTGAAGTTTACCCAGACTCACGTCCACTGAGTTGGTGATGCCATCTAACCATCTCATCCTCTGCCATCCCCTTCTCCTCCTGCATTCAATCTTTCCCCAAATCAGGGTCTTTTACATTGAGTCAGTTCTTCTCATCAGGTGGCAAAAGGACTGGAGTTTCAGCTTAAGCATCAGTCCTTTCAATGAATATTCAGGACTGATTTCCTTTAGGATTGACTGGTTTGATTGCCTTGCAGTCCAAAGGACTCTAAAGAGTATTCTCCAACACCACAGTTCAAAAGCACTAATTCTTCGGTGCTCAGCTTTTTTATAGTCCAACTCTCATATCTATACGTGACTACTGGATAAACCATAGCCTTGACTAGACAGACCTTTGTTGGCAAAGTAATGTCTCTGGTTTTTAATATGCTGTCCAGATTGGTCATAGCTTTTCTTCCAAGGAGCAAGCATCTTTTAATTTCATGGTTGCAGTCACCATCTGCAGTGATTTTGAAGCCCCCAAAATAAAGCCTCTCACTGTTGCCACTGTTTCCCCTTCTGTTTGCCATGAAATGATGGGACTGGATGCCATGATCTTCATTTTCTGAATGTTGAGTTTTAAGCCAACTTTTTCACTCTCCTCTTTCACTTTCATTGGGAAGCTCTTTAGTTCTTCTTCGCTTTCTTCCATAAGGGTGGTATCATCTGCATATCTGAGTTTACTGATATTTCTCCCAGCAATCTCCTGGCAACATGATGATGGATCACTCACCTAGAGCCAGACATCCTGGAATGAGAAGTCAAGTGGGCCTAAGGAAGCATCACCACAAATATAGCTTGTGGTGGTGATGGAATCTCAGTTGAGCTATTTCAAATCCTAAAAGATGATGCTATGAAAGTGCTGCACTTTAACATGCCAGCAAATTTGGAAAACTCAGCAGTGGCCACAGGACTGGAAAAGGTCAGTTTTCATTCCAATCCCTAAGAAAGGAAATGCCAAACAATGCTCAAACTACCGCACAATTGCACTCATCTCACATGCTAGCAAAGTAATGCTCAAAATTCTCCAAGCAGGCTTCAACAGTATGTGAAACACAAACTTCCAGATGTTCAAGCTGGATTTAGAAAAGGCAGAGGAGCCAGAGATCAAATTGCCAACATCTGCTGGATCATTGAAAAAGCAAGAGAGTTCCAGAAAAACATCTACTTCTGCTTTATTGACTATGTCAAAGCCTTTGACTGTGTGGATCACAACAAACTGTGGAAAATTATTAAAGAGATGGGAATACCAGATAACCTCCCCTGCCTCTTGAGAAATCTGTATGCAGGTCAAGAAACAACAGTTAGAACTGGACAGGGAACAACAGACTGGTTCCAAATTGTGAAAGGAGTATGTCAAGACTGTATATTGTCACCCTGCTTATTTAGTCATGGGCTTAAATTGGGTCTTAACTGTAGGAATGGGCTTCCCTGGTGGCTCAGCTGGTAAAGAATCTGCTTGTGTTGCAGGAGACCTGGGTTCAACCCCTGGGTTGGGAAGGTCCCCTGGAGACGGGAACCGCTACCCACTCCAGTATTCTGGCCTGGAGAATTCCATGGACTATGTATTACATGGGGTTGCAAAAAGTTGAACATGACTGAGTGACTTTCACTTTCACTGTAGGGTCAGAGTCGCAGCCTTGGTATTCAAAATAGGACTTCATTGAGGATATACATAAAATCCGTTCCGTTCCGTTCCTTTCCGTCGCTCAGTCGTGTCTGACTCTTTGCGACCCGTGGACTGTAGCCTACCAGGCTTCTCCGTCCATGGGATTCTCCAGGCAAGAATACTGGAGTGGGTTACCGTTTCCTTCTCCAGGGCTCGTTGATTAAAAGAACAAGCTATGGAAAATTTTTTTAATTGATGTTTTTTATTTAAAATAAACTTGCCTTACAAATAGAAAATGTGGAATCAAATGTTTGCCTATAAAATTATTCAAACACCGAGTTTATGTGTGAAGTTGCTACTTGCTATTAAGATAGCTAATAATGTAATTCCATAACACTATTACGTTTGACATTTTCAAGTCAAAATGTATACACTAATGAATGATAAGGCCTTTTAAATTTATTACCCTAATGTTTCTGCTTTTTATGCATATTAAATATGAGTTTTGGTCCTTGTGCGCTTAATTACCGTACAAATAGCAATGATACTTAAATTGAATGATCTTTCATTATTAACCCCTGTTACAAACTGCTACATTAAAACTTAAGAATTCATGGTACCTGTAATAATTTTCATAAAAGCAATGGCAAAAAATAATACTAATAACTTTGTCATTATATTTTTAAATGTATTAATTATTAAAATAATTTTGATTTCTCCAATCTGACAAAAGCTGCAAACATTACTGTGCTTCTCCCTTTATATACTCTAAAATTACAATATCATTATTACACTATTATTATTGAATGGTCAAAATCAGAATATTTGTATATGGGGAAGGCATAGCTCACTTGAAATGGTACCATAACTTAATTGCTGCTTTATTAAACATGCTATAATAATATAGGTTTAGCTCTTGTAATTTTAAAACTAAGGAATTGGCGTAGAAATATCCATGTTATAAAGACTAACACTGAATAAGCTTTCAATAAAAGCTAGCACTTTTCCAGGGTGATTTATATTTTTATCAAAAACTGTTAGGACAAACTTTGAGAAAAAAATAACTGCCTTCTTTTTATTAATAGAGGTGAGTAGAGTGATGCTAAACTTATTCAAAGGCACATATATAAAATATCAAGTTAAGCAAAACTTAAGCTCTTTCCTTTTTGTCATCATAGAAGAAATAAAACTGATTGAACCAGAGAAGAACTGCCAATTCTGGTAGTTAATTTAGTGTGTTATGAAGCCTATTTTCAATGATAATTAAGACATATCATAGATGTTCAAACACCATATCATTGGAAAAAAACAATGATTTTGCATATTAGGCCCAAATCATTTATACTCAGAAGTCTGCTGCTGCTGCTAAGTCACTTCAGTCGTGTCCGACTCTGTGCGACCCCATAGACGGCAGCCCACCAGGCTCCCCCGTCCCTGGGATTCTCCAGGCAAGAACACTGGAGTGGGTTGCCATTTCCTTCTCCAATGTGTGAAAGTGAAAAGTGAAAGTGAAGTCACTCAGTCGTGTCCGACCCTTAGCGACCCCATGGACTGCAGCCTACCAGGCTCCTCCATCCGTGGGATTTTCCAGGCAAGAGTACTGGAGTGGGGTGCTATTGCCTTCTCCAACTCAGAAGTCTAACCTCATTCAAATCAATGTCTAAAACTTGCCATTTACCACTCTTGTTGAGTTCTAAATTGGAAAGGTGAGAAAAAATATATATTCTGTTCCAGTAAAGGTCATGTAGGAGCCAATTACTGAGCATTCGGGGTCACTGGCATTTCTTCTAATTGGGCAACACTCAGAATCCAGACCTTTAAAAAACTACTTTTCCAAGCCACCTCACTATCTCTGTGTTTTCAACATACACATTCTTTTAACTACACACATTTCAGTGGCAAAATAAAAATGGATCTTATCAGCCATGATTATCTTTACAGCCTAGAATGCATATTTTTAACAGAATCTGCATGCCTAATGTTTACATACCAAGGCAAAATTACAATCTACAGGGAAGTAAAGCATGGGAGTTACCTGTATCATATTGTATCACAATACGCTGTAGATAAGAGAGGACAATGTTGTCTACTTCAAACTCTCACATCCCCATGCTAAGCTTTAGGACTGCACTTCATTAAATTTCTATTGTCCTTTCAAAGATTATTAAAATACTTTCCATTAAGCCTAATGTCCTTACTCTCCTCAGTTACTCTATAGAATCTCAGGCTATGCAGCCAAAAAAATTTTCCATAACTTGTTCTTTTAATCTTCATATTCTCCTTCCCTTACTTTTTTAGATTAACCCTAATTTCCCTTACCTCTTTTTCAGAAAACTTGAACTCTGGTTTCCTCTAGAATTTTCACCTTGTAGACTGTACATGTCTATATATTCAAGTTGTTCTCAAAAATGTTATTCTTTTCTTGCCGTATCTGGCACAAGATTCCCTGTTTTATTCTTGATAGCCATCTCAATTGGCAGGATTGCTTTCTTTTCTTATCGTAAAACACCTGCTATTCAAGAGATATTCTGGGTATCCTCGATACTTCCTTTTGCTTATCCCACATGTTTTCTCCACCTGTCTTCTGGAAAATATCTTTTTCTTTGATATTTAAGATATTTGACTGTATCAATTGCTCCTCTTCTTATCACTCTTGGTAAATTTTCATTTACTGAGTACTTAGCTTCTGGTCTACAGATTTCCAATCCTTCACCACTTTGTTATTTTCCATGCTAACTTGAGAATTTAAAATATATCTTCTTCCAACACTCAAACTACCAGGTTTCTTGACCTCATCAGTAACAAAATGTTTTCTCCACTTCAGAGAGACAATTCCGTTGTCCCTTATTGGAATTTCTAATGGCCTCTGAGATCATTAATTTAGTCATCTTTCTGTCTAAACACCATCTCTCTCCATCAGTCTTTCTGGTTCTATACATTAGTTGTCATAGACTATTCAGCCAGTTAATACCTCTACTTTCCCTAATGAACCAACCCCTTATTCACTTTTTTTTTCTTAAAATTCATGGTCCATTAATTAATAAATTATTTTAATAATAACATAAAATCCCTGGCCCTTTCAGCTTCTTTGCCCATTCCATATGGAAAAACTACAACCAGACTAGAAATTCTGCAAACCGTCACCCAAGAGGCCAAAACAGCTTTCACTAATTACAGACCCCAAATGGGTACAAAAAGCATTATCACAATTATTCAAAATATATAGCACGTCTGTCAACCACTGGATATGTTCTCATTCTCAGCAGATGATCTAATCTTTTATTTCAACCTCTGACTGCATCTTTTCATCTTTCCACTATGAAATTACTACATCTGTACTCATTTTAAGTCCTTTTACCATCATAAACAAAAAAGCTTTCCACCTTTCGTCTGACTTATCTTTTCACTTATATATCAGGCCCTGTTCTTTCCTATAGTTAAAAAACTTCTATATTACTTCCCAATAATCAATCTCTAATATATTCCCAGTAACTTTTAAACATGTTCAAGTTCAATTTCCTCTTTGTCCAAAAATAAGACAAAAGCAAACAAACCAGTAACAATTTGATATCACGTTCTCCTAGCTATGATGTAATGAGTTGACTTTCATAAGGAAATAATGCAAGAAGTAATCAACATCCTGTTTCCTCATCTCCCTTCTTCCTAATCTTATACTCACTCAAGGCCTACTGCAATGAGGCTTCAGCTCCCATAATTCCTCCAGTATAGCTCTTGCTGCTATGTCCACAGCCATCTCTACAGAGCTAAATACAGTGGTATTTTCATCCCGATATGTCTTGAACTCTCAATAGCATTTGATCCTGTTGATCCTTCTGCCCTGAATTTTTTTCTTCCTAAAGTTTCCCTGGGAATGCAAGCTGGATATCTTCCTTCAAATTCACTTATGGCTTGTCATTGTTCTATTCTACAGACTCAACTGCCTTTATACCTGTTTTTCCCTTCTTCTTGGAATTTCTTGGCCAATCCCTCTACTACTTCTCCTCCTCCTGCTCCTACACATACATACACACACACACAGACACAGACACACACATACACATTCCTTTTTGGTTGTCAGACATTCTTTTCTAAATTCACATAGTTTTTCAGGAAATACATATTTTTTTATTAATATCTGACCAAGTAGCTTTGATACTCTTCTCAGCTTAACTAAACTTTGGACTGGTTTCTTCCTGAAATAAGCCCCTTACCTCCCTTTTCTTGGACCATTTACTTTAGATAACTTACAATTGTAGATTCTTTCTTTGCCCCTTTGAAATGTAAATCTTCTCCTAGGCTCCTGTCAACTTTAAAACCCAGAAATGTCTGTCTCAAGAACCTCAGAGCCTTCTCTTTGAAATGTAATTATCAAGAAAAATAGTGCCCTATCTCCAAGGCTCTGTGGGAGGGTAGAAGCCTAACTTCTGATAAGTGACAATTAGCAAAGGATAGGGTAATCACGCTGACCAAACTTTCACCTAACATCTTCCAAGACTTTTCCACTTGTTCATGTCAGTGCTTAAAAACTCTCCTGTCTTTTGTTTCACATGGGGTTTAATTCTATTTCTTCCCCCTATTGCAATAGCAGAGACATTACTTTGCCAACCAAGGTCCGTCTAGTCAAGGCTATGTTTTTTCCCGTGGTCATGTATGGATGTGAGAGTTGGACTGTGAAGAAAGTTGATCACTGAAGAATAGATGCTTTTGAACTGTGGTGTTGGAGAAGACTCTTGAGAGTCCCTTGGACTGCAAGGAGATCCAACCAGTCCATTCTAAAGGAGATCAATCCTGGGTGTTCATTGGAAGGACTGATGCTAAAGCTGAAACTGCAATACTTTGGCCACCTCATGCGACAAGTTGACTCACTGGAAAAGACTCTGATGTTGGGAGGGATTGGGGGTTGGAGGAGACGGGGACGACAACAGAGAATGAGATGGCTGGATGGCATCACCGACTGGATAGACATGAGTTTGAGTGAACTCTGGGAGTTGGTGATGGACAGGGAGGCCTGGCGTGCTGTGATTCATGGGGTCGCAAAGAGTCGGACACAACTGAGCAACTGAACTGAACTGATTGCAATAGTCTTGAATAATGACTCCCTTGCTTGTTTAATTCTGTCCAGTTCATTTTTTTTCCCTTAGACACTCCCTACGCGGATCAAATTCCCCACTATAATGTTTTCAGTGTATCACAAAACCCTCCTGTTTAATTTAGGTGTCTTTTTGCTTGGTGTGTTTGTACACTTCTCAGATACCATATGCTTAGACTATAGGTTCCGAGGTCAGTCTCTTTTTTTCTTTTTCTTCTTTCCCTATTTTCTGGAAGTGAGAGTGTTAGTCTTTCAGTTGTGTCTGACACTTTGTGACCCCATGGACTCTAGCTCACCAGGCTCCTCTGTCCATGGAATTCTCCAGGCAGGAATATTGAAGTGGGTAGACATTCCCTTCTCCAGGGGATCTTCCCAACTCAGAGATTGAACTCAGGTCTCCTACATTGCGGGCAGATTCTTTACCATCTGAGCCACTCACAATAAAAGTTCAATAAATGTTAGTTGAGTGAGTGAAGGAATCAGTCGCATCTATTTCTCAGTATCTGTCCACTTTTATCCTGTCTTCCTTCAGATTTATTTCAAATTCAATGCTCTGCAAAACTTTCCTCCTTATGAATATTCTTAATTTTTTGGCTTTTCTGTCCTCTCATCACATGCATCTAGCTAGACACTGAGCCCAATTCATTCCAACCATTTTTCTATCTGTGTTAGAACCTGAGCATATGAACATTGTTGATGAAACTCATACAGCTATGACTTTACTGCAGAAAGTGATGAAACAACTTATTAGTTTGTACTGGTTGATGGTTTATTCTCTGTAAATACTAGGGTTGTCAAGACATATTTTTGAAACAGCCTTTCTTCTTTTCTAATACTCTCACTAGACAGCCACATAAAAACTTAACACTTCAAATGGAATTTATAGTCATAGGCTCTCAAATTTAGATAAAATAATTATTCACCTATTTTTGTATCCTTCTTCTATGTTTTTGGTTTTTAAGTTTCTTGTTTGTTAGGTTTTTTTTTCCCCTTTTAATTATTTAACATTTACAATACAGATATGTTGTAATTTTGGTATGTGAGTAATTTTATCCCAAGAATTTAAATTATTGTACCATCATAAATTAGTAAATATTGGTAATTATCCACTAGAGGTAGATTTTTAACTTACTTGTACACAGATGAAAAATTTCCCCTTATAATGCAAATTCCTTTGTATTGAAATTCCTTTGTAATGAAATAATCTGAAATAATTTCTACATTTCTAAATTTATGTCCTAGTTTTTGTCTTGTTTCCTTGACTGCATTTGCCATATATTGTCAAAATTATTACCCTCAAAAATTCAGCTCTTGGATTTATTTATCAACTCTATTTTTAAAAGACATTTATTAGCTTATGCTCTATGTAAGAGTCATAATTTCTGGGTATCCTCAGAGATGTTCTTTTTTTATATATTACAATATTTTGATTTAAACGTTTCATTTGGTAATTTTTATTCTTTATTTTTCTACAAGAACTTGAAACTATTGAATTGCCTTACAATATCTACTAAGTTAAACATTAGAAAAGTTTTAGTCAAAGTCCTTAAGATTTGAGAACTTGTGCCTCTTCTTGAAAAAATGTAAAAACTCACAATCACATTTAAAAGCATTTCAAAATGGATTAATTATTGTGACTAAATACATAAAAACATAATAAAGTGAAATGATCATTTTTTGTATGATCATTAAATGTTGACCATATGATAATAAGGAGTCTTCATATTATTGTGACCCAAGTTTTCTCTGCTAGTTTCATAAATGGGTCAATTTCTGTGTTAACTTTCTAGGTCTGCTTTGATTTCAAAGTGAAAAATCCATTAAAAAATTTCATTATTTCAGGTTACCATAAACAAGGTATTGGGGGGAATAACAGCCAAAAAAAAAAAAAAAAAAAAAGTAAACCATGTGCATTTATTGGGGATAAAAGGAATATATTTTATGGTGCAAAGTGATATTATATATATAGATAGATATGTAGATACAGATAGATACTGTGATGTCAATTTTATTCTTTTTAAAATTTATTTTTAATTGGAGGATAATTGCTTTACAATACTGTGCTGGTTTCCACCATATAGCAGCATGAATCAAAGTGATATATTCTGCAACTTAAATTTGACAACTGAGCAACATTTGAGTTCCTAAATTCCTGAGGGGAATCTTTTGGTAAATATCATAGAATAAAAGATTTCTTCCAAGCTTCCAAGGATATTTTCAAATATAAGGTCACACTAAAGTTTGAATTCATATTCTACACAAGAATATAATACTTGATTTGCCTTGTGAAATCAATTAAAAAGAAAGTGAAAGGTCACGCCAACCGCAGGCAGAAAGTACCGGATGGAGAGCGCCAGCAAGAGGCCCCCGCTGGAAGGTCCCGAGGAAGGTCCCGGAGACAGCCATCCACCAATCAACGGCCTGTTGCCAGGCAGACTGATGGACACAGAGGCGCCAAGACACCGGCCAACTTCATGGGAAATAGATGGAAAAACAGTGGAAACAGTGTCAGACTTTGTTTTTTTGGGCTCCAAAATCACTGCAGATGCTGATTGCAGCCATGAAATTAAAAGACGCTTGCTCCTTGGAAGGAAAGTTATGACCAACCTTGATAGTATATTAAAAAGCAGAGACATTACTTTGCCGACCAAGGTCCGTCTAGTCAAGGCAATGGTTTTTCCCGTGGTCATGTATGGATGTGAGAGTTGGACTGTGAAGAAAGCTGATCGCCGAAGAATCGATGCTTTTGAACTGTGGTGTTGGAGAAGACTCTTGAGAGTCCCTTATACTGCAAGGAGATCCAACCAGTCCATTCTAAAGGAGATCAATCCTGGATGTTCATTGGAGGGACTGATGCTAAAGCTGAAACTCCAATACTTTGGCCACCTCATGAGACGAGTTGACTCACTGGAAAAGACTCTGATGCTGGGAAAGGTTGGGGGCGGGAGGAGAAGGGGACGACGGAGAATGAGATGGCTGGATGGCATCACCGACTCTGTGGACATGAGTTTGAGTGTACTCCGGGAGTTGGTGATGGACAGGGAGGCCTGGCGTGCTGTGATTCATGGGGTCGCGGAGAGTCGGACACGACTGAGCGACTGAACTGAACTGAACTGAACTGAGGCCACATAGACCAACCAGCACCTCAGGGTCCGATCCTTACCCTATATGGAAAGGGTCTGCCACATCCTCAGTCACCGGGGTATAAAAGTGTAGCCTCCCTCCCCGCAGTTGCAGACTCCCGCCCCTCCCTGCTCGCGCCTGGGAGTTCTGCCCGAGAGCGATTGCCCAATAAAGCCTCTTGATCACCCTTCTGGCGCTCTTTCTGTCTTGCCGGGGCGCATTCTTACAGAAAGTACTTTTTCTTAAGAGCATGATTGAGTAAAAATTAGATAATTACCTTTAGCTACAATTCATAATATCTATAGCAAGACTTGTGCTCAAACTATTTAGAATATAAGAAATATGAGAACTTGCCTTCTGAAACCTCAGATTTTTTTATAGGTGTTCAAATTTATCTGCTGAATATGCTGGGTTTAGCATAAAGTTAAGATTATTTAAATTTTGTAGTATTTTCTATTTCTATTCTACATAGAGCAACAGTAGTCCTCACCTCTTAAATCTAACCAAGCATTCCGCCCCCTCCCCCCACCAACAAAGCCATCAAATTTCAACAACAACAAAGAAACCACTTTAGCTACATGAGCAACACCATCCTAATCTTCAAAATATTTAAATATTTTTTCAAACCTAATAAACAGTATAAAACCAAAGAATCAGACATGAGAAGAGAACAAACTATGGCTCAATTCACAAAAACAACAGGTGAACACATACATAATCTTTCAGATACCAGCATTATCAGACACGACTGTAAATTAACTACTGCACACACCTCCTTGTTGAGATCTTGAGATTCCTCACTACCCTGCATATAATCTGCACAGGGCACTAGAGAAGCCTTTTTGACACAGAACAGCTAAGAGATATAGATAAAGAAGCTCCATGAAAAGACTGTTCCCCTTTCTGCCTACCCGTCCTCCCCCCCACAAAAAAACACAAAAAACTGGAGAAGACCGGCTACATTGCTTTGAAATTCCAAAGGGAAAACTGAAGATACACACAAACACACACACACACACAGACACATTCTGCCATGATCATGGTTAAATTAGGGCCAGAGAGTCGCCTGCTGAGTGATATGTAGGTTTTGAGTATGGAGTTAATCTTTCAGGAAATGGTAAGGTTTATAAAATAACTCTCTAATGATGAGACTATGTCAGTGGTACACAGAGGAGAACTGGTAGAGCTCCCAACAAAGATAGAAAAATCTGAGCAACAAAATACAGTAGTAGCCTAGAGGGAATTCTAGAACAGAAAAATGATGTTAGATAATGAGTAAGAAACTTTGAATGAGGTATGGCATTCAGTTAATAATAATGTATCAATATTGGTTCATGAATTGGTACAGTTCTTATGTACCACACTAACATATAATGTTTAAATTAGGAGAAACTAAATGGGTGTATAGGACTCTCTCTGCTAGTTTCACAGCTTTTTTCCCTGTAAATCTAACTCCATTCTAAAATACAAAGTGTAATTGAAATTATAGAACTGAGAAATGTAATAACCTAACTGACTGAATTGGCTCGAGTCAAGCGGAGATGAGAAAGATAGAATTAGTAAATTTGAAGAGAGATTAATATATAATCTATCCAGTCTGAAAAAGAGAAATAATAGATTGGAAAAAGTAAATGGAATTCCCTAGACAAATTTAATATTGTATTAAAAATAGCTAAGAGAAAACTAACAAACTGAGAAATGGATCAGAAACTATTTACAATGAAATTCAGAAAGATTAAAAGTTAATAATTAGAAAGAGAGGATAGCAGAAAGTAAAAAAAAATAAGGATATCTAACATCTCTTTATGGCAGAAAGTGAAGAGCCTCTTGATGAAAGTGAAAGAGGAAAGTGAAAAAGTTGGCTTAAAGCTCAACATTCAGAAAACTAAGATCATGGCATCTGGTCCCATCACTTCATGGCAAATAGATGGGGAAACAGTGAAAACAGTGGCTGACTTTATTTTGGGGGGCTCCAAAATCACTGCAGATGGTGATTGCAGCCATGAAATTAAAAGACGCTTACTCCTTGGAAGGAAAGTTATGGCCAACCTAGACAGCATATTAAAAAGCAGAGACATTACTTTGCCAACAAAGGTCCATCGAGTCAAGGCTATGGTTTTTCACAACCATGTATGGATGTGAGAGTTGGACTATAAAGAAAGCTGAGCACCAAAGAATTGATGCTTTTTGAACTGTGGGAGATCCAACCAGTCCATCCTAAAGGAGATCAGTCCTGGGTGTTCATTGGAAGGTGAAGGTGTTCATTGATGCTGAAGCTGAAACTCCAATACTTTGGCCACCTGATGTGAAGAGCTGACTCATTTGAAAAGACCCTGATGCTGGGAAAGATTGAGGACAGGAAGGGAAGGGGACAACAGAGGATGAGATGGTTGGATGGCATCACCAACTCAATGCATATGATTTTGGGTAAACTCCGGGAGTTGGTGATGGACAGGGAGGCCTGGCATGCTTGGTTCATGGGGTCTCAAAGAGTTGGACACAACTGAGAGACTGAGCTGAACTGAACTGAACATCTCTTTAATTGAAGATGAAGAAAAAAGAAATGAAGCAAAGGAATGATGGAAGAGGTAATTAATGTCATAGGAATTTCCAAAACAAATGAAACACATTAGTACACACAAATGGGTTAGTTAAATATGAATCCATCCCTACAAACACCATAGGAGAGCTATAAAGAAAGAAGAGACAAAAAAAAAAAAAAAGAGAGAAAATAAAAACTTTGAAAGGCTGATAGCCGTCTTGTGAACCATAATATTGGTAGTAGTTAGTGGAATGACTTGAAAGAAAATAACTGTCAATCATAATTCTATAAGCCTCAAAAGAGTTTTTAAATGATAAAGGTAATAAATGCCATAAAACTGGGGGAATTTCTAATCAGCAGATATACACTAAAAGAAATGATAAAATGTGCACTTTAGGCTAAAGTTAATATGATATCAGACAGAAGGGTAAAGAAGCAAGAAGGGGAGAACAAATTAATGGTAAATATGTAGCAAATATAAATATCTATTGTATAAAACAATGTTTTGGGGGTAAATGTGTATATTCACACATACATTGACATATACAAATACTACAAAAACAAAATTCTGTAAGTCAGTGGGAGGTTAAACTAAAGAGGGTTAGGTAATCAAATGACATTGGATTTTGATATATCAAAGTTGCATATTGTGAGAGCCATCCAATATGAACACTAGAGGAAAATAAACAGTGTATGGCTTCAAAACTAGTCAAAAGGGGAAACAATCAATGAAAAGGAAAACACAACCTGTTCAAATAAAGACAAAAATAGAAACTGAAGAAAAATAAAACACAGGTAGGGGAAAATAAACTTACACAAATTGTGGAAATTCATATATATATATGAATTATTACAATAAATGAAATGAAATAATGCTACATTTAAAATTCAAGTCATATTTTCCACATAAAGATGCAAAACATCTGAGAGTAAAGCAATGGAAAAAAGGTACAGAAAGAAACAGTAACTGAAAGTTGGTTTGACAGATTAAGTGTAAAGGGGGAGAATTATGCTATATTAATACCAGATAAAATAGATGCTAAGGAAAAAATCATTACAATAAATAAAAGAAGGCAACTCAGAATGATCAATGTTTTGATTCACCATAAATACAGAAGTATAATTGTTAATGTAATATATAAAATATGATCTCAAAATATATAAAGCAAAATTGAAACCAAACCAAGGAAAATATTAAGAATTATAAAATAATAAAATACTACATATTACTAGTGTGGGGTCAATGAAAATAATAATTCAAACTAAATTTATTTCAAATAAAGATAAAATATTGAAGTCAACCATCTGAGCATCCTATTAAAATATGGGCTATAGGGCTTCCCTGGTGGCTCAGAGGGTAGAGTGTCTGCCTGCAATGCAGGAGACCTGGGTTCGATCCCTGGGTCAGGAAGATACCCTGGAGAAGGGAATGGCAACCCACTCCAGTACTCTTGCCTGGAAAATCCCATGGACAGAGAAGCCTGGTAGACTACTGTCCATGGGATCGCAAAAAGTCAGACATGACTGAGCGATCAACCACAACCACATAGGGCCTTGAGTAGATATTTCTCCAAAGAATATATACAAATAGCCAATAGCCCATCATTAATGATTAGGGAATGTCACATGAAAACTACTGTGAAGTATCACCTCACAACTGTCAGGATGAATATTATTAAAAAATAAAAGATAACAAATGCTGATTAGGATGCAGAAAATTTTGAACACTTGCACATTATGGCAGGAATGCAAAATGGTATAGATACAAAGGAAAATAGTATGAAGGTACTCAAGAAATTAAGACTAGAACTACCATATGATCCAGCAATCCTACTTCTAAGTATTTATCTAAAAGTACTGAAATCAAGACCTCGAAGAGTATTCATACACTCATGATCTTTGCAGCACTGTTCACAATAGTCAGAATGTGGAAACAACCTAAAAGTCCATGGATAGATGAATAGAGAAAATGTGGTATATAGATAAGGTGGAATATTATTCAACCTTACAAAAAGAAGAAAATTCTACAATATGTTACAGCATGGATGAACCTTGAGGACATTATACTAAGTGAAATAAACTGTCACAAAAAGACAAATACTGCAAGATTCCACTTACATGAGGTATCTAAAACAGTCAAATTCATAGAATGAGAGTTGTATGCCTGCTTTGGGGGCTGTGGAGAAGGAGTAAATGGGGAGTTATGAATCATCAGGTATAAGGTTTAAGTTAAGCAAGATAAACAAGTTTTAGGGATCTGCTGTACAACTTAGAACATACATTCAACAAAGTTGTATTGTACAGATAAACATTTGTTAATAGGGTAGATCTCACATTGTCTTTTACCACAATAAAATAAAATTAAAAACAAAGTTAATAAAAATCCTGGATAGTTCTATACTCACTAGAATTATTGAAAAAGTATTTAAAACATCTTATCTTAAAAAAAATAGACTCCAGTCCTAGATATTTTGTCAATTTTAACAAACATGGAGGAAATAACTCTAATCTTAAATAGCTATTTTACATTTGACTGTTGTCAAACCCACTGAAGGACAATACAGGAAAGAAAAATTATAGAGAGTAATCTCACACATAAATGTATATGCAAACAATTAGAAAATCAAATCCATTAATGCATTTTTCTGAAATAAATAAATTGACTTTCACAACAGGAATGCAAGTTTGACTTACATTAAAATTTGATTACTGTGAATCACTGTATTAACAAGTTAAGAGATTAATATATGACCATTGCAATATATGCAGGAAAGCATTGTCTAAAATTCAATATTTATTCATAATGAAAATTTTTAGCAAATTAGGAATAAAAGGGAATTTAGCCTGATTTAAATAGTATATTAATTCAAGCTTCATAGCAAAATGGTGAAAACAATTCTGTGTAGTGTAAGAAAAAGACAGTTATCCAACAGTAACTCTTCATTTAACATCATACCATTGTATTGTGTGTATTGTATGTACTGTGTGTTCAGTCTCTTAGTGGCATTTGACTCTTTGCAACCCTATAGCCTGCCAGGCCACTCTCCATGGGATTTCTCCAGGTAAGAATACTGGAGTGGGTTGCCATTTCCTCCTCCAGGGGATCTTCCCAACCCAGGGATCAAAATGGTATTTACTGCATTGCAAGTGGATTCTTTACCACTGAGCCACTAGGGAAGCCATTATATTAAGAATAATAATTAAAGATGTAAAAATTGTGAAGAGGAAAGAGTTTGCATGTGTGTTTTTGAGGAGCACAGGAGTGGATATGATTGTCTATATCAAAGATTAGCAAACACTTTACATAAAGGGCAAGCAAGCCAGTAAATATTTCAGATTTTGCTGGCACTTGTGGTCTCTGCTACAACTATTCAAATCTGTATCCTGGAAGCAGCCATACACAGTACTTAAACAAATAAGCATGGCTGGGTTTCAATAAAACTTAATTAACAAAATAAAGCACAGGCCAGATTTGGTCCAGAGGCTGGAGTCTGTAACGCTTGCCCTACACAGTCGGATCCCCCAAATTTTATGGTTGCATTATTAGAATTAGTAAAAGAGATTTAATATTTTTGAATACAAAACCAAAATACAAGATTAATTGTATTTCTCTACACTAGGAATAAATAGATAGGAAAGATAAGTTTAGCAACCAAAATGAAACATATCTAAAAATAAATCTGTAAAAAAATATGCAAAAGGACTTTATAGATCAAATGATTAAAATCCATTGAAAACCTTTAAAGAACACCCAAATCAATGCATCTAGACATTTTATTTGTGGATCAGAAGCTTTAAGAGTACAAAGATAACACTCCCTCAAAAACATATCTACAAATTAGTGATAATTCTAAATTTTTAACAAATAACTTTTGGGGGAGGAATTCTAAAAGCTGTTTGTATAATTCATTTGGGAAAACAATTACCCTAAGGGAGCCTGAGTATTTATTAATAACAGGAAGCAAAGCAAGTAGGGTAGTTGTCTTATCAGACATTAATTATTCTTATTGCCCTGTATTAACTTCATATAAAAACATAAGTTGTAACTTATCTAACATTGCATGTGATGAATTCAATTATGCACTGTTACTGTATGACAGTATTTAGATTTAACATTAACAAATACGAGATAGTATAGTAAAAGAGTTTTTCCTCTGTTTTTCCCTCTAGATGAATATTTATGGGAAGCTACATAAAACTGGGTCTGAACTAAACACAAGTGATGAATTGTGGGAAAAATCAGACTTTTCATAGAAAAACATCTCTGTTGTAACAGGCATCAGCGATGACATTTGCTGAATATATTGATAATATATCCAAAATTAAGATGGATCATTTGTGAAAACCAGCAAATGTGCTCTAAAATCAATCAACTCTACATCACATCTCATTAATCAAGTGGTGTCCCTCCTGTCAAGGACTCTAGGCCACATGCTTTGTGCTTTATCATCCCTTCAAAATGCTTGGACAGAGAGCTTTGTGTCAAAATAATAGACACCTCCATGTCTGACGAAAATTCCCATGTTTCTACAGGATCTCATCCCATTTCAAGGCTGGGGTTTTTGTTTTTCTCTGTCTACTTCTCTGTCCAAACAAATTAATCACAGTACATTAGGATACCTAGTAGAAAACCAGGACCATTCTATTAGAAAGGTGACCTACTAATAGTTACCTAGGGATGACAAACAACATTAGTTGGAAAAATATCTCCCCTAATCACCACTAAAATCATTCAGAAATCAAATGTAGATAATATATTCTTGGCAACTTTGCATTGTTTACTTTAGTGGTATAAACATTTAAATATTTACCACTCAACTGTAAATATGCTTGCTGCATTGCTTTACAATTTTAATGTTAGAATTACCACTGCTATTTTTATTAGTGCCTAATAAAGTTTTGTAGACCTTTCTATTTCTTGAATTTTATCTCTTTAGCTTAACCTCCATATGCAAGTATTTTTATTATTGTTTAATCATTGCTAGAGGTATGTGGCATTTTTTAAATTTAACTATAAAGTTTGAGAGCCTCAACTGGATAAGGAAAGTTTCCTATAAAAATGGTGACTAGATTTACAAACCAAGACAGTCTGGCATGTTTTCTTTACATACACATTGTTTGTTTGTTTCTTGTTTAGTTGCTAAGTCTTGTCCAACTCTTTTGCCACTCCATAGACTGTGGCCTGCCAGGCTCCTCTGTCCATGAGATTTCCCAGGCAAGAATATTGGAGTGGGCTTCCATTTCTTTCTCCAGGAAATCTTCCCAATCCAGGGACCAAAGCCATGTCTTCTACTTTGCAGGCAGATTCTTTCACTGAGCCACCAGGGAAGTGCACCTATGAGCACTCCTATCATTGAAGATTTAGTAAGATTGTATACAAAAGAAAACCTGAATAACATCAAATTAGCAAATGCAAATACTTTCCACTCTTAAATAAAAGCCCTAAATGAGTATTCTGGAATGAGAGGTGGCTACACGGTTTCCAGGCATCTTTCAGGTCACCACTCTCCCTGAGCCACCAAGGAAGTGCACCGATGAGCACTCCCATCATTGAGGATTTAGTATGATTGTATACAAAAGAAAAGCTGAATAACATCAATTAGCAAGTGCATTTCACTCTTAAATAAAAGCCCATCAGTGAGTATTCTGGAATGAGAGGTGGCTACACAGTTTTCAGGCATCTTTCAGGTCACCACTCTCCATGTCGTCAGTAGGTGGCCTAGAACTCAGGATCCAAGGTGCTGCCAGAATCAGGAAGCAGGATGGAAGGTAAAGAAAATGGGGCAAAGGACTGAGTTAAACACTAAACATACAGTAGGCATTCAATATTCACAGACAGACTGAAGATAACCCATGAAATTAGAAAAAAAAGTACAGTTAGTCCATGACTCCCCTCTTCTCTCTTTCTCCCTTTCCCCACTCCATGCCATACTACTTCTTCCCTCTGCCTCTCTCTACTCCCACCCCTCTTGTCTGGAAAAGCGACTACAAAGCTTCCCACAGTTGTCACCAAAACTGTGCTTCGGTAAACCGGTAATTCAGTAGGTAGCTTCTTCTTCATAACACAAATGATAAATGACTTATCTTCCCTTTGACTCTTCTGACTCTGGTAGCTGTTTTGGCATTAGCTTTGCATGTGGGGAGACAGACATATTCCCTCTGCTCAAGGACTGTGAAGTCAAATTTGCTTCTAGCAGTCAGTAGGATCATTTCTGAACATAAAGAAACATGCCTGACAATTCTTAGGGGAGCAATCCCAACTAGTATTTGCACAGGAATTATGTATTATTTAACTGAGATATAGACATAAATTTTAAATAAGCCAAAGCAAAGTCCTGTTTTGGAGCTGGGATTGACCATATTTATGATCACATTCATTGATTACAAATTAGGGAAGTTTAACACAATCATCTGTGGGGTGTTTAAAATTCAAGAACCACCCACATAACTCCTCCACAGACACAGATCCAAAGAATGGTGTAGGTCTGGAAAAGTAAGGAGGTGTAACTCTGTCATGTGTACTTTAATAAAAATCCCAAATTATGCTTAAATGTTCCTATTTCCCTACTTGAGAATCACTGATCTGGTCAAATTCCTCCTTTGAGAAATACAAGTATAACAGAAGAAATAGCCTGCTATATCAAGGACTATAAATATCATGAGGTAATACATATTTTAATAAATATCATATTCTTAGCATTCGGCACAATGCCTTTCAAAAGTATATAGTCAATTAAAACAATTATGTTAAAGCAGTACGTCCAGGTGGCTGAGAGAAGCAGAAATTTCTCTCAAAAATTTGGCTGAACACAGAACTGAGCTCCTCTGAGCAGGAAGCAAACTGGGTGATTTCTTAAGTGTTTAAATGTATTAATCTCTATAAAAACTTCATCGAGAGCAAAAGGAGAAGGGGGCGACAGAGAATGAGATGATTGGATGGCATCACCAATTCAATGGACATGAGTTTGAGCAAACTCCAGGAGACAGTGAAGGACAAGGAAGCCTGGCGTGCTATAGTCTGTGGGGTCGCAAAGAGTTGGACGTGACTGAGTGACTGAAGAACAACAGTAAAACTTTATTCATTTTCTTATCCATTGTTCACTCTTTAAATCCTTTACTAGAATATTAGTTTCTTAATAAGGATGCAGTGGCAGCACACAGAACACTTCCTGGTACAGGGTGATTGGGTCTTGAAATTTTGCTAAATGATTGTTAAAAGAATATGTGAAAAAGTTCCCCATTTGCGGATTTAGATTAAGAAAATGTCCTTTAAAAAATAAAAGTAGCTTTTCACTAAAGGATAACACGCTCCTTGAAAATGAAGAATAAAAACATGATGTAGGAAAATAAATGTAAAAATCATGTGATATTTCATTAAAATTGCTTTTAATAATTTGGTGAACAACCTTTCAGTTTTTTCTATGTGCATATGTCTTTCTGCACATAATTTTATAGAAAAAGGCTTATACTTAAATAATGTTTTATTTATTCAGAGCTTTACTAAGTAACATGCCATACACATTTTGCTTCCTTATGGTCATTTTAAATTATGTATGATAAAACATCAATAGCAAAAACATTTCCATAATAAAACAGAGATAATTTCCAACTTTTGACATCTTGTACTATTCAAATTGAAATTAGTTTTTTAAACACAAAGAAATCTGCAGAGAACAATGTATCGATTCACTTCATTTTTTTAATGTGTACAAAATATACTACACTAAATAAATGCACCATGAGTTGTGCAAGTGCATTGATGGATATTTGAATAGTTCAGATGTCTTGCTCTTAATTATGCTCCCTTTAATGTTTGTATTCATATGTACATGTATATTCAGAGGTCATGTTATTAGAAGCAAAACTGTTTTAAGAAAAGCACATTCATTTCATGTTATGATGGATATTACCAAATCATCTTTCAATGAAGTCTTAACAATTAGGTTTCTACAGAGGAATAAGTGTGTACATTTGTACCCTGACCAATGAGGTTGAGATTTATTAATGAAGCTTATATAAGTCTTAAGACTTTTATTACTGTTTGTGTGACCTGTGTTTTCTTATTCTTTGCATGTTTCTTCCTTTTGAATAATTAATGTTTGGTTGATTATTTCTGCTTCATTGACTATGCCAAAGCCTTTGACTGTGTGGATCACAATAAACTGTGGAACATTCTGAAAGAGATGGGAATCCCAGACCACCTGACCTGCCTCTTGAGAAACCTGTATGCAGGTCAGGAAGCAACAGTTAGAACCGGTCATGGAACAACAGACTGGTTCCAAATAGGAAAAGGAGTGCGTCAAGGTTGTATATTGTCACCTTGCTTATTTAACTTATATGCAGAGTACATCATGAGGAACGCTGGGCTGGAAGAAGCACAAACTGGAATCAAGATTGCTGGGAGAAATATCAATAACCTCAGATATGCAGATGACACTACCCTTATGGCAGAAAGTGAAGAGGAACTCAAAAGCCTCTTGATGAAAGTGAAAGAGGAGAGTGAAAAGGTTGGCTTGAAGCTCAACATTCAGAAAACAAAGATCATGGCATCTGGTCCCATCACTTCATGGGAAATAGATGGAAAAACAGTGGAAACAGTGTCAGACTTTGTTTTTTTGGGCTCCAAAATCACTGCAGATGCTGATTGCAGCCATGAAATTAAAAGACGCTTGCTCCTTGGAAGGAAAGTTATGACCAACCTTGATAGTATATTAAAAAGCAGAGACATTACTTTGCCGACCAAGGTCCGTCTAGTCAAGGCAATGGTTTTTCCCGTGGTCATGTATGGATGTGAGAGTTGGACTGTGAAGAAAGCTGATCGCCGAAGAATCGATGCTTTTGAACTGTGGTGTTGGAGAAGACTCTTGAGAGTCCCTTATACTGCAAGGAGATCCAACCAGTCCATTCTAAAGGAGATCAATCCTGGATGTTCATTGGAGGGACTGATGCTAAAGCTGAAACTCCAATACTTTGGCCACCTCATGAGACGAGTTGACTCACTGGAAAAGACTCTGATGCTGGGAAAGGTTGGGGGCAGGAGGAGAAGGGGACGACGGAGAATGAGATGGCTGGATGGCATCACCGACTCTGTGGACATGAGTTTGAGTGTACTCCGGGAGTTGGTGATGGACAGGGAGGCCTGGCGTGCTGTGATTCATGGGGTCGCGGAGAGTCGGACACGACTGAGCGACTGAACTGAACTGAACTGATATGTAAGAATTCTCCATACATTAGAAAAATATGTAATTTATTACACCAGTATTCTCATAGATTGTATTAAGGCCCCAGTTCTTCACCCTTTAACCATGCCCTTCATTCTATAACTCTGTAACTCCTATATTATTTCCTCATTTCCTAAATCCAAGCAGCCTTTGTGACTTGCTTTGGCTATTAGTAAGTGGCAGAAGTTATGGTGTGCAAGTTCTGTGTCTTGGCCTCACTAGAACTTTCATGTTTCTGTTTTTCTGTTGTATTGTACTCTGTACTCTGCCACAAGTAGGACAAGGCCAGGCTAGTCCATCAGTCCCAGCAGAGGATGGATATCAGGTGGAATACACCCAAACCACCCAGTTGTCTCAAATGAGATTAGTTTAGATAATTCTAGAACCATCTAACCCACAGCCACTTTAGACAGACCAGCTGAGATGAGCCCATTATGATGATTTAAGAGTCACAATGAATGACTGTGGTTTTAAGCCTCTGAATCTTGGGGTGCTTTGTTATGCAGCAATGTGAAACTAATGCAATTGTCAAATAAGTCAATGTTTCAGCTCTGTTACTTTCCTGCCTTACATTCTCAACCTTCCTTCCTTTCCTTCTCTTTCTTTCCTGTACTTACATGTGGCAAAATTAGTACCCTCTAATTACTCTTCATTTAAAAAACTTAGCTTACATCATATTTTTACTTTTGTTTACATTTGGGTGGAAATCTTGTTAAATTTATTCATCAATGTAGATAAAATATTTATCACCTTTCGCGGGAGGAGAAGGGGACGACTGAGAATGAGATTGCTGGATGGTATCACCGACTCTGTGGACATGAGTTTGAGTGAACTCAGGGAGCTGGTGATGGATAGGGAGGCCTGGCGTGCTGTGATTCATGGGGTCGCAGAGAGTCGGACATGACTGAGTGACTGAACTGAACTGAACTGTAACAGTATTTTATTGCATGAGTTATTTTCAGGTCTTCATGCTTATAAGCTATTCTTTGTTGAACCTCTTCCTCATATTTTTTATACTCATTTTCCAATTACCATTCCAGGAATCTCTGGGAGTTAATCTGTGTGTCACACATGTTAGGGCAAGCATACTAACTGAAACCACCCATCCTGGCCAGGTAACATAGTAACTTTGCTTGAGGTGTTTTAAGACAGGAGGTCCTAGTAAGGAATGCTGGACTAATAAGCCCACCACCAGTTGGAAGAGTTCAGGAAAGGTCAAAAGTAGATGCCATGTGTCTGATGCCACCTCCCAGAATCCTTCTCGCTGGCATCCACTTTGGTTGAGCAATGCATGCACCACCAGGAAGGACTCTTGAATCAGAACTGTTGGCCAAAGACAACCTGGAAACTAATACCATTACTGCAAAACTTAAGACTGCAAGCCATGTGGGAAAGCAGTTCTTCTGGGTTCCCTTACCCTACTGCTCTCTGCCTGGCGCCCCTTCCCAATAAAATCTCTTGCTTTGTCAGCATGTATGTCTCTTTGGACAATTCATTTCTGAGTGTTAGACAAGAGCTCACTTTCGGGCCCTGAAGGGGGTCCCCTTTCCTGCAACATGCATTTTAAAATATCTATAAGTATCAAAATTATTCAAAATTTGCATTAAGTTACACTAACACTAGCAATTTATAATCATGCATGTTTCCTATACCCCTAGAATGCTTTGATTATTAGCAGCATTTTACATATTTATCCACAAAAGTAAGGAATGATAGAAGTAGGTAGTATAAATTCACTGTGCATACCTATCCTTAGGGACTACAAAGAAAGAAATCATATCATATGTGATTAATTGTACTCCAGGGAATGTTTGTTCTTCTGGACTTTCATGTAATCCTTGCAAAATGTTCTATTTTAGGAGTGTCTGTGCTCTATATGGTAACAGCACATTCATATCTCCCTCAGGATTATTATGGCCTCTGATATTGTTGCCAGAAGATGTCCTTTTTTCACATTTTATCCCCTGTTCTCTATGTGTTGCAGAATCTTACATAGGCTCAAGTGCTATAATTTTAATAGTTTACCACAAAATTTAATTAATTTGCTTTAAAATGGCCCCAAAGATTTATTACCAGCACACCCACAACACAAAAGCTTAAAAGTGCATAAAAAATTTAGAAGACCTTGTTTTTCAAGGTAAGATAAAATAAAACCCAAAAATCAAATGAGAATGTTATGCCACTTTATTTTTTTTTATTTATTTTTTTTAGGTAATTAATTTATTTTTTATTGGAGGCAAATTATTTTACAATATTATATTGGTTGGTTTTTCCATACATTGATATGAATTTGCCCCGGGTTTACATAAGTTCCCCCTCCTGAACCCCCCTCCCACCTCCCTCCTCCCTTTATCCTCCCTCTGGGTCATCCCCGCATGCCAGCCCCGAGCATCCTATAACATGCATTGACCCTGAACTAGTGATTCGTTTCACATATGACAACATACGTGTTTCTATGCCATTCTCCCAAATCATCCCACCCTCACCCTCTCCCATAGAGTCCCAAAGACTGTTCTATACATCTGTGTCTCTTTTGCTGTCTCGTATACAGGGTTATCATTTGCATCTTTCTAAATTCCATATATATGTGTTAGTATACTGTATTGGTGTTTTTCTTTCTGGCTTACTTCACTCTGTATAATAGGCTCCAGTTTCATCCACCTCATTAGAACTGATTCAAATGTATTCTTTTTAATGGCTGAATAATACTCCATTGTGTATATGTACAAAAGCTTTCTTATCCATTCGTCTGCAGATGGACATCTAGGTTGCTTCCATGTCCTGGCCATTATAAACAGTGCTGCAATGAACATTGGAGTACACGTGTCTCTTTCAATTCTGGTTTCCTCGGTGTGTATGCCCAGGAGTGCGATTGCTGGATCATATGGCAGTTCTATTTCCAATTTTTTGAGGAATCTCCACACTGTTCTCCATAGTGGCTGTACTAGTTTGCATTCCCACCAACAGTGTAAGAGGGTTCCTTTCTCTCCACATCCTCTCCAGCATTTATTGCATGTAGACTTTTGGATAGCCGCCATTCTGACTGGTGTGAAATGGTATCTCATTGTGGTTTTGATTTGCATCTCTCTGATTATGAGGGATGTTGAAAATTTTTTCATGTGTTTGTTAGCCATCTGTATGTCTTCTTTGGAGAAATGTCTGTTTAGTTCTTTGGCCCATTTTTTGATTGGGTCATTTATTTTTCTGGAATTGAGCTGCAGGAGCTGCTTGTATAATTTGGAGATTAATCCTTTATCAGTTGCTTCATTTGCTATTATTTTCTCCCATTCTGAAGGCTGTCTTTTCACCTTACTTATAGTTTCCTTTGCTGTGCAGAAGCTTTGATTTTAATTAGGTCCCATTTGTTTATTTTTGCTTTTATTTCCAATATTCTGGGAGGTGGGTCATGGAGGATCCTGCTGTGATTTATGTTGGAGAGTGTTTTGCCTATGTTCTCCTCTAGGAGTTTTATAGTTTCTGGTCTTACATTTAGATCTTTAATCCATTTTGAGTTTATTTTGGTGTATGGTGTTAGGAAGTGTTCTAGTTTCATTCTTTTACAAGTGGCTGACCAGTTTTCCCAGCACCACTTGTTAAAGAGACTGTCTTTTCTCCATTTTATATTCTTGCCTCCTTTGTCAAAGATGAGGTGTCCATAGATGCGTGGATTTATCTCTGGGCTTTCTATTTTGTTCCATTGATCTATATTTCTGTCTTTATGCCAGTACCATACTGTCTTGATGACTGTGGCTTTGTAGTAGAGCCTGAAGTCCGGCAGGTTAATTCCCCCAGTTCCATTTTTCTTCCTCAAGATTGCTTTGGCTATTCGAGGTTTTTTGTTTTTCCATATAAATTGTGAGATTATTTGTTCTAGTTCTGTGAAAAATATCTTTGGTAGCTTGATAGGGATTGCATTGAATGTATAAATTACTTTGGGTAGTATACTCATTTTTATAATATTTATTCTTCCAATCCATGAACATGGTATATTTCTCCATCTATTAGTGTCCTCTTTGATTGCTTTCAGTAGTGTTTTATAGTTTTCTATGTACAAGTCTTTTGTTTCCTTAGGTAGATATATTCCTAAGTATTTAATTCTTTTCGTTGCAACAGTGAATGGAATAGTTTCCTTAATTTCTCTTTCTATTTTCTCATTATTAGTGTATAGGAATGCAAGGGATTTCTGTGTGTTGATTTTATATCCTGCAACGTTACTGTAATCATTGATTAGCTCTAGTAGTTTTCTGGTAGAGTCTCTAGGGTTTTCTGTGTAGAGGATCATGTCATCAGCGAACAGTGAAAGTTTTACTTCTCCTTTTCCAATTTGTATTCCTTTTATGTCTTTTTCTGCTCTGATTGCTGTAGCCAAAACTTCCAGAACTATGTTGAATAGTAGTGGGGAGAGTGGGCACCCTTGTCTTGTTCCTGACTTTAGGGGAAATGCTTTCAGTTTTTCACCATTGAGGATAATGTTTGCTGTGGGTTTGTCATATATAGCTTTTATTATGTTGAGGTATGTCCCTTCTATTCCCACTTTCTGGAGGGTTTTTTATCATAAATGGATGTTGAATTTTGTCGAAGGCTTTCTCTGCATCTATTGAGATAATCATATGGTTTTTATTTTTCAGTTTGTTAATGTGGTGTATTACGTTGACTGATTTGCGGATATTGAAGAATCCTTGCATTCCTGGGATAAAGCCCACTTGGTCATGATGTATGATCTTCTTAATATGCTGTTGGATTCTGATTGCTAGAATTTTGTTAAGGATTTTTGCATCTATGTTCATCAGTGATATTGGCCTGTAGTTTTCTTTTTTTGTGGGTTCTTTACCAGGTTTTGGGATTAGGGTGATGGTGGCCTCATAGAATGAGTTTGGAAGTTTCCCTTCCTCAGCAATTTTCTGGAAGAGTTTGAGTAGAATAGGTGTTAGCTCTTCTCTAAATTTTTGGTAGAATTCAGCTGTGAAGCCGTCTGGACCTGGGCTTTTGTTTGCTGGGAGATTTTTGATTACAGTTTCAATTTCCGTGCTTGTGATGGGTCTGTTCAGATTTTCTATTTCTTCCCGGTTCAGTTTTGGAAAGTTGTATTTTTCTAGGAATTTGTCCATTTCTTCCAGGTTATTCATTTTATTGCCATATAATTGCTGATAGTATTCTCTAATAATCCTTTGTATTTCTGTGTTGTCAGTTGTGATCTCTCCATTTTCATTTCTAATTTTATTGATTTGGTTCTTCTCCCTTTGTTTCTTGATAAGTCTGGCTAGTGGTTTGTCAATTTTATTTACCTTCTCAAAGAACCAGCTTTTGGCTTTGTTGATTTTTGCTATAGTCTCTTTTGTTTCTTTTGCATTTATCTCTGCCCTAATTTTTACAATTTCTTTCCTTCTACTGACCCTGGGGTTCTTCATTTCTTCCTTTTCTAGTTGCTTTAGATGTAGATTTAGGTTATTTAGTTGACTTTTTTCTTGTTTCTTGAGGTGTGCCTGTATTGCTATGAACTTCCCACTTAGCACTGCTTTTACAGTGTCCCAGCAGTTTTGGGTTGTTGTGTTTTCATTTTCATTAATTTCTATGCATATTTTGATTTCTCTTTTGATTTCTTCTATGATTTGTTCGTTGTTCAGCAGCGTGTTGTTCAGCCTCCATATGTTGGCATATTTAATAGTTTTTCTCCCATAATTGAGATCTAATTTTACTGCATTGTGGTCAGAAAAGATGCATGGAATGATTTCAACTTTTTTGAATTTACCAAGGCTAGATTTATGGCCCAGGATGTGATCTATCCTGGAAAAGGTTCCATGTGCACTTGAGAAAAAGGTGAAATTCATTGTTTGAGGGTGAAATGTCCTATAGATATCAATTAGGTCTAACTGGTCTATTGTATCATTTAAAGATTGTGTTTCCTTGTTAATTTTCTGTTTAGTTGATCTATCCATAGATGTAAGTGGGGTATTAAAATCTCCCACTATTATTGCATTATTGTTAATTTCCCCTTTCATACTTGTTAGTAATTGTCTTACATATTGCGGTGCTCCTATGTTGGGTGCATAAATATTTATAATTGTTATATCTTCATCTTGGATTGATCCTTTGATCATTATGTAGTTTCCTTCTTTGTCTCTTTTCACAGCCTTTGTTTTAAAGTCTATTTTATCTGATATGAATATTGCTACTCCTGCTTTCTTTTGGTCTCTATTTGCATGTAATATCCCGTAGCCATTTTCTTTATTGCTTTGGGTTCGAGTTTATACACCCTTTCTGTGTTTCCTGTCTAGAAAAGATCCTTTAGCATTTGTTGGAGAGCTGGTTTGGTAAAGCTGAATTCTCTCAGCTTTTGCTTGTCTGTAAAGCTTTTGATTTCTCCTTCATATTTGAATGAGATCCTTGCTGGGTACAGTAATCTGGGCTGTAGGTTATTTTCTTTCATCACTTTAATTATGTCTTCCCATTCCCTCCTGGCCTGAAGAGTTTCTGTTGAAAGATCAGCTGTTATCCTTATGGGAATCCCCTTGTGTGTTACTTGCTGTTTTTCCCTTGCTGCTTTTAATATTTGTTCTTTGTGTTTGATCTTTGTTAATTTGATTAATATGTGTCTAGGAGTATTTCGCCTTGGGTTTATCCTGTTGGGGACTCTCTGGGTTTCTTGGACTTGGGTGATTATTTCTTTCCCTATTTTAGGGAAGTTTTCAACTATTATCTCCTCAAGTATTCTCTCATGGTCTTTCTTTTTGTCTTCTTCTTCTGGGACTCCTATGATTCGAATGTTGGAGCGTTTAACATTGTCCCAGAGGTCTCTAATATTGTTCTCATTTCTTTTAATTTGTTTTTCTTTTTTCCTCTCTGTTTCATTTATTTCTACAATTCTATCTTCTAGTTCACTTATCCTATCTTCTGCCTCTGTTATTCTACTGTTTGTTCCCTCCAGAGTGTTTCTGATCTCATCTATTGTATTATTCATTGTATATTGACTCTTTTTTATTTCCTCTAAGTCCTTATTAAACCTTTCTTCCATCTTCTCAATCCTTTTCTCCAGGTTATTTATCTGTAACTCCATTTTGCTTTCAAGATTTTGAATCATTTTCACCACCAAAATTAGAAATTCTTTTTCATGTAGATTCCCTATATCTTCCTCTTTTGTTTGTGTTGGTGGGCATTTATCTTGTTCCTTTACTTGCTGGGTATTTCTCTGCTTCTTCATTTTGCTTATAATGCTTTGCTTGGGGTGGCCTTTCCCTCTTCTGGCCGTTTGTGGAGTTCTCTTTATTATGTAGTTTCCTTGCTGTGTGTGGGGTTGGACAGGTGACTTGTCAAGGTTCCCTGGTTATGGAAGCCTGTGTCGGTGTTCTGGTGGGGGGAGCTGGATTTGTTCTCTTTGGAGTGCAATGAAGTGTTCAGTAATGAGTTATGAGATGTCAGTGGGTTTGGAGTGACTTTGGGCAGCCTGTATATTGAATCTCAGGGCTAGTTTCCTGTGTTACTGGAGAATTTGCATGGTATGTCTTGCTCTGGAACTTGTTGACCCTTGGGTTTAGCGTAGGTATGGAGACGTTTGATGAGCTCCTATCGATTAATGTTCCCTGGAGTCAGGACTTCTCTGGTGTTCTCAGGATTCGGGCTTAAGCCTCTTGCCTCTGGTTTTTGGTCTTATTCTTGGAGTAGTCTCTAGACGTCTCTATCTGTCATTTCCAAGGTGGTTCCCTCTGTTTTAGCTTCTGTCTGCTGGTCTCTTCAGTGTCTAATTTCCGCCCTGATACTAGGGGGTGGGTGGACACTTTTTAAGGCTCAGTTGTTCAGTCCTGTTCTGGGAAGGGAGGAACGCTGCAGTCGAATATCTCTGGCGTCTGTGGGGAGTGCTTGCAGCGTCTCGGCCACACTGGGTTTGCCCCCACTCACAGCACGTGTGCTGTCCCAGTCTATACTGCACAGGCTCTAGGTTGCTCTGCCGGGAGCTGTCTGAGGCCGGCACCGGGTTGTATGCACTTCCCAGGTCTGAGCAGCTCAAGTTCAGGTTCTCAGGTACTCCACAAAGGCGCAGACTTGGTTGGGCCTGCGTTTTGTGCCTTCCCTGGTCCGAGCAGCTCTGGGGACCAGGTGTTTGGTGAGCGCAGTCTCTGCGACTTATCGCCTCCCCAGTCCCCGCCACTCAGTTTTCTGGGTGTACAACTGGTGCACCTTCTCAGGCGGATATCGACCGGCCCGAGCCCAAGAAGTCCTGATTAGCAACAGGCCTGTGTGCAGTTTGTATCAGATGCCTTTCTGGGGCCGCGGTTGCCCGCTCTGGCTCTGGCTGCGCTCCCTGCCTGTCTCAGCAGGGGATGGGGGATGGGCCGACCGCAGCCGGCTCGCTCTGCTCAGTCCTTTATTCTGTGAGCGGGGCTGGCCGAGTCATAGGTTAGAGCTTTCCGCCTTTTCGTGGGGAAGCTATCCCACAGTCTGCTTTGCTCTCCCCAGTTCTCTCAAATTGTTCTCGCGGCATTCAAGCCCAGTCCTCTCTCTAAGCAGTTCAGCCGGCTCCTCCCTGCCCAGCCCCCGCTGCTAATGGCGTATGCAGGCGTCTGCGCTGCTTCTCCGCTGGGAGTTACCGTTTGGCGGGTAATCTGTGGGTTTTAAAAAAATCTTAAAAAAAAAAGAGGGTTATGTGGCCCTCTGAGCTTCTAAGGCTCGCCACAGATTCGCCAGTGAGAATGTTTCCTGGTGTTTGGAAACTTCTCTCTTTTTAAAGCCTCCCTTCCCGGGACGGAGCTCCGTCCTTACTTCTTTTGTCTCGCTTTTTATCTTTTATGTTTTTTCCTACCTCCTTTCGAAGACAATGGGCTGTTTTTCTGGGTGCCTGACGTCCTCTGCCAGCATTCAGAAATTGTTTTGTGGACTTTACTCGCGTTCAAATGTTCTTTTGATGAATTTGTGGAGGAGAGAGTGGTCTCGCCGTCCTATTCCTCCCCCATCTTGTTCCACCAACTGTTATGCCACTTTAGTAGTAGGATAGGTTTGCTGTCAATCAAATTCTTTCGACACCTCCCACAAGAACACAGGCTTCCAAAAATTTCCAAAGTTTCAGTCCACATGTGATTTCTTTTAAATTTTCTCTTACTTTATTAATAGCTGCAGTCCATGGGGTTGCGAAGAGTTGAACGTGACTGAGTGACTGAACTGAACTATTAACAGCAAAATGTGTATTTTTGGTGTTACGATATTATTCTCCAACCAGAAGGCTACACAAACTGTGTACCTTGAAAATTTATAAAGTTAGTGAAGCTTAAGAGATACCAGAGTAATCTGGAGGCTCTGCCTAGTTTAGGATTTATACTACAATTTTGTGTGCATGTGGGTGTCTGACTCTTTGTAACCCAACAACTCTAGCCCACCAGGCTCCTCTGTCCATGGGATTTTTCAAGAAAGAATACTGCAGTGGGTTGCCATTTCCTTCTCCAGGGGATCTTTCCAACCCAGGGATTGAACCCACATCTCCTGCATTGCAGGCCAGTTCTTTACCCCTGCACCACCTGGGAACTAAAATGATTTTCAACATTACAGGCAGAAGTTTAGCAATGCCATTGTAAGAACAGAATGCATTATATTCAGGACTAGCAAGATAAAGAAGCACTTGTTTGATAGTTTGCTTATATTCTTGATATTCTACTCAGCCCAGTCACTCTTTTACCATTTGAGAATTGACTACCCAGAACTCAAGGTGACCCAATGATTCCTCTTAACAGTTACTATTTTAGGGATGGATAATAAATCAGAGCCTATATTCATGGTAGTTTCTTAATTTGGCCCAACATGGGTAGTTGGATGAAAGAACTCTCCTTTTTCTCCCAGTGAATATAATCATGAAATCCTATTGCCCTTAAACTAGAAGCAGCCATCTAGATATATGGAGAGTAGCACCCCACAGGACAAAGCCAGCACCCCCAGATCAAAGAGCATAAAGAAATAGAGTCCCAGACTTGCAAATGTGTTAAATTAAATCCAATGATTTGTCTCTGAATGGTTCAGTTATGTTAGCCAATAAAATAGTTATTGTTTACGCCACATTGGGTAGTTTCTTTTTTTAATTTACAAGATAAAGAATCATATTTATGTAGAATATTCCTGAGTAGGACAGTAAATCGAATTCTTGATATTTGGTACACTAAAGGAAGTTCAGCTGGTACCACAGCTGCAGGAAAGATTTAACATTGTGATACAGAAAGACAGTCATTCTAGAGAAAAATATGTATTTGAAAGCGCTTGGTTGATGGGTTATTCATGCTCTACCCCCAAACATACCGGGTGAAGCAGATTTTTCTAAACTCTGTGTTTGATGTTAAATTTGCTGAATGGGACGTCTTTGACTTTGAAGGTTTTAAAAACGGTATTTGGAATATAGGTCACAGTTATTCTGTCAAATAAAATATTTCAATGACTTATGAATACTTTTAAAGAAAGATCCCTTTAACAACCAAAAGAAAAGCTCCAAACAAAAATGAACAAAACTCATTTGGAAACATTTCACCATAATGGCTAGGGTAAAGGCAAAATGTCAGCTAGACTCCTAGTAGGGACAAAATTAAATTCATGAATTACACTGTATTTACACTTCAAACATGAATTAAAATTGTTTATTTATCTAACAGGCTCAGTCTTGATTACATATCATTAATGTCCATTATAACTTCAACTGTGCTTGAATTTCATAATCCTGCTAGAAAATTGCATTCTTATATTTCAAAGCTAGAAATAAATTTAATGTGATACTTTAGCGATTAATGCCTTAATCAAGTTAATCATTGCTTGAAGAATCTAAATGTTTAATTTTCTAGAAATAAAACAGAAATTGAAAATAATTCTTCAAATTGATAATCAATGCTTAACTTTCAGGTGGCATCAGTACTAGCCTGCTCCTCACCAACTGGCTATAGCTCTCCTGAAACATAGTTATAATTTTCTCTGTAAAGTGCTGCCCTTGACTACTATAGGATTGATGCACTTAATCCACAGTTTATTTCCTTCTTCATTGTTTGAAGCACCTTATGGCACTTAAATGAACACATACTCATTTATTTTTAGAATCATTTCATAGTTGAATGTCAACAGAACTATTATCAGTGTTTTGCTCATGCCATTTCTTATAAAATGGGTAAGTTTTTATTTAGAAGTTTTATTTAGAAATGAATAGAATGGGGCACTAGAGATTTATAACATCAAAAAAGCCACAGGGAAGTCCAACCTAAACAGGATTTAATATTCTGACCAAGACAGAGTGTTAGAGGAGAAATAAAAAGATTTCTATTCATTCAGGGATTAATGTTTTCTCTCCCTGGAGACTTCAGTGAGGGCTCATATGATTTTCTCCATCCTATGAAATTGGTAGAAAATCTAGAGACACAACCTAGACCCTGCTGTTGCTAGGTCTGTGGGTCACAGAAGGTTCTAAGTGGAGGTGTCATTAGGACTGGGAGTGGTAATAAGGAAAGTATTGCTTATACAGAGAAGTGTGTGTGTGTGTGTGTATGTGTGTGAAATCTCTTCAGCCTTAATTCTTAGTACATTGTAGAACACATATTTTGAAAAAATGAATGAGCATCTCACACAGTATCACTGGACAGAGTTGCCACTTTCTCAGAGACAGAGGTAAAAGAGGATCCCTGAAGATTTCCGAACCTCAGTTTAGAATGCATTTCTAGGGACTATGAAAGGTTGAACACAGATGCAAATTTTTCTACACACCTGCTCAGATTATGGAAGAAGCTAAGTATCAGAGGACTACAGGATTTGAGACATTAGAACGGAAGTTGTATGGGCTTTTTACAGATGAGAAACTCAGGATTTCTCCATGCCCATAGACACCCTGGCAGACAAATTTTTGATCTTCATTTTAGGTATTATTTTCTGTTAATAAAACCTATTAAATTAACAATAGGGTAAAAGTACTTGTGGCTTCCCTGGTGGCTCAGAGGTTAAAGCGTCTGCCTCTAATGCAGGAGATCCGGGTTTGATCCCTGGGTTGGGAAGATCCCCTGGAGAAGGAAACGGTAACCCACTCCAGTATTCTTGCCTGGAGAATCCCATGGACGGAGAAACCTGGTAGGCTACAGTCCACGGGGTCGCATAGAGTCAGACACAACTGAGCGACGGAACGGAATGGACAGAAAAGTACTTGTGGCAGAGAAAGGAATTTGTGTTGAGTTGTGTTAAACCACAAAATTTTGGAGTTGTTTGAAGAAAATATCATTCTTCTCAAGTCATTTAGCCACCCTGACTAACAAGTATTGCACTTGGTTATTGCCACCAAAACTAGAAAAATTAGAGGCAAGTCAAGAGAGCTGAGACGAATCTCTTAACAACATTCTGGAAAACAATCACCAGAAAGATATCAAAAGCCGTTGGTGTCACTGGTAAGTAAAATAGGCACCTACTTGCTTATCTTTCACTGTTACTTCTATTTTTGTAAATATCTTGGAGATAGGTCCTTATTCTATTTTGTGATTCCCCGAAATTGTCCAGTGTGGCATTAAACTTTGGGGAATAATTAATGAATGTTTGATGAATAAATGAATTATTTTTGTGCCAAATTTCCAATATAATTGAAAGATGTTGCACAGTAAAAAGCATGGATTCTGGAAGGAAAAAATTCTATCAGGCCTCACCTATTACAGCTGGGCAGAAAAGGGAATCTTTGATTTTCTCACCTTTAAAGGAAATATTGTAAAGAAGTACTCATTTAACATTGGTAATGGGATAATACACATTTAGTTCAATGCATAGTAACTCACAGAAGTTGATGGTTAATGTATGCTTAATTGATATTTAAGTGAAAAAAATAGTATTCTTCTCTAGTCATTTACAAGCTAAAAATAAATTATGCAGAGTGGTCTTTTTCTTTGGTTTTGCATTTGTTTTACAATTCTAAAAACATAAGTATAAAGAGATGGTCTCTATGCAGTGATAGAAGGGTACAGTTAACAGTACTCTTTCCTTCAGCTGACTGCTATTTCATTATCTTCCTTTCAGATACATTCTAGGGAAAATTTTTTCTTTAATGATATTAAAGCAAGCCTGGAGTTAAGAACATTATTCACTTTATTTTACGACAAAATGACAGAATTGGAGTAAAAATTAAACATATGGTGGTGTTTTAGTCACTAAGTCATGTCCGACTCTTGTGACACCAAGGACTGTAGCCCACCAGACTCCACTGTCCATGGGATTCTCCAAGCAAGAATACTGGAGTGGGTTATCATTTCCTTCTCCAAAAATTATATATATATATATATATACACACACATATATATATTAATAACGTGATCAAATGCTCCCATGTTTATTCACTATCAAATCATGACAAGAGATAGATATAAAGCAGAGTGTTTGGTGGATAGTAAGCATACTTTCCAGGTGGCTCAGTGGTAAAGAATCTACCTGACAATGAAGGAGACACAAGAGATGAGAGTTTGATCCCTGGATCAGGAAAATGCCTTGGAGTAGGAAATGGCAACCCAATTACTCCAATATTCTTGCCTGAAAAATCCTATGGATAGAAGAAGCCTCTATGGGCTACGGTCCATGGTGTCTCAAAGAGTTGGAAATAACTGACTGAACACACACACATCTGAACCTGCCTGCCAATACAGGAGACATGGATTCAATCCCTGGTTTGGGAAGATCCCCTGGAGAAGGAAATGGCAACCCACTCTAGTATTCTTGCCTGGGAAATCCCATGGACAGAGGAGCCTGGAAGGTTACAGTCCATGGGGTTGCAAAGAATCGGACACAACTTGGTGACTAAACAACAATGACAAATAGCATATTTAGCCTATCTTTTATGAGATAAAAGCTTTTCATGGAAATTTGATAATACATCAACAGAAACAAAATATGTATCTTAAAATATTCTCTCAAGTTACTGATTCATTTCCTATTTTCCAACTAAAATTTTAAAGGTTAAAACTTGATTTGGATTGTTTGTCTTACGGAAATATATGAAACTCTCTAAATGTTCACTATTGTATTTTGCAGTGAAATGTCTCAGTGTGGTAAATGAGCAGAAAAATAAGAGATAGAATTGCCCAGAGACAAGAGCCAAAAGACTGTAATTCCTTCACTTCAGTTTTGTTGATGAATTTGCAAAACTGGTGTGCTTTATGAATGTGAGACTCCCAGGAATTTCAATGCCAAGTTGGCCATGATTTTCCCCCATTTTTTCATTATATTTGACATTTCTAAAGCAGATTTTTTATTTTTTAAATACAGACAAACAATCTATGGCAGTAGACGGGAATGAGACTTAGCAGTAGATGTGGAGAAAGTGGAAGAGGGCAACAGAAATGAGAAAGTGAATTGGAGTAGGGCTTTGGAGGTCCATTGCAGCTTGTGATGTTCTCTGTGAAATAATAGAGACTGCCAGAGAAGGCTCTTAAGATTCAAAAGCAAACTCATCTGTTTTGTTGCTCGGGATCAATAAGTTGGCTCAGGAGCTAATACAAGAAGGCAATGACAATATTGATAACATATGCCACATTTTACTGCATTCTATATCCTTCAGTGCTCATGTACAGCTAGCTACAAGGAGAAAATAGGGTAAGCTTTGTCTAAACAACGATTATGAAAGAAACTTGCAGCTCAGTCAGTAAAGAATCTGCTTGCAGTGTAAGAGAATTAGGTTTGATTCCTGGGTCGGGAAGATCCTCTGGAGAAGGAAATGGCAACCCACTCCAGTATTCTTGCCTGGAGAATCCCATGGACAGAGGACTGTGGCAGGCTACAGTCCATGGGGTTGCAAGAGTTGGAGACAACTTACGACTAAACCACCATGACATCATCACCATCATCATCATTATCATAAATACTCAATTAATAGAAATTTTTTTTCCAATTACTTTTTCCCTTAAATTTCTTCATCTTATTGTGCTTTTTGGGGTACTCAAGGGGCAGTGAGATAGTTAGGAGAGGGTTGCAGGCAAAGGATTAAGATATGGTGAGGGGCTGAAATTTCTCCTCCCCTTATGACTGAGCAGGAGAAAATCCAACATCTACCCCAAAGTGTCATTTTCTTGCTGGATTTGTTATCAACCGGGGTTAGGGTCTGATTGTGCAGGGTTCTATTGTTGACAGGCCTAGAGTTTATGAATTTAGCCAATCAAGTTTATTAAACTATAATAGATAATATGACTTTAACTAAAAGGACTAAATCATAGTGCTTGTGTGACAAGCAGGATGAAACTTTCCTATTATATGACAATTTAGTATACTGAATTAGTAAATTTAAGGCTTTAATAAAAACAAGGAGAGGTGAGTTCTCTGGCAACTTGATTGATTATTCCCAGCCTACAGAGATTATGATTTTCTTGTTAACTGTATCCATGTTCACTGGATTCATGTTCTATTCTCCAGTTACTGATAGAATAATGCTGCTCATTTCTGGCTCTCTGGACTTTCACACTCTACATCAATGGCTCCAGATGCACATTGATTAAGAACGCACAAGTCTGGCTACATAAGGATCCATCAAGGATCTGGTTAAAATATAAATTTGAGGGACTCATTCCCAAACTTACTAAAATATAATCTTCTTTCTTTATTCAAAGAAACTGGTAAAAAAAAATTGGATATTCTCCCATATAGTACATTTAAATGGTATGCTAGTGTGTCCTCACTGAGGTTATCACTAGGTCACTTCAGCTTGGCACTGGTGGTAATGAAAAGTATTGATAGTTTCTAGACACTTGGATCACTCATTTAAATTTTCCTATTTCTCGCTCACATATGGTTGATAACATCACTTTGTAGACAAACTTTAATAGCTGAACTTCAGAATTACTCTTTCCAAAATCGGAGTGGAAAAGATTAGATAGAATGCTCCATAATAGGACTAATAATGCATTTTCTATTCTTTCATTTGAAAATTATCATAAATTTACACTTTTTGGGGTTTGGACATATTGATGATGATGCTAAAATCCTCCTTTTGTAGAAGGACAGGGCAAATCAATTATGTTGAATTGGACATCATTTCTGAAGTTAATAGTTTCTTCCTGAAAGAATGCTATGTTTTACCTTCTGTGAGTTCATTTTTGACAGTTGAGAATGCCAACTCTTGTGAAAATTTCCAGAAACATTAGAGTATAATATACGATATGTTTCATAAGCTAAGCAATTCATAAAACAGAAATATAGAACAAATCAGTAAGAAAAAGTGATTTGGGAACTATTCTTCTTGTATTATGATTTAGAAGAATAAAAACATTTTCCTAGGGGCATCATGGTATATTCATCTTGCAGGATGCTTTTTTAAAAAAGAAAATGACCCTGAGGTAAAATACACTGTCCTACTCTGGCATGGAGACTCATCTTGCACATTAGCAAATTAAAGATTTGAAAAACTTCGGAAAAAAGAAACCTAGCTAACTCAGCACTTGCTAGATGTATTTGATGACAACATATTTACATATGCTATCTATTAACATCTAAGCCCCACAGAACACATTAATATTTAGGATATAAAATCTGATTGTAAATGATTAATAATCTTGGATGGATGAACAAAATATGTCTTTTTATATTGTGGATATGAACTGACTATTGTATACTGTCACATGAAAATATTTATAATTTCCTTAATGATAGCTTTTAAGAACCTGGTAACCAATGATGTCAAAGAATTCACCTATAGATAAAAATATTAGAAAGTTTTAAAGTGTTTTATTCATTATCATGAAATTTCACCTCACTGATAATGAAAAATTCACTACCAAGTACAATCATGGAAATTTAAAGCCTATGCAGTTTGGATGAATTAGAAAAGGCAATGGCCATTGAGACTGTAAAGTCTCTCTAGAAAATACAACTGAAATACAAATACAAACTGAAGACTATAAGCCTAATAGTTTTGAGCAAATTGAGCTCTTCAGATAATAGTAAGACAATATACCAATATTTATAGCATATGAATTATGAAATAATAATAGAAATTTTGTGATAACTGATTTATAACTCTATATAGATGTGTACCTATTTTTGAAATAAAGTGTTTATTTCTATATAAATGGCTTATTAAGTCATTAACAATGTCAATGTTTATTTTTGTCCATAAGTGAACTCACAAATGAGGAAATAATTCTTTGATGAGCCACATTTCCAGATAATTGTTTCTAAAAACATGATCACTGTAACTATGCCCAGTCTTCCTAGATATAATAATATTAACTGGCTATATATTTTTTCTTATAGACTTCAGGTTTTAGAGCAGTTTTAGGTTCCCAGAAAAACTGAGCAGAAAGTACAGAGTGTTTCACTATTTTTCCCTGATCCCACATGTGCACTCCACCCCTTCCCCACTATAAACACAACCCACAAGAAAGGTACTCCTGCTACAGCTGATGAACCTAACACTGATACGTCATTATCACTCAAAACCCACAGCTTACATTCAGATTCACTCTTAGTGTACATTCTATAGCTCTGGACAGAAGTATAGTGACAGTAATCAACCACTGTTATATCATGCAGAATAGTTTCACTGCTCTAAAAATACTCTGTGCTCTCTTCATCTGTTGCTCCTTCAGACCTCTGGCAACCTCTCATCTTTTTACTGTCTGCAGAGTTTTGCCCTTTTCAGAACGTCCTATAGTTGGAATCACACAGTATGCACTCATTGAGGATTGGCTTCTTTCATTTGATAATATGCATTTAAGATTCTTTCATGTCTTTTCATGGATCTTTAGCTCATTTTTTGCTGCTAAATAATATTCCATTGTCTGGAAGTACCACAGTTTATCTATCCATTCATCTACTGAAAGACATCTTGGTTTCTAAATGAGTTATACTTTAACATTGTTATAATCCTAATAGGCAGACAGAGCAGAAAAACTGGGCATGTTTAGGTTACTAAGAGCCATTATATTATTTTTCACTTCCTTGGAAATTACTGTTCTTTTCCCACAAATATAAGTATGAAAAGAACAGAGATTGCAAAAAACACAAAAACAAAAAACCCCAAAGAACAAAGGATCCCGTAAATAGGCTCAATTAGAGCTTTAATGTCACTGAGTAATACAGAGCATGAACAGACACATACACAAACATTACCTCCTCCGTGGCACAATACAAGTAGTAAATTTATACAATGCAGTTTTAATCTGCTAAAATTGTTACTGTCACAAGAAAATTTATTCTATTCTTAAATCTCGTTTTTGCCTTCTTTTGTGATTTAAGAGACACTAGAATATTTCTTCAATAATTCAATCAAGTGATTAAGGAGTAGCCTTCATCTGACACTTCTAGGACTCTGAGATTTGATCCAAGTCAAATCAGTCTTTGTTTGCTGCTGCTAAGTCACTTCAGTCGTGTCCGACTCTGTGTGACCCCATAGACGGAAGCCCACCAGGCTCCCCTGTCCCTGGGATTCTCCAGGCAAGAACACTGGAGTGGGCTGCCATTTCCTTCTCCAATGTGTGAAAGTGAAAAGTGAAAGTGAAGTCGCTCAGTCATGTCCGACCCCTAGCGACCCCATGGACTGCAGCCCACCAGGCTCCTCCATCCATGGGATTTTCCAGGCAAGAGTACTGGAGTGGAGTGCCATTGCCTTCTCCGCAGTCTTTGTTTACAGATTATAAATAAGATTATAGAATGAAACCAAAAACTTGAGTTCCTGTAACCTAAATGATAATCTATGTATACCATTTTGAAAGTCACTTAATAAAAAAAATGATTTAAACTAAATTTCTGTCAATACTTGATAAATAACATATCTGTTTATATAAATGATAGCCATTAGATTTGAAATAGGCATATATTTTTATAGTGTTTCTTTCAGGCAAATTTTCACTTGTCTAAAGTTTAAGATCCAATTAGTTTGGTCTGACTGGTTTTAAACCTAATTTTGAGAAGTATTTTCTAATGCATAAATTAGACTCATTGAAATGGAAGGAATCTGACAGGAAGAGTATACAACAATACATACTTCTGAAAAATCTCAAGAAAATAGTTTACCATTTGACCTTTTGTCCAAACAGCCAAGACATGAAACATCATTGAGATAGTATCTTTTTTCTAAGGAAATTTCAGTCCTAAAATAAAAAAAAAAATAAAAAAATTCAGTGAAAGACTTCTCTTGATTTCCTTTGTATCTATGAAAACAAGTAATAATGAGAGCAAGTTTAAGTAAGATAGGTTTTGGGGGGCCTATATGCATAGTGAGATTTTGATAAAATATCTGAGCCTATTTATTTGAGACAAGCTCAGTGAAAATAATCAGAGAGTAATTTATGAAAGGAAATTGAAATTTTTTTATTACTTCAGCTTTTATACTCTCTCCTAACCATTTCTTCCAGTGAGACAGAGAGGGAATAAAGCTACTTGGGGAACAGTTTATTTTTAATGGAAGATTATTTGGGGTGAGGGACTAATTATACTATATATTTTTATTTTATGGATAAAAGAAATGACACATTAACTATAGCCCATCATCACATTCTCACACAATTTTCTTTTGATTAGCTTTGATGTTTACTTTTGTTTTGCTTTCATCCTAAATTCATGAAATACCTTTTCTTCTCTTTCATTTTATTTATAGTTTTATTCACATTATGAGTTGATGAAAGTGATGTTTTACTATAAATTCTATTTAGTCTGGGAGACATGTGGTTACCAGATCTCTGACTATGTGTGGTTACCAGATAATTGGGAGAGAAGGGACTGACCACTGAAATCCAGTTGATGAAGAGTATAGCAGGAATCTGGAAGGGAAAAGAGATTGAGCTGCAGCAAATGAAACAGAAGAGCTAGACTGACATATCAAAACAGAAATAAAGACCAAGGCAGGTAGATAAATCTAGGCCATCAATCCAAAGTGGCAAGCAATTGCAAGGCGTTTTCATCTTACATGCTAATGCCTATCATTTGTTAGAAGCAACTGATGAAGAATGTGAGGTGGTGAAGAAAGAGAGGTTATAGCCAAGTTCAGAGCAAGGCAGTAGTACAACTGATGAGCTATCGCTGTCGTGGATACAAGAAGAGAGCTGTGATAGATGCACCGAATGCTTGTAATCTCTCACCTCAGCAAAGAGAGAGTATGTGGTGGAGACCAGGACACCTTCAGCTGTCTGTATGTGAAAAGTACTTGTGCCTGTGTCAAAAAGAGAAAGAGCCTCTATTTGCTTACAGAGCATCTCAGTGAAAAGTCATAGATGTACGTCACCTTACCCAGTAGTTCACAGTTTGTCTCCTCTTTGCACAATGGAAGTAATAGTTTCCCATATACTAACAGGTTGAAGAGGTATTGCTTCAGGGATACCAGGAATAAAAGCTTGAATTTCTTTAAAAATAAGTTTCTTGGATAGAGGCACAGTGAGAAATAATGAGTAAACCTTACTATAGAAATTCCATGCTTTTACCCCAAGCCTATTCATCATCAAGTGTCCACTTGGTATACTTTCCATCATTAATCACTGATAATGGGTTCAGAATGCCAAAAGCAGAATAACTGAAGTTAGATGTCTGATATCTTGATAGCATGTGGTAAGATAACATCTTACTGATAAATGGAATAACAGAGTTTGGTAGGTCAACACAGAAGATATAATGTGCTATATTCAGTGAAGTGCCAAACATCATTAGGGCAGTCTTGCCAGTATTTGAGCCAGATATGTTGGAGATTAGGATGAACAACTTTCCAGGAGCAAGTAAAGGATGAAAGGATGGGAAACGGCCTCTCAAGTTAACCTGCAACTGTGACTAAGGATCACCACCATAAGAGACGGTTTACTGTCACCAGAAATCACTGCCTGTAGTCTTCAATGTTTTAAACATGCTCTAGTAGACAACTGAAATACTTTGTTATAAGCTTTTCCAATTGAGCTCTTTTTCTGCATGCCATCTTAGAGGAGGCCACATCAGCTTGTTCTGGTGTATAGAATCACACAGTGGCTAGGAACTTGGCCTCTGAAGCCAGACAACCCTTAGATCAAATACCAGTTCTATCAGATCATACCTAGATAAACTTTTAATTGGTTATGTGACATTTCTAAGCCGGAATCTCCTCATATGCAAAGAGGATAAAACAAACATAGCTATTTAACTGTAAAGGTCAAATATGATAATATACGCAAAGTGACTAAGCCAGAAGCTGGCATAGTAAGTGCTCAGTTAAATGCTAGATTTAAAACAAATGAAAATTGCCCTCAGGTACTCTGAATTTTTAGGTCCATTTATTATGGGCACTGATGTACCTGCTGACCACATGAAGAGCTTCTGTTGGCATAAGCCTAGTGGAACCTGGGGATGAACTTTTGGCTCACTACAATTATTCTAGGCTAGCACGCATTGGATATGATAGTAAGAATTCCCTTCTCTGCTGTTGCTTCTAGAGCCAGCTTCCAAGTAGATGTGACTTTGCGGGCAGCCAAGTTCACACTTTTGAATAGAAGCACCCTAAATTCCTGCTCCTAGCTCTACATTTGACCTGGGGTAGGGTGAGACAGTAAACTAAGACTTTAGCAACTAGAAAACAGAGGCTACCTACAACATTTAGAAAGAGTGCTCTCCTTTAAAGTGAATGTTTATTGGGAAGGTCAAGTCCAGTGAATTTACAATGATTTGCTATTAAATCATGATGAAGCTTAAAACCCCAGAAGTCATAATCATCATCTTTTCATGATACACATTGCTTATCATTTTCAGGAGGCCTAGACTGGCTCTGAAAAGTGGTTCATCTTTCTGGGTTTCATATCACTAGGTCCAGGAATGGGACCTAAAACTTTCTGGTAGAGCTCTACATAAAAAGGTGATTATTCTAAGATCAGTGTTAGTGGTTTATTTCTTGAGCTTTGGCCATTACTTGAAAAAAAGCACGAGTTCAAAAGTCTATAGAGGTCAGATTGTCTCCAATTCCTTCTCTCAGACTAACAGGAATCTGAGGTAAAGAAGTTCTAGCCTGGGGGATTCTAAGAGTTGTAACGAACAAGCTGATTTAGGTAGATTGAATGGCAAAAATTTAAAAGCCTAGGTACAGGTATATTATCATATGTGAAAAGAATCGCCAGTCCAGGTTCGATGCATGATACAGGATGCTCGGGGCTGGTGTACTGGGATGAACCAGAGGGGTGGGATGGGGAGGGAGGTGGGAGGGGGGTTCAAGATGGGGAACACATGTACACCCAGGGCAGATTCATGTTAATGTATGGCAAAACCAATACAATAATGTAAAGTAATTAACCTCCAATTAAAATAAATAAATTAAAAAAAAAAGCCTAGGTACAATATTCAAATGAATCACCAATTCAAAGAGGTCAGACAGAGCAAGAATTCATGCATGATTCATGGAAATCAGAAGAGAGTGAAGGTTTCAAAGCATGATAAAGAAGGGAGATGTTAAAGGACTGAGCAGCATGAACACGATGTTTCACACATCATAAAACTGAGAGTTTAATTTCCAACATGTAATAACACAGGCAGGAAATAATGGTTAGAGAATTAAGAATGTAGAATTGTGCCAAAGAGTTATGTGAAAAATTCTTTTTAATGAGGGGAATCCTCAATCCTCACATCCATGTTCTCTAGTCAATCTTAGCATGTCCCTGATGACTTTATTTCACACTAAAGAAGCTTAGTGTGAAAGTCAGAACAAGTTTCCCATTACTGCCCCAAATTTCCCTTTTCCAAAAAGTCCCTGCGTCTCCTTACCATGCATGGCAAATTTGAATTGCAGAAAATAATTTCTACTCTCACTACATTATGAAAAGTGGAACTTAGCAGTGAACCAATTGTTACAAAATGTCACAAGATGTATAAGAAAACCACATGGTTGGGAATTCGACACCACATCATCATTCTTGATGAGCCAACTCATTTTTGTCACTGTAGCACACATATTGGAGTATAATCACAGTATTCTGTCAAGGCAAGGGAATAGAGTAGATGAAATGCCAATTTATCTAGAGATCAGTACTAACAACAAGTGCTGATTCAGCACACAAGAAGCTGTTCTACAATTAATTCAGGAAAAGAGAGAACTACTCTTTTCTGTTGTAAATGTATTTGTAGTCCATTAAACTATAACATAATGCCTCACAATGGTTCTACTACTGTATTGACTTAAAATACCAAAATCATCCACTTAGACAGATGCAAATTTCCCTATTTCTATAACAGAAAGGTAACTGAAAGCTCCAAACATTATTTACAGTTAACACTGAGCTCTTAGAGAATGCTTTTTGTTGAAAGTTCAAAACAAGATAAAATTTTAGACGCGTTCAAAAGCATTTTATCTTTTAAATATCAGTCTCCAGAACAAAAAGCCATTGAATTCCTGAAATATTTTTCAGCAAAAAAAATGGACTAGAATTTGCAGTACGTATTGAAATGCTTTAATGTATGATACAATACTCACAAACATGGGAATTATGCCAAATAAAATTCAGTGGGAATTTTTTGAAATTACATATAAAAGGATATATTTTCATAATCAGAAGTATATTTTCATATTCAAAGAAATTCAGAATATGCAGACTGGACATGAATTTCTGATTTAGTATCTTCCAATTTAGGGAATGTAATATAAATTACCAGCTATTTTTGGGAAAAACGAATGGCCATCCATTTCAGATCTGTTGTCCATTTAATAGCAGATGACAAGCAGTACAGGTCACATCCCAAAACAACTAAATCAGAATCTTGAGGGCTAATGCCCAGCATCGGTGGTTGGTGAGGGTTCGCAGGGGAATTGAATGTATAACAAGAGTGAGAAACAATTGCTTAATCGCTTAGATTGACTTTTAATGACATTAACAAACAAAATTTAAGCTCAGCTCTTCTTAACTTTAGCTCAAGTACTTTAACCAAGTACTTGAACAGATGTCTTGACTGCTACAAATATCAACACAGGAAAATCAAGCAAAATCCTTAGTTGTTTTGATCCTTTTCCACTATATTTTTTCTTTTTTTGATGACTAAGCAAAGAATTTCCAGTTTTTATTTTTTTGAATATTTAACAAGAAAATATTCAACCAAATTAAAAAAAGTTAGAATTGATTAATTTGCAATAGAATAGTCAACTTAAAATACCAGTCTTTTCATTTAGGGCCAAGGAGGCCAATAGTTTCTATTTGAATAGCAGAACTGCACAATAGACATTTTTACCTTTATTTGATGGCACAGAAATATAAAAGTCATACAACTTTCATTGACCTCCTCCCTTTCCCCTAGAGAATTCATACAATTGCTTCTTAGGTCAGTACTCAGGCCTTTAAAAATTATCAGTTATATTTTGAAATATATCTACAATTACTCTGATAATGAGAAAACTTTTAAAATCAATTCTTTTAAGAAACACCTTAAAATAATGCTGTGGCACATTAGGTTTCTTAAAGGAACAGCAAAAATGAAAAATAATGTTTAAGAATTATAGTACCTTGTTTATAGAAACCACCCAAATAAAATAGTTTCTCTAATTAATTATCTTTGCTTCTTATAATTTATCCACTGTAATTCTTTAGGCAACTTTGTGAGGACTTCTTAGAGTAAGGTCCATAGATGTCCTCTCATCTATTAGTTGAATGCACATTTTGCTGGTCTTATTTCACTACAGTTTAAAGGAAAGAAAAGCACAACTGTCTGAATATATATTGTCTTTAATTCACAGTGGCACACATTGACTGATAATTCTTTGTGAATCCCAACTTCAGCTTCATACTGAATATGGAAACAGCTTCAATCTCCTCATTATTGCAAAGAAGTAATACTTTTTATATGGGGATTTCCAAGTGGTTCAATGGTAAAGAATCTGTCTGCTAATGCAGGAGATGTGGGTTTGATCCCTGGGTCTGGAAGATCTGCTGGAGAAGGAACTGAAAACCTACTCCAGTATTCTTACCTGGGAAATCCCATGGACAGAGGAGTCTTGGAAGGCTACAGTCCTTGGGATTGCAAAAGAGTCAAACATGACTTAGTGACTAAACAGCAACAATACTTTATATAAAAGTAAAGAAAAATGATGCTGATAGCAGCCACAGCAAATGAAAACAAGATTAACTTTCAGTTATGACACTGGTTGTCAGTATCTTGATCTCAAGTAACACAGAACCATGGAAATAAACTTCAGTTAGGCTTAAATTCTCTACACCTCAGAACATTATCACAATAAAAACTCATCATGGATCTGAAATATTTTACATACTAATGCACATTTCTCTATAAATGTGCAGGATAATTAAAAAGCAAAGATAATCTTGACTAGTGGTGTCTCCAACACAAATTTCTAAATGTTTACATAGCAACCACAGGTCAAAATCCTTTCTAATATTGATTGTACCAAAGAAATCCTCCCATATCCTCAGTATCTGGTCTCTTATTTCTTTCAAATTAAAATTTAATCATGTCTTTATTCCTTCATTCAATATTCCTTTATTCAACTAATTAAATGCTAGTGAACTGTGCTATACTCTGGATATAAGGTGTAGTGAGCAAAACTAGATAAAGTCCTTGGTTTTGTTAGAGTTTATAAAACAGAAGGGCAGATAGACATCCCTTAAAAAATTACAGTATCACAAATGACTACATATAGAATAGATAAGCAATGTGGATTTTGTAAGAACTTAAAATGGACTATACTGGAGAGTGAAGTCAAATGGGTCTTAGGAAACATTACTAGAAACAGTTAGTAGGGGTGATGCAATTCCAGCTGAGCTATTTAAAATCCTAAGATGATGCTGTTAAAGTGCTGAACTCAATATGTCAGCAAATCTGGAAAACTCAGCAGTGGCTACAGGACTGGAAAAGGTCAGTTTTCATTCCAATCCCAAGGAAGAGCAATGCCAAAAAATGTTCATACTCCTCTACAATTGTGTCATTTGACATGCTAGCAAAGTAATGCTCAAATTTCTTCAAGCTAAGCTTCAGCAGTACTTGAACAGAGAACTTCCAGATGTATAAGCTAGATTTAGAAAAGGTAGAGGAACCAGAGATCAGGTTGCCGACATTCATTTTTCATGGAGAAAGCAAAGGAATTCCAAAAAAAATTATCTGCTTCACTGACTGTGCTAAAGCCTTTGATGGTGTGGATCACAACAAACTGTGGAAAATTTTTAATGATTTGGGAATACCAGACCACTTTTAGCTGTCTCCTGAGAAACCTGTATGCAGGTCAAGAAGCAACAATTAGAACTGGACATGGAACAATGGACTTGTTCCAAATTGGGAAAGGAGTACGATAAGGCTGTACATAAATACAGTACATAAGTACAGTAAGTAAGTATGATAAAGTGACAATCATAATTGTCACCCTGCTTATTTTACTTATAGGCAGAATTCATCATGAAATGATGCCAGCTAGATGAATCCCAAGCTGTAAATAAGATTTCTGGGAAAAATATCAACATCCTTAGATATGAAGATGGTACCATGTTAATGCCAGAAAGTAAAGTGGAACTAAAGAGCTTCTTGATGAGGATGAAAGAAGAGAGTGAGAAAGCTGGCTTAAAAGTCAACATTTAAAGAAATAAAAATCATGGCATCCAATACGATCACTTCATGGCAAATAGAAGGGGAAACAGTGGACATAGTAACAGATTTTATTTTTTAGTGTTCCACAGCCACTGCAGACAGTGACTACAGTGATGAAATTAGAAGTCTTGTTTCTTGGAAAGAAAGCTGTGAGAAACCTCGACAGCATATTAAAAAGCAGAGACATCATTTTGCCAGCAAAGATCTGTATAGTCAATGCTATGGTTTCACCATTAATCACGTATAGATGTGAGAGTTGGTCCATAAAGAAACCTGAGTGCCAAAGAATTGATGATTTTAAATTGTGGTACTGGAGAAGACTATTGAGAGTCCCTTGAAGTGTAAGGAAATAAAGCCAGTCAGTCCTAAAGGAAATCAACCCTGAATATTTATTGGAAGGACTGATGCTGAAGCTGAAGTTCTGATCTTTGGCCACCTGTTGCTAAGAGTTGACTCATTGGAAAAGACACTGATTTTGGGAAAGATTGAGGTCAGGAAAAGAGGGCAGCAGAGGATGAAGCAGATAGTAAAACTAACACAATGGACATAAATTTGAGCCAACTCCAGGAGACAGTGAAGGACAGAGGAGCCTGTTGTGCTGCAGTCAGGGGTGGTAGAGTTCAACCTGACACCTGAACAACATAAACAATCCCTGCATCATCATAGGGATTATTTGAGGTTGAATGAAGGTGAAAACATTTCTTCCTTTCATTCAAAAAAGCAGGGAATAAACATCTAGATTTGGGTAGAGGAAAGATGCATGGGAGCTTCTGTACAACTGAATGGGACTCCCAGCTCTGAGCTAAGGAGAATGAGAAAGAAGGACATCTCAGAGCACCATGACCTGTCTCTAAGGAGATTATTGTGTCAGGAAAGGCATACTTACTAAAATTTTTGATATACCAAAGTTAAAAACTTGCCTCTAAGTTAGAAAGTAACAGGAACATCCAAACCAGAGGAGGCATGGCCAGTGACTAATGAATTAGAATCCTGCTTGAAATTTTACTTCTGTTACTTCTGTAATTATTCATATTTTGCACAAGCTCTCAATACAAAGGTTTACTTTTTGTTAAATTGTTATTTGTATGTAACTTATAACTGTGAAATGGAGTGAATTCTCACTAGCCAAACATACCTATATAACCAACACTCAGATCAGGAAAGAGAAATTGCCTGCCATCACTGCTCATTCTGTATACACCATCTTAACTTGGCTTCATGCATCTTTGTTAGGTATCGCTATTTGGTCTTAGTCATATGTCTGGTTCTTATTTCTGGGGATCAGGCTTCCAATGGGGCGAAGTCCAGGGATAACTGCTCAGTTCTAGAAGATCTGGTGAGAGGGCAACCTCAGAGACAAAGCCAGAGGTGGCCTGGGTCCATTATATAGACCATAGTTCAGCAAAATTTTTCCTATAAAGGACCAAATAAGAAACATCACTGGCTTTCAGGGTCATAACATCTTTGGTAAAATTCTAAATGAGTATCAGTGTCTCTGTTTCTATAAAACTTTAGTTATAAAATAGCAATGTTTTGTACTTTGTTGATCTGTGGTATGGAGAAGCAAAATCAGTGGAATGGGGGTTAATATGTGAAAACATCAGAAATTTTCAGGAGGGGAACCTTGTAAAATCCTGGACCTCACTCTAAAAAAAAAAAAGGCAGTTAATTCAGAAAATTGTTATCTGGACTCCTCAAGGCAGAAAAACTTCAGCCTTGTAGCTTATTTTTGCTTGTTTCTACTGTTAGTCTTGTTCCTAACTTTCAAAATAATGCAGTTGTCAGCAGCCAGAGAATGTAAATGTCTAGAAGCAAGACTATTTCTGTTATATTTAGCAATACTGCTTAAGGAAAAGTACTCTGGATTTCACACTATTTTTAAAATTTCAAATTCACTAAAAGCAAAGTTTTGTTTCAGTAAAATATTCCATGAACAATGGAATTTGTGTAAATCTTGAGGGTTTTTATGTTTGACAGGTTAACCATTAATTAAAAGTTCACTGTATTATAAATTGAAAAGAGAGACACAGTTACACATAATAGCATATTTTATTTTCATTTTTTAAAAACCACTGGAGGCACAACAGGGTAAATCAACTGTATTTCAATAAGAAAACAGCAAAAATAAAACAAAAAATTAGTCATTTTAAGATACTTCTATTCAATTCTGTTTCCAGAAAGCTATTGTCTGGGGACATGATGAAGTGATTCCCAACATTTTCAGCTCAATGTATTGGCTCCTTTATGATTTTGGCAGAGGATGTTCTAATATCTACTACAGAAATAAGAAACATGAGAGAGAACAGTGGAATTTGTACAAAGTTCCTGCTTAATCTGCTTTCTATTTTTTTCCTTCAGAAAACTATGATAATATATAGGGAAAAGTGAAAACTAATGTTGCTTGACAAAAATCATACAACTGTTGGACATCACCTGATATTTATCACTTACACATTGAATTAATTTTTGTGATTATATTTTACACCTGGGAAATTACCCATAGTCTTTCCTTGATCTCCATAGTAGATATAGCATCAGATTTGAGGTTTTGTTGTTGCTTTCCCTTACACTAAAAATCATAACATCACCTCACCAACATATAGGCCATCTTTGACTCCTCATTTTATCTTTTCCGGTATCCAAAATATACTATTATACATATTGCTCCCATTAACCCTAATGCCTACCCTCTAGTCCAAAAGAGCCTCGTATTTCAATTAAGATTACTGCAATAGCCTCCTAGCAGTCATCTTGCTTCCACAATTACCCCCTCTACAGTCTACACTCCATAAAGCAGCTACAGTGATACCTTTCAAACAAAGACTGCTGCTGCTGCTAAGTCACTTCAGTCATGTCCGACTCTGTGTGACCCCATAGACGGAAGCCCACCAGACTCCCCCGTCCCTGGGATTCTCCAGGCAAGAACACTGGAGTGGGTTGCCATTTCCTTCTCCAATGCATGAAAGTGAAAAGTGAAAGTGAAGTCGCTCAGTCGTGTCCGACCCTTAGCGACCCCACAGACTGCAGCCTACCAGGCTCCTCCATCCATGAGATTTTCTAGGCAAGAGCACTGGAGTGGCTTGCCATTGCCTTCTCCATCAAACAAAGACTAGATGTTATTAATCGGCTCAAAATCCTCCCACAGCTGTCATCCTTTTCCTTAATTTATCCATATTTTCATATTTATGTTATATATTTTAATGATCTTTTCTATTAACTAGAATAAGCTTAATAGCAATAAGGAAAGTTGGGTTGCAGGAAAGGAAAGGGCAATGGGGTAGAAAAATTGCCTTGAAATTATTAGATATATACACATAAGACCACACAGCAGAATATCTTTTTGTATACTTGCAATGTAAATTATATTAAAATATTCTAATATGCCTCAACTGTAATCCAAATACTATGGATGAAGTTAAGGTGCTTTTAAAGAGGAAGTAGAATAAATGATGTGTAAAGTTTTTTTTCCTGTGGCTATTTTGACGTTATTATCAGTAAATATTGAACTTTTCGTTGAAAGCACATTTTTTTCTTGTTATTGTGGGAGCTGTATCACATAAAGAAGTTTATCTCTTACTTAAGTAGTTTACAATCATTGTCAGAAGAAAAAATGATAATACATACATAGCAAAAAACATGTTTTTAAGATAATAAAAATGCCAGAGAGCAAAGAAATCAGGTACAGAGTTTGGTGGGTGGTAGACAGATAGGGAGGCAAGAAAATCCCATGGATGGAGGAGCCTGGTAGGCTGCAGTCCGTGGGGTCGCTAAGGGTCAGACATGACTGAGCAACTTCACTTTCACTTTTTGCTTTCACACATTGGAGAAGGAAATGGCAACCCACTCCAGTGTTCTTGCCTGGAGAATCCCAGGGATGGGGGAGCCTGGTGGGCTTCCGTCTATGGGGTCACACAGAGTCGGACACGACTGAAGTGACTAAGCAGCAGACAGATATTTTAGACAGGATAGAGGAAGCCCGAAGATGGTCACATTTGAGTTAAGACCTGAGTAATGTGGAGGAGTAAAACACAGAAAGATGTAGGAAGAAGGTGGTCCTCCTACATGTAAAAAGACACTCAGTACAAAATAAGCTTGGCATGTGCAAAAAACCACAGGAAAATCAGTGTGGGTTAAGGCAAGGAATGAAGCCATGGGCATCGCAACCATGGTAGGCAGAGTAACCATGACTTGTTCACCGCAAACACTTTTATTATATATATCTAAGAGTGAAAAGTCATATGAAATGCTTCACAGTATCATTTTATAGTATGATAGTTAACTCAACATCATGTATTATTTGCTTCTTTAAGTTAATTGTGAAATTTGTTAGAGTTTTGATTTTTTATGGCATGGGGAATAGGTTTTTATAAAAACCTCTCTATTTGGGATAAAAATTATAATTTTATAAATAACATTAAAATAATAGTTAAAATTAAGTCAACATGATTTGGCAATTTATTCTAAATAAAATTAAATAGAATTTATTCTACTGAGATTAGTTTCAGATAAGGCAACAGCAGGAAAGAGAAGACACATTAGACTGAATAATTTAAGGAGCAGGTGAGGTTAAAGGGGACCTCCAGGGACTGCAGGATCCCAGCCTAGTGATAACAGGAAGCTGGACACCATCACTATCTTTAGTCCTGATGAGGCTCAGGAGAGACCTGCTGTTGGAACCTGGGCAATGGAAGAGGAATGAGGAGTGATAGAATAAGCTCTTTGTGTCAATGGCCACCTAACAGAGCTGTGATCTTCACTTGAGGATTCAACTAATGACAGAGCCACCAGACAGAGCTGGGGTCATATTGTCCTGACCTGACCCTCATCTCTTCTTCCTTCAGATCTCTCGCCAGAGTTACCCAGAGACCAAAGTAGACGTAGTCCACAGAGCTCAACCTCCTGGAGCACAGCACAGAGGGGAGAAAGGTGGACACTGAGTTTGGGAGAACCAAATGGAATAGCTGTATCACACAGAGCCAAACGAGTACGATTAGAATTTGC